>NC_082652.1:71169168-72428334 GCF_028023285.1 Balaenoptera ricei | reverse complement strand
GGATATCACCATAGACAGCCTTTGAAAAGTGTATAATGAATGAGAAGAAATAGTTCAGGTTGAATCCCTAGTGTGAACAAGGCAGAAGGGCTGCCGGAAGTTGGGAAGTCATCAGATTTCAGGACCCTCGCTATTGCCACTGTAGCTGGAGGTAAGCAGGAGGGGATGCTAAGAGTAGGCTTGAGAATAGGTTGGGATGTAGTTGTGCAGGTTTGCTGCCATGTTGGGGATGCAGGGAGCCCAGCCAAATCCAACAGTTGTTTGAATGCTGGAATGAAATGCTGAGTTCTGTTTTAGCAAGATCCTCTTGGTGATGATTCATGAACAGATTGAATCCAGGGTAGGAAGCTCAGTAAAGAGGCCACAGCCAGAGCCTGAAGAGCAGGGAAAGATTTGGATATTTGGAAAGAAAGAAGTGTAATCCTGCAGGGAATGGCAGAAGACAAAAAAATTCTAGTACTCACAGATAAGAGCTGTACTTCATCTGAGATGCAAAATGGGATTGCAAAGCAGGGGAAGGGGGCACAAACATGGCGACACCACTGACTGACTTTGGACAAATATCTCGAGGTATAATTACAGTTTCTCAAGGGTGAAATAAACACTTTGCATTGACAGACAGTGAAAAGGCATATGCCAGCGTCTCTAGGAATCGACACCTTTGTTCTCTTTGTGCTATTTCCTTTTTTTTCCAGACCTGTCATATTTGGGGAAACGAGAGGGCTCCAGGGGGTCCAAAAATGTTCACATGCTGTGGACCGTAGCTGCCTCCTCTCGACAGTAATTTTAAGTCTCCAAGTTCGGAAACCCGGGAGATATTTATATCCAGGAAGAAGATTTCAGCTAACTACGTGTTTGCCTCCAGACAGCAGCCTCAACAGTAGCTGTGTTTACTTTTCAACACTGAATGGGAAACATCATTTTGAAAAAGCTAATTTCCAAACACTCACCCCACAACAGCCTAATTTTAGAACCTATGAAAGCTAATAATTTCAAAATTCTACCCAACAGTTCCTTGTTTATGCTTTGCAATCCAAGTCTACATATATCCAAAGGAAGATTTTCAATATCACTTTATCCACTTATTTACTTACTACTGCATTTATTTATTTATCTCCTCAAGCAAAAGCTCAGGGACTTATTGTTTCCTGTTTGTCCTCTGAACTGAAGATGGTTTTCTCATGACAAGATAAGGACCTGCAGGGAAACTCAGATGAAGAAAAACCAGAGCTTCCAAATTAAGCTCTCTAGTATAAAAAGATGCAAATCAAATAACACCACACGACAACAGCACAGGCTCCCTGCCCTCTCTTATTGACAGCCTCTACCTCCTTAAGGCTGGTTAAAATCAGAAGGACACTGCACTTAGTCTAAACCTCACATGAAGAAAATAATAATCAAACCTGGTTCTCGGAAAGGGCCTGATTGTCAGCAATACAGAAGTTTAAAGAATAGATCATTTGAAAAGCTCCAAACTTCTCTGTGAAAATGTCTAGGAGTCTTCTTGGGACTCAAGCTTCTTTTACAGAACATTGAAATGAACATTCAAATGGAAGCAAAATGAGTAATAAAAGAAAAAAAGGCATTCTAGCTCGAAAGAAAGGGGACACATCCTAGGGGAGGGATAGAATCTGGGGTATTTCCAAACTCATTTTTGAAGAAGACTTAGCCATGTGGTTAAATCAAACACAGCAACTTTTGCCTGGCCCTACACTAGGGCTGGAAGCCCTATCAGAGACCTGGAATGGAGGCCACCTCTTTTCAAGGAACATTCAAGTTTTAATATGATTCATACTGTGGGCTTTACTGAAAATCCTTGTATTGGTAATATAGTGTCTTGCTCCCAATTAAAAAAAAAAACAAAAAACAAAAAAACAATTCCCTTAAGATCTGTGAGAGAAGACCCTTGGTGAAGCCCAGATCTCTAGAAAGTTTCTCTTTTTTTGGAGGAAGTTAAAAAGTTGTGCTGAGTAAACTACGTAAGTTAGGGAGAAACAGCCTGCTACATAGTCCACCTGCCCCCAGCTTCCCATTTCTGTCTTTTTTCCACTCTTATGGTCAGAGGGCTTCTTGAAGATCCAAGTTGGTCTATTCACTCCCCCTCTTGACAATCTAGCTCCAACATACCTTTGTGTCTCCATTTCCTCCTCTCTCCCATGTACCATTCTTCCTTCCACCAAAGTCCCCTGCCTCTACCCTCCTCTACTTTCCAACCACGCATATCTTCACACTGGTGCTTGAAAATGCCACGCTCATTTGTTCTTGTATCCTATCTTAGCGCCTGCCTGATTCTGTTTGGGATGACTTTTCCCCACTCTTTTTCCATTGTCAATTTAAAAGCCACCTTCTCACAGAAGATCCACAATACCCTCAATCCCTTATCTTTCTTCTTCTGTGGTCCCCAAGCACGTGCATACACTCTTATAGCACTAAGCAATCTACTTTTATTTTTTCATATACCAGATATTTGGGTCCTGAAGGGCAGGTACCTAAGTTGTCCTTGTGAATAGTAGAGGCTCAGCAAGGATTTGCTGAATGATTGAGTTTGAAAAAATCCCCATGCACCAATTTTCTCAGAATATTTTCCTTCCACTTTAAATACAAAAGCCTTTGTATTTTTAAGAATTGTTTCTACTTAAAGAATTGTTTTAGTGTTTACAAAGAGTATTCACTTTCCAATAAACCTCCCAGACAATTTTTCCAAATTAATTCTGGTTTTATAGACGCTGTGCTTTTAATCAGACAGTATACTTTACTGGACATGACTTCAACATCTAGTTATACAATTTCTGCCAACAGTTTCAAAAAATGTATCTGACTGATTAATGAGAAGTGTACTGCAATGATATACCTGACATGGCCTTAGTGGTACACAAAGCAGGGTACAGCGAGTCATAAGAAATTAGGCAAGGACTGAGACAATGGTGCTTTTCTTCCCTCACATTCAATTCTGCCTAACTATCGCTAAACTTTCCAAAAGGGGGAGCACCTAAGTAGGGGTTCCAGGCTTGTTCTGCCAGGAGCAGGTTCAGGACAATGGCAAAGCACCTAGTATATCCAGAAATTGGATCTTGCAATATTAAGCTTTGCGTGAAGCTTTCATAGTAGCAGGTAATGTGTGATTACTGTCACTAGTTCTTTTGATTGATTATTGATTGTAATCATCTGCTCTCTCCTGTGATGGAGCTGGCTATAACTCGTTCATGCAGTGACTGATAATGCCATGTCCCTCCTTTTCAAAGGCAACTTACTCATATTGCTGCTCGAGATAAATTTCTCATCGACGTGGGGGAGTGGAGAAAAGTGGTAAAGGGGCAACTCAAGTTTATTAGTGACAATGATATAGTATGTTCAGTCTCTGTATTCCAGCTACACATCATGTGGTTGGATGACACAATGGTGGAGAGTTGACATGGCAGGTAGCCTGGCTATTGGATTCTTTTTCTATAAACTTGATTTAATATTTGCCAACAAAGTTAAAAAATATGATACATTTGATAAGCTAAGTAGATATTATGTTTTGAAAATAATCCTTACAAATTCACTCGTTAAAAAAAAAAAAAAACAGTAAAGATCACTAATGAACTACCTTAAGTTTAAACTATTTCTTTGGATTACTTTAATTAGGATCCAGAGAAAATAAGTATTAAAGATGAAATTTTACTCTCAATATGCAGTCGAGTACTTAGTCATTGCTTTTACTAAATCGGTGACCTTGACTGAATTAATTAGCCTTTCTGAATCACAGCATCTATTGCAGGTCCAATGCATATTAGGCTCTTGACAAATATTTGTACAGTGAATGAATGAATGCTAATTTCTTTATCTGTAAGATGACTTAGATAGTAAGTCAGGTCTGGCAAACTCGAATTCCTCATGAGGCCATGCAGGCCAAGTGTGTGAATTAATCTAATGGGACAAGGAAGTATATTGTGGGTCTGTAGTGAACTGGAGGCATTAAATTTTTATTTTCAAAATTGACTTAGCCAAGTTAAATAAGTCTTCCTGATAGATTTCTTCTTTTTCTCTATAATCTTGATTTAATATTTGAGTTTCCAGTTTACCCATCAGGACTTGGGTCATATGTTTTTTATGAAACTTGTTCGAGAGCATACATAAAAAGTATCTAATACAGAGCCTCGTGCTTTTAAAAACAGAGGCTATGCTTTAAATAGAATTCAGTATGAAGAAATTCAGAAAGCCTTTTCCTTACTATTTTCCTAATAGTAGACTATTACCTAACATAGTCTTCCATTAGTTCATGCATGGACGTCCACACAACAGAATATTATTCAGCAATAAAAAGAATAAAATACTAATATAGGCTTTAATTTAGATGAACCTTGAACTGTGCTAAGTGAAATAAGCCAGTCACAAAAGCTACATATTCACTACATACCTATCAAAGTGGCTAAAATAAAAAGTAGTGACAGCACCAAATGCTGGCAGGAATGCAAAGAAACTGTACTGCTCACACACTGCTGATGGGAGTTTAACACAGTGCAGCCACTCTGGGAAAGTTTGACATTTTCTTATAAAAACTTCATGCAATTACTGTATCACCTGGAAATTGCACCCTTAGACATTTATCCCAGAGAAATGAAAACTTACATTCATGCAAAAACCTACAAAGAATGTTCATAGCAGTTTTATGCATAATAGCCAAAAAGTTGAAAGAGCCCAGTGGGTAAACGGTTAAACTGTCATACTTCCATGGAATACAATGCAGCAATAAGAAGGAATAGACTACTGATGCATGCAGCACCCCGGATGATCTCCAGGGAATCATGCTAAGTAAAAAAAGTCTCTTTTTGAATTAAGGTTTTTTCAGGGTATATGCCCAGTAGTGGGATTGCTGGGTCATATGGTACTTCTATCTTTAGTTTTTTAAGGAAACTGCATACTGTTCTCCATAGTGGCTGTATCAATTTACATTCCCACCAACAGAGCAAGAGGGTTCCCTTTCCTCCACACCCTCTCCAGCATTTATTGTTTCTAGATTTTTTGATGATGGCCATTCTGACCGGTGTGAGATGATATCTCACTGTAGTTTTGATTTGCATTTCTCTAATGATTAATGATGTTGAGCATTCTTTCATGTGTCTGTAGGCCTTCTGTATATCTTCTTTGGAGAAATGTCTATTTAGGTCTTCTGCCCATTTTTGGATTGGGTTGTTCATTTTTTTGTTATTGAGCTGCATGAGCTGCTTGTAAATCTTGGAGATTAATCCTTTGTCAGTTGCTTCATTTGCAAATATTTTCTCCCATTCTGAGGGTTGTCTTTTCATCATGTTTATGGTTTCCTTTGCTGTGCAAAAGCTTTTAAGTTTCATTAGGTTCCATTTGTTTATTTTTGTTTTTATTTCCATTTCTCTAGGAGGTGGGTCAAAAAGGATCTTGCTGTGATTTATGATTTAAAAAGAGTCATGTACCACAATGTTCATTGCAGCTCTATTTACAATAACCAGGGCATGGAAGCAACCTAAGTGTCCATCAACAGATGAATGGATAAAGAAGATGTGGCACATATATACAATGGAATATTACTCAGCCATAAAAAGAAACGAAATTGAGTTATTTGTAGTGAGGTGGATGGACCTAGAGTCTGTCATACAGAGTGAAGTAAGTCAGAAAGAGAAAAACAGATACCGTATGCTAACACATATATATGGAATCTAAATAACAACAAAAACAAAAAATGGTCATGAAGAACCTAGGGGCAAGACAGGAATAAAGATGCAGACCTACCAGAGAATGGATTTGAGGATACGGGGATGGGGAAGGGTAAGCTGGGACAAAGTGAGAGAGTGGCATGGACATATATACACTACCAAAGGTAAAATATATAGCTAGTGGGAAGCAGCCGCATAGCACAGGGAGATCAGCTCGGTGCTTTGTGACCACCTAGAAGGGTGGGATAGGGAGGGTGGGAGGGAGGGAGTCACAAGAGGGAAGAGATATGGGGACATATGTATATGTATAACTGATTCACTTTGTTATAAAGCAGAAACTAACACACCATTGTAAAGCAATTATACTCCAATAAAGATGTTAAAAAAATAAAATAAAATAAGTCAATTCCAAAAGGTTAAAAACTGTTCGATTCCATTTGCATAACATTCTTGAAATGACAGAATTTCACAAACAGAGAGAAGACTAGTGGTCACAAAGGATAGCATTAAAGGGCAACTTGAGAATACAAGGATCCCTGTGGTGTTGGAATTCCTCTGTATCTTGACTTTAGTGGTAGATACACACACCTACACATATGACAAAATTGTTTAGAATCAAATATATCCACAGGCACATACACAAATGTTTACAAGTAAAAATGGGGAAATCTGAATAAGATCGGTGGCTGGTATCAACATCAGTATCCTGGTTAAGATATTGTACTTCCATGATGTAAGATGTTACCATTGGGAGAGATTGGGTTAAGGATGCAGAAGACCTTTGTGTATTATTTATTACAATGGCACATGACTCTACAATCACCTCAATAAAACATGTATTAACATTTTTTAAAAGGCCACATACTGTATGCTCTTATTTATATGAAACGTCCAGAAAAGGTAAACTCATAAGAACATAAAGCAGTTAGTGGAAGCGGCTGGAGAGAGGGTGGGAAAGGGTATGACTGCTAATTTCTCACAAATGAGAAAACAAAATTAAGGAATGCTCAAGAGAATTAACAGAGCTTTGGTGTGAAATCCCCTTACTCATCATGATGCAGAATGCATATGCCCAGCGTGCTTTTTGACCTTTTTTCTAAGAGCCAGCATAAGCCTTTTCTTCCTAGAGTAGAAGAATCTAGAGGACAGGGATCACTGTTGAATTTAGATTATTTCTGCACATATTCCCCTCGATATGTGCATAAGCACAGAGGCCACTAGGATTTATCTGTTGGTTTGAGGATGGCTGTGAGGGCAACTACATCTCTGTCTGAAAGATCACAGGACCATCTCTACCTTTGCATTGTGCAAGGCGGAAGGGTGGAGGTGGTGATGGAAATGAGATTGGCTCACAGAAAAGTAAGAGTTGCCTAAGATGGTGGGTTCATTTGGGCGATGTAATTTCTTACTTTATTTTTTAAGATCAAGAATAAAACATGGATCGTGCTGGATTATTTCAGAACACCTTAAGAGGTATTCATACAGATACTCAGCCTCAGAGAAAGTGATGACAAGAAGTAACAGTAAAACAGGAGAAACTTCAAAAGGGAGTTAGGAGCATGGGTGTCAAGAGAGGTGGTTGAAATACTCTAAGTTAGGAGTATTGAGTAGTTTTCACAAGCCAAGAAGAGTTCAAGAAAAAAAAAGGGAAAACTCATTAAACATTGGGACTTGAGAGGCTATAGATCAGACAGAGAAACATATTTCAATGGTCTACTTTTAGAATGGAAGATAGTATGAAAGATTAAGCACCTCTCTAGGGAAATAAGTTTGATATTTTTAAATGCCAAATCCAAACCATATGTAATGAATATATCACCTTACTTTAAAACATATTTAAACCAGTTTAACTATCATATTTTTTTAAAATTTCAAGCTGGAGTTAAATTATTTTTTGGGGGCAGGGGTAAATGTTGTGGAAAAGAACTTCAGCATTTTTCAACTGTTTTCTAGGGATTTCTAGTAGGTTCTTTCTCTTCTGGAGATGAGCATAGACTGTATCCTTGTAGTGAGAAGCCCTTGGTTTTTATTGTTAACGTGTTACATATCTCAGAGCAAGTTTGCAGACTGATAAAATCCTAGGTACCTGCTTGACTCATCAGGTCAAAGGCAGCTCTGGAGAAAAGGAATTTCCCACAAAACGGCCCAGAGAACAGGATATTATTTATAAGCAATGACTGCTTTGGAGTAGATGTTTGAATGTGTAGAAGGGACCCCAAAGAGTGAAATGACTAGAAACTGTGCAGTAAATAGTAGGAGACGTTTAAAGGCCAAGTCCTTATTTTGCTATAATCTCTGTGAATTTTCAGTGTTTCTTAACTTCTGGGAACACCTTTTATCTGGGACACTTGCCTGCCTGTTTTGGGGTTAGTAAAGGCAATTAAAATAAATTAGACTGATGTTGCCAGAAGCCAAGGCCGCTCCTGTTCTCCTCTCAGTACTTCGCATCCACTGGGAAAGCAAGGGACCACTGCATCCCTGCGTGTCTGGGGACTTTTCTAGTACCGATGTTTTTACTCAGTAAATGGTTTGGGACAAAGATAGTCAAGATGTGTCTTTTCTAGGTTTTGGTAATTTCATTCCTTTTCTCTTGGAAAATGATATTCTTAATTCTTGAAGTACGGTGGAGTCGGAAGACCACTGACCATAGTCCTAGTTCTACCTACTGGGTACTTCCTCAAGGCCACTTACCAAGTATGTTTTACATGCATTCTCTCTCTCTGTTTTCATAACAACTCTGCAACCATCCTCATTTTGCATCCAACGAAACTGAAACTGACTTAAAAATGTTACTAAACATTTTCGTTTTCAAGTCACCCAACTAGAACGTAGTAGAACTAGGATGTAAACCTAGAAACAGAACGACTCAAATGCTCACACTCTTACTTCACCTTACCGCTTATCTTGCTGATGAACTTGGACAAATCACTTTAACCACTCGTGGCCACATGGAGCTCCACATCCAAAATACGTCACGTGTGTGTATGTGTATGTGTATGTATGTGTAAAATGTGTCACCCTTCAAAGATAAAGTCTTTTCCTGTCTACTTAACAGAGTTGATGCAAGGATGAAACATAATGTACCTGAAGATATTTGTAAACAAACTGCTTTAAAATATAGTATGTAATTTTTATATTTTGGTATGTAATACATACTACGCTACCATACATATCATATTCTTATTTCACTGAACTATATTAGCAGGTTTTAGTTGCATTCAAAGTTTTTATCTAACTATAGCTTTCTAGTAGAGATTGTTTTGCTATATAAATTTGCTGAAATTTTCCATTTGATTGGAGAGGAGGATTAACCATGGTATTTTTCCAGAAAGGTAAGAGGGTTAAGAGGTAGATGTGTTCCTTTCTCTGAATCACAGTACAAGAAGTCTGCCTGGAGCAGACAGTATCATCTTTGCACCCACAAGGTGACTTCGGTAGTTAAGGAGGAAAGCTAGAGGTGGATGCCTCTTCTTCCAGGCAGAACGTCTATGATAAGAAATAATTCTTACACCTGCAAGTCCTTGGCAAGAGTGAGTTTAAGAGATGAGAGTCAGAGCTTCTGAGGAACAGGTGATACAATGGACTTTAAAGAAATCTGGAGGAACTTGAGTCAATAGCAATATGGCGCTGCTGTAAATAGATTTTTTAAATTCCAGCGGTAATAATGTAATTGCTCTTTTTCTTAGCTGAGGGGACCAGTCCCGATCTTATTAATTTTTGTGGATACTTAATATTTGCTACTACGAATAATACAATTGAGGAAAATATATGTTTTCTTCTCTTGGAAAACCAGGCACAAAGATGAGCGCTGGAATATTGATCCATTTTTAATTGTCATGGTCAATTGAGAAAACCCATTGCAGTGAAAGGCTGAGTCTCAGAATACTCTCAGCCTCCTCTGTACAGAATGGCACTACGTGGGCAAAGTTTATCATTTATATCAACTTGGCAACAGCTGATTGTTTAATATAGGCATGTGACCTGAATCTATATGCCGACCAATAGCCTAATTGGTGAAAGGTTGCCTTAAATGGGATGACTAATCCCATACACCAATCATGTCTTTCATCTCAGAAAATGTGTGCAGAAACACAAAGTTGAGCCATCAATAAACCCAACATAATAAGGAGAATCCACGAGGTGCTAAAAGCTATGAGTAGGCAGAAACCACAAGCGGGCAAAGCTCAGAGATAAAAGTTAATTACAGAATAAACAGAGAAGCAGAGGTATGGAGCATTATGGGATCTTCATTAACAATGAAACGCTACAGTGGGGATCAGTGAATCCCTGCTCTTGAGAAGCAGTGTGATAACCAGGTCACTGGAACTGATGGATCATGAAAGGTTCTATGTCCGGTTACTGATTTCCACTTTTGAGCCAGGTTCCAGTCTCTTTGCAACTTTTCTTATTGACTGAATGTTTGTGTCCCCCACAAATTCTGTGTTGAAATCCTAACCCCAAATGTGATGGTATTAAAAGCTGGGGCCTTTGGGAGGTAATTCTGCTATGAGGGTATAACCCTCATTAATGGGATTAGTGCCCTTATATGAAAGAGACACAAGAGAGCTCCTTTCCCTCTTTCCCCGACGTGAGGATACAATGAGAAGTCAGCCATCTGCAACCTGGAAGAGGGCTCTCGCCAGAACGGAACTGTGACGGCATCCTGATCTCAGACTTCCAGCCTCCAAAACTGTGAGAAATAAATTTCTCTTGTTAAACCCAGAGGTCTATGGTAATTTGTTATAGCAGTCAGAATGGACTCAGACACTGACAAGCATCTGTACCACTGTGTTCGTTCTTTCTTGAAACCAGGTGGTGCAGATTTTTCTAGATTCTCATATAAAAGCCAGATGCATGATCAAATTTCTGATCAGTTCATTACACCAGTGTACTGATCTGAGAACTTTAAACCACTTGTGCCATCTTCCATAAAGTCTGTAACAAGGTTCTATATCATCTTTACCTGTAATAAGGAGAAACCAGCTTTCAGAGCTCAGAAATTCGGTGGTTTTATTTTTGCTTTGCAAAAACAGGTGAATCTGCTTTGCTGACCCTTTGTATTAAAGGTAAAATGGGCTGCCCAAAAAATCATTCCGTGGAAATAAGGCAGAGCTCTTGGGGATCACACGAGTTATTCTCCCTTCCCAGAACTGGCAGAGCCTGGTTGCTTTTGACCTAATGCCCTAATGCAGCCAAACAGGTGTCATAATTTCATTGTCTTGAAAATACTTTTACCAGCCACAGCTAGAACAAAATTAACCTCACGAAAACTTGAACTCGTGGTTGAAATTGAACAGCTGTGTGTTGTGTTTATCCAAAAGTAAAATGGCGATGGTTTGTGTGGGATTTTCTGCAGAGTGACATGAGATGGTCAGCCCCTTCCAACACATACAAATTAATGCCCTAAATTTTTACATATGTAAACATTAATAAGCTCATTTAGCAACCACTGAACTCTGCATTTTTCTAACACGTTCACTTTCATCCTTGCCCTGAAGATAAGCAATTGGGGGGAAAAATCCATCATTTAAGTGCAATTAAGCTTAATAACTATTCAAACTTGTCATCCATAAATCATGACTAATAAAACATTTCCAACCAACTGCTCATCAGTAGAATCACTGGCTGTGCATTTATTATAACAAAAGAACCACCGTTTTGTGTATTCCTCCATAAAATTCCTTTGTTTAAAGAAAGACTGTTTATTTGTTTTCTTCTCATCATATTCCCCAAGCAGTCTGAATGTAGTATGTGGATATCATTTATTGTAGAGTTGAAAAGAGGAAGAACAAATTGCTCTAAACCTAGTATTCTACTCCCAAGATATGCTATCACCTCTCAGTGATGGTTTCCTTTATCAAAGGGAGAACAGAAGCATGTGTAACACAGCGCTTTGTTAATCCAGGTAGAGGGAATCCAGATAAAAGCCCTACATCACACACCTATCAGAAGGAGGTTATCCATGTCCAGTGATATTAAAAAAGGGTTCTGCATAATTCAAAAAGAGTCATGTACCAAAATGTTCATTGCAGCTCTATTTACAATAGCCAGGACATGGAAGCAACCTAGGTGTCCATCAACAGATGAATGGATAAAGAAGATGTGGCACATATATACAATGGAATATTACTCAGCCATAAAAAGAAAGGAAATTGAGTTATTTGTAGTGAGGTGGATGGACCTAGAGTCTGTCATACAGAGTGAAGTAAGTCAGAAAGAGAAAAACAAATATCATATGCTAACACATATATATGGAATCTAAGAAAAAAAAAAAGGCCATGAAGAACCTAGGGGCAAGATGGGAATAAAGACACAGACCTACTAGAGAATGGTCTTGAGGATATGGGGAGGGGGAAGGGTAAGCGGTGACAAAGTGAGAGAGTGGCATGGACATATATACACTACCAAACGTAAAATAGACAGCTAGTGGGAAGCAGCCGCATAGCACAGGGAGATCAGCTCGGTGCTTTGTGACCACCTAGAGGGGTGGGATAGGGAGGGTGGGAGGGAGGCAGACACAAGAGGGAAGAGGTATGGGAACATATGTATATGTATAACTGATTCACTTTGTTATAAAGCAGAAACTAACGCACCACTGTAAAGCAATTATACTCCAATAAAGACGTTAAAAAAAAAAAAGTGTTCTGTTCTAGAAAGAGATTTCTTGTGCTCACTGGGTAAGAAGGTATTGATGTATGACTTCGGATAAACATCAAGGTTTCCGGAGATACTTGTAACCTAATGATTAGAAAATACTACCTATGAGACTAACACTATCATCCCTATTTCCATATTAACTAAAAAGGGGGAACTATGAAATAAGTGCACGTGTGTGTGTGTGTGTGTGTGTGTGTGAGACAGAGAGAGAGAGCGAGCGAGCATGCGTGTGTGTGTGCATGTATAGGCATAAATTTATTAACTCTTCTGGAAATATACTAAAAGCCCATGTTCTTTTGTGGTTATTCAGATATTATACTCAATAAAATCATAATATTGGTTTATATTTCAACAGATTTTAAAACACACTGAGGCACATTATTTCATGAAACTCTTTGAATGGTCCTGGGAAGTACAGGGAAGATACTCCAAATTTACAGACGAGTTCAACTGAGGCTTGTACATAGTGACACAAGACAGAATAGCCTGGCCTCAAATCCAGGTCTTCTAAATCCTAGGTCAGTGCCCATTTCACTGGACATAAAGAGCCTCCTGAAGATCAGACCAGTCTGAACTGTAGTTGACCAACCACCAGGTCTTCTACCCTTGTAGCCACCTGCAGTGTCTGGGCTCCCACATACCAGGGGTGCTATCACCCACTGTCTTGGAAACACTGGCCCCCTAAATTCACCATACCTAATATCCCCATTGCAAGGCCACTGGCCATCTATTTCTCCCTTTAGTTCCACTCTTTCCAAGCTCTCTGCTTTCTCTTCTCTGACCTTCACTTTTCCTTCTTTCTCTCGACTGGGGCACTAGAAACTCTGTTCCATGTCAAACAAGCTTTCCTACATCCTCAAATGCTTTCTAATAACCCCTCCTACATCCTTACTTAACTCATACCTGGTTCTTCCCCAAGGGTACCACTTCTCCTGAAATCTTTAAATGAAGATGAAAGCATCCTGAACTCTGTCTTGAAGTAGAGTGTGTTCACTGAGATCATTATCACATAAACAAAATAAAAGTTATAGAACATGAAAGTACCTTAACTTCATGTAATGTGATCTTATGATGTTAGGTTGAGCAGAAATTATCATTTTCATTTCACACATAAGGAAACTGAAATTCACAGAGACAGCATAACTCAAGTAAGGACCAATAGCAGTTAATGGCAGAAGGCATCTCCTCTGGCTTCCATCTTTCTCTGTTACTTCTCCTAAATGATACTGTTTCTCTGTCCTCACTGTCACCATTCTTAGTATCAGAGTTAAGAAATCTGTCTCTGATAATTATCGAATTTTTTCTATTCTCCATTCATTCCACATCTATTTATCAACAAGCATTTAATTCCTAATCAGCTAGTTTTTAAAAGTCTAGCTATCCTTTATTAGGAAATAGACCAAGGGCCTACATGTTTTTTCTACAAATGGCCATACTGTAAATAATTTAGGCTTTGTGGGTCACAAAGTATCACAACTGCTCAACTCTACCCTTAAAAAGAGAAAAAGCAGGGACTTCCCTGCTGTCCAGTGGTTGAGACTTCGCCTTTCCAGTGCAGGGGTGCAGGTTCGATCCCTGGTCGGGGACCTAAGATCCCACGTGCCTCATGGCCAAAAAACCAAAACATAAAACAGAAGCAATATTGTAACAAATTCAATAAAGACTTTAAAAATGGTCCACATCAAAAAAAAGTCTTTAAAATAAAAGTGAAAAAGCAGTCAAAGACACTATGTAAATGAATGGGCATGGACGTGTCTCAATAACACTTTATTTACAAAAGCAAGTGAGTGGCTAGATTTGGCCCAGAGGCCATAGTTTGCCAATCCCTGCAATAGAATGTTATAAATGAATAGGAGTGGAAAGAGAGTCCACGCAAAGGGTAGAATATGAGTTTGGAAGAGACTCCAGTTTCTGCCAGGCTAGTTTGGATGATCATATGCATTTACTAAACAGTGCAAAGCAACCTACCAACAGATGTGGAATGATATCAAATAGACTAAATGTGCAAGTGGGTTGAGACAGACAGAAAGTACAGCAGGGGCATCTTTATTATGTCAGAGTGGAAGGACATACATTTAAATGTTGATTGATTGCCTCCTAAATGCCAGATACTGTTTCAGGCACTTATAAAGATAACCTTACTTTATTCTTATAACAGCCCAGTAAAGACAGCATTGCAATCTTTATTTCAAATAAGAGAAGCAAACGCTCAGAAAAGTTATATAATTTGACACAACTAACAATTGAGAGAACCAAGATTTAAAATCAGTTCTCTTTGCTATCCAAAATTATGTTCTTTCTATGATTAAAAAAAAAACAACAACTAAAAACCCCCGTCATGATGAGAGTGGTATTAAAAATCTAATTTAAAAATGTGCTCTTTTCTTCTCCACTTCCCCCACCCCCAGCGAAGGGTACTTGCAAATATGTTAATACGGAAGTATAGTAGGCATTATCAAAGCTCCTGAGCTCTCTTTGGTTCTGCTGATTGTCACCAAAGGGATAAAGTGGGCATATAATTGATTCAGTCTTACTAACTTTATTTTCTTCAACCATATCTGGAATATAATTGTCAGATGGGGGAGCTGATGCCTCTCTACAGATAGCAACGGTGAGTGATAAAACTCTTGCTCTGTACAGAAAAGTGTGACCTCCAATTACATTAACAATGTCTTTCCAAAAAGTTGGGCATAAAATTATTTGAGACAAATCACATTTAAGTATAATAGGGCAGGGGCTTCTTCCAGGGATCGACACATTTTTTAATTGTAGATTTTTTAAAAATTGTAATGCACAAAAATCTTTCAATCATATAAATAACCATCCTCTAATTTACTTGTCTTATTAGAATTTTTTTTGTCTACATCACGGTTTCTCAAAACAAGGTTTACTTAAAAACCAGTATGCTTAAATAATAGTATACTGGAGAGATAGAAACATACTAATAAAGCTCCTTAACAGGATTATTTTTACTTCTTTATAGGAAATTTTTAACTTTGAAGACTATGCAGAAATAAAGCAAAATTGTATTAAATTTTTAGAAGAGACCTAGTCAAAGTTACAATTTTTTGTCTTGTTTCAGAACTCAACTAGGTAAGCCCATAATTATTTGGATATTAGAGAAAGTTGGTATAATAATACCCTGCATTTCCATCTGATGACAAGACATTGACATAAGACAATCCAACAGGGCTGTACAAACTATTAATTGAGAAGAGCAGGAGATATTTATCTTGTTAGTTTCAGATTCATTTATTGTTCCTTGGACAAGTGTGCAGACATCTGAGAACTGCAAAATTTACTTTTTTTTAATTTGGGTTCAAATGATACGTTGTTATCTAAATGATAATCAAAATTCCTTGATGTTATTAATAAACAAACTTTAAAAATATAATTGTGGATTATTGATCCCATGCCAAAAATCTGTCACTGGTGTATAAATTAGCATGAACATATGTTAATGCATAATTCACCATTTGCAACAGAGCTTTGTTAAAAAATTGATGAAAATTCATGAAAGAACCTTTCTAGATTAAGTTGCCCAATAAAAGTAACCAGAGGCATTCACAATGCAGAGTTAATACAGCTTTTGAAATGAGGTTTTGTGCGTTTTGTAGGACATTTATAAGACATTTAATCTAGATAAACAATTTGGTTAATTACTTTGAATCACGGTTGTCTACATCTAACAACTAAATGGAAAGGAATTGAGAGGTCATCTAGTTCACTATATCCCAATGTGTGGTCCATGGACCACCTGCATCTGATTTACTTGTGAGCTTACTAAAAATCGTCTTCATCCTGGCCTATTCTCAGGCTTCCAGAATCAAGACATCAGATGAGAAGCCTAGAAATCTATACCTTCCCCCAAGCAACTCAGATGCTTCCCCTGTATGGCAAAGTCGAGATTTAACCAGGCAGAATCTGTAAATGAGAAACTGAGGCTAAGTTTACTCAAGGTCACCAAAAACCAGTGGGGAATCTGGGACTAAAATCCATTACTACTTACTCCTAATCAGTGTTCTTCCTCCACATTTCAGAAAACATCAAGTAAATAAGAAAGACACAAATGATCAGTCTGTACCAATGTCATCAGAGTAAACAACTGGTGGCCATGGCTAACACATGCTTATGGAGGGCCAGATCCTATTTTCAGTACTGAAATATATTAACTTATTTAATCCTCACATCAAACCTCTGATTTAGGTCCTATTATAATCTCCAATTTACAGATGAGGAAACTGTGATACAAAAAGGCCAAGTACCTTGCCCTCATGGTTGTGGGATTACTACTTTCACATATGAGATTCTACAAGGAATATCACACTTAACCTCATCTTAGCTATTTAAATAGGAGAAGGAGGTACTAATACTTTCTTGAGGTGGAACACTATAAAATATCTCTGATAAAAATGTACCTTCAGAAGACTGATCCTCTGGAAAAACAAATTCCTCTTTGAACTATATGAATATATTTAATTTAATGACTATTCATTAATCTAGCTACAAGACATTTATACCTGAGTATATATATATATTTTTTTTTTCCAATTAGACTCTGTCTTCTGAAGAGTGGGTGAAATTACATGCAATGATAAAGTGGCAGTGGAGATGGATGTTGGGTAGGTTTTCCAGATTTAGCAAATAAAAATTTGAGATGCCCAGTTAAATTCAAATCTCAGATAAATTACACTTTTTTATCATGTGCATCCCAAATATTGCAACATTATAATATTTCCTTATAATAAAAGTTATTTATTGTTTATCCAAATTTAACTGAGTGTCTTGTATAAGGCAACCTCAACTTGTAGAAAGTAAAAGAGAGGGCTTTTGAAGAGAGTGTGGTCAGACTTCGGTGGAGGCTTTACTAGGGAATTTGGTGTAACCCTTGGGCAGCACACAGGCACTGCACCTGGGAAATTAGAGAGCACAAGGGATCTCTCTTTACTTGCTGTTTTGTCTAATGTTGGGTTTGGCCAGCACAGCCATGGCATCTAGATCTAAACAAAAACCTGTGAACATTTATGAACAAAATAAAAATAATGTAGAAATGGTAGGACTACGTAAATGCTGATACTGCCATGAGTGTATCTCTAGGTAATTTTCTCTTGACCATGTAACTATCCCTGAGTAACTCAACACTCTAGCTAATCTTGGGTATTGCCTCATCATTGTTTAGTCATTTCATTATAACTGTCTTAGTTTCCCAACAAAGCTATCAGCTCCTTAAAAATTTGTGAATTTGTACTTTATTGTTCTTACAAAGTAAGTGTGCTGAAAATACTTATTGAATAAGACTGAGGACTGGAATTTTTTTAGACTTGATAAATAGTTTTTGCCTAAATTATTCATTTATTCATTAATTTCTAACAAATATTTATTGAGTACCACCTTAACTCTGCAATTTGCTCTGCCTGAAAAGGCAATATGAGGATGAGGGATGGGAGCTCAGTACTAACCACTGTGAAGTTTTACGTCCTCTCTAGTCAACATAGCAAACTGTGGTTTATTAATAAACAATCCACAGGGCAAACCATTCCCCTTTTCCAGTTTTAAAATCACGGTAACTTCCCTACAGTTTATTTTTAAAATCATAACTTCCTTAAAGTAATGTAACCCAGAGTCCTGTATCGCCTCTCCAAAGTAACACACAGTTTATTTTATGAATGTATATTTACCACAAAAGGATGCATTTAGTTAAATCTCAAAGAAAAATACTTATAAATCAAAGATGCTTTTAAATTTTTATACAAAACCAGAGCCTCACGGTCTGAAGGTACACGTACCAAGTAAGGAAAAGAATAAGGAGACTGTCTTCTAGACAAAACGAAATCCCTCTATAGAACTTTCGGTCTGAAATATATTAGCAATTAAAACAGAGGAAAAACACATTATTTTTTTCTTAAACAGTCCCTTTTAAACTAAAAGTTTGCATACTTAAACAGAACCTGAAATTCACTTGTTAGAAAAGTAACAGCAATTTTCAAGACTGCCTATAAGGCGAAATAGTTTGTTCACAGATTTCAACCACAGCAATGCAATTCCTATGCATGAGAACAATACAAACTGAAGTAACAAACGATTCGTGTGAGACACTTTAACAAGAATGTTAGGGCTTCCCTGGTGGCGCAGTGGTTGAGAATCTGCCTGCCAATGCAGGGGACACGGGTTCGAGCCCTGGTCTGGGAAGATCCCACATGCCACGGAGCAACTAGGCCCGTGAGCCACAACTACTGAGCCTGCGCGTCTGGAGCCTGTGCTCCGCAACAAGAGAGGCCACGACAGTGAGAGGCCCGCGCACCGCGATGAAGAGTGGCCCCCGCTCGCCACAACCAAAGAAAGCCCTCGCACAGAAACGAAGACCCAACACAGCCAAAAATAAATAAATAAATAAATTTAAGAACAGTTTTTCCTTAAAAAAAAAAAAAAAAAAAGAATGTTATAAAATGGAGAAATATTTTGATTGCCTGACCCTAAAAATGACTAGGAAATTCTTTACTGAAAGAACTAATTGCCTGTAACCTCCCCCCCCCCCACCCCAGAAAAAGCATAGAAGTAGAACAAAAAGTATTTTGAACCAAACCTGTAACACCACAATGACAACAGGAGCAAAACCACGCATAAAAAGAAGTGGATCAGCAAGCAGCCTGCATCTCCAAATCAGGGAAGATGTGAGGGGTTTCATAAAGCGTGGCCTACCTACCAATTTCCTCTCTAGGGGCATTATCCACCAAGTCAGAAATCTCCAGAAAACTCTACCATTAGTATCACTCCATTTAGTCACCTACAATGGTTTTCACACAGCCACAATTGCAATGTATACGTGTTACCTGAGAAGTTTCTGTTGGGAGAATGGGCAGGGATAAGGAGAAAATGTTTTTTAAGTAAATGAACATAAATGTATTGGCTATAGTAGCCACCACACATGCTGCAGGGTAGAGTAAGAGGGTCCCTGAAGTGACCAGCCATGGAAAAATCTCTTGATGATTCAGAAGTCACCTCTCAGCCCTCGGTGCTTGTAGGAGGATCACGGAGCCATAACTGTGGATAGCAGCATTAGGAGTTCTGCTTTGAAGGGCCTGGGACCTGACCAGCTTGGGGGCACTGGCTTTGGAAGGAACCCTTGGGTGACCTAAATCAGCTTTTGCTGAAGTCAAAGCTAAGGCAAATTAATGCGGCTCCAGCTTTGCCAACTCCCCTGCCTCTGGGATTATTCTGTTTTCTTTTTTGAACTACTTGACATTCAACCAATAGCCTTTACTACTGAGATACACACAACTGGAGGAAAAGACGAGAGAGGAAGATACGGCAGGTATTTTCCTTCCCATCCTCCCGCCCAGCTCTCCTGTCATCTCTTTGTTCAGACACTTCTGTCCATCACAGTTCACTGCAAGTTCTTCATCTTCAAGCAATTTCCACTCAATTGTCAGGCAACCCCAACTGGAATGGCAATTAGCCAGATGTCAGCTCTCCTATTACCTCCATCCTCAGTTCTACATTATTCAGTCAAGCCCTGATCACAACCAAGGTGGAACCCACCAGGGCTCCTCTCTATAAACCTGCAATGAACCTGAAAGTAAAGCCAAAAGATGCATCACAAAAAGGCAAATGTAACCAAATCTTCGCTCTTTCTATCTTTTCCTTATGACTTTGCTTTATCTGTTCCTCCCCTGCCCTGAGTCTCACTGCAACTGACTCAGACATCCTAAGCAGTAAAGCATAGTAAAAGTGATTAAACTACTTCATGTGTCTTTTAAGATACAGTATCTGTTATTCTCCTGTATCAGCAAAATCTGCACATAAGCATCCAATCTCTGGGGCCCTTACTCCGTCCATCAGCTTCTTTTTGAAAAATTAATATAAATAAAAAAGATGCTCACTATACTGGAATTCACATTTAACAAAGAAGTTTGCCCCTTGGGGCATGCAACACCTCACTTCATGAGCAAAACCCAGGCACTGGGTGCAGAAACCTGGGAAAGCTGCAGCCCGAGCTTTAGAAAGTCACTTGCTAACACAAGGTCGGCTCCCAATCTGGCAGAAACATTCTCGAGCTCTCCCACTCAAGTGCATTTTTCAAAGGCATGTGGAACTAATAAATAGGAAAGTTGTCATTCAGAAAGATCTAATCACCCGAGGAGGAAACCTTCCCACATATTTTCATCTGTTACCAAAAAATATAATTAGCAAGATGGGTTTCCATCCACTTACTGAACTGTTTCGACTCAGGGGGCATGGTTAGAATTCCCTGGCCCTCATTCAGGGTCACAAATTAATCAGTACCTCAAATGCTGAGACAGGTGATTAATCTGCCTGAGAGAAGGCAAGGCAAGAAGGAGCTGTGAGCCAGCAGGCAGGGGCAGGTAGATATTTTCTTAAAAGCAGCTAAAACAAAAATGCACTATAAGGGGTCCCATCGTTCTTCTCTCCCTTGGCTCTGTTGTCAAACATTTTCAGTTTATGAGTAAAGAATGGTTTTAATAATTGCCAGAACTGTACATTTTTCAGGCATGCACAGACACACAAGAGGTAAAAAGAAAATGAGAACCTGTATCTATCTATATATGTATATATACATATTTATACACACACACACACACACACACACACACATCATGCTGGGCTCTGTTCACCCACATTCAGTTACACCTCCTGCATCACACTTTTTTCTGAGACTAGTGCAGTTTTGGTGTTTTTTTTAAGAGACACTAAGGCAGAAGGATTTCAGTGTGAGTCTTATGTCTACCTACCCCTCAAATGAGAATCTAAGAGCAAACTGCACAAGGAGCAATGAATTAATTCTCCTCCACAAATCTTCTTAACCCAAGCCATTGATATTTTCATTCCATGCCTTTTCACATTTCTTTTGCCTGGAAAGCACTACCCTTCCTTATAAGATAGCTCTCCAAGTCCAAACTCGGGGTTCCATCTTTCACCTGGGAAGCCAGCCCTGCCCATTGCCAGCACATGGCAATGCTCTCATCTGCGATACCACAGACCCAGAGGGTAGATAGTCTGTCCCATGCTCTCTCAGGCTCCTACACTCCTATGCTATGGACTCAAACCCTAAGGATGGTCAATCACCATTTGTATCATTGTACAGATTGCTTTTTATTTCTAGGACCGCTACTTTTTTTTTCTTTTTTTTCAGTTTGAAGATCCAAGAATGTATTAGGACATTAAGTGTCATACTTTAAGGAAAAGCAACCCCACAGTCTGGAATTAGAACAAAATGGGGAGAATGCAAGACTGTTCATAGCAGCACTATTCATAATAGCCAAAAACTGAAAGAAAAAAGGTCCATCAGCAAAAAAATAAATTGTGGTATAGTAATTGCAATGAATACTATGCAGCAATGAGAATGAATGGATGACAACCAGTCAACAGCCTGTGTGAAGGTGGACACAAAAAAGTATGTACTATAGGATTCCATTGATAGCAAGTCCCCAAATAGGCAGCTAATTTATGGTGTCAGAAGCCAGGATTGTGGTTCTCCGTGGAATGGAGTTAGAAAAGTGGGCACAGTGAGGTCCTACATGTGCCAGTTACATTCTAAGTCTTGATTTGGGGGCTCATTACACCAGTGTGTTCTTTTTGAAACTTCATCGAGCAGTTTGTTTATGACATATGTACTTTTCTGTCTATGTTATGCATCAATAAAACACTTACTTAAAAAAGGAGGGGGATAAATTTGACCCAGGGAGCACATATTGGCACATAGGGAGCACATATTGGCACATATTGGGTACTCAGTATATGATGGTGTAATATTCATTTCTAGGAATATCTTAATTAACAGGTAACTGCGTTTAGGTATCATCTGTTGAATGATGCTTGGACTATTTAAAGATTTGTCTACTAGAGATAAATCTGCTATGAACATTTTTGTACACGTTTTTCTGGGAACATGACTTTTCATTCCTCTGGGATAAATGCATAGGATTGCATACTTGAGTTGTATGGTATTTGAATGTTTGGTTTATAAAGAAATGGTCAAACTTTTCCAAAGTGGTTGTAACATTTCACATTCCCACCAGCAATGTACAAGTGATGCAATTTCTCTAAATCCTCATCAGCTTTTGGAGTTGTCACTCTTTTTCTATTATAGCCATTCTTTTTTTTTATAGTTTTTAAAAAATTAATTAAATTTCTTTATTTGGTTGCACTGGGTCTTAGTTGCAGCAGGTGTGCTCCTTATTTGCGGCTCATGGGTTCCTTAGTTGTGGCTTGTGGGCTCCTTAGCTGCAGCATGTGTACTCCTTAGTTGCGGCTGGCGGGCTCCTTAGTTGTGGCATGCAAACTCTTAGTTGCGGCATGCATGTGGGATCTAGTTCCCTGACCAGGGATTGAACCTGGGCCCCCTGCATTGGGAACATGGAGTCTTAACCACTGTGCCACCAGGGAGATCCCTATTATAGCCATTCTGATAGGTGTGCAATGATATCATATTATGGTTTCAACTTGCATTCCCTTAATGGCTAATGATGTTGAACATCATTTCATGTACTCTTTTGCCATCTGTATATCCTCTTCAGTGAAAACTCTGTTCACATCGTTTACCCATTTTCTAACTGATTATTTCACTCCTGTTAATTTTGAGAGTTTTTTATATGTTCTAGGTCCTTTCTAAAAGATGTGGTTTGAAAATATTTTCTCCCATTCTGTAGCTTGTCTTTTCAACCTCTTCACAGGGTCTTAAATAGAGCAAAAGTTTTAAGTTTTGAAGAGGTCCAATTTATCTTTTTTTTCCATTTACAAATTATTCTTTTAGTATACAAGAACCCTTTGCCTATTTTTAGATCTTAGAGATTTTATCATATTTTAAACTTTTTTAAATTTTATAATTTATATATAAGTGTATGATCTATTTTCAGTTTATTTTTGTATAAGATGTAAGGTTAAGGTAGAAGCTCTTTTTATTCTCTCCATGGGTGCATAATTGCTCCAGCACCATTTGTTACAAAGGCTATCTTTCGTCCATTGAATTGGTTTTGTACCTTTGTCAAAAATTGATTGAGCATATTTATGTAAGTTTACCTCTGGGTCCTCTATTCTGTTTCATGTTCTATCTGTCTATCCTTCTGCCAAAACCACACTGTTTCGACTGAGTATTTTTGTGTGTTAGTTCATGAGAGTTATTGATCTTCAATTTCCTCTTTTTTCCTTCCTTCCTTTTTTTTTTTTTAAACTCTATTTTTCTGATTTAGGTTTCAGGGCAATCCTGGCTTCATACAGTGAGTTGGGAAATGGAAATGTTCTCTCCTCTTCTGTTTTCTGGCAGAGATTGTGTATCTGTTGTATATTTTTATAATATATTAGCACATGGTAAATAAAGAGACATAGATTGGGGTTTATGTTCAAACGTTTTCACTGATGGGGTTCAGGGTCACTAAAGTTTAAACACTAGATATGGCAACATTTCTACTTTTGATCAAATGACTTATTTTGTTTAGCTTTGTTCTTCTTACATTCCATTTGAATGATAATGAACAAATTACATTTGTATTTCTCTTCTCATGCCATGAAAATTTGAGAGGCATAAGGAAAATTATACTGAGTTGACAACACACTCATTTAATAAGAAGAAGCAACAGACTTTAAAAAGGTACACAACTCACATCTTAAGGAAACAAATCAACAGTCCCATGCATAAAAATAAAACAAATTATATTTCCAAGTCTCTAACCTAGTGGTTTTCAACTGGGGACAATTTTTATCCTCCACAGGGGACGCTTGGCAACGTCTAGAGACAATCTTTTGTTGTCACAACTCAGGCTTGTATATTCTGCTAGCATCTAGTGGATAGAGGCCAGGGATGCCATTACATATCCTACAATGCACAAAACTTCACTCTGCAAGAAAGCATTATCTGGCCCTAAATATCAATAATGCTGAGGTTGAAAAAACCTGGCTTTAAGCAATCCTGAATCTAACAAATTCCAAAATATGACTTCACATATATAAATAGAGATAGATGTGAAGTCATGTTTTTGAATTACAGATCTTTATACATGTACACGTATATGTGTACATTTGGGTACACATACACATAATTTTAGTGACAATAAATAGATACCCTATATTGCTATGGAAAGAGTTCTACTCTGAGGAAAATTTTCTTCAAGGGATAAAAAAAATGTTTTTAAAGTCTGAGCTATCTTGTGGAAGTAAGCAGTTAGTCTGAGGAACCCAGAAAGAAAGAAAGCAATAGGATCAAGTGACAACCATAGATTTTAAAGGCAAAACATGGTGAAAAAATATGTGTGTCCTTTAGGTTACTTCTTGCCATACTGACCTCCTCCTGCAGCACCTCTCTGTTAAGCAAAATGAAAGAAACTTCAAGGAACTTTTGCCGGACATTTGTAGAACTGAGAAGTCAACAGGGAACCGAGGAGCAGAGTCTAACAACCAGAACATTGTACGGAGGAAGAAGCCCTACTTTTACAGCCAGAAGTCCTTGACTTGGGTTTTGATCCTCTCGTTTACTAGTTGTTCATCATGTCCTTCATCTATAAAACAAATTTATTTATAAAGTAAAATTTCAAATCATACCTACCTTCTATAATGGAGAAAGAAATATTTATCTTGCAGGCTTGTTTGGAGAATAAATAATAATATGATGGCATGGTGCTTAATATAAGCACTGAGAACAATGAGAAGAGCTTTACACAGATATGAACTCATACACCCCCTGGAGGTGGATATTACTATTAACCCCACTTGAAAGAGGAGGAAACTGAATCACAGAGAGATTAAGTTTTAGGTCCAGGATCACACTGCTAATAAGTGATGGATCCAGGATGGAAACCCAAGTTGTGTTCCAGGGTCTAGGAAGCCACATTGCCAAACACACTAGCAAATGTAAGATATTAGTATGATGATTATTTCTAAGGAAAAAAAAAATCAAACCTTCCATTATTATCCCTTTCTTTCCAAGCTACCATCACGTATCCCTTGGATAACTACAATAGCTTAACTGATTTTCCTGCTTCCATCTTATTCCACCTACAGACTTTCAACCCAGACCAGCAAGAATGGTCCTTTTAAAACATAAGTCAGATCAGGTTACTCTTCTGCCCAAATCCAGCAATGGCTTTTCATTATCTTTAGAAGACAACAGAAAATTCTTACCAGGCCCACAAGGATCAATACTTTCTACTCTTGGCTCCCTTTCCATTCCTATATACCATCTTCATTTCTTCATTCTACTCTGACCACACAGACTTTCCTACTATTTCTTTTTTTTTTTTTAAGATTTTTTTTTTGACGTGGACCATTTTTTTAAGTCTTTATTGAATCTGTTCCAATATTGCTTCTGTTTTATGTTTTGGTTTTTTGGCCGTGAGGCATGTGGGATCTTAGCTCCCTGACCAGGGATCAAACATTCAACCCCTGCATTGGAAGGCGAAGTCTTAACTACTGGACTACCAGGTAAGTCCCCCTACTATTTCTTGAATGGACCCAAATATTATTTCAGAGTCTTTAGGTGTTTTTTTTGTTTTTTCTTCTCATCCTGAGCACTTTTTTTCCAAGTACCATGCATAAAAAAGGTCATCCCTGACCTTCTCATTCAAAACAGTAAACGCTGTCAATCTCTACCCCTTTCCACTGCTTTATTATTTTTATAGCATTTGTCATGTTTACTATCTGTATCCTTCACTAGAATGGACACTCCAAAAGGACAGGGCTTCTGTCTGTGATGTTCACCACTGAATTCTCAGTGCCTACAATTTTATCTGGCACGTAGTAGGCGATCGATAAATACAACAATAAATTCCAAGTGTGTGACACCAGTAAAAATAAAAATCTAATAGAAAAACATAAATACCTAATGTTAATTAAAATTTAAAATCCAGAAATGTTTTATGATGCCTGAAAACTCACTAAATGAGCAAAGAAAGTACGTCAGTGAACGAGAAGTTAAAGGTAGGGTTCTGGGGTTCAGCTCTTCTATTAATATATAATCACGTGATTATGGAGGAAGGCAGGCAGGAGGTAATGGCTAAATTTGTTAGTGGTATTCAAGTGAGATAATTCCCCCAGTAAAAACGTGAGAGCTAATGAGGAAGTCCAGGTGGAGGACTGGACCACAAGAATGGCAGATGCAGCTACACAAGGCTATGATTAAGGAACCAAAAGAACAAAATAGCACAACACTTTTACAGTTGGGAGAGTGATTTCTAAGCCCTGAATCTATTACATATATTCTCATAATGCTAGCCACAGTCACCCCACGGAGGTTATCAGCTTCTTTAAAGTAAATTAAATTAAACTAAAATGAACCAAATTTAAATAAAATTGAAGATTAGTTTCTCAGTCATTCACTACTCACATTTCAAGTGCTCAATAGCCACATATGGCCAGTGGCTACTGTCTTGCACAGTACAGACCTAGACTATATTCCTGCTTAAGTAACATGTTTAAGCATTTCAGGGCTCACTGTGTAAAATAGCATCTTATTTGCTAGAAAAGTTCTCATTTCAAACTTCAAGGAGAAATTTTCTGCACTAGTATCCAATGATTAGGTAAATTTTTTTCCCTCTTTATGAGTGCTTTCGAAGTTTTTGATTATATCACCTCTATGTCTTCACATTTCCTGAATATAAATCCTTAATCTTTTAAAGTGAATTTACTTACGAAATCACCTTATATCCCCAATCAATTGAGTTATTATTCTCTGGACCTTCTCCAGCCTTTTTCATACCTTTTATTTCTTTCAGAGATCAAACCTGACAAGAATATTGTAAGTGTGGCCCAACATTTTTTTAGTATAAAGGTGTAATCTAAAATTATACATATCTAAAGAAAGGATTTTGATCTATGAGATAGCAAAGGTCTACCTGGGGACACGCTGATAGACAAAGGCATAATTTGGGGGCCGGTTCCACTTTTGCACTCCTTGCTGGGAACACAGGAGATATAATAATTTACCACTTTGCCACTAACTAAATCGGCAACTGATAGGCTAAGTCTAGCAAGGGAAACCACTGTCTCACTGGAAGTTTTTTTACAGGACTAACTACGTACCTCTGATTTTGCTTCAGTCATTATACTGTTCAATATCTTATCTATGTGTATTCTATACACATGAAGAATGCAAATGCTTGATATGTTCATGGTCAAAAGCTTTTTACACCAACATTCAGGGCAATCATTCCTCCACCAATACACGTACAAGCACTGCATTAATATATTTGACTCTGAGAAATTTGAAATGATTAGGAAATTAACATACCAGTGGTATTCACCAAACGTTGATTCATTTGACAGAAATTAATTAGTTCAACCTGATTGGCTCACTTTAATAGTAATAATAATAAGAAGCCAAATAAAGCCCAACAGAGAATAAGACTCCTAGGAAAGGATATGTGATTCCTATCAGGCTATAAAGGATTAGCATCTTATCTCAAGTTAACAAACAGCCTTGGTGTATTCGTTTTTTTTAACTATTTGGTGTCCATTTTGTATCTTGCAATATATTATCTCTGGATTGATTCAATAGCTCACTTTTAGGAGTTCATTTTATGACCACCTTTTTCTCTTTAATCAATACAATCCATCACCAATTTGAACTCTAAATGCAATTATCTAAAATATCAATGATGTACATGTAACAATTGTCACTTTAAATTCCCATGTACTTTATAGTATTAATAATCATCCTTCAAAAATTTTCCTGAAATGGAGAAATAATTACATCTATGACCAGCAGTGACAGTAAAGATAATAAAATGGCAATATCCAATAATTATGGTTCCATTAATAGTAATGCTGAATATCTATCTCTCGGTAAGAAAGACACTGTCTATTTCCAGAGAGAGAGAGAGAGAGAGGAGGTTTATAGACTTAAATGCAGATTTTTAGAGAAAAAATATCATATAACATTAATTATAGTGACTAATATTGAAGTATTATAGACAAACACCTTCGGCTTAATAATTTTTTTAATATCAGACAATAGATATTGCTTTATTTGTCCTGAGAACCTACAGCCAGAACCTACTACGAAGCCAATGATCATAATGCAAGCTAATCATTTATATGGGCATTTTAAGTGTTTTGTACCTTTTATTTATTACTATAGTCTGCACAGTTAAACCCTATTATAACACGAATCACATTTATATGCGTTTGGATGTTCCACAAGTCAATGCCAAATAGTTAAAAATAATTTAATAGATTATAAATCTCATGCACTAAACAAAGGCTTTTATACCAAATTGCGGACATTAAAACAGTATTCCGTTACAGTGGGATATTTCCAAATTTTAGCTTTGTTAATTAGTCCTAAAAATGTGCTACCCAATCTAGAATTATGCAAAATAATTCAACCATCAAATTATAATTATGGAAAATCAAAGCTGCAAAACAAAGGGGAAAACAAATATTGTCCTAATACCCTTCCTATGGGAATTTGGTATTGCATGGGAAATAAAAAATGAAAATGCTATAATCACATTAATAAATTCTCACTTTTCTTAACGCTGGCAGGCAGCTCTGTTAACATGGTAACATGTGTAAATGTGTTTCCTCACCACCAAAAGAAGTATTTCAATGAAATTTACAGATTTTTATAAATTACCTTTTTAGCAAAGTGATATGCATTAACAAATATTTCAAAAATATCACATCTATTTCAGAATTTCAGAATTTCTTGGGCAGGATCAGATGTGCCCAAGAAAGGTAAGTGGTCATCCTTTCAATTTCCATTTCATTATTTTTATAATTTTAATTTTCAAAAGTAGATCCAAGACAAATAATCTGTCTACAAAAGAGACAAAATACAAGTCTTGCCTATCTTCATCTTTCAGCCTGGACTCAATACTACGATGTATTTAGAATAGGGTAAAGGGCAAAATCCACCAGTTTTCCTTAATCATGACACCAACTATTGTTTGTTATCCCTTCAGAGATTAGAAAGAGATTTAAAAATCTAAATTTTTTGGGCTTCCCTGGTGGCGCAGTGGTTGAGAATCTGCCTGCCAATGCAGGGGACACGGGTTCGAGCCCTGGTCTGGGAAGATCCCACATGCCGCGGAGCAACTAGGCCCGTGAGCCACAGCTACTGAGCCTGCGCGTCTGGAGCCTGTGCTCCGCAACAAGAGAGGCCGCGATAATGAGAGGCCCGCGCACCGCGCTGAAGAGTGGCCCCCGCTTGCCACAACTAGAGAAAGCCCTCGCACAGAAACGAAGACCCAACACAGCCAAAAATAAAATAAATAAATAAGTTAATTAATTAATAAAAAAAAATCTAAATTTTTACTCATATTCTCTATAAAATTTCTTTCATGCCCTTTGGTTAAGATTCAATCTTTTCTTTAAATACACATTTTGTTCTTAAAAATATATGTATTGCAGAATAAAAGCCTAAGACAGATCAGGAAATGGGAAATTCTTTTACCTTCTGTCTCAGTTTACCTATTAGTAAAATGGTGGAGATAAATTACTTTCCTTAACTCATGGGATTTTCTAAAAATCCAGTTAGATATGAATATTATTTAAAAAGCATAGACCATAGACCATTAAATGAGGGTATCTTAAGATGAAAACTGAACAGAACACTGTTGAAAATCAGATAGAGACAAGTCAGAAACCAGCTGAAACCATAAATCTCAAGAAATTTAATTTGCTCAAGTTCTTTCTGCTCCCTTCTCTTTCTCCAGCAGACTATGTTAAAACTCCTCAGAATTTTTAGTTGCATCTTGAAAAATTTTTTAGGAGTGTGTCATTCTGAGCATTTCTGGGATCATTTCAAATTCTTTAAAAATATGCAAAAAAAATAAGGCGAATGTTCAAGAGTAGTCATTTATAAGGTGCCCATGATATATGTCGGGATAGATGGTGCTACTTTTTTCTGAATCGTAACTGTCAAGACAGCAACAGACAGTGGGATTTAGGTAGAGAACTAGAGAAGCAGGCTGCCATCACCTGAGGCCAGCAGGGTCCCGGTGGAAAAATGTAGGAGAATGGGGAGGCGTGGAGGAGGAAGAGGCAGGAGGGCAAGTGGTAACTCCCTCTGCATATGAGCTCTTTATGGTTTTGAGATATCCACTCCCTGCTACTGCTTAGTTCACTTCGCTCCACAACTCCCAATAGACTTTGGATTCATGAAATTGAGTCAGCCCAAGCAAGGGCTTTAATGGGGACCAGGGATACCAAGCAAGCCGGAGTGACTCTGAGGAAAGACCCCAGAGGCTTTGTGCTTCACTTCTCTAATTTACCTGTTTACTGAATGCCTACACCTCACAGTCCTTCATGCGCTGGATGTAGGAGTCATAAAAGGTAAAGAGACTTGCTTCCTGCTCCCTCTAGGAATTCAGAGCGGTGGTGGGACCCTACAATGAAATATTGGTCAGTCACTGTTTACCAGCGGTTCCCAGCCATCCAGCCATCCCTACCCTCTTACTTTGTTTGCTCTGATCCTCTCCCATTCAGGCTGCCAGATTCAAGGGCTGCATTAGGCTCAAAGAAGAATCAAAGGATAAAGTTGTAAAATTCTTGGCTTTTATTGGGTGGAGAGGAGGAGCTTGGTCCAGATAAAGGGCAGAATATTAGACGAATAAATGATGTAGGCTGCCAGCAATCACCACCGCCCCCATCCTGCCCCTGCATGTAGTAGGGAAAGATCCTCTGAACTGGAGGTGGGGAGGGGTGGGAAAGAGAGGTGAACAAGAAAATTAGATCTCAGAGACTGAAGGGAGTGGCAGGGTCACAGTGGCAGAGTCTCTCCATTTACATTTAGAAATTTGAGAGTAGAGGGTGTTTTTATTCTGCTTCCCACCTGAAACATTCACAGCATACACATCCCTAAAGAGCCCTTCATTTCCCCCTGGCACAGAAGGCTCACTAGAGTCACCTGTAAAGAATGTCTAGGCAGATCCATTTAACACAGCTTCCACAGGTAACCTGAATACCCGACAGGGCTCAGGAAGCAGCCAAATACTTTCTTCCAGCGCCTGTGAGGGGCATCAATGAGACACCAAACATAGGTGAACCAAGAGGCTCCTTTTGATTAAAATGGGGGACGTTGCAATTGAAAGAGGCATGAATGTGGTGGTTAAGTTCAGATGAGCACACAGTCACCTCCCATGTCAGCAGGGAGGGGTAACAGAAGCCAAGAACAGATGGCCAGATGGTCATCTCAGCAGATGGGAGCATGGAAAGACCTCTCTCAACACTCCACAGGGATGTGAAATAAACTGAACTCAGGTCCATGTACTCCAAGGACAAATACATGCTTTTCTAATATATATTTATGCCTATTTCTGCTCTCATGGATGTTTGAGTCCAGAGGTGATTTTGATACAGCACAACAAAGACACTACTTTGCTTAGCCTACTTTTTGAGCATGCTTAGATCAGCAACGTAACATACCTGTAAGAAGGGCAACCCTGAATCCCACTTTGCCTAAAACAAGTGCACTGTGATGACCTTTCACTCTGGAAAGTATTCCAGCTTGGAAGACAAATCATATAGTTGCCCAACCTCTAATTCCTTTTTTTTTTTTTTTTTCATCTTACTAATGGAGTATTTCACTTTGGTATCAAACAGACATGATTTTAAGATGTCACCATGATTGTTCATATTTTTATTTAAAAGGGTAAAATATACAAGCAAATAAAAGAATTGCCTCCCCGATTTGATCTGGCCCTTCATCCTCTTCAGGTGAAACAGGCCCCTCTAAAAAGCAAAGCAGCTAAATATGGTGGCTTGTTTTGCTGAATCAAAATTCCAAATGGCTAATGTATGACAAATATAGGACAAAGGCAAACATTAGCAGGACAGCACAAACTAAACAATGCAAATAGAAGGAACTGCAAAAAAAATTGTTTTGAAATATTTGGAAATTCTCCCAGGATGTCACTGAATTCACTCCCACATCCGATTCTGAATGCCAAATACATACAGTATGAACTCCTGCCTTGGGGCTTTTAGAATATCCAGGAAGAATTATGTAGGTTACTGACTTGTGCTGTGTAGGCAGAAAGATAGACTTTGCATGTGGCAGGGCAATAAAGCAAGAATTTGTCAGCTTCCAAATTGGAACCAACAATGAATTGGCTATTTGCAACACTGCTACTTCTACAAGAATGATGCCAGTATCCTTTACTCCTGTATAATGGATGGAAGGATCAATTCTAGATGTGCAATGGCCCAGTATATTTTATCATCATATTATCTTATAACAATAAGAAAATTTAAATCAAAAACTCTCCTAACAGGCAAGGATATCCTCCACTCCCATTCTTCAAAAAGAGCATACTTGGAAAATTACACTTTTTTTTTTTTTTTACTGAAGTATAGTTGATTTACAATGTTGTGTTAGTGCAAATTTTTAAAATAGTGTTTATAATCAAGGAAATTTCAGGATGCACAGGTCTATGGGAAAGAATGGTAGTGATGAACTTCCACACCAAGGAAATAAAAATAGTTTAGATGTTCTTACTGATAACTCATATTCTTTGAGATACAGTCGATATTCTTGTTCCTACAGGGGTGAACTGACTATTTTCTCCTTCTTTATTTACTCTGATATTCCTCTTCCAGATTACAATTTAATTCTAACTTGGCAAAACAAAAAGTCTGAGAGCCAAGTTATCCATTGGAATGTCTGTAGAATAAAGCTTTACACAATATCATGTATAAAAATCAAGCTCTTGAAGTGTTATATTTTCTAAACATACATGAAAACATAGAGCTGTGAGTCAGGATCTCAGAGCTCTTCCCATTTAGAACTGTTGAGCCATTCCCTTTGACTCCAAGAATCAGTACATGTGCAGGCAACTTTTAATGTCTCTTCCTTATTTACAGACTGTGAATCTTGGAAAGGCAACATTCACATCTCTAATTTTAATTGTTCCATCCATATACTCAAGATAACTTGGGCTGCCTAAAGATAAAGAGAAACCGTGTATAAAGCAACTGGTCCCTAATAGATGAACACAAGTTAGTCAGTTTTCCATCATACGTTCTAGAAGAAGAAACAATTTATAACATTACCTTAAGCACAATGAAAAAGGAGAAATACCCACCAAGAAATTTTGATAGCAACATATTATAGAGAAAATAAAAGGGGACCCAGAGATGATAAACATGGGCTTAAAATCTGGCCCCTCCAGTCTCAAGTGCCCTTGTTGGGCGTGCTACTTCTGTTCTCTGCAACTCAGTTTCTTCATCGGTTAAGAAGTCAGCTGCCATCACCAAGAACCCTCCTAACACTGATACTCCACGATTCCATCTGTTCTTCCTTTCCCAAATAGCAATTCAGAAGGCGGAAATTCCACTTGATAGCTCTTCTCTTTTTTTACATTACCTTTTGTGGCATAAACCTCTGCTTAAGAGAGACGACATAAAGGCATTCAGTTGTGTGTGACACATGCATATAAGGTGTGTTTAGAGGTTCATGCTGGAAACTGGTAAAGAGAAAGTAATTGTACTTGGGGGGCTGCAGTAAATTGATTCTGGCATGCCATTTGTTGCACAATTTACTCTACTCCAATTCTTTGCAGATACCTGCTCCATCTTTAATAAAAGTGTGCTGAGAGTCTTTAGGAATAAGGAGTGCTACTGCTTCTCATTTCAGCAATAATGTGTAAACCAATGCACTTGGCTGAACGGGAACTGAGGAAATATCCCTAATACAAAATTACCAACGTACAAAGATTCCAAATAAAGATGCTCTCACTAAGAGATCACTTTTTTTCCCTTTCCTCTCAATGTTACACGGTTATTTGGTGGAATCTGTGACATATCAGAACCAGTGGGCATTGCTATATTTTTAATGCTCCTACTTTGGATACTCAAAATAATTCTGACAACAGTCAGAAAACACTGATCATCTAATACGTGCCTGTGTCAATTACTTTAAGTGCTTTGTATATGTTGCCTAATGATTTCAATTCCCTAGGGAAATGAATGTTTTATCCCCATTTCGGAGCTGAGAAAACAGGATTTAAGTCACTTGCTTAAGATCACACAACTGGGAAGTATTCTTATCCTCTCTTGCTGCAGATGCATTAAACAAAACAACATTCTATAAATCACGAGAGATTTTGAAACAGTGTTCCAGAGCTCTAGTATTAAAGAAATGTTATTCAAGTTCATGTATGATCATTTTAAATGACACAAGTTAATTTTTACTAAAAAAACTGTACTCATCTGAAGTTTCTGCATGGAAAGACAAGATAGGGAGAAAATAGCCACGAAACCGATCTGGAGGAAAAAGAGGCAGTTATTAGCGCCAAAATAATTGCACAACAAAGGAAGCTTGTCCCACACTACCTGCAATGAGTATTACAATAGCTCTAATTTGTTTCGTTTTTATTTATGCCAAATTAAATCCTACAGGACTGCTACTTTACATACTGGTAAATCCAGAATGAATGGAATACCAAGAGATGAATTCCTCCGTAAGAGATCACTGCTTCTGGATGCTAAACACTTCTGCTCAAATTGTTTCTGTTCAGAGTCTTCATTTGCCATTCACAAATTCTCTACATGAATCCTTTCACCCCTGGCTCGATGCTGCATTGTTTGCAGGCATTTTACAAGAGCTCACCTTGAGCAGGAAATGCAGGGTGCAGCCACTTTGTGGTGAATGTTCGTAACATGTCAAGAACACCTGGTCCCTGTCACCTGAATTTCTACTTGGTGTGAGCAGAAAACCTAGTCACAATTATGTTTCCAGAACAGAACTGCACGCCTAAAGCCATACGGAATCAGCGACCCTAGCCCCAGCTGGAAATATGGAGGGAATGAAAGAGTGGAGGCACAGAAAGTTGTTAATTCCTGTCAATTTCAGCCAAAAGGCAGCAAAACAGACAAGATAATATATAGGATTTATTCCTAAGCCATTCACTCTTCCCTCAGGCTTTAAATCATGATTGTGACATAGATAACCCTTGAGAATGATTTATGGGGACCCTCCCCTAGACCCCATCTGTTTGTACCATGAGCCACTAATGCAAACATTTCCAAAGCAAGTGAGGGAAGCTCTGTGTTAAGAGTCATTAAAAAGGGACTGGGCAAAACACTAGAAAATATACAGCAGGGAACAATACAGAACGGCTCCCTAGAGAATCAACTCACTGTGACCTAATATTTAAGATTGATAGTCGACAATGTTGAAACATTAATAGTAAATAAAATGCACTGAAAGGTCTTTGTTAAGCAAGGACCTTGTGTTAATGATGGCTGCCAAATAGGTATCTGATGGGGGGGGGGGGGGCGGTGCATGGAGTAGGGAAGGGGAGGAAGAACACTTCATCAGAAGACCAGGGAATGGATCAGCTGATCTTCTTACTGCATCAGAAAAGTAGGTGAACTAGTTAAAAATGAGCTTGTTAAAAAAATAGAACTCAGGCTCACCGGACCTACTGAATCACAATCTGAACTTTTACAATCTCCCCAGTGTACTTGTGTACCCATGAATAGTTGAAAGGTACATTTCTACCTCGACATGTCTTTTCTCTATGAGAAATACACACATTTTATCCAGTTCGATATAAATAAAACACTCAAAAATGCAAAAAAAAAAAAAAAAAAAAGAAAAGTAGGTGAAATAGTAAAGTTTATACAGTTCAGATCTCTAGAGCCTACATCCATTCTATATACCAGGTACTAGAGCACCAGTTCTTCAAAATGAGCCTCTAATGAATAATTGTTCATCCCACCATAGTGAAGACAGATGTATCTTCATACCTCTTCCCTCATGGCAGAGATGAGGAAATAGACCAAAAGAATGCTTGGGAAATCTGAAATCACTTAGCCAACTGGGAGACTCAGAACAGAAATGATCAGTCTGGGACATTTCTAGTTGGCAGTCATTAACTATTCAGCTTAACCTTGTAATTTAAATTTATTTGAACTCCTGGATCCTCGATCAGCACTGGATTCCAGGAGCTTGCAATTTTGTTGAAGGAATAGTATATACTATCATAAATATATAAGAACTTGTTTTAGTACCAAAGAAGAGAGACAGTTAACAAGGGAAATGGGAAATCACAGATGACAGAGACGACTGTGGGTGGTGTGGTGAGAGAAGATGTTAGAGAGAGAAGACTATGCTGATCACTGCCATGGTCTCAACAGTATCCCTCCAAATTCATATGTTGAAGTGCTATGCCCCAATGTGCCTGTATTCGCAGGTAGGACCTTTAGAGAAGTAATTAAGGCTAAATAAAGTCTTAAGGGTAGGGCCCTGATCCAATAAAACTAATATTCTTATAAGAAGAGATACCAAAGGGCTTGCTCTCTCTCCACCATGTGCGGACACAGTGAGAAGGAGCCTGTCTGCAAGCCAGAAACATACCCTGATGGACCTTGATCTGGGACTTCCAGCCTCCAAAACTGTAAAGAAAGAAATTTCTGTTGGTTAAGCCCCCTGGTCCGTGGCATTTTGATATGTCAACCTGAGCAAACTCAGACAGCTACTGAGGGCACCTAGCATCTCTGGAGAAGTAAACGACATCCTCCAATATGCTCAGGGGACGGCAATCTAGATCCAGCTCGCTACCTCTTCCTGTATGGCCTGTGAGCTAAAAAATGTTTTTTACATTTTCAAATGGTTGGTAAAAAAAGCAAAAGAGAATAACATTTTGTGACATGTGAAAATTACATGAAAGTCAGATTTCAATGTCCATAAATAAAGTTTTATTGGGGCACAACCATACTCATTCTTTCATGCGCTGTCTGTGGCTTCTTTCATGCTGTGACAGCAGAGCTGAGTAATTGTGACAGAGACTGGCCTGAAAAACTAAAATATTTACTATCTGGCCCTTAATGGGAAAAACTTGTCAGCCCTTGGTCTAGATTGGTGCTTTAACTTTACTGTGCATATGTCTGCCTGGGGACCTTGTCAAACTGTGAATTATAAGTCAGTGTATCTGGGATGGGGCTTGAGGGTCTTCATTTCTCACAAGCTCCAGGTGATGCTGGTCCTACTGTATATGGACCATCACTTGATCAGGAAGGTCAACATCCATTTTACCAAAGATCCTGGTTTTCCTTTAGAGGAACATCTTTCTTAATCATCTGGATGACTGGGTAATCAGCCCCTACCACTCACAGAATTATCTTGGGATTCATCCTAAAATTTAAAAATCAGCCCTTAACAGGGGCTGAGTAGGACAAAAACAGAAAGGGAACCTCTGTTTTGTCTGTTGGCAATTGAAAGCCACTATTACAAGAAAAATAGGTCAAAACTGAGCTTTTGTAGCTTATGTTAAAGTTCGTGATTCTTTTTTTTTTTTCATTTTTATGTTGTTCCTCTTGATAATTATTTTTTTCATTATATGTAAAATGGCTGTTGTTTCCTTTATATGTTATACGTAAATCTCTTTTGTGAAGATGTACAAGAAGCCAATTCTTTATGACATGAACAAGCTATAACCCTCTTTTTTTTCAAGCTTTTAGAGTAAAACATCTAAAAGTAAATATTGAGATTTAAACTGATGAGAAACAGATTGGGTATTGCCTGTCAAAACCCCAAAGGCCACAAAATAAATGGTAAAGTAACGGCAGCCTCAGCTGATTGAAACGCAGCCTATATTCACTGAGATTTCATATGCACGTCTTCCCTTCACCGTCTCCTTAAAAGATGTCATCAAATCAGATATACAGGGCCAGGGAAATGAAGTGCAAATACCACCCCAGGAGGTGCTGAGACCCAAGCTACAGAAGCCCCAACCTGTGAACCACACATGTGCAAGTTCCTAGGCATAAATTCCTCAGGCAGGAGCCCAAGATGTCATTAGAACCAAAAAGTAAAACCTGTCATTTTAAGGATTGAGCCCTAATAACTTTCTGATATTTTCACATAAAGTGCCTATTCAGCCCACACATAAAACTAGCTATGCTATTTTGGAAAATATATGGAAAAAATATATTGTACGTTTCTACATTGTTCTGAGTATCAAAGTCATAAATGATTAGCTTTTACATATTTGTGGTTTTTGTTGATTTACACAATTTTGATTGCTAAATTCAGCACAAACTGTACTAATGTCTTAAGTTAAACAATCATTTTTGGACTATACTTACATTATCCATATTCTGTAGTTAAAAGGGCAAATAATGGGGAATAAGACCAAGGGTAATCAGTGATTTCACCAGAAGCCAAAATAGAGGCTGGGTTACAATCAAGATGAATAACAATATTGCTACCCCTTACTAAATCCTTAGTATGCACTATGGTACATAGCATATTAAAATAAAATTATATATATCTCAAAATATACTATACGGCATTTAGCATAATAAAAGTAACTAATCAATAAATGCATTCTCCTTTAATACTACTTACAAACATAAGAGGCAGGTTTCTTTCTCCCCATTTTACAGAAAGTGAAAGTGAGACGCAGAAATATCTAGTACTTTGGCCAAGGTTGCACAGATAGTAAGCCACTCAGCCAGGGTTGGAATTCCCTGACACCAAATCCACTGTTCTTAGCGGCTAGCAATACTGTCTAGACAAATGCATCACAAAACTCCAGATTGCTAAGAAACTTAGCATTCAAAGCCTTTAAAATTTCTCAAGCCCATTCAGTTGAAGGGAAAAATCTCTTGGGATGATTTATTTTGTTAAATGACATTGTTTTGAAATGCCTGCCTCTCTAGGTAAAATGGAATAGCCTGTGGCAAACTACAGTTCCTACAAAGACAGGTTGGAAAACGTGGTGGGTTTTTTTTTCAGATTTTTGCTGAAGTGATGCGAACTAAAGGGGTCAAGATTTCAGAAAAAGGAGAACTTTCATAAAAGCGAGTTGATGTCATATAGAAGCTTTTTCCAAGGGGCATTTGTCAATTCTTGGTGTCTGGAAAGAACCTAAGAATCCAAGCTTTGCCTGGGCAGAGACCTATAGGTGGGGACAGAGAAACCAGTAGAACTTTTTTTGTGGTCTTGCAGAGACAAAAATGGAGACTTGAACATTCAGGTTTCTACTAAGAAGAGGAAAAGTAAATGTGAACAATGTCAGTTTTCTCAGTACATATGCCAGATTTTGAAGCCCTTGAGGAGAATAAAAAGCTAATTACGAAGCCACTAAGGAGCAAAATGAATTTTTCTGGCAGTCCTTGCTTGCTAAGAAGACAATGATTATAATGTGAGATCCATGCATCGGGGAGTGGCCCAAGTGATCACACCAGGCTCTTTGTTAAAAGCGCTATATCCAAAGAACAAAGATGAATGGGAGAAACTGCAAACAGGACTTAACTCAGCTCAGTCCCTTACTGGGTTAAATTGATCAGCCCCCACTCTATCTTTCTAGCAGAGAAAAGAGTGAATCTCTGGGCAGCAAGATAACAGAAGCTGAATAAATGAAATATTTTATATACAGTATTTAGCATTCAATCAAAAATTACTAGACATGACAAGATACAGGACAATGTAACTAATGTCAAAAAGGACAACAGAAATAGACCCACAGTGAGCCAGGTATTTTAATTAGAAGTTCAAGAAAATAAAGAACAAGTTGGAGAAAGATGCAGAGAATGAATACTTTCATTAGAGAATTGGAATTTATTAAAAGAATGCAATGAAAATGCTGGAACTATAAAACATAACAACTAATATTAAGAACTTAATAGATGAGTTTATCAGCCAATTAGACACTACATAAAATAACCTTAGTAAAATGGAGAAAGTTCATGGAAAACTTCAGCAATTTATTTTTAAATGAAAATATGGAAAAGTGAATAAAAGATGGTAGACACTATATATATATATATATATATATATATATATATATATATATATATATCTATATCTAACATGCAACTAATTGGAATACTATTAAGGGAGAGAAAATGAGGCACAAGCAGTATTTGAAGACATAATGAATAAGGAATTTCTAATCTGATTAAGGACATTAACTCTCAGATTGAAGAATCTCAATGAACTCCAAGCAAGATGCCACCAACACACACACACACAGAGCACAAAATTAGCCACATCATAATCAAACTGCCATAAGCCAAAACCAGGAAAAACAGAGAAAACAGGCATTTCTCTGAAAGGAGAAATAATAAACTTAAAACTGACTTCTCAACAGAAATGATGGAAGTCAAAGAAAATAACTGCTAACCTAGAATTCTACACCCTGCAAAAATATCCTTCAAAAATGAAGACAAAATAAAAACATTTTCAGACAAACAAAAACTGAGTTTATCACTAGTTAACCTGTACCAAAGAAAATTCTAAAGGGAGTTATTTAACCAGAAAGAAACAAGGAAATGCCAAATGAAAACAGAAAGGGTAAATATGTGGGTAACTATATTTTAATGGGAATTAATGTCTTGTGATCTTTAAAATATATTTAGAATTACAATTCATAACAAAAATCAGAGGACAGGAAGAGGCAAATGCAGTTAAATTATTCAAAGATGCTACTATAAGTGACAGGAATAATTTGAATTTGATTGTAATAAGTCAAAGGCACATGTTAATATCTCTAGGTTATCCACTAAACAAAACAGTAAATGAATATATAACAAGTTATTAAAGTGAAAAAATGGAACAGTTATAAAATGATTAATTTTACAAAGGCATGAAAGAAGAGAAAGGAATACTGAAATCACTAAGACCAATAAAAAAAAGGATGATAGATATAAACCTGAGTATGTCAATAATCAAGTTCCAGTGGACTAAATATTCCCACACTAAACAATTAAGATTATGAGACTGGTTAAACATTAAAGATACACAAATCTATAAATTTTAGGAATAGAAAAAGATATACCATGCAACTATCACCAAAGTAACTGGTAAGACCATAATGATACCAGAATTTCCAAATTTCTTTTTGAAGCAATTTCAGGAACATAAACCCATCCCAGAAAAGAAAAGTCAATTTCTTATTTCCTTATGGTTTTAAATTTTTCATGTTTTGTGTATTACTGCTCTCTATTGGAAAAAAATAAAATAAAAGACTGAGATAAACAAAGATCCGGATGGTTTCTTAGAGGAGGGTGGGTAAGCTTTCCAGGGTGTGAGGGCAATTTCAGAATGACTGTTCCTCCCCAATTTCAAGGCTAGCATCTTACATTTACATGAGCTCAGAGGAAAATCAGAGTACTGAAACCATCAAATATCATGATCAACAAACCCTGCAGGAGGGTTGTTTTTATAAACTTCATTGCCAGACATCAAACTTCCTTGGTTGTTCCTTATGGCTTAGTTTATCTTTTCATGTGATACATTTATCTACCTCCCCCTCCTTCCTTCTCTCCCTTTCAAACCTTTCCTCTGCAAGATCTAGAATTGCCATGATGCGATCAGCACATGAATCTATCTCTCCAACCTCTTTTTCAACATGCCCACCCACTTTGTGGCCTGGCAGTCTGTGGTCATGGCCACGACTGATTGGGTAACATAGCGATGACTTGGCAAATGCCATCACCTGCTGGCTCCGCTATCCTTTTACAGAAGCACATGTCTGGCATAAGCCCAATCCTGGGTGCGTGCACTCTATCATGTGCCTTTCATGTATCTCACCTGAGGAGCTGAACATTTCTGGAGACAATCACACACTGTTTGGCAACACTAACTCTGTTGTGGCAGCCTCAGTTTCTCAGTCATGATGTTGTAATATCATGACTAACGATGTAATGGATGTAATATTACATCCATTTTCCCCCCATTAAAATTTCCCCATATCCACCTTCCTCTCGCTCTCATAGCTCCTCTCACACTTTAGTGAGAAACAAGAAATCATGTGCCTTGAATATCTCCATATTTTTACAAACAAAACTCAAATCTACCTGCAGAGGCCTATCTCTTCTCCTCCCTTCCTGCTACCCCTGCTTCTATGATCACTCTCACATACAGAGAAATACATACAGCTTGGATCCATCTCTTCCCAAAGACCTTGAGTGATTTTCCTGCTCTCTCCTGCATCATCAGTCTCTCTCACTCCCTCTTTGATCTTTTCCATCAGTATTTATAAATGCTCTGATTTTCAGAAAACAACTATTTTGATTCTACATCTACCCCTTGCTGTGGATACATTTCTACCCCTCTCAAGAGTTGTCTACTTAATATCTTCTCCTAATGTTCACCAACTCTATCACCCCAAACTTCTCTGGTCAAAATAATCAAGATGGTGTACTGCCAAATCTAATGAACACTAAGTTCCCACTCAACCTTTCACTCCTTCATTTGTAAAATAATTTCCTCCTTTAGTTTAAATACCACTATTCTCTCCTGGTTTTCACCCTATGTCACTGGCTACTGCTTCTTCTCTTGACTTCTAATCACTGGTTTTCCCCAGGGCATGGTCTGAGGCACACTGCTTTCTTCTCTCAACATATACTGTCTACTGCAAATTTACATCACCTTCCAGACTGCTGCTCTGAGCTCCAGATAAGTATGGTCATTTAAATGTCTCATACACACCCCAAATATCCCAGCCTCCGCTAACCTATTCTTCCCCAGCCATCCCTATGACTACACATCAGTGATTTAAACCCAGACAGCTGCTGAAATAAAAATCCTGAGTATTCTTGAGTCTCCCTTTCTCCTGTTCCCCATATCAAATGTTCCACCTCTCTTACCAGCACTATTGAAATGGCCTCCCCACTGGTCTCTGGTTGAGCTCATGCCACTTTAATTCATTCTCTAAAAGTATCTGGAGAACAATTTCTAAAACTTTTAATTTTGAAATAATTTCAGACTTACAGGAAACTGCAAAAATAGTATAGAGAGGTTCCTGTGTACCCTTCACCCAGTTTCCCCCAGTGGTTATGTCTTGCATACCTATAGTAAATATCAAAACCAGGAAATTAACAATGGCATAATGAGTGTGTACAGTGGTAGGCCATTTGATCACATACATAGATTCACATAACCAATACTGTAGAGGAGAAATCTATTTAAATTTAAAATGATCACAACACTTGCTCTGCTTAATATCCTTGAACAACTACCTTTCCATGTAGTCTAAGCAAAAATTCAAACTCCTCGCCCAGGTCTATGTGGTCCGCTACCAGCCCAATTTTTCACCTCATCCTGTGCCTCTGGGTCCCTCGCCTTCTGTGCTCCAGTTTCACTATTTACATTCTTTCTTTCCCCCAAACAGGATGACCCTGCCTTCAACTCAACCCCTTTTCACGTATTCTTCTCTTTATCTGAAGTATTCTTTCCCTAGCTTACATATTACCCCCAAATCACCCTATAACATACCTAAGCCTGTTTTCTTTCAGCACCTGCATGTCTTTCCATGGACCACAGCACAATTTGCAATTATACATGCATTTGTTTGCATATTTGACTTCTGTATTTCTCTTCCACCAGACTATAAATTCCATTGGGAAGATAAAACATAGGTCATGAACATCTTCTATCCTTATTACCTAGCATAGAGCATTAACCTATGTAGCAGGTACTCCAGCTAATGAATAAATAAGGTGGGATAAAAATAAAAGAGGAAAAGAAATTAGTAAAATAAGAAAGGAAAATTCATAGCCTGAAAACATTCTGAGAACCTTTGATGAAAGACTCGGTGTAAGACTGGAGACATGTTAAGTAGAACTGAAGTTGCTTGCCTCTGCAGTATGGCCCCCTCCTGTGTGTATATAATTCTAATTAATACTAATTTAATTTAAATCTGCATCAAAGGGGAAATTGATTTTTTTCTGCATACAGCTCCTAAACATCAGGTCTGAAAGGCACAACTCCACATTTTAACACAGAGCTCTCTTTTCACTTCAGAAGCCATGAGGAAGCATGAGTATTGGTCTAGGGACATAATCTTTTCTCTGTCCCTCAAAATGGAACGTGGTGTCCTTTTTTGTCCTCAGTACCCAAAGTCAAATATTTTCTTGCTATGCCAACCAAATATTATCAGTGATACCCAACTCTGATAAGTCTTAAAAATAGATAAGTCAGATATCACAGAAAAGGGAGGGAGATAAAAAATAAGAATGCTCATGATTTAAAAATTTTTGAGAATCTTCAATGAACAACTAGGCTAACTGAATGCAAAAAGCCCTTTACCTAGAAGCAGGTACCCGCTTTCCAGCCCCAGCTCTGCTCCCAACTAGCTAAGGCCAGCTATTTTAGCTCTCCCAGTCTTGGTTTTCTGGCCATTAAATCAAAGGCATTAGGTGGCAAACTAAAGACCCTTCTGGTTCTCTCAACCCAAAGTTGTATTCATAAGGTACCATGTGAGTAGGGAAACAAAAAGAGGAAAAAAAGGGAAAAAAACAGTCTGTTACTGTTGACTGATTACTGTTTTGTGAGCAGGTGATCTCTTTTGCATGAAGAAAACTTCATATTTTCTTTGTTGCTTCACTGTAGCATGCCATTTTTTTCTACCTTGTCAAAAGATCCTATTATAGAAACTGCCAGATCTATTAGTATATCTTAATGACCACATCTTGGGCTGCTTTTAGCCTCTAGTGGGGCAAAATTGCCATGATTTATGCTTTATGAACAATGATATATTTACATTAGTAAGCAATTAAAGAGCCCAGCAGCACTCCTGAGAACTTCAAAAAACTGTAGAAGGACCGCCATCATTTTGATTTATATCTGCTTTAATTATATTCACAGAAAACTTATAAAAGAAGAAGATTGTGTCAAAATGTTTACGGTGCTCATAATAAATGTTTGTAAAAAGAGAACATTCATGTTTCACACTGACTGTAAAGCAGCATACAAAGTTAGAGAGAAGGGGCTCAGACAAGGTCACACGAGGATGATAAGCAGTGCCGGGTCTCAGACTTGTCAACCCAAGAAATTAAGATGAAAGGGATTTCACTCCAGGGTGAAGCTTCTATCTTATGTGTGTCCGTCTAGTAGGGTGACAGTAAACCTGATCTTTACTTGGAGAGGGGGACAGCATTCTTTACACTTGAAGCAATGTGGGACCTATTAACAAAAAATATCTATTGTGAATATAACAGCTAAAAAAGGCAAAGATCTCCTGCCAGCAGTGAGCAGAATCAAGGCCAGGAATTACTGCATCCCTTCTCCAAGATGTAGGCTATTGAGAATCAATTCTTCTAATTCAACTGAAAGATTTACTCTCACATTTTTGAGGTCTCACTGTATAATATTTACTTCTTTCTTCCTTCATGTGTTTAGTCTTATTTTGTCTTCATTGATCTCTCTGTCCTATACATTTACTATCAAAACCTTACTTAATTATGCAAACGAAGGCTACATAATGTGTAAGAATAATTGTAGAAAAATGGTATCAGATCAGAATATGAATCTTCCCATTTAAATCTTTTTGAACTTTCCAGATTTAGCCAAAAAGTTGGTAGGGATCTAAATTCCATACTTTTCCTAAAGTCATGGAGCCTTCCCTGGACGAGCAGCACCAGCGTCATCTGGGAGCTTGTCGGAGTGAAAAATCTCTATCTCAGACTTACTGAATCAGAGCGAGCATTTTAACCAGGGAGTCATGGGTACATTAATATTTGAGAAATACTGTAACAAGGTTAGCAGGGCCAGGCGTTGGGGGTGTCAGTGTGTCTATCAGGGAAATTTAATCATGATACCACAAGGTCTATAGCTCTAAAAAAAAAAGGAAGAAGAAGAGGAGGAATAAGAGGTGGAGGAAGAGGCAGATGAAGAGGGAGAGGGAGAGGGAAAGGGGGAGAGGAGGAGAGGAAGAGGAGGAGGAAGAAGAAGGGAAGGGGAGGGGAAGGGAGGAGGAGGAGTAAAGGGGAGGGGAGGGGAGGGGGAGTAAAGGGGAGGGGGAGGAGGAGGAGGACAAGGACTAGAAGGAGGAAGAAGGAGGAGGCAGTGGCTTTTCACAGTTATGCCACAAATTCCTCTGTTCCATGTCTGCTCTAAAATGAACCAAATCTCTAATACCACACATCCAGTAGATATCCTTTCCATGTTTGGGACATGCAAAGAGCACAATGACTTTCTTTGAGCCCAAGTCTCCTGCTTTGAAAAAGCAGTCTTATACATGCCTCCCGCCTAAAAACAGCAGTATGTGGCAGGTGGTTTCTCTGGAGCTTGAAAGTTTGCATTCAAATAATCAGATCTCAGTGTCTACAGGGTAAGACTCTCACAGCATTTCAGAATAAGCTTGGAGGATCCCACAGATTAAACAGCAGTCCATGTCAGTTCGATGATATTCCACATGAAGATTTCTACAGAAATAATGAGGCAGCAGTCAAATCTAGCTTCACTTATGCATTTTCCTCTCTCATTTCTCCCTATAGGTTATCCTATACCAATGCCAGTGTTGAACGCACTGCATATTCTCCTACCTATTTCCCCATCATGTGTTCCTCATCAGACAGTATTCTAATGGTTTACAAAAGCATGTTAATACTGGAAAAAAAAAATTGACTTTGTTTCCACCTTCTCAATTACCACTGCTTCATGAAAGTTTGAGATTTACTTTTAAATTAAATTGTATTTAATCGGTACTTTCTGGTAACATTTTTTGTTACAAACTATGGATGATGATAGTACTGGAGCATCTGAAGAAATGTAGTTAACTAAAGGAGAGTCTCAAGAAATGAGGAATAATTCTGAGAAAAGTGAGACTGGTGGTAGAACAAAGAAGAAACATAAAACTGTCTTTTTGTTTCTTTCCTTTTAGAGCGCCCCCCCTTTTTATTCTGAAACCTAGGAAGATACACTGCTGATCAAGAATTAAAGAAACATTTGGTCGAGATGCGGACAGTTGGTCATACACACATGCAATCAAAACTTTGCCATCGTCTTTGGTGATTAAATATGTGATATTAGAGAAGATCTTCTCAGACTCCGAAAGACTGAATATCTTTTTTTTTTAAATTAATTAATTAATTAATTAATTTTTGGCTGTGTTGGGTCTTCGTTTCTGTGCGAGGGCTTTCTCTAGTTGCAGCAAGTGGGGGCCACTCTTCATCGCGGTGCGCGGGCCTCTCACTATCGTGGCCTCTCGTTGCGGAGCACAGGCTCCAGATGCGCAGGCTCAGTAGTTGTGGCTCACGGGCCCAGCTGCTTCACGGCATATGGGATCTTCCCAGACCAGGGCTCGAACCCGTGTCCCCTGCACTGGCAGGCAGATTCTCAACCACTGCACCACCAGGGAAGCCCAAGACTGAATATCTTAAAGGAGATTCATATCCTGACTAGCCTGGTAATCAGAGATAGGAGGTTTATGTAATTGTCTCAGGGCCACTGGAGTGGGTATTTGAATGCTTCTTCTCATGTTTAATTCTTCTAATTAATTTAGTGCTTATTATTTCGATGTGTTTTCCATTATTGTTGATCATAGCCTCCCAGGAAGACAGACTGGGCAGACAGTACTTTCTCCATTTTATAGATGTGGTAACTGAAGCACCTTAGAAGTAGAGCGTCTCAGTGATAAAACAAGGACCAGAGCTCAGTTTAACAGTCTCCTAACCTGCTGCTTAATATTTAACACCTACTAGCCTTTCCAGCTGCATCTACATTTTACAATGATGGGGTTCCCTTTAGATTCCTTAGTCACTGGTATCCATCCAGTTACCCACCAACTCCCATAGTCCATAGCGCAATACTGGAAGCACCTTCAAGACAGTTATTAACTTCTGTCTATTTAAAGGTTTCTGGGTAAAAGCATTTTATGTGGTTTCTGAGTTGCACATTCCAAGTTTAAAATCTGAAACTACATCCTGCCTAAAAGAGTTTTTTCCTGTTCCCCACAGAGAACAATAGCATATGTCTCTACTGTCTGAGAGACAGTGAATAATTTACCAAATCAGAATATTCTGTAAAAGACACCGTTTTGCTTTGATGCTCTTGTGTAACTGCCATTGATTTTAATGAGAATTACAGACATCTGTCATTGGGCAGAATCAACCCCATTATTTATTAAAACTTAAACCCACCATTTGCTATAAAGCCTTCCTCTAGTCAATAATTAACAGATATAAGACTCACAGATTTGTGGTTCATGCTCTATCGTTCTGATGAGCAAAACATGGTAATGAAAGAAAATGAGCCAGAGATACATTTTCTAGGCCTAGAGTATTTTTCCTGGTTCCCATGGTCGCATACCTAGACTTTCCAGCTTTGGTGATTAGAAGGGAGCCAAGCAGCTTCAGTGATTGTTTGTTTCTTTGCTATCACACAATCTGTTGTAGTAAATAATATAAATCCATTCGATTAACTGGTATAAATCAACTGTTTTCTATGTTATAGAATCATTGGGAGGCTGTAATGAGGACATGAGGTCCAGCTGACTACCTTTAGGAATCTGTAACCCTGAACTCTATCCTTGCTACTCACATGACTGATCCGCAGACCAGCTGTTTTGACATCTGCTGGAGCTTATTAGAAATGGGACCCCACACAGGCCTCCTGAATCAGAAACCCTGATTGGTGTGTCCCCCATTTGTGATTTAACAAGCCGTCCAGGTGATTCTGATGCCCACTCAAGCTTGAGAACCATTACTGTAAACCATTATCTACAACCTTGTAGAATAAGTTGTAAAATTATTCCCATCTGGCAAAGGATGGAAAAGTAGTACTAGTGTTTTTTCTTCTTTTTTGTCTGCTTGTATTTTATATCACAAAATTATATTACTTTGTAATATAAAATACGTTTTCAAATAAAAATTATCTTGATTAATTTCATAGATCATATTTATTGTTGAATTATCATTTTTGGTTTGGAAAAAGCTTGTTTTGCATGTTTAACTACATTCCCATTCTGCCATTTACACAATGTTTTCTGCCCTCTGAACTCTACTTATTTGGTACAACCTGATGTATTCTAGAATTTTCACTGAACTATAATAAACTATACCAAATGAAATACTCATAATACTTGTACAGTTGTTTTCCAAATTTCTCTATCATTATCTACTTTTCCTTTACTAGCAAGAACCAATGAAGCACTCTTTTCTCTTTGAGGGTAAAAATGATTCAGAAAGAAGAGATTCGGCTTATTTTTCATTATTCCCCAAGTCTTCTGATACTCAACAAGGGTTGCCATTTGTTTAGAGAGCTTTGTAATGGGGATCGGGGGTGGGTAAAAGCTATTGGTGCCAGTACACAGCCAGACAGTACATAAAAATGTCTAATGATACAATTTATCTGCTAGACTAAAATACATTTCATAGGATGGAAGAAATAACTCTTTTAGTGCTGCATTCTCAGTGCATTCTGCATTCAAACTTCCTAAAATTCTCTCTGGCAGCACAGTCCATTTTGCAATGATGGATAACTGCCCTCCCACAGTGCTGTAAAGTGATTATTAATCTATAAGCACCCGCCTGCTGAGGAATTCCATGGTTTTAAAAATGTTAAGAAGCATTTCCACATTGTTGGAGCTATTACAACCTTTTCGAAGCCTTCAGTGTGGGACTCCCTATCTGTTACCATATTTCTTTATTAATTTAAGCTGACTGTCAAGACTTCTCCACACCATACAGTCTAGTTCCAGAATTACAGAAGAAACAGCATGTCACGTTATAAGAGAGACTGTTACTGGGTTCATAAATGGGACAGATGGGTAGTCACCATGTGGGACCTTCATGCTACAAGTCTCAAAGGCCAGAATAATAGAAGTGTCACATCACATCATATCACAGGACTTGAGAGACAAAAAGAACCGATGACATCACCAAAACCAGTTAATTAACTGGGGGGAGGGCAGGAAAACCTGATCACCCCCCAAAAAAGTAATCAAACAACAAAAATCTTAGAAACTTTGGTGGAAACAGACAAGAGTGGCCTGCTGGGGTTGGAGGGAGAAATCACCCTATTTTCTCTGCTCTTGGCAGAGATCTGCTTAGGTACTTCTATAGAATCACTGGTACCTGGCCAAGCTCAGAAACTTCTGGTTTAATACACTCCTTACATCTTACAGATGAGGAAACTGAGACCAGAGAAGCTAAATCATTTGCCTTCCGAACTCAAAGATTACTCATAATAGAATTTGGCCAATTTCCATGTATTCTGACTACTAGTACATTGATGTTTCCACTAACTTATACAAAAGCAGAAGCTGACCAAGGAATGCTGAATGGGAAAAGGATAAGAGTAATGGAGATCTCCCTAGAGTAGGTATTGGGGTTCATTATAGGTTCCACCTCTCCTCTCAGGCAAAACAGATTATAGTAAAATAAAAAATAATACCAGGAGTAGCTATGACCAACAAAAGCAGATGTCTCTTTGTTCTGAGCCTAAGTAAGACAGGGGCGAAGACCTACCAAACCCAAAGAAGGAGGAGACGGAGCAGGACAGTCTTGATAATTATTACTTCTAAGCTGGGGGAATAGAATTCAGTTTTAAACAGAATGAAGAAAGAATAATCAAATTATAAGAAGGCATATGGTTGTAAGGTTGGTTACTTTCTCTATTGTTGATCCCAATTTGAGGAAAGTCACTGGTATGTAATATAAAAACAAAATAAAAGAACCTGGATGAAAGAGATCTGATTCAGGGAGAAAAGTGCTGAGAAAAAAAAATAAAACAAGTATCAATATTTCCAGAGAGATAAGAGAAAGAATTGCCTCCATTGAACAAGAACATAAAGCTGTAAAGAGGGAACATTCATAGAACGTAAAAGAGTCCTTGGATATTAAAAATACATGCTACCAGAAATAGATGTGAGATAAAGACCTCCTAGAAAGTAATGCACAAAGAACAAAATATATAAAACAGGCAACAATACACAAGAAAACTGAAACAATACTAGAAGTTCAACATCCAAATATTAGGAGTTCCAGAAAGAGACCAGTGCAGAAGAGGAACTCATCAATAAAATAATTCAGGAACATTTCCCAGAACTGAGGGACATGCTTTTCCAGATTGAAAGACCCACCAGATGCTTAGTGGAAGAGACGAAAATCACTGACATGTTTATAAAAAAACGAACTGACTGAGGTAAAAAGAAGAATCTACAAGCTTCTAGAGAGAAAAGAAAAAAATCACATAAAAAGGATATGACATTAAAATGCCTTTAGACTACCTGAAACTAGATAAGAACTCACTGTCTTCAGAATGTTGAAAAAACATGATATCCAACCTAGACATCTATTCCGAGACAAATTGTTAGTAATATTTATAAGTAGAAGAAAGACATTTCAGACATGCAAAGTTTCACACAATTTACCTCCCATACACTCTTTCTCAAATTGTTGCTAGAGACGGAAGTCAAATGAGAAAGGAAGACAGGGATGTAGTGCGTTGAGTGGAGCCTCCCTAAAAGATATATCCACCCAGAATCTGTGAATATGCTTATTTGAAAGAAGGATATTTGAAGATGTAATTAAGTTAAGGATCTTGAGATGAGGTCCTCCTCAGAAGAGAAAGGCAGAGGTAGATGTGGCTGAGACACCAATGACACGGCCACTGGTAGACAGAGGTAGACCAGAGTTGTTTGATACCAAGGCAAAGCACACCTGCAGCCACCAGAAGCTGAAAGAGGCCAGGGAGGATTATCCCCGACCTTCACGGGTATCACAACCATGCCAACACCTTGATTTGGGACTTCTGGCCTCCAGAACTGTAACGGAATAAATTCCCCTTATTTTAAATCACCAAGTTTGTGATGATTTATTATAGCAGCCCTAGGACACAAATACAAAGGGATACAGGAAATGGTAGCTCCAACACAGAAAAGAGGCATAGAGAATCATTAGGATGGAAGTGAAGGGTGATCTCAGAATGAAAACTGTGCTATCAGTCGAGATTGGCCCCGGAAGAAGCTTGTTCATCTTTACTGTCATTAAAGATGACATTAATTGAAGACTTCTTGGTGTCAATAAATATTTTAAAAGGAGATTTAGACAATTGGCCTATAGTTTGGGTTGAATTAGTGGCAAGTACACAGATAATTAAGCAAATGAAAGTTTAAAATGGAAAGGTAAATAAGATTTACTAAAGGTCATAATAGAGTAATAATGAATACTGATCTAATTAAAATTATAATTTTGCTATATATTGAGAGGGTTAAGGATGAAAGTAAGTGTAGAATCATGAGCATGGTTGTATGTGTGCGTGGGTGGGTGGGTGAGTGTGGTGGGGCAAAAGTAGGGAATGAGCCAAATGCCAAATCTTTATCTTCCATAAAACTGAATCCCTAAAACTGAAAACTGAAAAAATAGCAATATAGGCATGTTAATTAGTGACATGATACTAAATATCAAAAGAATCATCTAACTAGTTGAAACCAGTTACCTCTGGGGAATAGCAATACTTTTGTAATAATTCAATAAAATATTTAGTATTTAATAAAATAAATCTAATTAAAATTAAATAACTTTAACATTACTCATATAGGACTTACTACAGTCAGATATTTTTTTAGGTAGTTTACTCATTGTTTTCTTTAGCATAATCTTGTGGGAGGGTACTATTATCCCCATTCTACTGATAAGGTCACTGAGGCTACACAGTCACACAATAGTGTCAGAGCCAGATTTGGAACCTAGTAGTTACCTCTAGAGGTCCTGCTTTAATCTCAACATTTCTTATAAAAGAAAATATGGGAGGGGTGCTGGGCATACTGTTTACCAAACCCTGTAGAACTGAAAGACTTTTAAAATTATGTATAAATATAATGTTGGTTTAAAAACATAACCACCGATAAGAATCTGCCTGCCAATGCAGGGGACATAGGTTCAGGCCCTGGTCCAGGAAGATTCCACATGCCGGGAAGCAACTAGGCCCGTGTGCCACAACTACTGAGCCTGCGAGCCACAACTACTGACGCCCGCGCGCCTAGAGCCCGTGCTCTGCAACAAGAGAAGCCAGCGCAAGGAGAAGCCTGCACACTCCAACAAAGACCCAATGCAGCCATAAATAAATAAATAAATAAAAATAAAAATAAAAATGAAAACATAACCACTGGAGATAATCAGAAGATGAAAGCCACTACTCTGACATTTTTTGGTGTTGACTCTGCCTCAGAATCAGAGTAAATCTGGGGGTGGGGATAGGTGGGAGTATAGTTTCCCTGGTCAGGTAAAAATTTGGTCTAACCCACTCGTGGTAGCTCCATGTGTCAAATGGTATAAGTTGGAAAGAACAGCCCTGAGACTACCTATGACAGGCAGAAGGAGGCCAAATGTGTGGACCCCCCCCAAAGAAGGAGGAACTTGGGAAGTTCTTGAGAAGACAGCTTTGCAGCACGTGCACCAGACTGGCACACATCTCTACAATATTTGCATTTTTGTGTCAATACTTCATTCCCATAAATTGAACCAACACCTGTGTAAGCCTAAGAAAGTTTAAGAATCTGAAGAAATTAATTTGCATGAAAATGAAGCAAAATATTTAAACCTCAATAAGTATGTTTGCTTTCTTTAGTTGTGCCTGAGCTTACTTATGAAAATTATCTCCATTCTATATGAAATGAGTAGATGAGATATTCAAGGACATACTCATTAAAAATAATAGATTTTTAATTTAACCTCTACGATGAAACATTGTGATAGAAATTTTTGAAAGGGGAATAAATTGCCCTTAATAATTTTAAAGAGATTTTCTTAAATATTTGAGCTACTCAAAATAGGTATATGAAAAAGAGGTCTAGGTCTGGAAATGAGAATTTTGAAAAAAATATATTTGGGGGTAGATCCAAATCCTGAATAATATAGTGAAGTGGCTAATTAGGCTGACAATGCAGAAAGTCAAATAAATTAAATTATTACAGCTTCAAAAATTACACACCTTTTAGATTTATGGCTGCCAAAGGGTAAATTCAGCAATGGCACTCATGAGACCTTCTTGAATTTCTAATAATTGGAATAGTTAATACTTTATGAGTATTTATCAGGAATAAGGCACTGTTCTAACTGCTCTACAAAGATATTAATGCCTTTCTCACAACAAGCTTATGATATTGGTACTATTAATATCTTCATTATTTTATAGAAAATGGCAAGGAGAGATCAATTGGGACTATCAACCTTTGGGAACAGCTCTAGAACCTGGGCTCTCTAACACTGCCTTACTGAGGAGTAGGTTTGCTTACTGATACAAGAGCTTTAACTTCATAAGATCTTCTTTCCCAAAGGAAATGTATGATCAAGGGATGTGTACTGGTCATTTACAGCTATATTCCTTGTCTCGCTTTAATAACTTTAAGAAACATGAGAAGAACCCTCAATTTAAGCAAATGAATTAGAATAGGTTGATAACTGAAGTAGTCACCATGTTTACCTCTATTTAATAAATTAGAAATATTTGCTTCTTTTTCCTGGAATATTAGACTGATATAGTCTTGAATAATGAGGACAGTAGAACAGACAGAGCAAGTCCTTTAGATTTAGGCTAATCTGGGTCCAAATCTCAGTTTTCATACTCACTGGCTATGTGACTTGGGGCAAATTTCTTTCCTTTTTTTTTTTCTTTAGGGGACAGATTTCTTGACTGCTCTGAGTCTTATAGTTAATAATACATTTGACTATGTCGTGAGGAGAACTATATGGAATATATAGCATAGCTTTGATGCTCCATTTATGGATGGGATGACCGATGGGTCATCCCATCCATAAATGACTGATGGGATCTATGACCTTAGATCTATGATCTATGATCTTTATGACCTATGGGATCTATTATACATATAGGATTCGCTACCAGTCAAGAAATAGCACAGATCTGAGAACAAAAATACCCTATGAAATAGTTTCCTTGAGTATGGTTAAAGCAGAGCTCAGAACCCAAGAGAGAGAGAGAGAAAGTGGTCTACAGAGATTCACTTTAGCATGGGAGGTCTTCATTTCCTTTATATATATTTTTTATTTTAGCCATGTTGATACAGAAAAGATCAAATTTAACAGGAAATTTTGCCTGCATTTGTCCTCAAATTACACTTGAATGGATTAGCTAACAACCATAATTTTGGAATTAGTGTGTGAGGAAGAGAGCACCACTTGAAAGAACACTCACTCAGAATGTGTGCCGGTGGCGGGGGGGGGGGGGGGGGAGGAGGGGGGGCAGGGAGGCAAGGAGACTGGTGCATAGTGAAGTTTTTACAGATGTGCTAGTAGATTTCATTGCCCAGAGACATTCCCAAAATCATATCTAAATAAACTACAGTAGAAATTTCAAGTTAAGACCAAGGGACAGGGAATTCCCTGGCAGTTCAGTGGTTAGGACGCCACACTTCCACAGGTTCGATCCCTGGTCAGGGAACTAAGATCTCCGTAAGCCCCACAGCACAGCCAAAAAAAAAGAAAAAAAAAAGTGACAAACAAAATGATCACAGGGTGTTTAGATTCTCCAAGATGATGAAACGGGTCTTTGGTGGTAGGTGACTTTTCTAATACAAGGCAGTAAGAGAAAAGTTTATCCTAGAAATACGGATTGAGTGGGCAGATTAAATCCATCCTCTCAAGCAAAGACTATATATGCTTTAGCATTTAAAAGGGAAGAATCACTGGCCATTTACAAGGAGTCTGGTGCTGTGCTAAGCATTATACACATGTGTACATGTTGTTTAATTCTCACAAACAGGCCTATGAGGTAGTTACTATTATTCCCACCATTTTCAAAGGAGGAAAATGAGGAACAGAAGTCAACTAACTTTCCCAAGGATAATACCTGGTGTTAGCAATCTAACACCAGGGCCAACAAGCTTCCCTCCCACACCAGACAAGCCGTACCTCAACTGACCATGTATTACCCACAATTTCTAGCACAATGCCTTCCTTGCATGTAGTATGTGCCCTGTAAATGCTGAATATTCCTCCTACAGTTAAAAACACTGAAGACATCTGTGAGAATGCATCCATGAGAGTATTAGCTCCTTAAATCATGATTAAGCAAAAATTCATCAGAAGGGATTAATTTATCAGATTAGTCTAGCAGAAAACATGGATCTGAGGATTTAGGGAAAAGGAAAAGGCACATCTGATCTAAGAGAGGAAGAAAGATAATGTTCATGGTATCAGACACTTCCTGGTGGGGCTCAATAATGGGATACTGGGAACCTCTGACATCCAATCAGGAAGATGGTAATTTGAATGGGAAAAAAGATGCTAACCCTCCCCCCTCCTTCATATTACTATGGGGTGACTGTCCTTGGCCTACAGTTGATGGCTTTAGTGCCACATACCTAACCGTATCAGAATCCAACCCCTTCTTCATGATTTGGGAGGCTCTCACATCAAGTCAATTCCTTTTCAGAAGATAAAGATTTAAGAGGTATTAGAACAAGAGGCATCAGCTACCATGTCTCTTTACTACATGGTGGAATATGCTGACCCACCCCAAGAGAAGATAAATACAGCCTGCAGGGGGCGCCAGAGAAGGAAAATCCTAGAATCACACAAATGCCTGGTCCAACAAGTTCCTGAGGCCAAGATGCTGCTGATTCTTCCCACCGCTTAGTGTTATGAAGACTACTTTGCATACGGTTGGCTCTTAAATCCACCATTTTTCTTAAACTGGTTAAAATTGGGTTTTTGTCACATACAACTGAAACAGAAGGAAATCTTCAGACTATCATACTTTTAGCTTGTTCTCTACTGTTTTCCCCAAGGCACTCATAAGTGATGCTTTACCTGATTCTCATGCTTAGGTTATAAGTACTATGTAGCCCATCTTACCACCAAAATTTAATTCTTACTTAAGTGAGAAATAAAATTCTACTGTGAGATTTTTTGTGTGTAGTAGTTAACCTACACTGAATTTTACAGGAAGTGACTTATCCAAAGTCACCCAGCTAATTAGATGCAGACCCAAGACTAGATGAAAACCTTGCTCGTTCAATGCCGTCCCCCCAAGACACTACATCATTTGTTACAAATGCGTAAAGGTGAAAGGGAGTAATTAAATTTTTATCCCCATCTAAATGAATGATTTTGACTAAGCCAGCGTGCTTAAAAGGCAGTGGTATTACATGACAGATTATACAAATGAGAAGCTCGCCCTAATCTGTGCAACATTAAATGAGTAAAGGAAAAACCATTGCCTTCGGCTCAGAGAGCACTTCACATCAGTTTAATTAAACACCCACATGAAGACACACAAAAGCACAAACACATCCCCCTAAACAATCACAAATCTCAATCTGAGGTTTGTTATGCAGACAAGCCAGGTGACTTGAAATAAAACTTCAAATGGTTTCTGCCAGAAATGAAACAAACAGAACAAAAGGGAAAAGAGACAATGTGTCTACATTTATGGAATAAAAATTATGATTGAAGCCCTTAGGTGCCGAAGATACAAGTACCTTATTTTTAGCCTTGAAACTCACGGAGGATGGATTTTGATTTTCACTGAGCTTGTGCTGTAGGTAAGAAAGCTGACTGTAGTGAGACTGCTGGCTTGTATCTACCTCTAGAGCTTTCCTTCAGTTGTTTTAGGATTCAAACATTACAAGATGGTATCAAAGTTCTTTCTAAAAGAGTGCATTCAGTTGTTATCTGGAAGAGAACTAGTTTCCTTGGTGAAACGATGTCCAGTGATTTTCTTTAAAGTATGGAAGGTAACAGAAGGTGGAGTAGGGTGGGAATGGGATCAGTGGAGGTAGAAACCCTAACTGAAATTAAGATCCAAGTTGTAATAGTTGCAAATAATCTGGCTAGACAAAAAGACGTTGAGGAAATCCAGAATTATTACCTTTAATTAATATTTATGCTTTGTTCTACAAACATTTCCTTAATTCTAATCACCCCCTTTTCCACCACCCTCTTCTACGATGTCCTTAACCACACAGCTCAGAAAGGTCAGAGAATCTCTCCTAATGGCTGAAATGGCAAAACCCTTCCTTTCTTGGGTGGCTGGTAGAAAGGACAGTTTGATAAGAACTTGCTTCTTTTAAGGAAAATGAAACCTCATCCCATCTCTACTTCCACACCCACAGGAGAAAAGAGAAAAAAACAAACAAACACTTGGTTCACACCTTCCTGTACCATCAACCCAATTTTTTTCCTGTTTCAAGCACAAAGGTAATTATGAGCCCAACAATAAATATCACATCTTTTACCTTGACAGAAAGCGGGAATGATACAAGGGTTTAATGAGATTATTTATTATCCACCTTGTACACAGTATTTTCTGCCACTGTTGGAGCTTTGTTCATTTTCTTGCAAGCGGTTATTTTCCTATTAGCTTTACCCTGATGCGTTACTATTGAATTTGAATGTCTCTAGAACGCATTCTATTTTCCATCTGGGAATCAGTAGAAAGGCCTTAAAACATCCCCATAAAATTGCTTAAGTATCATCTACCTCTAGACAGGAAGAAAGTCAAATGCCGGTGGATGAAACATTTCCTGGGTATCCACCCAGAGTTTCTGTGATTAGTCCTCAGCCTCTGTACTTGTCACTGTGGGTGTGGGGAGTAGCAGTATCGTGACTAAAATTGTGATCAGTTCCCTTAGAACTTCTCTATATGTTCTTATTCAAATCGGAGAAAGCCTAAAGAATAACTAATACCAGAGGCATAACTTACCTTCCTAAACTTGTGTAGACACCAATTCAGGGAATGAGGAGAATTTTAAAGACCAAATGGCGAAGCCCATGAAAGCAACAGACTAAAGAAAACCAGCTTGGAGGCCCCATTCCATGGTTCTTCATAACACAGCTAGAAAGTCATTCCCTTGGCCCTCTGAGTCAGGAGAGCACCAAAGGGAAGAACCCGATGGAGGGGTAGAGATCTGAGTTATTTCCTGGGTCTGTCTCTATCAAGCTTTGTAATCTTGGAGAATTGACTCCCCTTCTCTGGGTCTCTACGTCCTGACCTATAAAATTCTGCAACTCTACACAGCTTCAGTGAGTTCAGTGGGTGACAGAGGTGTCTGCTTTTGTCACCAGAAGTGAAGACCAGGTCAACAGACCATGTGGCCCGACGTTTAAATTCATTACTGTCTCAGACTTGAAGCCTTAAACTGATGCCTCTGACAGGCTTGAAATCAGCAGACTTGAAGAAGGCAGAAAGGAAGCATGAAACACTGGCTCATTTGGAATCCTGGACTTTTTCCTTTTATCCCTCTCTTAATAAGTCTTACTATCTCCTATCCTCTCGACCACAATGCCCACCTTCTTCCCCTTCTACTCCCCTATACCTTTACACCAGGTTGGTAATGTTGTATGAATTGCTTTATTATTTTTTTCTCTGATAAACCTATTAGAATTTAAGGACAGAAAGTTGAAGAGATTTTCTCCTGCTTAAGTTATCCGTGTAGTTTAAGGCTGGGCAGTAGTTTACAGCACTCCTGAAGGTTCGATAGGATTAATCCTAAAACACCTTGGAGACACAGCAAAGTTTTTAGCAGCATTATATCAACTGATTTTTAAAAAATGTGACCTGTAAGCTGAGTTGAGGGTCATTGCTGAACCTGAGAAGTACATCAGAAAAAGGTAGAAGGAGCTTGGGTAGACCCTCCATGCTCACCATTTCGAAGGTAATTGATAGGAGGGATTGAGTCTCAGGCCGGAAAGACTCCACTGAGGAATTAAAGACACTAGAGGAAGATAAGTGACCTTGATTTAAACATGGAGGCAGGTGATGTATTATGGGAGATGCCAACTGATTTGTTAAATCTATCAGCTGAAACTGACTACAGAGACCAGTGTCATCAGCCAAATGTTTAGAATCCTACAGTCTTAACTAAAAAAGCAACATAAAAGGCCATGCTGCCCTGCTCTTCCTCTAAAAGGTGAGCTATCTGAGAGCCAGGAATGAAAGGCTGGAGACTTTTGACAACCACATTCCTGGAAGCAGGGGCCAGAGCCCACATATTCGAAAAGTCTGGAAGTGTCCTTTCCACTAAACCAAGAGCCCCTAACCTCAAAGCAGAAATCAGCTTCTAAAAACAACTGAATCACGTAGTAAACTGGATTTCAAACAGCAGGCAACTTTGAAAACAACTCAATTTTTTCAAAACGTTGTTTGCTCATTAGCAACGGACTTTCCAAAAGGAACATTCCCAAATTACAGCTTTAAGTTTAGATGTGTAAGCTTTCCTAATGTGGACAGGCATAGCTGGCGTCCCTTCACTTTGAAAGACAGGGCCTGGGAGTTGAGGTGAATAACTCATCCAGTTAAGAGGTTCTGCTGTTTTCCTTCTCCTATAACAGTTTCTAGCCTAGCATCCTCCAGCCCTGCGGCCACCTCTTTCCTATACGCATCTGGAGGTTGTCAAATACTGTCCCTGATTAAAAGTGTTATAATAACCTGTGATGATGGGCTGCAAGCCTGAACCTGGGCTAAGAAAACTGAGGCCATTCACATGATGGTTAGTGTCAAGTTACTCAGAAGAACCTTCCTTTGTCTTAAAGAGTAAAAACAGTGATTCATGAAAATGACACACCCATTTGGCATCAGGGCAACAGGATCTGAAGCCGAAAGTAGAAGCCCAGTGTTGGGCTTCGAATTTCCCTCTGTCAGTGCATCCACCAAATTCAGTCCACTGACTGAATCAGCAAAACTGCAATTGAATTTCACACATCTCTAGAGATATAACGTGTGAGGGAAGGCCATGGATGATTGGAACATCCCAAGAGGCCCCTGCACACGCTACATGGTGGCTGTTTCAGCAGATGAGTGCAGAAAATGTGTTTTTCAATTATGCCTTCCCTTCTATATTATGAACGAATAGCTAAAACTTGAGTCCGTGGAGCCTGGGTTGAGGGCTGTCACATATACAGTCACACTGTCACTACTTTTGGATGAGTTTCCCAACACCTCTATTCCTCTAGACCCCAGACAAACAGATGACCCTATTAGCTCTGCCTGAAATGCTAAATGCTATTTTAAAAAATTTTATAGGGGTATAGTTGATTTACAATGTTGTGTTAGTTTCAGTCGTACGGCAAAGTGAATCATTTGTACATATACAGATATTCATTCTTTTTTACATTCTCTTCTCTTATAGGCTATCACAGAATATTGAATAGAGTTCCCTGTGCTATATAGTATGTCCTTGTTGGTTATCTATCTCATATATAGTAGTGTGTGTATGTTCATCCCAAGTTCCTGATTTATCCTTCCCCGCCACGTTTCCCCTTTGGTAACCATAAGTTTGTTTTTGATATCTGTAAGTCTGTTTCTGTTTTGTAAATAAGTTCACTTGTATCATTTTAAAATTAGATTCCACATATGAGTGCTATCATATGATATTTGTCTCTCTCTGTCTGACTTATCTCACTCCATATGATAATCTCTAGGGCCATCCATGTTGCTGCAAATAGCATTATTTCATTCTTTTTTTATGAGTAATATTCCATTGTATAAATGTACCACATCTTCCTTATCCATTCCTCTGTCGATGGACATTTAGGTTGCTTCCATGTCTTGGCAATTGTAAATAGTGCTGTAGTGAACGTTGGGGTGCATGTATCTTTTCGGATTATGGTTTTCTCTGGATATATTCCCAGGAATGGGATTGCTGGATCATATGGTAGTTCTATTTTTAGTTTTTTAAGGAAACTCCATACTGTTTTCCACAGTGGCTGCACCAATTTATATTTCCACCAATAATGTAGGAGGGTTCCCTTTTCTCCACACCCTCTCCAGCATTTATTGTTTGTGGAGTTTTTGATGATGGCGATTCTGACTGGTGTGAAGCGATAAGTCATTGTAGCTAAATGCTATTTGTTCCTTTGGCTTAAGGCCCTACGAAGTTTTTTAAAATACAAATCTATTTACAGAGAAATATAACTGACATATTAAGTTCCATATAATTATGTGCATTTTAGAAGCAAATCACACCTTATTCACTTGCTATCCCCTAGAAACCAATGCAAGGTAGCTATGCAGTAACTCTTAGTGAAATAAATGGAAGGGACAAGTCTACAACAATAACATCACACAGTTGTTCACCGAATTTGCTTTGGTCAGCCAAGCAGATCACTGAAAATAAAGGAACTAAGGGGAATCAGTCTCATGGGATTAACAAAAGTATGGATACCAAAGGGGAAAGGTGGGGTGGGATGAATTGGGAGTCTGGGATTGACATATATACACTATTGATACTATGTATAAAATATAAACTAATGAGAACGTACTGTATAGCACAGGGAACTCTACTCAATGCACTGTGGTTACCTAAGTGGGAAGGAAATCCAAAAAAGGGGAGATATATGTATACGTATAGCTGATTCACTTTGTAGTACAGTAAAAACTAAGACAACATTGTAAAGCAACTATACGCCAATAAAAATTAAAAAAAAAAAAAGAGCGGTGGGAACGGTGCCCCCTAGAGGAGAAGTCAGGTGAGTGCAGACAGCGGGCAGGAACAGAGGAGAAAGGTGGGGTAGCCTGGAGAAAAGAGGTCCCAAGACTAGGGACTGCAGGAGATCGGGGATTAGCACAGCAGGGAGTTTTGTCCATGAGGGTGAAAAGAATTTCCTGGTACCTGTCTATTTCACCACAGCATAAAGACTCCCTGTAAAAGACATCCTATAAAGAACTATCACCCCTTGCTCAAAAGTCTGTTCTTTTACAAGATTTCTTCCAGACATAGCATGAATTCAGGCTATGGTGTGGATGACAACGTAGTTAATAAAGTTAATAAAGACTTTGGGATACTTTGTGTAACCCTATTCTGGTCTATCAGCCCCAGTGTGACGGGACAACCTCCAGAAAGCCTGCAGGAGACCCTGCCCTCTCTCACTGTTGCCTCAGGAAGCAATGAGGTCATTCTTCTGCAGTGAAAACTGACTTCATTATTGCAGATTTCAGTTCTCTGCCCTTCACGTAAGACAGAACTGCAAACATTTCCATATGAGAAACAATAATGAAAATTCAATGTTCAGCAAGGTCACCCAAAGTATTCCAAAACCTTTGAGAATGCCAGTTTTTCATGAGTCCTTTGCATGATTAAAAAGAGGCTCTCCACAATTACTGAGCCTGCGCGTCTGGAGCCAGTGCTCCGCAACAAGAGAGGCCGCGATAGTGAGAGGCCTGCGCACCGCGATGAAGAGTGGCCCCCGCTTGCCACAACAAGAGAAAGCCCTAGCACAGAAACGAAGACCCAACGCAGCCATAAATAAATAAATAAATAAATAAAAATTAAAAAAAAAAAAAAAAAAAGAGGCTCTGGAAGGCTCATCTGATTGCAGGCTTAGAAGCACCTGTGAGAAGAACCTGTCTTCTTGGTCATTATCCTGATATATATTTACCACAGGTTCCCTTCCATTTAGCCCCATCTAATTTCCTCTTCCTCTTGCAAGACACTAGGCTTAGAAATATGCTTCAAGTTCATACCATAACCCAGAGTTGGGTGCTGATGAAGAATAATTTCTGTTGTTTTTGTTTGGATTTACCTCGGTCGATAAAATGCAGTCTTTCACAGATCATTTGCTGAGTCTAATCACGATCGATCCTGAAGCATAAATGATAACCCTCAATAACGACATACACTGATGAAAAAAGACCTCCGTGTGTTCTCTTTTACACGTCAAAGAAGAAAGCAGCCAGCGGAGGGAGTTGACATCCTATTTTCAGGGTGAGAATAGAAGAGAACCCATGTAACCCGTTGCCTGAGAAAAAGACCAAGGATTGCCTCAGCACTAGGAGGTCAGTGTTAGGCGGAGACTCTTCTTTTTAAGTGTCTTATGGCAGATTCTGCCTATTTGTTACTGTAAGTGGGCAGTTCTTTAACTTTTACTGTGTTTGTGACACAAAATTAGATTTGAAGGTTAGAGTCCCTGCCCTCCAGGAGGTCAACATCTAGTTCTAGAGACAATAGGTGTGATAAAATTATCAACAGCCGATTCATAGCTTTACACTGTTTTAAAGCTGTCATGGAATATGACATTTTGTCTCCCACTGGGGAGTGTTTATGTTGTGTGCAGAGATTTAGCAAACACAAAGGGACACTTGCATGGGAAATCACTGGGCTTCCTGATTTAAGTATCTGGAAGTCTCCCATTTGCTGAGTGCTTGGAAACCCCTCAAATGAAATGTCTTCTATCCTGGAATTTGGAATTCCACTCCTGCCTCTCTGTAGGCGTGACTGTCTTGGTCAATCCCAGGCATACTGACTAAGTTAAAAGATGTAGAGCCCTTCCTTGATGTTACCATAGATTTGACAGTCAGATAGAAAAATGTAGAATATTGGACAGGAAGTTGGGTGTGTCAGGTACCTTGTAAGTCTTGTAGGAAAACCACAATGTATATCTCCTCTTTCAATTATCTAGAACCCAACTCCTGCATAAGGGAAGGTTATTTGCAATCTGACTGGAAACCTACTTTTGTTCCCATAAGCTCACAATAGCCTACATGTAACAGAGCAGGGCGATGGTGGGAGGAGAATCAGGTCTATTCCTAAAGTGCCACAAATCACCAAATCCTGGATTATATTCTGCTTCTGATAGACAATTTTTTTAAAAATTCTGACAGTATTTCCAGCATTTTATACATGGTACTAAATCTTTTTCTGTTTCTTCACAATCAAACACATCTGACCAGCTGTGACAGAAGGAATGCCATGTAACCACCAAGTCCCTCTTCCTTTCCCTCTTGAGCACAAGATCAGGCACCTCCACGACTCCCTGGGGCCATGTGACTGAAATCTGTTCCAAGAATGTCAGTAAAAGTGATATGTGCCACTCCCAGGCCTTTGCCCCAATCTCCTATGTGATCTCCACCTTCCTTCATCCCTCATCTGCCAGCTGGAGACAGGGGATCTGATGGAGGATTGTGAGGCTTCAGGTATTCAGGGCCACAGGAGGAAGATGCCTGGGTCTCTGCATCACTCCATGGAATAGAAAGAGATACCCACTGCTTCGTATTTGGCTGTAACATGAGCAATTAAAAACCTTTACTGCATTGATTAAACCAATGAGATTTTGTTTGTTACAGCAGTTAGCATACCCTGATTAACATCCTGACCTAAGTCAGATGAACATCCAATTAAAGCTAAAATTTCAACATTTTTATCAAACCCAATTTCTTCTGTAATTATTAAAGCTTATGAGACTTGTACTTCTTACCGTTAGGGTGAGTACCAGCCTCCCGTTTCCCACTCATTCTTATAAAATAAGCATATCTTAATATTCATATAATTGGATAAACATTTCTCCATATGCAAAGTTGGTTACGCTGTCTAAATCAACCTGTTGGCTAACAGCAGCATCACTAGGAGATGGCTGAAAAATGTTTTTCCAACGATGAACAGAAGTGTAAAGTCAGCGTACATTAGGTGTCTTATTTGTTGTCAGTTTATAAAAAATGTAGGTGGGTCAAAAGTTAAGCATAACAGACTACTTGTAGTGGTTGCATGTCTAGTCCTGCAGAAAGGAGAAGAGCAGTTAAACAAGCAAACACTTTACTTTTAAAATTATATCTTAAAAAAACCAGCAGAAGTTTAATGTAGTAACATCTACGAGTTTTGAAATAGATGTGTAGACTGCAATCATGGGAGAGTAAGACAATTGGAAGGACATTATCGGTCCTCTGAGGGTTAGCTCAATCCAACTCTCCCACTGTTTAAGTCTCTTGGCTCTTTACCATGGCAATCGCTGGTGGAGGTAGTAATTTTGCATCTGTTTCATTAATGAAAATGTTTACATTGCTAAATATATTAACTATTAATAAGCCTTCAAATTGGCCATTAACAAAACCACAGAAATTAATGAGAAACAAACGCTACCATTAACTTGAAGTTTTGCTTGAAGGCATGGGAGGAGGTTGGCCAATGAAATTGACTTCAGAAACTAATAAGAATTAGCAATTAAATGTTTCCAAAGAGCCCAGCAAAATTATCCAGTGAGTCTGAAAGACTCACTTGAGATTTGTTCCATCTTCATCCTTGCGTCTGTTCCTCCTTTGTCCTTCACTATAATCAGCCCTTTTGAGGAACACTTTTTATGGTCACTACGTCATCTCAATTCCCCATATGAATTCTAAGTCTATGTGGTAAAGTATTCCTGGGCTGTATTCTCTATCCACCTCTTTTATAGCTCATATTGTTTCATCTTGTCATTATTTGATTGTTTCATATTTTATTTATAAGCCCATCTCCTTCCCCACTGGTCTGTGAGCTGGTCCATGGAAGAGAATTTGCCTTACTCATATCTGCATCCACAGAGCCTGCTGTATAGTTGGGGTACAAAATCTCTGTGGAAGAAATGAGTATAACTATGTTTCTTCGTTGATTTGTGATGAACATCCATGTATTTAAAATGATCATCAAAGCAATATAGCTCATAATTCAGAATCTTCTCTATAGGAACTATTCTTAAAACACTCCAACAGCAAGAAGAACCACAGCAAGAATAATTGAGAGCATGGACTCAAGCTTAGGCTACTCGGGTCTGAGAATCCAGCTCTGCCCTTCACCACCTGTGTAATCTTGGGCAAGTTGATTCTAGTCTCTAAGCCTCTGTTTTCTCATCTTCAATATAAAGAAAACAATAAAGGCAACTTACAGCACTTTTAACAAATGTATGTAAAGTGCTTAGCTAAGCGTTTGGCACAGAGTAAGCATTCAGCAAATATTAGATACATTTTCTTTTTATTGTGGAAACTCAGAAGGCTCACTCACTGTACACTGTGTTCTAATTCGAAACCTGCAGAAGACTAAAGGTAGTTTCATTTCAGCCTAAGTTATAAAGAAGAAATGTCATCATGGAATTTTGCTATTTCAGTAGAATCGCCAATATTGCAATTACAAGCAAGATAAATACTGGGATCTCAATCAAGGCCAACTAATCTTTTGAGAGGTACAGAATGTGGCATCCATGTATAAGAGGTAGAATTGGACTAGAACCAATGATTCTGAAACTGTTTCCCTGAAGCATCCTCTCAACAGATATTCCCTGAAGAGGTCTACTCCCCCAAGCATCTAAGAAGGTAGAATGGGTAGGAGAGGCCCCATAAGGTTAAATGTTCTCTGAAGTTTCTTGAGTTGCATTACAATTTTATGTGAATTTTTATATTGTGTCCATTAGGAAACTCCATTATTTTTATGTTAGATCAACCATGGACATATTACTCAGTGTCTTCTTGGCCTCCCGCTGCTTACCCCTACTTCAGGAGCATGGCCCTAGGCTAGATGAAAGATCTAGAAAGCATGTCGTTCTATACAAGGCCTAGAGCTAAGGGACAGACCTGCAGTAAGCCATGCATCTAGCTTCTTAAAGGTGTTTTTATTGAGTTCAACTATGAAATGACTTGACTATAAAATAGGAAAAGGTAATTCAATAACTATTTCTGTTAATGCAATTTATCAACCAGCATTGAATTAATTTTTATCAAAGCCCAGTTCACTAGGCTTGAAGACGTGAGCATGTTTTATCAATTATAAAATGCGTATAATCAGTTGTTTCCTCTGTGTCCACACAAGAATTAAAAGAAATACTGTCCTTCCCAAAACAGGGAAAGTCAGAAAGAGCTGTGTCAACTTAAGACTCACAGACTTCGAAAACAAAGGCATGGTTACCAAAGGGGAAACATGGGGGGAAGGATAAATTAGGAGTTTAGGATTGACAGACATACACTACTATATATCAAATAGATAATCAACAAGGACCTTCTGTAAAGCACAGGGAACTCTACTCAATATTCTGTTATAACCTACATGGGAAAAGAATCTGAAAAAGAATGGATACATGTATATGTATAACTGAATCACTTAGCTGTACACCTGAAAGTAACATATTATAAATCAACTATACTCCAATATAAAATAAAAATCAAATTAAAATAAATAAACATTAAAAAAAAATTTAAGTTGGTGCTTGGGGGGGGTTACTGTTGCCACTGTGACCAGTATTGTGGTGACAGACCTGAAGGTGACCCGTTTTCAACGTTAAATAAACAAATAGAGTTAGAGGGCACACACATGCCTTTTTCCAAGAAATACCTTCAACAATGGGGCTGGTGATTTAAAAGGCTAAGCTAGTGGCCTAGGCCTGAAAGAACCACTTCAGGCAAAAGGCCTTCAGCAGATGCTCCTTTGTCAGGATAAGGGGCCTGAGCCTCTTTCCAGATCAGTTGTGATGCCGGACTCCCCGAGGGCATCTCCACAAAACTTGAGGCATCCCAGTGACATGAGGTGGCCATTGTGTCTCTAATGACCGTGAGACTCAGGAAATAAAGGGTCAGGGACTGCCCTCATGCACGTGCTGAGAAATGTCTCTTCGGCTTGGATACATGAAAGGGAAATTTACTGGCCAAAAGAAACGGGGAGAAAAAAAGTCAGCAAAAGACACGTGATCTGTGGCTGGGAGTCGCTTAAATCAGATCCCCTAATCTTTAGGAACCCCTACCTCACCACCAACTTCTGGAAAATACATCAGTTCTCAAAGGCAGACCAATTCTACCTATTTAGTAATTTCTAGAACTTACTGGGCAGGTGAGGGTCCCTAATTAGTAGACTGCAGTGATGCAAAAGCTTAGTAGAGCGATCTAAAGGGGACAACCAGCTTCTATGGGAGTGCCTTGCACCTCCCTAGTTTTAGCTCTGAGACTGTTGGTCACCTTAGTCCAGAAGAACAATCCCTGGTTGCTAAATTAATACAAAGAGAATCTCAAAAGTCTACAGATTTCTGTATATTCAACTGAATTGATTAAGATAGGAGAGATACCAGCAGACACATGCCTCTTTCAATCACAACTGCTTCTCAAAAACTCAGATGTGGCACAGGCAGGATTTCTGTTGCTCTAGAAAAAAGCCCCCCTACACAGCAAACTTAAGTATAAGAAATGGAATTTCCATGGGGAGAAATAAAACAACAATAAAACAAAGCAGGCAGTACCAACTGCCTGCAGAAAATCTCCCTCTGGTTTCTCACTGTCAACTCCTTCCAACTTGAATTGAAAGTGATGTTTTGTGGTTCAAGTCTTAGAACTGCCAGGACACATCTGAGGCCCTGCTGATGCGGGGAAACCTACATTTTCACCTGTGGAATGTATCAAGTAGATACTTGCAAATTAAAAATCACCACTTCGTGTCATTTTTTCAAGCTCAATGCAGATTTGATGGGCAACTCTCCAATCCTCAGCTCCTAATGAATATGCTTGCTTAATTCTATAAAAAACCAGTTCTTCACACAGAGCTTAGTTACACCTCTTCTATTAAAATTTATCTACTGCTGACATCTGAATATCTTTCTTAAGGACGCAGGGGACTAAAGCACACATTTTAGATCCTAAGCTCAGATGTTTGGGTGTTCTGATTCCATGGCCAGCTACATGGCTTTTGATAAATTCTCTACCCACTGGTACTTTCATCTTCTCATTCAAAAGGAGTGTATAAAAAAAGTGTCTCCCTACCTAGTGAGCATATATTGAGAACATTCTGTTTGAAAGGAAGAAAACTAAGAATCTCAGGGAAATAATCACTGGATACACAGAAAGCCTTTACGTTCAATAGGCTTATAATATAGCATAGTTAAGTAGACAAAACACATGTGCATAAAAAAATACAAAGTTACAAATGAAATATTAATCATTTCACAGAAATTAAAGCTATAAGTGCTGAAGAGGACCCACGATGAAAGCCTGATTGGCCTATTCTGAAGGGAAGCTATAAAGACTAACATTAAATGGTGGTAAGGCATACTTCCAAAGGTATTAGATGACCCATGTTTATATCTGTGTAAAAACTTCAGTCTTTGCTTATGATTACTTAATATTTTCCACCTGGTCTAGACAAAAAGATTTCATACAGAAAGAAACTCTCCTGCTGCTGCCCAGCTGACACCCTTAGCCCTTAGCACAGTGCCTGGCACAGGGTATGCAACTGAAAAATGTTAATGCAATTAGTCCTCCCATAGATACCTCCAGCTAAGGCCATGTGCTTATGATCAAGGGCTCTGAGTTCACATTACCAAGATCTAAATCCTAGACCCAGTATTTAGTAGTTAGTTGTGAGACCTTAGACCAGCTGCTGAAGCTTGTAAGCCTCAGTCCCCTCCCTGGTCAAATGGAGAGTCACAGCATCTAAATGAGGTAATAACAGAGAGTTCTCAGCTCCGTCCCCAACTCACAGTAAGTATTCAATATATGCAAATGGCTATTATACTTACATCTCTAAGAAAATCAACCTTCTACCAACCTCATCTTCTCCTAGGTTCCTTACCTCTGGTCTTGATGTCCCCGATCACCTACTCCCAGGAGGTGGCCAGTGCAGATGAGAAGGGTGTTAGTTCCAAAAATCAGCAGGAGAGGCCACGATGGCTTAGACTGGAAGCTACCCAGGAAAATGGGATGCATAAGGTCATAGCTGAACACAAGAAAGAAGCACAGGAGCAGGGAACCAAGCCCCGTTGCCCTGTTCCTGGGTTGTAAGGATTAAATTAAAACAGATGACCTATATAAAGCCTAATAGAATACCTAGGACAGAGTTGGCACTCAGTAAACGTAACTATTGTGAGTATGTTTATGATTATGATCACCATATATTGAGAATACAAAAGGGAAAGGACACGCCAGTCACAGCAGTAGGACTCAGCTGGGCTTCCTGAGAATCTGTAGCTCCACCACCAATTATGAGAGAAGGCAGGAAGCCAGGGGCCTTGTGTGCAGGGCTATAATTAGGGACTGTCAGAAATAGCCAGGGGAGGCTGAAGTAGAGAGGATATTACTATAATTCACTCACTCATTCATTCATTCAATAAATAATTTCAGAGTGTCTACTCTCTGTCAGCAACTATTTCAGGCACTTGGGAGAGAGCAAGTAACAAAAGAGACATAAATCTCTGTGATAATAGTGCTTACATTTTAGTGGGGGGAAATAGGCAATAAATAATAACAATAACATATTAAAAAATACACGGTATGTTACATGGTGGTTAAGTCCTATGAAGAAAAATCAGGGAAGGGGCATAGAGATGCGGGGGAAGATGGTAATTTTTTCCAGGGACAGGCTCACAAAGAAAGCGACATCTGAGCAAAGACCTAAAATAGGCGAGGAAGTGCACTGTCCTGCAATATCAGGGGACGAAGCACCACAGGCAAAAGAAAGCGAGCACAATGGCCTGGGGTTGAAGCTAGGCCGGTGTGTCAGGAGCAGGGTGGGCCAGGCTGAGAATTACAGGCTATGGGTTCAGAGAAAAAATGGGGCACAGGTCACAGAGCATCTTTAGGGCGCTGGAAGGGCTTAGGTGTTTACTCTGATTGAACTGAGAAGCTATTAGAGGGTTTTGAACAGGGAAACGATAGGCCCCCACTTACAGGTTAACAGGGTAACCCTGGTTGCTCTGTTGTATTAAAAAAATACTGTAGTCAGCCAAAGTAAAAGTCAAGAGACAGTTAAGAGGGAACTGCTATAATTTTGGTAAGAGATGATGATGGCACTGACTAGGGTGGTTCAGGTAGTGAAAAGCAGTTAAATTCTATGTATACATTAAAGGTACAGCCAATAGGATGTGCTGATGGATTAGATATGGGTGTGAAAAAAAGAACAGAAGGAATGATACCAAAGTTTTGGCCTAAGCAATCAAAAGGACAGAGTTTCCATGAACTCAGAGGAGACAGCAGGAGGAGAAGGTTGAAGAAAGGAGGAGATCAGGTTCAGTTTTGGACAAGTTCAGATTGACGTGTCCATTAGACATGCAAGTGGGCAGCTGGGAAAAAGAGCTTAGAGTAGAGAGGAGAGTTCTGAGCTGGAGATCAAACAGGGATGTCTGAGCACTCTAAAAGTCATGATACTGGATGAGATCACTCAAACAGTAAATGTGGCTATAGAAGAGATCCAAGGCTGAATCTTGAGGTACTTCTATGATTAGAAATCAGAAAGACAAAGAGATACCGGCAATAAAGTAAGAATTGGGCTCAGCCATATGGAGATCATTGGCGACCTTATTACCAACAGTTTTGATGCACATATGGAGCAAAATCTGTCGGTTTCAAAACAAAAAACAAAGGAGAGGAGTTAGAGATCACATTTTTTTTTACTTTATTTTTTATTGAATTATAATTGATTTATGATGTGTTAGTTTCAGGTGTACAGTAAAATGATTCAGAGATATATATTTTTTTCAGATTTCTTTTTCCCTTGTAGGTTGTTACAAAATATTGAGTATACTTCCCTGTGCTATACAGTAGGCCCTTGTTGGTTATCTATTTTATATATAGTAGTATGTATATGTTAATCCCTAACTCCTAATCTATCTCTCCCCCCACTTACAATACTTTTTTTAAAAAGATCCTTCAAGAAATTTTGATGTACAGAGGAGCAGAGTAGTGGGGCAACATCTAGAGAGGAAAGTGGGATCACGAGAGCATGACTTTGATTTTATTAGTATGGGAAACTACCAGCAGGCTGTGTGTTGATAAGAATGATCTAGTAGAAAGGGTAACCTGGTGATGTGAGAATGATCAGAGAATTCAGTGTGTAGAGCCTGACAGAAGGTTTTGATATGAAACTTTTGTAACCACAGGGTAAGAAAAGATTACAACTAATTTATGGGATGCTTCAAGGTTGGGAGTTAAACTATATTCACTGGTGTACAAATCACATGGCCCAGCATAGAAGACTCTGTTAGGTCTTAACTTCCCTTTTCATTTTTAAGGCTCACATAACACAATTATTCTAGCCAAAAGCAATAATAAAAAAAACAATTAAATTTTTTTTCTATTTTTTTTTAATACTCCCTCTTCCCTTTCAGGAACGAGAGTATTTAAAACAGCATTCTAGGCTAATGCAACTCTAAAATATTTTAAGTTCCTTAACAAGGAACTGAAAAAAACCCTGCACGTTACAAGACGTCTTTTACAGCAAAGATAAACCACTTAGTAGAGGTAATGTAAAATTTTATTCTAGTGCCTCTGATATCAAGGAGTAGAGTCAGCACATTACATTAAAGTATATTTTCTTTATTCTGAATGAATCATTAGTGTTGTGTCCTGAAATTATGTAAATTGGGGTCAAGAAGGGACCCATGTTAGGCATAGCAGAGGAGACAGGGAAAGAAAAAAGGGTGTAAGAGAAGATCTCACAGACATTTTCTGCTTCCCTGGTATAATATTTCAAGTTGGTCACCAGAGATAAGGAGGTTCTGTTTTCTTAAGAAATCTAAGGATTCTGGGAAGAAAGAAACCCAAGCTTTGATGAACACAGAATAGCACACAGGACACCCTACCTAAGACATGTTGTCAGGAAAGGTCAATGAGTTTCCCGAAATCAAATACTTGAAGGATACTAGGTTAGTGGACTTGGATATATTTAATTTATCACAAATATTTAAGATATGGCATAAAGATATTTTCTGTGTACTGCTACACCAAACAACACTGGATAACAATTCCAAAATAGGACTGAATGTTGTATCTTCATTTTTCCTGCTGCCTTACGAGACACAGCTCTTGGTGAGAAGCCTCCCCTTTGTGATTTTTCTATAACTATTCTACTGCATTAAATTCCAGTCTTTCCCCTGCTGCCTTTCTTGTGGCAGCTCATTTTTAAATCAAAGATTTCATTGATGAATTTTTAAAAGCACAATTCATAATTATAAATGATTTCAACTACAAAAGTGAAGAGTCTTTTGTGACAAAGAGAACCAGAAATGAAAAGCTGGTACAAAAAGCCCTTCATGTGTTGCATTTCCATAAAGTGCAGGATAATAGGGATTCTATTCACTTCAATACAAATCAGAGAGGAAATCCTGTTTTGAAAAAAAACGTCAAAAAAATGAAAATGGGAGATAAATTCTCGCCAAGAATAATACTCTTGGGAGGTAATGTTGTATTCAATACATCAGAAAGACCTCAGACTCAGTATCAGAAAACAGAGGATTCTGATTCCAGCTTTGTGTGTTAAGGCTGGTCACTTATACTCATTGAGGCAGCTTACCTGTAAATTAAGGCGTGAGACCTGCTAGCTCTTGAGTCAGGTTAAGGTCTAAGAGTCTATTAAATTTATCCACTGGTGTGTGTGTGTGTGTGTGTGTGCAGGCACCAGTGTGTATTTTCTGCATTTTCTATATAGATATATAGATATGTCATTAAAAACATCACCATCAACTGCAAGTGACTTTTCAATTTCCTCTACTTTGCTTAAATGTTTATCTTTCTAACAATAGGTAGAAATAGTTCAAAATCAGGTCATACATTGGGGCCTATTAAAAGATGAAAGTCTAATTTACTTTTTAAACCTAAATATCATTAGGTAGATTTCACACTGCATTGTTTAAACATTTCACCTAATACATAATTAAGTTGGTACACTAACAAAGTTATCAGGAAGACATCTGGCAGTTTGAATAATCTTTACTATATCTCAAGTATGTGCTGGGGAAAACACATGGTTACTATCCTAGACAACAATGCTCTCACCTATTTCACATGACAGCAACAGAAAATTTGCAGTATTCATTAATAGACACCTAGGTATCTATTTGAGATGAATGATAAATGCAGTATGATATACAGTTATTACTGCTAATAATAATAAGTATTATAATAAAACTAATGACTTCTGTCATTAGTTTCCAACACTACGAGAATAGGCCACCCACTTAAATCTGAAACTTGTCTTAAGGATAAATCCTTCAGAAGTATTTGAAGCTTTATCCTAAGGCAAATATTATTTTCAAAAATGAACACATATAATATATTTAAATAATTATAAGTTGGAAATCTGTTTTCAACAGAGAACAGGGAACAGAGTGACAATTCTATTTTACGCTGCAACAATAAAGACCCAGCAGGACAAGATTACAGAACATCAGTACAACTTACACAGAGATCCTGATTGAAACTACTAATCTGAAACATTTCAGACAATTTTCATGACAAGACTATATATAAAAACAAGCCTAGCATGTTTACATAAATTACAAACGGTGGCCCAATTTGAAGGCCAGTACTGTGTGTGTGTGTGTGTGTGTGTGTGTGTGTGTGAGAGAGTGTGTGTGTATACAATGAATCCACATGCATTGGTATGTATGTGGTCATGGGTACATGCCACCCTCTCCATGTCACAGTATATCTGCCACCTCTCCACTATCAACAGAACATATAACTATCTCCAAGGAAGACAGCAGCTAAGCTCTTGTAGAACATGACATATTGTATCAGCTCAGATTTCAGTATTTCAAATTGTTCCCTGGAATTAATTCACTAAATAACCTAGGCAGTCAAAGCACAGATCCATTAGGCTCAGTAGAACATATTCTTTAAATGTTAGTGCCATACAATGAATATTTGATAAGTACACCATTAATAAACCTTGGTGTGACAAAATTGATATCATGGATGTTTAATGACGATTCCAAATGGCACAGCACATGGCATCTGCCCATCCCTCAGTCATCATGCATGTTGCCCTTGCACCATGAGATGGGTACAATTGGAAAGGCAAAGTCTGATCTTCATTAGTGTCTATCATAAAAGGCGTTCATTACGAGATAAATGGTTATGGCCTGGCTTTATTCATTAAGCATGCATTTCTGCAGACCAAAGTAATTGAATAAAATGGCCAGTAGCTTTTAAACTACACAAAAATCTTAATGTCTCAGAAGTAGATTCCACCTTTATTTCATGCCTTTAACCCCCTGTTATTTTGAGAATGTACAGCAACTGAATTTAAAGTGTTGCTAAATACTGACTGCACTTCACATACAAGAATATTTTCCTCTAACCCCTTGCTTTGTGACTGTCATAAAAAACTGATTTTTCTTTCCTCTCATCCAATCACCTCAAATTCAGCTTAAACATATTCCCAACTTTGAAAGAGCATAACTCCAGAACACGGACAAGTCAACTACAGAAGCAATGGTACTTACAGGAATGAAGTGGTTTGTTGCATCCTGAAAGAGAAGAGGTGGCTACAGAACAGGTCAATAGAAATCCTTTATTCTCTTATCACTAAATCACAAGTAGGAAATAAACTAATCATCCATGCTCAGTCATTCCGAGCCCTTCTTTATTTTGGGGTCAGGAAGGATGCTTGAAATATGACATGTCCACATAACAATTCCCTGTCTAGCTCTGACTGCTACAGTGAGAAAAACGTTTTCTTAGAATACCAGCTTTAAAGTGTAAAAAAGTAGACTAAAGAAGGAATCCCTAGAATTTTTTCTTACTTTTTCACATGTACAGTATTTTGGAGCCAAGGAACGCTAAAACAACATTAGTAAATTTTGTAGTGATTTATGAAAAAAAGACTTTCTAGATAGTTTGATACATTGGAGCCCATGAAAGCAAAAAATAAAATCCACTCATGAAGAAGACATATGTCTCAGTGCTCACAAAATCATCTTGAGATAACTTTGTTAAATAAAGCAAAAATGTATACATACTGCATGACCCACAATGAGGTGCCAAAGATTAATTTTGTAATATCAGAGAATATTCTGGTAATGAGTCAATTTTTTCTCCCTCATTCTGCTATATACTATTTTTGTTTTGTGGTCACCAGCAGAGATAATTACATTGTTAAATTAATTCCACTTCTATTGACCACGGTCACTAGACAGTTCATCAACTTACTGTATTAATATAAAAGAGGAAGCTTGACTCTCACCTTGTCTAAAATGCTTTTATTTGTAATGTTATTATTTGCATTTACTGGTAATTACTTTGATCCTTTATGAGGATGCTATTGATTCTTCAAGCATGCCTTTCAATTGAAGCATTAACAAACATTTAGCTGTAAAGGTTAATTTCATTTCTAACATTTTTAAGGACCCTGACACTAACTCTGCCCATAATATTTCCAATTCCCATGAAGCATAAAAGCATTTCCATAGTTTATTGTCTGTACTCCCACTGTAACAGCAGGGCTGTTGGCATTAGTCAGACAACCATGGCATACAATTCCTACACCAACTAAAAATACTAGACTATTCAGATGATTCATTTTGCATTAGTGCAATTGTTTCCAAGTGTGTTTCATCCTATTTTATTCATCTAGTTTCTTCTTGTTGTAGCACTAACCCTTAAACTCTACATTATGAACTTAATGTATGAAGTTAAAATTCCTTTATTAAGTCCTGCTATGACTTTTATGCTCATTTTGATTCATTTTATTAAACTTAGATTACTAACACAGATTGAGAGATAATTCTAATTGGACTTCATTTATTTTTTTGTCTTGTTTTTCAAATGCAGGAACCTCCATCAATATGTTTCAATGTGCACCTTCTCTCACATTTCAGCTGAGCTCTCTTTGCCAATTGCCCTTCATTCACATCATCTATTTTTCCTCCCTGATCATTCAAAGGCGGTGGATAACTATCTTCAGAGACATTGGGTCTTTACTCAAGACCTACTACTATTTTGAAGATGCCTCCTCTCTTTTTCTTCCCAAGTCCCAAGCAGATTGGACTCTGTCAGTGACCAGCTAAAGAACCCAAAGGACACATTTCTGTCTCCATGAGTAATGGTTCCTACATGTATAAAATGATGAAGCTTGACAAGAACTCAGGGATTCTAAATGAATCAGAACTGGCCCGTGGCCCTTAATTCCCTATGTTATATCAAGACCCAGGCACAGATCAGACCTTTGGTGGAACAGTTAAGAATGGCTGAATTGGAAATCTCAACTTCTATCCTTAATAATTCTATGATCCTCGGCAACTTACTTAACCTCTGTATGCCAAAGTTTCCTCAATTGTAAAATGGGGTTATTCATTCCTATTCCATAGGGTTTGTTGTGAGGATTAAGATTAGCAAATATGTTTGAGGTGTTGAGACAGTGCACAGCACATGGTCAGCACTAAATGAATATCACCTAATTTGAGTCCCTAAGAAAACTATAGTATCCTCCATCCTCACCCCCTCTTCCATATGTAAGTCAAAAACAAAATCCTGATCTCTCCATATGGTGACTTTAGGAGGTTTTAGTTTAAATAATAATTTAAAAAGCAAATTTTTTTAAAAAGTGAACTTTTACTTTTCCTGCCCCAGCTCTGCTGGTGCTCTAAGCCAGAACTTCCTGAGCACGTGCCGTGTCGTATCCATGTGCTGTGAATCGTGGTAGGTGATCCGTGGCACTGTGCCTCAGTGTTGCATACCACTAGCATAATTCTCTGCATGTGTTGTGACATCAATCACTGTTTTGAGCACTTTCTTAGATTATTTTTGAAAAACCTAGTACTGGCAACACCGGCAGCCCACACTCACCACTTCCTGAAACGGTGACCCCCCTCTGCAGATGTAAATGCATCTGCCCCATTTGGATGAATCTGGGTGGGAAATTAGGAGCAGAAAAGGAAATGGTGAGGACGATGATCAATCAAATCGCCTCCACCCCCCAGTAGGAGAGAGGATACTGAAAACATGCCTATGAGTGAGTAATATAGGGCAAAAAGAATACAGAAGTTACTTTCAAAAAAGATTAGCAACAGGATAAAAAACACAATGCATATTAAAGTTATTAATATTTCACTAAAGCTCTGAATTTGCCTGAAGTATACAGGCAGTAGGGGTTTATTTGTATAATATTAATGGGATATATTTCCAGCTGAAGAAAATTTTCCAGATAACGGAAACTCATTGTGCTAAATCTCAACATTTTGGAACACTGATCTGTTTTTGGATTTGTTTAGGTACCCACCATGCCTTTAATCCAGTCCTTGTGAAGCCAGCTTATATTCAGCATCTCCTTAGCGGATTGTTAGAGTCAGGCCAGATAACCAAATCCACTTTCTCCTTGTATACGCAAATTGGGACAGGAATAGGCAATTGATTCAGAGCTGGCAAACCACAGGATAATCAGCAAACCATAACATTGCCAGTGAGAAAAGATGAACTAGAAAAATTGTCTTCTTCTTGAAATTTTATCAGAAAAACCCTGAGAGAATAAGATAGAAGCAGAAATTCAAACTGAAAGGAATCCTTGAGGGATCAGAATCAAAGAAACAGAGATATTGTTAGGGAACCATTGACCGAAACCACCCGGCTTGGCCAGGCGCGATAAAAACCTAACCACTCGCATGAGTTGTCTCACAACAGGAGCTTCTGATGAGGAACATGGTGCTGCCACTGAAAGCTAACTGGGAGAATTTGGCAGGGGCCAAAAGGAGGGAGGAGATGCCCCAGCCCATAATATGTCCTGCCAACCTCCCAGAAACCCTCACCCTGGAATCCTTCTTGGCTGAGAGATGTGGGCGCTACCAGGAAGGACCCCGAGTCAGGCCAAATATGGCCAACAAGCAAGGTGATTGGCCAGAGACAACCCAGAAAGCTAACCCCACCCCCATAAACCCTGAGACTCCCAGCCACGTGGCAGAGCAGTTCTCCTGGGTTCCCTGACGCCGCTGCTCTCCTCCTGGGCACCCCTTCCCAATAAAATCTTTCACTTTGTCAGTACGTGTGTCTCGTCAGACAATTCACTGCCAAGTGTTAGACAAAAGCGCAGTCTTGGGCCCTGGAAGGGGTCCCCCTTCCTGAAACAACGTCATATTAAAAAAAAAAGATACCAGGGAACTACAAAAGCGATAGATTCAGTGGCCAGTCCACGGACTGAACCAAGTGACTCCAAGTGACCTCCTAATCATGTTACTTTTTTTACTTGCCATATCTAATCCCTAGGTAAGCGCACACACCACACACACACACACACACACACACACACACGCACACCTCTTAGTATGTACTTAAGGATGAACTCTCTATTACTTGTAACCAAAAGAGCCCAAGTAAAACACCAGCATCACTGAAATGGATTATAAACTATGTCCTCTTATTGAACAGAGCGCAGTAAACCTACTTTAACCATTTCTTGACGGCCCGGGGCCATCATTACTGACAAGGACTTCGAGGTGGTGTAATGCACTGAGCCTTTCTGGCTGCTGGGCGAGCAAGGCTCTTTATCTCTTCCCCAGATAGCCTCAGCAATGATGCTTTTTTGAATCCCTAGCCTTCTTTTACTGCTGTTTCAATCTCTCCCGTTACCATAAATCTGCTTGCCTCTAACAGGTTTCTTTTTAACTTTCTGCTTCTGATCTTCTGGAGGCTGGAAAACAAGATAACCAAGCTTGATGGATTTCTGTGTAAAATAAGAATGCGGCTCATATACCCTAGGTCACCTCCTCAAAATATGATTATCTATATATAGTAGAATCATGACAAATGGAAAGAAGGAAGGAAGAAGAGACATAACTTTGGGTCTGGCGCTGTTCTAAGCAGCTGCTCACCAATTCCCTCAGTCACAGATATTTGATCCCTGCCTCACCACATTCTTCCAGCGAAATTCTCATGTTTTACATAGTTATTGCAAGAGTAGATGCTGCCGCCCAAATCTTTAATAACCAAGGAAAACATGTTAATATCTTTATATTTTATTTACTTAAAAATTGACTTCAAAAGCAAAATAAGCACATTCAGATCACATTTCTAAAATAAAAGCAGATAACCAAGTAATTTCCTTGAACTATTAAAATAATTTTTTGATTTCTTGTTGATCCTTTTCAAATTAAACCTGCTCTGCTTTCATGAGCAGAGGCGGTTCTTAACCTTCCAGATGACTATAATAGCACTTTTCTCAAATGGTGAAATTGTGTTAGAAAAATCACTCTTTTATAATACATATTTATTAAGTACACATTATGTTCCAAAAATAAGTGAGGCTCAGAGGATGTATTGGTGAACAAAACCAACAAGGTTCCTGTCTTTATGAGGTTTACATTATATTCAGAATACTACAGGCAATCATGGTGTAGTTTGAATAGCTTAGCAAAGCACACATGGCCAGACTGAGTAGACTTTGCCTAAGGTGACATTTCCCCAAAGAGTCTAAGTTATTGTTCAAACCAGGACACTTTTGAGAATGAAAGTGGCATTGTGAATAGTTAACAGGGTCATTAGGTTTAAGTCTGGGCCTTCCAGGGAAAACCAGATAGATGGTCACCTCATCTATAGGTCAACATCTGATATAAGCAGCTCTTTACAGGAAACCATCCTCAGCAGGAAGCCCCTTTTCTTGTCACTTTAGCAAAGCCATATTGTAACTAACTTTTAAACCAGGTGCCCCTATGCTCTATTCAGCTCTGGCCCAAGCATACCTTCCAAGTCTGATTAAAGGCACCTTTCTCTACCATTTGTGAATATTAATTTTGTAAGCAGTGAGCAGCGGGACCCCCGATTCATTCAGCAACATGGGCACATAGTAGATGCTCAATAAACATTTACTGAATGAGTTGAAAAAGTATGAATAAAAAGGACCATGCAACTACATTATTAATGAAAATAGCAATCGTTCCTTGACCAGACTTTCAGTCTCTCTGTCATCCATACAAGCAAGTTTAATCAAATCTTGGTTACTCCCTACCTGTCTTACCATAAAAATGATGAAATAACGTGGTTGTTGGCCAACCCTCCTGAAATATCACTTAGGAAAATTACATGGACTGAAGGCAGCTCTATTCTGTTTAAGTCTCTGTTTGACACAAGCTTGTTGCTGAAATTGTTCTGCCTTGTAACAGTTTCTTTCCCCAGCTGAATAGTAACCCTTCAGTTAAATTCTTACTTTGTTACTCATTTTAATACGTTAGATTTATCAGAGTAAGGTCCCAAATAAGGTTCCAGTTGGAATAAAAAGCTCATTCCTAACTTTTTTCCTTTAAAGCTCTGCCAGCCTAAAAGTATCGTCTTTTCTTTGCTATTTCCCTTCCCTCTGAACAGGGAGCAAATGCTAGAGAGTTATCACTCTTACCTGGGCTTTTTAACTATAATTCAGAATTTACTCATACAAAATCATTAAGAAAACACTGCTCTTAAATCTCTTAAGTTAGCATCCATCAAAGTGTCTATAAACCCCTAAACCTGTATGTATAATCTCGCTTATAACTATGTATTTTTTTCTAAAACAGATACCATAGGTTTGTCTAATTTTCAAAGGGCTCTGAGATCAAGACTACCAATCTAAGGAGAGAAACAAGCAAACATTAATTTCTCCATTTTACTTCCCATGAAACTATTCTCCAAATTCATTTCAGTACATTTGGCAAATTGCTGGAGACGACTAGGTATACGGACATTCAGTGGAAAGGTAAAAGCCCAAAGATCTACCCACACTATTCAGAACGACCTGTTCCACTACGTAGAAACTACATAGAAGGATCACGTCCGCTCCACTGTACTGCCGCCATTCTAATCTGAACACCCACGATCTCATCTGTAAACCGCTAATGAAATGCCTCATCTCTAATTAAATGCAGTTTTCCCTTCTCCCCCCTCCACCACCATCACCCACCCATCTATCCATTTCAATCAGCTCTGGGCAGATAAATCTTAGAAAAACTTTCTCCCCAAAGTTTTCAAAAGTCTTCAATGGCCTCAATTCAAAATTCTTAGCCAGTCATTAAAATCCATAAGCTTATCTAATACTATTTCCTCTCATGAACATTCTACCCTATATAAAAATGTACTCTCTTTCCACCAAACAAAGCACTATTCTACTTGCAAGGTTGGACGAGCTTATCAGTCCCCAGACTCCAATGGCCTCCATTCTGATGAGGTTGAGCCAGGCCAGCCTTAGGGGTCCAAATGGGTCGTCCCCTCCTCTGTGATGTCTGCTCCGACCACCTGGCATACACTGCCGTCTTGCACCTTTCAACTCATATAGTAACTATCTCCTACCCCAGAATCACTGACACTGACCACATGCTGCCTTGTAATTATATAAATCTTTTAAATTTTATGCCTAGTCCTCCCAACTACGCTGAAGACTTCTTGAAGGCAAAAGCCATCTTAGACTACTTTGATGCACTCACCATCTTTAGCACTGGTGATGTGTTGATGATGTTGTTTAATAATAATATCAAAGGGTTAGAAGAGTGAGGGCATTATGGTCCAAGGTGCAGGTGAGCTTTATTATGAAGGAGTCCTTTTTGCTTCTTTTGAAATCCCTGGGCACGCTCAAGTGTCCCTGTGCCTCTTCGATCTGTAAGAACTATTTTTGTTTCCATGGGAGGACTGAAGTCTTTGAGGTCCTCAAGAATATGGAGAAGGGGGCTTCCCTGGTGGCGCAGTGGTTGAGAATCCGCCTGCCAATGCAGGGGACACGGCTCGAGCCCGGGTCTGGGAAGATCCCACATGCCGCCGAGCAACTGGGCCCGTGAGCCACAACTACTGAGCCTGCGCGTCTGGAGCCTGTGCTCCGCAACAAGAGAGGCCGCGACAGTGAGAGGCCCGCGCACCGCGATGAAGAGTGGCCCCCGCTTGCCACAACTAGAGAAAGCCCTCGCACAGAAACGAAGACCCAACACAGCCAAAACTTAATTAATTAATTAATTAATTAATTTTTTAAAAAATACATGCTTTAAAAAAAAAAAAAGAATATGGAGAAGGGAATTGTTTCCAAATTGTTCTGAGGTTATTACTCTGAACAGCGTAACTCTCCCAGAACTTCTCAGACAGAACTGAGGACGGAAACTGGCAAACAGTGCTCCTGAGACTATACCACAAAAATCAATCAATTGAATTCAAATGTCTCTCTGGGCATTATGCCGAATCTAATATAACCCCACAATCTAAAATTGGAGACAGGGTTCTGCTCAACTCACCTCAAAATGAACTGCTAAGGAGATAAGGAATCTCAGCGGGTCTGGCGAGTTTGCGCTAGTACCCTTTTCCATATTAATGGCAGCAATATGTAAAAAGGAGGATGATTCTGTGACATCTATATGTCAACTGTCACAATAGCATCGATACCAAAAGATGCAGTAAGAAGGAGAATGCCAGATGAGATGACCAATGACACATGAATACAAATCAATCTTACAGCTAGTAGAATGAAAGTGTCATATCCACAGTATGAAGTCCTACATAAAGTGTCCTTTAGAGTTATCTGCAAAACAAGAAAAGCAGCAATTCAGATGTATTTATGTACAAGGGCCAATAAAATATAAGGCCAAAGCCAGTGAAGGATCCTACATGATCTGAAGAGGTAGTTGGTAGAGTTACTGAAGTCAGAAAAAGAAGAAGGATGGTGAAACTTCTATCAGTTCACTTGGGATTGTACGCTTGGAGGATCCTACAGGTGGTACATAGCAGTATACACACTTTCAAACATCCTACCAATTTTATTATCATCTTTCCTTTTTAATTCAAGTTAAAATGAACACTGCAGCTGTTGGGTAAGGGTAAAGGGGATTTTGAAGTTACAAAAAGTGCTGAGAAGGTTACAAACTACAGATTCTACATCCTTCTAATATACGAGACCTAAGAGTTGTCATCTCTTAGTCACTACTCTCCCCCAGCAGACCTGCAATGCTAGATTCCCAAACTTGGGACCAGATATTATACTAGACAATCAGGGGTCCTGGATAATTATCTCAAAGGCTGCTCTGAATCTCAATTCCCCAGCAAAGCATCACTTTGTCTGAGTTTCTTTTGTCCTTTCATTTCACTGAAATATTCCCCACTCACATATTAAAAATCTGTTCTTGCATGAGAGAAACTGAACATCTGAATTTATTATTACCTTAAGGAGAGAATACACACATAGAGGCACAAGTAGAGAAGTAACAGATAAACAACATTTAAAATTTGTATTTGAAGAGCACACAATATACGTGAATATATAAAGTGGGTGTATTTATAAAGAATTATTCAGTCTCTCAAATTTCATTACAGTGTTTTTCTCAGTATTCGTGTCTGCATAATGATGATATGAAGAGAGGTGAATAAGTGCAGCTGCAGGATTCTTTATGGATAATCTTCTTGGAAAATTGAATATCATTGGTAATATTCCTGCTGTTCCCAAACTACATTTTAAATCAGAGGCTGCAGTAACCACTGCATTCATTGGAAATTGTTATTATTATTAGTTATTGTTGTTCTTCTTATGCGGAATGGAGTGGGCTGCTACTTGTTAGTTACCAAGAACCATAAATTCCCTTGAAAGGAAGTATTATTTAGGGATTGAACTTTAGTTATCAGCTTGCTTTTTGGTTTTGGTTTCTTTTCTCACTCTCATTTTTCCCCCCAATAGTATCCTTATTATGATCATGCAACAGCTCTGACATTTTTCTCTGCCTTGCATGTCCCTCCCCTACTAAACTCATTTACTGTTAGGAAAAAAAGCAAAGAAAAAAAGTATCCTGCCTATAAAATATCCACAGACCTCACAGAGCACATTATTTTCCAATTATACAGTGACCCACTGTGGGTTCATAATTGTTGGATTATTGAGTAGAGAAACTATGTTAGTTCTTAACCATACTTAAGGTTCAGATTTAATACTAATTTGAAAATATAGGTGGTCAATAGCTCTCTCTCAGATCACATTGCCACGGAGTCTAGCAGTCTAGCTGAAGGGTTTCAATGAGTTTTGGGGATGATTACTCAGAAAACACTTTGGAGAAGGAAAAGATTACATTTCAAAACAATAGAACACAAGAGAATGTGGTTTAAAACTACACTAAGCCAGAGCAAGAGAAAAAATACCTTTCAATCTTTCCCTCCTGTTATGAATAAAACCGTTATTCCATATTCAAATGCAAAATCAAGTGCCAAACATGGTAAATTTGGATTCCTAAGGAACAAAAAAAGAAAAGACTTCTGTTTGCTTTTGTCTCAACCTTCTAGCTCAGTGCTTGTTAAACCAGCTGAGAAGTACTACTGGCCAGGTTTGGTAGGCATTTATTGGCTTTGCTATTTTGTTTTTAGCACTAAAGTGTGTTATGCTGCAAACAAACAAACAAACAAAAGAAACAGTGGATTCTAAACTTCTTGGTGTAAGTCTTCCAATGTCTAGGCTATTCCTAAGAAGATTACTATTTTTTTCACTTATGATGTTTAGATTTTCAAAGTCATATAGTTTATTTTGGAAAACGTACTGAAGGAAATTAGGAAAATATTTCATTTTAGTGGTGAATTCCTCACGCCAGTGACGGGATTCATGGCAGGCTGGTGGCCCTCCCAGATCTGGAGCAGGCAGCCACACTCTACAGGCTCCAAATCCAGCTCCTTGGTCTCCTCCTTGGTTAAATGGGCCACAGTCACTCCAGACTTCCCAGCCAGAAACTGGTGTGTGTCTCCTCAGTGCTTTCCTTTTCCTCTCTCTCAGCCAATCAGCAGCCAGAGTTTGTGAATTCCCCTGGCGCAAATCCCTCCCCTCCATTCTTCCAACCTCACCAGCTCTGCAGCCCTTATCAATGATAACCTGGAACATTCCAATACGTATCCCTCAACCTCCCATCTCCATCTCTCCCAATTCATACGTGTCATTTGAGTCATCATTCTAGAATAAAACCGTGATGCCTTCACCCTAGTTATAATTCTTAAATAGTGTCCCAGTAGTTACACAATGAAGTCCAAACTCCTTCGCACAGATCTGAAACTCTTTCATGGACTAGCTGTTGTCTACATTTACAGCCTAATCTCCCACATCTTCCTTCTCTCTATTCTCCATGTCCTCTAGTCATGCCAAATTACTTGCAGTTCCTTGATCAAGACATGAGTTTTCCTCAATCCCTTTCTTCTATGAATGCTGTTCTTTCTGCCTAGAATGACCTCTTTCTTTCCTGTCTAGGTAACTATTCTGCATTCTTTATGACTCCAAAGGAAAGTCTTTCCTGAGAAGAGCTATGCGCGTCTAATTTTTTTTTTTTTTTTTTTTGGTGGCCTCACCACACCATAGGTACATCTCTATTAACTCTTTTTAGCTTCTTGCAAATATCTCTTGTGTACTTGGCTCCCCTCATGAGAATATGAGCCCTGGGAAGTCTGGGAATGTGAGTTTTTCATGTATAAGGGTCTATTGCTACTGCTAGTGTAATAGATCCTCAATTAGTATTTATGGAATACATTAATGGTGGCATGTTAAGGATTGCACCTAAGGCATGAACCTCATGAATTTGACCACAAAGATGTTTTAATTTTTAGTGTTTCTGCTAAACACAATGTCACAACAATGAACACACAATTATGTATCGTGACTAGTGGTACGAGCTGAATTTGGACTGTGTTTTGTACACCTGTACGGCACTTTTTGATTATTATTACCATTAAATTAAAATATTAAGTCATAATTATTACACTAAATTTCTGATTGTCCAATTTTTGCTTAATTAAGAAGTCAAGGAATCCTGGGCTCTAGTTTCCTCATGACAAGCATCACCTGAAGCTGTGTAACAGCTGTTCTCCTTATGTGGGGCGTGAGCTCCCCAGTTTACCAGCTGCTGTATTCCCGATAACTGCCTGGCCCCTGCAGGTACTTGATTTTTGGCCTTGATGTAGAACAATGTAATGGAGGAGCCGTACACAGTAGAAAAAGTATTTACGTATAAGTAAGGACTTCTGAATTTTTGTATTTGCTTTGCAGTTAGTAAGTTCTGTGTCTTATTCAAACAGATTAATATTTTTGGACATTAGTTTTTTTTCATCTATGCAAATCAGAAAAATGGGCTAGATCAGTATATTTCAAAGTTTCAGTAGTGCCCATCAAAGAAGGTGGATGCGGTAAGCTAAGGAAGGCTGAGAAGGACCCCTACCTGTATCTAAATAAGAACTCCTGAACTCTGATTTTTTTTTTAATATCCTGATGCCATATAATATTTGGTTGAAAAATGGGCTCCGATACTAAATAAGAGTTAGAAAACCACTAAATTAGATGGTATCTAAAGCTCTTATCAGCTCAAAATCCTATTGTTATAGTTAGGATCTTTAATCATGGCCAAGCTACACTAAAAGTTACATTTCTCATCTATCTTCATTTAGTTAACACAAGTGCTCAGCCTACCTTTCATTAATAACCAACAATTATGCATTGTAATTTTAGCTGGAACATCATTTCTTTGTAGTGTTAGCTATATCATGAAAACTCTACACAGTTCTAACTGCTCGTGACAGATGAGAAATAGGAGGTCTCTTTTTTTTAACAAAGATTATGAATGTCACTCTAAGAAACTCATGTTAGAATAGAGTTTAGTTTACCAAAAGGGACAGAAGCATAAAAAAATCACATTCCATAACTGTATTACAGGCCTTCTCCATCACCTAAAGGACAGTGTAATACCAAGCTCTAATAATGCTCATTTGATTGACTCTGCCCAAACAGCCTTTTATCAGGCACAAGCTACTTCTCTATGATGGATGGCTATGGTTTATGGTGCAGATCTCATTTGCAAACAGAGTTTGAAAATTCCCCTTCACTGACAGAATTCTGATGAAGCCTGGACCATCATTACTGCACACTAAACTCATTAGAGTAAAAAGAAGGCAAGGTGGCTGAGGTTTATGGATGATTTGCTAATCTTGTTGTGTGAGAATAATACATTTCATTTTCCTTTGTGGGACCTGACCCATCTTGAACTTTTGTTTGCTATTACTTGCCAGATTCCCTGAAGGTGCCTGGAATACTTCCTTTTGTGCCTTTAAGGTTAAAGCAGGGCAGTGAGCAAATCAAACCCAGCTAGAAAATACCTCTATGGATTCAAATTTCCCAAAATGACTATGTCAGGCTGAAGAAGATGAAAATGCTGGTGTTTAAAAATTCAACCATCAGCTCTTTGAATAGGAGAAAAAAGGCAGAAGACTGTTCAAACAGAAATAATTGTGTCTTGGAAGTGTTTTTGAATGGTGGTAGGATTTAAAACAATGGACTCCAGACAAAAATTAAGGTAAAAATAAAATAAGTAAGAGCAGATCTATAAGAACATTTCATAGACCTGGAGGAAAGAGCACCCTGAGAACCATGGAAGAATAAAATACAGACACAGTATTCTTTTTCACACACGAATCGATACAAACATTTCTCACTTTTAATATCTCAGCCACTCAACCCGTTTTGTGGGCCTCCTGTTAGTCTCCTTCCTGATTCACTATCATGCTGTAAGGATTGCCATTTCTTAAAATAAATGGTCTCAGACAAATGAACATCTCTTCTGACTTTCCAGCTCCTCCAGAAGTCAGTGTTAAAAAATCAGTGATTCCACATTCTCAATGATTTGCATAGGAAATTAATCATAAGAAGATGCTATTGACTATTGTCTTATGTCCACAGCCTCAAGGCAAACTTGAGAAAGATAAATGTGCCCACAGATTTGCCATTAAGTCCCTATCAAGTGATCCCCAGATGGCTGTATTGGTATCTGTGGTTTATAACAACACTAGGCTATTCAAAGTAGATTTCCATTGTACTATAAAATTACTTGTACCTTTATGGTTTGTGAATTTACACAGAACACTTACAAAGGATGATTCTCCTTTAGCTTTCCTTTTTCTGTGCCCTCAGCAAACTTCTGTGAAAGAAGAGACTTGGCATAATTATGGTCCATTCTGATTGGTACAAATCTGCACATGAATCACCAGAAAATAACTGATTTGCCCATATAGCAATGGTGCTTAAGACTCAGAAAGTGTGAAATGAAAAACTTAATGTTCTCCTAACAGTACAATTTAGAAAAATGTCTATATGCCACATGCTATTTTTTCAAACCTTACACTTAAAAACTAAAAGCAAATCAAAATGGCGCGTTCCCATTGTGTGAGACATTTACTATGCGGTATCCCTCTCTTCCAAGTCATCTCTCAATTGTTGAGGGCAATGAGCAAAGGAAGCTGTACCATTAAATGTCAGCCCTATAATTCACACTCAGTGGGCAGGCAAACAGTCCTTTTCACGGGCCTGAAATGAATGGATGTAGAAGCACTATAAATATCGACCTCACTTATTAAAAACAAAAAGAAAAAAGTGATAAAAAGAAAGAAAATCCACAAGAGACTCCCTCCAACTTTCTAAGAACTAGCCTTGTGGATTCTCACTCTGAAGCAGGTGACCATGAGTGCTTTCTCAGGAGAGATGTTTAAAGTGAGAGGGTATATTAGTCTGAAGGAATTCTCTTGAAGATTCTACCCTTTGTAACTAGCCTTGATGAAAGGCAAGAAGATGGAAGGGGTGTGTGGTTCAAACTGGGGTGTACTGAGAATTCTGCTCTTAGCAGAGCCAGCAATAGCCACGTGAAAAAGAAAAAGATGGTGCTTCTTATCTCACACCTTTTGTCACACTGTCCTTTCTTAAATCCAACCATGTTCATGCTTTAATCTCCATGTAAATGGCAGGCTGTCCCTTCTTTCCTGGGAAAACATACAAACCCCTGTTCTTTCTTTATACTTTTTCATTTATTCCTCTGTTCATTCATTTATAACTGAAAAACTGTTTATTTAATATGAAAGTATTTACTGAGAACTCAGTTTCTATGGATGCAGCAATGACAAAAGTTCTTCTCTGTTGATAAATCCTGTCCTATGCCACGTCCCTTAGAAGCCTGCTATTTAAGAGGGTGCTTTCATCTGTCTTAAAACTTCAACAGCCCTTGTTATCTTAAAATGTCACCACCCAAGCCCCAACCCCAACCGAGATCCTATGTGTCCTTTTAAAAGGAATTGTGTCTTATCCCAGGAATTACTGATGTGGGAACTTTGAACACAGAAGCAAGGTCAGTAATGGCCCATATGCCTCACTTGAAATAAGGCCATTTTTCACTCTAATGTATATTTGAGGTGGAGGAAAGAAAACATGTGAGATCAGGGAATTAACTACCATGCCCAAAATTAAACTACCACTAGTGTGTTCCTACATTCTGGATGATATGTTTCTTCACTTTGAGTTTAACTTTTCTTATTGACATGTACTCTGCATCTATATTATTTAATCATTGTAATAAGAGCCCACCTACAATTCGTCCTGTGATTAGATCATATAAATATATTTATCGCCGCTCTGCCAAAATACTAAAAGGAGTGGCATGTTTACTTGTGCTTTTTCTGATGCACACCCCTAACCCAACCTGAAAGAAAATTTATATTAATTTTTTTGATCTGATTTTCCTCTCCCATCTGGCTCCCACACTTTTCAGGAGCAATAGGAGCTCAATCAGTTGAAAGAAAATTCATGATGCCTTTTGCTGAAAAAAAGAGGAGAAGTGTTTAGCTACTGTTCACACCTCTTCAATTGATCTTTCCAAGTCTTCCTAGTTTCTGAAGGGTGGAAATGACGGGTCCCTTGGGCTCACTGCTGTTCAGTCAAGACCATGTGTAATTTACCTAAATTTACCTAAACCATAACCCATTTGCTGAGTAATACATTTTATGGCATTTTAGCAGTAGACTATCTGCTAAGCTTAGAGGTGGAGTGCACAGTATGATAATGAAATTGTGGTGCCATTTGGAAATGCGAAGTGCTAAGTAAATACACAGCACCACTTTAGTATTGTCACCTCACTCTATTTAGGTGTGAAGAAGGCGCATTTTAATTTATTTCTCAACCTACAGAGAGGATTGGTTTTTAAAGAGTCCTTTGTTTAATCAGTGCGCAAATGTAACTTTTAAAAAGGTCCATTTTCACATCATTTTATTTTATTTATTTATTTTTAAAATTTTCTTCTTATTTATTCTGCTTGAAATTCCTTGAATGTCTTAGATCTGCGGGTTCTTACTTTTTAACATTTTTTCATATTTTATACAATTTTAAAAGTTTTACAGTTATTACAAAATATTGACTATATTCCCCATATTGTATAATACATTCTTGAGCCTATCTTACACCCAGTAGTTTGTACCTCCCACTCACATCATTTTAAAACTTTTGTTTGGAGCAATCGGAGTGTAGTGTTTTGAGCCATATGACTAAATCTTGCCGATTTTTCTGAAAGGAACATAGTCTGTGAGCTAAGGAGATTGTGTTAATGTGAAAAATTAATAAACTTCTACTTCATGGTTCCAAGTGGGCAATTAGACTGGCAACTATCTTTTTTTCAACACTCTTAGTAACCCCAAATAACATCTGTTGCAACACCACATAGAGAAATAGTGCTTTAGGAGTCTCTTGATTTGAACCAAGAGACCAACTGGCGTGGCAGAAACCCATGGTGCTCAGTGTTATTTCTGCACGTCTCCAAGTTGCATTGCCCATCAGCAACTTGGTGCATGTCAAGAACTCAGTGGAGCCATGGACACTGTCTATGGGGCAAGGAAGTGAGAAAGTGAGCAGCCAAATCACAAAGAAACTCCAGCCTCTGGGATCTGTTTTTTCAAACTAGGGATGGTTAATTGCAGTCACAACAGTGACATTTAATCAGTGAGTCTATATATGTGTCACCATTCTACCTAAAAGCTTTCTTACTTCTACTGGCTCTTAATAATAATATTTGGGAAAAGGAGTAGGTGAGGGGCAGTCTAGCTTAGTATTTGGCATCTAAATATTCATCTACAGTTGAGTAGATGAAAATTCAAATAGATGACTGCCTCAACTGAGTGAATTCTGAAGGTGTTGTAATATTTGCTACAAATGGAAAGGGAAGGGGAAGAAGAGGTTCTGAATTTAAGCACTCTTCTTGAATATAGGTGGATGGTCATTTGCGTTTAAGATAGCCTGAACCTAGTGGTCAAAATTTTCCTGAGAAGAGATAATTGGGATAGCATAAAATAAAACATATAAACCAATCTCCTGTGAGACGTCAACAAAAATAGGATTTGAAAATAAATCTCACTGATTAATTTTCTTCTTTCTTCTCATAATGATAAAACTCTAGTTAGAGCAAGGGAATAAAAGCCCTACAAAATCCTATGTGCAGAATATGTGCCCAGATCTTTAGCCATCCAGGGGCTCGTATTCAAACTGTTGCTCTGTCTCTCCTCTGAGGCTGTCCCACAATCTTTTCACTCTTTCTGTCTCCATCTGTTCCAGCCTATTTCCAGCTGCTACTCAGAGGAAAGTCCAAGGTAATTATCACCTCAGCACATAATTTGTCTTGCTGTGACCATCTTTGGACTGAAAGTCTGTTGAGTGCTCCTGTGTGTTCTCTTTCTGTCACGTGGCTATAAACTAACTCAGCCCTTCCATTTTGGGTAGAATGTACTATCTCTATATGCCTCCACTTAGTTGAGCCTTTAAGGGCCCTATCTCCCACTAAAATTTCTTTCCCATTTGGCAATTTGACATCTCAAAGGGACCAGAACATTTTCCTTCCTAATATTTACAACTGTACTGGAAAGAAATATACGTCATGCTGACTTAATCATAAATACCTATTCAGTCATGGTACATAGTGAAAACAATGTGGTCTTGAGTCTCTGTACAGAGAGAATTCAATTTCCAGGGATAGTAGGCAAATCTCTTCATCACTCAGCATCAGCTCTCCCATCTGTAAAACGGGAAACTTAATAATTACCTCAGACTATTCTGAAGATTAACAGCAGTAACAGAAGAGAGCATCTCACATTTTAATGTGCATGGAGAGAACCTGGGGATCTTGCTACAATGCAGATTCTAACTTGGTAGATCCAAAGTAGGTACACAGATTGCACTTGTAACAAGTTCCCGGATGGAAGACTGGTTCAAGATAGCAGAGTAGAAGGACATGTGCTCACTTCTTCTTGCAAAAGCACCAGAATCACAACTAACTGCTGAACAATCATCGACAGGAAGACACTGGAACTCACCAAAAAAGATACCCCTCATCCAAAGACAAAGGAGAAGCCACAATGAGATGGTAGGAGGGGCGTAATCACAATAAAATCAAATACCATAATGGCTGGGTGGGTGACTCACAGACTGGAGAACATTTATAGCACAGAAGTCCACCCACTGGAGTGAAGGTTCTGAGCCCTATGTCAGGCTTCCCAACCTGGGGGTCTGGCAACAGAAGGAGGAATTCCTAGAGAATCAGACTTTGAAGGCTGGCGGGATTTGATTGCAGGACTTCAACAGGACTGGGAGAAACAGAGACTCCACTCTTGGAGGGCACACACAAAGTAGTGTGCACACCGGGACCCAGGGGAAGGAGCAGTGACCCCATAGGAGACGGAACCAGACCTACCTGCTAGTGTTGAAGAGTCTCCTACAGAGGCAGGGGGTGCCTGTGGCTCACCGTGGGGACAAGGACACTGGCAGCAGAAGTTCTGGGAAGTACTCCTTAGCGTGAGCCCTCTCAGAGTACACCATTAGCCCCACCAAAGGGCTGGACAGGCTTCAGTGCTGGGTCGCCTCAGGCCAAACAACCAACAGAGAGGGAACCCAGCCCCACCCATCAGCAGACAAGCGGATTAAAGTTTTACTCAGCTCTGCCCACCAGAGCAACAGCCAGCTCTACCCACCAACAGTCCCTCCCATCAGGAAGCTTGCACAAGACTCTTAGATAGCCTCATCCACCAGAGGGCAGAGAGCAGAAGCAAGAAAAACCACAATTCTGCAACCTGTGGAACAAAAACCACATTCATAGAAAGACAGACAAAATGAAAAGGCAGAGGACTATGTACAAGATGAAGGAACGAGATAAAAGCCCAGAAAAACAACTAAATGAAGTGGCAATAGGCAACCCTCCAGAAAAAGAATCCAGAATAATGATAGCGAAGATGATCCAGGACCATGGAATATGAATGGGGTCAAAGATGGAGAAGATGAAAGAAATGTTTAACAAAGACTTAGAAGAATTAAAGAACAAACACCTAGAAGAATTAAAGAACAAACAAACAGAGATGAAGAATACAATAACTGAAATGAAAATACACTAGAAGTAATCAATAGCAGAATAACTGAGGCAGAAGAACAGATAAGTGACCTGGAAGATAGAATGGTGGAATTCACTGCCACAGAACAGAATAAAAAAAAAAGAATGAAAAGAAATGAAGACAGCTTAACAGACCTCTGGGACAACATTAAACGCAAAAACATTCGCATTGTAGGGGTCCCAGAAGGAGAAGAGAGAGAAAGGACCCGAGAAAATAGCTAAAGAGATTATAGTCGAAAACTTCCCTAACATAGGAAAGGAAATAGCCACCCAACTCCAGGAAACGCAGAGAATCCCAGGCCTGATAAACCCAAGGAGAAACACGCCGAGACACATAGTAATCAAATTGGCAAAAATTAAAGACAAAGAAAAATTATTGACAGCAAAAAGGGAAAAATGACAAATAACATACAAGGGAACTGCCATAAGGTTAACAGCTGATTTCTCAGCAGAAACCCTACAAGCCAGAAGAGAGTGGCACAATATATTTAAAGTGATGAAAGGGAAGAACCTACAACTAAGATTACTCTACGCGGCAAGGATCTCATTCAGATTCAACAGAGAAATCAAAGCCTTACAGACAAGCAAAAGCTAAGAGAACTCAGCACCACCAAAGCAGCTCTACAACAAATGCTAAAGGAACTTCTCTAAGTGGGAAACACAAGAGAAGAAAAGGACCTACAAAAACAAACCCAAAATAATTAAGAAAATGGTCATAGGAACATACATATCGATAATTACCTTAAACGTGAATGGATTAAATGCTCCAACCAAAAGACACAGGCTTGCTGAATGGATACAAAAACAATACCCATATATATGCTGTCTACAAGAGAGCCACTTCAGACCTAGGGACACATACAGACTGAAAGTGAGGGGATGGAAAAAGATATTCCATGCAAATGGAAATCAAAAGAAAGCTGGAGTAGCAATACTCATATCAGATAAAATAAACTTTAAAATAAAGAATGTTCCAAGAGACAAGGAAGGACACTACATAATGATCAAGGGATCAGTCCAAGAAGAAGATATAACAATTATAAATATATATGCACCCAACATAGGAGCACCTCAATACATAAGGCAACTGCTAACAGCTATAAAAGAGGAAATCGACAGTAACACAATAATAGTGGGAGACTTTAACACCTCACTTACACCAATGTACAGATCATCGAAACAGAAAATTAATAAGGAAACACAAGCTTTAAATAACACAATAGACCAGATAGATTTAATTGATACTTATAGGGCATTCCATCCAATAACAGCAGATTACACTTTCTTCTCAAGTGCACACGGAACACTCTCCAGGATAGATCACATCTTGGGTCACAAATCAAGCCTCTGTAAATTTAAGAAAACTGAAATCATAGCAAGCATCTTCTCCAACCACAATGCTGTGAGATTAGAAATCAATTACAGGGGGGGAAAAAACTGTAAAAAACACAAACAAATGGAGGCTAAACCATTACTAAATAACCGAGAGATCACTGAAGAAATCAAAGAGGAAATCAAAAAATACCTAGAGACAAAAAACAATGAAAACATGATGATCAAAAACCTATGGGATGCAGCAAAAGTACTACTAAGAGGGAAGTTTATAGCAATACAATCCTACCTCAAGAAACAAGAAATCTCAAATAAACATTCTAAACTTACACCTAAACGAACGAGAGAAAGAAGAACAAACAAAACCCAAAGTTAGTAGAAGGAAAGAAATCATAAAGATCAGAGCAGAAATAAATGAAATAGAAACAAAGAAAACAACAGCGAAGATCAATAAAACTAAAAGCTGGTTCTTTGAGAAGATAAACAAAATTGATAAACCTTTAGCCAAACTCATCAAGAAAAAGAGGGAGAGGACTCAAAACAATAAAATTAGAAAAGAAAAAGGAGAAGTTACGACGGACACGGCAGAAATATAAAGCAACATAAGAGACTACTAAAAGCAACCCTACGCCAATAAAATGGACAAAGTGGAAGAAACGGACAAATTCTTATAAAAGGATAACCTTCCAGGACTGAACCAGGAAGAAACAGAAAATATGAACAGACCAATCACAAGTAATGAAATTGAAACTGTGATTAAAAATCTTTCAACAAACTAAAGTTCAGGACCAGATGGCTTCACGGGTGAATTCTATCAAACATTCAGAAAAGAGCTAACACCCATCCTTCTCAAACTCTTCCAAAAAATTGCAGAGGAAGGAACACTCCCAAACTCATGCTGTGAGGCCACCATCACCCTGATACCAACACCAGACAAAGATATTACAAAAAAAGAAAATTACAGACCAATATCACTGATGAATATAGATGCAAAAATCCTCAACAAAATACTAGCAAACAGAATCTAACAACACATTAAAAGGATCATACACCATGATCAAGTGGGATTTATCCCAGGGATGCAAGGATTCTTCAATATATGCAAATCTTTCAATTTGATACACCATATTAACAAACTGAAGAATAAAAACCGTATGATCAGCTCAGATGCAGAAAAAGCTTTAGACAAAATTCAACACCCATTTATGATAAAAACTCTCCAGAAAGTGGGCATACAGGGAACCTACCTCAACAAAATAAAGGCCATATACAACAAACCCACAGCAAACATCATTCTCAATGGTGAAAAACTGAAAGCATTTCCTCTAAGATCAGGAAAAAGACAAGGATGTCCACTCTCGCCACTATTATTCAACATAGTTTTGGAAGTCCTAGCCACAGCAAGCAGAGAAGAAAACGAAATAAAAGGAATACAAATTGGAAAAGAAGAAGTAAAACTGTCACTGTTTGCAGATGACATAATACTATATAGAGAGAATGCTAAAGATGCCACCAGAAAACTACCAGAGCTAATCAATGAATTTGGTAAAGTTGCAGCATGCAAAATTAATGCACAGAAATCTCTTGCATTCCTATACACTAACAACGAAAGATCAGAAAGAGAAATTAAGGAAACAATCCCATTCACCATCGCAATAAAAAGAATAAAATGCCTAGGAATAAACCTACCCAAGGAAGTAAAAGACCTGTACTCAGAAAACTATAAGACACTGATGAAAGAAATCATAGATGACACAAACAGATGGAGAGATATACCATGTTCTTAGATTGGAAGAATCAATATTTTGAAAATGACTATACTATCCAAAGCAATCTACAGATTCAAGGAAATCCCTATCAAATTACCAGTGGCATTTTTTACAGAACTAGAACAGAAAGTCTTAAAATCTGTATGGAGACACAAAAGACCCCGAATAGCCAAAGCAGTCTTGAGGGAAAAAAACGGAGCTGGAGGAATCAGACTCCCTGACTTCACACTATACTACAAAGCTACAGTAATCAAGACAATATGGTACTGGCACAAAAACAGAAACAGAGGTCAATGGAACAGGATAGAAAGCCCAGAGATAAACCCACGCACCTATGCTCAACTAATCTATGACAAAGGAGGCAAGGATATACAATGGAGAAAAGACAGCCTCTTCAATAAGTGGTGCTGGGAAAACTGGACAGCTACATGTAAAAGAATGAAATTAAAAGACTCCCTAACACCACACACAAAAATAAACTCAAAATGGATTAGAGACCTAAATGTAAGACCGGAGACTATAAACCTAAATGTAAAACCGGAGAGGAAAACATAGGAAGAACACTCTTTGACATAAATCACAGCAAGATCTTTTTTGATCCATCTCCTAGAGTAATGGAAATAAAAACAAAAATAAACAAATGGGACCTAATGAAACATAAAAGCTTTTGCAAAGCAAAGGAAACTACAAACAAGATGAAAAGACAACCCTCAGAATGGGAGAAAATATTTGCAAACGAATCAATGGACAAAGGGTTAATATCCAAAATATATAAACAGCTCATGCAGCTCAATATTAAAAAAACAAACAACCCAATCCAAAAATGAGCAGAAGACCTAAATAGACACTTCTCCAAAGAAGACATACAGATGTCTAAGAAGCACATGAAAAGCTGCTCAACATCACTAATTATTAGAGAAATGCAAATCAAAACTACAGTGAGGTATCACCTCACACCAGTTAGAATGGGCACCATCAGAAAATCTACAAACAACAAATGATGGAGACGGTGTGGAGCAAAGGGAACTCTCTTGCACTGTTGGTGGGAATGTAAATTGATAGAGCCACTAGGGAGAACAGTATGGAGGTTCCTTAAAAATTTAAAAATAGAATTACCATATGACCCACCAATCCTACTACTGGGCATATACCCAGAGAAAACCTTAATTCAAAAAGACACATGCACTCCAATGTTCATTGCAGCACTATTTACAATAGCCAGGTCATGGAAGCAACCTAAATTCCCATCGACAGATGAATGGATAAATAAGATATGGTACATATATGCAATGGAATATTACTCAGCCATAAAAAGGAACGAAATTGGGTCATTTGTAGAGACGTGGATGGATCTAGAGACTGTCATACAGAGTGAAGTAAGTCAGAAAGAGAAAAACAAATATCATATATTAACGCATATATGTGGAACCTAGAAAAATGGTACAGATGTACCGGTTTGCAGGGCAGAAATAGAGACACAGATGTAGAGAACAAACGTATGGACACCAAGGGGGGAAAGCGGCGGGGGGATGGGGATGGTGGTGTGATGAATTGGGAGATTGGGATTGACACGTATACACTGATGTGTATAAAATGGATGACTAATAAGAACCTGCTGTATAAAAAATAAATAAAATAAAATTCAAAAATTCAAAAAAAAAGGTAGCTGTGTGAACTGATAGATGTTTTAATTAACTTGATTATGGTAATAATTTCACTATAGATATGTATATCAAATCACCATGTTGTACACTTTAAATATATTACCATTTTGTTTGTCAAATATACCTCAATAAAGCAGGGGAAAGTTTTTTAAATTAAAAAATAAAAACAAAAACAAGTTCCCGGATGAAGCAGATGCTGCAAGTCATGGGCCACACATTCAGCAGCAAGAATGGAGAGCACTGTGCAGAAGACCTGTCGCAGCATGGCCCTTCGCTTCACCAGAGACTAGGATTCCTCCAATACTGTGTTGACCTCTCAGGTCTGTGTCAGAATGCACATTGCCAGAACTACTGCTTTGAGTTAAACAATCAATGTGGGAATGGGCTTTGCAAAACACTCTATGAAAATATTCACACATATTACTTGTAGATTTCCACAAACCCCTTCCTTCTCCCTTTAGTCCAAAAGACCTCTGTGACATTCATGTCTAGGCATTAGGAAAACATCGTTGCAATATCTCACCTCGGAGTCTGTAGGGGAGAATCAGTGGTTGCATTAAAAGTAAGATCTGAGTGGGTGGTATGATCCATGTGTGATGGATATCTCAGAGTTTCCAGAAAGATCTCTGGGCTGAATAGGAAGAGAAAGGAAACTGACAAAATACTCTTGGGGAAGACGGCTGCCGTGGGTCATTCTAGCTTTGCTAAGGGCCTGCCTGGTTCTGCTGGGAGACGTGAGAGACTTTTATTGGAGGCGGAAATTTCCTGAGAACTCCCCCTGGGCGACAGCTCCCTCACTCACAGAGAGAGGTTGATGCAGGGCGTAGGCAGAAGAGTGATCACCCTGGAGTCTATAATGGAGCTTCCTGCCCCACCACAGACAACAAGAGTGATGTTCCTTTTAGCGAACATGCCCACCGAGGCCAGAACAAATCCAACCGTGGAAATGGCAAGAATCAATCTCAGAGGCTGGCAGCAAAGCAGGTGGGCCGGGAGGGAAGGCCGGGAAGGTGGGCCGCAATCACGGTTGTAATAAATGGGAAAGGCAGCCCAGCTCTACAAGAGGGTGATGAGAAACAGGTCAGAGCTGGGTGAGCATCTGAGCGGTTCTAAACAATGACAAAGCTGCAGGGATTGGACAGTGTTAGCGCGTGTGGTCCCATCCACGTGGGGCTGGATGAGGAGGTAACACTGGCAACAGGCGGAGTGGAGATTCTGGAACTCTTACTGCCCACCCCGTCCATGAAAAAGATGGCTCATAAATAGGGAGATGCCATATGGGGGTGCAAGGGAAGGCACTGAAGGAAGACAGGGCTATTTAACTCTCTCTCTCTCTCACACACACACACACACACACACTCACACTGGCAAATTAGGCTGAAAGTTTCTTGGTGCAGAAAAGCAATCAGCAAGGTAGCGGGGAAAACTGCTGAAGGAGAAATATTAAAAATGGCAAAGGTCTGACAGGTTAGCCAGGCAAGAAGGTGAGCAGATTAGAGAGGGGACTGAAAAGGCACCAGAACTAATACTGGCCTCACAGGGCCACAATATGAGTACACACATAGGAAGAAGCTAATAATGCCAGAGAGACAAACTCAAGTTTGGAAACAGTTCGAGAAGACCCAATCTCTTAGTCTTCCCAAGGTACTATGATTCTCTGCAAAGAAAACTAACAGTAAAAGTAAACTGATTGATCTAGGAGGACACACATACACATGCATAGATTTATTGGTATCAGGAATATATGCTAAGGTCCGGGGGTAGAAAACACTATCAAAACTCAGAAGAAGGAGCTGTTACTGCCGAATCAGGGAAGCACCAGAGAAAAGGGAGCTCGGAGGGGGTGGGGCAGTGACCAGGGGTCTGAGGCTTAAGATGTTAACAAGAAAACTGTGGACATCACCTCGCTCTTACTTTACGACAAAAATGTTTGTGATACATTTAGGAAGTGGCAAATAGTAACCAAAACGTTGCAAGGCTCCTAATTATTTTGCCTTTTTAAAGGGTCTCTGTCAGAAAAATTCTGAAATCTGTTGGTTTATTAACACTGTCACATATGCACACAAGCCTAAAGTGAAACGGAGAACTGATTTAATTATCTAAAATAGTTTAATGCAGCGTATCACCACTGTTTAATTGATGCATTTCCTCACAAAATGGTTTTACAGGGAGTTGAATTTTATGAGTAATTGTAGCAACTTATTTTGTTTATATCAAGGTTTCTCAAACTGGGCGCTATTGACATTTTGGACCAGATAATTCCTAGTCGGCAGGGATGGAGGGTATGTGTGGGGAGGGGGTTTCCCGTGCATTGTAGGATGTTTACCAGCATCTCTGACCTCTACTCGCCAACACCCCCCAGTTGTGACAACCAAAACTATCTCTAGGCATTGCCAAATGTCCCCAGGGGGGGCAAAATTATTCCCATTTGAGAACCAGTAGTCTAAAGTATACCTAAGTCAGGGAATTCCCTGGTGGTCCAGTGGTTAGGACTCAGCGCTTTCACTGCTGTGGCCCCGGGTTCAATCCCTGGCTGGGGAATTAAGATCCTGCAAGCCACATAGCCAAAAAAAAAAAAAAAAAGTATACCTAAGTCTAGCTACCTAGCTAGCTACATAGGTAAATCCAAGGCTTACAATAGAGAAATAAGGGATTTTATGTATTGATCAGAAAATGGATGCTATAACTATTCAATTATTTCTAAGGATTTTCTAAGTCTCTGATTCTGCGAGAAACTCCGCTAATCAATAATCAAAACAGCCATACATCTCACACTGTATTAGTAGTTTATGCTTTTCATCTCATTTGTGTCCCCTGGACCTTCAGGCATGGCTTTTTTAGCACCTTGGTGTTCTGTGATTGCCATACTCAGGTTCAGCTGTCATGCCCAGATCACAGGGAACAAGACAACAGTTGAGTATCAGCACATAACCAGCATCAAAGGTTATACTCTAAAACATGACAGAATTCCATTTGATTTGCTGTTTTGAAAGGGACAAAAACAGGACTGACCAGTACAAGAGAGTTAATTATTGTTGATGACAAAATGAAATGAATCAGATTTAGAAAAGAAGTCTGGAGTTAAACGGAAAGGACAGTTTAAAAACAATCTCTTGATTGTCCATAATTGTGCTATGACTTTTACAGCTTTGCTTTTCCATCAATTACCACAAAACACATTCCTAATGTGTTATAATTCACACAGAGTTCTCTTTATGGTTTTTTTGTTGTGATGGATAAGCAATTTTAAGTGCATCCAAGAAAGTATTTCTTTACCAAATTGTTGTGCCCTGTAAACAATGCAAAATTGAACTTGATGTGCTATAAAGAGCACCGAATTAGGTCAAACGCAGTCCCAGCATCCACTGATCTCTGAGTCTCCATCAGCTAATCTGTAATATGGGACTAATAATAACTTTCTTGTCCTTTTTACTCAAATGAGATTCAAGTGAATGAATGCATATGAAATCAACATGAGTACTACAGACATATAAGAAATTGATACTATATTCAAGCATGATTCTGTAATTAAAACTCCCTCTACCCAAGGGTTTCAATGAAGGCAAAAGAACTTCATTTTAAAATATTACCTAGGGCTTCCCTGGTGGCGCAGTGGTTGAGAATCCGCCTGCCAATGCAGGGGACACGGGTTCGAGCCCTGGTCGGGGAAGATCCCACATGCCGCGGAGCAACTAGGCCCGTGAGCCACAACTACTGAGCCTGCGCGTCTGGAGCCTGTGCTCCGCAACAAGAGAGGCCGCGATAGTGAGAGGCCCGAGCACCGCGATGAAGAGTGGCCCCCGCTCGCCGCAACTAGAGAAAGCCCTCGCACAGAAACGAAGACCCAACACAGCTAAAAATAAATAAATAAATAAATAAATTTAAAAAAAAAATTACCTAACACAAAGTAACTCTAATTAATAGATTTTCTATAAATCGTTGTAGATATACATCTTTCAAGTACCTGGTTAAATAAATTTAAGAATATTAAAAAAGAGTAAAATCCTCATATCATCCATAAACCTCATTAACAAAAATAGGCTCAAGTGATTGCCTCACCTTTAAAGGCGGGAAAATAAATAAATACATACATGTATACATCTGTGATTCACTTCAAATCCGTTTGTGTTTTTATTTATTTGCCTATGTCCAGATGACAGGACTAAACTGCTGTTAGTGGCCAGATGTTACAGAGCAGAGGGAAACTGAAAGCTGGACGGTCAGGGCATCTGAATTACCCTTTGTTAACTTCCCTCTCTGGACACTCTGGGACAGTAGACTTCTGGACCCGTGCAACCCACAGGTGAGTTCAGACAGCACTCCTGCATACTGCAGGCTTCGAAACAAATCCACTCATGGTACTTGGTTTTGACTATGTAGCTTTAAAAAATAGATTAATAGGGTATTTAATCATAACATCCATAAGTGATTATCAAGCATTAAACCTGTTTCAGAATTTGACTTGTTTTTACCTTCAGCCAATTCTCCTCACATTAAAGAACGATTTATGCAAACACAACATGAGGCAAAGGGGAAAGATAAAAAGCTGCCTAAGACATGAATGACTACATTCAGCCTGACTGATATTATTTGTTTTTCTTTAGTGAAATTATATTATCCATTGTCAAAAGAACCCCTCCTTTACACTGATAGCATCAGAGGGCGCTTAGGCAAAAATGAGAAGTGAGAAGCAAGAGGGATATTTCTTCATTTGGTTCCTCTTGAATATAAAAGGCACATAGTGCACATTGAATTCTGAGAAGCTAAAAATCTGTCACTGAGCCGCAAATGTCCTCATACATCAAAGGAGACCCAAGTCAGCAGGATAAACCTCCAGCTTAGGTAGCCAGACCTGGGCCTGTCTGCTCCTGATCATGAAAGTGATGCATTATTAACAAAACACAAGACATGTGCAACACCTTTGAGATAAGCGGTGGTCAAGGCAACCCAGGGAGCTAGCAACGAGGGGCAACAAAACAGGAGCAGCAATGTTTTCAAAGGTTGGACAGAACTAAAAAAAAAAAAAAAAAAAAAAAAAATGCTGTCAGGGAGAGAAGATAAAAGTGGTAAACAGTGCAACAAGGGGTGTGCTAGAGGTAAAATAAGAGAAAGAAGAATCAGCAGAGGCAGTTCTGACATTTCCGGCGCTTGACTGAAATGCACTTGGGTTTCAAAGATGTCAGAGTCTGAGGGATGATTTCTCTAGCTGAGCTCCAAGGGATCATGAAGCAAGATGGATGGATGGAGAGACAGAAAGCCATCGCCCCTTCAGCTAGAATGGGCAGTGCAGGATGAAGCAAATGGGGTTGATATTTCTGTTACACGGAGCTCGTTGGTGAGACATTTCATGGGTGGTAATTCTGCCTAGTGAATAAAGGCGTGTGTCCTAGGAAGACTGTTGTGGCCCAGGAATTTAGGATTCATGGTCAGGCTGAGAGAGCCACACCTTTCAACATACTTCCTGCAGGAGGGCTCAGCAAGGATTTCAACTGGCCTTTGAACCATCATCCGTCAAGCCCTTCTAACTCTCTGAAACCACAACATATTATTTAGCTGTAAGATGAACACTAATTAAAAAAAAAAATTTAAACCAAAGTTTTTTTCCCTTGTTGAATATGCCACACCTAGCTCAGTCCCCGGCAGCACTAATTGGATTCTCAACAAATATCTGTTCAATGGATAACCGAAAGAGAAAGAAGATTTACCTATTATAGTCCCCCAAAATATTCATTCATTGTTATAGAGAGAAAGTGAATGCTGACTTTCTTTGAAGTTCTCTTCCTGTTTATTTTTTGGTTTCCCTTTATAGATTTTTTTCATCAGTTTTTACCTTTGGGTCCAGAGCAGTGACATAAACTATAATAAGCTTTAAAATCTTCTGGAGAACTTATAAGAATGCAGCTTGCTGGGTCCCATCAACTGATTCAGATTTCCCCAACATAACTGCATCAGATTTTGGATTCAGTAGGTTTGAGTTGGGGTCCTGGAATTAGCATTTCTAACAAGTTCCCTGGTACTGGCAAGTCAAAGTATCTTCCTAAGGTGAACTTCAATATGTGTCCATATTTTGATATGTGATGGGCTGACTTCCCCCATTTTTGTGGGATGAACCTAAACCACTCACTCTGATCAAAACATATGAATAAGGAAACTGCCAGTTCTAAAAACAAGAACTAAGTTCTAAAAACTAAGAAGCTTTATAGTGTCCGATGAAAGCAGTGGTGCTCTCAGCTATGGCCTGGGATTTTCTTAGTTAAAAGACATATTATTTGAGACTGTTTTCCCCATCACCAAATTCACTGCATGAGTTCTTTCAGCATTAGTTTATTTCTTCCTGAACGACTGTGTTTCTCTCTAACTGAAAATTCCCTTCTGGAAATCATGTAACTGGGAAGCTCTAGAGACTGGCTTATCTCACAGAGGTTTTGCACAGTCTCCTTTGCCATTTGCATTATGCATTAGAGATGAGAATTAATGAGGAATTTTACTATCATCCTCCACAGATTCCTTCCTCACTCCCAATGCTTCCAACCACATCCATCACCTCCCAGGCTCACTGTCTGTCCCAAGCTTTCTCTTTCCAAGCAAACAGAATCATCAGCTACTTGGCTGCCTTAGACAAGAACCTCTGAGTCACACTGGACTCTTCCTTCTCCCTACATCTCACATCAAACTGGCCAGAGTATTTTTTATTCTACTTCTTTAATATTTGTATGTTTCAAATGCATAACAGACTTTTTAAAGCATGACAACTATTTTATTTTTTTTATTGAAGTATAGCTGATTTACAATGTTTTGTTAATTTCTGCTGTAAAGTGACTCAGTTATATACATATATACTTTCTTTTTTATATGCTTTTCATAATGGTTTATCACAGGATATTGAATGTAGTTCTCTGTGCTATACAGTAGGACCTTGTTGTTATCTACTTTCAAAAAAAATGTTCCATCCATATATTTTTTTCTCCCTCATCACTGTCGCTTTAGTCCAGAAATATATCCTCATTCACAGGGACCATGGCAGAAACCCCCTGAATAATTTCCCATCTTCAGTTTCTCTCCATTTTCACTTTCCTTTCACTCAGCTGTCAGCATTATGTTTCTAAGAGATGGTCTGCTATTACTCTCATGCTAAAAACCTCCCTAAGATCGGGCTTCTCTTGGGGGTTCAAAAAACTCTTTCAGGCTCAGTTTGGTCCCAGATCACCTTTTCAGGTACAACTTTTGCTCCATGTATGTTTTACATATACTTTATGCTCTACAACTATCTGCTTTATCCTCTGAACAGCTTGTTCTTTTTCCTCTACTTTAAATATTCTTGGACACCTTATCCATGTTTCAAATCTGATAAATCTTTCCATGCCCAGCTCAAAAGCCATTCTTTCTTTCTAGCCCCAATACCCTACTCATTTCTTGACTTGGTTGAACAATGTCTACTTTTCTTTCTACTCCATAAGCTTCTTAAAAGCAGGAACCAAGTTTTAATTACTTTTGGATTCCCAAAAGTAATATGTGTTGTAGCATATCTACAGCAGTTACTGGTAATAAACAAATGCAGCAATGAGTTGGATAGAATTAAATCAAGATCTGTCAGAATGGGACTCTGGATGAGTGATATTCTGATGGAATTAGAGTATTACCGAATTAGAGATTTAAAAACACAGCTATCTTGTGATTTAGATTAGACTTAGTTGATCAAAACAGATCAGATGAACCTTATGTTGATATAAGGATTTCAGACACAAACAATAAATTCAAAGAGACCCATGGTAAATTCATTTGATTATGTGAAAAGTGTTCACATAGCCAAATAAAGTAAATGAAAAAAACAACTTTGATGGTGAAAACTCATTAACAGGCCCTTACTACTCTAATAACAAATTTTAAGAGTGTTTTCGCATCCTGAAAAGCAGCAAAGGTATCTTAGAAAATTCAAGGGGTCATGTAAATTGGTAAAAAGAGCACTGGCTTCGAATTCACAAATACTCTAGTGTGAATCCCAGCATTGTCACTTACCAGTTGGGTGTTAGTGAGCCTTTATTTGACCTGATTCTCAGTTTCTCCACTGTGAAATAGAGATAGTAACACCTAGCATATGGGGTGATGACTAGACTAAATGAGATAACATGTATAAAATGCTGAGCATAGAGCCTCGTGCTTACCAGGCACTCGATAAATGAGCCTCAGACACAGTTATAAGGGCACAGGTAAAAATTAGTCACTCCTTGTGTTCTATAAATGCGCACAGGCATTTTGAAAAGGCTTGGCGATGTTTAGATAGCAGAATGAGAGGTCCAAAGAGAGAACAGGAGTTGGCGATGAAAGCAGGAAGAGACTGGACAAAAGTATTCATCTATCTGCATACTTTTCTAAATCATGAACAGCTCAGATAAGAGGTATTTCAAAGGCAGTCTATTGCTTCTACTATGCTCATACGTGTAGCTTTACCAACCACAGTGTTAATTCCCCATGGTTGAATGACATGCTTTGCATCCCCAAAGTGTTCCCAGGAGTTAAAGAAGACATAGTTGGGCTAGTAACATACCTGCTGATTGAAGAGCAAGAGAGCTTTGTTTGTTTGTCTGGTGCTTTATTTCAGTGAAATAAAGATTTTTAAAATTATAATGAATTATCACGGCACCCTCTGTCTCCCATAAAATGCCTAGTACCCAGTTTATACTCTGCAATAGTTTGGTAACAATAATTCTAATGATGACAATAATAATTTAAATCAGGAAACAGTTCAGTTTAAAAGCACATTGATTAAAGCATCCATTAAATCTTCCATATTAAAACACACATCTTCTCTGAGTCAAGTGCATCTCTCTTTGGCTCTGCCTGAGACCCTTCTTTCTATGTGTGTTGTAAACTTTGAAATTCCCTCCTAATTATGATAAACACCTTTGTTATAATTTCAGCTAATCTTACTATGGCGCAAAAACCAGAAATTTATTTTTCTACTTTTCCTGCACTAACACTGCTAACACATTCTCTGAAATCATCATATAAAAGAGCCAAAGAATAGGTCTGTGGAAACGAGTTGAATTAAACACAATGCTGCTCACCAACTTGCCATGAAGCAGAAGCGATGGATATTCACAGAGAAAGAAGTTAGAGAGCTGATAAATGGTGGATGTAGAACTAAGAGGAAGGGGCTGTGGGGAGAAAGGACAAAAGAGAAATGCAAGTAGATTTTTAAAAGAGAGTGATAAGGACCATAGCATTCAAAATGTCTGGCCAAGGGGAATGAAGACATGGGCAAAGTAGCCAAGACAACTGGGTCCTAGAGACATGACTTGGATGAACAAGAGCTGGTTTGGTGGAGCGTTTGCCTCCTGGTTTCATATCAGATATGGATGATACTACTTTGTGTGAGATAATACTTTGAGTGCTACACAAGATGTGAAAAAAATGTTCTCCAATTTCTAGGAGGAAGAAAAGGCACTGAGCTATGAGAAAATGAAGAAAAACGGAGTGAACGTATTGTGATGTAAGCAGTTGACCTATGAGAACTAACGAGTAAGTGCAAATACTGCTCCTCGTAAGAGGAATCATGCCTAGGGCAGGGGATCTCTTAGAACAAAAGTGTATTTCTCTTCAATATGTGTAGCCACACATCCTCTGGCTCCCCATGAAGCTGTGTTGAAGGGCTCAGACTCAGGCTCTCCACCAGGTAAACCCAACATTTTGCTTTTATAACTGATTTGAATCTGAACTTCATCTTTTCTTTCTTCCTTTCTTCCTCCCTCTTCTCTCTCCTTCCACCTCTCTCTCTACATCCATCCTTCCTTCCCTTCCTTAATTTCTTCCTCTCTTTCTCTTTCTCTCTTCCCTGTTTTCTCTCTCCCTCCTTCCCTCCCTCTCTCCTTCCATCCCTCTCTCCTTCCATCCCTGCCTCCCTGCCTCCCTTCTTCCCTCCCTTTCTTTCTCTGAAAAAAATATCTTCAAAAAATGAACAGAAAGTAAACAAGGAGAAATAACCCTGGACGCAGTATAAGAGAAAGGGATATATTTACCTTAAGGGACATGAGCAGATCTGAGTTCTCATCCTGCATTTGTCACTAGGTATCTGTGTGACCTTGGACAAATCACTGCAGCTCTCTGGGCTTTAGTTGCCTCTTTATTAGAATGAGGAGATGAAATTAGATCATCTCTAACTGCTCTTGCAGTTGTAAGTACTTAGTGAAAGGGTAAGAACTTAGATTTGGATGATGGTATCAACTGCACTATTAAATTACTATATGATCTTGAACATATTATGTAATTTTTGAACCCAGTTTCTCTAGTCTATAAAATGTGAGTAAAAATAGCATCTACATCCTAGGATTATTGTCAGGGTTAAGTGAGATGAATCATGTCAAGAATTGAGAATGGTGCTTGGCATATAGTAAGTGCTCAATAAACCTCAATTATCATTTTTAACCTTAATGGCCTTTTTGTTACTATGGTCAGAGCAAGTTCTTCATTTACAAATTCAATTTCTCTGATAGCAGAGGAGTAATGCTATATTCCAAAGGCCATTTAAAAATATAAAATAGCATGAGAACCAAACAATTTACAGATCTCCATCTATTCACATGTTGGTAACACAGATCCTCTAAAGAGACTAAATAAAATAGATCATTAAAAAATCCCTTTTCAGAACTATCAGTGGATGTTAGACATTATCAGGTCTATTAAACAGATATCTGCCTTGTAGATTTTTTGTTGATGGTTGCTGATGTGGTTATTGATTTATTTGGAAAGCTATCCACTTTCCTTTGGGGATTTATTTCTAGGAAAACATAGACTCTTTCTTGGTCAGCAAAACTAATCCTTTTGCTGTTCATCAGGCCACACTTCAGTCTAAATATGTTCCTTGTACCTACTGGGCCCTTCAGCCATGACCTTTGTGTCCAAGTTTACAAAGGGGAGAAAGGAAGAGTCTCAAAGGTGTCAACTGGGGCACAGCTTTCACTCAAGCTGTCAAGTTGAAGTAAGTAAAAAAAAAAATATCCTGGCAGTAGAGCAAGCTTTAGTAGGGAGTTGGGTTCTTTCTTCTCTGTTCTCCTTTCAAGGGAAATGAGTGCGGTTTACACGATGGGCTGGAGAACACAGCTTTTTACCGACACCATGGAATATAAACAGTTAAAGAGCTCCACTAAGATAATCAGTGTGAGATCTTTAGCCCAACATTTAGGGTTTACAGCTGATATTGGGAAAAAGGAAACCGCATGGTGATGGAGAATATTGACCTTTATTGACTACACGGTATGTGCATAGGCAATAAACACTTATTAAAGTATTCCAACGACCATGGAAGATAAGTATCATCTTCCCTTTATATATAAGGACTTTAGATACCACAAGCCAAAGTCACAAAATTGCCATCCAGTGGAGCTGAAATTCAAACTCAGTCTACCTCCCTCTAAAGTTTCTGCTTCATTCTGGGATAGTCATACATTCTGGGATAGTCATAGCATCCTTAGTGTATAGATGTATGTGCAATGAAAAAGAGAACCTTTTGATGGTAGATGGTGTAGTTGAGGCCAAAAGTCTTTGCGTTATAGCACCAAACTTGAAATCACTGCAGAAGCCGACTGGAACGCTCTACAATTTAGGCATTAACTCTGATTTAGGAAAGGGACCATTTTAATGCAAGGAGACATGGATCACAATGGGATTTAGAGCTCTGTAACATCCAAAGACCCATCTGAGGATGATGACAGAAGAAGCAGAAAGAGAAGAGGGATACCTTCTTAGCCACACTTGGCTATCTATCTTATCAAGACCTCAGGGGGAGGGAATTGACAAGTAATATCAGAACTACATGAGTTTTGCTAGGATATTATATTGTAACATAGTTTAAGCTACTGTGGTTTATTAATTTTCTGATCTAGAAAATACCTGGGCTTATCAGCACTACAGGGAATGAGAGAGGTAATAAGAGATGCATAAGAAAAAAAAGTAGAAAGAAATTTAAAAATTAATATGATACTTTGACAATGATCTTGGGTTTGATGTATAGAAGGAAGCTTTCCACATACAGGTCTAGACTGAACTCCACTTAGATGATCCACTCCAATTTCCTCACCTACCTATTCTCCCTTTATGAATTGACAGGTATAAGTATGACGGGCTTTGCACAGTTTAGAAGCAGCTGGCAGTTGGTAGATCCAATAGCATAGTTGGAGTGTTGGATTAGAATGAAATAATGCCATTTGCAGCAACATGGATGGACCTAGGGATTATCACGCTAAAGTGAAGTAACCCAGAGACAGAAAGACAAATATCATAACGATATCACTTGTATGTGGAATCTAAAAAAATGATACAAATGAATTTATATACAAAACAGAAACAGACCCATAGACATAGAAAACAAACTTATGGTTTCCAAAGGGGAAAGCAGGAATGAGATAAATTAGGAGTTTAGGATTAACAGATACCCGCTATTATTTATAAACTAGATTAACAAGGTCCTATTGTATAGCAGAGGGAACTATACTCAGTATTTTGTAATAACCTATAAGGAGAAAGAATCGGAAAAAATATGGAGATATAACAATCACTTTGCTGCACACCTAAAACAACATTGTAAATCATCTATACGTCAATAAAAAATAAAATACAAAAAAAAAAAAAAGTCATCAAAGCTGTCACCTACAAATTGGCACTTGCCATTTACCTCTACAGGGATCAAATTATGAGCCACTGCAGCTGCTGACCTTCAGCACCCCCTGAAAGGAGTTCAGGGTGGAGATCAGGAATGAAGCACTCTGTGCCCTGGGAGAAACTGGCAGAACAGATCTTCAAATAGGTATTTTCAGGAGACGATTTTATGAGCTCGATTCTTACATCTCCGCGTATCTAGAAAACACTGAAATCCTTCATGGTGACGTCTCCTCCTCATGACTAGCAGTAACCTTCATGAGACTAGCAGAAAACTTTCTGCAAAAATATGTGGTTGACTGCAGGTACTCCCCCTTTACCAAAATCACATATATATACTGACCTTCCCCCTACCTCTTTGGAGTAGTTTCTCAGAGCTATCTGAAATGCTGTCTCCCGGGCTGCAGTCTTCATTTTGCCCCAAATAAAACTTAACTCACAATTCGCACGTGCATTTTTTTTTTCAGTCGACAAAGCCTGATTTGGCTCTGCCACCGATATCACTCTATGTGACTCAAAGCAGGTCACCCATATTTTACTTCGGGAAATAGTGAGAGAAAAACCATGCTCTACTTCACTGTATAGGTATTCTTGAAAATATGCACTAAACATGCTAAAATAACTAATGGCTTTTGCTGTTTGACAGTTGTGCTTCCCCTATAAACTCTGTCCCTTAGGAAGAGGGGATCAGGTTTAGGAGGAGTAATGGAAGACAGCATGGTTTAGTGGTTGGGGGCCTGAACTTGAGAGTTACAAAGGTGTTGATTCTGGTCACCACTGTGTTAACAGCTCTGAGGCATAGGCACATGGCCCAGCTCCAACCCCCAGCCCCAGCCCTAATCTCCTTGCCTTACCTGTAACCTGTTCCTAACAGCACCCAGCACAAAGGGTTAAGCAACATAATATTTAGCACACCATCTGACACACAGTGAGTGCTTAGTAAATGACTTAGTAGCTTTTAATATAATACTTAGTAGTGAATCCAATTTGTCTAGAATGGGCTCCAAGGCAACTCAAATCCAATTAGAAAGTAAAATTAGCAAACAAATTTACATACACATAGAAGTTCATCAACACACACAAAGGGGCCCAGAACAAGAATCTCCTGAACTCTCACCACCCACGAAGCCACATCCTGGACCTTATAGAAAGTATGAACAAGAGCAAATCTTGGAGGAGAAAGGTCTTAGAAAAAAAATTCTTGCCATTCACAGCAATACCAGAGGGTTATTTTTAACTCACAACATATTACTGTCTTCATAAAGTTATCTTACTTTCATAGATTGAAAAAGGTCTCAATTTAAGCACGTTCAGGAAATGTGTTTCAGTCCCAAAATACATTTCACTTTAACGTCCCTGCTGTGCATTTTTTTTCCCCCTTTTAAAAGCAGCTCTTACTCAGCAATGCTATAAACTACAACAGCTGCAGACAGGTTTCAGAAGTTTGATTTGAAAACAATCCATGGAACATATGTGTGAACAGAAACTAATTGTCATTTTTTTAGCCAGAATTTGTTCTCTCATTCCCTCTGTCCATGGACAAAATGGATTTCTTTTGTTTTTTCTTTTCTGATGGGAGGAAAACGATGAGGGAACATGAAGCAGAAAGAGCCCTGCAGACTTCACCTCAGCCGTTTCATGTCTGTGTTCATACACTGGGGGTTTAAAGGTCTGTGTGGTCCAGAGGCCTCTGGCTGATGTACTCTCCATACAAGGACAGCAGTCAGGTGGGCCAAATGTTCTATGACCCAGGTCTCAGATCTACCCAGAATTCCTTCCCATCTGTCAGAGTCCAAGGCTTGACCCCCACTACTCCATGAAAACATGCCAGACACCCCAGTCTGAAGACACCTGTTCGTCTGATGGACTCTCCCAGTACTGAGTTTCAGCACTTCTGTGTACACAGCCTATATGACCTGTAAAGGTAATCTGGGCAAGTTTTTACCTTTTCTCATCAAGGATTGTTAACCACTTATAGGCAGAACTGTATCATTTATCCCCCCTTTTCCCATAGGATCTAATACAGAGTCTGGCACACAATACGTATCATACATATATTTCCTAACGCAATAAGTGAAGGAATGAATCCATGTGACCTAAAGAAGGGAGTTACAGGATCAAGATGAACTTTCACTTTTCTGATTCAGCTTGTTAATAAATTAATGTCACTAGGAGACTCATCCTTCGGGCTCCACTCTGACTTACCTAAAATAGGTCTGCAAATGTAAGGTCCTGTTACCACCTGGGCAAGCATTCCTGTTAGGGAACTGCTGACGGAAACCACCCGCCTTGGCCAGGCACAGCGATAACCGATAACCGCTTGCCCGAGCTGTCTCACAACAGGAGATCCTTATAAAGAACGCGGTGCTGCCGCTGAAAACTAACTGGCAGAATTTGGGAGGGGCCAAAAGAAGGAGGGAGGAGATGATATGTCCTGTCAACCTTCCAGCAGCCCTCATGCTGGGATCCATCTTGGCTGAGGGATGAACGGCCACAGCCACCAGGAAGGACCCTGAGTCAGACCAAACACAGGCACAAGCAAGATGACCAGCCAGAGACAACCCAGAAACTAACCCCATCACCATAAAACCTGAGACTGCAAGCTACATGGCAGAGCAGTTCTCCTGGGTTCCCTTACCCTGCTGCTCTCCGCCCCGGCGCCCCTTCCCAATAAAGTCTTTTGCTTTGTCAGTACGTGTGTCTTCTTGGACCATTCATTTCCGAGTGTCAGACAAGAGCCCACTCTTGGGCCCTGGAAGGGTCCCCCCTCCTGCAACATTCCTAACAGTGACTGAGAGAAGCACTAGAAAACACACTGCTCTGGAATTGGCTGTTGACTGACTTTCCTCGTTCTTGTGTCTCTTACATCTGCTCAGTTCCCTAGATTCATCTACACCTTTCTCACATATTCCACTTTACGAGATATCCACATTGCTCTAGTTATTAACTCACACTACTGCCTATCTCTCTTCTTCCTGGCCCCCAGTTGTTCTCCTCCATTTTCACAAGGCATTTGTCTGGATTGTGCATCTGGGAAAAACCTCTTTGTGTCATCCTGGAATGAGTGTGAACAATCTTACTAGGAACACTCATTTCAGGCTGAACAACCATCCTTACTGCAGGACTATCCAGAGCCTTCCCAACTACCAGCTTGCAGATGAAGTGTGAAAAGGAGGACAGAGAGGAAAGGGTATAGCTGCCACTCTGGGCTAAGTTCTGGACATCTAAGCCAAGAGAACTGAGTAGACAGTTCTGATGTGATTTTAAGGGGACAAGTTCCAACAACATGCAAAATATCTCTACATAATATAATATTATCACAAGGCTCATAATTATTTCTACAACTTTTAGAGAATATACATTAGGATACTGTCAGCCATCATGATGTGATTTTTCGTTCTCAGATTAACCAATCAATCACTTAGTCGGACCTTAAGGAGATGATATCAAATATTCATTTGTAATTTGTGTCAGTCCATTCATTCATTCACTCTTATTTTTGTTTAGTCCTTACTTCCTTTTCACCTTACAAAAAAAATTAAGATTGAAATAAGAAATATATCATATACATGTTGATGAAGGTTTTCCTATTTTTCTGTTTTCCAAAGATTTTGGTAAAGGAAAAAAATTGTGATAAGACAAATTTGTTAAGATTTGGTGGGGAGAAGATATTTCAGAATGGTCTGGAACACCTGGCCCCACCGTGGATGGCAGGGTCTCATGGGGTCATCATTGCGTCCTTGGGCAATCAGGGGTTACTGTGAGAGCAAGACAAGAAGTGGGGGAGGGGTGGGCATGGGGCAAGTGAGAGCTGAAGAAAGGAGCTCTTTCTTCAAGGTTAAACAGAAAACTTTATCACTCTGTTGATCTCCCTCTCCTGTTCTTGGCAAACACATGAGATCATCAATCTGGGGAATTCATCAAGAATGCTTCTTATGCCAGAACTACTTGGTAACTCTTCAAGGGAAATTCAATCAAGCCTCAACTGCCAAGACCTGCTGATTCCCTTCCCTCTGTCAAGGTGGTTCCAAAGAAACGCAGTGGATGCCATGCTCTGCACCAAAACGACACCAGCCCTCAAGAGAAAGGCCAAATTTACGAGGTTGGGGTGGAGGTAGCACAGTGAGGCTGGCAGTTGGGGCAGGGAATACAACAAAGGGATTTATGGCCCCAGTACTCTGCGAACCTCCACTGTTCTTGAATTTAGGGGAGAAACTTCCAAAGGAAGGGAGCTGCAAGAGACACTCTTCATGGTTCACTATGAACAGGAATGCAACCTGCCCTACACGACCCCCACTCCCCTCGGCCACCCATCCTCACCTGCAACAAGACAGTCACCCACCCACCATCAGCCCCATTTCCCGCTTTGTGCATCCAGGCACGTGGTATATTCGACTACATTGTTCCTGAAGGGAACATCTGCTTTACCCCCTTCTCTGTTTTACAGGTGATCTGCTTCTGCATTTAAATTAAAAAGCTAGGGTAGCTCATAAGAACATGAAATTTACAATACAGAAACAGTACAGTTTGCATAACTATTGTGTTTTATCCCCCTCATTTCACATCACAGCACTAACATTAGAGGTATATCCCTTGCACTGTAGAGTCACTGTTCAATACGACGAAAACACAGCTTGGTAAGTAGCAACACCAAGGTCCTGAATTCACTGATTCTGGGCTTGCAAATCTGTAGCACTGAACGTGAATTGATCTGAATCAGAGTCTTTAATTTCGATTTACTTTTAAACACATCACACTTATTCTGCCTATACCAGATTCCAACCCTCTCCTTCCTAATCCCAATCCTCTTCAAGCCTAATTTGTATCCACTTTGTCCTGGCATGCTGAGCCCCACCTTTAGGGAATCACTGATACTTTGCTTTTCAAATGCAGGCAGGTATGACTACACCATGTTGAAATATATACTTACCAAATATTAGCCCCGGGTATGGGGGAAATTACAAATATTGAGTACTTACTAAGAACTAAATGGTTTTCATGTTACATTTAATCCTTACAATAACCTTGGAAAACAGCTCTTATCAGCCCCATTTTCCAAATGAGAAAACGGAGATTCAGAATGGTTAACTTGTCAAAGGTTATATAAATAGGAAACAGCTAGAGTAGGGTTCAAACTGCAAAGTTCATGGCCTTCTCCATTAAGCCACAGGGACTTCTCCCTAAGGATCTTCATTTAGGTCTTTTCTCCCACCAAGAATGCTCTCACTTCTTCACTGGATAAAATTCTTCACATCTTTCAAAATGTGCTCTGACCTCTTCAGCTCTAATCCATTTTGATTCCTCCTGAATTCCTACTGAATTACTTTCTGGTCCAATCATTTCTCATGCTGTATTTCTGGCCTTATCTGGGTCATTGATTTTCATGTGCTCATTTCATCTGATGATCTAAATGAGAGATTCAATTTTTTGGACCCTTAAGATTCACCCAGGGAGGCTGTCCAAAATTCCATTCTATGGTACACAGTCAGACCTGGAGATGGGCATTTTTAACAAGCACCTTGGTATTCTAATGCAGCAGGACCAAGGACCATACTTTAAGAAATGCTCATCTAGATCCTCCACCATTTAAGAATAAGGACTACATATCCTGCCTGGTGCTGCATCTCTAAAAAGCCCACACATCCTGTGCCAGGTGTGGGCCTTGCTCTGTTCTCTGTTCCTCTTCACTCCCACCTCTAGACCACGTTGCCCAGTGTAGCTGACATCTTCACCTTGATGCTTTGGCTCAGCATTCTGTCCCCATTAACTGGACCAAAACCTGGGCCTGCCTCCTGCTTCAGGTATCTTTGCTCCATTTAGAAATGCCACCCCCCAGATAACTGTCCACACATTTCTCCCTGTTCTGCTGAGCCTAAAAACATTTGCCCTCATGTAAGCCCTGAGCAAGGTGCCACCCAGGATGTTCTAGGCTCAAAGACAGGACTTGTACTAGAGTAATGATCTCTACCATGCCTGCCCGCAGCAGCATTCCAGGATTTATTGTTTCTTTTTGAGATCTAATGATTCCCACTAGGTAAAAATGGAGAAGAACTATATTCTCAGGAGACAGTGGCATTTTTGTATTTATTAAGAAACTAACGGCATATGAAGTCAGGAGTTTTCTCTTCTTCCTTCACCTTGCAGTATTATGATTGTTAATCCATGGAGTGTTTAAGAAATAAAATAAAGGAAATAGACTTGGACAAGTGTGCTCAGCTGTTGACAATTTATTTTTAAACAACCTTTAGGTCCTGGGACAAGTGGACCAAAGAGCAGCATCTGACCTTTTGGCTTTGTTTATAATTTCCTTAATCAATTTTCTGGGGTCCCACAAAACCTGGAAGGGAAGAAGTAATGACAGAAGGTGCAGACAGGGATGCTTCTTCTCAAGCCAGGCTTTCCATTTCAAAGAGCTGTCCCCACTCTGCTGGTTCAGTTCTATCTTCCAATGTGGCCGGAGGATACAGGGTCCCTAAATGCCTCTCTCTTGATGTTGTCAGTCATATGTCCCTCTGTGCTCCCTCAAGTTTATGCACTTACCAGTCTGCCTTGCATTGAGTTACCATTTCCAAGGACATCCCTCCTTCTAGATTACAAACTCCTTGAGGGCAAAGTGCCTGCCGCCTTCACCTGGGCACACCCTATGATTCTGGCGCCGTGTCCTGCTTATGGTACTTGCTCCATAACTGTGTGTCAAATGGAAATTAGCATCGACTTTTGGTACTTTGCTCATCATGTTCTCCCTTGAAGCTCAGAACACATCACAGCACATGGATGCTTTCCAGAGATTCTCACCACTCCTGAAATCAGAGGCACTGTGCCACACTGAAATCCAACTTCTGCAAGCCATCACATACTATAATTGGGAACAGCCAGGAACCTTATGCTTTTTTATGCCAGATGAGATGATATTTGAAAAAATATATGAAAAGGTTATGAAGAGTCCAGATGGCTTGTAACAGGGCTGTAAACAACCTGACACATCCTCAAAGGTATAAAAATATGTCATTTTTAAACATGTACAATGATAACAGAAAAACCTCAGCAATTCTGGCAAAGTCAGACAAAGCATTTGGGGAAGCCCTTGTCAGTCTTTTATCATATGTAGAATGCAGACGCGCAGATTTTATTTCTCTCCCCACACTTCTGAAATTGCATTTGTAATTCACCGCTTAGAACTAACGAAAAGACTAATTTCTTGGTATATAATCCTCGGCAATCACAGAAACATGCCAACTAGTTTCCCGTCTCTTGCAGCCCAAGATTGTGTTAGAGAGAAGCATAAACCAATTAAATGTCAGGAGCAATTAACTTCTACATTTTTCACGCAACACAGAATGAGAAAATTTTATAGTACTCCTATAATTAAAGTTAATAAAAATGAATACAGAATTCCCCAAAGGCCCGTAAGTCATGCAGGTTCCTGTGATCACAACATACAAATATTCTCCACCTTGAGGGAGTCTTATGGTTTCATTGGAAATGCTGTGCAGACTGGGTCTCTTCTTGTTTTTCACAGCTACCTATACAGTTCATCCACCACTCTGTTCTCCCACTAAAGATAATGAGGGGAGAATCCTGCTGAACTCAGAAGACAGAGACGGGCTGACCCACCTGCTCTGGCTATTTGAGAGCCAGGAAGGCAGAGAGAATTCTATGCTCACAGATAGCAAGTCAGTGGGATGGGGAATAAAAAAGGCAAAGCAAATGAAAGCTCTGAGTCAAGGTAAAGAAAAGTCCTATTAAAGTTTCATTTCAAAACCATTTCAAGTCAGAGGAAAGGGTTTAAAATCAAGTAAATTGTATCTTCAAGTAACTAACAGATGAAAGGTGTGTGATAAACATAAATGGCTATTTTTAAGCATAGAGATGCATGTGTCTATAATGACAAATCATTCTATTTGAGGAGCATCTTCCTACCAAACAGTATGCATGTCTGTACATAAATATCCAGGGCTTTTTATATACTTATAATGTAAAAGAGTGATATTCTACAGAGAAAAGACACTGAAACTCGCGAACACTTCCCTCAGGATTGCATCAAAACTGGATGCTACAAATGCTAAAGCCCAGAACCATGCCTGTAATCTACATTAGTAAGTTATAAAGGAGCATGTTTCTTTTTTTTTTTTGAGGCAAAATAAGTAAAAACCCCAAATAGAGCTACAGTAGACTAAATTTTGTTAGAATGAATAAACAAAAAATAACATGCTTGTTATATATAAAATAACTATCAGAACAGAGGGTCAATAGAGATCAAAAATAATTATCCATATGCTAATACCAAGAAATAACTTCTATTATCATTTGATAAAAATAAATCTCTCTACTCATACTTGCAACCAGGAGAAGAGATGGAAAATAGAAAGACCGAAGTAATTTTACACCATGTGATCCTATCATACATGCTATTTATATTAATGTCAATCAGTTAGACATGGCTACAGAAAACATGAAAGGTCCAGTTTGCACTAAATAATCATTGGCTGTTTTCTTTTTGTTTTCTAGTATAAAGAGCCAGGCTAGAAATAACATCTTAAAACTATGAGGTTGGGGCTTCCCTGGTGGCGCAGTGGTTGAGAATCTGCCTGCCAATGCAGGGCACACGGGTTAGAGCCCTGGTCTGGGAAGATCCCACATGCCGCGGAGCAACTAGGCCCGTGAGCCACAACTACTGAGCCTGCGTGTCTGGAGCCTGTGCTCCGCGACAAGAGAGGCCGCGATAGTGAGAGGCCCACGCACCGTGATGAAGAGTGGCCCCCACTTGCCGCAACTAGAGAAAGCTCCCACACAGAAACGAAGACCCAACACAGCCATAAATAAATAAATAAATAATAATTTTTTAAAAAAATGGTTAAAATGGTAACTTAAAAAAAAAAAAAACTATGAGGTTTTCATGCTTCTTAGCATAAGCTATTCAGTGAATGGTTTTGGGTTCTTTGTCCAATTTCTTTACTAATCATCTGGGTAATGTGGACATACCATTTTAAAGCAGAGAAACAGAGGCAATGATCTTTCATGAAAAAGAAATTATAAAACCCTAAACAAACTCAACTTTCCTGCCAAGACCTACTGAAGACAACGGAGATGGTAAATGTCAAATAATGCAATGTAGGTAAAGTCAATCTATTGGGGACCTTACTCAAAAAGTATAATAAGTTTAATTGTCTGTGCATAAATTCATAGTAACAATGCCATTCCATTTCATTAAATCTGGATGAATCAGGTCTTCTAAAATTATATGTGACAAGTCAGACACATTGATCCCAGAAAAAGGGACATGAAGTTATCATCTATTAAATGCAAAAGAAGAAAAAAGATTCTGCTGAGGAAACACAATGGTAAAGGTTATGGAGAATATTTTCAGTCAAAAAAGTGTATCAAAGAAGTGTGAAAAGTTTAGGAGGGACTTAGAAAGCAAGAGATGACATCAGAATGAGAAAGCCAACAAATTTCAATTTTGAACCATGTAGTACTCAGGGGTGAAAACCTTGGGGCACAGTGCTTGGTTCTGTTAAAATATGTAAAAATGAATTCCTGGCTTCTTATTATTTAAAACCTACTGCTGTGACTGGTTCTGAAATAAAATTTGTTTCTGGAAATTATCTTAGAAATTTGGCTTTTCATCAAATTTCAGTTGTATATTTGTAAATATATGTCTCTATAAATACACACATTTATATGTGTGTGTAGACAATAGTAGATGTTCCTTGTGTCTCATCCAAATTATTTCAGCATTTATCATAGCATATATTACCTCTAAAAAATTCTTCCTTCTGTTTAATTCTTGAGGTCAGGGACTTTGTACCTTATATTCCCTATTTAACAGGGTAAATTGTAATGAATGACAGCTAAATAAATTAGTATAGAAATAAATAAATACATATACCTATACAAACACACAATCATAGACACTCACACAATGCACACACACGTACCTACTTATTTAGACACATACAAGTATAATTATATACATTTATATACTTATTTATGTATGCATAAGTGCCATTATATATTACAGTACAAGTGCTATTTCAGTACAAGAGCTTGAGGTGCACAAAAGAGGAAGTACTTCAAGGGAGAAGTGGTATTTGAGTTGGATCTTGAAATATGAGTAAGACTTTAACAGGTGGAGGTGGAGTAGGGAATTCCAAGCTAATAGGACACTTTGAGCAGAGGCTGAATGCATGACTATTTAGGGTCTGGTATAGCTAGCTACAGAATAAGTGTTCAGTTGTGAAACGTTAGTCAACAAGGTTGGACAAGTAAGCCCAATGTTCTAAGCATTTTTCATCTATTAATCTATTTAGTTTCATGAAATTCCTATCAAGTAAGTAGGCTATTATCTCCATTTGACAGATGGAGGGAGACACAGGTGCCCAGAAAGTTGCCCGTGGTCATTTAACTAACATGTGGAGGAATCTGGATTCAACATTAGGCAGTCTGATGCTGGGTCCACAGTATTAGGTACTTTTGTATTCATCATGAATAAAAGAAAGAAGGAAAGTTCCCATAGCTGCTGAACATAGCCAGAGGCAGCCTCAGGTCAGCAGGCAGACCCCACCTTGAATTAACTCTTTTGTAAGGGAAAGTGACCAAAGACCTGGGAACATCTTCCCATTAACAAGAATGGGAAACTAGGCAAGGCTCTACTCTTGGGTCCAGAGAGCACTGGTTGCCCCAGGTACTGAGAGTTTCAGAGTAACTTGCTTTTACTTCAGGCAGGGTCCAACATCTTCTATCCATGCCAGAGCTGGACCAAGCTATCTTCAACCTAGTGGTAGCATAATGGAGACCTCCTGAGAGGTACCATGTTCTTTCACAATCTTGGAGCAGAGAGACAGTAAAATTGAATGAAAGTGGGAATTCATCCTAGAGAGATCAATAGGAATTCCCTTAAAGCAATCTTTGATGAAATCCTTGAGCATTGCATGCAAGTCATAAAAGCTTCAAAAATTTATAAAGGAAATTTAATGCTCAGAGTATAACGGGAAATTATAATAAGTAGGTAAGTATGGGGAATGTCATATAGAAATTCCAAAGTAAACTGGCTTTCTTTAGAACTTACTTTACCCTTCTAGAAAATAGCCTATGACCAGTCAAAATACAATTTAAATAGGTGCAGGGGGCTTGAAGTATAGTAAGATTAAAGCTGAGGCTTTTTCTGAAAGCTGTCTATAAGAAAATTGTATTCTCTATCTAACTTAGCAATTGCTCTATCATCCAATATTATACATTGAATTTCACCGTATTCAGCTTTGATCCTTCTCATCTGCTTTATCTGTTACTGCAGAATAAGATTCTGTTTCATGTGTAAATATTTTGATTGCCCAAATCAACCATCTAGCGTTGTGAGCTTCCCGAAGTCCAAGATGAATAAACATAATGTCTTAACAGCAGAAGCACAGACTTTTGACCTGGATGGAGTCGGCTTGCCTCTAAGCTGTCCCACTCCCATCTGTGGGACCTCAGGGAAGGTACTTCAAACCTCACTGAGCCTGTTTCACAACCATAGAATAGGAATGATAACAACTACCCTTCCAGTTGGCTCTCGTGACTGCAATGTGAAGGCTTTCCTTATATGGAAAAAGCCTCAAGCTTTCAAGAGTTTTTATTTTTAATACACTTTATTTTTTAAGAGAAGTTTTAGGTTCACAGCAAAATTGAGTTAAGGGCATAGATATTTCCCATATACCTCCTCTCCCCACTCATACACAGTCTCCCCCATTATCAACATCCTCCACCAGAGTGGTACATTTGTTATAACTGATGAACCTACATTGACACATCACTGTCACCCAAAGTCCATAGTTTACCTTAGGGATCACTCTTAGTGTTGTACATTCTATGGGTTTGAACAAATTTATAACGACATGTACCTAACATTATAGTATCATACTGAGTAGTTTGATTGCCCTAAAAATCCTCTGTGCTCTGCCTACTCGTCCCCACCCCAAGCCCTTGGCAATCATTGATCTTCTTCCTATCTCCACAGTTTTCTCTTTTCCAGAATGTCATATAGTTGGAATCGTAGAGTATGCAGCATTTTTAGATTGGCTTCTTTCACTTAGTCACATGCATCTAAGGTTCCTCCATGTCTTCATGGCTGGATAGCTCATTTCTTTTTAGTGCTGAATAACACTCTGTTGTCTGGATGAACCAGCTTACTTATCTATCCTGCTGAAAGTCATCTTTGTTTCTTCCAGTGTCTGATAACTAATACATGTTTTGAGGAAAAACAAAGATTTTGAAAGGAATAGTTTTCAGGTAGCCCACATCTTCATGTCTTTATAAGGCAAAGATGTAGCGTTACTGAGCTGGGTCTTGTGACTAACTGGGATGTCTTGGTAACTCTACTGTAATCCGTTGGAGTAGTACCTCTAGCTATTTAACACTAAGACAGTCATCAGACGGTACCCTTAAAAAAGCAACAGCATCTAGAGGCTTAGACTCTACTTTTGAGCCACTGAATCAAAGCCACCTTTACTGAATTTCTCTGTCTTTCATTTTCTCCAACTATAAAATGAGGATAATGGTGCCTGCCCTTCCAACCTGACAATGTCCTATTGATGATCAGGAATAGTATTCATAATCACTCATATTTGAATTGTTTTTTGTATACATTATAATACTCCCTGCCCTCACATGACCACTGTGAAGAAGCCTCTCTATCTAGTAATTGTTAGTCGAAACACTGCTAAATATCTCATGAATTAGATTTCTCTTTGTTCCCACATGTCACTGTTCAACCTCTGAAGGATTTGTAAAGGTCACCCAGCATGCAAGTGGCATTGCTGAGACACAGACCCAGGCCACTGACTCTAAATCCAATGTGCTTCTGACCATGGCAGATGGCCTTTCAAAGAGGAATAATAAATGTGGAAGTATGAGATTGAACTACATGAAATTCTAGTTTTGTAAGTTAAGAAAAAACAGTTGAATATCAGCAATTTCATATGGTTCTATTTGATATTTTACAAATGTGTAAAGGTTTATACATACAGAAGTTATTGTGATAAACTGTGGCTGATTAGCACTGTCTACAGACCACTCTCATACACAGTGGAATCAATTACCTAGAATAGTCTGGCCACTTAAAACTGCACGCACCATATTATTACTTGCCAACGTGTGTGTTTCCTCTAACGTAGTTATATCCTTTAGGTGAGGCAGTGCAAGGCAAATGAAATATAGAACACATTCCAACAGCCCAGGAAATGTGTCAACTGCTGTTTTAAGTTGACTGCTTTCTGGCACCCTTTCCTGAAAGAATTAACCAAAACATTTCTCTCTGTAACAAGAAGTGCTTTGTGCCAGTAACAACTCAGAATTGTCATTGGGGCTAGATCCCAAGACATTCATTTGACCTTAATGAACAAAGATGAACTGCTTTTAGATCTATCTCATAAGGATGACATGAGCATTATAATTCAACCTAATGAAAACAAATAACAGTCCCCAAACTCCCGAAAATAATTGTGTCTGCTTTTTACAGAGAACTTGGAAGTTTCAAATGAAAAGGGCTCCTTATAGACCCTTTTACAAACTTAGTACAAAGTGCCCAATTGTTTGGGAAATAAAGGGAAATCCAATACTTGATACAGTGATCAGTTAGGCTGAGGAATGATTAGGGTATGAAACTATATTTTCACTAGAATCACATGACATAGTAAATCCAGAGTTCTCTGGAAGCTGTAGACGTCTGATGCTTCAGAGGAAATATTAAAGAATAAACTACACATCCAAACAGTATCAATGTGCAGTCAACTTCTTCATCTGAACTGAGTGTCTGAGAACCTGGGGTGTAATTATATATAAATTAATTTGCAGGCTCCAGTTGTTTTATAGTCCACATTAGGAATTCTCATTGCTGAGAGGGGCTAATAAAAAGACATCTTATGTTCTAGAATAAAATTCAAAATTTATAATTTCAGTGCATAATTCTTCATGCATTTTGATTTCTGCATTTGTTGTTGTAGAAGGCTCCCTAAGTAGGAAAAATTTAAAAAAAAAAGAATTAAAGTATCTTCTAAAGTATCTTCTTTTCAATATAAACAATTAGCATTGAATCTAATGTCATTTCAGATGTTTTTAAAAAATCTCTAAATTGTTGGCACATAGACCTTCTAAACTATATGCATAATATATTTGTATATTATTTATAATGTCATAAAAGTTTTGTGACTATGTAGTTTATAATAAATCCTAAGTGGTTTGTATACTTTTTACAAGCCTACTAGATGAAAAATATATTTTTGTAAGACATAAGACTTACTAACATTTATTTCCCAAAAAGACAGCAAAGATTTACAAGGAGATAAAAAATTTGCCTAAATGAGTCTGTTGGATTTAAATCTCAACCACATTAAATTGAGAGTATGCAAATCAAGAAGGTAGCTTTGAACAGAATAAGGCAAAAGGCAAAATAAACTAAAATGATGTTCTTTTAATTTGTCTTATTGCTTTCCAAATATGGCCTCCACAGAAATGTAGGCACTGAGTAAATATGGTATAAAAGATCTGAAGAGGGAAGCTGTAAAGAGAATACACTACTAGATTAGAAATAAAGAAATTTCTTTTCCAGAAATGTATTATTTTTTGACTTTGGAGAAACTTTTGAAATGTTTGCCTTCACACCGAACCATTCATTCATTTATTCACTTATTCATCCATTCCTTCAGCAAGTTGTATATTGATCATGTATTGTATAAATAAATGGTAGAAGATGAGCAAACAGAAGAGGAAAAGGAGTTTCTATCCTGAAGAGTTATTTTTTTCAATCTAAATGAAAGAGAGCATACAAAGTTGAAACCATTAAAGAACAGTTCTGTTTTAATAAGGTCTTACGAATGTTTAGAGACACTCAGAAAATCAACATCAAGGAAGTAACTGGAGTATGGCCAGCTTCTTGATGTATTTTGACTTGGGTCTTAAAGACAAAGATCTCTTTTTGACCTGGACAACTAATAATATATCTGATGTACATTTATCTCTTCTCAGAGTCAAATTATTCCACCTCACTCTCATTCTTTATTTTGCTATGCTTCAGGAGTAGCAATTATGTCACCAAAAGTTCCTAAAGGAAAAAACTATGGAGAGTGATATTTGGAAAAGATCACAGTAATCAAGGTTAGCAATCTAGTAGGAGAAATGAAGAAAAAATACAACGTGGTGATTTTTCAAGGACTGAGGTGATTCCCAATGAAGGTATCCATCTAAAAGTAAGAAGAAAACCTGGCAGAAAGTACAACCACACACAGACATACACAGACTCACACAAGGGGTTCATTAAATACAAAAAAATAAATAATGGTTAGTTTAGACTACTCTAAATTGCAATGAATCTACCTAGCTGGATTTCGGCACCACACCGCTGTCACTAATGGTCTCAAGGGCTTTGGGGAATAAACTTCTAGGGTGATTCAAACTGTAAAGCATTTTTTTGGTTTTGATTTAATTTTACAAGATACTATATGACGTTTACAAACATACAAGTTACAAAGGAGAGACAGAATAAAAAGTGACAGGGCTATCTACCACCTTTATCATGTTTAAATATTTATTTCCATCAGAAGGACACAGAAAATGTAGGGGATCAATAGGAGCTGTGTAAGAATCTGCGGACCATCAACCCCAGTCCAGAGTTAGCAGTATTGCTGTTACCAGCTTAGAGGGAAACTGACAACTGCAATCTTGACCACAGGCTGTAAAGTAGAAGTCTATCCATTATTTTTTACCAATCTAATGATCAGGGACAATCATTCTTCTTTTTATTTTTGCATTATGGCGGCGAGAGTAACAGAACAACACAGGTTTTCTGTGTAGGCTCTAGGAAAGACTCTTTCCTTTACTGATTTCACAGTTATGCAAATACGATCTCAACATTTTTAGCATTACAGAAGTGTTCAGTCTAGGTGGAAAGAAGGATATGGTCAAAATACACCACTTATACTCATCTTTCGGGTTAAGTGTCTAAGGCTCGCCGTTCCCTGAGGATGACTGTTCTTCATAGTACTAACCCATCCTCTTCAACAAAACACAGTCAGCCTGACCCATGGAAGGATGAGTTGCCTAATGATGTCTGTGTGTTTCCAATTTATTCAAACTCTACATGATGAACATAATCATCGCCCTCCTTAATACATGATAAATGATGTGTTCAGATCGCAGGGAAATAATGAACTGTCACCATATTTTTGCCTGATAAGTTCATGCATCACTGTACCTCTGTCTTCAAGGATCTCACTTCCTACCCCTCAAAGTCAGAGAGAATCTTCTCTCTACTCAGAGGATCTGGCCTGTTGGAAAATACTTTCGTTCTTCCAGAAAATGGCTATCTGGAGCCTGTGAAATACAGTGCAAATCACAGTGAGGGTCAATGCTTACTAACTGTCCATGACTAAAGCGCCACATAATGTCTAGTGACACAGAGAATGCCAAATAATGCCTCATCTCTCAGTGTACAGCACAGTCATCAAATATACATTAAAGGAGGCCCATTTTTAAGAGCACAAAGGTGGACATCAAGTGTTGGCAAGAAGGCTCTTCTCAAGCATGAGCTATGTTACTGAATTAAAACAGCAAATGCATTATTTAGGGAAGGGGTATGTTTTGAACATTGGGAAAAATACAAAGGCATTGCTTCCTCCCTCCCCACCGTGGCTGGTCTTTCCTGAAGAATTTTCTATTTCATTTGCTTCTCATCAGTCTTCTACAGAGTCTAGTGAACAATCAGGAAGAATGTGGGAGAAATGAGGGGAGTCAGGAAGAATAAATAGGACTTTTCTACTATACTGTCTCCTCTCGAAAAAGTGCCCCATGTGTTTTGATCAGTTTAAGAGAGATGTTAAAATACACTCTAAGGGTGAATTAGAACATAATTGGGATGACAACCAGTTTCTTGGATATGATACTAGACCCTCAAGAAGCCCTAGCATGGGCTGCCCTCTGAATGACAGCAATGGCAGAAAACTTGAAACCACTGGAATGAAGTAAAAAGCATCAGGGCTGGTCAGCTTTCCCTTGGCTCTGTCTCCTTCATAGGGGGATGGTTCCCCAGGAGGCAAGGACACACAAAGACAAACCCAGGATATGCCCCCCAGATTTGGCCCACCTGCATACACTGCCATAATAGCATTCTTTTGCAGGCTTACTTGTACTGATATATTTTCTCAATATTTATTATAGTTTGTTTGAATCATGATGGAAACAAGGTCCACACATTGCAATTGATATGGCTCTCAAGTCTTTTTGTATCTGTACCTTGCCATGCCTCGTCTCTCTACTTTTTTATTTACAACATATTTCCCAGGGAAAACTTTATCTGTAGCCTTTCCCATAATTTGCTGAAAGTTTTTTTTTAATGTGTTTGCTTTAAAAGTATTAGGAAATATATTTTCCTGAAACTCTCAAAAAATAAAATAGCCAAATGCTTCTTCTCCATCCTCAAAACTTTTCTCAATGTCTCTTTCTTCAGAATCTAATTTCTGATTCCTAGGCTATTAGCCAGCTTTTCTTTGTACTTACATCACACCCCAAATTTTGAGCAGTATCCAAAGTAATGGCCACATATGATCAATTGTGTCCGTTTCCTTAACCAAATCCTTCCATTTGATGATACCATCTGATGTCACTTTCTCTGCACATGAAGCACATATATCATCAGCGTAGCCTGTAGCCAGTAACTGAGCTTCTGTGTTTGCTCCAGGCACACTTGGACACTGACGATACTGTTTTTATCATAATCCTATAGAATGATAATTAATTAGTACTTCTTTCAACCACTTTGAAGACAAAAGGCACTATGTGAGCATTCAGGATTAACATTCATTAGTATTCCTCCTACCAGCAGCCCAAGTTTTCTGTGCTCTCCCTATTATCACTAAATTCTTTCTTGCAAACTCTTTACAAACATTAATTAATAATGATTCTAGTCCGTAAGTATGGTATATAAAGAAGTGCAAAAAAAAGGAGATAGGGAAATTAGTCTCATTAGTTACACATTTCAAAATGTAAAAGGCAACAGGGGAAAAAAATCAGCTTATTTTATAAAAGAAAGACAGAAGTAAAAAGACAAAACCTTTCTGTAGGAAGATTCGGGACTGGAGCCAGCTCTTAAAAGAGGAGGTGGAATAATAATTCCTTGACATTTTCAAGTCACAGCTTGATGTGACTTCTCTGGAGTTCTTAAAGAGAGAGAGAATAGAAAGTAGGACAAAGACAACAGATACAATGGGTAAAATCAATTGGTAGAATGAACTTCAGGAAGTGGAAAATGAGCCTCAGAGGTCCTTGTCTACACATCACCTACTCAAATGCATTCTTGCCTATAAAATGGAATATTCTGATCACTGAAAACAAACAAGGCTAGATGCACAGTTCCAAATCTGCTTAAAATGTTCCTAGGGTAAGTTATCACCCATTCCTTCCTCCAAGGTAAACTCTGCCATATACACCATTAATGTCAAGTAGTTATTTCAGTTAATATGGAAGAACAAAACCCCAAAGTGAAAAGGATTTCTAAAGTGGTACCAAGTCAGATATGTCCACATGCCCTGAACCGGACAAGCAGTCCTTGACAAGGAATACACTTGTTTTCCAAAAGACGATTGCAAGTCAACCATTTTAAGTCAAACTTTATGTCCTATAATTAATAAATAAATTGGAATTTCCTTCCTGAAAAGAGATTTTACCGTATAAATGAAACAGAATTGATCAGAAAAATAATTGAAAAGGAAACAATTTTATGCTTTTATAGAATGGGCAAACTAATTTATGATAGCAAAGCTATATCCCCTTTTGGAAGCTCTTCAGACCGGGCCAGTTTTGTTAAGCCTTCTTAAAGCTGAATGTAGTAAAGTTTTAATTGCAGAAATCTTGCTCTTTTCCCGGTAAATAGGCATAATTCAGTGCTCTAGGACTTAGAGCAGCATTCACAATTAAAGCCTCAAATTATCATTGCCGAGTCCATATGCATTAATGGACCTGAGAAAAATCTTTAAAAGACAAATGCAGAGGAAGGGACCATTTTCACTAATTCTTTGCTGTAAGGGCAGCTGTAGACGGAGTCAGCTAAGTCAGTAATTCCCAGAAATGTTTAAGTCACAGCTTGGTGGGGACTTCCTTAGGGTACTGGAATGGCTTTCTACATTGCCAGTTGACTTGATGAAGGTCACCTTTGTTCGGAGGCATTAAGTGGTCATAACGTGAATTTTACCCCATCTTTATATTGGGGATCACAAAAGCAAGAGGTTCCAAGCCGAAATGTAACTAGTTGGGTGATGAAAATGCTTCATAGAGGTGGGGAAATGGGGAACTTTGATCCACCATGTCCCATGCCATGTAAATTCATGAATGCGGTCAGACTTATAGTACACCCTTTGGGAAGGTATACTGATGACATTCTACTTAACTTTCCCAATAATATAAACTTTCCCAAATAATATCCCTTTCTTATGAGTTCCAAGAGCCACCAGAATTTATCCACTTTTGATATGTATGCATTATTTAGTCTGACCGACAAGTTTATGACACATTATTATTTTTTGACTGACCAGATTCTATTTTTCCCCTAAAACATAACTTTGTTTATAAGGAGTTTTGTTTAGGAAATTTTAATGTTCTAGAGAAGTTAGGTGCATTTCTTAGTGTCTGCCAACACTACTGATTTCAAGATCATCATTTTTAGCACAACACAATTCTATATTTTATATTCTTTGCTACCCTTATGAATTGGAACCAGGATTGATGTTACTTGCTCTATATTCAGGTTGAAAAGCATCAAAACAAAAGCAGGCATATTTGGGTTTAGATGAATTTCACACATTTGGTCTGAGCTCTGAACTGCTATTGATGGGATACTTTCAAATATATCTCCATCACAGCACGAAAATATGATCAGAAGAAAGTCTGCAGCAAGGTATTTGGCGCCGTTGTACTTATTATCCATTCATTTGTCCAACAAATATTTACTGATTTATTGCTTTCAGCCTAGGTGTCTATTCACACATTTATTTAATAAATGAATTCACACATTCATTCCACAAAGATATAGTAAGTTATGGACTAGATACACTGTCTGAGAAAATGCTAGAGATACTCATATGAATAAGACAAGTCCCTCAACACTGAGGAACTCAGAGTCCAATAAGCATAACAGGCATGTAAATAATTGCCTTCTAGTGAAAAAAATATATATAATTAGTGTAATCATATAAAGTGATTACGAGAATACAGGAAAGTGAGAACAGATATCTCTGTTTCTAGATGTTTAGGAAGGCTGCTCAGAGGGTTTGACAGTTGAGGTGGGCCTTGAAGATGAAGCAGAGATTCAGTAGGCAGGAAGAGCCCGGTGACTCTCAAAAAAAAAAACATAATGTTTTAGGAATTATGAGTGGATCATATGGGATGTGGTATGATGAAGAAACAGGCAAAGGAGATAGAAAATTATGTTGGGCTTCACAATGATAGGTCTGCTCACTGCCCCACTCCCCCAGAAGAAAATTATATAAACATGTTTAATAAGAAAAGGCATACTCTATGGAGACATGAAGATAATAAATGTGTACTTAGTGCCTATTGTTTATAAAAAATGTGTAAGCCCAGTGGAAAAACAAAGACTTACATAGGCATATTACATATTGACATCACTCCTAATTGATATCCTGTTGTAAATGAAAGTTATTGTTTTATGGTATTTGTGAGTGGGGGTAAGTGTGTGTACAGCTTGGCTCTACCACTAGATCATAAATTCCTGAAGAGTCTGAATATAAGACCATATATTCTGCTTCTTTGTATTCTTCCAGCATCAATTGTGGTGCCTTATAATACACAGTAGATGCTAAATAATTATGTTCTGAAAGAAAAGACAAGTGAATAAGTTTGCTATCTAATTGAGGAGGCATTATTTATACATATAAGAAGTTAAATAACAATACACAGGACATCACACGGCAGTATGTAATGGGAGTGCCAAAAGAATGTCTAGAGTCAGTAATACCCAAGAGTTCATAACACAGGACATCACACAGCAATATGTAATGGGAGTGCCAAATGAATGTCTTGAGTCAGTAATGCCCAAGAGTTCATAACACAGGACATCACACAGCAATATGTAATGGGAGTGCCAAATGAATGTCTTGAGTCAGTAATACCCAAGAGTTCATAATAGACACTGAAGAGAGAGAAAGAAACTTTTCTTTGAAGAATAAATCAGATTTGGAAAGGAGAGAAAAGACCAGCAGGTGTAAGTAGCTCTAGGATGTCTGGATGAAAACTTCCACAGACTGGGCTCATTTAATATAATTTTAAAACTTTGCTAAGTGAATGTGGGTAATGGGGCCAAGGTTGTAATCCCCCCCACCTACCAAACTAGATCAGTCAATTAGCTCTGTCCTCTTCTCTTGCCCATGTATGCACCCCCAAAGTTAAAAAAACTAATATGACACAAATGAATTTGTCTACAAAAGAGAAACAGATTCACAGACGTAGAGAACAGACTTGTGGTTGTCAAGAGGAAGGGGGGGTGGGGGAGGGATGGAGTTGGGAGTGTGGGATTAGCAGATGCAAACTAGTATATATAGAATGGATAAACAGCGGGTCCTACTATACAGCACAGGGAACTATACTCAATATCCTGTGATATACCATGATAGAAAAAAATATAAAAAAGAATGTGTGTGTGTATGTGTGTGTGTGTGTGTGTATACATATATATATAACTGAATCACTTTTCTGTACAGCAAGAATTAACACAACATTGTAAATCAACTATATGTCAATGAAAACTTAAAAAAAAGGTACTGGTCTACAATCAGTGCTGTTGCTGAGAAAAGAAGCCAGATGAGACGCAGTTAATGAGGCCTTACAGCCCAGGCCTATTACTGAAAAGCAAACAAATCACCCAATCAAAATACACGGCTGCTTTATCCACTGTTTACATGAAGAAGGATGTTTTCTTCATATTTTTACGAAGGAATAGAAGGTCCATGTCCAGCATAATCATTTGTATCCAGAGTCACCCAGAATTAACAGACAGTTTGTAACTAAAGCAGATACAGACAGGGAGACTTAATTGGAACAAAAATATTACATGCAAAAGTGGAGAGTCAACACCACTGGCAGGTTCTCATGGCAACAGGTGCTGTTATTACCCTGACAGCCACTCTGTGTGAAAGGGCGCTGAATCAGACACACAGCTACAGCCATGTGGGCAGCACTGGCAACAGCCAAAGTCAGATTCCCAAGGAAATGAATATATGTCTGGGTAGGCCTCTAATGGCAATTCTTCATCACACGAAGTAAGAAGAAAAAATAAAAGGCTAACAGAAAAATGGATCTGCTGCCCTTCATAGGTGACGGGTCCCTATGAACCAAAGCCATTAAGGCACACAGTAGCGATGGGTGGACACTCCCTCACCCCAGCTGTAATCATTTATGAAATCAGGCGCTTTCTATGTGTGAGAATCTGTGCTCTAGGGAAGAATTCACCTGTACATGAGCAAATGGAAACTGCCAGCAGGTAGAAGTTATAAGCCAATGATGCTCCAAGTGTAGTATCCAAAATAGCAGCATCAGATCCCCTGGGAACTTAGAAATGCAGATTCTTGGGACCTCAGACCAAGTGAATCAGAAACACTGAAAATGGGGCCGAGGAATCTGTGTTTTGTAAACTCCCCAGGTGATTCTGCTGCAAGGTCAAATTTAAGAATCACGATTATAAGCATTTAGGAAAGGAAAAGAATATGTCCATATAATGTATTGTGGTATCATCCACTGAGAGGTGGCCATGATTAGTAAAGTGCTGCACATTTTCTCTAAAGGAAAACACTCTTCTAAACATTGATTTATTAATTCATTCAGTCTGGCAAACACTCATTGAATACTCACTACCTGCTTGGTATTATTCTGGGCATTGCCTACGGAAAAATTAACAAAACCCAGCCCTCTCTTTGAGGATTGTAAAGCCTAGTGGGGCAATAATTAGCCTTTTGCTCTGCTTCCCTTCTGCATGCCTGGCATTTATATGTTTTTAGTTACTGTTCGTTAAATGGAGATGACCCACCAATTACAAAACAACTGCTTGGTTCAACTTACTGACTTTAAATGAAAATTCACCAGTTGTTTGTCATTCATTACAATATAATACACTATTCTATTTTCTTGAAGCTTCTCTATAATGAAATAAAAAGGCAACTGCTCTATTTATTAAATATTAATCCCAATGGGAGCTGTAAGAGCTATAGGAATTAATATTGAACCACAGAGCTTTTTCTGAACAAGGGATAAAGATGCTCAGACCATCTCAGGACTTTTTTCAGTTGGCTCAGGTCAACTTTCAGGAAACTGTTTATTAGTTAACCTCTAGGTTTCCCCTGCAAAGGGGTCACCAAAGAGGTTCAGAGGAACTAGTTGGAAGACCCGAATGCTGAGAATCAGCATCCCATGATAAACCTGGCTGTCAGGAAAATTAGGGGGAGCTCCAATGGTTGAATTTTTTTTCTGATTTTCCAGAAGTCCTAGCTCCTTCAAAAGCTTGGAACATGCACCCTTGATATGTGAACACACCCTTCCATGTCTGTTAGGGGATGGTGGCAGGTTTTTCCAAGGCTCTTTGTTGCATTAGTATTGAAGTTCACACATCAGTAGCATTTTATTGCCTCAAATAAAAGAACATGGCTAAATCAAACAATATGCAGACTATGGCAGCATTTATTTTCTTTCCTGCTTTAAAGGTCATCAAACACGAAACCCCAGAAAAGGTTCAGAGTTTGCCTGGAATCGTATAATCCACCAATTTCAGCGCTGGTGCTTGCATTTGAGGTGGTATCATTCCTGGGCCCATTGAGGAGACCCTGCCCTTTCCTCAGAACACACGGAAAGCTGGCCTCATACTCCGTATATGATTAGATATCATCTACTAATACATACAACCACTAGGATGTATAATCTACTACAACATACATCTAGTGTGGTCCACCTAGAGATAACATCCTGACTTCTATGAACTGGTGGAGATGTTTAGAAACATTACCTACTTTATGTGAGAGATCAAAGAGCTCTGGACTGTAGAATAGTTAGCATTAAAGAGAAAAGCAGATACCCAGGGAGAATCAGTGGAAATGAAAGGCCAGGAAGAGCTGTGACCCATAAAAGATGGGATGCCCAAAATCTAGGAGAATGACTTTGGTTCTGGTTTGCCAGAAAAACAGGAAGGCAATCCTAAGTCCAGAACGGAACGGGCTTAGACAGGTCGGCAGAGACCCCCGGGAAGTCTCAGTCGGCCCGGCTTCTCCAGTGGACTTTGTAACTGTTCTATGTACCTAGAATCACCCAGACATTTTGTGCCTTTGTAACTGGGCCACCCCATTTGGCAAATCCTGTCATGACCGCACTTCTGGGCCTGAGTATCTGTGGCTTTCCAGAAGGGACTATGGGACACATGTTCTCCAGGCAGAAGCAGCATAAAAGTCTCTTCACCCCTTTGATGACACCAGCAAAAGCTCACAGCCCATTGAACCAGGCGAAACCAAAAAGTCCAGCAATGCTGCAGACGAAGCCTTGGTCCTTTCTCTCTAACAGCCTGCGGCTATCTGAGCAGCTTTGTGACCATAATTGCTGGGTGGATAACAGTATCATTGTCTTCAGACACAATAAATACCCCTTTCCTAAACAATAGTAGATTTCAATCTAAACATCAAAATACTCTGTTTTGGTCTGGATTTTCCTGTGTTCCCCCAGAACCCGCCTGCCTTTAATTGTGGAGTTAGTCCTCTGAAAGCTTGAATTGGCAACCTCAGTGAATAGAAAACAAACACAAAGGATTGTTGTCTATTTAACTGCATCAGTAGCTTTGGCTCACACTGTTGATGGATGCTATAGGGTGCTGTTTTTCACTCTCCTGTTTCCTTGTTTATTTTATTCCTGATAACTTAGCTGCAAGCTATGTATCTGGGAATTGGAAGGGAGGATAGTTTCTTTCTCAAAGAGAGCTGCCAATCTGTCAGATACCCATGCAGCTCTTGAAGTTTTTCGTTAACTGTTTTTCCAACAAATCTTCACTTGCAACAGTTCATTTTTGGCTGCTCTCTGTTTGATGTCACTTGGTCCAGCCTAAACCTTAGGTTAAAGACCTGTGCTATTAGGGTCCCTTGAGTTTACCTGAAAACCGTGTTTGCCAGGAAACAGTGTCAATGGGACCTAACTAGCACAGGTGTTCATCATTAGGATGAAGGTCCGGGAAGCTGCAGGAAATAATTCCTACTGGTCTGGCCTCCGAAGACAGTTGCCCATTGACTCTGGCTTTTTTAAAAATTGGAAGTGGTAAGGAGAATGATTCCAAATCTGCTGCAAACAATGTCTGAGTAAGTGAAACCTGAAGGTTAGTGTTATTCAACACAGCAATAGAAAGATGAAGTCCAGATGCCTGGATATAGGGGTGGAGACGTATCAGCACCAAGTCTTTCTGATTGCTGGGTTTAGAAATGGGCTTTTCAGGCTGCATCTGTTGTTTTTAACTCCTAGTCTTGTAAAGGCTGCTAGATTTAGTCAATGAGGATATATTAGATGCCGACCATGAATGAACAGCAGGCCAAGGGCTGTGTGGCACAAAATAAGCATCGTGTGGATTGAGAAATACGCTATGGATTGAAAGCTAAAATGCAGGTTTAGGGAAACAGCACAAGTATGCGAAAATCATGGAACCTGAATCTAGAAGGGACCTTAAAGATAATCTAGTCCAGTAACTCTCAATCCTGGCTATACATTAGAATCTACGTGATTGGTCTGTGGTTGGGGTCCAGGCATACAGAACAGTGGTTTCCTCCAACTTTAACATGCTTTAGAATTTCCTTGGGAACCTATCAAAACATAGATTTCTGGGCCTCAGCCCCAAAGATTCTGATTCAGTAGATTTTACGTAGGGTCCATGAATTTGCATTTGTAAGATGCTCCCTGGTGATGCTGACCCAGGTGGTCAGGAGACCACACTCTTGGTCCACATCTGTCCAGTGATCCTCAAACTTCCTTGTGCATGGAAATGAAAGTAATACATTGGTTAACAAATGGATTCCTGGGCCCTACCTCCAAAGTTTCTGATTCAAGAAAGTGCATTCTATCAAATTCCCAGGTGGGTCCACAGTCTAAGCACCACTGATCTGTATCATGCAAGGATGGAGAGGTACATTTTAGAACCATCTGAAGTGTTTTTTCAAACTACACCTGCATTCAACTTCATGGGAGACTCCATGTGGTCCAGCTTAAGAACAACCGATAGAGTACATCTCTGTTACACGGTGCTTTGTGTCCCCCTAGAGGGGTTGGATAGGGATGGTGGGAGGGAGATGCAAGAGGGAGGGGATATGGGGATATATGTATACATATAGCTGATTCACTTTGTTATACAGCAGAAACTAACACACCATTGTAAAGCAATTATACTCCAATAAAGACGTTAAAAAAAATCTGTTACAAATGAGCCTGTTCTCTTTCTCATTTTATAGATAAGAATATTGAGGTTCAGAGTAGAACCTCGACTGTGACCACACAGATGTTGAGAGGAGACCTATGGTCAGCACCTGCCACATGTCCCACCTCAAAGCAGGAGCCCTGACAAGAGTTCTGAGGACAAGAAGTGAGAGAAGACATTGCGTGGAAGACTAATGTCATTACTTCTCAGTTCTGCCTTAGGACCGGCCCTGACTTCACCATGGAGAAATGAATGAAAGGCAAATGGCTTCCATCACAAATAAAATTATAACCACTGTAGAAGACTGCAAGAAAAGCCTAGAAGGAAGATGGTGTGATTTTCCTCCCCCTAGATATTCACTCCTGAAGTAGATGCTACTGATATTGCAAAGTCTGATTCCAGCCCTGCAGAAGACTGGAAAATGAAAGTCAACTTTAGGGTCTTTCCACCTTGTAATTTTTATCTTTCTCTATCTCTATAAACAAAAATGGACATCATTATCCTATTTGAATAAATGGAACATACCAAATTAAATAATGTACCCCCAACAAGTATTGCATGGTATCACAGACAGAGGTATCAACAGGTCTATTGTAAAAAGCTGCCCCTCACACAATAAAATTCTCAAACCCCTCATGCTATTGAGGAATGATGGCATATTATAGAGAATACATTGTCTATTAGAACTAAGCTTTTCTTCTTCTTCTTCCATCAATTTGCATTGTGTGCACAGTGAATATGCATTGGGCTTACACATACACTACTCATATACTACTTACAGTCACTATCTGTGACTATAAATCATTAGACTTGACTGTAATGCTTCCATCAGAATTCATGTGCAGCCATCCTGTTAACAGCATCATCACGTGGAGATGTGGCATCCAAACTTCCTAACTGGTTGAGTTACTTTTTTAAAAAAAAATAGGACAGTGACTCATGCAACTGTCACCCTTACAGCACAGATGTAGTAGTTTCTGTTATTAGGCTGAATAATACTGTATTTCAGATTATTAAATCATGTATCAAGAACCCCAAGACAATTACTCTACTTCTTTCCATTAGTCATCTATCCACCTTCTACCAGCCACTTACCTAGAGCTTCAGGTTGATTCTGAAGCATAATTAACAGACAAAGAGACTCCTTATTCACACATAACTGAATGAGCATGTGTGCTCTAACAGGCAGGCAATCTGTTTGCCTCATAAAGCAGATTTGATTTTGAGTTATTGGTTTTTTTGCCAAGAATTCAGGAGTTGAACGGTTGACACATAGCACCATGTTGGCAGCTTTAAAGCTGATACACAGATTTGTGTCTGACATTATCTGTCCCAGTAGAGCAGTCCCCAACACATTCCCCAGCCATGAATCTATAAGTCACTTTCCAAAAATATGGTGAAAAAGCACCATGACCGTATGGCAGCACAAGCAGACTAAGTATATTTCTAGTCACCCCACCCCCAACAGATCCACAGAGAAGCCCAAATAGAGCAGACTTGCTTAATCATGATAGTAATATGCTCAATCGCAATATGGCACCCATTAAAGTTTGAGAAGTGTCTTCTGTAAATAACCCAAATATTTTACTCTCTTCTAGTCCTTTCGAACTGGGACAATATTTGAATCTATGAGCCACTCTGAATATGGCAAGATGATAACAATCATTGACAACCAATGGTCAAAGTAGGAAAAGATGTAAGCAGCTTGTCTCCCATCTCAGAAGGAAAAGCAAGTCTGAGTTCCTCATCCCTGTTGGGCCCCTTATTCTCATGTGAAAACCTCCTGCCTCTAGTCAAACAACTTCTTCAACTTTTCTTTCAATGTGTTCAACCTATATTTTTAATTTAAAAGATGCAGAGTCAGCAGTTGGAGGGAAATAGATTTGGATGTGTCTTCACTGCCTATCTGTGTGCTTGTTGGCTTTCCTTCAAAATAAATAAAATCTGATTTTAGAAAGTGAGATCCATAACAGTGAAGCAACATTTGGGGAGGTCCTTTGTAAACGTCCAGCAATTGGCTGTGTGGCAGAGAAGAAAAATCTCTAAAAATGAGGTCGAGTTCCAAATTGATTCTGCCGCTCATCAACTACTGAAGCTTGGGATGTGTCAGTTCATATCTCCAAGCTTCTGTGCCATCATCTGCAAGATGAAAATAATATGGCTTTATAATATTGGTTTGAGGATCAAATAACAGCATCTATGTATGTGGAAGACTGAAAGCACAAATATAAGTCTGTGTGTGTGTCTGTGTATGTGTGATAAGTTGTTTTAATTTTACACCAGGCTGAAAAGCAATAGGGTGGTAACACTTCTGTCAAAGGAGGAGACAAACTTCCACAAAACAGGCTGTATAAATTCTAATTGCTAGAAAAATGGTGCAGATGAAACGGTTTGCAGGGCAGAAATAGAGACACAGATGTAGAGAACAAACGTATGGACACCAAGGGGGGGAAGTGGCGGAGGGGGGATGGTGGTGTGATGAATTGGGAGATTGGGAGTGACATATATACACTAGTATGTATTAAATGGATGACTAATAAGAACTTGCTGTATAAAAAAATAAATAAAATAAAATTCAAAAAAGAAATTCTAATTGCTAAGATGCTGAGGGTTCACTGTGTGTGAGACACTGTACTCGGCTGAGAGAAGTATAATAATGAAAACAACTTGATAATTCCTGACCTTGACGAGTAAGGAAAAAGAGACAGAAACAGAATAACTAATATTTTGCCTAATGTGACAAGTGGTGATGGTGCTTAGTCGCTAAGCAGTGGCTTAGCTGATGCTGCTTTTCTTCTCTTCCCATCACCCTCAGAGGCACAAGTCTCCTCCAAGCTCCCCGCACACCTCTTCCATGTACTGAGGAGCAGATACCAACCTGGGATCCTGCAGGGCATGAATATGAAAAGGCATGAAAGACAGAAAGCGTTCCACTCATCAGCAAAAGCAAATGATTAGTGGGAAACCTTATCCACAAATTTTAAATAAACTATTTGTAAACTTCTTAATTTTAAAATCCCTTAGGGGAAGGAGATTGGCTCAAGATGGCAGAGTAGAAGGACGTGCTCTCACTCCCTCTTGCGAGAGCACTGAAATCACAACTAACTGCTGACCAATCATCGACAGGAAGACACTGGAACTTAGCAAAAAAGATACCCCTCATCCAAAGGCAAAGGAGAAGCCACAATGAGATGGTAGGAGGGGTGCAATCACAATAAAACAAATCCCATACCAGCTGGGGGAGTGTCTCACAAACTGGAGAACACTTATAGCACAGAAGTCCACCCACTGGAGTGAAGGTTCTGAGCCCCACATCAGGTTTCCCAACCTGGGGGTCCGGCAACAGGAGGAGGAATTCCTAGAGAATCAGACTTTGAAGGCTAGCGGGATTTGATTGCAGGACTTCGAAAGGACTCGGGGAAACAGAGATTCCACTCTTGGAGGGCACACACAAAGTCGTGTGTGCATCGGGACCCAGGGGAAGGAGCAGTGACCCCATAGGAGACTGAACCAGATCTACCTGCTACTGTGGGAGGGTCTCCTGCAGAGGTGGGGGGTGGCTGTGGCTCACCATGAGGACAAGGACACTGGAAGCAGAAGTTCGGGGAAGTACTCTTTGGCGTGAGCCCTCCCAGAGTCCACCATTAGCCCCACCAAAGAGCCCAGGTAGGCTCCAGTGTTGTGTCACTTAGGCCAAAAACCAACAGGGAGGGAACCCAGCCCAAACCATCAGCAGACAAGTTGATTAAAGTTTTACTGAGCTCTGCCCACCAAAGCAACAGCCAGCTCTACCCACCACCAGTCCCGCCTATCAGGAAACCTGCACAAGCCTCTCAGATAGCCTCATCCACCAGAGGGCAGAGAACAGAAGCAAGAAGAACTACAATCCTGCAGCCTGTGGAATAAAAACCACATTCACAGAAAGACAAACAAGATGAAAACGCAGAGGGCTATGTACCAGATGAAGAAACAAGATAAAACCCCAGAAAAACAGCTAAATGAAGTGCAGATAGGCAACGATCCAGAAAAAGAATTCAGAATAATGATAGACGATCCAGGACCTCGGAAAAGGAATGGAGGAAAAGAGCGAGAAGATGCAAGAAATGTTTAACAAAGAGCGAGAAGAACTAAAGAAAAAACAAACAGAGATGAACAATACAATAAATGAAATGAAAAATACACTAGAAGGAATCAATAGCAGAATAACTGAGGCAGAAGAACAGATAAGTGACCTGGAAGACAGAATGGTGGAATTCACTGCTGCAGAACAGAATATAGAAAAAAGAATGAAAAGAAATGAAGACCGCCTAAGAGACCACTGGAACAACATTAAATGCAACAACATTCGCATTACAGGGGTCACAGAAAGAGAAGAGAGAGACAGAAAGGACAAGAGAAAATATTAAAAGAGATTATAGTCGAAAACTTCCCTAACATGGGAAAGGAAATAGACACCCAAGTCCAGGAAGCATAGAGAGTCCCATACAGGATAAACCCAAGGAGAAACACACCGAGACACATAGAAATCAACTTGGCAAAAATTAAAAACAAAGAAAAATTATTGAAAGCAGCAAGGGAAAAATGACAAATAACATACAAGGGAACTCCCATAAGGTTAACAGCTGATTTCTCAGCAGAAACTCTACAAGCCAGAAGGGAGTGTCATGATAAACTTAGTGTTGAAAGGGAAGAACCTACAACCAAGATTACTCTACCTGGCAAGGATCTCATTTAGATTTGATGGAGAAATCAAAAGCCTTACAGACAAGCAAAAGCTAAGAGAATTCAGCACCACCAAAGCATCTCTACAACAAATGCTAAAGGAACTTCTATAAGTGGCAAACACAAGAGAAGAAAAGGACCTACAAAAACAAACCCAAAACAATTAAGAAAATGGTCATAGGAGCAAACATATAGATAATTACCTTAAACGTGAATGGAATAAATACTCCAACCAAAAGACACAGGCTCGCTGAATGGATACAAAAACAAGACACATATACATGCTGTCTACAAGAGACCCACTTCAGACCTAGGGACACATACAGACTGAAAGTGAGGGGGTATAAAAAGATATTCCATGCAAATGGAAATCAAAAGAAAGCTGGAGTGGCAATACACATATCAGATAAAATAGACTTTAAAATAAAGAATGTTATTTTAAACATAGGAAGGACACTACATAATGATCAAGGGATCAATCCAAGAAGAAGATATAACAATTATAAATATATATGCATCCAACATAGGAGCACCTCAATACATAAGGCAACTGCTAACAGCCATAAAAGAGGAAATCAACAGTAACACAAAATAGTGGGGGGACTTTAACACCTCACTTACACCAATGGACAGATCATCGAAACAGAAAATTAATAAGGAAACACAAGCTTTAAATGACACAATAGACCAGACAGATTTAACTGATATTTATAGGACATTCCATCCAAAAAGAGCAGATTACACTTTCTTCTCAAGTGCACATGGAACATTCTCCAGGATAGGTCACATCTTGGGTCACAAATCAAACCTCAGTAAATTTAAGAAAACTGAAATCATATCAAGCATCTTTTCTGACCACAACGTTATGAGATTAGAAATCAATTACAGGGAAAAAAACGTAAAAAACACAAACACATGGAGGCTAAACAATACGTTACTAAATAACCAAGAGATCACTGAAGAAATCAAAGAGGAAATTGAAAAATACCTAGAGACAAACAACAATGAAAACATGACGATCCAAAACCTATGGGACTCAGCAAAAGCACTACTAAGAGGGAAGTTTATAGCGATAAAATCCTACCTCAAGAAACAAGAAAAATCTCAAATAAACATTCTAAACTTACACCTAAAGGAACGAGAGAAAGAAGAACAAACAAAACCCAAAGTTAGCAGAAGGAAAGAAATCATAAGGATCAGAGCAGAAATAAATGAAAAAGAAACAAAGAAAACAACAGCAAAGATCAATAAAACTAAAAGCTGGTTCTTTGAGAAGATAAACAAAATTGATAAGCCATTAGCCAGACTCATCAAGAAAGAGTGTGAGGACTCAAATCAATAAAATTAGAAATGAAAAAGGAGAAGTTACAACAGACACCACAGAAATACAAAGCAACCTGAGAGACTACTACAAGCAACTCTATGCCAATAAAATGGACAACCTGGAAGAAATGGACAAATTCTTAGAAAGGTATAACCTTCCAAGACTGAACCAGGAAGAAAGAGAAAATATGAACAGACCAATCACAAGTAATGAAATTGAAACTGTGATTAAAAATCTTCCAACAAACAAAAGTCCAGGACCAGATGGCTTCACGGGCGAATTCTAGCAAACATTTAGAGAAGAGCTAACACGCATCCTTCTAAAACTCTTCCAAAAAATGGCAGAGGAAGGAACACTCCCAAACTCATTCTATGAGGCCACCATCACCCTGATACCAAAACCAGACAAAGATACTACAAAAAAAAGAAAATTACCGACCAATATCACTGATGAATATGGATGCAAAAATTCTCAACACAATACTAGCAAACAGAATCCAACAACACATTAAAAGGATCATACACCATGATCAAGTGGGATTTATCCCAAGGATGCCAGGATTCTTCAATATACGCAAATCAATCAACGTGATACACCATAGTAACAAATTGAAGAAGAAAAACCAAATGATCATCTCAAGAGATGCAGAAAAAGCTTTTGACAAAATTCAACACCCATTTATGATAAAAACTCTCCACAAAGTGGGCATAGAGGGAAACTACCTCAATATAATAAAGGCCATATATGACAAACCCACAGCAAACATCATTCTCAACGGTGAAAAACTGAAAGCATTTCCTCTAAGATCAGGAACAAGACAAGGATGTCCACTCTCACCACTATTATTCAACATAGTTTTGGAAGTCCTAGCCACGGCAATAAGAGAAGAAAAAGAAATAAAAGGAATACAAATTGGAAAAGAAGAAGTAAAACTGTCACTGTTTATAGATGACACGATACTACACATAGAGAATCCTAAAGATGCCACCAGAAAACTACTAGAGCTAATCAATGAATTTGGTAAAGTTGCAGGATACAAAATTAATGCACAGAAATCTCTTGCATTCCTATACACTATTGATGAAAACTCTGAAAGAGAAATTAAGGAAACACTCCCGTTTACCACTGCAACAAAAAGAATAAAATACCTAGGAATAAACCTACCTAGGGAGACAAAAACCTGTATGCAGAAAACTATAAGACACTGATGAAAGAAATTATAGATGATACAAACAGACGGAGAGATATACCATGTTCTTGGATTGGAAGAATCAATATTGTGAAAATGACTATACTACCCAAAGCAATCTACAGATTCAATGCAATCCCTGTCAAATTACCAATGGCATTTTTTAAAGAACTAGAACAAAAAATCTTAAAATCTGTATGGAGACACAAAAGACCCTGAATAGCCAAAGCAGTCTTGAGAGAAAAAAACAGAGCTGGAAGAATCAGACTCCCTGACTTCACACTATACTACAAAGCTACAGTAATCAAGACAATATGGTACTGGCACAAAAACAGAAATATAGATCAATGGAACAAGATAGAAAGCCCAGAGATAAACCCACACACCTATGGTCAACTAATCTATGACAAAGGAGGCAAGGGTATACAATGGAGAAAAGACAGCTTCTTCAATAAGTGGTGCTGGGAAAACTGGACAGCTACATGTAAAAGAATGAAATTAGAACACTCCCCAACACCATACACAAATATAAACTGCAAATGGATTAGAGACCTAAATGTAAGGCCGGACACTATAAAACTCTTAGAGGAAAACACAGGAAGAACACTCTTTGACATAAATCACAGCAAGATCTTTTTTGATCCACCTCCTAGAGTAATGGAAATAAAAAGAAAAAAAAACAAATGGGACCTAATGAAACTTAAAAGCTTTTGCAAAGCAAAGGAAACTACAAACAAGATGAAAAGACAACCCTCAGAATGGGAGAAAATATTTGCAAACGAATCAACAAAGGATTAATCTCCAAAATATATAAACAGCTCATGCAGCTCAATATTAAAAAAACAAACAACCCAATCCAAAAATGGGCAGAAGACCTAAATAGACATTTCTCCAAGAAGACATACAGATGGCCAAGAAGCACATGAAAAGCTGCTCAACATCACTAATTATTAGAGAAATGTAAATCAAAACTACAGTGAGGTATCACCTCACACCAGTTAGAATGGGCACCATCAGAAAATCTACAAACAACAAAGCTGGAGAGGGTGTGGAAAAAAGGGAACCCTCTTGCACTGCTGGTGGGAATGTAAATTGATACAGCCACTATGGAGAACAGTATGGAAGTTCCTTAAAAAACTAAAGTTAGAATTATCATATGAACCAGCAATCCCACTACTGGGCATATACCCAGAGAAAACCATAATTCAAAAAGACACATGCACCCCAATGTTCATTGCAGCACTACTTACAATAGCCAGGACATGAAAGCAACCTAAATGCCCGTCGACAGATGAATGGATAAAGAAGATGTGGTACATATATACAATGGAATATTACTCAGCCACAAAAATGAACGAAATTGGGTCATTTGTAGAGACGTGGATGAATCTAGAGACTGTCATACAGAGTGAAGTAAGTCAGAAAGAGAAAAATATCGTATATTAACGCATATATGTGGAACCTAGAAAAATGGTACAGATGAACCGGTTTGCAGGGCAGAAACTGAGACACAGATGTAGAGAACAAACGTATGGACACCAAGGGGGGAAAGTGGTGGGGTGGGGGTGGTGGTGTGATGAACTGGGAGATTGGGATTAACATATATACACTAATATGTGTAAAATGGATAACTAATAAAAACCTGCTGTATAAAAAAAAATAAATAAAATAAAATTCAAAATAAAATAAAATAAAATCCCTTAGGGGAAAAGATTCCAACAACTGCTACTAAACTGGAGTACCTATAGGCTGGGATAGCTTCTGCCAGCCTCCCCAGGAGCCCAGCATTGTGGCCGGTGCTCCTCCCTTGTTCCCCCTCATGTGCTCATCAGAAGAATGAAAGAAGTAGCGTGAGAAGTTGGGGAGTGTCTCCCAGCAGGTAGAGTTTTAGAAATAGATCCACTTAACTCCAAAGTGATCTGCAGTCACTGTGCAACTACTGAGAAGCTGGGAAGGAACAGAAGTAAACCCATGGAAGAAAAGTCTGCTGCAAAGCCAGCGACTTGAAAATGTGACATAGGAACCTCACAGAGAGAAGAATGTTTCCCCTCTTAAAGATATTTTGCTGCCTGGGCTTTCTGTTTCTGGCAAGGAAAAGATAGAAGCTTAGGGAACATCCTGGAACCAAGTCCCACCTCTGCCACTTGCTAGGGTTGTGACTTGGGGCACATTATAATTTGAGGCTTGGTCTCTCCATGTGAAAAACATGGGATAACAATTTCCTTGTTTGGATTGGAAGCAATCTGTGTGAAATGGTTTGCACAGAGCTTGGCACTTAATAATTCCTCAGTGCAAGGAAGTTAATGATGTTATTCATTGAATCAATCCACAATCATCATTATTAGATACACACTGTATACTACACTTTCATAAAGGGAAGGGGCTCCCTGTCCTTGTGAAATAGATCAAATGGTGGGGGGAGGCACACCCGGTCCTCAAGACTCAGAGATCCAGTAAGAGGATTTATTTTTGACTTATCACGTAGGTTCTGCCAAATTACTCTGTTTCCTGGTTGCAAATTAAACTCCCACGACATCAGCATTTCCTTTTACAAGTCACTCATTTTCTTACTAAAATCCACACTGTATCTTTCCATGGCTATTTACTATGTTATCATATAAGGTATTAGAATAGTTCAGGGATCCTCAGCCTCATTAGTATTGACAGGTTGGGCCAAATAAGTCTTTGCTGTCCTTTGCTCTCTATGATACACCTCTACCCCTGTAGGATGTAGCAACATCCCTAGCCACTAGATCTCAGTGGCATAGGGCTGTCAGATTTAGCAAATAAAAATACATAGTAACCAGTTAAATTTTAGATAAACAGTAAATAACTTCCTATGCAATATTTGCGATATATTTATATTAAAAATTACTCAATTTTGTTAAAATTCAAAGTTAACTGGGCATCCTGCATTTTAACTGACAACCCGACAGTAGAACCTTCCCCCCGTGACAAGCACAAATATCTCTAGATGTGACTAAATGTCCCCTGAGGGGCAAAACTGCCTTCTGGTTATGATCCACTGCATAAGTGGATTCACCAACATGATAAAATGGAAACACAGAGGGACTCTCCAGGTGTGTGTGCTGCCCTGTGTGCACACAGTCTGAGATGGAGTAGTTCTCTAAGAACACAGGAATTGGGGTGGAGCCATCCACTCAGAGCAGAGAGTGCACAATTAACACCCAGGAAATAACACAGTTTGGGATAGATGGCTGTCCTCACTCCTAAATGGCCTCTGGCTATAAATAACTCTTAACCTCTCTGAATTGCCACTGTGTGGAAACATTCTTGCCTAAAGATGGTCCAAGCACACTTGGGCTTATATCCCATACCGCCATTTATTCTTCTCTCTGGATCACACACTGAGGAACACAAAGCTGAAAATGTTTGGAAAACCCATTCTCAAAAATATACTCACCCTCTACATAGTTTTATGTGTGCTTAGGAACGAAGCTGAAAGCGAACCATGAGATCCTTGAAGGAAAAAAGCCCAGAGGATACATCCTACCTTCCTTCTCCAGTTCACCTGTAGGGCGCTGACAGAACCTTGACAGCCCAGATGAAAGACTTGCTGAAATGCTCTTACCAAATGGGGCAGTTTTCACACATTCTAAAGGTACTGGGGATGGCCATGCAACATACAGCATGGATTTCAGTGAGAAAATGGGTAGCATTTGGAAGAGCAAATGCTTCCATGGTAGGAGTTTAATTTGCAACCAGGAAACAATAATTTGGCAGAACCTAAACAATGAGTCAAAAATCAATTCTCTTGTCAGATCCCTGAATCTTGAGAACTGTGTGCCAACACCCTGGTGTATGGATGGGTGGCTGCAAAGTAACCAACTGCTGGGAAGATGCACAGCACATTTCTAGAATTTTGGAGCTAGAAAAGACTTTGGAAATCCCCTTTCCCAATGTCCATTTTTGACATATGAAAAACTGTCCTCTCCAGATGCCCTAATTAGTTAAAAAAATTTAAAAATCCAAAGTAATAGAACAAGTTGGTGACAGACCTAGGAGAGGAGCCCCCAAAGTCCCCTTAGTCCACAGATATGGATATTAATATAGATTTCCATACCTAACAATGCCAAGAGGTACAGTACCCATTGAACTCTACACAATGCCAGAGAGAGTCTCCCATATAAACTCCAATTGGAGTGGTCCTCCTTGGGGTGTACACACCATGGTGAGCCACATACACATAAATGCCCCCTGAAGAACACCCAGCAGGGTTGCCAAAGATCGGCTCTGGGCCACAGACCATGATCAGTGTTGGGCAGTAAATGAAGGCATTCACTTTTTATTTTTTAAACCTAGATATTAGTTAATTTTCACAAACACACACTACTTTCATATGTAAAGCGGGACTGAATCTGCTAGGATCTTGTCTACTGCTACAGAATGTTCAAGAGAGGTGGGTATGCAATGGCCTCCAAGAATGAGGCCAGAACATAATGGCTCTGCCTTCCCTGCACTGGAAGATCTTAAAACAACTTCCGCCCCCTTGGTGTTCCTGCTACTGGTGATGGTTGTGTGCACACACATAGCAAGGCTTTGCAGAAGAAGACTCCAGTGGCTTTGACATATGTGAAAACTGAAACGCACCACTGTCATACACAGAAGAGTCTGGGTAATGTGATCACCTGGAACCCCTCTGTGGTCTCCTGGAATTCCCCAAATGTTCCTGCCTCCCTTCCCGTAATATTCATTCATTCCCTGTCCTGATATTCATGATTTCATTTGCATTTGCACAACATCAAGTCTTATCCTAGAAGGGCGGCTGCTGGTGGACAGGGTCATGTCTGTTGCAAAACACTAAATCATTGCTTACGATACTAAACAGAGAGCAAAGAACATTATCGATAGTTCTTGTGGTGTAAGAATCTTCCTTTCATATGTCTATTTCAATTGAAAGGGCTATTAAAGAAATATGGGCTAGACAGTTTCAGCGGAATTTGATGTAATTTGCTACTGATGAAATAAAATAGTCTAGGACTTCCCTGGTGGCACAGTGGTTAGGAATCCACCTGCCAATGCAGGGGACACAGGTTTGAGCCCTGGTCCGGGAAGATCCCACAGGCCGCGGAACAACTAAGCCCGTGCGCCGCAACTACTGAGCCTGCGCTCTAGAAGCCCGCGAGCCACAACTACTGAGCCCGCGCGCCACAACTACTGAAGCCCACTCCGCAACAAAAGAAGCCACTGCAGTGAGAAGCCCACGCACTGCAACGAAGAGTAGCCCTGCTTGCCTCAACTAGAGAGACCCTGCGCGCAGCAACGAAGACCCAATGAAGCCAAAAATAAGTAAATTAATTAATTAATTTTTTAAAACTTCATTAAAAAAAAGAACAGTCTACCCCTGACTCTAGTAACTCTTCAGGTCCTGCTTCATTCTGTTCAAGGGGTTAAACTAGTCTTTTTAATTAGCTACAAGGATGGCATCAAAAACCAGAGCCACTGACAAAATGGTACGTGTGAAAGGTACTAGGCTGGAGAGTTAGTTTCAGTGGGGATAGTGCACTTACAGGGAAAGGTGGGTTTTGCTATGTGGCACCTGCCATGTGGTATGTGATACACCTTGTGCAACATGCACAAGCTATGTGTGCATTTTTGATGTACCAGAAATTGTACACAACACACAAAATTGGGCACTGAGGATTTAATCCCCAACAATTTCCTTCCATAATTTTTAAAACCAGGAGTTGCCTGTCCTGCTAAGTACCTCTTGGCTGCCTTTCCCTCTGCCTAAACCATCTCAACCAAGATCTCCCAATACGTATTTCCAGAAATAAAGTATACCCTTGGGGGTTTGAAAAATCAGGGCTCTTCAAGCTAATTACTTGGTTAATTAATATATCACTCCATTTCTTTCAAAACTCATTATGCTCACAAAAGGCCTGGTGGACTAACAGAAGAGGAATGAAAATAAATGACTAGGGAAACATTATGCAAGAAAAAACATCATTTACTGACTGAAAAACTAATATGAGGATTCCCAAAATCCCCTGATGACTTTCCATCACAGGATCTAAATTTAAAATCATTTTTGAGGGCAAAAATGAAAGCCACGTCTCTGCTGAGATCTTAGAACTGAAACTGAATACAGGTCTTTTGAATATAGGAAATACCCTAACAACTGTCACTGTTGTTCAATAATCTGTCACATGGGACGTAGTCTAAAATAGTTGTTTTCGGCAGACTTAGGTTTGTATGCTGTTCTGCCATCTGGGAAATGGCCTCTGTTTTCTCATCTGTGAAATGGGAAATGGCATTATTAATGTTAGATAATACTGACCATATGCCAGGCACTGGAAACAACCTCAAGATTTGTGGTGAGGATTAAACAAGAATACACACACACACAAACATACATACATACACACACACACATATACAGTTGTTTATATATACAAATATATAAATATATATAATATATATTGTTGTTTAATCAATTTTGTGTTTAATCAACATTGTATGTATATACATACACACACACTAGGATATATATCTATATCTCTCTATCTATATGCAGGTACACATATATATAATGTATCTATGTGTTTATATAAATGTATATATGTATACATATATATACATACACATCTATATCTATACACCATGATTAGCATGATCCCTGACACACAGCATACGCCAAATAAATGTTCTTTTCTATTAATAAAATGGCTTTTATAGCAGTAATAATATGTGAATATTATTTCCTTTCAAAAGAGGAAAACCAATGGGCAACTACTCAAAGCCCCAAAGAATAATATTTAAATATAAAAAAATCTTATGGATGACTAGAATTACTCGGAAGAAAATGACATTATCTTGTTTGGTGAGTAGTCAAGTTAGACTTTAGACTCAAGTTTCTAAGTTCAAGGAATTTACTGGCCAGGAAAATACTGCTAGTACTACTACTAATAAAGCATTATATAGAATCACTTTATCCTCTGGTTATTTTTAAGCCATGTAAGTGTTTTCCTGGGATGGAGGCTTTTTCGGAAGCCGAGAATGAACTAGCTGCTCTAAGAGCATATCATTTCAGAATGAAGACTTGCCCTTTATCTCATGTAATGCCTCCTCTCTCGAGACAAGAAAACAGAATGCCCAGCCAAGTGCATTCTCCTTTAACCTCTACATTTGCTTTTCAGGAAAATTTTAAGCGACGGTTCTGAATCATCATTTAATTTTCCTTTGTTCTACACACTATATCATCCTAAAAGACATCTGAGCTTCTGCAAAAATCCTCTGGTTCTCAAGAACTCCAAGCTTCAGTTGCGTTTAATCATTGTGTTGAAAGCTGATCCACAAACTTATTATTTGGAGAACCCATTAATTAAATGAGTTTTTCCTGTTATTGTCAACACTGGTAGCTGTCTCTCTTTTCATTACTATTACTTGTCTATATCACAAGGAAAGTGGACTCTTTTTAGAATATGCAAAAAATCTCCATCAAATACGAAGGCAGTAAAGTAATTCTGAAGTCAGAGTACACGATCTGAATACATACTTTCAGTTTTGTTTTACAACTGCCTTGCATTTTGCCAATTTTCCAAATGAAATTCAGTGAGTCAATTTCTGAATCAAGCATGTCAAAGGTAGGCATGAAAGAAGACCTGGTAACTCTAACAACAGACCTATGTAGTGATTCCTGAACACTCAACTCCCGCTTCCCCTGCCCCTACAGCTCTCACTCCCTTCTGTCCTCAGTGACCTTAACAAGAGCTTTTGTGGCCTTCATATATGTTATAGATTTCTGTAATTTTTAACTACCCTTGGGAGAACCTGTAGACTCTTCCTCTACACTGCAAAGAATGGTCTCCACAGAAATACAGTAACTCATGAGACCATGTCATTCACATTTGACATGCACTCACCAGTGAATGTGCTTTCAGGTATTATTACAAACTTAAATTATGGCTGGAGTAAAGGAAAAATAATTTACGCACAGAGCTTCCACAAAGACATGTCAGAATTCCAACCTCACCTTCAAAATGAAATGCAGTGTCAAGTGTAGCTCCTTAGTGCAGCACAGAGGTGTCTGATGATTGCGGGGCTCATGTGGCATCAATCACTCAACACCAGTCCAATAAGCCCCGTGTTTCCCTGTCTGCCCAGTGTCGGGCTGCACACTTGTTTAAAACAAGTATACTGTGCAGTTTCTAGTCACAGGAAATGTATGTTTAACTAAGAAGACAAATAGGAAATAAGTAGAATAATAATATTTGAGAATGTTATTATTAAAAATAATAATATAAATAAATTTGTAAGAAAGAAAAGAAGTGATTAGGGGTGGGGGAATTTTAATTGGTCAGAAAAGTAATTATTGTAGGAAGTGCTATGTGACAGATAGACAGGATTTGCATAGACACACATGGAAGGATGAGTTGGTGCCATTCCAGGTTGAAGAAAACCAAGAGAAAAATTCACTAGGAGGAAAAATTCTGCGGTAAATGGATAGAACACTGGAGACTGGCTGGATGGTGATGGAGTGAGATTAGGGAAAACTGTGTGATGAAGTTTGAAATTTTGTTATCTTATACACCAGTATGAACTCCAGATTGAAGAGATAGGCATGAAAAATTACAATAACCGTATGTAATACAAAGAAACCGGGAAAACAAAGGAAGATGATTCCAGAGGGGGAAATTTTTTTTTGAATGAAGTTACATTTTCTAAGTATAAGATTAGTGAAAGAAATCATAAAAAAATAGATTTTGCCTCACAAAAACATAAAACACCAGGATATAAAAATGGCATAAATAAAAATAAAAGACTAGCCAGAAATGTAAAAACTCTATTTGACACCAATATGGCAAAAATAATACCCTTAATGTATAAAAATAAGTGCTATCTAATAAACATATATAAAATTCAATGAGATAAATAATAAGATACAAATAGAAAAGATAGGCAAAGTATATAATAGATAATTCACAGAAACACAGTTGTCTAACAAATACATAAAAAAATACAATGATTATAAAAGCATTATCCCTATGGTAATGAAAGACATGCCATTTAAAACATGAAAGCATTTCTGACCAGACTGCTTCAGGTAATACCCACTACTGGATGGGATATGGTGAAATGGATGCTCCTATAAACTTAGAACAAGGTGAATCATTGCTACATTTCTGGAGAACCATTCACAGATATCTATCATGAGCTTTTAATATGTTCATTCTTTTAACTCACACATTTTATCTATTCTAAGGAATGAATCAGGATCATGCTTAATAACGAAGAACTGGGAATATACCACCCAAAACTAGGGAAATGATCAAATAAATTATGATACACTTTTACAATGATAGTATATACTAGGAAAATTTAAATTCTATTTGTTGAGAACTTTTTTAAAGATGGGAATATTTCAATATAGTTATGAGTGACAAATATTAAAAGAATGAAGAATAAAGACTTAGAAGTCAAAGTACCTGATTTTCAACTCTGGATTTTCCTCCTACACAGACACCTAAGTTACACATGTTACATCAAAACAGAATCTAGTATGTACTTCCTATTCAGTTTACTCTGTCTCTTGTGTTCCCCATTTTCATTAAGTCACCATCAATCTACCCATAGACCCAAGACAGAACCCTGGATGTCACCCTCAATTTCTTAACTTCTATCATCTCCCAGGTCAAACTGGTCATTGTTGGCTATCTCCAAAACAGCTCTCTAATTTGTCACTGTTACCACACCAACACCAGAATATTGGTTTACATCCCCAAATTTTTTAACCTGAATACTTGAAATAGTCCTCAGACTGTCTCTCTGACTCCAGTTTTATCTCAGCAAAATCTGTTCTATAAATTTTACCAGAATGTTCTCTCTAAAATGGAAATCTGATTATGGCACTTTCCTGCTTAAGGCTTTTTAAAAGTTCTCTGTCACTTATAAGATTAAGTTCAAAATGTATAGCTTGGTAACCAAGGTTTTTGATATTCTGGCCCATATCTACCACTTCAGCCTCATCCCCTCAAAGCCAATAGTTTTTCTCTATTTTCTACAATGTATATGAATCATTTATATTATTAGATCTATTACTTTAAGAGGAAAGAAGAAATTTACATCCTTACTAAATCCTCCCTGCCCTCTTCCCAAGAAGGGTTCCAAATCGGGCATCCTCTCCTTCTGGGTCTTTCAAACTAGATTGTGATCATTTAGAGGGTCATTCAAATTTATTGGTTCATAGCACGCATTTTAAGTATAAAAACAATAGAAATGGAACAGAAAATGCCAGTCGTCACATACAGCTAGTCACTGCATATAGTTTTTTTAACTTGCGCTTCAATCATATGTGGGTCAGAGTCAAAAGAAGTTTGAAAGTCGCTGCACTATTCTTAGTTCCTCGGTATTTTGTAAATAATTTTATTATAGCACATAAATCATTATATCTGTTATTTATCTCTTTCACCTACTGACTATGTAGCCTAAAAAGCAAAACATATTTCTTACTCATTTTTGTATCTCTGAATATAAATATATCGGAAAATATACCTAGCATAGAATACTACTTGATGCATGTTAGATGAAAATGTGTGTGCATGCAGCACGGGGTTTTGATGGTTTGGCTATTTGTGAGTCAATCTCAGGTCCTCACTCAAAGGCCTGTGGTTCCAGAAGGGCCTAAAAGACAGCATTATTTGTCTCTCCTAAAAGCTGATCGCAAAGCATGGATGTGGGAGACAGCTTTATTACTCCAAAGTTTTAGAATAGCTTCTCATTTTGCTTCTCAACTCTACCCCCAGATTCTTCCTGTAAAGTTATAAGGTATAATTCTGGCAATTTTTAACATTCTATTTGGAAACGTCCCATAACAGGAAAATAAGATTAATAATAAGCAGGAGGTCCAGAGAATGAGATGGCTAGGGCAGAAAAGAGAAGAGAGAAGAACAGCAGCCTAAGGAAGGAAGACCTTACAGCCAGAGCAAAGGGAATTGAGGATCTGCCAATATTGACCCAACTTCTGTTGGGACACTGGCACCTCAATTGAGGTCTGAAGCCCCCCTCAGCGGTGGGACAGAGTGTGAAGTCAGCCCTTTATTCGCATCAAGGGCAGGACTGGAGTATGAATATATTGAGTACATAAAATAGGCATAGGAGGCCCAGAGCGCAGGTCAGTCTCTTCAATGATGTTTTTGCTTCTGCTCTGCAATTTGAACCACTTCGATGTTGAATTTACACCCTGTGCCCAGTGAAATATACACAGCTTGGCTGCCCAAAGACTTCATCCTTAGACACAGTGCATTACTTAATAAGGTTCCATTTCAGCATAACAAGATTCTACCCTTAGATCCTGAAAAATGATCCTTTCTATGATGCTACAACAACTTCATCCATTACCTGCCCCTTAAGTAAATCTAAACTGGCTCAAACGGAACCTTGTCATTTACTGTAGGATCAAAGTATGGTCTTCAGGAAGCAATTTATAATTTCACAGTGACATCACTGCAGTTCAAACACAATTTGATTTTTTTTCTTAATAAAGCCCTTTAACTTATGAATTCAGCAACACTAATTATTCCACTTAAAAATAATTAGCGCCCCCCTTCCTCTTTGTCTAATTAATACCTTGTATTCAAGCTGCTAGCAAAGGTTACAATGCCAAGTTGTTCTTCGTGGGTTTTTTTTTTTTAATTGACCTAAACGTGTTCCCTAATGCCAGGTATATAGCTTTAGAACAGCCCCTGTACGGCTGGCAAGCACTGATATTATTTTATCCAGGCTGAAAGAGACTCAAGGAAAGTCTTCAATTTCTCCTCTGTGGCAGACTCCCTATGATACAACAGCCAGGCAAGAAAGAACAGGTAGAAACATTTCAGACATTGGATGTGAGAAGCTGTGTGCATCACAGACTCACACAACTTTAGCTCTGTAATGCATCTGATAAGTTGCTTCTGTTTTACTATTTCAACATCCTCATTTTACAGGGAAGGAAACTGAGGCTCAAGGACAGTCTACAGAATTTCTAAGTTTGTTTAAGATACTCAAAGAGACAGTTGTAAAACCTACGGTTATAAGCCAGTTTTCTTCCACTGACTCCCAAGTGTCCATCTAGAATGACCACTGATGGCTGGAAATTGTAAAATGTGGAATAAAGGGAACTGTGTTTTTATAGTGGGTTCTTACAATCAAGCAGTTTTTTCTTTGCTAATTGCTTATGCACTTGGTTACCATAAGATACAATTTAAAGAGGCCACTTGGTTCAATTGGAAAGATGATGTAATAGGAATCACCAAACTTGAAACGTAATTATACATTCTCTTACGAGTTTGCTAGATAGTTTTGAACAACACCTCATTTATCTCAAAAAGTAGAAACTTTACTCATAGATGACCTTATATAATCACAAAAATTCAAAGACCTCAAGGAGGTCTCAAGTCCAAGGTTACCAGATAGAGATTCAGTTCCTCTGGGTGAACTCCAAGACAAAGGACCAGATTTCTAAGCTGTTTCAGACTTTTAAACCCATTTCTATTCCCCTTCTTCAAGAGTAGTCAGGAAATCTAAAAGGAGACTAGAGCTCCCAGGGAGACTCATTTTGCTGTGCTCTTCAAAACGTTGGTATTGGCACCCGTCCCCACTCCATACCCAGTTTCCTTTTCCTTAGAACAGAAGAAGTAATGTCTGAGTGTGTGCTACTTGCCAAACATGGTGCCAAATCCCTTGCATGGATTTCACAGACAAGTGCAGTCCCCAGATCTAGGATGGAGATGCTGTTATTATTCACATTTCATGGAAAGGAAAACTAAAGCTCAGAGGGGTTAAGTCCTCTGTCCCAGGCTGTGGCTCAGAACCACATCTGACTTGTTTCCCGACCTCGCTCCTCACTACACCATGTTTCCTCCCAAGATTCTCAGCAGCACCCAAGCCTACACCACCCCAACTCCTACACACACCAAAACACACACACACGGCTTCCAGCCATGGAAGATCTCAACGCTAAAGGGAATCTCAAGTATTTGTACCTCACAAGAATGCACAGCAGTCCCAAGTCTAACACTCCCGTTTTACATTTGAAGAAACTGGCCCCAAGGGCTAAGAGTATCTGTCCCAAGATTATCTAGGGATCTAGAAACTGAGCCAGAGCTAGAAATTAAGTCTTTTAACTTCCAGTTCAGGGCTCATTCCCTACACCCCAAGTGGTGAAAGAAAGATAATAAAATCCCTAGAAGGACCTTTGCCACAAAGTGATGCACAAATATTAAGTGAACTCTGCAGCTGGGAAAGTGAATTAAAGGGCCATTATCACTAATAATAATTATAGCTGAAAAGAGTCATAACAAGCATGGGAGCAGAGATGAGAGTGTTGAAGAACAGAACATTAAATACTTGGTCCTACGTGTTTTCTACTAGTGAACTATTTCAATGGCCAAAAACCCCAGATTAAATAACCATTACTAAGACCACAGAGATAATAAGCTGTAGAGCTAAGATTTAAAACCAGATCTTGTGGGACTTCCCTGGCGGCGCAGTGGTTGAGAGTCCACCTGCCAATGCAGGGGACAGGGGTTCCATCCCTGGTCCAGGAAGATACCACATGCCACGGAGCAACTAAGCCCGTGTGCCACAACTACTGAGCCCATGTGCCACAACTACTGAAGCCCGTGCACCTGGGGCCCATGCTCCGCAATAAGAGAAGCTACCACAATGAGAAGCACGCACACCACAACGAAGAGTGGCCCCCGCTCGCCACAGCTAGAGAGGGCCCACATGCAGCGGCGAAGACGCAATGCAGCCAATAAATAAATAAATAAATTTATAAAAAATATATTTTTAAAAAGAAGGAAAGAGAAAAGAAAAAAAAAAAAACCAGATCTTGTGGATGCCAAAGCTTCAAGTCTGTCTGGTACACTTTGATTTCTCACTAAGCAATGGGCATCTATTCAAAACACTATTGAAAAAATCTGTGAATAAGAAACTTTTAAAAGAAACATCACATTACCCCGGCACCCAAGAGAGGTTTGCTATACAATATCGGATGACGATAGTGAGACCACAGGATGCTTTCAGCAATGTTTTTCACTTTTATGACTCCAAACAAACTGGTTTGTAAATATACATTTTAGCTTTGCTGCAAGAGTATGTTCACAAACTCCAGCGATAGGAAGCAAAGTTCAATATTCGCCTTGAAGAGGGAAAGACTATTATTTAAAGAAAGACCATCCTATAACATAATTAAAATAGTACATATGATATATTATAAACCATCCTCTACCTGTTTCATGGTTATATACCTTGCCTCACAAAAAAAGATCACAATTTCCTTAAGTGTAGAGTTTATTTTATATATTTGTCTTATGTCATAGTGCTGAGGTATATAATATGTGCTCAATAAAGGCTTACTGAACTAAAATTGAAAGTTGCTTAAGTCATGACATTAAGTCACTTTCCTGAATCTTCTCAATGTGAGATTCTGGATTTTGTTTTCTTTTCACACGGTCTTCTATGAGTTAGATTTCTATGTTTTATAGTGCTCTCAATTTCTAACCAAATTTAGGTAATGATATCCATTGAGATAATTATGAAAATAAATACATTCACCTTCCTCAATGAGCATGAACAGCTATGTCTACCCTTCTAACTTCATCTGGAGTCCTTAGTTAATCTATTCCTTCTTTGACATTTATTATGGTACTTTGTGAAACTTGCTTCACCAATAGTCTGTATGAAGGTCTCTAGACTACGAAAATCTCCATGTGCCAGAATTCTCAGAATCAAGCCCTGTGGAATTCCAGATAACTAGGAAAAGAAAAGGAAATGGCCATATTGTTTGTAAGTGTTTTGTTCTATTTTGCAGTATTTGGTTTCTGCAGTTTCTACAAGAAAAAGCATGAATGAATGGTTGGCAAAGATTCCACTTTTACTATTATTTAAGGGAAGGCCAATGCTTGAATCAGGCCTCAGTGGTTTAAGATAAAGGGTGACAATATCTAAATGGTTCCTGTTAAATCACCCTTGCTGCTCTGGCTTTTTCAAGAGCTTAACCAATAATGAACAAAATAGTAATGTGGCAGTTCATGGTCATTCCTGGAGATTCACAAGAAAAACCACTTAAGGGCATGTTAACCTGTAGAAGCCTCATAAATAAACATCTCTGATCACAAGCTGATGTGGATTTTACCTGTCACTAAGAAAAGACAAACTGGGCATTTCTCTAAGTGATCCATTAAAGTTCTGAACGGAAAATGCTCAGGATAGTAATGTATGCTGGTTCCTCTCTTCTGGAAAAACGATCATAATTTTAACAGCACAGGAACTGTTCATCAAAAGCTAATTTAATTTCACATTTAGACCAATTAGAGAAGGAAAAAAAAAAAAAGCTGAGGTTAAGCACTTGTTTATAAAATGTCCTTAAGTAAAATTGCTCACTCAAAGAGCATTGCAATAAGAGTCAGCTCTTTGCTCAAAAGGACTTTATGCCTAAAGATGGAGATTATCTTCTGCTAATGACACCTGCAGAGGGGAACAGGAGGTAGGCTAGCCAGGGCCAGGTATGGTTGCTGCCCGCAGATCTGTTTTAACCACCTGAATACTCCAGGTACTGTTTTGATGGCTTTACATGGACTTTATGTTCACCATACTATTCTTTCTCTCTTCCTCTCCTCAGCTTTTACACATTTGTTCCTTTGTATGTAGCTTTTCTTACTACTTCATTTACTCTAATAAATATTGACTGAGTGTATATCTATCTGAGATGTGTGCTAACTACTGAAGGCGACAGCAAGGTACGTAATTAATTGAGATGGTATGTGTAAAGTACCTAGATTGGTAACCACAGTAGATAAACACTAAATGGCTGCTGAGAAAGTCAGTGAATGAATAAATGAACGGAGCAGAAGATGAGAAAGGGAACTCTCCTTTGCGGAACAGTCACACAGACAAAAGCACAGAGGTCATCAACAACTGTCCAGAATGTCAGGGGAGTGAAAGTATTTTAGTGTGTTTTGAGCACAGTTTTCCTCTAGGGTAAACGGTTGACAGCATGTACACACAAACAGAGAGAAATTCAAGCCCATCCTACCTACTCTTGACTGTACAATGGAAATCTTGGGAGGCAGAGGAATCAAGCCCTCCTTCCTTCTCCATTGGAAGGAAGGCATTTCATTATTTTCCTCTATTATTAATAAAAAATTATAGAGCAGATTTGGTTTGCTAATTCCTTTAACCTTGGACAAATCTTTAACATGTGTGCTGTAGTTTCACTTTTCTTAAATTCCATGTCTGCTGGCACTTTAGCCCTCCTCTTGATTGGCTTTGATATCCAGGTTCTTCTCATAGTAAGGAGGATCACAATCCTTTTATCACCAAAATGTAATTCTTAGTCTACGCAGAACGAAGGGCTATATATAGAGCTAAAAAATCTGGATTTAATTTTAATCAAGGTCCTAAGGCATAATTCTGTCCAAAGGCAGCCACAAAGGGGATCAAGTAGATCAAGTAAAAGCCCCGAGGTCCTCTTTCAGCAACTCTCATCCTTGTATTAGATTAATTCCAGGAAGGGCTATGACATTTAGACAATGACAGTGTCCCAAGAGGCTGATAAATCAATATGGGAGGGAGAAAAAGAAAAGTGTAATACACATTTGTTTCTGCCTCTCAAATTTCTGTCTCTCATACAAACCTCCACAAAGTCTGTGTGAAATGAGCATTTTAGGTAACAAGACATTTTATGTACTCATCTTTCTAGACCACATCAAAGCACTGGGTCTGAGTCAAGACTCCTGAGTTCAGGAGAGTCTTAGGCTCTTCAATCAAGGCTAGTACAAAGGTGATGTGGTATTATTGTCTGTTTTCTGGTTTTTGTTTATTCAAACTACAGGCAAACCATTTAGTTTCCTTGGTTTCAAAACACCAAGCTGAGGTGTTCTAATGTTGGCCCTTTCTATATTCAATTCCTCTCCTGTGTCTTGCCCCTATCATTAATACTGCTTGATTAAGGTTCATGAATATATACAGCATTTATATTTATTCAATTCAAGTAAACATGCCATGAGTGTCTAGTCCATTCTCAATAGTCTTAGATACTAAAAAGGATAGAAAATGATCTCCGTCCCTTAAGAGCTTCTGGGGTTCAAAGCAAAGAGTTCAACAATTTTTAGCTTGTAACATGAAGAAGGAAAATAATCCCAATGATAAATATCCTCACTAGAAACCAAAAATCCATTTGAACATGTGTATTCACTCTCCCTACGTTCTATCCAGTAAACGCTACACATTTCTAAAGGATGATCTAAATTAGGAAATGTGATGCAACCAAACGTGCTTCATTGATCCCAGCTGATGGGCTCCTAATGGCAAAGCCCATCACCTATTTGGGTAGAGAGAGAAGAATGAGGTAAAGAGTGACTAGGGTGTTAGCATCATATAACCTGTGAAAGCTAAGACTGGAGAAGGGAATTAACTGAGGGCATTATTCAGGTGATAAAATCCAACATGGTGTGCTTCCCTAAAAAGCACAGAATAAAAGAGAGTAATAGAAGTTTTGAGTCATGAAGCAAAGTCCAATTGTTGATATACATATCACAGAAGAAATTCCCAACTATGAAACTAGAGCCAAAGCGCTCCACTGAAGAAGTCCACCTGTAGTTCTGTATAGTCATCTCTTTATCTCAGCCACGCTATTATTGGAAACACGCAGCTGAAAAAATTGCTGATTTGTAGGCTCTGTTTATTTGTGAAAGCCTCCTCAAAAGTAGAACAGCACAGACAATAGGGTCCTTGAGGCCCATATCACACGTTCTCATATTTATTTTAGATGCTCACAAAATTGTTAGTTCACTCTAGCAGCTGACTTTTGTTAAAGGTTATACTTGGTGGTGGGTGGGGAAGGGTAACTTGCACATTTTTTGGAAAAAAAAGAAAATTCTTAGCCCCTAAGCTGTCTCAATCCACCTTCTCAGCTGATACTAGATTCCTATATCTTCTCCCATGAAACTCTTCCTCTGGCTGTGTTTACATTTTTAAAATTCTGTCTCTCTTTCTTTCTCTGAAAAGGGAACCTCCACTGCTGGAGAGCCAGGTCATTGATTATAAGCCACAGGTGTGTTGTCAACACACTCAAACCCAGTGTGGGAAGAGAGGTGCCTACATCCCTAACAAGATAATGGTGTTAAGTACAGGTTTTTGGTAAAATGTACTGCATTTCCCATACAAACAACAAATTGTTTCCGATGGTTGAGTCTTCTTTTATCATCTCAGCTTTTTGTCATTCCATCCTCTAAGTAATCCCAGAGCTGCCCTGAGCGATATAAATTAAATTCAGCACAGCTGCCACATGCTTTTTTGGTTCTATATTGTTAAAACACTTTGATGTCTAAACCAGGGGATGAGAAGAGGGGATGGGAAGGGGGCGGATGAAATAAGCATATTCATATTTATGTGCACATTTATTCACAACTAAATCATACAAATACACTCGTGTTAATAAGTGCCAAAATGTTTTGTTGCATGCAAACCTATATATACGCAAGCATATATTCAGGCTCACTACCATATAATAAACTATATATAACACCATATAATAAAATAGGTCTAACCTCTGTGTGTAATGGCTGCTATCAACTCTAAAAGTCCAAAGGACATGCACCCACCCCTCACTGTATAGGGAGAGCCTTGAGGAATGGGTTAGACTAAAGCACTGCCCTAGTAACCCAGCCAACGCATGGACTCTCAAACAGTGCACTTGGGTTACTCAAGGGGCAATGAACTCCCCCAGCATTAACTTACCCAACTGCACAACCAATACTCAGAGGGTTTCTTTAGCATTAGAGATGAACAGAGTCTAGTACTATGGAGAGCTTACTTTTATGGGACAGTGAAAGGCTCAATTAGAAATGTGTCCAGTGGTCTGCTAGACAGGGAGCCCTTTGGGTGGCTGGAGGCAAAATTAGTGAATATAACTAAAGTACTACTCAACCTAGTACCTACTGGCTCAGAACTTGAAAATTTGTCTGAGATATTTTGTAAGGTTTCCATCTCTTAGTGCAGAATTTAGTAAACTGGGGAAAAAATTCCCAGATGAGTAGATGATTAGAAGGAGGGCATGATCAGGGGGTAAAATAGTCCAACTGAGGGTCTCCCTTACTCTGCAGCCTGGTCTACTCTATCATCAAAGCCTTGCCTGGGTTACACACAAGGCAGGACTAGACTGAGGTAAGCAAGGCACCCAGGGTGAAATATTTAGGGAGACTCTCATTCCCTGAGTCCTGAAACTCCATCAGGTCCAAAATATAACACTATGAGGAAACTAGTACAAAGCAAAGAGAGATCTGTTAGATTCATTCAAATAGTACTTTTCAGGTCAATCCTATCTCCCCATGATTCCACAATAATGAACTCCATATATTTCTGTACACGCCCAGAGAGGAATGGGACAAGGAAGGGGGTCTAGATAGGAAGCCATCTTCCTTGGCCTGCTAAACAATGTCAAGAATTTAAGAAAGTGAAACAGCAAACAGAATTGAAATCGTTAGCAATTCAAGAGCATTTTTCTTCCTCAAAGCTCTTAGCAACCATTAACTAACTAAACTTCTCATTAAAAAAAAAAAAAAAAATTAGAATATGTTTTAGGAGGTGTCCGGGGCTCTTCCTCACAAACAGACTTCACAAAATCTAAACGACTTCTGGAGTATTTAAGAAAAGTCACACAATTTAAGTAGCACTTTGAATACCTTTGATCTAGAGACAGAAGCACTATTTTTACGTTGGCATTTAAATTTCTGATGTATTCATTCCCATAAGCAAATATGTACAAATTACTTAGTACCTAGGCCTTGTTCTAATTGCTGGGGACATAAAAATAAATAAGTTAAAATACCTGTTTCAAGGTACGGGAGTCTAGTAAGATGAAAAATAAGTCATCAAAAATATGGTCCTTTCAACATTGCCAATGTCTTCTCCAGGACCCTAAGGAGGTGGCAACCAGGGAGAAAGGAGCCAATCCTCTGATGAAGAGTTCTCTGTGTAATGGAGCTCACATTTGAGTAAAAATGTCCCATTGACTACTGAACCCCTCCTTCCACCAAACTCTGGAACATTTTTTGTATTCCATGATCTCTATATGATATAGCTGCTTCAAACAGCAGTCTGGAAGTAAAAATCTCAAAAGAACATAGCAGTGGTTTCCTTGAGACCCTCTGCCATCTTGTTTATTTCCTCACCCTAAAAAAGTAATTTTTAAAAGGACCAACCAATATTCTTCACTCTTTGGTGATTTCCATTAATTATTACTCCTTCTATTTTTGCTTTTTGAGTCAATTTCTAGTTTGAACCTTACCCATTACACTTTGAATTTTCATGTTCGGTGGCATTTGCTTTTCAACAATTATCTCTGTGTCTTGGGGTAAAATGAGGGAACTGAAGTCAGACTGTTAGCACCACAATCCTGTGATCCCATTATTCCAATCATACTCAGGCTGTACGTGTATTTTTAATCACAAAAACTCTTTATATTTATTCTGGCAATTATATTTGGATTTCACTGAGATATATAGTCATGAAGTATCAATTCTGTACAGCCTCATGCATGAAGACTGGCTTTAAAATAGCATCACCATTGGCTTATAAATGACATGCTGATATTTCAATACAAATCTGGTTTTCATCACATTTTTTCCAGCACTGACAATTAAAGAAAAAATAAATGTAACAAGCTGAGAGGGAAAGGTCTCATGCCTATGACCCAGTGATTCCCTCCACTTGAAGTGTTTTTGGTGTCACTGTTGTAACATCATGGAAAGGACACCGAGGCACTGCCTCCTTCTTTGATTACTTACCCACTCTTCTCTGTCTGCTCTTTTACATATACACACTCAACACAAATGGTAACATACACTTCTTTTTGAACTCTATTCAGCTATTTCCAGATTACTTAAGGTCAGGTCTCTAAGAGAAAAATCCAACTACAGAACAATACTTAGGAAAACCTAAGTTGAAGAGTAATAGCCCATTTGCAAAGCAAAACAAAACAGAACTAAACAAAGATTACACAGAATTAGGAAATTACACAGAATTAGGAAGCACCTGACATACTTTCTTATGGTACTGTCATGCTTTTTGGAGAAGAAAAACTCCCTATTGGTATCACCAGATTCATCCTAGATGGGGCAAAGAATTTCCATCTCAGTTTTCCACGTAAAGAAATTGCATGGACTACCTTTGTAACCTTAAGAGAAAGACTTCTCATTTTCAGTCTGAATGATGACAGTCCAACAGTCAGAAATATACTCAGGGACTTCCCTGGTGGTCCAGTGGTTAAGAATCTGCCTGCCAATGCAGGGGACACGGGTTCGAGCCCTGGTCCGGGAAGATCCCACATGCCACAGGGCAACTGAGCCTGCGCCGCAACTACTGAGCCTGCGTTCTAAAGCCTGGGAGCCACAACTACTGAGCCCACGCACCTCAACTACTGAAGCCCACGTGCCTAGAGCCCGTGCTCCGCAACAAGAGAAGCCACCGCAATGAGAAGCCTGTGCACCGCAATGAAGAGTAGCCCCCACTGGCTGCAACCAGAGAAAGCCCGCACAGCAACCAAGACCCAGCAGAGACAAAAAAAAACAAAAAAAGAAAAAAGAAAAATACGTGCCATGTGAAATTCCCTGGCGTTCCAGTGGTTAGGACTTGGTGCTTTCACTGCCAGGGACCCAGGTTCAATCCCTGGTAGTGCAAGCTGCACAGCGTGGCCAAAAAAAAAAAAAAAAAAAACACATAAAGAAATACATTCAGAACTGGCTCTTAATGAGCTAGATCCTTCCCACCAGGTCAGGGATCAACAATGACAACAACAATTACCTTGTACCTGCATGATGATGTTTACGTTTCTGGGCACTCTCCATACATTATCTGATTTGCCTCTCATGCCCACCTTCCAATGTGGACAGAACAGTGTTATCTTCTTTTTGTAAGTTATAATGTCTGGGCAACACAGTGTGCAAGTCTGGGGAGGCACTTGGATTCTGAACCAAAACTAGAGCTTTTTTCTACTCTGTCTTCCAAAGAGTAAACAGGTGGAAACAGTCGAGAAAGACCCTCCTCACTTTACAAGTGGTCTAATTCTTTTTTTTTAATTTAATTTTTATCTTATATTGGACTATAGTTGATTTACAATGTTGTGTTAGTTTCAGGTGTACAGCTAAGTGATTCAGTTATACATATACATACATCCATTCTTTTTCAGATTCTTTTCCCTTATAGGTTATTACAAAACATTGAGTGGGAAACATGGGAGGGAGGGATAAATTAGCAGTGTGGGATTAATTCTTTTTTTTTTAAATTGAAGTATAGTTGACTTACAACATTATATTAGTTTCAGGTATTCAACACAGTGATTGGATATTCTTCAGCAACCCATTCACCACATCCAAAACAGGGGGAAGAATTTACTTGCCAACACATGTAAGGCCAAATGTAAGTCTCAGAGACTCTGACTTGATAATATAGCACTTTCTCAGCATTCACCGTACGAGGCACTGAAGTATCACAGAACCACATTTCCTACAGAACGACACACAGAGAACTAAGGATAGACAGACTAGAACCTGTCAGTTTTTCTCAGGGTGGACAGAACAACCATTCAGAGCACAGAAGGGTGTGCTTTTAGATTAAAATTTGTCTTCTTTCCCCCCATCCATACGTCTCAATGGCCTCCAGCCCCCAAAACTATGACTAACCAATTCTAAAGGAAATATAATAAAACGTGGACCCTACTGTATTAAGGGCATGTCCACATAGAACAAAACAATAGGGATAAATAATTCAAGACATAATTTTAGAAATAAAACAGATTGTACCTCATGACTACTCCTTCAAGGTAAATATATATATATATATAATATATATGTATATATATATATATATTTTTTTTAATCTAGCCACAGGGTGTGCAGCCTCATAAGCTTTCATAAATTCTTTTTCTCTGCCTCCAGTCAAGAGCAAATTTAACCCAATCTCAAACAGCAGGGTCTTTCTGGGTAAAAATGGTCTGCGAACTGCAAAGGTCCTCTAACTACCACAGCCCATTCATTTATTAGCGAGTTCACGGATGTCCACCATCTAGACTGTAACAATCTCTCCAAAGAAAAGGAAGGCAGGAACAAAGCCTGACTGATCAAATACCTCTGTGGCTCTGAGCAGCATGGAGGGCCTCCCTCACAGGGGTTATCGCTTTGGTTCCCACAGCACACCGTCACACACAGACTTTTCTGCGTACAGCCAATGTCAATTCTTTCCCTCAGTGCAAACTTCTCACTGGTTTGGATTCAAAGGACCTCTTCAGATTCGCCACACCCGATCAGTGTTCATTAGAGATGGCGCATGTTAGCCGGGAGAAGCAACCAGACTTCGGCACTGGATTTGCTAAGGCAGCCCAAGACAGAACCACCACCGTGCGTACTGAGCCAGGAAAAAAAGGAGATGGGCTCTGCTCAGAAGAGACAAGTAAAGAACAGGAGCACACGGCGACAGGGATGCAGGATCGGCCTCCAGAAGGGATGAGATGGGAGACATCTCTCAGGGACCCTCCAAGGAGGACAGCCCACTGTCTTACAATTAATAGCAATATTTTAGTGAAAAGTTTAGAGGTGGAAAGTCACAAGTCAAATGGCAGATTAATCACAGGCCAAAATCTCTCCCTTCTGCCCCACACAGCCACGAATAATAGACACTACAAAGGGTGGGATAATGTAGAAAATGTGAGCAATGCATAGGTTTGGAGGAAGCTATATTCTGAGCAGAACTATTCAATATAGTGATACCTTAAGTTCCATACATTGGTTTGTGATTGAGAGATGAGAGCCTAGAACAGGAGTCAGCAAACTATGGCCCACAGGCTAAATCTGGACTACTTTTATAAATAATGCTTTATGAGAACAAAGCCACACTCATTTGCCTACTGATTGTCTGTGGTTGATTTTATGCTACTATGCCAGAGTTGAATAGTTGCTACAGAGACTGCACGGCCCTCAAAGCTAAAATATTCACTTTCCGACCCTTCACAGACTGTGCTTGTTGACCCCTCATCTAGAACAGTGCTATAAGCATTGAAAACTCAGCCCTTCCTCACTGAGTAATAGCTGACTAGAATGGAGAAGGGAGACGGAGTTGCAACCCAATTCAGAATCACGTGGTGCCTCACCCCTCCCCACTCATCTGTTCCCAGTCATCGTTCCTTCACTGCCATGCTCTCCTCTAATGGCTCAGACCATAAATCCCACCCAGGCAACCAAGATCCGTAGTTATTCAAGGCTATGATCTCTGCTGTCCTCAGTCCTCCCCAAATCCCCACTTCTGGATGTTTTAAGACACAGAAGATAATCCTTTCCTTCCAAAGGTATTAGCACAATTTTAATTAAGTTTTACTTAGTAAGTAATCACGTGTTACTTGTTTATCTTTTTCACTAAACAGTAATCAAGGAATTCGTCCGTCTATTACCCACAACATCCCCCCACCTTGCCTCAATACTTGATAAATGAGTGAATTAGTCAATGCAATACAATAATGTGAACCACCTTCTGGTCAATCACTCCTGCACAGAATTACACTCATACTTGACCTTTGCATAGCACTCCCCTGCTAAACATTCATGCACTGAACATCACTGTCTTATGAATCTTCTCAAGACCAGAGAGCAATGAAGGTAACAAGGAGACAAGTTTCAACATATCAAATGATAGTGAATTAACCTCTTGATATTTTCCAACTCATTTTCAAACACATTCTCCTATTTTTTTTAAATGTACTGTGTCCAGCCAAAAAACCATGGAAGTGGGAAATATGATTTCTTTCTTCTGAACTTTCAAAACTTCTAAAGTTTTCCAGTTTGACATCAAAGGCATAAGTCCACCAACATAAGTCTCAGTAGAAAAGAGAAAGTAGGAACAATAGGTTAAAAGGATCACCCTAGAGACTCCTGCAATCTCATGACCAATTATTATTGCTCAGCAATGCCACTGGCCTTTGCCTTAGCTCAGCCAGCTCCTACCACCCTCTAAGCCTGCCCTTTCTGTGCCACTTCCACCCCCTTGTGTATGCTAAGAAGGGGAAAAACAAGATCAGTGGGTAAAAGATAGGAAGGAAGAATTTAGATTGAGAGTAAAACAGAACTTTCTGGAACAATTAATGATCTAAAAGTGAAGGGAGATATCACAATAGATTGTGAGATGTCAAGGAGAAAGTTAGAGAATATTTGAGAAGAATGCCATGTAAAGGAATTTTTTTCCTTGGCCAGAAGGATAAACTAGTTGACTTTAAAGTTCCCACCCAACTCTTATAAATCTTGAAACCGTGTTCACAATAGATTGTTAAATTTTTTAAAAGTTATACAAGTATATATGAGATTATTCATTTACTATTTATATATATAAAATACCAAAATGTCAACAGTAATTCTCTGAGTCATGCAATGAGTGATTTATATTTTTTTCCCATTTATCTTTTTTAAGGTTTTATTCACTGAACACAATTTCATTCGCAAAAGAGATAAAAATAATAAGAGTTTAAAAAGTCATTGTAGACATCATAGAACCAATCATTATGTGTTATGTAATTTATTCTATGTAAATAAATAGGTCACAAGGTCACAAGGGCAGTTAGCATTGTCTCCACAGAACAAAGGCAATGAAATCAAAGTACGAATGGCATTAAAAAATTAACCAAAAATAAAGCCGAGGCTCAGCCCTCCATCTGGCCTCAGCTGCTCTCAGAGCTGAAGCTCCTATAGACATCCATGAGACAGTGATTCAGGGAATAACAACCTGCTCAGGCATCACAATCTCAAGGAGTCCAGGGTTGCTGCAAGCCCAGCATATGGGGGACCCATGTTGGACAGTCTAGTTGGCAGGCTGGAGGGCACCAAGGTGACCCAGGACCTGGTGAGGGTACATCTAAATTTCCAAAGTCACTGGGGGAAAGCTAATCCTGGTATCTTAGAAGCAAGACTTTCAAGTCCTGATTGGCCAATGAGAATGGAGGAGGCAGGGCACTTTGGAAGGTCCTGGGGAGCAAATATTTACCAACCAGTGAAGAAATATTTTTATTTTTAGCAATGTGACCATCCATACTGGTACCTGCTGGCTGAATACCAACAATGGGTTTAAATAATTTGCTTAATCCACCGGTAGAACCTAATTCTCCTGCTTTCACCCATGCCTTTCTTCAAGGGCTAGCACACCTCCTGCTCTAGAACTTCCTGGGAAGTACATCTTGCCTGACAAATATCCCTGCTTACAGTCTTCTGAGTCATAGAAGACACTGCTTGAAGCAATAGGCAAGGGAGTTTTTGTATCTAAAACATAAATGCTAAGAAGCTTTCAAGGAAGGAAAATGTGCTGTGTTCTTTATGGGCTGTGCAATCTAAGAGAAAGGAGAAATGAGGGACTTTGAAGGGTGCCCTGGTGAACCTGAGTGCCACTTCTATGTTCTCATTTCAAAATATAGGAGGCCTAGAAATAGAAACAGAACCAATCAATTACATAATTCCATTAATTAGTCTGAGCTGAACCTGCTCTGCATGCAGACTTTACGATGAGCTCTGAGTCTCCTATTGGACCATAAACCAGCAAATTAAATCCCTAGAAAAGCATCTAGAAAGCAACCTAAGGAAGTAACTGCTCCTTTTTAATGTAGGGGGCTAAAAGAACAAAGGAAAGTATTGTTTGATTCTGTCTCCACTCCCCAACCTGGCCACACCAAGGATCATAAGGAAAGATTCAGCTTTTCTTCCACAGCATTTGATAACATTGTCACATTCCACTTTCCTTTTAGGTTCTGATGTTCTTATGTTGAGGAGTCAACACACACCCAAAACAGAAACTCAATCATAGATTTTTAGACACTAAGAGAAAAAAAGGAAAACTATGAGCTACAACATAAAAATCATTGTGGAGTTCAAATGTCCTCTCCCCAGCGCCCCCCGCTTAGGAATTTATGGAAGCTTAGTTGATGTAAAATGGACCATTCCTACCATGGCCCCTGATCTTGTTTTCAACCAGATAACAAGCCAACGCTTGAAATTAGGCTACAGAGAGACATGATATATGTGAGATGTTGCACAAATTCAAGAAAGAAATTAACCACTTATCAAGGTCAATAGCTTCCCAGCTCCTGATAGGAAACATAACCATCAAATGTGGATCTGTGGGAAGCAGAACTGATTGGATAAATGGAGTTAACGCAACTAATAACCATCATTCGCCCATTCTTGGGAATGGCCAGGCTTTTACAAATAGGGCGGCCATCATTGAAGAAAGTAACTCAGAGCCTGGGTCTAACAGTTGCAGCCTTTGAGATGTGGCTTGACCTTTCCATCCTGAAACTGATTCGCTTCAGCTAGGAGAAGGCTTTCAAAATCAAAATGCTATACACAGCCAAGGGCATGTTTCTTCATTCAATCAAGAGTTTAATTACATTGTTTATGGAAAGAAAGCAATACTGTCACAGAATAGTCAATCCACACACGGCAAGCTTAGAGTAATTCAAGGCCTGAAACCTTTAGAAGGTGGACAAGTCCATGAAAAAAAAACCCAAATGCATTATTTATAGGAAGCTCAGCTTTGACTCATTGAAAAGAAAATTCAGTTCCTTCTCGTTTTACTCCTTGATATTCATCATCTTTACAGGTCAAGTCAGTGGTACGACAGAAGGTGAAATATGATCTCCCCTCTCCCCCAACATTTCTACAACAAACCAGCGATAAAATTTTGTTAACCTCATGTTTCTCATAGATTTCATTACAGTAAAAAGCCTCAAGACTGCTTGAAAAGTAGAGAACCAAGTGCCAAGCGAAAACCCCATTTCTCAAGCAGTGGATGACCTATCATTCAAAGTCACTGCATTTATAACACCCCAGATAACATTTGTACTCATCTAATCCATTTAAATGCTGGATTAGTGATGAAACTTAGTGAACCAAAAAGGAACAGTGGTTTGGATAAGGAGAATATGTTGAAGTTCAATTAAATGAAGTAAGATTTGCTTCTAACATTTCTCAACTTATTTCTCATCACCTCTTCACCCTCGAATAATACTTAATTAATACTTAGATTTTATGTTTTCAGTTTAATTCTGATTGGTCCCTGGGATGCTAATTTCCAGCAAGACAAAGTAAAGGTACCATGGAAGAGGACAATGACCTCCTATGTGTTAAGGAAAGAAATCTGTATTTGAAAATCTATTTGATAAATATTGGAGGGATTGAAGACTTAATGGTACTACGACCATGAGAAGCAATAAGGAGGAAACTAGCAATGCCTTTGTTTTCCTGCCTGCTGAGAGCTGATAGAATCTTAGGCTTAATACAGTCTTCTTGTGAAGTTATCACAGTGGAAAAATCCAACCTACTTTTACTTCCACCTACATTCCCAGGGAAGGGCATCAATCATTTGTGTTTTCCACACTATTACATCATCATTATCATAATTCAGCACTAACTGAGGGAACAGAATACAGGAAAAAATATTCTTGGTCTTTTTCTTTACACAGCTAACGGTTTCACTGCAGAGAGTCTTTACGTGCATTAGCAAAATAACACCAAGCTGTACATGATTAGTAAAAACTAGGAATTGGAATTGGAAGCAAAATTCTTTAAGGCATTATGGGCTTGAGTACACTGGGACTTTAGAGGTATGAGCGAGAAATCTCTGGGGTGACGTCAATGAAGAGGTTGGACGTAAGGCAGCCCTCAGACAGTTTTTTCTGAACTTCACTGATTAATGAGCACAACATTCAGTACTGCTTTGAGCAGATTTGGAAGTCACATGAAAGAGCCGCGGTGGCACCGGCTGCTTCTCTTAACAACATTGCTAATTCATGAGCAATCCCAGCTCTTAGAATATGGTAGAGATCTGAGTAGGAAGGATGCTTGAATTAGAACTTCTGAAACTCTGACTTGGAAACACATGACCAGGGGATTTTGTGAAAATGAAAATGTAAATTCCAAAGCAGCAGATCTCGGAGGAAGGCTGGGTTTCTGCATTTCTAACAAGCTCCTATGCGACACTGATACTGTGGGTCCACAGGCCACACTTTGAGAAGAAAGGCATTAGAGGACAGCTGGGCATTTCTGAGGCCTTGGAGCTAACTCTTTTCCTCCGCGCAAGAAGAAGACAGCTACGTCTGGTCAAAAGCCATGTCTCTTGGAAGGTGATCTCTTTGTGGAGATCATTTTCATCTTGATCATATCTTTTGTTCCCGAAATGATAAAGCAAATGTTTGAGGTTTTTGTTTTGTTTTGTTGCTGTTTTCAGATTTATCTATTTGCTTATTTGGTAAAAAGAAAACAGAGCTCAATATTTTAATGTGATGCAAAAATAAACATAACTGTCCCCAAGTTTCACAGTAATTGTATGGCAGGTAGAGAAAGAAAAATAAAAGACCAAGCAGAATGAATGAAGAGTGGTTTATCCCAGAGGGATGGAATTATGGGGAAGTTTCCTTTTTCCAACTCAAATATTTCCATAACATTTGAATCTTCACAATAAGCACAGATGTCTTTTTAGGCAGAAATTATAATAAAAATAAGGATATAACTAAACATCAAATTTTGAGAGGGCCAGGTTGTCATCTCTACATGGCTGTCAGCTCTGTCATGCTAGTCGCATCACTTTGGGCTGCTGTGATCTTACATGAGATAAATTGGGCAACTGCATATTCTTCAACATTTGTAAGAAATAGGACAGAATCAGTCAGTTTTAAACTTCCAAGTTTTAGGATTAGTGCATTTTATACATGAATCCACGTTCCCATATCTAATCATGAGTGAAAACAATGCATTCTTACTAGCAGTTCCAAACGGGTGCTTTCTTTTCTAGCAGCAGCAAAATAATACAATGGTTCAGGAACTGAACATTTGTATCCAACTTCACTTTTGGCTTAGTTAAGCAAAATCATCATCCCCGAATAAAGGTTTTCAATGTTTTTCAAACAATTTTCCTTGCTGAGAGGGCTCTTTTTCATAAAATCATACAATGGTCCCTGATTTTTTTTAAAAAAAATATGATGCACCATCTCTTTAACAGAAAATTGGGTTACTGATTGATTATATGCTGCTCACAAATGCCAACTTAAGCACAAGTAAGGAGACGCTACTGAATGTTCATAACTCAAAGGCTGCAAGACCATGCTACATGGTTGCATTATTACCGTCTTCTATTTTAATGAAGACATAGCACAGCACTTTGTTGGCCTAATTTACACGATATATCAAAACTATGTGAAATGCCCTTACACTACGATGGGAGAGAAATTACAACGCATATGTGAATTACAGAGCTTAGCCTGGTTGTTACGGTAGGGCATTAGCATTCCAAAGTTGTAGTTGGAATGTTAGTCTTTTATAAAGGTGGCAGTGGATTTCTTTTCAGAGGAAATTAAAGTGCATGAAGCTGTCTTATAAACTGTTAGTGAGAACTGTGACATTTGAAAACGATTAACAGAATATTGATTTTTTTATTTAGATACTCAATAATCTAGAAGTGTCCAAATAACAAATGGATTGTAGGAATATACCACCCACTTGGAGAGGATAAATGAATATTATAAAAATAATAATATAATAATAATAACATCAACTATTTATCTAAGAATCACAGTATGAATTCAAGAATGTGTGTTTTGAAGCCAGGATTTGAATCACAGGTCTGAAATTTACTAGCATGGAGCCATGAGAAAATTAGCTAACATCTTGGTGTTTCACTTTTTCCACCTGTAAAAGGGCATAATATTAGGTCCTCCCTCATTGTTTCACTGTGAGCGTAAATAATTTAATATGGGAATGCACAACAGTTCGGACTGAGTGCGATTGCAAGTGACAGAAACCTCATTACCATGGTTTAAAACCAAATAGAGCAACAAGGTCCTACTGTATAGCACAGGGAACTATATTCAATATCCTGTAATAAAAACATAATGGAAAAGAATCTGAAAAAGAATATATATATATATATATATAAAGTTATATATATGTATAACTGAATCACTTTGCTGTACAGCAGAAATTAACACAACATTGTAAATCAACTATACTTGAATAAAATAAATTTAAAAAAAACAAATAGAGGTATTATTCCTTATATTAACAGGAAGTCTTAAAAGGAGCAGTCCCAAGAAAGCCATCATGGACTCAAATTTCTCCTCATTTCCTTCTCATTGTCCTTAATAGGTGAACTAGTGCAGAATGGCTATGACTTAGGGCCTCAATGCTGCTGTCCAGACAGAAAGGAGAAAGTAACAAGGGGGGAGGGGGCGGTTCTGAGGTCGGGAGAGTAAACTTTTTCCCAAGGAGTCTCCTGATTTCACACCATTCACCAGAACTCTGTCACGCAGACACTCCTAGCTGCAAGGGAGTCGGGGAAACAGAGTCTTTTAGCTGGCATACTGCTGAATAGAATGGAAAATATCCCTTTATTAAATAAGGAAATAGGTGGGCAATAAATATGTCATGCACAATACCTGTCATATCACTTTATTTTTAAAAATTCTTTTCTCCATTGAAGCTCCTTGCCTCTCTCCTTCTTTATTTATCTATTTGGCCACACCGAATGTGGAACCTAGTTCCCCGACCAGGGATTGAACCCAAGTCCCTTGCATTGGAAGCATGAAGTCTTAACCACTACACCACCAGAGAAGTCCCCCTGCCATGTAACTTTAAATCACACAGAGTCTCATAAATACTGGCTGTTAATATTATTCTACATTTTTGTACTTTATATATGCCTCAGCCTCAGTGAGACTAACCATGGTATATGCATCTGAAAACACAGACATTTCTTTGCAGTGGCTCATTTACACAGGGGAGATTTAAAGTACCGCTTAAAGAGGAAGTTCCATTGGTGACCTGGAGACAGAAAGGCTAAATCTACAGGAAGATAAGACATGGGGCATCTGTCCTCAAATCAGCCCTTCAACTGAATCTGAGTCATTTGTAGAGAAAATTTACAGACCCTAGTTAAAAGAATTGTTGTCTTAAAGGGTTTTGTGAAACAAGGGACTCAGGCAGTTTGATAAAGCTTAACAGAGAAGAAGAGGCTATAGAGATACCCTGTCTCTGGGCATAATGCTCAGGCACTGGAGAGGTTCTAGAGCTTGCACAGCCTTACACAAAGCAGCAAAGGCCAAATCCAAGAGAGGAGGCAGGACACCTGGCAGGAGATGGAAGCTCTGGGAAGACATAGGAGAAGTCCAGCAGGCATGCCAGACTGCCAGATACACATTGATGACACACCTCCCCTCCCAGGACTCCTAAAAATATGCAAAGAAGGCACTGCAGGAGGCTGAAGGCCCGTTTTAGAGAGTGGGGAGCATTCGTGACAATGAGGAGTAATCTAGATTGTGTATGTGTTAACTTATTTAATCCAGACTAATACTAGTATAGTCTTGCTAGTTACTTTTTTTTAGTGCTTAGTGCCTGGGTCACAGAATATACGAAATAATTCACATGTATTTTCTCAAAAAATGTTATAAACACTGTCTGAACTAGGTATTCTTCTACTTTACAGATGAGGAAACTAAAGCACAGACAGGTAGAATATCTTATCCCATTTAGAAAGTTCTAGGGCTGGAATCTGCACTCAAGTACACCTGACTCAAAAATCATACCCTGAGCTCAAAGACTTGCTTGACAAATAGAGAACTACCATGGTTAATTTTTAGAGAGAATGTACAGCAAAATACAGTGGTTTTCAAAGTTAAGTATGCATAAGACTCACCTAGAAAGTGTGCTAAAAATGCTATTCCCTAGTCCCTCCCCTGGTATGTCCAGGATTCTAATTCAGGTGGTGTCAGGTGGAGCTTAGCAATTTGCATTTTAAAATATGCACATATCACACTGATGCAACCATACTTTGAGAAAAGTGCTGGGATAATAAGGGTTGTAGAAACATCATCTATAATCCTCAGAATAATCACACAAGAACAAAACTATCATCTTTGTTTTAGAGGAAGAAATTAGTTTACTAGGATTAAGTACTCTGCTGGTTTTTCCACTCTGACAAAACTAAATAGGATGTTTTTAAAAATCATTTTAAAAATTTTAGAATAGTTTTAGATTTACAGAAAAAATGTGAAGACAGTACAGAAAGTTGCTATATATCCCATATGAAATTTCCTCTCTCATTAGTAACATATTATTATGGCAGCTTTACTAAAATTAATGAATCAGTACTGATGTATTATTATTAACTAAAGTCCAGACTTTATTCAGATATCTTTAGTTTTTACCTAAAGTCCTCTTTCTGTCCCAAGATCCCACAAAAGACAGCATATTACATTTCATCATCATGTCTCCATAGGCTTGCCTTGGCCCCAACAGTTCCTCGGACTGTCCTTATTTTTAATGACCTGGATGGTTTGAGGAGTATTGGTCAGGTATGTTGTAGAATGTTCCTCACTTGGGGTTTGTCTAATCGTGATTATACTGGGGTTATGGGTTTGGGAAAGGAAGTTCACAGAGATGAAGTGCCACTGTCATCACATCCTCCCAGGGGTACATGCTCTTATCATGGTTTGTCATTGTCGACGATGACCTTGATCATCTGTCAAGTTTCCCACCCCCCTCCCCCGTAAAGTTACTCTCCCCCTTCCCCTTGCATCCTGTACTTCTTGGAAGGAAGTCACTATGCACGGTCCACACCGAAAAGAGTAGGGGTTATACCCACCTCCTTGAGGGTAGGTTATCTATATAAAGTATTTGGAAATCTTCTGCATGAGAGATTTGTCTCCTCTCTTCCATGTATTTATTTATTTATTAAGGAATTTATTTATAGTAGTATAGACCCATGATATTTATTTTGTATTTTGAGTTATAATTCAAAATTACTTGATTTATTGTGTTGCTCAAATTGTTCCAGCTTTGGCCATTGAGAGCTTTCAGTTAGCTCCTGTGTCCCTTTGACACACTCTATCATTGTGCATTTTTCTTTCTTTCTTTCTTTTTTTTTTTTAAAGAACTTCCGTACTCTCTGGCACTTACCTATTTCCAGCCTAAGTCTTAGAATCAGCCATTTCACCAAGGAATCCTTGTTCCTATTACTGGAGAATGCTATTAGAAATTAAGATTTGCATGCTGGATGTCATTTTTTTAAGTACATGTACTTTTGGAAAACCAAAAAGACAGATTTTGTTGGTTTTTTGCCCTTGCTTTTGGAAGGTGTCAGATATAACTAGTGAGTAAATGGATTAAAAGTCAGAAGACTTGGGTTTTTCTTACAGAACTAGTAAGTTCTATGTGATCTTAAACAAGTAATGGTCCACCAGTCTTCATAACCTCACTCACAAAACATGTAAGAAGAACTAGCTCTTCTGCCCACTTTTTAGATGCATTGGGAGAGGAATTTAGATAATGGATGTGAAAGCCACTGGAAAATATAAAATATCAGACAAACATAAGGCAACATCATCATCATCATCACCATTCATCAATTATTAATTATCATAATCTTACGTGACTATTTTGGGTGAAAGAACAAAGGAAGAGCTATTTAAGCTGAAAATTCTGTGCTGGGCTACCTGCCCTTTGGCTGTAAAAAGTATAGAAAATCTTTTATGGCCTAGCTAACACCCTTCATGCATTAGTAATAAAGGATTTTGGCATCTTGAACCAAAGTTTTCTATACATTTTTGAAGCTCTCCTAAAAGGAAAAGGATGGAAACAATTTCCAGCACAGACTTATTCCAGCAGTGCTGGGGCCTGAATTGGCTTTTGCAGCTACTAGATCTCGGAGTTCAAAATGTGGTGCATGATGGGATCTGTCTTCTCCTGAGCCCTCTGTCCTTCTGAGACCTCCCTAAAATTATTAGGAAACGGCTTGCAGATAAAACCTCTTCATTCTAAAATTACATTATTTATGCTGCCAAAGCTACTTCGCCAGATGACCTTGTCATTTCTCTCTCCCTTTTCTCCTTGGCTATCGCAGATCTGCTGTGGAAGAGGCTAGTGAAGCCACTGCTGGTGATGGGAACTGGTGGCCATGGCCAGTGGGTAGCTGACTCATGGAAGTGAAGCGTTCACCATCTTTTCTCTTGTCTTTTCTTCTTGTCCAGATCCTGGACACGTAAAAAAGTGTCCACACAGGAACATCCCAAACACCCTGCCCACCAGACTTGTCCTCTTTATTCATGAAGCCCTTCTGACAGCGTTTCTCTCTCTTCCTCTCCTCTATCTATACTTCTCAATCATTTGGTTCTTAATAATATGTTGTCTTGCAGCTCTGCTTGTCTTTTTTTTTTTTTTCATGTTTAAACTGCCTAGGTTTTATTTCCCCAAGCATTCTATTCATTCTATGAGAACAGTGGTAGTATGTAAGATGCTTTTTATTATACATCCAACGTTAAGAGCCAACAAATATGATAAATCAAACATGGTCTCAATAAACATCTGCTGAATGAACGGATAAAAACAGAAATAGCTTAGTGCTTACTATGTACCAAGGACTGTGATAATCCTTTAGTGTGATTCTCCTTGTTTAATTAACCCATTCAGCAATGGTTTTCCCAGTTTTAGGGATAAGGAGGGAATCATAATGAGGGTCACGAAGTTAAATCTTGGTAGAGCCAAGATTTAATTCCATGTGTGCAGAAATGTTTCGTGGCACTCATTCTTAGATTTGTGGTTTGGGTGTTCAGTTAACTTCTCTGAAACCCTGTCTCATCATCAGGACAATGAGACGGTCATCTCAAACAATTGCTGAAGTCCTTTCCTGCTTGACTGATGTGCTGAAACACATGAAGAATTGACCTTTCGACCTTTTCATCCTGGGTGCCCCTCTTGTATCCATGATCTTGTCTTGGCTTCCACTGACTTCTACAAAAATAGTATTTTAATTTTTTTTAAAATAAATTTATTGTTGGCTGCGTTGGGTCTTCGTTGCTGCACGTGCACTTTCTCTAGTTGCGGTGAGCGGGGGCTACTCTTCATTGCGGTGTGTGAGCTTCTCATTGCGGTGGCTTCTCTTGTTGCAGAGCACGGGCTCTAGGTGCATGGGCTTCAGTAGTTGTGGCACATGGGCTCAGTAGTTGTGGCCCACGGGCTGTAGAGCGCAGGCTCAGTAGTTGTGGCACACAGGTTTAGTTGCTCTGCAACATGTGGGATCTTCCTGGACCAGGGCTCGAACCCATGTCCCCTGCATTGGCAGGCGGATTCTTAACCACTGCACCACCAGGGAAGTACCAAAAATAGTATTTTAATTTTTTGACTCAACCCAGTCTTCAGGAATGGTTCTCCTAAGGAAAACACAGAGTCTATCCCTGGGATTATTATGTTGGAAGTATTTATACACCTATCTTACCTTGTTTCATTTTCATACCTATGAGTTGACAAATGCCTTAGATGCAGTAATAACAGGGCTTAAAGAGATAGCAAATTCTATAGACTTCACATACTTGCATTTTAGTGTTTGCAGGATTTCCTTGATTTTGAATTTTTCCCAAGAACTCTGGAATGGCACCAATAAAATTAGTAAGAGTGCCATGTAAAGGAAAAAACAATCAAGCAAAAAGAAGGCGAGAGGGAAGAGGAGAATAAAATAAAATTCTCTGGAAAAAGCTGAGTACTCATATGAAATGTAATATATCCTTAACTGAACTTGGCATGGCTTGTGCATAAGAGTAACTTCAGATTCTGTGCAAACTTGAGAATAACCATTATATGGAAATCAATTAGTGAGTATTTGTTAGATAATTAATATGCACCCAGCATTATACAAGGCACATTAAAACAAAAGTATTAGACATGCTTCTCTAATAAATAAATTATTCTACCATCTCCAATATATCCTGATACTGAAAATAAGCTGTTTCTGACAGTTTGGGGACCAGGTAGTTGGCAAAAAAAAAAAAAAAAGAAAACCTTCAAGTTTGGACATCAAATTTTATGTTAGCACAGGTTTAGAGGGTAAGGACTTCTATGACCCAAAACGATAGCCAAGGTACAAGTTAGTTGTAAACCATCAAATGGAGACCCATGTTCTCTGATGGAACAACCCCCTCTTAATAGGCCTTGCAGCCTGCCCCCACTTATTCTTCCATCTGGCTAACAGCATGTTGGCTACAATACCACGACACTGCTGAAGACCCTTCAGAATTTTCCCCACTCCCATCCCCACCCCAGGTACCTAATTTAGGGAGACCAAACACTCCAGTTTACCTGGGGTTGTCCTGCTCTTAACACTGAAAGTCCTGCTTCCTAGGAGACCTCTCAGTCCTGGGCAAACAGGAACAGCTGGTTGCCCCCTAAATGCTGCAGCGTCAGGACCAGAGCCATCAAGCTCTCCCACAGGCCTATTCCTCTTTGTATGTCCTACTCCCTCCACCTACGAGTCTGTTCTCCTTCTCTTCCTTTAATTCATTCTTGAAGATTGATTAAATTATCTTCCCTAAGCTATAGGCTATGAAATGCATTTTTTCCCCGAAAGGCGGTTTCACCCTTCTATAAACAGAACTTTATTCTAGAGGGAAAAAAAAAAAAAAAAAACCAGCAGCCTTACATAACCTTTCACAAAAGCCCTACTCATTTTCTACCAGGACCTGAAAAGAGCCTACATTTCATGAGCGAAGCAGAAAACTTCTCTCACCAAGAGGAACACTAGTGATTTTCATTCAGATTGATCCAATCTGCACAGCTGAACCCCCCAGGTTCTCTTCTTGTAGAGTCTGATTTGGAGCACGCCAGTTAAAGCTCCTCTCTCTGCCAGGCAGTGCAGAGCAAAAAGCTTCAAAACCTCGCACTGAGCTTTCTGTCTGTAAAGCTTTACTCTTCTTCCAAAATCTCAGTTACGCCCCTTCTCCCCCTGCCACAGAGGCCCAGGCAAATGAACATCTGGTCTGTTTCATGCCCTGAAGACCGTTCCCCATCAAAAGATGAGAGTCAGCATGGGGTCACTGGCAGGGTCTCACTTTGAGCACCTGTGAGCTTTTAGCATCAGACCCAAGAGGCAGAGAAGGGAGGGTGAGGATGGACCCAGGGCCCCAGTGTCCCTTTCAAGTGCCTGCCATTTTCCTTGCATCTGAGTATTTTTAAGGAGGAAAGGGGATAGAGGGAGGAGAAAATATGGAACGCAAAGCCGCAGACCCTTTTACAATGTGCCTTCTTCCTTGAGCATTGATAAGAAGGGAAAAGGCAGGTGGAATACCCAGAGAGCATTTTCAAGGGCCTTTAATCTCAAGGAAAAGGAAACATGTCATGGTCTCCAAGAAATACATTAGCTGCTAAATTACACACCAGAAGGCTCTTGGATGTTGGTGTAGTTCGCCATTCCAAGACCAGTTCCTGAAGCCAAAGTCCTCCAAAGAAGCTTCAAGCTAAGATTAATCAAGTATGGATGGAGCCTTTTCCCGTTGAGTAGATTTTTACAAAGAAATCGAACCCAGGGGCACTTCCATCAGTGGGTTTTCAGTTTCCTAGGGCAGTGTTTCTCAGTCACCTGGAATTCTCATTCAGTAAGTTGAGGTCTGGACTCACTTTCTGTTTTCCTAAAAAGATCCTGGGAGATGCAAATGCTTCTGGTCCATGGACCACACTTTGAATAGCAAGGTCCTAGGACACTGATTCTCAAACTTGGCTACACGTTGGGACAATCCATGGAGGTTTAATAACTATGTGTGCTGGGCCTCATCTCAGAGATTCTGATTCTATTGTACAGGATAGAGCTGGGCATTAATACCTAGCCAAGGTGAGAGTGTCTTCTTCAGAGAGAAGATTCTCGGGACATATTATACCTGGCACTGCACGTTAACCAAGCAAGCACTAGCCTCCAGGTGTTCATGCTAAGTAGATGCTGGACTCAATGGGTCTGCAGGAAATGGATGTGGTTAACCAAACAGGAGTTAAAGGAGGAGGTTAATTTGGATGAAGGATCCACAGGAGGTACATCATACAGTGCCAAGTTTCATCAATATTGTACCGTGTCAGATCTAACTTAGCTGAATCTGTTAGCCTCTGGATCTAGCAAAGGCATGGACCATGGACCACTAACCATGACCCACTAAACGAAGCATGGGCTTGATTTCAAAATTGCTGTTAGAGTCTGACATCTTATTTTATTTCTAAGTCTTTAAAATCAACTACAACAATGAAATTGAGGAGGGTTCTAGAGTGCCCTGCCCATGCCTGTGAAATCTGCTATATGTAGACTATTCCAGTATAAATCTAGCCCATAGTAGGATAATATTAAACCCAGCTAGCCTTTAGAGAACATTTAAGGGTCAAGCATTGGAATGGATATCGTTTATCTAACTGTTGGAGTGAGTTTATCTCCAGTTTAGATATGGGAAAGAGAAGTCGACTTTGTCTCCATTTTACAGATGGGGAAGTCGAGGTCAAGTCCACTAGCTGACAGGCTTTCCCCCGCAGGTTGTGCCACGTCTCTCATCATAACCCAAGACCACAGGACCATGCAGCCAACTCCTTTGCAACTTGGCAGCAGTGGAGGAAAGGGGATGCAAGCTCAATGGCTTCTAAATGATCTGTAACTTAAAGCTAGGAGAACACTCATCCATTTTTCTTAAGGAACAGTAATAGAAAGAAAATGTATACAACAGGAGCATCTTGAAAAAATAAGCTGCAAACATTTTTAAATCTTAAGTTCAGTTTCCTTTTTTTTAAAAAGTCACCTAGAGTTATCAGGCGTACATTTCAAAGGAGGCCACGGGAAAAAGAAATGTCTCCGTGCCAATCTTATTTGAATAGAAAAGGTAAAGTCCTGTTTCTCTCTGTTCAGTGGAAGTAGCTTTCAAAGTGGAAGTAGCCTGTTACACATGCTCATTAATAATCACTTGCATTCATCTAGCTCTTTACACTTTGCAAAGATTTTTTTTCCCCCATGTTACATTGTGTCCACACAACCCCATAGGTATTTCTAAACATGTGGGATAGGTAGGTTCAAAAATTCACACCTGGGGCTTCCCTGGTGGCGCAGTGGTTGAGAATCTGCCTGCCAATGCAGGGCACACGGGTTCGAGCCCTGGTCTGGGAAGATCCCACATGCCGTGGAGCAACTGGGCCCGTGAGCCACAACTACTGAGCCTGCGCATCTGGAGCCTGTGCTCCGCAACGAGAGGCCGCGATAATGAGAGGCCCGCGCACTGCGATGAAGAGTGGCCCCCACTTGCCACAACTAGAGAAAGCCCTCGCACAGAAACGAAGACCCAACACAGCCATAAATAAATAAATAAATAAATAAATAAATAAATAAATAAATAAATAAATAAATAAAATATACCCAAAAAAAAGTTAAAAAAAAAAAAATTCACACCTAATAGTCAATAAAATCAGGGCAAGGATTACCTACTCAATTTGCTTAAATTTGTAAATGATTGTGCTGAAACTCGAAAAAGGTCTTTGTTGTGAATTCATTTCAATGCATTCAACCAATATTTATTAGTACGAGTAGCTACTATCTTCAAGACAGGATCCAAGGGTATTCTCCAGCCTCAGCCAAGCCATCATCATGCTTAGTTCTCCTGGATCAGGTTACACTCATCTTCTTTGAATTCACTATGCCTCCATCCACTACGAAGCCTTTGCACTCACCCTTCTCACTAGCATTTTCTCCCCTGCCTCTCCCTAAACATCCCCTCTTTAACCACGTTTACTTATTCTTCGGGTGCCAACCACAACTTTCTCAGGGGAGCCTTCTTTGAGCTGGATCTGAGCTGCTCTCTTATAATTCTTTCTTTCAAAGGCTTATCTCATTCGAAATAATGGACTTATTAACATATTTATTTGATTAGCATTTCCATCCACTGCATTCAAAGTTCTATCACCACCTTAGCACAATACCTGGCACGCACTCAATAAATAAGGAAAGAAAGGGTCATGGAGGTCTGGGGATGTATGTATAGCAATAGGCTGCCAGATCTGCCACATAAAACTCCATATCCTCATTCTTGCCAAACGTGAGCTTGGTTTAAACATGATTGACAACTTTTTACACTCCTTTCTTTTTGTTTTTCTTTTTGGTCAATCAATCTATGGATACAAGGATGAATGAATTGGCTCTGTCACCCCATCTGGCTAGCATTAATATATTAATGATATAATGCACAAACATGGTAGTTGATATTTTTCAGAGTCTACCCTGCTTAGTTTGTGCTTCTTCTCTTAATGAGTACTTTGTTCTGCCTTGTAACCCGTTTAGTTATGTCTGTGCCTGTCACCTTCTCTTAGTGATAAACTCTTGGAGGGCAGAGACACATTTAAGCCTTTCATTTAATTCTTTGTAACCCACAGTAAATGTTTAGTAACTATTATCTTGAATAAAAGTCTTCATCTTATTTGATCCTTATAATACCTCAATGATTTTGTCAGGCATTGATAGTCCTACCTGAAAAATGAGGACTTAAAATTTGAGAGACAAAATGTGTGTCCGTGAATGACTGTACAATAAGGTAAACGCTATGCTAAATCTGTATTTCCTAATATATGACTTGGGAGAGCTTACTTAGAAGAGCACATTAAATTTGGGGCACTTGATTACCAGAAAGATATAAACAAACTAGAGGGAGTTCAGGTAAGAAAAATAAACATGATTAAGCTTCTGGAGAGGTATGAAGAAAGATTAAATGAACTAAATATTTACAGTCTGGTTAAGTGAGGACTCAGGGGGGAGGCAAGAATGATTTATGGCTAAAATCATCTAACAGGCTTCAGCACAGAAGACACAGAGTGCCACTGAGGAGGGCAAACAGGAACCAGGAGCTGGGTGACAGGAGTGACAGGAGGAATATTTAGAACAGGACTATCTAAGATGAATTGTAAGATGAAATTTTAACAGCAAGAACTGATATGCTGCTGAAAAGTTTCAAGGGAAACAGTGAACAAACCATCCCTGGAGACATCTCAAACCAGAAGGGAAAATAACTAGAAACTGTCCTGCAGGGAACAGCTCTGCCCAGACATTAGACATGAAAAGGAAAGCTTTGCAGATTTTCTCTCTAATTTATATTCTTCCGGGATCCCAAGCGGCTGAGCAAAGATGTGGGAACAATGGATTGAGGACTCCGGGCGCAAGGGGTTTGCTTAAATGTCTCAGCCTTGGCTCACATCTCTAATGAGTCGGCACAGAGGCAACACCCCAGTGAAGCCACTGCTAGCATAGCCAAGGCTTTATTCCATCCAGGGCCCCTCATTAGTCTGTCCCGTGGGAAGGGGTGAAACAATTAGGGACGCCCCCCCAAAACTGGGAGGTGTGCGTATGCCCTTGTGCAAGCATGGGTTTTTTTTGAAACCCACAGTCATATATGTAACAATGATCCTGGGCCTGTGTACTATACCATATTGGAAACATACCCAAGTTCAAGTGCCAGATTAGGATTTTAACTCATACTTGGTATCCAGCATTATAATTCTGTGATTTAGTCATCTTTGACTTCTGTCATATTCAGGGGATTTATAAGGTTCCTCAAATTAAGCCTGGCACCTCAGGATCCAGCTTCCCTGTAAGTGACATGCTGCATAGACATAATAAATAGGATAAAGCAGGATACTGACATGGCAAGAGTTACTCTAGGTAATCAACAATCCGACAGTGACTAAGGATCTCTCTTCCAGTCTAAAATAAGTGTTCATTCTGGAAAGCTGTTTAGGGAAAGTTTGGGCTAAAGTAAGCATGATACAGTATCAGGCAAGAACTTCCTAAAAGTTAGATGACCAACCACATCTAAACCTAAAAGCAAACGTTGCTTAGTAGGAAAAACAGAATAACTACTAACAGTAATAGTATTGACGCCACAAAGCAAATGGCTGCTCAGTTGGAAAAACAGAATCATAGACGTACCTTGCTGAAATCACAAATGGCCAATAAATTTATGGGAAAAAATGTTCAACCTTATTAGCAATCAGGGAAATGCAAATTAAAACCACAGTGAGACGCTAATCCACATCCAGCAGATGAGGGCAAATTAAACATATGACAATACCAAGTACTGGTGGAGACATGGAACAGAGAAGATTGTCCTTTGCTCCTGGTGGGAGTGTCAATGCAAAGTTCAATGCAACTTGTCATTGTCCCCTAAAAGTAAAGATGCCCTTTCTATGACTCAGCAACTCCATCCCTAGACATGCACTCTAGACATGGTGGCAAATTTGTTCCACAGAACATGGATAAGAATGTTCATAGCAGTATTATTGGCAATAGCAAAATACTGACTTCCCAGAAGTTCAGCAATGGTAGATTGATTAAGTGTGGTTAATTAGTATCATGGAATATTATACAGCAGAGAAAGTGATTGAAGTGCAGCCATATGCATTCTCACAGATGAATCTCAAATATTTAAGGTTTAGCAAAATTACATACCAGAGAAGAATACACACATTATATTTATTTTATATGGTCAAGTACAGGCAAAGCAAAATCATATGTTAAAGATTCAAGCATATGTAGCAAAACTATAAAAAGGCAAGGGACTAATTAATACAAAATTAAGAAAACTGCGGGTGGGTACATGGGTTATCTGTTTCATTAAAATTATTATTGTGATCAATGTTATTATTATTAATTATACCCAACACTATATATATAGTATGCTCATAACTTAAATAAATCATATGTTGAAAATAGTAATATAACTAGAAGTTGTCTAGTCCACACCCTCATTTAACAAGGAAAAACATAAAGAAAAGTGGCATCCAAAGTAATAGCGGATTTCAGAAATGCTACAAACCCATTAGTGAAAACCAATTAGCTAGTGAGGACTCAGGACTTGATTTAGAATCTCCTCTTTTACTTTAGACACATCTCAACAAAACACAGTTACCTATTTCTCAGCAAATCAGAAGTAGAAAAGAGAAAAACTTCTCTGAAGAAGTCTTACGACAGGGGGAACTTCCAGCTGGATACAAACAAGTAGATAAATCACATTCTACAAATCAGTAATAAAAGTCTTAGGAAAACAAAGCAATAGACTGTGGCCATTTAATGGGAAATAAACAGTCCTCCATGAGGCAATATCTTCAGAAATCATCCCTATAAGATCAGATAATATAATAAGTGAGCCACAGTAATGCCTGGGGCTTCTTAAGGACAGGTTAAATTATGTTCTACATACTTAAAATGCAGCTAAGGGAGTGGATAAACATTTTTAAAGGCTTAAAAAATTAGTAAAATCAGGAAATATTGGTGTTTAACAAGGAACTTCAGTACTAAGAACACTAACTAGAGTAAATAACATTTATATTAACCATTTAATTCGTTTATTCTCTTATAAAAATGTTAAAGCCAATTTAAGAACATTTAAGATACCAGAGTAATATTGGTATTGATAAGCTCTCTTATCAGGTCAAGATACACTAACGGGTTGGTATTTTCATTAGATTGTATCATAAAGATTCAGTTAATTCAGTGGAACATTTTTGTCCTAGGTATGCCCAAAAGTAGCCTTCTGGCAAGAACTAGTCTTTAACGGATAAGCAAAAGACAAGAGCAAAATCTCCAAATTGCAATGCGTACCCGTTAAATCGCTCAAAATAATCACAAGTAGTATAAAGGGCCTTCCTCTCTTGAAACCGTGAAATGGCTGAACAAGCAAGAAGTCAGAGAATTTGGATGTGTGAAATTAAGCTAAAGTACCTCACAAAAATAAGAAGTAGGTTATAGGCACTGGGCTCATGGAATTTAGGAAAGAAGAGAAATTTCCTCACCCAGGTCATGTCATAACAATAAACTTTAAAAATATGATCAATAAATATGGAATGATTTATATGTTTTCTGGTTGAACTATTCCCCCAAGAAATGAAAGCTGTGAATAATATGGTTGTTTCAAACTATTTATAAAAAAGCAACATGTACTAGTATAACCATTGGCAAATCACCATCAATAATGAAAAAGAAGAAATATATTCAATCATACACATTATTATGTATTTCTAAACTGTACCATTGATAAGGTCAGGCATTTCTCAACCACCAAAAAAAAAAAAAATTACTTAACAGTTGAGTTAAAGAGGTCTGTTTTTTAAACCTCAGGCTAACATGTGTCAAAGAACTTTAAAACACTATAGTAATTTTGATCATCAATGAGCCAACCTAGATTTCTGTGTGTTAGCCCAGCACTAAAGCAGAGAAATAGAAGGAATCAACCATCTACTGAAGGAGGAAGCAAACTGTGGAATACTAAAAGGCACTGTAATTTACCTTTGTGCTGCAATTATAAAGGTGTGTAATATTCCGCATTTTAGTTTTTGCTGTTACCCACTTGGCATGTGTAACATGTCATTTTATCTTGCACGTTTCAATTGGCCTACAGGGAAAGTAATCTGGACTGTTCATCCTTTTTTTTTTTTTTTTAAATTGACAAGTTTAACATTTGCTTTACTTGAGGTCTTGTCTTGAAGGAAAATATCTTAAATGCTTTGGGGTCAGTGCCATGCTACTGATTTTATAATACCCATTAAGAAGTGCTTTGATCTCTGAAAAGTAGTAACTTTGAAGAAAATTAAAGTTCTATTATTCCAAGCAGGTAACATCCTCCTGGAAAAAAAAGCAGCATGCTGAGGTTGGCATAATCTACCCTCCCCTGGTGGTCATTTCTACCTCCCATTAATGCTCTATGAGCTCTGAAATTTCAATGATACTGGCTGAGAGGCCACTAGTTAGTCTCCTATAGTAAGAGTACCACTTAGCTGTCTTTAGAATATACAGGTAGTTTAACCTCCCAAAAAAGAAACACTCATGAAAATTTAAAAATTTGTTTTTAAGGCAAATCCCCATGACCTTGCAAAGTGTAGTACAGCATGTTAAATGCATTGCCTGTGGATCAGGACCTTGGATTCACAGTGAGAAAGGTTTTCCTGGGTTGTATGAAGGGAGGCAGAGTTGATGCTATACAGTTCAGAGATTAGAGCTATAATTCTGTAGAGATAGGCTGGAGAGAAGCAAGCAGGCTGTAGAACAGTTCATCGGGCATCATGTTGATATTTAATTCAGTGTGTTTCAATCAAGACTTAGTGAGATCCCAGGCTACAATTCATTAAGGTATAACTGTTGCGACAATTCACGAAACTCTTCAATCCTCCTCTTGAGTATCAAAATAAAGAAACAGAGAAAAAAGAAGAAGATTCCACGTTTATGTTTTATGAATTGTAAATGTGCATAGTATTTAACACTCCACTTTAGGGGTTACGGTATGTTTCCAGAACCAAGTGACATTTTATCTTCAGTTAATTAATCAAGTAATCCTTGGCAGGCTTATGTCATTATTCCTTTTACTCAGGCAAAACAAAGGTTTCCCGAGATTTGCGTATACAGTTCATGTAAGAGATTATCATCTGAGGTAGGTTACTCCATCAAAAATTGATCATTTGAGCTAGTAGCTGTGTAACAAATACCAAAATACAGCAATGTGTTCCTAAGTCAGTGCAAGTTTCTGAGCGCAATACAGGCCATATCTTTGGAAAGTGGGAAGGTCCATAGCCAGGCCAGAAGAGCTCACTCACCAGTGAAATAGCACACTGGTTTCCAGAAGCATCTTTATGTATTTAGCACTAGCTCAATTCCCCCCCCCCCCCGAAGTCATACATTTGGGGAGGTGGCACGGAGGGTGAAAATGCTCTCTTCCTTGTATATGATTGGCTTTTAATATAAGCAAATGCCAGAAACAACTGCATCCTTTCATCATAGAATTACTTTGTTTGGCAGAAGTATGAGGAAAAAGAAATTTCACAAGCAAAGTTTCAGATGGCAAATTTTCCGAAGAAAAAGTATAAGAATATTTGCTTTAAATTGTAATCTCGGGGCCCAGTCTTCCATGGAAAGAAATATTCTGTTCAGAAATTCAGCACTACCTATGTACATGAAGCATCACCTAAAGATAAAAAGTGTTTTCGTTGAGAAGTTAAGATTGAAAATACAGCTTGTTTCCAAAGGAGAAAGATAGTACTAGATGATCCCACTACATACAGCAGGAAACATTCTAGGAGCAAATCATATGCATTTGAAGAATTTCAAACTATTGAACGAAAGAAGAAATGTAAGCCAGAGAGGAAGAAATCTTTCCTCTCATAAAAGATGCTTTTGAGGATAACTAGAGTGCTAGAATTCCCTTGGAAGATGCAGTGTCATCTTTTCCCTCTCCAGAAACAAGTAAAAATATCCCCTTCCACCTAAAAATCACCTCCTCAAATCTCATCAAGCTCCCCATTAGCTGAGAAAATCGTACTACAGCCTGTAAATATCCTGTACTCCGGGAGAAACTTCCAGCAGGGCTCATTGAAGAATTTAGATAGGATTAAAGCTCTTCCTCTTCAGTGAAAACAATAAGGAAGTTTGCTAAAAGGTTAACTTGCCCAAGAATAAATGTAAGTCATACACACTGGGAAGTTATAAATCTCTCCCCAGAAAAAAAAAAAAAAAATGCCTAAGAGCAGCTCAAGCCAGCCCAGCTCTTAAGAACATTAAAGCAAATGCACTAAGCCTAATATATGCACATATAACACATGTGGTGGCTGTTTCACATGCTTCATAACTCAGAGGGCAAGGCTGTTGTGTGGGAAATGGATGCTGTGACAGGTCCCTGGTGATTTATACCGCAGCACTCACAGAGGAGTGGACAGCCGGTCTGCCCAGGAGCCCTCAGGTCCTGCCATGCTCCACTCAACAGCAAAGCCAGATCTGGGGCATTGGATCTGCTTTGGTTGCGGGGGATGAGAAAGATGTGGATAGGGGAGGTAGCAAGCCTCATCTCACCATGTCCCGACAACATAAACGCGCACTGATGTTTTTAATCGAACGTAACCCAAACATATATGTGAAGAATCAATTAAAATTAACATGTATACTTGCGATTGCATTCATTACCATCGACAATTTTCATCTCTTCTGAGATGCCAGGACTCTACTTAGTGCCTTTGCTTGCTCAAGTCAAATATATAAGAAGACAGCATCTTACAAAAGCCAACTAAAAAGCCACTAGCCTCCTCCTCCAGCTTCACTTCCCCATCCTACGCCAACACTGTCCAGGGATGCCCTTTGTTATGTCCTAATGATTTCACAAAAATCTACAGCAGTTTCAGACTTTATCTAGGAAGTGGGAAAATAGCCAGTGCTATTGTACTTGTCTCCATAACCCTTTGTCACCAATCAACAAAGTCTTTAAAAACATCCTGCTGAATGGGAATTTCACTGCCGGTAAACTAGACACTTGGCCTTATTAAGGGCACCTCCTACTGGTTCTCTCGTAGAGTGAACTGTGCTTTCCTCATCATCAATTCCCTGCCATGTCCCTGAAGAGGGGAAATTGCTACTAAGAGAAAGAGGAGAAACAGATTAAGGAGCAAAGATCAGAGTGATCTGAATTAGCAATATCTCAAAACTGCACCATCCACTTTCCTGGGACTGGCGCAAACTACATCACATTTGCAAATAACACAAGTGGATTTAGAAGTATAGAGGAGCTTAAAGATTTAGACCCACAAGCCTATCCACAGGCATTTCCCTTGTATATGTATCTTTTTGTCTGCCTTTTCAATCATAGACTTGTCCGTTGAGGAGTTAATTAAAATAAAGTAATATACGGTCCTAACTTTCTAGACAAGAAACTTAAATAAGTGGGAAGGGGGATAATTAATTTAGATATTAGTAAAACATATGTAAATCCATCTCCATTCATTTATCTGCACCCTTTGCCAAAGACAGTTGGGAAACGGCTTTAAAATATTTTAGTGTAACTGACAAAAGGTCATTGCCCATTTCTGCACACCTTCCTTGTCTAATGCAATATTTTCAGCCCACGCATTTCAGGCCTCGCTCCATAGACTTTCTACCCAGCGAGGATGCCCCGCTGAACTTCCTCTCTCTCCTCCTTGGCCTTCCACCAAACTGCCCGAGAGCACAAGTCAATCTGTGCGGAAGGAGGGTGCGCCTTCTTTTAAAGACACCTTTCGTTACTGCTTTACTGCAGGGATAGTCTCCCGCCCACCTTCTGGGAGTAATTGCTGAGGACAAAGCTCCGGGAGAGAGAAGCCCGGAGGAGGAGACCAGCCTGAGACGGAGGGAGGGAGCATGGGCTGCTGGGGGAGCGAATGCTGATACGCGTGCACCGCGCCGGAACACACACACACACACACCCCTCTCGCTGGCTCGTGCTCGCTCGCTCTGTCAGGCCAAAGGAAGGTGAAGGGTCGGGTCGCTGTGGATGCGCAGATCCCTGCTCCTGTTCGGCCACGTCAAAAATTTGGGGAGCCTCGCGCTTGAGTGTCTGAATCCCTAACCACCCGAGAGGCACATTCTCCGCTGGCGCTCGCAACCCTGGACCGCGCAGCACTTAGCAGCAACAAGAAAGCCGGAGCCTCAGGCTCCCGAGAGGCTGGGGGCTGGGGGCTTGGACGCGGTTTACATTCTGTTCCCTGTTCATTTCCAAGCCACATGTTGGGGTGTTCCCACCCAACGCCTGGCCCCTGCCAGAGGCTCCTTTCCTCTGGGATTTGGGGAAAGGTCATTTCCGAAGGGATTTGAATGCTCTCCCCTTCTTCCCCGCCCGGGCCCACTCCCTATACCCTAGTGTCCATCTACACTTGTGGCGAGGCCGGCAAAACCAGTAGACTGTTATAATGAATCATTTTGTTCTTTTTTAAATTGTTATTATTCTTTTGGCCGTCGAAACCTCCAGCTCCATATTCGCAGACTGCCGCAGCCCTGAGCACCCCTCTGACCCCTCTTTTTCCTGCTCTAACCCAATCCAGTACCCAAACAGTTTTGCCATTTTTAAATTAGGAACTGCGCTTGCCAAGTACCAGGGCCAGGGGGCTGGTTCCTCAGAATAGCAATCATTTGGAGTTTGGAAATGTCCTGGAGACTTAGCTTGAGAGCTGCATTCACTGTTAAAAAATAAAATAAAACAAAACACGCCTCCTTCCTCCTGGCAACTCTGCAGCCTCCTTCGGCCCCACCGTCCCCTCCTCCAAAGTACCAAAACACATTAGCGTCCCTTTCTCGAATTCTCAATCAGCAAGTCTAAAAATCCAAACCAGAGATGCGTCACATACAAACGACTCAGCCCCACCATCTACATTCCGCACAGACTCCCTCAAAGCCCCCCTGGAGGACCTCCTCCACTTGGCCCTGTGGCCCCAATTCCCCTCCTCCGCAGCTTTGCGAGGCTTTAAGGATCCAACCCAGTTCCTTTCAAGACATCCCCATCACCTGCTTCCTCCCTGCCCCAGCCCGCCAGCTCTCCAAACCAATGCAAGTATTTGCAAAAGCAAAGATGTGAGAAGCACCAGATTTGTTAAAAAGCCAAGAGGCGCCCCTTTCCCCAGCTGCCAACATCCTCTACCCCCAGGGAAAAAAAAAGTCTTCCCATCTTTTATCATCGGTGAGGAAATGGGGGACAGAAGGAGCGCTGAACATCTTGCCCTTTCTCCCTCTACCCCAATTCTACTACTCGCCAAAGGAGATGAGGAGAAGGAAAGGGGGGGTGGGGGGGGGCGGGTGCGAAGAGAAGAAAGGAAAGAACCTCTTACCGGTGACTTGGAGACGTGCGCTGAGCAGGGTAGCTCCGAAGAGTACAAAAGCCAGCTTGGGTACCCAAACACATACAAGACTATTCTCCATATTTCAGCCAACACCTTCGGGGCCAGGGGTCCTGGGCAGCCGCAACACTCACACACATGCACTCACACACGCATGCACACATGCACACACACGCGCCGAGCCCCTTCGGCTTCCTCCTCCTCCTCCTCCTCGTCCTCTTCCTCCACCTCTTTCTCCACCACCCCTGCGCCTCTTCTGCCTCCGAAGCCTTTTTCCTCGTCAACTGACAGAATCAGCAGCAAAAAGGGGCAGCAAAAAGTTCCATTCGGTCCAAGAGATCTCGAGCCCCGGTAAAACCTCGGAAAACTAACTCAAGGAAATAGAGGGAACAAGAGGGGGGAAAACAGCTCTCCACGGGGCTTGCGAAACATCAATAAACAGAATATCCAGGAGGGACCAAGAGGAGACAGAAAGCAATCCTGTGGTTGGGCTGTGCATCAAAAGATTGAGGCTGGGTAAAGTTGAAGAGAAAAATCCGTGCGCAAAACCTGGGGATGCTGTTTGGTTTTCCTCCAAGAGCCGAGGGGGACCTGGGGAGGAGAGGCAGGGCGCTGCGGGGTGGAGCGCTCTCACTTGTTACTGGGGTGTCCGCCAGTGGTGTGTGAGCTGGGAGTTGGAGCCGTACTATCCATTGATCCGGAGAAGTGGAGGGCTGGAAGGGAAAATGTGGAGACCGGAGGAAAACGAACTGGATCAGGCAAAGATTCCACGGGAAAGGGGGTGGGGGCAGAGAGATGCCGGCGAAGAAAAAAAGAGCGGTCGGGGGAGGCTTCCAGCAGCTGCATTCGCCTGGTCTACATATCAATGAGCAGGGATGCCCTCTGTGGGCAAAGCGTGGGAAGTCACTTTTGTCAATGGATCTGGCAAATACTGTAAGTGTCTGGGGGGTTTGCTGCCATTTCTTTTGACACTCAATCTTAGGGAATTTATTTTTGACTGTAAAATTGAGGCGGGTATTTAGGCTGGGTCAGATGGGTAGGGTGTTTCCTTCCTTCTCTGCCTTCAGCATTACTGAATTTTCATCTGGAAGAATCACTTAATCCAACTCCTTCTAGGACAGGTGGGAAACTGAGGTCCAGAAACACAAGGGACAAATACAGACTGCTATTTCCTGACATAACAGCCAGGGTCCTCTTTTTGTAGAATGTCTTATTTCACCTGTGTTCTCTCTTCTCTAGATAGGATTCAGTGCTTTATTCAACCAATTTTAAAGCATTTACCATGCTCCAGGTACCCTGTTAGCTTCCAGGAAATATAAATGTGAAGTTTAATAAGACTCAGATTCTGTCCTCCAGGGGTTGGTGATCTGCTGGGAGAGAGGCGTAAATAGATAATTATAAAATATCTTAATAAATATGATGGTCTGTGTAATGAGGAGGTGCTCTGGGAGTACAAGAGAGGGACTTCCCCAGTCCCCGAGACATGAAATGAAGCAAACACACACAGGAGGAAATTCAGGAAGGGTGCACAGTGGAACCCTTTCAGGAAACTGCTTTAAGCTGACTTTCCTTGCACATCTTATCTCTACTGCAGGACCTCAAGCTCCTTTGAGAAGAGGGATTGTATGTCATTCACCTTTGAACCCCTCACAGATCTAGCAAAAGACTCGGAATACTGCACATGTCAATAGATTTTTGCTGAATAAGTGAACTTACAAAGGAGTGAACTTGGCCACAAAGGACGAAAAATAGAAATGCCACTCTGGTAAAAAGTTCTGTCTTTTACGGAGCTGTTCAGCTGTAGGTTCTCTCCATTCCCCACTGCATTACATTGTCTATTCACTCTTTCTCTCTCTTCCCCAAACTTTCTTATCACCATCTCACACTCATTAGTTTATGAGAGGAGAAAATGTGGCTACCTATTCAAAAGAAGGGGGGAAAGCATGAAAAATACAGGATACAATCATCATCAGGAAAAGTCCCATGATACTAGAACTTGACAACAGTGTTTCTAGATCATTAGCCATGTCCATCCCTTTCTGTCTTGAAAAAGTTAAGATAAGAAGAACCTGTGACATATAGACACTACCAAATGTAAAATAGATAGCTAGTGGGAAGCAGCCGCATAGCACAGGGAGATCAGTTCGGTGCTTTGTGACCACCTAGAGGGGTAGGATAGGGAGGGTGGGAGGGAGCCGCAAGAGGGAGGAGATATGGGGATATATGTATATGTATAGATGATTCACTTTGTTATATAGCAGAAAGTAACATACCATTGTAAAGCAATTATACTCCAATAAAGATGTTAAAAAAAAAGTTTAAAAAAGACACTTGGCAAAATTTGAATATGGGTGGTATATTAAATAATAGTACTCTAAGATATTAAAATTCCTCTATTTTATATTTGCATTGTATATAAAATAACATCCTGTTGTTTTAGAAGATAAACATACTGAAACACTTAGGGGTAGACATTTATGATACCTTTAATTTACTCTAAAATTGTTCAGCAAAAATATGTATACACACATTCATACACACACACAAAGTAAATGTGACAAAAGTGAACAATTGGTGAATGTAAGTGAAGAGAATAAGTTTATTAAGCATTCTTGCCGCTTTTCAATTCTTTTGTAATTTTTTAAATTAAAAGTTCAAAGAAAGATTGAAAGAAAAAAAAAAAAAAAGGACCTGTGATTTCCAGATCAAACCTCCAGAAATAATTTAGATGGATGGGTCCTTTAGAATGGAATGGAAGTCTTTGGTGATCTCCAAATTTCTCAAAATACTCAAAGCTTCCCTTAGCTGAGGATGAGGTAACTGGAGATACAGGCTCAGGGTCTAGAACAAGGATCCTTAACTGGGTCCATGGACTCTTCCTAGAAGGTCCCTGCTGACAAGTTTCAGGGATTTCATGAGTAACCTGAAATTTTATGAAAAATGATTGACTTCTGTGCTCATGATCTTTTTTCCTTAGGAGGGAATATTTAGCTTTCATTAGATGCACAAAATGAATTCAAGCATGCCCTCTGCCAAACCGATGGAAAGAACCACTGGTTTACAAAGTGTGGTACAAGGAAAGAGTTGAAATCTCTTCTGAGAGAGTGATGAAGTCCTCTATTCTCTTCATCAGTAAAAGAATGTCCACAAAGAGTGGGAGGGTAGGAACCAAAAATGGTCCAAGGTGTTCAAATTCCTTTAAATGGATACTGCTCAGTCTAACAGAACAAATAGTGATTAAGTTACTCTTCGCTATGGTCCTTGACTCATGTACCCTGAGTCATTGAGGTCATCTGCCCACCAACCAATGAGCTTCTAAAAAGATCATCAAATTCTCATCCTCTTAGATACTTAGTTGGTTTCACAACTAGCTTCTAACAGTTGCTTGTACTCACTTGCCCAATATGCCCTCTTTTTTTTCTTACAGATGACTCCAGCTTGATTTTGGTACCTTTTCTTGGAAACAGCTTCAATATTTTCTGATTCACAGCATGGCCATTTATACTTGGGAAATATAGCACCTCCTTACTGCTCCTCTCAGAGGTGTGAGGCCCGCTTACAACCTAGCCTCCTTATCAGGAAAAAAGGAAACCAAAAGATCAAAGAGTAAGAGAAGAGGAATGGGAGCCACAGGTAATAGTTTAGTGTAATGAATCCTCTTCATATAGTCTTTATGACATTTGGTGCTGAGAGTCCGCTTCTGGGGTTTAATCTGGTAATAAAATACATAGGTAGGCAGATACACTTTTGTGCTCTTAAGGGAGATTAATCAGTACCTATATTTCTTCAAAACACATGTACCCTAAGTTATGTGTGCATGTGTGTGTTTGGGAAGGGGGGCATCTGGAACACCGATTTTCTGAGATTAGCCCAAGAGGATGAGTCAGATTAAAAATATGTAATTCCTTTTAGGACCCCCATTATGGAACTGCATTTCTTGTCCTACCTTACTTCAGAAAATTAATGAACTTAGACTATTTCTATTCTTCTCCTTATATCATGACCTGACTTTAAAGACACTTTCTATAACATGCCCTAGAAATTTACTTGCCAAAACAATATCATCTAGTCCAATGGCACATGTTAGGCTATGAATCTGACTATACTACAAGTCAAATCACGTGAACATGACAATGTAATAATTCACCATTTAGTCACTTATTTAAGAACACCAATTATTATATTAGACATTTTGGGCTATGTAATATCTATATAGAATATACAACTATCAATAAGATATGGTCATTGCCCTTGGCTAATTTACAGTCATGGGGTGAAGGGATGTATTTTAGTTGACATTTGTTGGTTATTTTGGTTTTTGTTTGTTTTCGTTTTTGCTCGGAATCCATCCTTCCTTATTTTGGTAACCACTCCCACATTTTGCTACTACTCTTCCACATTATCAACTACAAAGTTGAAGAAGTGGATCCTGAGTCCCTTTAGTCTTGCAGAGGAGACTATCTTTCTGATCAAGATGATAAAAATCCAAGCTGAGCCCATCAGCCAGTCAGAGCAAAGTAGTTATTTCTGAGGCTTCAAGGAATGAGAAGCTCTCTGTCTCTCCTGGGGGTACTGCTAGGAGAAACCTTTCTTCCCTCTAGATCGTGAAAATATATGAGCTTAAATTGTTAGAGACACAAATCAAAACTACAATGAGGTGCCACCTTACACTGATCAGAATGACCATCATTAAAAAGTCTACAAATAACAAATGCTGGAGAGGGTGTGGAGAAAAGGAAACCCTCTTACACTGTTGGTGGGAATGTAAATTAGTGCAGCCACTCTGGAGAACAACATGGAGATTTCTTTAAAAACTAAAAATAGAGCTACTATATGATCCTGAAATCCCAATCCTGGGCATATATCAAGACAAAACTATAATTTGAAAAGATGCATGCACCCCAGTGCTCATAGCAGCACTATTTACAATAGCCAAGACATGGAAGTAATCTAAATGTCCACGGACAAATGAATGGATAAAGAAGATGTGATACATATATGCACAATGGGATACTACTCAGCCATTAAAAAAGAATGAAATAATGTCATTTGCAGCAACGTGGAAGGACCTAGAGATTATCATACTAAGTGAAGTAAGTCAGAAAGATAAAGACAAATATCATATGATAATATCACTTATATATGGAATCTAAAGTATGGCACAAATGAATTTATTTATGAAACAGAAATAGACTCACAGACATAGAAAATAAACTTATGGTTAACAGAGGGGAAAGGGAGTGGGGGAGGGATAAATTAGGAGTTTGGGATTAGCAGATACATAATATATAATATATATAGATAAAATAGATAAACAACAAGGTCCTACTATATAGCACAGGGAACTAGATTCAATATCCTGTAATAAACCATAATGGAAAAGAATATAAAAAATAATATGTATATACATGTATAACTGAAACACTTTGCTGTACGCCAGAAACTAACACAACACTGTAAATCAACTATACTTCAATAAAAAATATACATATATAAATGAGCTTTAATAGAGGTACTAATTTAGGAGAAATCTTGGCACTTCCATCAGATCCCTATGAGGAACCTGTGGTAGATGGAACAATTTCCCTCCTCTCTCCTCCAAAGATACCCACATCCTAATCCCTGGAACCTGTGAATATGTTACCTTACATGGAAAAATGGGTTTTCAGATGTGACAAAATTAAGGATCATGAGTCAGAGAGATTATCCTGGATTATCCCAGTGAACCCAATGTATCACAAGGGTTCTGAGAAAATGGAAGAGGGAGGCATAAAATCATAGAGAAGGAGATGTGATGAGGAAAGCAGGTGGTCAGGGCAGAGTGATGCCATTACTAGAAGGGATCATGGGCCAAGGAATGTGGCCTCTGAAAGATGAAGATGCCAAAAACCAGACTCTCCCCTGGATCCTGCAGAAGGAATAAAGCTCTACCGACACCTTGATTTTAGCCCTGTAAAACTGTACATACACACATACACACACACACACACACACACACACACACACACACACAAACACATGGCAAATTTAGTGGCTTAAGCAACACAAATGTATCCTCTTACAGCATAGAGGTCTGCCTGGAATGCAAGTAGCCCCAGCTGGAAAAAGTAAGAAAGGGATTCTCCCCAAGAACCTCCAAGAAGATTACAACCCTCTGGATACCTTAATTGTACCAGTGTAAGACCATTTACAGAATTTTGACCTCCAGAACCATAAGATAAGAAATGTGTGTTGTTTTAAGAAACTAATTGTGTAGTGACTTGTTAGAGCAGCAATAGAAAATAATACAGAAAATGAGAATGAAGCTGAAACTGTCAAATTAGAGGGAAAAGCTGGAAAGAAAGTGAATTCTTGGTGATACTGGAATAAGTTATTTTGTGTGAAGCCGGCCTGGACTTTGGATTTCTCAGTTACAGGAGACAATTAATTCTTTTATTATTTAATTCAGGTTAAGGAGGATGCCTACCTTTTATAACATAAAGAATCCTAACTAAACCAATTAAAAACAGTTGCTCTTTATTAAGTACATTCTCCTACCATGAAATGTATGGGTTTTATTCGGTTTCAGCTTTGCAACTAATTTTTGACTGGCAGAGGTAGAGGCCATCAGAAGTCTAACTCCAGGTGTGTGATGATATGAACAATGAAAAGAAGGTTTTGTTGTTATTATTAGTCAGCAAACCTTTCTCAACACTCACTGGATAGATAACTTAGTGGTTAAAAGGAAGGACAAGAAAGAGTTCTTGCTTTCAAGCAACGTCCTATCTAAACAAAGAAGTTAGACATATTTTATGGCCTAGAATTTAAAACTTTATGCATGTAATAGCAAAAAAAAAAAAAAAAATACTGCAGTAATTTAGATGAAGGGGGAAATGAGGTGGTCAGAGATAACTTCTTCGAAGTAATAGGACTCCAATGGGACTATTAACCAAACAAAGGATTTGAGGAGATTATGGATGTGTAAAGTTCTGGAAAATGAAATTAAATCAGCCGATAGGACAAGATAATTTGAGTAGGGGCACAGTAGGAGAAGAATCCCCAATAAGGACAGAGCCCTAGAGGGCTTATGAGCTAAAAATACCCAGAATTTCTGGTTTCAGATATTTTCTAAAGTGCAAAAATTACTTGCAAAAAGACATGGCTGGGTCACTTTTTCTAATCTTTAAAGAATAGGAGAGGAAATAGCCAAGTTTCCTTGATTTACATGAAAGTGAGCTGGAAATCAGTTCCAGGCAGGAGATAACAATTGATGATTAAATATATGATCTATAAATACTTAGGAAAGGATGTAAGATCACTAGGACCCAACATGGGTTCACTTAGAATAAATTATTACAGATTGAAGCAGCTGGAAAATGTCACAGACAAATCATACCTGGATTTCAGTGAGGGCTTTTACCACGTACTCATGACGTTGTTGTTAAATCCCTAAGTTAAAATCAGACCTAAACAACAATACGGTGTGGTAAATCCATAGTAACTATTACCGAGGTATTGTATTATTTGGTCAATGCTAATTCATGCCCATTTTGGAGGCTGTTCTCCTGTAACTTACCATAGGGCTCTGCTTCCCTTTGCCCCCATAGCAAATGTTTTTAATTGAGACTTGGGATAGAAATATTAACGTGCTTAACAAATTAACTGGTGACATAAAACTGGAAGGAATAACTAATATACTTGTGGATGAATTTAAAATTCAAAACGATCTCAGCAGGATAAAACAATGAAATTCATCTAAAAAATGAAAATGAAAAAGAATATTTGTAAAGGATTGTACTCCAACTCCACCCCCTATCCCGAAAAAAAAAAAATCCAATTCCGTAAATAAAGAATTGGAAAGAAGGGATTTGATTTCAACTGAGTGGAAAAAAAAAAAAAAAAAAAGGAGCATCTCAATTGACAGTAAGCTAGTTAGGAAAAAACTGTATGATGCATTCATTGAAAAATCAAGTGTCATATGACACCACATTAGACACAATGGTATACCCAAGCTAGGGGGGTTAAGTACCACTCTGCTCTGTGCCCAACAGTACACCCAGGGGGGTTCCCTGTTCAGAGGGAGCTTTAATCCAAAGTTGTATGCCCTTCCTCTTTATTTTTTAAATTACTTCTTCTTCCTTTATCCTATAAATGTGGGCACTTCCTACTGAGTTTAGAATTAAAGTTAGTATGAGTCCCAATAAGTACATATATTTATATATTTAATATTGTATTAACCCATATTAATTTTACATTAATAGAATGTATTACTGTAATAATATAATATTTGATATATATTTAATAATTTGGAAACTATTACAAGTGGTTAAAGTCCAAATAAACTTTATATAGCCTGAATAGAGAAACAAAACAAACGGCATTTTACGGTCATGTCAGGGGAATGAGAATGTGTGCCTTTCTGGGAAGAGGCTGGATTTCATGTGGATGGGAAGAGGAGCACGCAGCCATCACTTATATGCCTATTATGTGCCAGGCTTTAGTCCAGGCACTTTAAATGTTATCTCATTTAATCCTCATAAGAACCTTGTGATGTACTGCTCTTCCCATTCACAGATAAGGAGCCGAAAACTATGCAAGTTAAAACTGCCAGCCCAACATCACAGTTAATAAGTATAAGAGCTCAAACTGGAGCAGGCCCTACCCCGAGGACACCGAGGCCCCCCGCGCTGGGTGTGCTGCCTCCCAGCTGTGTACCAGGAAGTAAGGCCGCCATAACAGCCAGCTCCTTAGAGAGCACCATTTCTTCTCTGTAGAGAACAAGGCCTTCCTTGGGTATGGGTTGTATCTTTGTCTATCTCATGTATTGTAAAAATCCTAGCTAAATAACTCAAGAAGACAGTGCCCCGAACAAGTTCTGGTAATGCTGTGCTATGGGAAGTGATGAGGGAATTCACCCTCGGCTCTGGGAGACGTTGGCTCAAAACGCTCTATGGCAAACTTCTCCAAATGGCTGTGACGTCTGAACATTACAAACTGGGATGCATGTTCTTCACATCCTCCCGACCAATAGTCTCCAGCCCCTAGATGGCTGCCCACAGGGAGGGCATAGCTGGCTCCACCTCAATCATCTCTTCGACAAGGTATCTTCGGGAACTTGGGTAGTTTTTTCTATGATAGCCCATGGCAATGGAGGAAAAAGCCTTAACGATCTCCAAAATGGGAAAGGAACTTTCCATCTCAGAAAAGAGCAAAAGCAAGTTCTTTTGCAAGTAGAAAAGTGTCATTTTTGCAGTTGAATACTCTTGAAAATTGGTACTTTGGTACAACTCTATTCCCCCGAACTGAGGGAATTCTCCTTCTGAGGCTGGTAAAATGGCTGCAGAAATAGCCTATATGTTGCTACAGTGGTATGCTACAGAGGTTTAATTGAATAATTTCCTGTTTCTACTTCCACCATGTGAAGTATTGCAGAAGGACCAACTGCTGGCCTTGATCCATGAGAAAACCTGTGGTGTCTCTTCTTATGCAATGTGGGCTCTCTCAAGTACCCAGAACTGAGAGCTCTTAAGAAAAAGGAGAAGGAGACAAGTTCATTTCTTTGAGTGCAGTGGTAAAGGAGGCAAGGGGACCCTGAAAGCCAGAAAAGAAAGGCTGGGCCCTGTAAAGTCCAGGAAAAGTAACAGATAAGACAACAGGCGAGAAATTACACTCCTAAGCGGCTATAGGACAAAGGAGAATTGAAAAATGTATAGTATCATCATCATCAAAACCAATGAAAACATTAAAATCTAACCTTCCAGAGGGTGAGGAAGGAACATTTGTCCACTGATTTTTTTTTAACTAACATACGAAAACACAGGCACTTTAACTTCTACACACAATATTGCCTTTCATCATGAACTATGGACTGTATCTCCAAAAATCTTAACTAGTAGTGTGGGGTACTTTCATGCTTATTTCACAAAATGTGAAAATGTGATTTTTTTAGACATGGTTTTAAGTAATTTAAAATAAAAAGGCCAATGGAGCATTGGAGTTTAAAGTATTTTTTTCACCTATCAACTTGTCATCGGAAGGAAAAAATGCTTTAAAATATTTTCCTTGGGATATTTGACCTTTTCCCTGAAAAGGATGGAAACATTTTTGATGCCAATATTTTCTTAGGTTTTCAATTTAAAAAATAATAATAATAGGAGATGGGTTACCTGAAGACAGTACATCTATTCAATGAACTAAGGTATAGGCCTTAAGAATTATGCTGCAGAAAAAAATAAATCATGAGACTTTATAACATCTTAAGTGAAAAAGTTAAAAAAAACAGGTCCAAATTTCAAGTATTGTCTGATCTCTCTTTTCCAATGAATATGCCCCCTCGACCTCCCCACACACATATACAGTATTCCAGGAGGGTAGAAAGGGGATGGACTTAGGGATCAGCTGCACTTAAGTTCAACTCGAATCTAGGCACTGAAAGACTTCAGTCAGGTTTAAATCTCTGAGCCTCCATTTCCTCTCTGCAAAATAAAGACATAAATATGCTCTGAGCACCACTGTGCTTGCAGTTTACACTCTATACAAGCTCTTCTCAACACAGCCAGACCGCTTCTTTTAAATATAAGTCAGACCAAGTCACCCTGCTCAAATGAATGGATAAAGAAGAGGTGGCACATATATACAATGGAATATTACTCAGCCATAAAAAGAAACGAAATGGAGTTATTTGTAGTGAGGTGGATGGAGTTAGAGTCTGTCATACAGAGTGAAGTAAGTCAGAAAGAGAAAAAGAAATACAGTATGCTAACACATATATATGGAATCTAAGGGAAAAAAAAAAAAAGGTCATGAAGAACCTAGGGGCAAGATGGGAATAAAGACACAGACCTACTAGAGAATGGACTTGAGGATATGGGGAGGGGGAAGGGTAAGATGTGACAAAGTGTGAGAGTGGCATGGACATATATACACTACCAAATGTAAAATAGATAGCTAGTGGGAAGCAACCGCATAGCACAGGTAGATCAGCTCTGTGCTCTGTGACCACCTGGAGGGGTGGGATAGGGAGGGTGGGAGGGAGGGAGATGCAAGAGGGAGGAGATATGGGAACGTATGTATATGTATGGCTGATTCACTTTGTTATAGGGGAGAAACTAGCACACCATTGTAAAGCAATTATACTCCAATAAAGATGTTAAAAAAAAATAAAAAAACCTTTCTGTGGTTCTACATCTATTCATCTCACTCAAATTCAGTTCCGCCTGACTCAAAAGACCCGAAGAACCTACATTTCCCTTTTCCTTCACTGTCTGACACTGCCTCCTAGGTGCCCCTTCAGTAAGTCCAGGGCTCCAGTCGCTGGCCTCCTGCTGTTCCTGGTACACATGGGCACCCTGCCACCTCAGGGACTTTGCACGCATTTCCTCTCTCTGAGACACTGCTCCCCAGAATCTGGGGGCTTTCTCCCCAAACTCTTTAGGTCTCTGCTCAAACACCACTTTCTCAGGGAAGTCTCCTTTGACTGCCTTGCCTACAGAAGTGCCACAGGAATATAAATTTAAGGCAGAAAGTCAAGGGATCAGGAGACTCTTCTGTGTTCTCGAATTATGTTCTCTACCCCATCACTTTTTCTCACTTAGCCCTCAGATCTCAATTCAATCATTACTTCCTCAGAAAAACCATCACAGAGTAGATCAAATGCCCCTATGAGAGCCACTCATAGCCCATGTCCCTCTTCTTTACTGAACTTACCAAAGTGGTCATTTTGTATTTAATGTTGACTAATGTCAGTCTTTCTCACTAGACTGTGAGCAAGATGAAGATTCAGGTTTTTGCTCGCCATTGTTATTCCAGCACTGGTATAATGACTGGCCCATAACAAGTGCTCAGTGTGTATTTTTGAAGGAATGAACACACTGCTATTGCCCACAGTGGCTGCGGAATGACAGCATCTGATGATCTGGGATCCAGGGGCCCAGCCACCTTTTTATCTTGTCTCAGCAGACAGGTGACAGACCAACAACAGCCCAACTTGGAAAGAACGGCCCTAGCACAGCATACTGTGCTGCAGTTGTGTCCTGGCATCAAGTCTGGGCAGCTGGACTAAACCTCAGTGCAGTCCCAGTAAATAAGTAGAGGTCAAACTCATCACCAAAGATTGGACAGAGGACAGGAAGACAGAGATCGACCTCTGAGATCCAGTACAGGTGGGCCGATCCACACAAGAAAAACGTAAATGGTTACAGAAAATGGGATGCTTTTTAATGCAGCCATCAGAATTGTTTATGAAAGGTTATTCACTCTGTGGTAAAATTCTTATTATGTAAGTAAAAAGACAGAATCTATGACTATATCTGATTGCCACTAAATAGAAATTATGTAAAGAGAACAGAATTAGGATGAAGCATGGAAAAATGTTATTCATAGAGCTCCCTGAGAGACGAGGCTGTGAGTGGTACTTTTTTTTTCCTTCTCATTGTTCGGAACGATACACAATTAATGTGGACCACCATTAAAATCAGGAACATATAAAAAAGGAGTGGGCACCTGTTGCTTTTGCTGCATGCATCCACTTATCCTTCTTTGGACAGCTGAACGTCCATCTCTCTCTGAAGAGCAAAAGCTTCCTCGTCCTCATTTCGGGATGCTCTTTGGGTATGTTCCTAGCCACGGGGATGCCTGAGCAATGTGACTGTGGTCCGCCCAGGACAGAGGAGATGCACGGAAACTGTGCTGGGACACTGGGCAGAGCAGACCTGTGTGTTCCCATTGGACTTGAACCGAGAGGACTTCAGGCCTGGGGCTGCTGCCCTTTCCTTCAATGTGAGGGGGGCGTCTGGCTGAGGATGGAGGGAGAACAGAACTGAGAGAGAGGGAAAAGCAGAGTCCTGGTAACACATTCAGAGCCCCAATAAAGTTGAGGCAGAAAGTGGTCATAGGCCCAAACTTTCAAATTACTTGAGTTATCACATCCTTTTATTCAGCTTGGCTTGGGTCTTCTTGCAACCAATGAATTCACGAGTAACATGGGAAAATGTCCTTTTTCCCATGTGCCCAGGTGATGGGGACAGGGATGTGACATGCACAGGATGAGGCAAAAAGCAGCAGCTATGGCTCTGACTACCACGTGGTTTGGGTTTTCTGGGCAATATGAGAGATTGTGAGTTAGTCTATATTTGGCCACCATATTTGGATGGCCACCATATTTGGAAAGATTACAGTCCTATTTCCTGTATCGGTCAATATAGTGCTCACTGAATCAACAAACAACAAAGCTGCATGTGTTCTCCAAATATATGGTATTTCCATAAAGTCATCTTCCATATTTACAATAAGAAAATCCCCATGACTTATTTTGGCTAACGTGAATATAAAAACAACTTTTAGGGATGTCAATAAAATAGTTAAATTCCACCTATATAATCTGTTATTTTGGACACACAAGCATATTTTAAATGACACAAAGGATAAATGATACATTCACTTACAAATAATCTTTTCCACTCTCACGTTGTAGCAATTGTGTTTATACTCTTCACATGCATTCCTAACATCAGTGTCTGTGTATTTGATTCAGGGGAGTCAATTCTCACTCATGTTTACCACCGTTTTTCAGAGCACATCATTGTTGTCATTCTATTAAGTTGAGATGCAGCCATTTGAATCTATAGATGGGCCCATAAGTGGCCATCACCATAGCACTGGAGCAATTTCATTTTTCTATTCACTCTATAACTGTAGAAATGGTGTCTTCAAAGCATAACTGCTTTTGGTATTGCTTTCAGTAAAATGATTGTTAAAAGGCTTTTTTAGGATTATCTCAAATACTTACAATCTTGGGGTCATAGTCTCAGGAATAATTACTAACTCTGGTGCTATTTTTTTAACACCTTAAAAGAAAACGAATTAGGTCAGTGACCTGTTTAAACATACAAAACTGTCATTGATTGAGATCAGCTCAGACCTAATTTTTTTTGTCTGAAAAGTGCTTCATTATTTACAATCAAGTAATAGAGAAAATGTCCCTTAACATCTTCAAATACAGAGTAAGAGATAACTATCTTAGGAAAAAATAATCTTAGCTTGGGTGCATGTGATATTTGGGGGTATGATACTGAACAGCTTAAACATGATATGGGCCCTTACAGAGCTTAGAGTCTTTAGGGTGAAGCAAAAGTACAAATAGACAAGTGCAATTCAATGTGATAAACACTGTCTGATGGGCAGTATCATGTGCGGAGGAGGCACCGAAGAGGGACATTGTAAGTGGACTCCAGAAGGTCAGGGCATGCTGCCCTAAGAAAGGAAGAGTTAGGTGGCCTCTAAATAATGCATAACAATGAACAAGGAAAAAAATGTGTGTGTGTGTGTGTGTGTGTGTGTGTGAACATAAGGGGCTTAATAGTAGACTGCAGGTGGCCGGAAAGGGGCAGAATGTTCCAGGCAGAAGGAATAACATCTGCAAAGGCACAGGTGAAAGAAACACTGCATATTTTATGGTAGAAGCTCCATCCTTCTCCTAAAAGGTCAGCAGCAGTGTGTTTGTTTGTTTGTTGTTGATATTTAAATACTTCACTGTGATGAGAGCTACTGAGGACGCTGTTAGAAAAACAGAGACCCAACTTTTCAAGTCTCTAGCATTTTCCAGGACAATATGGCATTTCCCTGCCAGATGGAGAAAAACTAGAAATAAACAGCATTAGTGTTAAAGGCCATATTCATGATCATTTTAAAAGTGCATGGAATTCCAAGATGTGAAATTCATTTCAAAGAGCCAAGTTAGTGCAGCCTTGCCAGCTCCCCTATGGGGAAAGCCTCTTGGCTGAGAGACTGCCCCACCCCTGGCTCTGCCAGCAGGTCTGCACTGCTAATAGCTCAGGACATATCTGCTTAACAGGAGCTGAGACGTACTTTCTAAAACGGCACCCTCATTCAAAAATATAATATGAGCTTTTACTGTGTATAAGGAATGCTGTGAAATGGTACACAGGATACGAGATTGAATGCATCACCAAGTTCCTGCTGGCAATCAAGGAGTTTACAGTGTAGGAAGACAAAGACGTTGCTACATCATGAACACTTCAGAATCAGACACACATACACAGCATACAGTTATGTGCTCTCTTGAATTATTTTCTAATTCTTACAGCCATGAGACTTTAACATTGTATCAAGCTATGTAAAATAAAAACTTTAGAAATATGAGGAGACATAGAGGAAAACCCACAATGATATTGTGATAACCATCAAATTGTTTTTAGAGTTTGACAGATCAAATTGGTTTAACCAACTTGTGAAACGTAGAATTTAGAACCAAATGGGAAATGAAGAATGCATTAGTAGTTGGACTAACTACATGCAGAGCTTCTGTCCTGGAGCTCTTCATATTTTCTCTTCCTTAAGAAAGAATTGTTCTCAGAGTTGGGGGCAGACCAGACCTTCAAGTTTTTGTTAATTGATTTCAACTCTTGTGGCTGGAGAGTTGCAGACACACAAAGCCAACCAGATATCACAAAGCCACACTGACTGGTGAATGATTTCCTTAAAGGAAATACAGTCTGAGGTAGAAGAAGGAGAGCCAGCCTGGGAGTCTAGACATCTGGGATTGAGCCCACTTCTGACCCTGGGCAGGGTTATTTATAAAATGAGGGAGCTGACCACATCAGTGCCATCAGAGCCATCTGAGATGTTTGTTAAAAACGAAGATTCATGGCTCTACTCCATATGTACAGAATCATAATCTCCATGGGGTGACATTTGGGCATCTACACTTTTATAAAGCTTCAAATTTTAGGAAGAAAGCCTCGTACTGGACCACTGACCAATGTTTGGGAATCACTGATTTAAATAATAATCTCTGGAGCTCATTTCACTTCTAAATTTTTCTGATTCCATAATTATAAATACATAATCTTTTATATGAATTCCAAAGTGGGGACTTAATAAGGAGTGGTTTACTGGTTGATCAAAAACACCTGAGTTGGTAAATCTATCCTAAATTACTTCTGAGATATTGAAGCTTGACTATACCTAAAATTGACCTTGACTCTCCCAAGTAGATGAATAAATGATTTAGGGAGACAGGCATAGTTCTCATTCCCTAGATGTAGCTTCTAGGTTGCCACAGGCTCTGAAAGCAATCTCCAAAGGTAGTTCCCAAAGTTATAAACAATGGCGACATTGTTGAAAAAAATCACACGTGCTTTATTTCAAAGAAAACGTAATGTGGAAAGGACATGGATTTTGCTTTAGAGGACCTAGTTGGAGAAATGGTGTTTGTTACTGATGGGGTTATCTCAAATAATTACTCATTCTCTTTGAATTGATTTTCCCTTAAATACTGCTGTTAGGGTTAAAGACTATAATATACATGAAGAGGCTTTGTAAGGTAAAATTATAGTCTTAATAAAAATTATAGTGTTGAAAAATGTTAAGTTTGTAGCATACATGGGAGTATATAAGCAATAGCATATTTGATGGAAAATAATCCATCACTTTTTTTTTTAATAGTTATATTCCATAAATTGAGTTTGCGTTCTTCACAGATGTTCTTTTTAGTATAAAATGGATTTTAACCAAGAGGTTCCTACATGTGACGGAAGCAGGGAGAAGATGTAAGTGGAGTGTGGAGGCTCAGATTAAACAAGGGCTGGTCTCTGAGAGCTCCCAGGGCTGGGTGAGTTAATGTGCCACCAGCACACACTTGAAGAAAAATTCCATTTTGCTTGATTCCTAAGGTCCAGAGGTTTTCATTTGCATGGTCTATAACAGTGGGCTTCAGACAAGTAATCTTGTATCGCTTTTATTTATTAAGAGTCTGAAGTGCAAACCCATTTTGAGGCGCTCTGCATTATTCTGATGAGTGGTTATTTTATAAACACGTTGTTCACACACTAAGTACAGAGTGGCCCTTCTATTTTTGAGACTTTGAGGCAGGCTGTTGCATGTGCACGCAACAGGAGTGAGATCTCTTCCTTGGGGGCCACTGTGTGTGGTCTCAGCATCTTGTGGGGCTATATCCCTCTTCATGAGTGTTCCCGGCAGGATCTCCTGCACTAACAAAGCAGTTCTCAAATACATGTGATTTTTTCCCCCAAAGGACATTCTGCAACATCTGAAGACATTTTTGTGCTACTGGCACGTAGGGACGCTGCTAAACATCCGACAGTGAACACGACAGCCGCTACCGAAAAAGAATTACCTGGCCCAAAATGTCAGTAGTGCCCAGTTTGAGAAACTCTGCCCTAAACGGATCTTTGGCACGTATTGCCTTTTTGTTCCTGTAATAAAGTGCTGATAACCTCTAGAGTTAAGTCAAGCCCCAGTGGGAAAAACCGAAGAGACCTCCACAGCCTGAAGCTAAGCATCCTTCCTGCCACCACCTCCCTTCCTGACATTAGGAAAACCAGTTCAGCCCTCAGGGCCTCTGCTCACTGACTGGTAAAATGAAGGTTTGGGATTAGATGGGTAAATTTCAAAAGATGCCCTTCCATGTCACAGTACGTTGTGAATCCTCTATAGAGGATAATGTTAAGAGCCAACTTTCCTGCGTGCCTGCTTCAGGTAGGGACTGTTCCAAGTGCTTTTCAGGTACTAACTCATCCCACCTCCACAACACGTTGACCTAGTGTGTTGTGTATTAACCACCATTTACAACCTGATAAGAAGACTAGGACGCAGAGAGGATAGTAGTTACCGAGTCTGCCTACCTCTCATGGGTGGCAGAGCCAGGATTTGAATCAGGTGGTCTGATTCCAAAGCCTGCACAAGGAGCTGACGTGAGCATCTCCTCCCCAAAGAAGGAGAAGCCAGGAAGGGATCAAGCGGGAAGTACTACTGCCCTCACCTCTACTTCACCTCCAGCTGCTTTATCTCCTCCCGAGGTTCTACGTGCTCGCGCGCTAAGCATGAATCATTTGTTGAACTAGATTTTCAATAAACCACTATATATGCGATTCCTCAGCTTTTTCCATTTTTGAGATTTTACTATATGAACCTTCCAAAATGGCTAATCCAAAATAAAACTTGTCCAAAAGCGTGAACAATAATAAAAAATAATGATAATTCTAAGAGAGCAATCAAAATAACTAGATATTATATGCATAGGAATAAAGACAATCTTGGATTATACTGACTTTTCCCTGAAAAAGTATAAAGCACATAACCAATTTAAGAACAGCCCAACATGGAAAGAAATACAAGTTTAGAAAACTGTTGAACTTGGGACCTAGTATCTGCATTTTAAATGGAGTCCTGGCAACACAGATTCAATATAATATGCCTTTAAATACCAACCTCCCCTAGTGCATTTAAAATTGATTCAAGTTGCAAAAATTCAATGTAGACTCGACTTTTCAGGATTCCATCTGTTACATACAACGGAATACACCTGCAAAAGCTCATTTATCCTCCCAATACCGCAATTTCTCCAAAAGCATTATTTTCCACATTTTTGAGAGAAAAAGAAAGATAATGCAGCATCTTGTATAAGCAGAGGACTAAATGAATGCTGTTTGATGAGAATGACTCACAAGTAATGATAAGGATCACAGTGATGACAATGGTAAATGTGAACTGTCCATGATCTGAGAATTAGAGGCAACTCTTTATTTGGAGAATAGAAATCTTATTCATTATCCTCAGCTACCATCATGGTAACTGAGTATTATAAATAATGCATACCTTTCCAATTTCTACTACATAATATCGAGACCTCACCATCATTGAGAAATGATCATATTAATGCATTCAAAAATTAAGTATCATAATTTTATTGTGATTTACCGTGGCACACTGCTGGTTATTCACTCAATAGCCTTTCTTCCTCACGACACCCTCTTCTTTCTAGCTGGCAGAGCCTGCTTCCACTATAAGGGCTGATAAAGCAAGTTATTTGCTTCTCTTGCAGCCAGAGCACAGACAAAATGCCAAATAAGTACATCAGGAGAAGTCTGCAAGCCGTCTGGGAAGGAAATTCTCTCTGTTTCCTTTAGATGTACTTGTGTAAAGGTGTGAAGACTGGGGCAACCGCCATCTTGCAAAAATGGTGGAATAAGTCAAATAATGAAAACCATCATTTTGAGAGAGGTAGACCAGAGAGACAGAAAATACCCAGGTGGACCAAATCTTTGTGAGAGGTGTAAAAAAAAGCAGAAAAAGGGGGCTTAATACCCAACATTATCCTAATAGCTGTTATTAAACACTTATGCTGCAGTGTAGTTATTGATGTTGCCTTCTTTGTATATTAAATTCCATCATGACTTTTTCATCATTGTATCCCTAGAACCAAGAAGAGTACTTGCAATACCATGAATACACAATAAATGGCTTAAGTGAATGTTGAATCAAAAACAGAGGGAAATCTAGAATAGCCAAGATATAGAAGCAACCTAAATGTCCATCGACAGATGAATGAATAAAGAAGACGTGTGTGTGTGTATGTGTGTGTGTGTGTGTGTGTGTGTATCTTTATACATACATATACACACACAATGGAATATTACTTAACCATAAAAAAGAATGAAATAATGCCATTTGCAGTGACATGGATGGACCTAGAGATTATCATATTAAGTGAAGTAAGTCAGACAGCAGAGAAAGACAAACATCATATGATATTGCTTATATGTGGAATCTAAAAAAATGATACAAATGAACTTATTTACAAAACAGAAATAGATTCACAGACATAGAAAACAAACTTATGGTTACCAAAGGGGATAGCGAGGGAAGAGGGGCAGGGATAAATTAGGAGTCTGGGATTAACATAGACACACTACTATGTATAAAATAGGTAAACGACAAGGACCTACTATATAGCAGAGGGAACTATACTCAATATCTTGCAATAACCTATAAGGGAAAAGAATCTGAAAAAGAATATATGTATCTGAATCACTTTGCTGTACACTTAAAACTAACACAACCTTGTAAAGTAACTGTACCTCAATTTAAAAAATAATTCACTTAAAAACAACCAAAAAAAAAGAAACAAAAGAAACCAGAGGGAAATCATACAGTGACCAATTCCTTCAAAGAGACTTTCCTCTGAAATTTTACCAGTTCCTTTTATTGGTCAAGAGGGAAATAGACCATAATTATTATTCTAATAATAGAATAAAAGTTAGAGGTAAGCTACAACATATATACATTTTTTCAGTGCTTTGATCAACAGCCAACATATTAAACAAGGAGAGCTGGAGAATCAGCCTTAAATTCTCATGACAACTTTGTCACTTTCAGTCATGTGATATCCAGCATGTTGGCCCTCAGATTCCCAATTGGCAGAAAGGAACGATGACCTCTAGGGTTGTGACAAGTATCACATGAGATAGCATGTACGAAAACATTCTCTAATGTGTAGGTCTCCTTGAAAAAAGTCTCACGAATGCAGTGGGATGAGGGGGTGGAATCTGTTTTAACATGAAACTCAAAGTGGTTTGCTTTTTCATTTGTTGCATTAGAGTTATTCAATACATTCTGGAGCAGAGGATGAACTACCCCCACCAGGCCAGAATAAAAGCTATTAGGTTTTTAAAACTGAGTCTCCATCCTTGAGGGGAACTATTTTTCTTATTTCTAAAGATTTGGCTTCCAGTGGACAGCTGAGACACCTCTTCTTGTGCTAGGAGGGGCAATTATGAGAGAGAGAGAGAGCTGGGCTTTTGATACCAGGAATATAGGCTGTGGAAGCAGGAAAGGTGGTGAGGCTGGGGGCATGGGAGAAGGATGTAGGGGACTGCGAATTTCAGAGGCCCCAGTCAAGAAGGTGGTCTGGGGGCTTCCCTGGTGGCGCAGTGGTTGAGAATCTGCCTGCCAATGCAGGGGACACGGGTTCGAGCCCTGGTCTGGGAGGATCCCACATGCCACGGAACAACTAGGCCCGTGAGCCACAACTACTGAGCCTGCGCGTCTGGAGCCTGTGCTCCACAACAAGAGAGGCCGCGATAGTGAGAGGCCCGCGCACCGCGATGAAGAGTGGCCCCTGCTTACCACAACTAGAGAAAGCCCTCGCACAGAAACGAAGACCCAACACAACCAAAAATAAATTAAAAAAAAAAAAAAAGAAGGTGGTCTGGGAGAGGGCCAGGACCTGAAGTGTTCCTGGTGGATACAGATCTCACCAGCTGACTTCTTTTGATCCAAAACTGTATATGGGCTATAAATCAAGAACTGTGCCAGCCAACTGCTCTTCATGTGAAAGGATCTTTGCATTGTTAGACCCTAGGGCTCCCATTAGCTGCTGTCCAGTGGAAGAAACGCCCAGAACCTGACAGCTCTTCACTCTTTTTTTGCCTGGCAACACTGAGGACACTGGCCTCGGTGCCCCCATGACACACTGCTAAGACCCATGGGGATCCCAGCCATCTAAAAAAAAACTGATACAGAGGATGAACCAACTGTGAACATAAGGAACTAAACTGAGAGTACCAGGGCTGGGTCAATGGAGAATACATATTACCATTACATTAATGTTACATGGACAAGCTCCAGCTTTAAGATATGGAAGTGTAGGTCAGTGGGCAAAAAAAAAAAAAAAAAATTAGTAGCAGTCTTATTGATTTCTTCACTTTCTGAAATGTTATTGCACTTACAGTGAGTATCAAATAATTTAGCAGTCAGTCCTTCTTTGTTGATTATTACTTGTACAAATCTCTGCCATCCATCTTTTTGTTTCTGTTTTCATAAGCACCGCCAAGGGCCCTTCCTTAGCTCCTACATGAACCAATGACTTACTAAAACGCATCTCCTGCTTCTAAAATATACTCCCTTTTAATCAACTTTACACATAGCAATCAGATTAGTATTTCAAAAATCCACCTATGATCATAGCTTCCCTCTTCGATATCTTTTAATATTTTATTTTTACCAGAATTCAGTTCAAATTACTTAGGATCTGACCCCCATGTTTTCCTGTTATTTGTATTTCCTTCCACATTCCTTAATCTTCAGCCAAAATCCATAGCCTGGTTGTCTGAACTTAACCCTTACCATTGGCATCTCCATATCACCTCTCATACTTTTCCTGCTGCCTGAAATACTTGTCACTCACTTCCACCTGTTGAAATCCTTCCCTTCTTCCATAACCCACTGAATTGCTGCCTTATCCTTTAATATCTTCCCTGATACCTTCTAGTCATCCCTTTGCCCATAACTAGAAACCATACTGCCAGATCATAAACTCCTTGGTACACAGGGTAGATGCTCAAAACTATTTCCTAAACACAAAAACTTTGCTAGCTAACTTAGCTTCTAAACTGGATGTTCCTTGAGGCCAAAGACCATGTCTTTTTCCTAATTCCATCCCACTCCTTCCTCCCAGCATCTAGCATACAGCCTTGCTCACAGTAAGAATTCAGGACATGTTTGAGGAACGTTGGTCTATTTCTTCATTCCTCCACTAACATTTACCAAGGAGCTTTCCATATGGCAGCTGTTCAGTAAAAACTTGTTCCAAACAGGTGACTCACTGTCATCCAAACAATTTAACCAGTGCTTCCAAAAAAAAAAAAAAATCCGTACTAAAAGACTTAGCTATTCAGGTGAGACAAAAGCAGTGTAACTAACAACTAACGGCATTTTTCAGCAAGATCCTTCCATAGCCATGGTCACTGTCAGGAAGAAATGCTCCCTTGATGTGTCCTGACACTGAGCTATACACCCACCAAATAGTGGCATCATCCAACCCACAACAGCTGGTTCTGATGATCTGTCATATAGAACAGGATGGAAACTCTTTTTTAAATCTGCTGTTTTCCCCAGCTTGTCATAGATTCTTTTGAAGCATCTGTTCTTTATAAAACAGTGTGGGTTAATTCCAGGTACCTATAATCTTTTTAGAAATTTAGCTGATTCTGTTTGGCCCTCCCAACTGCTTCCCCAGGTATGTTCAATATATATCTCCTATGGTTACCATTTCCTGTTCTAAATGTATTAGTCACCAGCTCCACTCTATTGTTTAATTTAGAGACTCAATATTTTTAATCCTTTAGAGACTGTGCAATTTCAACATCAATTCTTTGTGACAGTTGCAACAAAACAACAAGCCAATCTCTTAAAAAGTCTGGGATGCAAGCCATCAGGCCCCACAGTTTGGATTTGAACACATTTGTCACATTTCCTCCTGCCCCTGTTACTTTTCTCTCTGGGGGTAGTGATTATTTGTAAATTCTGGTGAGCTGAATGTAGCAAGTCGCAGAATCCCATTTCACCTTCAAGGAAATGCTGAAGAACAGAAGGTGTTTTAATGTCTTTGTAAAGTTGCAAATAAGCATCTGTTTACATCTGGATATTCAGCTCTTCGGTTTTCATTTTTAATTCCCCACTTAGTGGAACAATCAGTAATCCTGAAAGGGTGACCTGCTAACCGAGTAGAGGTATTATTTTACACCCCATTTCCCTCTGCAGCCCTTGGATACAGTGGAGACAGCGGTTAGTTTTTATTTTTGTTGTTGTTAAGTCTTCAAGTGTCTAAATAAATCTGTCTAAGCAAATAATACACAATGTAAAATAAATGCAATTTGATTCATATATGGGCATGCATACACATATTGAGAGATTTTTTTACAGCAGCTGTTTTGTAATTAATTTATCTTGACATGAATACTGAAGAAAAAAGGATGGACTCGAAAGGTACTAATTTAGAAAACGAATGCTCTCATTTCATGATATTAATATATCATGTAATATTTACTAAGAGAAAAACTTCAGGGGATTTATTTCTTTCCTAAAATATTTCAGACCAAAAAAACAAAAAAAACAAAAAACACTGGTGTCAGTTTTTGACTGTTCATGAAAGCTGATCCCATGGTTTTGACAGAATCGGCCTGTCTATACTAAATCATTTAATAATTTATTACTAGTTTATAAAATTAATACATTATTCCGTTATGCAAATGGTTTGTGTAGAAAGATACAGTATAAGCTAATGGCATAACAGAACGTTTTACACAAAAATGTCATGAGAAGCAAGATAATACTCACACCCAGGCTTAAGTCTAGACAATAGGGAGACACTGAAAGTCTCTGAGAAATTTCATGTGTCTGTAAGACTTAAACTTCTTAAATATCATTGACTCTTATATGACAGAGACCTGAAACAATTCAATTCAGCATATACCAGGACTTATCTGACACACTCTTTTCTAAAACACTGAAATCGCTTATCCAATAACCATTTCCACTGCCCTTTTCTCCTTTCTAACTAGAATAATTTGCGGGCCCAATAGCAAGGTTTTTGCCCCTTTTGTGCTAAGCCATCCTTGGCCTTAGGAATGCCGATTGTTCAAAGCCCCCGCACCTGTTCCCATAAATGTTGCTTTGGTGAAGGCATGAACATGTGATGAAATCCACACCAAATAATTCATTCAACCCATATTTACTGACACTATAATGTTTCATCCACTCCTCTGGGTGCTGGGGACTGCAGTAAATAAAAGAGGCACACCCCCGCCCTCATGGAGCAAAGAAGGGGCTGTCCTTCTTTCTTATAGATGTTGATGTAGCTCTTCTGACACCCACAACAGCTGCAGCCACCTTGAAGCTATGGAGATGGCCTGAAGAAGACGAAACCAGCACACCCAGGGTGGCAGTGAGAAAAAAAATGGAAAGAATCTGAGTCCTACGTGACATAATTAGCATCCAAACAAACCTGGAGTCACCCTTCTGGACAAAATATCAATATAGTGGGTTAAGCTGAATCCCCCCAAAAGATGTATCTAAGTCCTAACCTCTAGTACTTATGAGTGTGACCTTATTTGGAAATAGGATCTTTGCAGATGTAATGAAGTTAAGGCTCTTGAGATGAGACCATTCTGGATTTAGGGTGGGTCCTAAATCCAATTACTAGTGTCCTTATAAGAGAAAGGAGAGAGATTTGAAATGCAGAGAGAGGAAGTCCATGAGAAGATACAGCAAAAAGGCATGTGAAGATGAAGGCAGAGATTGGAGTGATGCTTCTATAAGCCAAGGAATGCCAAAGACTGCCTGCAGCCCCAAGAATTTAAGAGGGACATGGAACTGATTCTCCCTTAAAGCCTCTAGCGGGAAACAGCCCTGTGACACTTTATTTCAGGTTCCTGACCTCCAGCACTGCTGAGAGAACAAATTCTGTTGTTTCAAGCCACCTAGTGGGTGGTAATTTCTTAGGGCAGCCCTAGGAAACAAATACAGTGAAATAATGTATTTCCTTAACGTTTAAGCCCCCTCATGATTTATTCTTAACACATGGAAGCCAGAGAGAATATAACACTCCTTGCTTAAAGCTCCCCAAAAGTCGTTCTTCTCAGTCATATTAAAAGCCCAATATCCCTTCACTGGCTCATGGGATCTGTCATGATCTGGTCCCAGGTAACCTCTCAACTTCTTTTCTCAGGCTTCCCTCTGTCTCTGCCACACGTCTTCCTGGCTGTCCTTTGAACACATCTGCACCTTAGGAGTTTTTGTACTGGTTTTTCTTCTACCTGAAATCCAACTTTCCCAAATATCTGCATAGTTTCTTAATGCATCTCCTTTTAGTCTTTGCTCAAATGTTCCTTTAACAGTGAGGTTTGCAGACACCTACTACCACTATTACTACCAACTACTCTATTGAAAACAGTAAAAGGCCCCCACCCCGTTGTACGAGAGGTAATGATGCACCTCACCCCATTCTACATTTCCTTTTTTGTCCATAGAACTTATAACCTAACATGCTCTATAATTTAGTTTCTTTATTGCATGTATTATTTATAGCCTGCATCTTCCACTACTAGAATATAATCCCTCTGACAGCAGGAATCTTTGTATGAAAAACTCATGTACCTAGAGAAGTGCCTGGCCCCTAGAAGAGGCTCAGTAAATAATTGCTAAATTAAATAAATGCATGATTTCTTTTTTTTTTTTTTTACTTTTAGCCTAAACCATCACCTAAATGATTCTAACTGACATGCATTAGCATTGCAATCCTTACAAATATGAACAATTGCTTCTCTCTCCTAAAATTTTCCTCTCCAATTTCCCCTCATTTATTCTCAGAAACACTTTACATGCCTGCATGAAGTTATGTGGCTGTATGTAAATTAAAATAGCTCAAGTTTTCTTCTGTAACCAGTTAGGAAAGAAAACCACTATCACACACATTCCAGTGCAATTTGCTTTTGTTTTTGTTTTTCTTTCTACTCAACAAGCATGACTTCTCTCAACTATCTCTATCCTCGGGATGTTGCATTGGTCTCCACTAGAACATATATTCTTGAAATTTGAAAATTATTAATTAGGTCAATTTCAACAAAATGTTTTTTATGTCAAACATTTGAAGATGTTAACTCTTCTAAAACAATTACTTCCCAACTGTTTTGTTTTTGTGGGCTCATTTGCCAGAATAAGGCAATACTGTCTTGCTTTGAAAAGTCATCTGGACCTGTCCATGTATCTTGAATCCATTTATTACTGTACTTTGGAGAGATGGCTCCAGCAATCCACATCAAAAATGCAGGCTTTAAATAATTTCAGCAAGGCTGACAGTTCACTTGTGCCTGGAAATGAATGTGCACATCAATCTGAAGACTGTTTAGTACACTGCATGTCTGGGTGCATCAAAACAGGAAATACGTTTTGTAACATGGCATTCCTTCTTATTTGTGAGACTCCTTGTACTTTCAGTTGTGTCCCTTCAAGATAGATAGGATCAAAGGGTTCAGAAAAGACTAATGAAAACTATTAGAGATGGGGAATAGAAGAGAAACTCAAAAAAATATATATATATATATAGATAGATAGATGAGGACCTTGGTAAAATATGAACATATAATATAGGAAATGGATATATTTTTTAAAGAATCACTTGTGACAGAAAAAATGTGCTTACAATGCTCTGGTTTATAATGTTTTCCTCCATCCTGCATTCATGGTTGATAGATATTTTCTAATGCACAAGCATACTCAAGATGGGTTTTCTCTATGTTTTCTTTCCCTTGGTCACATCAACACTTTCTGCTAGAGCCTTATCTTGATAAGCATCATGATCAACGCTTAGTTCCTAAAGAACCTCTTTATTTCCAGTGCAAAGTTTGCCTATGGTAGCACTGATTACAGTCTCTCATTTTACATCTAATTATATATCAAATTATCTGAATTTGAGGTTCTTTACAAAACTGCATTCAGCAACTATATTTGACTATATGTGTGTGTGTTTCTGCATATAGATACACATAGAGAACCAGGGAAAATTAAATAAAATAGAAAGTTTAGACAGAGGAATGTGAATATAAGGATACATAGGCCATTAGTTACTATATAGCACACATTCTCAATGGGGCATTAACAAATTATTGGAGGGTAAAAAAAAATCTTATTCTTTTTCTGTATAAAGCACAGATATACATATGGTACATAAACAGGTACACAGTATATCAGTGGTATTAAAATTTCATTGGAGGGGGCCTAATTAGATGATTAGAAACAAATATACCTTAACAGGCTCCTTTGGGAGGCAATAATGAGGGGGAAAGAGGTTGAAAAACACTGGTGAAGAGCAATTAAAGCTGAGTTTCTAAATCTGTACCAGAAGATTCCTGACAGGCAGAGCAAAACAGGAAATACTATAAATGTCAAAATTCACAGTTTCATGAGCAAACCTAATTCCATGAGAAAGAAAAACTTTTTCTAATTTTATATATCAGAAGGTTCTTTTATGTGCCTTTATGTAGCAGACTTCAGGTGAGTGAGATTTTCAGTAGATTTTCTGTGTTTGCTTCATTTAATACAATGTCAAAATGCCAACAGTGGAAGTATGCAGCCAGGGGAGATGAAAACAGGGCAAGATAATCCAAGGACACAGCTCTGGGCTGCTTGGGCTGAATCCAAGCCTGAAAACAAGACCTCAAAAGTGAATGAATGGCATGTCCTTCAAATGATTATGTCTAAATGCTGTTTCTCTGGACTCAGCACTCAAAAAACACTGGTGGCAGGAGCTTCAAGATGGAGGAAGAGTAAGACGCGGAGATCACCTTCCTCCCCACAAATACATCAGAAATACATCTACATGTGGAACAACTCCTACAGAACACCTACTGAACGCTGGCAGAAGACCTCCGACCTCCCAAAAGGCAAGAAACTCCCCACGTACCTGGGTAGGGCAAAAGAAAAAAGAAATAACAGAGACAAAAGAAAAGGGATGGGACCTGCACCAGTGGGAGGGAGCTGTGAAGGAGGAAAGGTTTCCACACACTAGGAAGCCCCTTCGCGGGTGGAGACTGCAGGTGGCAGAGGGGGAAGCTTCGGAGCCACGGAGGAGAGCGCAGCCACAGGGGTGCGGAGGGCAAAGCGGAGAGATTCCCGCACAGAGGATCGGTGCCGACCAGCAGTCACCAGCCCGGGAGGCTTGTCTGCTCACCCGCCGGAACGGGCGGGGCTGGGAGCTGAGGCTCGGGCTTCAGTCGGATCGCAGGGAGAGGACTGGGGTTGGTGGCGTGAACACAGCCTGAAGGGGGCTAGTGCGCCACGGCTAGACGGGAGGGAGTCTGGAAAAAAGTCTGGAGCTGCCGAAGAGACAAGAGACTTTTTCTTGCCTCTTTGTTTCCTGGTGCATGAGGAGAGGGGATTCAGAGCGCCGCATAAAGGAGCTCCAGAGACGGGCGCGAGCCGCGGCTATCAGCGCGGACACCAGAGAGGGGCATGAGACGCTAAGGCTGCTGCTGCCGCCACCAAGAAGCCTGTGTGCAAGCACAGGTCACTCTCCACACCGCCCCTCCCAGGAGCCTGTGCAGCCCGCCACGGCCAGGCTCCCGTGATCCAGGGACAACTTCCCCAGGAGAACGCACGGTGCGCCTCAGGCTGGTGCAACGTCACACCGGCCTCTGCCGCCGCAGGTTCACCCCGCCTCCTCCGTACCCCTCCCTCTCCCCGGCCTGAGTGAGCCAGAGCCCCCGAATCAGCTGCTCCTTTAACCCCGTCCTATGTGAGAGAAGAACAGACTCCCTCAGGCGACCTACACGCAGAGGCAGGGCCAAATCCAAAGCTGAACCCCAGGAGCTGTGCGAACAAAGAAGAGAAAGGGAAATCTCTCCCAGCAGCCTCAGGAGCAGCAGATTAAAGCTCCACAATCAACTTGATGTACCTGCATCTGTGGAATACCTGAATAGATGATTCATACCAAACTGAGGCAGATGACTTTGGGAGAAACGATATATATTTTTTTTCCCTTTTTCTCTTTTTGTCAGTGTGTATGTGTATGCTTCTGTGTGTGACTTTGTCTGTATAGCTTTGCTTTTACCATTTGTGCTACGACTCTGTCTGTTTTCTTTTTTTTTTTAAGTATAGTTTTTAGCACTTGTTATCATTGGTGGATTTGTTTTTTGGTTTGGTTGCTCTCTTCTTTCTTTCTTTTTTATTTGTTTATTACTTTTTAAAAAAATGTTTAATACTTATTTTTTATTTTAATAAATTTATTTTATTTTATTTTACTTTATTTTCTTTATTTTATTTTATCTTCTTCTTTCTTTCTTTTTTTTCTCCCTTTTATTCTGAGCCATGTGGATGACAGGCTCTTGGTGCTCCAGTCATGCATCAGGGCTGTGCCTCTGAGGTGGGAGAGCCACGTTCAGGACACTGGTCCACAAGAGACCTCCCAGCTCCACATAATATCAAATGGTGAAAATCTCCCACAGATCTTCATCTCAACTGCAACACTCAGTTCCACTCAAAGACCAGCAAGCTACAGTGCAGGACCCCTATGCCAAACAACTAGCAAGACAGGAACACAACCCCATCCATTAGGAGAGGCTGCCTAAAATCATAATAACGCCACAGACATGCCAAAACACACCTCCAGACGAGGACCTGCCCACCAGAAAGACAAGATCCAGCCTCATCCACCAGAACACAGGCACTAGTCGCCTCCACCAGGAAGCCTACACAACCCACTGAACCAACCTTAGCCACTGTGGACAGACACCAAAAACAACGGGAACTACAAACCTGCAGGCTGCAAAAAGGAGACACCAAACACAGTAAGTTAAGCAAAATGAGAAGACAAACACACAGCAGATGCAGGAGCAAGGCAAAAACCCACCAGACCTAACAAGTGAAGAGGAAATAGGCAGTCTACCTGAAAAAGAATTCAGAATAATGATAGTAAAGATGATCCAAAATCTTGGAAATAGAATGAAGAAAATACAAGAAACGTTTAACAAGGACCTAGAAAAACTAAAGAACAAACAAGAAGTGATGAACAACACAGTAAATGAAATTTAGAATTCTCTAGAAGGGATCAATAGCAGAATAACTGAGGCAGAAGAACAGATAAGTGACCTGGAAGATGAAATAGTGGAAATAACTACTGTAGAGCAGAATAAAGAAAAGAGAATGAAAATAATTGAGGACAGTCACAGAGACCTCTGGGACAACATTAAATGCACCAACATTCGAATTATAGGGGACCCAGAAGATGAAGAGAAAAAGAAAGGGACTGAGAAAATATTTGAAGAGATTATAGTTGAAAACTTCCTTAATATGGGAAAGGAAATAGTTGATCAAGTCCAAGAAGCACAGAGAGTCCCATACAGGATAAACCCAAGGAGAAACATGCCAAGACACATATTAATCAAACTATCAAAAATTAAATACAAAGAAAAAATATTAAAAACAGCAAGGGAAAAACAACAAATAACACACAAGGGAATCCCCATAAAGTTATCAGCTGATCTTTCAGCAGAAACTCTGCAAGCCAGAAGGGAGTGGCAGGACATAATTAAAGTGATGAAGGAGAAAAACCTACAACCAAGATTAGTCTACCAGCAAGGATCTCATTCAGATTTGGTGGAGAAATTAAAATCTTTACAGACAAGCAAAACCTAAGAGAATTCAGCACCACCAAACCAGCTTTACAACAAATGCTAAAGGAACTTCTCTAGGCAGGAAACACAAGAGAAGGTAAAGACCTACAATAATAAACCAAAAACAATTAAGAAAATGGTACTAAGAACATACATGTCAATAATTACCTTAGATGTAAATGGATTAAATGCTCCAACCAAAAGACATAGACTGGCTGAATGGATACAAAAACAAGACCCATATATATGCTATCTACAAGAGACACACTTCAGACCTAGGGACAAATACAGACTGAAAGTGAGGGATTGGAAAAAGATATTCCACGCAAATGGAAATCAAAAGAAAGATGGAGTAGCAATTCTCATATCACACAAAATAGACTTTAAAACAAAGACTATTACAAGAGACAAAGAAGGACACTACAAAATGATCAAGGGATACATCCAAGAAGAAGATATAACAATTGTAAATATTTATGCACCCAACATAGGAGCACCTCAATACATAAGGCAAAGACTAACAGCCGTAAAAGGGGAAATCGACAGTAACACAATCATAGTAGGGGACTTTAACACCCGACGTTCACCAATGGGCAGATCATCCAAAATGAAAATAAATAAGGAAACACAAGCTTTAAATGATACATTAAACAAGATGGACTTAATTGATAGTTATAGGACATTCCATCCAAAAACAACAGAATACGCTTTCTTCTCAAGTGCTCATGGAACATTCTCCAGGATAGATCATACCTTGGGTCACAAATCAAGCCGTGGTAAATTTAAGAAAATTGATATCATATCAAGTATCTTTTCTGACCACAACGCTATGAGACTAGACATCAATTACAGGAAAAAATCTGTAAAAAATACAAACACATGGAGGCTAAACAATACATTACTTAATAACCAAGAGATCACTGAAGAAATCAAAGTGGAAATCAAAACACACCCAGAAACAAATGACAATGAAAACACGCCAACCCAAAACCTACGGGATGCAGCAAAAGCAGTTCTAAGACGGAAGTTTATAGCAATCCAATTCTACCTCAGAAACAAGAAACATCTCAAATAAACAACCTAACCGTACACCTAAAGTAATTAGAAAAAGAAGAACAAAAATACTCCGAAGTTAGCAGAAGGAAAGAAATCATAAAGATCAGATCAGAAATAAATGAAAAAGAAATGAAGAAAACGATATCAAAGATCAATAAAACTAAAAGCTGGTTCTTTGAAAACATAAACAAAATTGATAAACCATTAGCCAGACTCATAACGAAAAAAAGGTAGAAGATTCATATCAACAGAATTAGAAATGAAAAAGGAGAAGTAACAACTGACACTGCAGAAATACAAAGGATCATGAGAGATTACTACAAGCAACTCCATGTGAATAAAATGAACAACCTGGAAGAAATGGACAAATTCTTAGAAATGCACAACATTCTGAGACTGAAGCAGGAAGAAATAAGAAAATATGAACAGACCAATCACAAGCACTGAAATTGAAACTGTGATTAGAAATCTTCCAACAAACAAAAGCCCAGGACCAGATGGCTTCACAGGCAAATTCTATCAAACATTTAGAGAAGAGCTAACACCTATCCTTCTCAAACTCTTCCAAAATATTGCAGAGGGAGGAACACTCCAAAACTCATTCCATGAGGCCACCATCACCCTGGTACCAAAACCAGACAAAGATGTCACAAAGAAAGAAAACTACAGGCCAATACCTCTGGAGAACATAGATGCAAAAATCCTCAACAAGATACTAGCAAACAGAATCCAACAGCACATTAAAAGGATCATACACCATGATCAAGTGGGGTTTATCCCAGGAATGCAAGGATTCTTCAATATACACAAATCAAACAATGTGATACACCATATTAACAAACTGAAGGAGAAAAACCATATGATCATCTCAATAGATGCAGAGAAAGCTTTCAACAAAATTCAACACCCATTTATGATAAAAACCCTCCAGAGAGTAGGCATAGATGGAACTTACCTCAACATAATAAAGGCCATATATGACAAACCCACAGCCAACATTGTTCTCAATAGTGAAAAACTGAAACCATTTCCACTAAGATCAGGAACAAGACAAGGTTGCCCACTCTCACCACTATTATTCAACATAGTTTTGAAAGGTTTAGCCACAGCAATCAGAGAAGAAAAGGAAATCAAAGGAATCCAAATCGGAAAAGAAGAAGAAAAGCTGTCACTGTTTGCAGATGACATGATACTCTACATAGAGAATCCTAAAGATGCTACCAGAAAACTACTAGAGCTAATCAATGAATTTGGTAAAGTTGCAGCATACAAAATTAATGCACAGAAATCTCTTGCATTCCTATACACTAATGATGAAAAATCTGAAAGTGAAATTAAGAAAACACTCCCATTTACCACTGCAACAAAAAGAATAAAATATCTAGGAATAAATCTATCTAAGGAGACAAAAGACCAGTATGCAGAAAATTATAAGACACTGATGAAAGAAATTAAAGATGATACAAATAGATGGAGAGATATACCATGTTCTTGGATTGGAAGAATCAACATTGTGATAATGACTATACTACCCAAAGCAATCTACAGATTCAATGCAATCCCTATCAAAGTACCACTGGCATTTTGCACAGAACTAGAACAAAAAACTTCACAATTTGTATGGAAACAGAAAAGACCCTGAATAGCCAAAGCAATCTTGAGAAAGAAAAATGGAGCTGGAGGAATAAAGCTCCCTGACTTCAGACTATACAATAAAGCTACAGTAATCAAGACAGTATGGTACTGGCACAAAAACAGATATATACATCAATGGAACAGGACAGAAAGCCCAGAGATAAACCCATGCCCATATGGTCACCTAATCTTTGATAAAGGATGCAGAATATACAGCGGAGAAAAGACAGCCTCTTTAATAAATGGTGCTGGGAAAATTGGACAGTTACATGTAAAAGAATGAAATTAGAATACTCCCTAACACCATACACAAAAATAAACTCAAAATGGATTAAAGACCTAAATGTAAGGCCAGACACTATCAAACTCTTAGAAGAAAACATAGGCAGAACACCCTATGACATAAAACACAGCAAGATCCTTTTTGACCCACCTCCTAGAGAAATGGAAATAAAAACAAAAATAAACAAATGGAACGCAAAGAAACTTAAATGCTTTTGCACAGCAAAGGACACCGTAAACAAGATGAAAAGACAGCCCTCAGAATGGGAGAAAATATTTGCAATGGAAGCAACTGACAAAGGATTAATCTCCAAAATTTACAAGCAGCTCATGCAGCTCAATATCAAAAAAACAAACAACCCAATCCAAAAATGGGCAGAAGACCTAAATAGACATTTCTTCAAAGAAGATATACAAATGGCCTACAGACACATGAAAGAATGCTCAACATCATTAATCATTAGAGAAATGCAAATCAAAACTACAGTGATGTATCACCTCACACCGGTCAGAATGGCCATCTCAAAAAATCTATAAACAATAAATGCTGCAGAGGGTGTGGAGAAAAGGGAACCCTCTTGCACTGTTAGTGGGAATGTAAATTGATACAGCCACTATGGAGAACAGTATGGAGTTTCCTTAAAACACTAAAAGTAGAACTATGATACCAGCCAGCAATCCCAGTACTGGGCATATACCCTGAGAAAACCATAATTCAAAAAGAGTCATGTACCACAATGTTCATTGCAGCTCTATTTACAATAGCCGGGACATGGAAGCAACCTAAGTGTCCATCGACAGATGAATGGATAAAGAAGATGTGGCACATATATACAATGGAATATTACTCAGCCATAAGAAGAAACAAAACTGAGTTATTTGTAGTGAGTTAGATGGACCTAGAGTCTGTCATACATAGTGAAGTAAGTCAGAAAGAGAAAAAGAAATACCATATGCTAACACATATATATGGAATCTAAAAGATAAAACTGGTCATGAAGAACCTAGGGGCAAGACGGGAAAAAAGACACAGACCTACTAGAGAATGGACTTGAGGATACGGGGAGGGGGAAGGGTAAGGTGGGAAAAAGTGAGAGAATGGCATGGGCATATATACACTACCAAATATAAAATAGATAGCTAGTGGGAAGCAGCCGTATAGCACAAGGAGATCAGCTCGGTGCTCTGTAACCATCTAGAGGGGTGGGATAGGGAGGCTGGGAGGGAGGGAGATGCAAGAGGGAAGAGATATGGGGGTATATGTATATGCATAGCTGATTCACATTGTTATAAAGCAGAAACTAACACACCATTGTAAAGCAATTATACTCCAATAAAGATGTTAAAAAAAAAAAACAACTGGTGGCGGTCTATTTGAGTGTATATTCTTTGGCAAGAATCTGGAATGCAGGTATTTAGTGTTGCATAGACCTTTTCTTCACAATGAAGTCATCTTTGCTTTTATTTGAAGTATATAAATAACACCTGCTTACTGTAAAACATTCCAACAACACAGAAAGGCTACATGAAAGAAAATGTCACCTGGAGTCCCACAGTCCTGAGATAATTCTCAATATTTTGGTACTCATCCTTTCATTAACCTCTCTCTATATAAAAGTATATGCATTTATCTTTATATAGACATACATTAATCTTTTCATTTTATAAAGCATTAACCTCTCCATATGGATTTAAATATGTGAATATATACTATGTGTGTGTATATATATATATATAATGTGGGTGTATATGTATGTGTGTATATGTATACAGACATATACATATACACACACATTAATGAAGTTGCATCCTGCATTTTATTTTTAAACCGTGGACCCTTTTGATTCTACTCTATTCTCACTTCTATAAAAAATACCAAGCAGAGTAGTAGGAGTGAAATTTTTTCATGAAATTAAGTTCTTCTTTGACCAGTGGTATACCACCTACTCACAGAAATGGGACCGCCTCATACCATAGTCCAGATTCTCAGAAGTAATGGATATAGTAAGGGATCATTTTCCCCTGCCTCTTGCTGTGCAGAACAACATTATAAAACTAACGAGCAGTTATGTTTTCATGGGGAGTGTTAAGGGTCTCACTTGACATGGAAGCCATGCCTTGTGCATCCCAGTATACCCAGTAGCATGCCTGACACATAGGAGATGCTCAGTAAATGCAGGGGATGAGCAAGCTGAGTAAAGTTGCATGGAGGGGCCGTAGGACTACATTAATCATAAGGTAGAATGTTGACAACTTTTTTAAAGCACTAACTAAATCTCCCATATTTGTCAAGCTCTTCAAGTCCAGAAAGGCAAGTCTATTCCCATACAGAGAGGTTTTTCTCTCTTCATTCTACAAGTCAGAGTTGGCTAGCTAGGCAGGTGGAGCTCTGAGAATAGGACCGCATGACTATAGTCCACTGATCCCAAAATAAAACCTATGCTGTACATGAGCAAAACAGAGCTCATCCACACATTCCCTGCCATAAAGATGTCCTTAATCAGGGACTCATGACCAGGCCCAGCTGTACCAGCTGAGTTCTACTTTCTACTGATTTCTTATCAATATTGGAGAAACATCACACACAACAACATAGAAATACTTGAAGACAGAACATTTAGATAAATCTTAATCTCTGATTGTCATTCCAGTTTTGCTTCAGTAGACACATTTGGATATTTAGAATTATTTTTAATAATATAATTAAACACATTTTAATGAAAGACTGTATTTTCATTTGGACGTTTATGTATAATATAGCATGCATGAGGTTTTTCTTTTATATTTCTGTTGCTCTAATGTTTATATTTTTAAGTTTATATCTTGGTTATGTAAGAAAACTGGAAAAAATAAACTTCAAACACACAACCAACAATGCACTTCATTTTCATGTCTACTTCTGAAAGAATGCAATCAAACGTTACCATGCTTATATATGCTGAATTCTTCCCAAAGTTGTTTAGTTGCACACTCATGAGGTTTAACAAAATGACTTATGTCTCATCTAATATAACAATACTGTGAAAGGGATTTTTCTATCAGGTTATCTTCACAGAATTATAAGGAGTTGGGGAAATACAAATTGGAAAAGTATCACGATGTCAAGTTCAATCCAATAAGAGCAAAGCTTATATAACTCTGCCACACTGTAGTTTTGATTTTAAGTATGTTCTTCTTTTATTTAGGCACGACTCTGGCCCATCTCCTCTAACTCCCTGGTAAAAGGAAATGCTTTGATGTAGGTAATGATTTCTCAGACAGAAAAGTCTACTTACAAACCTTATTCCTGTGAAAGACACTGAGGTAGCTGAATTCTGGGAAGCTGGTGATTCAGTAGGTATTTTCGTTGTTGTTCTCATTCCAAGTTGGCTTCTGAGAAGACCCTAAGACAGTGAAAGAATAGTTTTGTTACATCTTACCATTTTCAACCACTTTTTTTTCTTTAAGGGATTAGCTAGTTCCTGGAAAACAAATAGCACTTCTGAAGGTACTATTAGGGAGAACTAATACTCCTTTGCAATTTCCTGCAAACCAACACAACTGTTCGCAGACCCAAGGAACTGCAGGGAGAGCTGTTCTACTTCCATATCAGACAAAATTGCCTTCTCCATCTTTCCTTCCAGCCCCCAACAACCTCACCGATGGCAGAGCTCCTGAGCTCCTCTTCCCACTTCAAAGCCTTGGTACACACCTACCTCATGCTTGCCATGCTACCATATATCCCATCCCTTGCTTTACATCAAGGGTGAGCAAACTACGTGTTTTGGACAATAAAGTTTCATGAGAATACAGCCACACCTGTTTGTCTGCATCTTTTCTACAGCTGCTTCCATGCTACGGAGCTAAGCAGCTGTGTCAGAGACCATGTGGCAGGCAAAGCCAGAAATATTAGTTACTGTGTGGCCCCTTACAGAAAATGCTCGCAACTTCTGCTTTAAACTCATAGATTTTCCCCCAAACCCATGTAGAGATTTTTCAGAGATTCAATCAGCTAACTCTGCAGAGTATCAGCAGTATTTCCTTTCCTTTTTGGTTGTAAGTTGCTACAGATAGCAAGTTTAAGGCTGTACATTTCTTATTAATAAAGCTTATTTTAGAGCACTTTCAGGTTCACAGTGAAGTTGGGTAGAAAGCACAGAGAGTTCCTATATACCCCCCGTCCCCACTCATGCACAGCCTCCTCCATTATCAACACAAGAACACTACATCTGTTACAATGGAACTTCCATTAATACATCATCATAACCCAAAGTCAAAGTCTCATTAGGGTTCACTCTTGGTGTTGTATATTCTACGGTTTCAATGAATGTATAATGACATGTATCCACTGTGATAATTTCATACAGAATAGTTCCACTGTCTTAAAAATCCCCTGTGCTTTGTCTATTCATCTGTTTTCCCTTCTAGACCCTAGAAACCATGAATCTTTCCACTGCCTCCATAGTTTTGCCTTTTCCAGAATGTCATATAGGTGGAATCACTCACTATGTAGGCTTTTCAGATTGGCTTCTTCTTTCACTTAGTAACATGTACTTAAGGTTCGTCTGTGTCTTTTCCTGACTTGATAGCTCATTTCTCTGTATCGCTAAATAATATTCCATTCCCTGGATGTACCACTCACCTACTGACGTACAGGTTGGTTGGTTCCAAGTCTGGAAAATTATGAATAAAGCTGCTATAAACATCAGCATGGAGGCTTTTGTGTGCAAGTAAGTTTCAATTCACTTAGGTAAATAACAAGAAGAACTATGGCTAGATTGTATGGTATGAGTATGTTTAATTTTGTAAAAAACTGCCAAACTCTCTTCCAAGTTGGCTGAACTACTCTGCATTCCCACAAGCAATTAAGGAGAGTCCCTATTGCACCACATCCTCACCAGCACTTGGTGTTGTCAGTTTTAGATTTTGGCCATTCTAATAGGTATACAGTGGTTTCTCACTGTTGTTTTAATTTGTAATTTCCTAATGACATATGATGTTGAACATCTTTTCATGTGCTTACTTGCCATCTGTATATATTCTTTAGTGAGATGTCTATTCAGGTCTTTTGCCCATTTAATTGGGTTGTTCATTCTTATTGCTGAGTTTTAAGAGTTCCATGCACATTTTGGATAACAGTCCTGTATCAGATGTCTTTTACAAATACTTTCTCCTAGTCTGTGAAGGCTGTATTTTTGAAAAAGGTTATGTTAAATTTCCATTAGTTAAACCAAGTGATTAACCTACTATAATTTATAAAGTATAGACTAAGTCAAGCACTTTTAATAGGTTTTAAAATATTCTCATTACAAAATTAATATTATGTACTATAAGAAATTTGGAGAGAAGAAAAAAAAACACCCAAAGTCACTGATACCTTTTGGTGTACAAACAATATACCTGTACATCATATGTATAAAGAATAATATTCATATCAAATATAACTGTGCTTAATATATTTGAAAAAATAATTTATCAATATGTTGTGACTACTTATTGAAGCATTACATATTATTCTATAACAATGTTTTGGTTTTTTTTTAAATAGGTATACTTTTTTTTTAATTAATTAATTTATTTATGGCTGTGTTGGGTCTTCATTTCTGTGCGAGGGCTTTCTCTAGTTGCAGGGAGCGGGGGCCACTCTTCATCGTGGTGCGCGGGTCTCTCACTTTCACGGCCTCTCTTGTTGCAGAGCACAGGCTCCAGACGTGCAGGCTTAGTAATTGTGGCTCACGGGCCCAGTTGCTCCGCGGCATGTGGGATCTTCCCAGACCAGGGCTCGAACCCGTGTGCCCTGCATTGGCAGGCAGATTCTCAACCACTGTGCCAACAGGGAAGCCCCTATAACAATGTTTTAAATGAAGGCTTTAGTATTCTATCTTAGCGTTGTATAGTAATTTGATTATTTCCCCGTTAGTTATATTGATTCTTGTATCTTTTAAATAACACATTGATGAGTGTCCCAGAAAAAAAATCCTAGCATACATCTTTGATTACTTCTTTAGTCTAAGTTTTTAGAAGTGAAATTGTTGGACCAAAATAGAAAATTTTAGAGCTCTTGATACATATTTCCAAAACATCCTCCAGAAAGATTTTTTTCTTCTAACACCCTTAGGAAACCATTATGACAGTGTTATAAATACTCAAACATTTCATTTTATGAGGTGCACTAATTCACATCCACTTACTGTATGATCAATTCGTTTTAGACACAAAATGACATAACTTGATCTATTCACTAACACTAAACTTGACTCCAAATTAACATGGTTTGTTATCAAACACCAAGTACACTTTTAGAGGATAAGAAGTTGGGAAAAAATAGTTAACATTAAAAACAAGCTAACAAATAAGCAAGCAGGCAAACAAACAAACAAAAGCCTATGACTCCAGATCTGAAGGAGGTCTTAGAAGATGCCCTAAAAGATGCTTTCAACGTGGTCAATATCCTTAGACTACTAAAAACATAATCTTCCCAAATTCACAAGCAAAAAACTAACTCTCATGTGAAACTCTAACTCTGGAACAGTTGCCTGAAAATTACTTGCCCCATTATTTCAAATTTACACCTGTGTACACAGTAAGTGCTAACTGACTCCCTTTGAATATTTGAATTACTTTCGTTCCAGTGGAAGAGGCCATACCACCAAGAGCTTCCTATGAGAAGCATTGTGATAGGGTGGGCTTAGGATCAGTCAGACTTGGGGGTCAAATTCTAACTCTCTGATAAATCATTTACCCTAGATAAGCCTCAACTTCGTTCTAACAGAGGCAAACTACTTATGTCATTAAGATCATTAAGAAGTTTAAATAACACAAAATATACAGAGCACCTAGTAGCTGACCTCAGTTTTTGGTAACTCCTAGTTCTTCTTCAATGCAGAACAACTTTGTCCTAGAGAACGTGCAAGCTGTGAAAGGGCATATTCCCAACAGAAATTAATGGTACTACAGGAAGACAGGTCTAGCCCATGCACGTCTTACAAAACCTCAGCTTTGCCCAGTGCTAACAATACCCGGCCAGACAGCTAGTGAGAAAAAAAAATCATACTACTAAGGGTGTAACACTGGAATGAGAATGGAATTCAAGCATTTCGGTAATAACAATGAGAAAAAGAATACAGAGGAGTAAAAAGCTATGGTTAAGCACTGTATTTTGCCACTAAATGTCAAGGCAATTTTTGGATATTCTGATTTTTGCCTCCAAGATTTTCCCCAAGATTAGATGGCATTGTAATGCCACCAAATAAATAATGCTTACATTCTGGTTCCACAGCTGAGTGATGGCTTCTGACTAGAAACTGAATGAACAGTTTAATGGTAGTTCAAATAGTAGCAAATAGTTGTTTGCCAGTTTACAATCACTTATTCTCATTCGCTCTCTGTCATTTTCTGAGCTATGTTGCAGTTAGGAAAGCTGTCATACAAAATGAAAGTGGCTTTTTCAAGCAGAAAACAAATGTACTCTGGCTGGCAGACTGGCATTTAATCATTCAGTCTCTTAGCGTCATTACTCTGCTGCTAGCATAAAACATCTCACATTGTTTATGGAGGAGTAGATAGACTGTGAACCCCGGGCCCTTACCAACCTCTACAGGTAGGTGCTACTGAGGTCTCTGTTGTCACTCAGGAAAGTGATCTTTCTTGGTGTGACATCTGGGTTTATCAGCAGTAGCAGAGGTAGAATGTCTCTGCGGCTGTGACTCCTAGATTCACATCTCCTGGTTTGGAGTCAGAGTGTTATAAGGCATATCTCAGTCTTTGGTTGGGTTCACGGTATCACCTCTATGGCTCAGGGACTGGACGCTATTTAAAATACAAGTCTCGGGCTTCCCTGGTGGTGCAGTGGTTGAGAATCTGCCTGCCAATGCAGGGGACACAGGTTTGAGCCCTGGTCTGGGAAGATCCCACATGCCGCGGAGCAGCTGGGCCCGTGAGCCACAATTACTGAGCCTGCGCGTCTGGAGCCTGTGCTCCGCAACAAGAGAGGCCGCGATAATGAGAGGCCCGCACACCGCGATGAAGAGTGGCCCCCACTTGCCACAACTAGAGAAAGCCCTCGCACAGAAACGAAGACCCAACACAGACATATATAAATAAATACAGAATCCTGGTCAAAAAAGGTGATGATTTACTTTCTAAAAAAAAATAAAAATAAAAATAAAATAAAATAAAATACAAGTCTCTTGTGGCCATCTCTAACCTCTCACCTGATTATGTAAACTAGTTAACAAATGAAGACTCTGGTGTCTTCTGGTAAGACTGAACATAAATATTCCTTTCTGTTTTAGAAAACTCGGGCTTTTCCAAGTGATGTGTGTACATCCAGAGTCCCGTCCTTTCCCCCATACCCTCATTTTAGTAGGTTGCTGTCTTTGGGGAGAAGGAGAAGGGTATTGATTAAATTCACCCATAAGAAGCAGGTCAAGTCAAGCATGCCCACGGGTGGGTGCTGTGCTCCCGGGCACCAGCCTGAGGTGGCACTGAATCAGGTAGCAATTACTGAAGTTTAACAAGAGCAATTTTTCCTCTGGACTCCAGCTGTACCCTCCTGCTAGAGGGTAAAACAGAGAGGCCCCATTACTGAGGGTGTAGTAGTATTGAATATATTTGTCTCTCCTGATTGTGTATATAATGTACCAGGTGTGATGTTTCCTCCTGAAATCACAGTTCTAATTACTTTGAGCAAAGGGAACATTTTGGTGAATACTGTTAATAGAGCAACTTCAAGAAGAAGAAAACTCAAATTTTAGCATTCTCTCCAAGCACCATGCATGCATATTCACACTCAGGCTTTCCATATGTATGCCTTTTAGAATAATTCCTTAGAATACAATAGTTTGCTATTTTAATTGCTTCTCAGTAGAGGGTTATCAATACTGCACTAAACTTAGTTAATGGAATGCATTTTAAAAGATACTCTTCTGTCGTCTGGTCTACAATGTCCAAATTCTTCATGTTCCAATGGTGTATTCAAATGTTCTCCCAGTGAATCCTGTAAGATCCATTTATTGTAGATGATAAGACTGAAGAATGTTCTCCTCCTCTATGCTTTGTCATTTGGGAATTTCTTTGTGAGGATCCCAGGGTATAATTATCAGAGGTGTAGACATCATGGTTTCCATTAAATCTACCATTTGGTTCCTGATGATTAACAGATGTCCTCTATGTCTTGAAAAATATAAATTGATATTAAAAAGACCAGATATATTAGCAAGGAGGATTACCAAAGATGAAAAGACACTAAACTGGAATTGTTTAATTTGTAAGAAAGCATGAAACCACTGAGTTTATTGTTAGGAAAAGTCATTGAGAATGTATCAAATTAGTGATTTATAATGTTTCTATTTATATGCCAAAAACATTGATGTAGTCTCAGGAACTGGCATTGGCTTAAGAGTCTCTGAAATAAAGTGAATTATAGGTAAACAAACAGCAGCTCCCTTAGGCCTCTGTGCTCCTTTCATTCTTCCCAAACAAGCTTCATCCAACCTTCTAAACCCAGTTAGATTACCCATCAGAGATGTTAGAAGTCAAACTCTTCTGGAGAAGTCTGTACTGCAAAAACAACCTCCATATTCACCTTGCAGGAAATATCAAGATTAATCAATGCCAAGTTTGCAAGTACATTTGTATCTCTACTGCAATTCAGCACCCTGCTGAGCTCTCTAAGGCACAGGAAATAAGAGAAATACCAAGAATGTTTTTACAGCACAATGTGAAGAGAAATGTTGTCTTATTCACCAGGTCCTGAAACTCAGCTTCAGGAGTGCAAGTTAAAACCATTATATATATCAAGAGTTGATATTAGGTTATTTGCTTCCAGTAAGAAATAGAAACAGAAAGGCCAGGGGGAAACATAAGCTAAAACCAGTTAAAATGAGATATTTGTGTTACTCAAGTGTCAGGCAGAAACTTAACACCCATGCAGGATTTTGTGAATTGCATGGCACCTCTGCGTGTCAGGTCCATCCTTTCTGCAATGGTTGCATCTTTCATCTTCCCATCGTGGAACCACGTATGGGCCCTTGTTATTAGATCTCATTTTATTTCTGCTCCTTGTGGGAAATGATTTTATGCCACTGTCAGAGCTAACGGCACTTGGAACGTTTTAATCTTGTAACACCTTCTCCTCCGTTACACAAGGGAGTCTATTTTTGAGTTTCCGCTGTTATCATGAACAATAAGGGGCCCACACGCACACTTCTTTCCAATTTATTATATTATCATCCCTAACCTCTCAGATAATTTTAACATATTGTCATATATCTTGTGCCTCTAACAGCTAGCAAGTGCATCCTAAAGTTACCTCTGTAACCACGTCCATTTTACTTTTGGTATAAGACAGCCATTTGAATGGTGGGGTGGGAAGGGGCTGGGATGAGCTGTGGACAAGCACAGTCATGCTGCCAAGTAGAATACCAGTCGGGACGGGAGACACTGCTGTAAGGGAAGAGGGACTGGGGCAACAGGCGGAGATTCAGTGGGAGACAGGAATAAAATGATTCCCAAGGTTTTGGTATGGGCAAGTGGGAAAGGTGTTTGAGGTAGTGTCCTGGAGATTATTTGGTAGAGTTACTTGCCAAACCATTTAATTAGACAGCAGTGTTTTCACAGATGACCCAAGGCAAAATGTTGTTCATTCATTCGTTCATTCTTTCATTCATTAGGTCATTCCTTCCTACTTGCATTGCATAGGTACTAGATTCCTAACAATCTCTGAGAATAAAAAGAGAAGGAAGGCATGATCTCTGCTCTCAAGGCTCTCACACTCTGGGGAGGGATAACGGACAGATGCCCAGAATCCTTTAAACCAGTGTGAGGCACGTGTCAGCAGGGGGACGTGTGCACCCAACTACCTCAGCCCAGAGGATGTAGGTGTGACCTTTACTGGGGTGGGGAAAGAGGACAAAGGGAGGAGACGAGAAAATCAGAGGACAAAGAGGCAATAAAGATGACGCTCCAGAAGAGATAATGCTTAAGCTGGGCCTTGAAGAGTGAGAACCTACCAGAAAGAAAAAATGAAAGTACCATTTCAGGCAGAGGACAAGAGGCGGAGAAAATTCCAGAGAGAACCTATTCTCCTCTTAGTGTTTCATCACTCTCTCCTGACACCTTGATGTTGCCGGGCTTTGTTGCCTTCAGTGCCAAGATCTTTCAGCATAATCTCCACAAAATGGCACCCATTCTATAGATTAAATCCCCATTCAAGACCTTGATTCCTGCTCACTGACAAATGACAAAGGGCTTGGAACTCTTTCATTAGTGCGTTCTGCAGTGGGGTCAGATCGAATGAGGTACAGCCTTTCGACCTGGAATACCAAGGTAGAAAAATTTGTTGCTTATGTTGAAGGTTTGTCTTATCTGAAGAATGATACCCAAAGCATAAATTGTTATCACACAACCAAAGAGAAAGGGAGGCTTGTTTTGTTCAATGCAATCAGGGAATTCAGGCCAATTAAGAGATATGGATGAGCAGACTGGAGAGGAAAAAGTACAGTGGGGACAATGTTCTGTCCCAGGAAATGTACAGGTTTCCCAGGACATTAAAGAAAGGAAAAGAAAAAGAGTAACCTTAGCCAGGAGTGGTTGGCGACAGGCAATGTAATGATAGCTCCTTCTTAAGTGGCCTTCCCAGAGCTCTGTCTTTGGGAACCACAGGTTTGATGCAGGAAGAATGAGTTAAGATTAGTCTTCTACACATAGAATTGCTTTGTATTTTCCTACCATGCTGATACTGTCGATGAAGTTCTTAAGTATGTTCTTCCTTTTTGAGCCCTCAGAGGAAAAAAAAAAGAGCTCTATCCAATGTCCTGATTTAACTCTCCAGCAATTTAAGAAAACCCATCCTCCTTTCAGCAATGCTCCGGAGAGAAAACTGCTTACATGTTTCCGAAGACATAATTGGTGTTATAATTCTGGGGTGACTTCTCTTCCCAGCAGGTATCACTGTACTTATACTGATAATATGCCACAAGCATTGAACTGACTTTAAAAAAAAAAAAAGTGTGAATGCTTGTTATGATTCTCAAGCACTCCAAGTTATTGGGATCAGCGGCTTCAATTGGAAACATTTTATTTGCTTTTATAATAAAAAGTACATACTTGTCATTAGTCCCATGATTCCTTCTGTTAAATACAATAGTGCCTGTCTTTACCCCAGACTTCATTGCTTTTTATTCTGCATCACGTGCTTTATTGATTTTCCTGCTACTGTTATTTCCTTCAATAAGCCATTTTAAAATAACATGAATTTTCTTTAATTATTTTGGCTTCATTCCTATCCACAGCCCTCCCCAGCGCTGAGTGTAAGACTATGCTATAGCTTTGGCACTGCTCCGCTTTTCCTTTTTGCCTTCTCATTTATCTCCCCCATGATACCGTGTCAAGATTTTAGGGGGGGCAAATAAATAACTCCCTTTCTCCTCCTCTTGAGTTTAGAACCAATTGGAAAAAAAAAAAAAAACAAGATAGGCAACAAGCAAATGGAGATCAAAACGTCAGCCTTTACTACTGATAAAGCTGGTTGCAGAGAGCGGGTTCTGGCTGTTAACAGTCCCTCCTTGAATTACAAAGACACGGCCATGTAATCACAAACAGCCCTGGAACACTGCAGCCCTCTCGAACAAAAGGAGACCCCCCCCATACCCAGCAAGGGTGAGTGTCTGTGTGTCCTTGAAACTGGGTGGCTCTTAAAGAGGGAAACAAGAGGGGCAGAGCCAGGTATTTTGAGGTCCAGTATATTCTGAGCCAAGTTCTTGACTGCAAACCCATCACTGAAGTAAGTTTCATCCTGTATCACTTACCTGTTGAAGCGTGATAGTATGGAGAGGGTTCCTCAAGTGGAAGACCCTTGAGTGAAACACGAGGCTTAGGGGAATTATGTGGTAGGTACTAGAAGCTTCACTTTCCAAGGAAATATGCATATAATGTTCCCTGGCCTTACAGCTACTGAAGAAGTAACTAAAGCTCCAACCTCTTCTCTTTCCTCTCTCTTTTCCCACACCTAGTACATTTATCATCTCGGTGGGATGTTGAGGTTATTCCTCAGAATATGTCAGATTTTGTGGTCTGCGTGTCTGCTATTCACAACTGTTGAACAATTCCAGTGTTACTAGGTCAAAATGCTAATTACTACTGCAATTCTGATAAATGAAAGGCAAATCTTTGTTGACTTGGGACTGCAATGAACCAAGTGGTAATTAAAAACAAAAAGTAAAATCAATTATATTGCTCATATACTCGACCTGCACTTCTCATACCAGAGACAGAAACTGAGTTTTCTTACTACTTAGTTACAAATATTTTATCTTAATTTCTGGAGAGGTGATATTTCTCAGGTTAATAGATTTAAGAGTTAAAGGTGCAACTTCCTTTTGATGAGACACAGAAGTTTGTCATTTGGTCAACAATAATTTCCTTGCCCTGCTTTATAGACTGGCCTTCAGCATGTATGAAGAAAACCTTTTTATGGAGGGAAAGGAGGCTAGGTATTGGAATTGACATTATAGGACATTCATGCAATTCATGGGATATAAGGGGCTCAGAAAAATTAGGCATGAGCTTATCTGAGAAGCCTCCAGGTTCTGACTACATACTTCTCTGTACACTTGAACACATCTAAGTCTCCCTACTGGAGCCACATCATACAAACCATTCACAGTATTCATTTCATTTTTTTTTCACCAATGACAAAGCAAGATGACCTTACATGATAAACATTTTTGTTGTACACTCAAGTAGTCACAACCTTTCCAAAGTGTGGTGGTTAATAACATGGTCTCTGGAGTCCCACTGCCAACCTTCCATCACAGGCTGTGATCATGGGAGGTTATATCACTCCCCTGAGCCTCATTTTCCTCAGCTGCCAAAAAAGATAACAATCTACACTGTTGATGACAATGTAAATTAGTGCAGCCATTATGGAAAACAGTATGGAGTTTACTTAACAAACTAAAAATAGAACTACCATATGACCCAGAAATTCCACTCCTGGGCATATATCCAAAGAAAATGAAAACACTAATTTGAAAAGATACATGCATCCCAAAGTTCACAGCAGCATTTTTTTTTTCCTTGTTAAAATGATTTTTATTGTTCTACTTCCTGCTGTTTATACAGGCAGCCACGAGTGGTACATGCATGAGAGCTTTCCCTTCAGGGCTTTCTGACTCCGTTTTATTTAATTTTATTTTTTAATTTTTTTAATATTTTAATTTTTTTAACATCTTTATTGTAGTATAATTGCTTTAAAATGGTGTGTTAGTTTCTGCTTTATAACAAAGTGAATCAGCTATTCATATACATATACACCCATATCTCTTTCCTCTTGCATCTCCCTACCTCCCACCCTACCTATCCCACCCCTCTTGGTAGTCACAAAGCATCAAGCTGATCTCCCTGTGTTATGTGGCTCCTTCCCACTAGCTATCGATTTTATATTTGGTGGTGTATATATGTCCATGCCACTCTCTCACTTTGTCCCACCTTACCCTTCCCCCTCCCCGTGTCCTCAAGTCCATTCTCTAGTAGGTCTGTGTCTTTATTCCGGCACTGCCCTTAGCTCTTCACGACCTTTTTTTTTTTTTTAGATTCCATATATGTGTGTTAGCATACAGTATTACAGTATTTGTTTTTCTATTTCTGACTTAGTTCACTCTGTATGACAGACTCTAGGTCCATCCACCTCGCTACAAATAACTCAATTTCGTTTCTTTTTATGGCTGAGTAATATTCCATTGTATATATATGCCACATCTTCTTTATCCATTCATCTGTCAATGGACACTTAGGTTGCTTCCATGTCCTGGTTATTGTAAAAAGAACTACAATGAACATTGTGGTACATGTTTCTTTTTGAATTATGGTTTTGTCACGGTATATGCCCAGTACTGGGATTGCTGGCTGGTATCGTAGTTCTACTTTTAGTGTTTCAAGGAACCTCCATACTGTTCTCCATAGTGGCTGTATCAATTTACATTCCCACTAACAGTGCAAGAGGGTTCCCTTTTCTCCACACCCTCTGCAGCATTTATTGTTTGTAGATTTTTTGAGATGGCCATTCTGACCTGTGTGAAGTGATACCTCATTGTAGTTTTGATTTGCATTTCTCTAATGATCAGTGATGTTGAGCATCCATTCATGTGTCTGTTGGCAATCTGTATATCTTGTTTGGAAAAGTGTCTATTTAGGTCCTCTGCCCATTTTTGGATTGGGTTGTTTGTTTTTTTGATATTGAGCTGCATGAGCTGCTTGTAAATTTTGGAGATTAATCCTTTGTCAGTTGCTTCCATTGCAAATATTTTCTCCCATTCTGAGGGCTGTCTTTTCATCTTGTTTACGGTGTCCTTTGCTGTGCAAAAGCATTTAAGTTTCATTAGGTCCAATTTGTTTATTTTTCTTTTTATTTCCATTTCTCTAGGAGGTGGGTCAAAAAGGATCTTGCTGTGATTTATGTTATAGAGTGTTTTGCCTACGTTTTCCTCTAAGAGTTTGATAGTGTCTGGCCTCACATTTAGGTCTTTAATCCATTTTGAGCCTATTTTTGTGTATGGTGTTAGGGAGTGTTCTAACTTCATCCTTTTACATGTATCTGTCCAGTTTTCCCAGCACCACTTATTAAAGAGGCTGTCTTTTCTCCATTGTATATTATTGCCTCCTTTATCAAAGATAAGGTGGCCATATGTGCGTTGGGATATCTATGGGCTTTCTCTCCTGTTCCATTGATCTATATTTCTGTTTTTGTGCCAGTACCATACTGTCTTGATTACTGTAGCTTTGTAGTATAGTCTGAAGTCAGGGGGCCTGATTCCTCCAGCTCCGTTTTTCTTTCTCAAGGTTTCTTTGTCTATTTGGAGTCTTTTGTGTTTCCATACAAATTGTGAAATTTTTTGTTCTAGTTCTGTGAAAAATGCCAGTGGTACTTAGATAGGGATTGCATTGAATTTGTAGATTGTTTTGGGTAGTATAGTCATTTTCACAATGTTGATTCTTCCAATCCAAGAACATGGCATATCTCTCCGTCTGTTTGTATCATCTTTAATTTCTTTCATCAGTGTCTTATAGTTTTCTGCACACAGGTCTTCTGTCTCCATAAGTACGTTTATTCCTAGTTATTTTATTCTTTTTGTTGCAATGGTAAATGGGAGTGTTTCCTTAATTTCTCTTTCAGATTTTTCACCATTAGTGTATATGAATGCAAGAGATTTCTGTGCATTAATTTTGTATCCTGCTACTCTACCAAATTCATTGATTAGCCCTATTAGTTTTCTGGTAGCATCTCTAGAATTCTCTATGTGTAGTATCATGTCATCTGCAAACAGTGACAGCTTTATTCTTCTTTTCCAATTTGGATTTCTTTGATTTCTTTTTCTTCTCTGATTGCTGTGGTGAAAACTTTCAAAACTATGTTGAATAATAGTGGTGAGAGTGGGCAACATTGTCTTGTTCCTGATCTTAGTGGAAATGGTGTCAGTTTTTCACCATTGAGAACGAAGTTGGCTGTGGGTTTCTCATATATGGCCTTTATTATGCTGAGGTAAGTTCCCTCTCTGCCTACTTTCTGGAGAGTTTTTATCAAAAATGGGTGTTGAATTTTGTCAAAAGCTTTTTCTGCATCTATTGAAATGATCATATGGTTTTTATTCTTCAACTTGTTAACATGGTGTATCACATTGACTGATTTGCATATATTGAAGAATCCTTGCATTCCTGGGATACACCCCACTTGATCATGGTGTATGATCCTTTTAATGTGCTGTTGGATTCTGTTTGCTTGTATTTTGTGGAGGATTTTTGCATCTATGTTCATCAGGGATATTGGCCTGTACTTTTCTTTCTTTGTGACATCTTTGTCTGGTTTTGGTATCAGGATGATGGTGGCCTCACAGAATGAGTTTGGGAGTGTTCCTTCCTCTGCCATTTTTTGGAAGAGTTTGGGAAGGACAGGTGTTAGCTCTCCTCTAAATGTTTGACAGAATTCGCCTGTGAAGCCATCTGGTCCTGGGCTTTTGTTTGTTGGAAGATTTTTAATCACACTCTCAATTTCAGTGCTTATGATTGGTCTGTTCATATTTTCTATTTCTTCCTGGTTCAGTCTCGGAAGGTTGTGCTATTCTAAGAATTTCTCCATTTCTTCCAGGTTGTCCATTTTACTGGCATATAGTTGCTTGTAGTAATCTCTCATGATCCTTTGTATTTTTGCAGTGTCAATTGTTACTTCTCCTTTTTCATTTCTAATTCTATTGATTTGAGTCTTCTCCCTTTTTTTCTTGATGAGTCTGGCTAATGGTTTATCAGTTGTGTTTACCTCCTCAAGAACCAGCTTTTAGTTTTATCTGTCTTTGCTATTGTTTCCTTCATTTCATTTTCATTTATTTCTGATCTGATCTTTATGATTTCTTTCCTTCTGCTAACTTTGGGGTTTTCTGTTCTTCTTTCTCTAATTGTTTTAGGTGTAAAGTTATGTTGTTTATTTGAGATGTTTCTTGTTCCTTAAGGTAGGATTGTATTGCTATAAACTTCCCACTTAGATGTGCTTTTGCTGCATCCCATAGGGTTTGGGTCGTCGTGTTTTCATTGTCATTTGTTTCTGGGTATTTTTTGGTTTCCTCTTTGATTTCTTCAGTGATCTCCTGGTTATTTAGTAGTGTATTGTTTAGCCTCCATGTGTTTGTATTTTTTACTGATTTTTTCCTGTAATTGATATCTAGTCTCATTGGGTTGTAGTCAGAATAGATACTTGATATGATTTTAATTTTCTTAAATTTACCAAGGCTTGAGTTGTGAACCAAGATATGATCTATCCTGGAGAATGTTCCATGAGCACTTGAGAAGAAAGTGTGTTCTGTTGTTTTTGGATGGAATGTCCTATAAATATCAATTAAGTCCATCTTGTTTAATGTATCATTTAAAGCTTGTGTTTCCTTACTTATTTTCATTCTGGATGATCTGTCCATTGGTGAAAGTGGGGTGTTAAAGTCTCCTGCTATGATTGTGTTACTGTCAATTTCCCCTTTTATGGCTGTTAGCTTTTGCCTTATGTACTGAGGTGCTCCTATGTTGGGTGCATAAATATTTACAATTGTTATATATTCTTCTTGTATTGATCACTTGATCATTATGTAGTGTCCTTCTTTGTCTCCTGTAATAGTCTTTGTTTTAAAGTCTATTTTGTCTGATATGAGAATTGCTACTCCAGCTTTCTTTTGATTTCCATTTGCATGGAATATCTTTTTCCATCCTCTCACTTTCAGTCTGTATGTGTCCTTAGGTCTGAAGTGGGTCTCTTGTAGACAGCATATATACGGGTCTCGTTTTTGTATCCATTCAGCTTATCTATGTCTTTTGGTTGGAGCATTTAATCCATTTACATTTAAGGTAATTATTGATATGTATGTTCTTATTACCATTTTCTTAATTGTTTTGGGTTTGTTATTGTAGGTCTTTTCCTTCTCTTGTGTTTCCTGCCTAGAGAAGTTCCTTTAGCATTTGTTGTAAAGCTGGTTTGGTGGTGCTGAATTCTCTTAGCTGTTGCTTGTCTGTAAACGTTTTAATTTCTCCATCGAATCTGAATGAGATCCTTGCTGGGTAGAGTAATCTTGGCTGTAGGTTTTTCCCTTTCATGACTTTAAATATGTCTTGCCACTCCCTTCTGGTTTGCAGAGTTTCTGCTGAAAGATCAGTTGCTAACCTTATGGGGATTCCCTTGTATATTATTTCGTGTTTTTCCCTTGCTGCTTTTAATTTTTTTTTTTTTTGTATTTAATTTTTGATAGTTTGATTAAATGTGTCTTGGCATGTTTCTCCTTGCATTTATCCTGTATGGGTCTCTCTGTGCTTCCTGGACTTAATTATTTCTTTTCTGATATTAGGGAAGTTTTCAACTATAATCTCTTCAAATATTTTCTCAGTCTCTTTCTTTTCCTCTTCTTCTTCTGGGACCCTTATAATTCGAATGTTGGTGCGTTTAATGTTGTCCCAGAGGTCTCTGAGACTGTCCTCAATTCTTTTCATTCTTTTTTTTCTTTATTCTGCTCTGCAGTAGTTATTTCCACTATTTTATCTTCCAGGTCACTTATCCATTTCTCTGCCTCAGTTATTCTGCTATTGATTCCTTCCAGAGAATTTTTAATTTCATTTATTGTGTTGCTCATCATTGTTTGTTTGCTCTTTAGTTCCTCTAGGTCCTTGTTAAACATTTCTTATATTTTGTCCATCTATTTCCAAGATTTTGGATCATCTTTACTATCATTACTCTGAATTCTTTTTCAGGTAGACTGCCTATTTCCTCTTCATTTGTTTGGTCTGGTGGGTTTTTACCTTGCTCTTTCATCTGCTGTGTGTTTCTCTGTCTTCTCATTTTGTTTAACTTACTCTGTTTGGGGTCTCCTTTTCACAGGCTGCAGGTTCATAGTTACCGTTTTTTTTGGTGTCTGCCCCCAGTGGCTAAGGTTGCTTTAGTGGGTTGTGTAGGCTTCCTGGTGGAGGGGACTAGTGCCTATGTTCTGGTGGATGAGGCTGGATCTTGTCTTTCTGGTGGACAGGACCATGTCCAGTTGTGTGTTTGGGGTGTCTGTGGTGTTATGATAATTTTAGGCAGCATTTCTGCTGTGGGTGGGGTTGTGTTCCTGTCTTGCTAGTTGTTTGGCATAGGGTGTCCAGCACTGGAGCTTGCTGGTCGTTGAGTGGAGCTGGGTTTGGCATTGAGTTGGAGATCTCTGAGAGATTTTTGCCATTTGATATCATGAGGAGCTGGGATGTCTCTGGTGGACCAATGTCTTGAAGTCGGCTCTCCCACCTCAGAGGCACAGGTCTGACACCCGGCCGGAGTACCAAGACCCTATCATCCACACGGCTCAGAATAAAGGAGAGAAAAAATGAAAGAAAGAAAAATAAAATAAAATAAAGTTATTAATATAAAAAATAAAAAATAATTATTCAAAATAAAAGAAAATTAAAATTAAAAAAAAAGAAAGAAGAGAGCAACCAAACCAGAAACAAATCCACCAATGAAAACAAGTGTTAAAAACTATACTAAAAAAAAAAAGAAAAAAAAAATGGACAGACAGAACCCTAGGACAAATGGTAAAAGCAAAGCTATACAGATAAAATCACACACAGAAGCATACACATACACACTCACAAAAAGAGAAAAAGGAAAAATATATATATATCGTTGCTCCCAAAGTCCACTGCCTCAGTTTGCGGTGATTCGCTCTCTATTCAGGTATTCCACAGATTCAGGGTATATCAAGTTGATTGTGGAGATTTAATCCGCTGCTCCTGAGGCTGCTGGGACAAATTTCCCTTTCTCTTCTTTGTTCGCACAGCTCCTGGGGTTCAGCTTTGGATTTGGCCCTGCCTCTGCATGTAGGTCGCCTGAGGGTGTCTGTTCCCCACCCAGACAGGACGGGGTTAAAGGAGCAGCAGATGTGGGGGCTCTGGCTCACTCAGGCCGTGGGGAGGGAGTGATATGGATGCGGGGCGAGCCTACAGCAGCAGAGGCTGGCATGACATTGCACCTCAGGCCACCATGTGTTCTCCCGGGGAAATCGTCCCTGGATCACGGGAGCTTGGCAGTGGCGGGCTGCACAGGCTCCCCGGAGGGGAGGTGTGGATAGTGACCTGTGCTTGCACACAGGCTTCTTCGTGGCGGCAGCAGCAGCCTTAGCATCTCATGCCCGTCTCTGGGGTCCGCGCTGATAGCCGTGGCTCACGCCCGTCTCTGGAGCTCGTTTAGGCGGCGTTCTGAATCCCCTCTCCTCGCACACCAGGAAACAAAGAGGCAAGAAAAAGTCTCTTGCCTCTTCGGCAGCTCCAGACTTTTTCCCGGACTCCCTGCCGGCTAGCTGTGGCGCACTAGCCCCCTTCAGGCTGTGTTCATGCCACCAACCCCAGTCCTCTCCCTGCAATCCGACCGAAGCCGGAGCCTCAGCTCCCAGCCCCGCCCGCCCCGGCGGCTGAGCAGACAAGCCTCTCAGGCTGGTGCATGCTGGTCGGCACCGATCCTCCGTGCGGGAATCTCTCTGCTTTGCCCTCTGCACCCCTGTGGCTGCGCTCTCCTCCGTGGCTCCGAAGCTTCCCCCTCCACCACCCGCCATCTCTGCCCGCGAAGGGGCTTCCTAGTGTGTGGAAACCTTTCCTCCACTGCTCCCTCCCACTGGTGCAGGTCCCGTCCCTGTTCTTTTGTCTCTGTTTTTTTCTTTTTCCCTACCCAGGTACGTGGGGAGTTTCTTGCCTTTTGGGAGGTCTGACGTTTTCTGCCAGTGTTCAGTGGGTGTTCTGTAGGAGCAGTTCCACGTGTAGATGTATTTCTAATGTATCTGTGGGAGGGAAGGTGATCTCCGCATCTTACTCTTCCGCCATCTTGCCCAGACCCCCTGTACATTGTTTTTTAGACATAGTGCTATTGCACACTTAATAGACTACAGTGTCGTGTGAACATAACTTTTATAAGCAATGGGAAACCAAAAAATTTGTGACTCACTTTATTGCAGTGATCTGGAACTGAACCTACAGTATCTCTGAGATATGCCTGTGTTATAGTTTTCTTTCTTATACGTGTTGTAAATATTTTTTAACTTTCTAGTATTTTTGGAATATAGAAATGTTAAATTTCAAAGCAGTCAGTATTTTTTATCCTTTCCCTTATGATTTATCATTTTGTGTTTAAAGACTCTACCCCAATATAACAATATTCTACTATTTTTTCCTAAATATTTCAAGTTTTGCTTTATCATATTTAAGTCTTTCATCCATCTGGAACCTAATTTTGTGAACAATAGAAGACGGGAGGGTTTTTTTGTTTGTTTTTGGTATTTTTCCTTTTTTTGTAACCAGTCAGCCTAGCACCATTTATAACACAGTCCCTGGCAATACCAAATGCAGCTGTGGGGTATACCAAGTTTGGTGGAACTCAGCAGGGCCGTTTCTCATCTTTATTTTGTTCTATCATTCTACTTTCTATTCTTGGACCAATAGTACACTCAGGAAAGGATTTTTTTTGGGGGGAGGGGAATGGGGAGATAATCAGCTTTATCATAGTAATCATTCTCTTCATTATCAGCATTTGTTAACTAAGTACAGAGTCCTGAGCTATTTACTTTATATCCAGTATTATATTCAATCTTTATTACAACCCAATGAGGCAAGTGTATCTTTATTGTAAAGAAGAGGAAACTGGGACTTGAAGTTAAAACTTGCCCAAGATTATTTAGCCTGGAATTGAGAGAGCTGGGATTCACATTCAACTCCATCTACCTGCAATGCTTGTCTTTTAAACACCTACGATACACTGTCTCCCTGGACAAGACTTCAGGGATCGCCTTGCCCAGCAGTTGTCAGCACTGGCTGCACATCAGAATCACCTGAGGAGCTTTTCCAAAGTACTGATGATCAAACTCCACCTCACTCAAAGTAAATCAGAATACCCAGGAACAAAGCTCAGGCATTAATATAAAAGCTTCCTGGATTCTAGTGTGCCTCCAAGCTGTAAAACCACTGATTTAGTCCTATGTATTTATTTACTCATGAGAAAACTTAGGCACAAAGATGGAATAAAACTTGCCCCAAATCTCATCCTAGTTTAATGACAGAACAGGAACTACAATGCAAGTGCTTTTTTAAAATTTTTTATTTTATATTGGACTATGGTTGATTTACAGTGTTGTGTTAGTTTCAGGTGTACAGCAAACTGATTCAGTTATATATATATATATACATATATCTATTCTTTTTCAAATTCTTTTCCCATTTAGGTTATTACAGAATATTGAGCAGAGTTCCCTGTGCTATACAGTAGGCCCTTGTTGGCTATCTATTTTAAATACAGCAGTGGGTATATGTCAATCTCAAACTCCTAATTTATCCCTCCCCCCACCTTTCCCCTTTGGCAACCATAAGTTTGTTTTCTAAGTTTGTGAGTCTGCTTCTGTTTTGTAAATAAGTTCATTTGTATCATTTTTTTAGACTCCACATATAACTTATATCATATGATATTTGTCTTCCTCTTTCTGACTTACTTCACTTAGTATGATCATCTCTAGGTCCACCCATGTTGCTGCAAATGGCATTATTTCATTCTTTTTAATGGCTGACTAATATTCCATTGCATATATGTACCATATCTTTTTTATCCATTCATCTGTCGATGGACATTTAGGTTGCTTCCATGTCTTGGCTATTGTAAACAGCACTGCAATGAACACTGGTGTGTATGTATCTTTTTGAACCATGGTTTTCTCTGGATATATGCCCAGGAGTGGGATTGCTGGATCATATGGTAGCTCTGTTTTTAGTTTTTTAAGGAACCTCTGTACTACATAAAGAAAATGAAAAGACAACCCACAGAATGGGAGAAAATATTTGCAAAGGATGCAGTCGACAAGGGATTAATCTCCAAAATATACAAACAGTTCATGCAGCTAAATATCAAAAAAACAAACAACTCAATCAAAAATAGGCAGAAAACCTATACAGACATTTCTCCAAAGAAGACCGGCCAAGAGGCACATGAAAAGATGCTCAACATCACTAATTATTAGAGAAATGCAAATCAAACCTACAATGAGATATCACCTCATACCAGTCAGAATGGCTGTCATCAAAAAGTCTACAAACAATAAATGCTGGAGAGGGTGTGGAGAAAAGGGAACCCTCCTACATTGTTGGTGGGAATGTAAACTGGTGCAGCCACTATGGTGAACAGTATAGAGGTTTCCAAATACTTTGATTCACAGCCCCGTACTCTTCATGAAACCACATATTTCGTCAGCATTATTTATATGGAATGGTGGCTTAATAAATTCTCCATAAGTCTATATCCAAACCATGTCACAGGGTCCCTACTGTGTTAAAGTTTGAGGCCAGGCAAGGAACAGAAGAAGAAAGCTGACCAGGATCATCTGTCCCTAAGGCTGCTGGTACTCAGAAACCACTTATTTGGTGTGAAATCAAGGGACCAAGAGCCTCCTCTCATGCACAAATAAACTTATTCCCAATTTTCCAAATGTTTGCTCTTTTGCTTATTGAGAACAAAAATTCCTCTAATACTTTTACTTGGTAATTATAAATAACTGGAAAATTACTTTGCAGAAGTATTGCACTGACTTAGGTTCAATCAAAGTGTCAATGGTGACTCTTACACCCTTTTCCAAGACCAGATTATTGAGAAAGGAGATTAGAAAGGTGAAAGTCACAAGGCAATAAAAAAGAAGAAGCTGAGAACTAGAGAGAGAAACTTTCCACTGGAACCACAATGTTGCCTAGGCTCTCACAAAGAAAACACATTGCTTAGAATACACATACACTGGGAATTCCCTGGCGGTCCAGTGGTTAGGACTCCATGCTTCCACTGGGGGGGGCAGTGGGCGGGGAGGGGGGAAGGGAGCAGGGTTTATGTTAACATTATTGATGTATTATTATTATTAATGATACTATTATTTTATCAATCTTGACATGCAGTTTTGAGCACTTTCCTTTCCAGATGCTCAGAGAGTTATTATCTTTGGTATATTCCTGAAGAGAGATTCACAGCTCCAAAAGTAGAGGCTCGCTCTTTGCTTCATGCATATAAGTCAAAGAAGAGACTTAAGGGTCATAACTCTAGATATCAGTCTTCCTTGACTTTGGTTCATTCTACTTTCATACAATCCATTCGTTTGCACATTATACATCAACAGCCCTAACTAGGTTTCATAAGCTCAATTTGGCCTTCTCTGCATAGCTGATAAGCTGAAATGTGCAGGTAGTACATAACGTTTCTGACAGTGGTACAATTTTGGCAGCATATTTGTACAGCGGTGTTTGTGTGTCTTGAATATTTTATTGCCTTCTGTCTTCATTATTTTATAAAAACAAATGGAAGATGAAAATACTGATACAAGAAGTATAGATCTCATAAACCTAATATAGTTGAGACAAAGATGGAAATTACTCTGAGTGCCAAAAGTGGTAAATCAACAAGACACTCATTGGGCTTATGCCAGTCAACTGTTAGTTCAGTTATGAATAGAAGATAACAAACAAGAACATATTCAAAATTCCAACACTCATTGGGCTTATGCCAGTCAACTGTTTGTTCAGTTGTGAATAGAAGATAACAAACAAGAATATATTCAAAATTCCAGAGATAAATCATAGAGATCTGTGTAAAAGACAAAATATAAATGAGGACATTTTAGCTCTCTGTGCCTGGGTCCACAGCCCCCACTCTTACAATATGTAAGTTTATTATTTGGCCTTTAAACAATAACTTTGATACACATTATTAAGAGTGCATTATGTACAAAAATAGGATATTTCCTGGATATCTCTTATAAACCAAAAATAATCCATTCCACAATCACAAATATGTTTTTCTGAATGCTGGGATAATGGTAAAATAACAATTCTTCTTGGCTTATAAAATCACTCACACACACAGGTGTGTGCACATACAAGCATGACCCTTGTCTTATCTTATACCAATGTAAGTCCAGTCCATATACCAATAATGTGTTGCAAAGGAGTACGACTGGCATACATGATATAAATCCCAACAATGAAGAGATGACCCTCCAGAATCCTCGTTTCTTCTATGATTCATTATGAATGCTTCATTGATCACAGTCATATTTTTATACACTCTCTTCTCATCTGAGGAAATCATACATACACCCCCTTGACCACACACTCCATGTTATAGAATTAAAGGGCAGTTCCTCTCCTTAAGGAATTTGTTTCATTTGTTTCAACTTATTTAGCCCTTAGCACCATGCATGACATATATTAGGAGCTCAATATACCTCCCGAACTGAATTTCCTCTGCTAATGCCAAATCTATGTTTGTATTCATTAATTCATTAATCAAATCATTTACTTATTCAACACATATTAAATATTTAATGTGTGCCATTCTCTTGGCCAAGAGAAAGATGATTTAAAACATAGCTTCCTGCCTTCAAGAGTGAGTCTATCCAGAAGTAGATATTAACATATAAACCACAAATTTGACTGTAAGGCAGACAATTGTAAATGATACAATTAAGAGAAATATACTATTTAGAAGATAGAGAAAAAATAACTCTGACTACAGGTAAAAGAATGAAATTCATAGAAAGGTAGCATTTGAACTGGGCCTTCAAACAATGAATAGAATTTTGAATAAGCAAGGAGAAGGAGGCTTCTTTTACTGGTAATATGGATATTAGAGGTTTAGATAAATCATTCTCAGTTCAGTATCAAAAAAGTCTTTAAATATATATATATATTTTTGGGCATGCCATATTCTATGCAGGATCTTAGTTCCCTGACCAGGGATTGAACCTGTGTCCCCTGCAGTGGAAGCAAGGAGTCTTAACCACTGGACCACCAGGGAAGTCCATGTACACACTGCTATATTTAAAAAGGATAACCAACAAGGACCTACTGTATAGCACAGGGAACTCTGCTCAATGTTATGTGACAGCCAGGATGGGAGGGGGGGTCTGGGGGAGAATGGATACATGTATATGTATGGCTGAGTCGCTTTGCTATGCACCTGAAACTATCACAACATTGTTAAACGGCTATATTCCAATATAAAATAAAAAGTTTTAAAAAATTAAAAAAATAAAAAATAAAAATATATTTTTTGACATATGAATGAACTAGGGATAAAATAAGGGAATATCATAGCAGCAAAAAAAAAGAAAAAAAGAAAAAACGAATCTGTATAAGATAGTGAAATTGAAGTAGAAATTATTCCCTGACCAAATGATGTTCCAGAGTCATGAGGTTTAAAGAAGGCTTGAGTAATGAAGAATGGAGGGTACACAAGTTTGGGAGCCTAGTAAGATGCAACACTGCATTAAAAGAAAAAATCCTCCATAAAGTAGGTTTCCTAAAGGACCATAAACTCATCACATATACAAGAAAAATGCTGTACCTCAGGGGCTATTGGGATATTTGTGTTTTGGATTTGATTTTAAGTATAGCAGAAGAAATGGGAGAAAGATTCTAATGAAGATTCCCAATTAAAAGCCTGCAAGCAGGCTTGAGGCTACAATTCACACTTCCTGTATGGCCTCCAAAAGTACAAACTGGAAATTTAAAGTAATTTTGGGTTAGTAGACCCCCAGGTGACTGGACTGACTGACCCACATGCAAATCCATTCTGGAGGAATTAAGTTTCAACCCAGGCTGTGTATGCATCTGTATTTATATATCTCTAACTCTGTCTAATTAGTGGAATAGATTAAAAAACAAAATTAGGTGCAACAAAGTTAAATCTAATGAAATCACCCAAATGCATTACAAAATCCCTCAAAATATGTGAAAAGAAATTATAAAAGAAAAGTTATAAGGCAAAGAGAATAGGCAGTATTGCAATACTGTCTTTGACAATATTGAATATTGAAATAGATGTAATATTCAAATAGAAGATAATGGATGAGAGTTTTTCAGAGTTGATGCAACACACACAACTCTGAAATGTTCACTGGAGAGAGAAAATTAAATTTATAAGTAGATATATAACAATGAAACTGCAGAATGTGAAAAGCAATAAAGTAATCTTAAAGAACAACCAAAGGGAAAAGACTACCTCAAATAATAACGGTTATACTGACAGCTAATTTCTCAGCAGTAATCTTCGAAACTATAAGAAATAGAATTGTATCTTCAAAGAACTATAATAAATTAACTGCCATCCTAGATTTCTATGTACAACAAAACTATCTTTCAAGAATGAAGGTGAGACTTCAGACTTCTGCTTACTATGTAGAAATCTGGAAAAAGGTGTCATTCTCATTTTTACTACAATAATAAAACTCACTGGATAAGGGCAAATTTACAACTTTGCTCAAAATGATCAGAGAGCTGATATTGCAGAGCAACCCACTAGTCAAAAATCTAAGGAAAGCAGGCACCTGCAAGTAGAAATGGAACACTAGGACGTGCTTGCTTGGGTTCAGTACCTCAGGATGCCATACATGCTAGTAAGAAGAATCCAACTAAAATATATTTAAAGAATTGATAAAGGCCAAGAGTGGGCCAGCATGAGAAAAACATCAGAAAAGCAGGGGTTACCAATAGCAGCCATATAGTGGGATCAATCACAGTTTGTAGTGACCTACTCAGCAGACAAATCCAGCAGATTTTGCAGCTGAAGAACAGCCAGTACAATTGTGGCACACTGCTGCATATTTCACCAGCTTTTGCCACACAGGTGTTCGCATTTGCTAATTCCAGTCACCTGAGAGCTTCCCTGCTCCCATCCCACCCCCAACAACCCCTGCCAGAACGCTGGAACTGCACCAGCAACTAGCATCGGCTTCTGCAGCTGTGTGAGTGCAAGACACCAGCCAGACCCCCATGGATGAGCCCAATCAACATGCAAACGCCCAGGGATAGCCCCTCTAGCTATACTACTTGCATGCCTCAGGTCTGACACTCATCACCAGTCTCCACTGAAGTGTGCATGCCCAAAGGGAAACTGTGCAGCTATGGGAGAGTAAAGCAACAGCCATTATTCTTTACCCAAGCCTTTCTTAAATCTCAGTTCATAGAGTCTGCAAGAGGTGACTGCTTCTTCAAATGTGCAGACACCTACATAAGGCTACATGGATCACGAAGAAAAAGGGGAATATGAACCCACAAAAGGAACACAGTTAACCTTCAGTAACTGGCTGCAAAGAAATGGAGATCTAGAAACTGTCCAACAAAGAATTCAAAATAACTGTTCTAAAGATGCTCAAAGAGCTACAAGGGAATACAGATAAATAATTTAATGACATCAAGAAAACAATACAAGAACAAAATAAGTTCAAAAAAGAGACAGAAACATAAAAAAGAAATGAACAGACATTTCTGGAGCAGAAGAACACAATATCTGAACTAAAAAATGAATAGAGAGCTTCAAGAGTGGATTTGACCAACCAGAAGAAAGAATCAGTGAGTTCAGAGACAGCTCAATTGAAATTATCCAGAGGAGCAAAAAGAAAATAAGAATGAAAATGAATGAATAAAGTCTACTGGACTTACGGGAAACCACTAAAGGAACAACGTATGTATTGTGGAGGCCCAAAAGGAGGAGAGAGAGAGAAAGGAGTAGGAAGTTTATTTAAAGAAAGAATGGCCTCGAACTTTCCAAAGCTGGAGAGAGATCTGTATATCCATGTTCATGAAGCTAATAGCCCACCGCAAAATTCCAATCCAAAATGATCTACTCTAAGACACATTGTAACTGTCTAAAATCAGAGACTGAGGTAATTTCCAAAGGAGTAAGAGAAATAACTTTTTTCTCATAAAAGGGAACCCCTACAAGGCCATCAGTAGATTTCTAAGCAGAGACCTTGAAGAGCAAAAGAGAACAAGATGATGTATTCAAAGTGCTGAAAGAAAGTGACAACCAAGAATACTTTACCCAGCAAAGTTGTCCTTCCAACACAACAAAAATATCTGATAAAACCACAGCTAACATTATATTCAATGGTGAAAGGTTGACAGCTTTTCCCAAAAGATCAGGAATAAGACCAGGGTGGCTGCTCTCCCCATTCCTACTCATCAGAGTCCTGGAAGTCCTAGCCAGAGCAATCAGGCAATTTATACACACACACACACACACACACACACACATACACAAACTGGAAAGGAAGAAGTAAAATTGTCTTTGTACATGATATGATCTTATATATGAAAAATCCTAAAGATTTGACCAAAAAACTGTTAGATTTATTCAACAAATTTAGTAAAGTTGTAGGATACCAAGTCAACATACAGAAATCAGTTGAAATCAGCTGCACTTTATTCACCACCAACAAAATATCTGAAAAAGAAATAAAGAAACTAATTCCATTCACAATAGTATCAAAATCAATAAAATCCCTAGAAACAAATTTAACCAAGGAGGTGAAAAATCTATATACTGAAATCCATAAGACTTTGATGAAAACATATTTATGCATCTATCCATTTATTCATTCATTTCTTTGATCAAGAGAAATGCTGGGAGACAGGGTTAGCAAGGTCGACTGGATTAGTTTACTAGTTTACCATGCTAGGCGAAGCTTCTGCACTTAATTCTAGAAGTAATGCAGGCTCATTAAAGAGATCTGAGGGAATTCCCTGGTGGTCCAGTGGTTAGGACTCTGGGCTTTCACTGCTGAGGGCCCAGGTTCAATTCCTGGTCTGGGAGCTAAGATGCAAGCCATGTGGTGCAGCCAAAAACAAAAAAAACAGAGAGAGATTTGAAATTTTCCAAAAAAAAAGAAATTAAAGAAGATAACAAAGGGAAAGACAACCAAGGTTTATGCCTTGAAAGAATATTGTTAAAATGTTGATACTACCCAAAGCCACTTACATACTCATTGCAATCCCTATCAAAATTGCAATGGCATTTTTTACAGAAATAGAAAAACCAATCCTAAAATTTTTATGGAACCACAAGACAATGAATAGCCAAAGCAATCCTGAGAAAGAAGAAAAAAGCTAGAGTCATCACATGTCCTGATTTCAAACCATACTACAAAGGTATAGTAATCAGAGCAGTATGGTACAGGAATAAAACGAGACATGTAGACCAACGAAACAGAATTAAAAACCCCAAAATAAACCCTCACAAATATTGTGGTTAACTATATTTGACAAGTGAGTCAAGAATATTCAATGGGGAAAGGATTGTCTCTTCAAGAAATGCTGCTAGGAAAACTGTATAATCACATGCAAAAGAATAAGACTGGACCCCTATCTTACACCACTCACAAAAAACTCCTTAACTTTGGTCTTGGCAATGATTTTTTGGATATGACACCAAAATCACAAGCAACAAAAGCAAAAATTAATAAGTGGGACTACAACAGACTAAAAAGCTTTTGCACAGAAAAAGAAATAATCAACAAAAAGAAAATGCAACCTAAAGAATAGGAGAAAATATTTGCAAGTCATAAATCTGATAAGGGCTTAATATTCAAAATATATTTAAAAAACTCATAAGACTCAATAGAAAGAAAAACAATTTAAAAAGTGGATAGAGGATTCTGAATACATATTTTTCCAAAGACATACAAACGGCCAACAGGTAAATGAAAAGGTGCTCAATATCACTAATAATCATGGAAATGCAAATCAAAACCATAATGAGATATTACCTCACACCTGTTAGAAAAGCTATCATCAAAAAGACAAGAGATAACAAGTGTTGGTGAGAATGTGTAGAACTCTTGTGCACTGAAGTGAAAATGAGTACAGCCACTATAGAAGACAGTATGGAGGTTTTTTAAAAATTAAAAATATGATCCAGCTATCCCATTTCTGGGAAATATCCAAAGGAAAGGAAAACAGGATCCTGAAGAGATATCTGCACTCCCATGTTCATGGCAGCATTATTCAAAATTTCCAAGATATGGAAACAATCTACCTGCCCATCAATTAACATATGGATAAGGAAGATATCATACGTGTATATACACACATACAATGGAATATTATTCACATGAAAACGAAGGAAATCCTTCCATTTACAAAAACATGGATGAAACTTGAGAGCATTATGCTAAGTGAAATTAATCAGACAGAGAAGGGCAAATTAAAAAGCTGAACACATAGAAACAGTAGAGTTGTGGTTACTACTAGGCTGAGGGTGAGGGAAATGGGTTGATGTTGATCAAAGGGTGCAAACTTCCAATTATAAGATGAATAAATTCTGGGGATTTAATGTACAACATTGTAATTATAGTTAATAATACTGTATTCTACACCTAAAAAAAATAGGTTAACAAATGAGTTGAAATAGTGTTCAATATTTCCAAGTAAATAGAGAATAAGATTTTGAATGAGAAGAAGAGTGAAATTCAAAAGGCAGCCTATGTGATAAAGACTGGGTATATATTTAGTAAATACTGGAATGTCCGGACACACAGGTATGTTACATTTTCTAACATCCCTTATAGTTAGGTGTGGCCATGTGACTGAGTTCTGGTCAGTTTGGTGGACATGATGAACCACTTCCTAGTCTCATTCAAAACACCTGTCATGCCTAATTTCTCCATGCCTTTTGCCCTTCCCTGGTAACACTGAATCATAGATATTAGGAAACAGAATCCTACAATCCTTACTTGGAAGAAAGCCCACAAACCAGGAACACCTGTTTTTAGGCTTTACACGAGGGACAAACGTCTATTATATTGACCTACAGAGACTTTGGGATTTATATATTACATAAACTAGTGTTGCCTTAATTAATACAAGAAAGGAGAAAAACAAGAACAGTGATATATTCAAAAACAATACAAATTGAAATGAGATATACTTTAGATTGTAGAGCCAAAAATATCAATAATCACATTGTAAAAATTTAATCTCTCTAGTTAGATTAGATTACAAAAATCATAACTGATAACATAAGGACAGTGGACATTTGAAAAGGTTAAAACCATACGTGTACCAGTCAAACACTATTCAAAAATTCTAGTATAGCTCTGTCAACATCAATCACAATTGTCCTGAAGACAATACAAATTACTAAAAATACAGAAGGTCATAACATTGATAAGAAGTTTGATATTAAGGAAGATACAAATTTTAAATTCCACACAGGTAATCAAACTTTATAAAATGTATATAGTAAAAATTGACATAACTACCAGGAGAAATTGTCAAAGCCAACATATTAATGGGAGAGTTTAAGAACCCTCTTGCTAGAATTGTTAAAGTAAAGAAAATCATTAAGGATGCCAAGGATTTGAACAACTCAATTATATATAGATATAGATACAGATATAGACATAGATATAGATATAGATATCAAATTATGTTATATATATATATATATATATATACACACACACGCATATATATACCCCAAAACTAGAAACTATACATCATTTACATGCAAACGTGGGATATTTACAAAAATTGATTATGTACAAAACCATAAGGACAGGAGGGGCTGGAAGAAGTTGTTGCTGCTGCTGTAGGCGGCCCACCTTTAGGAAGACCAGTATAAACTCCATGAAGCCAGACATTTTTGACTGCTTTTTACTACTGAAATCCACGGACCAAGACTAGTTCCTGGTTCATAATTTTCAGAAGGACTGGAGAAGAGCAGAGATGAGAATGACTCAGAATTATAACAGCTTGGAAATCCTGAACAGAAGCCAGCCTGATAAGGTAGAAAGATTTTTGGGGGCTCACTCTAGTTGGAATTTACTCTTCTTTTGGATCAACAGCCGTGTGGCTGACAGGGTCTAGGTGCTCCAGCCGGGTGTCAGACCTGAGGCTCTGAGGTGGGAGAGCCGAGCTCAGGACACTGGTCCACCAGAGACCTCCCAGCTCCATGTAATATCAAACAGCAAAGGCTCTCCCAATGATCTGCATTTCAACACGAAGACCCAGCTCCACTCAACAACCAGCAAGCGACAGTGCTGGACACCTTATGCCAAACAACTAGCAAGACAGGACCACAAACCCACCCATTAGCAGAGAGGCTTCTGATAATTATAATAAGGTCACAGACACCCCAAAACACACAACCAGACATGGTCCTGCCCCCCAGAAAGACAAGATCCAGCCTCATCCACCAGAACACAGGCACCAGTCCCCTCCACCAGGAAGCCTACACAACCCACTGAAACAACCTTACCCACTGGGGGCAGACACCAAAAACAACGGGACTAACAACATGCAGCGGGCAAAAAGGAGACCCCAAACACAGTAAGTAAAGCACTGAGAAGACAGAGAAATACACAGCAGATGAAGGAGCACGGTAAAAACCCACCAGACCAAACAAATGAAGGGGAAATAGGCAGTCTACCTGTAAAAGAATTCAGAGTAACGATAGTAAAGATGATCCAAAGTCTTGGAAATAGAATGGAGAAATTACAAGAAACATTTAACGAGGACCTAGAAGAACTAAAGAACAAACAATGATGAACAGCACAATAAATGAAATTTAAAATTTTCCAGAAGTAATCAATAGCAGAATAACTGAGGCAGAAGAATGGAAAAGTGACCTGGAAGATAAAATAGTGGAAATAACTACCATAGAGCAGAATAAAGAAAAAAGAATCAAAAGAATTGAGGACAGTCTCAGAGACCTCTAGGACAACAATAAAGGCACCAACATTTGAATTATAGGGGTCCCAGAAGAAGAGGAGAAAAATAAAGGGACTGAGAAAATATTTGAAGAGATTACAGTTGAAAACTTCCCTAATATGGGAAAGGAAATAGTCAATCAAGTCCAGGAAGCTCAGAGAGTCCCATACAGGATAAATCCAAGGAGAAACACGCCAACACATATATTAATCAAACTATCAAAAATTAAATACAAAGAAAAAATATTAAAAACAGCAAGGGAAAAACAACAAATAACACACAAGGGAATCCCCATAAGGTTATCAGCTGATCTTTCAGCACAAACTCTGCAAGCCAGAAGGGAGTGGCAGGACATACTTAAAGTGATGAAAGGGAAAAATCTACAACCAACATTACTCTACCCAGCAAGGATCTCATTCAGATTTGATGGAGAAATTAAACCGTTACAGACAAGCAAAAGCTAAGAGAATTCAGAACCACCAAACCAGCTTTACACCAAATGCTAAAGGAACTTCTCTTGGCAGCAAACACAGGAGAAAGAAAAGAATTACACTAACAAACCCCAAAAAATTAAGAAAATGGTAATTGGAACATACATATCAATAACTACCTAAAATGTAAATGGATTAAATGCACCAACCAAAAGACATAAACTGGCTGAATGGATACAAAAAGAAGACCCGTATATACGCTATCTACAAGAGACCCATTTCAGACTAGGGGCACATACAGAGTGAAAGTGAGGGGATGGAAAAAGATACTCCGTGCAAACGGAAATCAAAAGAAAGCTGGAGTAGCAAGTCTCATATCAGACAAAATAGACTTTAAAATAAAGACTATTACAAGAGACAAAGAAGGACACTACAGAATGATGAAGAGCTCAATCCAAGAAGAAGATATAACAATTGTAAATATTTATGCACCCAACATAGGAGCACCTCAATACATAAGGCAAATTCTAACAGCCATAAAAAGGGAAATCAACAGTAACACAATCATAGTAGGGGACTTTAACACCCCACTTTCACAAATGGACAGATCATCCAAAATGAAAATAAATAAGGAAACACAAGCTTTAAATGATACATTAAACAACATGGACTTAATTGATATTTATAGGACATTCCATCCAAAAACAATAGAATACATTTCTTCTCAGGTGCTCATGGAACATTCTCCAGGACAGATAATATCTTGGGTCACAAAGAAAGCCTCAGTAAATTTAAGAAAATGGAAATCATATCAAGTATCTTTTCCGACCACAACGCTATGAGACTAGATATCAATTACAGGAAAAAATCTGTAAGAAATAAAAACACATGGAGGTTAAACAATATGCTACTAAATAACCAAGAGATCACTGAAGAAATCAAAGAGGAAATCAAAAATTACCTAAAAACAAATGACAATGAAAACACGATGACCCAAAACCTATGGGATGCAGCAAAAGCAATTCTAAGAGGGAAGTATATAGCAATAAAATCCTACCTCAGGAAACAAAAAACATCTCAAATAAACAACCCAAGTTTACACCTAAAGCAATTAGAGAAAGAAGAACAAAAAAACTCCAAAGTTAGCAGAAGGAAAGAAATCATAAAGATCAGAACAGAAATAAATGAAAAAGAAATGAAGAAAACGATAGCAAAGATCAATAAAACTAAAAGCTGGTTCTTTGAGAAAACAAACAAAATTGATAAACCATTAGCCAGACTCATCACGAAAAAAAGGGAGAAGATTCAAATCAATAGAATTAGAAATGAAAAAGAAGTAACAACTGACACTGCAGAAATACAAAGGATCATGAGACATTATTACAAGCAACTATATGCCAATAAAATGGACAACCTGGAAGAAATGGACAAATTCTTAGAAATGCACAACCTTCCGAGACTGAAGCAGGAAGAAATAGAAAATATGAACAGCACAATCACAAGCACTGAAATTGACACTGTGATTAAAAATCTTCCAACAAACAAAAGCCCAGGACCAGATGGCTTCACAGGCGAATTCTATCAAACATTTAGAGAAGAGCTAACATCTATCCTTCTCAAACTCTTCCAAAATACAGCAGAGGGAAGAACACTCCCAAATTCACTCTACGAGGCCACCATCATCCTGATACCAAAACCAGACAAAGATGTCACAAAAAAAGAAAACTACAAGCCAATATCTCTGAGGAACATAGATGCAAAAATCTTCAACAAAATACTAGCAAACAGAATCCAACAGCACATTAAAAGGATCATACACCATTTTCAAGTGGGGTTTATCCCAGAAATGCAAGGATTCTTCAATATATGCAAATCAATCAATGTGATAAACCATATTAACAAATTGAAGGATAAAAACCATATGATAATCTCAATAGATGCAGAAAAAGCTTTTGACAAAATTCAGCACCCATTTATGATAAAAACCCTCCAGAAAGTAGGCAGAGAGGGAACTTACCTCAACATAATAAATGGGATATATGACAAACCCACAGCCAACATCGTTGTCAATGGTGAAAAACTGACACCATTTCCACTAAGATCAGGAACAAGACAATGTTGCCCACTCTCACCACTATTATTCAACATAGTTTTGAAAGTTTTCACCACAGCAATCAGAGAAGAAAAAGAAATCAAAGGAATCCAAAGTGGAAAAGAAGTAAAGCTGTCACTGTTTGCAGATGACAGGATACTATACACAGAGAATCCTAATGATGCTACCAGCAAACTAAACCCACGCACCTATGGTCAACTAATCTATGACAAAGGAGGCAAGGATATACAATGGAGAAAAGTGGTGCTTCAATTAGTGGTGCTGGGAAAAATGGACAGCTACATGTAAAAGAATGAAATTAGAACACTCCCTAACATGATACACAAAAATAAACTCAAAATGGGTTAGAGACCTAAATGTAAGACCGGACACTATCAAACTCTTAGAGGAAAACATAGGAAGAACACTCTTTGACATAAATCATAGCAAGATCTTTGTTGATCCACCTCCTAGAGTAACGGAAATAAAAACAAAAATAAACAAATGGGACCTAATGAAACTTAAAAGCTTTTGCACAGCAAAGGAAACCATAAACAAGATGAAAAGACAACCCTCAGAACGGGAGAAAATATTTGCAAATGAAGTAACTGACAAAGGATTAATCTCCAAAACTTACAAGCAGCTCATGCAGCTCAATATCAAAAAAACAACTGAATCCATAAATGGGCAGAAGACCTAAATAGACATTTCTCCAAACAAGATATACAGATTGCCAACAAACACATGAATGGACGCTCAACATCACTAATCATTAGAGAAATGCAAATCAAAACTACAATGAGGGGGCTTCCCTGGTGGCGTAGTGGTTGAGAATCTGCCTGCCAATACAGCGGACATGGATTCGAGCCCTGGTCTGGGAAGATCCCACATGCCGCGGAGCAACTGGGCCCGTGAGCCACAATTACTGAGCCTGTGCGTCTGGAGCCTGTGCTCCGCAACAAGAGAGGCCACGATAATGAGAGGCCCATGCACCGCGATGAAGAGTGGCCCTCGCTTGCCACAACTAGAGAAAGCCCTCGCACAGAAACAAAGACCCAACAGAGCCATAAATAAATAAATTTTAAAATAAATTTAAAAAAAAAACAAAAAAAACTACAATGTGGTTATCACCTCACACAGGTCAGAATGGCCATCATCAAAAAATCTACAAACAATAAATGCTGCAGAGGGTGTGGAGAAAAGGGAACCCTCTTGCACTGTTGGTGGGAATGTAAACTGATACCGCACTATGGAGAACAGTATGGAGGTTCCTTAAAAAACTAAAAATAGAACTACCATACGACCCAGCAATCCCACTACTGGGCATATACCCTGAGAAAACCATAATTCAAAAAGAGTCATGTACCACAATGTTCATTGCAGCTCTATTTACAATAGCCAGGACATGGAAGCAACCTAAGTGTCCACTGACAGATGAATGGATAAAGAAGGTGTGGCACATATATACAATGGAATATTACTCAGCCATAAAAAAGAAATGGAGTTATTTGTAGTGAGGTGGATGGACGTAGAGACTGTCATACAGAGTGAAGTAAGTCAGAAAGAGAAAAACAAATACCATATGTTAATACATATATATGGAATCTAAAAAAAAAAAGAAAATAGTTCTGAATAACCTAGGGACAGGACAGGAATAAAGATACAGACATAGAGAATGGACTTGATGACATGGGTAGGGGGAAGGGTAAGCTGGGACGAAGTGAGAGAGTGGCATGGACATATATACACTACCAAATGTAAAATAGATAGCTAGTGGGAAGCAGCCACATAGCACAGGGAGATCAACTCGGTGCTTTGTGTCCACCTAGAGGGGTGGGATAGGAAGCGTGTGAGGGAGACGCAAAAGGGAGGAGATATGGGGATATATGTATATGTATAGCTGATTCACTTTGTTATAAAGCAGAAACTAACACACCATTGTAAAGCAATTATACTCCAATAAAGGTGTTAAAAAAATAAATAAATAAAAAATAAAGCAACACTAGTCTTAAAAAAAACCCATAAGGACAGTTTCAAACTTTAAAGAAAGGTGAGATACGGAAAGTCTACATCATGTTGAGAACATTACCAAAATATAGAGGCAGGAAATGCCATGTATGTTTCAAGCAATGAAACTAATAGTCCTAAATGATTGATACTAAAATTAGGAGATTTTCCTAAATTCCAAGCCAATAATGAAGAAATGGCTGAACACAGAAAATGTTTGAGCTTTTTGTCTGGGTCTTATTAAGCATTAGTTTCTTTTAGGTCCTGGCCACATGAAATAGGTTAAACATTTGAATTAGAGGCAAGAGGTTCTATATTCCATCTCAACCATAAGTTATTAACTTCCATCAGGGGGATAATTCAACCCATAAGTAGACAGCCACCACGGCCTGATGAATGTCTTTTTTCTCTATCTCTTGCTTCATAATAATAAAACAAAATTCAATCATGCATCAGACTCATAGACATGTAAAAACAGATATGACAGCCATCGAGACTGGCAGACAATTTCTTGACCATTCAAGCTTCTTGATTTGTATAAATTCAATCTCCTTTTATCTCCCAATATAAATGTGCCTCTGATCTGAAAGGTCAAACATAATTGGGTTCTATTCCTCTTCCTAACTTGAAGTTCAGCACTGGCCTTCCGTTCACATCTTCTCAATTCTTTTATACAATGGCAAAAGTGAGGTCAGCTGTTTCTCAGCAACAACATAGTGACCATCATAGATCAAGACTTTTGACCGGAATGTTATGCTAGCCAAGTCTTTGTCATGCCAATCAAGTTGAAATTGTGCTGCTTGGATATCAGGCCAAAGGTATAACAGCTGGTTTTACTTATTTGTTAGACTTAAAAATATATAGGGCATAAACATTTGTAACCTGTGACTCAACCTTTTAACTTTACCAGAAGTAGAGTTTGAGAAAGCTTACTACTAAACTTACAAGGCTGATCCTTCATTTCATATTGGTGTTTACGAGGAGATGTCTCGTCATATGCAAAAGATCCTCTAACCAAAGAAATCACATTCCTATCCTCTCCTCAACTTATACCAAATGGGCTTTTGTTTCCACGATTCAACTGAAACTGCGTTTTGAGTTATCCTTGTTCTCTGTGCTGCTATATGCAACATCCTCTCAACAAATTTGACCATTCTTCACTTCTTGAAACACTTTTATTCTTGCGACTTCCTGATACCACCTTTGTTTTCCTTGTACCTCTCTGGACCTGCCTTATCAGTCTTCCATGTTCCTATTCCACTACTCCACTGCCAAATATTGGAATAACCAGCATCTGGTAGTAAGTTTCCCCCCACCCCGCATTTCTAAGCTCTCTCCAGTGTGATTTTATTCAATCCCATGGCTTTGTATATAGTTGTCAAATTATGTCTAGCCCTGATCCCTCCCCTTGAACTTAAGAGGCAGATATCCGTGACATTTTTACTTGATGGTATAATGGGCATCTCAAAATTGGTATGTCCAAGGTATTACTCTTGGTGCTGTTTTGTTCCCCCACAATACTCTCGTTCCCTCTGTTTTCCTATCTTACTAAGTGGTCCCAATGCCCACGTCCAAAAATATGTCTTTAATCCTTGGTTCCCCTCCTTCTACAAATCAACATATCAAATCTCAATGGCTATTCCTATTAGTTCTGCCTCCAAAATTCATTCACTTCTGCTAATATCCACTGTTCCACTAAAAGTTTCTACTACATTACCCCATTTGCCATGAGACTGAATACTATACTGATGAATGATGAATCAGCGACTAAAGAAATGTTCTAGACTCACGTATGCGTGATCTGTCATACAAGGTCAGTATGACTCACAGTTGATGGAGGACACTTAGCAACATAGTGGAGAAGACAGGAGAGAAAGAAGAGAATGAAACTAATATTCGTTGCACAGGTATCACTGCGCATCACCAGGAAATGTTTTATCTCCTTACACCCCACACCAACTCCTAAAGAAAAATGGAGTTACTTTAACAGAGGAAACTGAGGTACACAAGATCACTAAGTGGCATGAGTAAAATTTATACTCTCGTCTTTTGGGCTCCATTGCATCTCTCCTTTCCATACTCGATGGGACTCTGAATGGTACCTCTGTCTTAAACATGTGAAGAGAAAAACAGAGAAACTATTCTATCTCCCACTCTGTATCTTCCAGGGATTAGAAAAATCAACCTGTCAATACAGTGAAAAACCTTCAGAACTGATTAGCTGCCTGACAGCTGGAAAGAAACCAATGAAAGGAGTTCCAGAATCATTGTGGGGCAATATTTCAAAACCTACAATAAACCAGACTTCATTCACCAGGGACAACAGACCGAAAAAAGAAGCTGCTCTCCATTTGGCTGTCAAAGTCTAGGGCTAATCTTTTATCAATAAATTTTGATTGAAAGTCTATTATCCCAGATAAAAAAAATATTCTTCCCCATTGTCAAATCACCCATCTGACCATGTGACTGATTTTCACTTGTAAAACACTATCACTGTGTCCTGATGTGAATCAGACTTAGTAGATTTAGATCTTGCTAGAGCTCACGGTCTAGCGCAATGTTGCTCACTCTAGAGGCTCTTGTAGCAGAAACCTTTGGCAACACATCATTTTAAAAACCTTGAGTTCAATCTTCTGAGTAAGAGTTTCTTAGGGTGTTCATTGGAAATTTTCATGTTTAAAACAAATAAGAATGTTGGAGAAAACAACGTGTGCTATGGAGAGGTCGCTTGCCCCACAGATGGAAGAGAACCAATGAAGAAGCCCTTTTCATTGTAAAGAAAATTGGAGGTTAATCTGATGAAACGAAGGAAGACAAGATTAGAGTTTTTTCTCTTTCAGTTTTTAGAATTATAAGTAGTCTCTCTTCTGATGTTGAGGAACTGCTGAAGTTTTAAGTTATTTTTTTTTTCTTTGAACAAGTATTGCCATTTTGATATATATCAAGAGTAGAGCCAGCTGGTGAGGATTCTAGTTACAAGCCTGCCCTTAGAATCCAGTACAAAGTACATACCCTCTTTATGCTTCAGCTTCCTCATCTGTAAAATGAGGCAATTAGACCACATGACCACTCACATCCCATGAAGTGGAGCAGTATATGAATTTCCTAAAGACAGCGGAAGTGTTACATCATGGGAGCTTATACTTGGGCTTTTTTAAACCATTAGGTTAGAATTAGTAACTGAGAGGACAGCTACAGTAAGAGGAAGGTGGTATCTGTGAAAACTCTAACCCTGACTGTGAAAGACAAGAGGATTCTTCTGATAATATTAATGAAAGAACCTGAAAATTGCCTTTGCATCACCAACTAGATTATCTCAGCTCTAGACCTCCTTGGTGTCACCTCCATCTCTTACCCAGTGGAATAAAAATGGGTAACGAGACACAAACATCACTTTCCAAGCATATGGGGTTTTTTAGAGTTCCGGGCAGGCAGGGCAATAAACAACAGCAGGTCCAGAAGCTGTAAATCAGGAGTCACAAGCATTGGTTACCCAAGGAATAGGGATAAGAGTCAGCTGAGGGCAACTGGAGGATTATCAAGGGATTCTATTGTTTTATTGCGTCAGAGACCAAGAAATATCCATGTTTAACTATGACCTAACCACTCTTCCTTTTGACAAGGAAACCAAGTCTGCAGGAAACAAGGATATGAAAGGGCAAAGCAAGTCCAAGTCTTGATTATTAGCTTGGGCCCTATATATCACTGCAGAATTATCACGAGTTGGTCTGGAAACCTTGGACAATTTATTTACTCAAGCTTGGCCTTCACAGCTTGATGCAAATATATATAACGCAGTCAAAGGAAAAAAATTAATCCAGGAAGGCAGCCAAAATAAGTACCTTCATGCTCTCTACATGCCGCCACCCACAACCTCCCCAGACCTCAGGACAGAGCTAGTCAAAGCTAACAACTCCAGACCTTCTCAGAGGGGACAAAAACTTCAGGTCTCACTGCCCCTTGGATGAAAGGAGGATCTGACAATGAATGGAGAGAGGGAGGGAAGAGACATGAACAAGAGAGTCAGAGAGGAATTGATAAAGGAGATGTGGTACATAAATTCAATGGAATATTACTCAGCCATTAAAAAGAAGAAAATAATGCCATTTGCAGCAACATGGATGGACCCAGAGATTGTCATACTAAGTGAAGTAAGTCAGAAAGAGACAAATATCATATGATACTACTTTTATGTGGAATCTTAAAAAATGATTCAAATGAACTTATTTACAAAACAGAAATAGATTCACAGACGTTTTGGTTACCAAAGGGGATAGCTGGAGGGCATGGGGCAGACATAAATTAGGAGTTTGGGATTGACATATACACACTACTATATGTAAAATAGATCACTAATAAGTACGTACTGTATAGCACAGGGAACTCTGCTCAATACTCTGTAATGGCCTAAATGGGAAAAGAATCTAAAAAAAGAGTAGATATATGTATAACTGATTCACTTTGCTGTACACCTGAAACTAACACATTGTAAATCAACTACACTCCAACAAAAATTTAAAATAAAAAACAGAGTCAGAGAGAGATAGAAACAGAGAACATGAGTGGACCAGACAAGAGCTAGGACTGCTGGTAAAACTCCACAGTTGTAGGAAAAGAAAAGAGAAAGCAGAGTCATAATTATGGCCCCTGTGACTTTATCTCTTTGTGTTTGAAAAGTTTACTTCCTGATTTGTGATTTGTTTATAGAATAACTCCAAAATTTGACAACCAATGAACAATGCTTACATTATTAAAACGAAATCATTTTAACATCTGACAAAATAGTATTCTCCTCTTCCATGGACATATTTCATGTTTCTTTTTTCTTTCAACTTTCTGATCTAATTTTTTCAACTCTATCTGCAAACGTTACTATGATTATTTTTATGTTGAAATATACCTTCTATACAATGTGGGGGAGCTCTTTCTTACTTCAAATTGATTTTGGGGTCTTTTTAAACTGTTTATTTTGAAATCATTACAGATTCACATTATAGAAGTGGCAAAGATAGTACAGAGACGTCCTGCGCAGCCTTTGCCTAGTTTCCCCCAATGGTTACATTTTAAGTAACTGTAGTAGATCAAATCGTTCATTTTTTTAAAAAGCTACTTCCTGTTTTATGGCTCTAATATCTTAAATCTCTCTGAAGATACTAATTAGAACTGCTTTAGTTGTTTTAATTTATTTTCTTTTGATCTCCTATGTGCCTGCTTCCTATAGGGTTACTTTGCTCTATCTTGGTCCCTCTTTCTTTGATGCAGAATTTTCTCAAATATCTGGTGACCCTTGATTGTTAATTATATTTTAAACAATTATTCCTTGAGCTGACAGGGACGTCTGTGTACATCAGCAGTCAGTCAATTGCAGACTTTGATTTGGGGTGAATGGACTGCCAAGTAGCAGTTATGCTGGGAAAACTCTAAACTCCAGGATGGGGAGGGCTTTATCCCATGGCCTTGTTTCCTATACCAGTTCCTCTACGGCACCCTGACGCCATTTTTTAGAATATAAGTGTCTGTCTCACCACTGACCCTAGGATCCATACTTAGCAGTTCTGGCTGTTCTAGTTGCAGGGGGGATGAGAACTGAGGGATAGAGAGAAACAGCCAACACTGCCTTATCTAGACACCAAAATTGCCCCCCCAGTTACGAACGCCTTCTCATCTTCGCTCTTCTTCACATCATTTATCGCAGATACAAGAATTTCTTTGGGGATCTTCAAAAACCCTTCTGCACATCTGGACAAGTGCAGAATTATCCAATAAAAATACAATGAGAGTTATAAATGAGAGTACCTTGTATAGTTTAACATTTTCTAGAAGCCACATTAAAAAGTTTAAAAGGAGGAAATTAGTTTTAGTAACATTTTAGTTACTTAAAATATCCAAAATGTTATTTCAAAATATAATGAGTATAAAAAAATACTGAGATATTTGACATTCATTTCTTCATACTAAATCTTCAAAATCTGGTGTGTATTTCACACTTCTTATGGTCCACGTCCATCCACACCAGCCACACTTCAGGGGCTCAGTAGCTACATATGGCTGGCGGCTACTGTTTTGGATAGCACGACTTTTATTGTGGCTCCAATCATTCTACTTCTTCCATTATCACTGCTTCATCTATTTTTAATCAACTAGAAAATGTATGAAATCTCCAATCCACTGATGGTCACCCTCTTAGTCTCATTATTATTGTGGATTTAACCTAACTTTAAAATTTCATTTCATTTTAGTATAGTATCAGGAGGAAAACTAAATAAATGTGTAAACTCTGCCATTGAGAAACCCACAAAGGAACCAAAATCCCAACATAACCTCCAACAAAAGGAACTCCAACATGTAGGTTTTGTGGGTATAAAATAAACAACAATAACAACAAAGTATAGCTCCTGGCATTTCCTCACACTTGCATTTTATACAACTCAATGGGTTATATTCCTATTTAATTACTTTGGTCCACTAGCATGTGATTATTCTGCATTGTTGGTTCCTTTGTAATTTAACAAAAACTGGTACTTACTGCTTACTTACTATGTCTCAAGAATTCTTATATGCATTATCTCATTTAACCCTCTCAATACCCTCAGGCAGAAGGTGCTATTATCATCTCTTTTTTATATTATCATCTCCTTTTTATATATGAGGAAACTGAGGCACAGAGAGGCTAAGTAAGTTGTCCAAGGTCACACAGACCCCAGAACTGTGATTCCAAGACACATGTTCTTAATCACTATGTCCTATGCTTCTTCCAGAGTTCAGGTCTAGAGCTGGACCACTTGGGTTTGACTCTTAGCCCCTCCACTTGCTAGCTTTATAACCTTGAAGTTGCTACACATGCTCTCTGTGCTTGAATTTGTCATTAGGGTAGTAACGTTATAGTATTCACCACAGTGCTTTTCACATATACTGTAGAGTAGAAAGATGGTAGCTGTGGTCATTATGGGACCAGATAGCACTTCTGGGTGTGCCCAGTACTACCTACAGATGGGCTTCTCTGCTGAATGCTGGCCTTACCTCCAGATTTGGACTCCATTTGAATTTTCACCAATATTCATTAAGTTACGGTCTCTCTTCCATAGAGTGATTTTCATCTCTCTGATTCTTGCATCCTTCTCCATAGAATGGCAATCAGGACCGGAGACCTGCCTATATTTTCTCTTTCCCTTTAGGTCTAAATAAACCATTCCCTGTCCTTCTTTGATTTGGAGAGCCCCATTGCTCACCAAGCACAATTATGACATTGTAAGTCATTGACTCCTTGGGCCTAGGAAGAACAAGTCAAAAGACACAGATTGACTCTAGGTGAACCTATATTCACTATTAGAAAAATAATATAAAAAGAAATGGCTTGAGATAAAGATAACTTTTAAAATAACAATTAAGAGTTTTTATCTTAGACTTAAGTTTGATCACTAGACTAAAATAGTTCATAACAAAGGCATGTTAAAAACAAAACCTTTACGTGACTATAATATCCAGGAAACTGCAAAGCACTTGGTTGAAGACGTGCAGTTCCCAAAGACCCATATGGAATAGATGCTATTTGCACATCAATTGGTATCTTGGGTAGGAAATGCTTTCTTAGAAAGCTTGGCTCTGCTGTATACAAAGGAGAAGCCACCATTTCTCTGTTAAGTAATGGGCTATGACCGTGCTAAATGTATCCCTTCAATTGAAGGTCTCCAAAATGAAGGTGAGAAAACTGATTAGAAATGGTTTGGGAGCCTAACTCTGTTAGTGGAAATGAAAATTGATAAACAACATCGGGTGATCTGCCGGAACAAATAGATTCTTGATTCAGCAGGAATCCAGCTGCTATTATGTTCCGGGTGAAGAAGCATCATTTTAACAAATAAATCCCTTCTTTTTTCTGTACATGCTTTCCAGATTTGCCACATTTATTAAGTTAGAAGCAAATGCAGGTTGCAGAGGCACAGAATGCTTCTCTGCGAGACACCATGGAATTAGTAAGATAGCCAGAAAGGTCACTGAGTTCCAGAGAGGGGAAAGGTCATGTTTAGCAGCTTTCTCATAACTGAGCCTGCTATTAACATAGTGGTATTTTGAATTTATAAAGCGTCTTGCTGCCCTGAGCTTCCATGTGTACTGCAAACATTAATTAATCCTCACAACATCCCCTAGAATGTGAGGAGGTCCAGTTTGCATCTCACAAAGGATGCAACCCCAAAGCAGAGAAGTTAAGCCAGTGGCCAAAGGACACTCAGGTCACCCAGGAGACTGACTGTAGGGATTGCAAATTCCCAGCCCCTGGGAAGAAAGTGCAATCATGTGGACTTTAGCAGGTTAAGCAAAAGGAAAAGAAAAGCGTTTCCCAAGGCTCATGGAAGGGAAGGGAAGGAATCAACTACAGAGGAGTTTGTAAACATGTGATTGCATTGGGAAGGCAACTTTTGCTCCATGAGGTATTTTTTCAAAGAAAAAAGAAATATAATCAATTTTATGATTGCAATAAAATGGTATCCCATCCCAAGGTAAAAGCATAAAAGAAGTCCAATGCTGTCTAATTCTGTTGCACTAAAATAACTGCTATGTAGTAGCTCTAATATATAAAAGTAATTTCTCAATCCTGTTGTAAAACTAAGAACCCAAGTATCTCTTGTCTTTAAATTTAGATTTCTTTCTCTGAGGGAAAAAAAAGAGTGAAAAGTTTCACCCAAAAGAAGTGGGAGATGTCACTTATTGAAAAGGCAGATTTCGGGCAGATTTGACAAATGAGAGCAGTGACATTTTCAGAATCACAAAAGCCAGAGCAGTGTGTGTGCTCACTCGCCTTCTGAGGTAACATCTCTCCAAGTTGCAAATAGGATTATAAATAAAGTGCTGTTCAAAGACCAATCGCAAAACCATTTTCCATGAGAAACTTAAAATAGAACAAAAATATCCCATTTACGTTGGCATGATACATTTTACTACCTGCCACTTTAATCTCCAGAAGAGTCAAGCTTAACACTAATATCAAAGACAGGTTTATTATCAAGGTCCACATGTCCTATTTTCCTTACTAACAGCCTAACACAAATGCCAGACACAGGAGTTATTCCTTGTGCAACAAATCATTTAATTCCCTTTGACAGGTTTACTCTTCTTGGAAACTGTAAATTCATTCATAGATAGAAGAGACTTGTTAAGCTCTGCTATTTTTTTTCGTTTGTTTCAAGGATAGACATTATCTCTTTGATGTATTGCTGAAAACTAGTATTAATGGGGGGAAATATTGATGACAGTCAAAAAATTAAGTGCTTTGTCTCGTGTTTCTGATTGAAACCACTAAAATCAGTAGCGCAAATAAGCAGCAGGACAGATTAGAAATTCTGGTGTGGAATAAAGGATTAAAGGTTTAGAGATGCATACTTTACCATAACATATATATGGGATTTTGAAGCTCACTCCTAGTTTTCTTAGAAAATATACCTCTTACCTGGATCTCCAGATCTCTTCTCTTGTTGGTATTCATTTCTAGGTGAAAATTATCTAAGACTGCCTTACCTCATTTGCCAGCATAAAGAGAACCATGCTGGAAAGCATCACACGGGTAGAAAAGCTAAAGGGAAGATGGCATTAGGGAAAAAGAGAAGGGGATTCATCAGCAGTTTTGACACCTCTGGAATGTGTCATGTCAACTTAAGAAACTTGCTGAAGTTTACAGAACTCATAAGAAACAGGTCTAATAGCTGATTCAAATCTGTGTCATTCCAAAGCCTACACTCTTTCCACAACAACATAAAGTCTCCCTAAAGCATTGTGGTTACAACTTCTTTATTATTTACAACCAGCCTTGTTCCAAAAAGAACATCAGGCTAACTTACAAATATGCAAACATCACAAGAGGATTCAAGCTGATATAAGGAAGCACAATGACACAGGAAAGTGAGGACAGAGAAATAAGACAATCGGAAGTCAGTTTAGGGCACACCATGATGCCAGGAAGTCCCTTTGGCCTGGAGTTTTCCAGCAGTAAACAAGAAGACATATATAGACCTCCACATTCTATCTACAGAAACCAACCAGTTATTCAGAAAACTTAGACTGATTTTCCCCTGCTCCAAGTTCTTATACAGGTGTGAACAACATGCTCAATAACACATTTTCAGAAAACACGGTGTCAAGTTTAATTAGGCTCCTAAAGTTAGATTAATGGTGCCACATCAAAACACAACTCAATAAAAGCAACCCTGAACACAGGATTCTGGAGATTAGGAAGGGCAGGGGCAGAAACAGTATTTAATCCATGTTCATGGCTTCTTAATTATCTGGTATAATTCAGGGCTAGATGTTGAAATACTGGAAAGAATACAATGGACTATCCTCCTCTACCCTTACCGCCCCCGCCCCAATCCTAAATAAATATTGCTTCTCTTAGTTGAGTTTTTAAATGTATTCAGCAGGGTAAATTTAAGATGATAATCCCTGATCAGCAGCTGCAACTCATCAATGCTCTGCGGCCAGTTAAGTGTGAATCTACATGTTTCAACAAGCACAGTCAGAGTTACAACCTAGCGTTAGGCATTAAAAAAAAAAAAAAAAAAGATCTTGTTAAATAAAAGTGCATTATCTGGAATTAAGATATTATCAGGATTAACAACTTAGCCTGAGTTAGTTCTGCCAATTAGTTATCAGACATCAGTGACCTGAAGGAATAGGATGAAGGAGACATACACTTTTTTGAAGTGCCAGAAACGTTTTTCATCTCTACACCCAATGCTACAACAGTGGCAAAAAAATGAGTTTGCATGCTGATTGGCAATCTGCTCCTGCATGATTCTGGTGGGAGTTGGAGGTCTAGGGTCAGCACGGGGGCATTGCCTGTCTCTTGAACTGAGGACAAGCAGTGCCGCTCTTACAGCCGACAAGCAGAAGTCTCTGCCCGAGATGCCCACCTCTGACAGCCCCACATTTTGGAGGGCCTTTGTGGACATCATTTACCTCCATCTTTCCAGTGGTTTGGAACCAGCTCAGTGCCAGACTCCCCGGTCTCTGCTTTTCTCATTCAGAAGTCTCTCTGGTCCTCCACCTCCAACTCTGCTGTGCATGGGGTCATCTAGATGCCCCAGGACTGACTTGTGCTTATGTGGTCATCCCAGGGCCCTGTGGGTGAGCCCTGGTCTAGGACGGGGAGCCGATCACTCTCGCTGGCTGATAAGAGATTTCTCTGGGGGATTATGAGAGACTGAGCTGCCAGAATGGCAATGACACACTAACTGGGAGAGACTCTCACTCAGGACCCTGGACAAGTTCAGGACTCCAGGCTGCTGACCGTCTCCCACAGATCCTTGGGCCTGCTCTCCATCCCCCATCTTCCAACCACAGGGCTGTCTCTGACCTCAGCACCTGCGGGCTGCGAGGGGAGCAGCACACGGGAATGGCGGCAGAGGCTTCTTCTGGCGGCAATGCTTCCCACGCTGTGATGATTTTGAATCGCCCAGGGAAGTCTTGACACTCCCTCCACAGACTCTGCGCCATGACTGAGGAAGACTCCTTGGAACTGGTCACACATTTCCTCTGAGGGATCCCGAAACTATGGCTTCCTGATGTCAACTGGCCCATTTAATCTGTGTCCTCTTTTGCCTTTGACCAATATGGTGACACCGTGCTCTCCTAAACTGGTCTTAAACCATGCTGGATGAAGAAAGGACACTCCTTGTGCAAACGGGAATGCCTTTCCCGCTCTGTCCAAAGGGCCGCTGCCTCTCCCCCAGCTGGTGGCCACGCATGGGAAGCAGGTGTGCAGCCAACACTGAAAGAGCTCATACTCTAGGTATGTAGCAAGGACAGCCTGAAGAGTCCAAGACAACACATGACTGGAAGGTGTGCTATCCAACCTTTATACTATAAAACTCAACAAACTAGCGTGTCTAGAAAATTAATTGTTCATCACTTTTCCTGCATACTCTAACACTGCTATTTGAGGTTGTCATCAATAAGCTTTAAGACAGTCATTAGAAGCCAATATTCAAAGGTGGCTCAATGGATGATGCAGTCCTAAGTAAATGGTACTAGGAAATGGCAAAGGCAAAGAGATCTATATGTTTCAATAAAACAGGTTGTAAGAAGCCGTAACATTGTGGGTAAAAACATCATACTAACTTTGTTTCATGGGGAAAGATGAAATTAGCCAAGAATGGTGCATTTGATAACGATAAAAGAGAAGGAATGGTTCTTGGACCTGAAGAAGAAATGGTGCCTGGACACTAGGAAAAATCGACATGTGTGCTGATATGCACTTTCTAACTTGCTGGCATGGCAAGATGCTAAAAGCTCATCTTGAATATATACTACATTTTAAAATCAAATTGTTTATTTAGATAAGGGTCTTCAAAAAATATTTGCGTGGGTCTCCACACACTCAAGGCCAAGTTGTGGTCCAGGGTCTGCAGCTCTAAGGAGAGCAATGGGGAAGATAGTAGCAAAGCAGAAATTTGAAGGGAGGAGCCAGATATAATTTTCTTTTCCACAATTTTACTGCAAACCAGTCCTGCTCCAGAAACCTATTCAGCCATATTAGAAATCCTTTAAACTTTTGGGCTTTCTGATAACATGCAGGTTGATATAAACATTACATGATCCCATAACCCAATATTATTCATCCAATTATGTGAAATAGCTCACTGAAAGGTGGTTTTAGAATTTTAAATAAAGCAATTTTTACAAAGAATATTTTGGATATATCTAGGAAATAACACCATCATGCATTGCAACAAGTAGTAGTGTTTGATAACACTACCATATGGATATTTTACTTACCATTCAAAGTATAGCCTGGCATTTATTTTTACAAATTCTAAGCCTTTTATAAAAAAAAAAATGTGTCTACACTACGTCCACAATTCGTCATCCTCTTGCTTTTTGGAATTAAAACTTATACTTTGGATAAAAATTAAGAAGCAGAACTAAAAATAAGAAACCAGGTTTACTGAACAGGAGTGTGGTACAACATGGTAAGACTTTCCAACATGATATGAAGAAGCTAGGTTAAGTGGCTCTCAGTGTGATTCTGTTATATTAAAAAGCCACACTATTAAGGGGGTTGTTTTCTGGAATTATGGCATAAGCATGATTTCTAATGAGAATTTCTAAACATCCTAAATCAAGACTTTGGATGGCTTTTGGTCATGTCTAAAAAAAGTAACTCTAAGTTAAAACACTGTAAATTTGCCACTGATGAAGAGCCCTAATAGGAAATATAAAAAAAAAAAGTCTGAAAATATTTGAAACAACGGTGAATCATTGGGAGAATTATAGTACTTTTTGTATTAATTACAGATGCATGAACTGATGTAACAAACCCCCCCCAAATCTCAGTGGCTCAACAAAATAGAAATTTATCCATAGCTATACAGCCCACCAGTGCAGGCATTCCTAATCACTGGATAGCCTCCCATGCAGTGATACAGGGACACAGCCTCCTTTATCTTGCCACACTGGCACCCTTTCAGCCCAAGTCTTCTGTATCCAGTTGACAGGGAAAAGAAGGGAGAAAACTGAACACTTGCTTCTTCTCAGCTCATCCTAGAATTTACACACATTCTTTGCACTCACACTCCATTTGTACAAACTTATTACTTTATTTAGAATGGAAGGAGTCTGGGAAATTTCCAGAGAAACAGCTCTGCAAGATGGAGGGAGGGAGCATGGCTTACTGGTGGCAATTCCAACCTAACAGCTTCAGGAAAGATAACCAGCATTGGCATGTCCAAGTTCAGCTCCAGTCATATTAATTTTTTTTAACATCTTTATTGGAGTATAATTGCTTTACAATGGTATGTTAGTTTCTGCTTTGTAACAAAGTGAATCAGCTATACATATACATATATCCCCATATTTCCTCCATCTTGTGTCTCCCTCCCACCCTCCCTATCCCACCCCTCTAGGTGGTCACAAAGCACTGAGCTGATCTCCCTGTGCTATGCAGCAGCTTCCCACTAGCTATCTATTTTACATTTGTTAGTATATATAAGTCCATGCCACTCTCTCACTTCGTCCCTAACCCTTCCCGCTCCCCGTGTCATCAAGTCCCTTCTCTACGTCTGCGTGTTTATTCCTGTCCTGCCCCTAGGTTCTTCAGAACCATTTTTTTTTATATTCCATATATATGCATTAGCATATGGTATTTGTTTCCCTCTTTGTGACTTACTTCAAGTAAGTAAGTCTACGTCCATCCACCACACTACAAATAACTCAATTTCGTTTCTTTTTATGGCTGAGTAATATTCCACTGTATATATGTGCCACATGGTCTTTATCCATTCATCTGTTGATGGACACTTAGGTTGCTTCCATGTCCTGGCTACTGTAAATAGAGCTGCAATGAACATTGTGGTACATGACTCTTTTTGAATTATGGTTTTCTCAGGGTATATGCCCAGTAGGGGGAATGCTGGGTCATATGGTAATTCCATTTTTACTTTTTTAAGGAACCTCCATACTGCTCTCCATAGTGGCTGTATCCCTCATTGTAGTTTTGATTTGCATTTCTCTAATGATTAGTGATGTTGAGCATCCTTTCATATATTTGTTAGCAATCTGTATATCTTCTTTGGAGAAATGTCTATTTAGGTTTTCTGTCCATTTTTGGATAGGGTTATTTGTTTTTTTTGATATTGAGCTGCATGAGCTGCTTGTAAATTTTGGAGATTAATCCTTTGTCAGTTGCTTCATTTGCAAATATTTTCTGCCATTCCAAGTGTTGTCTTTTCATCTTGTTTATGGTTTCCTTTACTGTGCAAAAGCTTTTAAGTTTCATTAGGTCACATTTGTTTATTTTTGCTTTTATTTCCATCTCTTTAGGAGGCGGGTCAAAAAGGATCTTGCTGTGATTTATGTCATAGAGTGTTCTGTTTCTGATTTCCTCTAAGAGTTTTATAGTGTCTGGCCTTACTTTTAGGTCTCTAATCCATTTTGAGTCTATTTTTGTGTATGGTGTTAGGGAGTATTCTAATTTCATTCTTTTACATATAGCTGTCCAGTTTTCCCAGCACCATTTATTGAAGAGGCTGTCTTTTCTCCATTGTATATTCTTGCCTCCTTTATCAAAGATAAGGTGACCATAAGGTACGTGGGTTTATCTCTGGGCTTTCTCTCCTGTTCCATTGATCTGTATTTGTTTTTGTGCCAGTACCATACTGTCTTGATTACTGTAGCTTTGTATAGTCTGAAGTCAGGGAGTCTGATTCCTCCAGCTCCGTTTTTCTTTCTCAAGATTGCTTTAGCTACTTGGGGTCTCTTGCGTTTCCATACAAATTGTGAAATATTTTGTTCTAGTTCTGTGAAAAATGCCGTTGGCAGTTTGATAGGGATTGCATTGAATCTGTAGATTGCTTTGGGTAGTACAGTCATTTTCACAATGTTGATTCTTCCATTCCAAGCACATGGTACATCTCTCCATCTGTTTGTGTCATATTTGATTTCTTTCATCAGTGTCTTATAGTTTTCTGAGTACAGGTCTTTCACCTCCTTAGGTAGGTTTATTCCTAGGTATTTTATTCTTTTTATTGCAATGGTAAATGGGAGTGTTTCCTTAATTTCTCTTTGAGATTTTTCATCATTAGTGTATAGGAATGCAAGAGATTTCCGTGTATTAATTTTGTATCCTGATACTTTACCAAATTCATTGATTAGCTCTAGTAGTTTTCTGGTAGCATCTTTAGGATTTTCTATGTATAGTATCATATCATCTGCAAACAGTGACAGCATTACTTCTTCTTTTCCACTTTGGATTCCTTTGATTTTTTTTTCTTCTCTGATTGCTGTGGCTAAAACGACCAAAACTGTGTTGAATAATAGTGGTGAGAGTGGACAACCTTGTCTTGTTCCTGATCTTAGAGGAAATGGTTTCAGTTTTTCACCAGTGAGAACAATGTTGGCTGTGGGTTTGTCATATATGGCCTTTATTATGTTGAGGTAAGTTCCCTCTGTGCCTACTTTCTGGAGGGTTTTTATCATAAATGGGTGTTGAATTTTGTTGAAAGCTTTCTATGCATCTATTGAGATGATCATATGGATTTTCTCCTTCAGTTTGCTAATATGGTGTATCACATTGTTTGATTTGTGTATATTGAAGAATCCTTGCATTCCTGGGATAAACCCCTCTTGATCATGGTGTATGATCCTTTTAATGTGCTGTTGGATTCTGTTTGTCTGTATTTTGTTGAGGATTTTTGCATCTACGTTCATCAGTGATATCGGCCTGTAGTTTTCTTTGTGACATATTTGTCTGGTTTTGGAATCAGGATGATGGTGGCCTCGTAGAATGAGTTTGGGAGGGTTCTTCCCTCTGCTATATTTTGGAAGAGTTTGAGAAGGATAGGTGTTAACTGTTCTCTAAATGTTTGATAGAATTCGCCTATGAAGCCATCTGGTCCTGGGCTTTTGTTTGTTGGAAGATTTTTAATCACAGTCTCAATTTCAGTGCTTGTGACTGGTCTGTTTATGTGTGCTATTTCTTCCTGGTTCAGTCTCAGAAGGTTGTGCTTTACTAAGAATCTGTCAATTTCTTCCAGGTTGTCCATTTTACTGGCATATAGTTGCTTGTAGTAATCTCTCATGATCCTTTGTATTTCCACAGTGTCAGTTGTTACTTCTCCTTTTTCATTTCTAATTTTATTGATTTGAGTCTGCTCCCTTTTTTTCTTGATGAGTCTGGCTAATGGTTTATCAATTTTGTTTATCTTCTCAAAGAACCAGCTTTTAGTTTCATCAATCTTTGCTATTGTTTCCTTCATTTCTTTTTCATTTATTTCTGATCTGATCTTTATGATTTCTTTCCTTCTGCTAACTTTGGGGTATTTTTGTTCTTTCTCTAATTGCTTTAGGTGTAAGATGAGGTTATTTGAGATGTTTCTTGTTTCTTGAGGTAGGATTGTATTGCTATAAACTTCCCTTTTAGAACTGCTTTTGCTGCATCCCATAGGTTTTGGGTCTTCGTGTTTTCAATGTCATTTGTTTCTAGGTAGTTTTTGATTTCCCCTTTGATTTCTTCACTGTTCTCTTGTTATTTAGTAGTGTACTATTTAGCCTCCATGTGTTTGTATTATTTACAGATTTTTCCTGTAATTTATATCTAGTCTCATAGCGTTGTGCTCAGAAAAGATACTTGATACAATTTTAATTTTCTTAAATTTACCAAGCCTTGATTTGTGACCCAAGATATGATCTGTCCTGGAGAATGTTCCATGAGCACTTGAGAAGAAAGTGTATTCTATTGTTTTTGGATGGAATGTCCTATAAATATCAATTAAGTCCATCTTGTTTAATGTATCATTTAACGCTTGTGTTTCCTTAATTATTTTCATTTTGGATGATCTGTCCATTGGTGAAAGTGGGGTGTTAAAGTCCCCTAATATGATTGTGTTACTGTCGATTTCCCTTTTTATGGCTGTTAGAATTTGCCTTATGTATTGAGGTGCTCCTATGTTGGGTACATATGTATTTCCAAGTGTTATATCTTATTCTTGGATTGATCCCTTGATCATTTTGTAGTGTCCTTTTTTGTCTCTTGTAATTGTCTTTATTTTAAAGTCTATTTTGACTGATATGTGAATTGCTACTCCAGCTTCCTTTTGATTTCCATTCGCATGGAATATCTCTTTCCATCCCCTCACTTTCAGTCTGTATGTGTCCCTAGGTCTGAAGTGGGTCTCTTGTAGACAGCATATATACAGGTCTTGTTTTCATATCCATTCAGGTAGTCTATGTCTTTTGGTTGGAGCATTTAATCCATTTACATTTAAGGTAGTTATCGATATGTATGGTCCTATTACCGTTTTCTTAATTGTTTTGGGTTTGTTATTGTAGGCCTTTTCCTTCTCTTGTGTTTCCTGCCTAGAGAAGTTCCTTTAGCATTTATTGTAAAGCTGGTTTGGTGGTGCTGAATTCTCTTAGCTGTTGCTTGTCTGTAAAGGTTTTAATTTCTCCGTCGAATCTGAATGAGATCCTTGCTGGGTAGGGTAATCTTGGTTGTAGATTTTTCCCTTTCATCACTTTAAATATGTCCTTCCACTCCCTTCTGGCTTGCAGAGTTTGTGCTGAAAGATCAGCTGTTAACCTTATAGGGATTCCCTTGTATGTTATTTGGTGCTTTTCCCCTGCTATTTTTAATATTTTTTCTTTGTATTTAGTTTTTGATAGTTATATTATGTGTCTTGGCGTGTTTCTCCTTGGATTTATCCTGTTTGGGACTCTCTGTGCTTACTGGACTTGACTATTTCCTTTCCCATATTAGGGAAGTTTTCGACTATAATCTCTTCAAATATTTTCTCAGTCCCTTTCTTTTTCTCTTCTTCTTCTGGGACCCCTATAATTCGAATCTTGGTGCATTTAATGTTGTCCCAGAGGTCTCTGAGACTGTCCTCAATTCTTTTCATTCTTTTTTCTTTATTCTGCTCTGAGGTAGTTATTTCCACTATTTTATCTTCCAGGTCACTTATCCGTTCTTCTGCCTCAGTTATTCTGCTATTGATCCCTTCTAGAGAATTCTAAATTTCATTTATTGTGTTGTTCATCATTTTTTGTTTGCTCTTTAGTTCTTCTAGGTCCCTGTTAAACGTTTCTTGTATTTTCTCCATTCTATGTCCAAGATTTTGGATCATCTTTACTATCATTATTCTGAATTCTTTTTCAGGTAGACTGCCTATTTCCTCTTCATTTGTTAGGTCTGGTGTGTTTTTGCCTTGCTCCTTCATCTGCTGTGTGTTTCTCTGTCTTCTCATTTTGCTTAACTTACTGTGTTTGGGGTCTCCTTTTCGCAGGCTGCAGGTTCGTAGTTCCCGTCGTTTTTGGTGTCTGCCCCCAATGGGTAAGGTTGGTTCAGTGGGTTGTGTAGGCTTCCTGGTGGAGGGGACCGGTGCCTGTGTTCTGGTGGAGGAGGCTGGATCTTGTCTTTTCGGTGGGCAGGACCGCATCCGGTTGTGTGTTTTGGGTTGTCTGTGACCTTATTATGATTTTAGGCAGCCTTTCTGCCAGTGGGTGGGGTTGTGTTCCTGTCTTGCTAGCTGTTTGGCATAGGGTGTCTAGCACTGGAGCTTGCTGGTCGTTGAGTGGAGTTGGGTCTTAGCGTTGAGATGTAGATCTCTGGGAGAGCTTTCACCATTTGATATTATGTGGAGCCAGGAAGTCTCTGGTGGACCAATGTCCTGAACTCAGCTCTCCCACCTCAGGGGCACAGGCCTGACACCTGGCCAGAGCACCAAGACCCTGTCAGCCACACAGCTTTTGGTTTCAGCCAATGAGAAGCAGCATAAAAGGAGATTAGCTGCTAGTATTAGAGGGTCTCCTGCAGAGGCGGGGGGTGGCTGTGGCTCACTGTGGGGACAAGGACACTGGCAGCAGCAGTTCTGGGAAGTACTCCTTGGCATGAGCCCTCTCAGAGTCCACCATTAGCCCCACCAAAGAGCTGGGTAGGCTTCAGTGCTGGGTCGCCTCAGGCCAAACATCCAACCCATATTAATTTCTAGTCATACTATGTCAGGCATGTGGCTGTCTCAAGCTTTCAGTTTAAATCACAAGCCAAATTGTTATGTAATGAGTAATTTAACACAGGAGCTATTCCTAAATTATAAATACAGATATTGTAGTTGCAGAATGTTCTGGGGAAAAGTGGGAAATCTTCAAGAATCCCTTAATTAGTGAACTAACCATCACATGTTTTCAGGCATGTCAATACTGTCTTTAAATAAAGCCTGCTGTGTTTTAGTTTCTCTTACACATAATGAATACAACGCTAATCTTAGCAAATCTCAAAGTGGACAAGAGTGGATACAGAGAACTATCAGGAAGTGGACAGCAAAGGTGTCTATGTAATCTTCATAAGAACTTTTTTGAGTACTCAATATCTACCAGGAAAAACACTTAACACTTTACATACATCATCTTCTTCAATGTTTGCTCCAGTTCTGAGCGTTACTAATACTATCCTTATTTTACAAAGGAGAAAACTGAAGCTTAGAGAGGTAAACTCCTACACCAGGGCATGGCAGGGCCAAGCTATAGACCCAGGCAGGGGGGGGGCTCTGAAGCTTATCTTAGAATATAAAAAGCAGAGCCATTGATACTGCCAAGACAATCAACATATACAATGTGAATTTAGCATTCCCTCCTCTGCAAGCCTCTAACTTTTATTAAACAGAACAACACAGACCAAAAACACCTTACATGTGACTAAATAATTTGAGATTTTTCTCTATAAACTTTCTAGCACTGCAGGGAATCCAGGTGTCTTTTAAATAAAAGAAACAAACCATTAGAGATCAAAGTCTCCAGTACCGATGATTGGGAGAGCTCTATGTGCTGAGATCCTAAAGTCAGGTGATGACAGTATCAATCAGTCTTATTTTTCCAGTCATTGGAACGGCCCTATGGTGTACTCAGCCAGGCACAGAGTGATGGAAAATATACCTTTGTCCCAATTTCAGTAAGCTCCCAAGAAGCAACACACTTGTTCAAGAGAAGGAGTGATTTCAGACCAATTTCTTCCCTATCCTGCCTGTTCAATGTCGTGAATATTCTCTTTTCTGATCTTTGTATCATGTCTCTATATCATGAGAGCATCTCTATGTTTGGAGGGGTTGGAAGCAGTGATTTTCCGCTTTGTCCCTACATGGAAATCTGAAAGTGTTTGGTTGACTTTTGGATGGCCCAAGGAGTCAGGAAAAGGAGACAAATAGGGGCCTAATAGGAATGAAATTTCTGTTATACAGGCCATTTCATTCGGGGGAGAAACAATTATTCTATTTGAATAATATGGGAGTCTTTAAACCTTAAAGAAGTTATTTAGTTATGTTTGAAACAACACTAATTCAAGGACACTTCTACATAAGGAAAAAATAATAAAATATAATTACTTTGTTTTACCTTAATGCTGATTAAAATTATATATATATATACACACACACACACACACACACACACACAGTTGTATATACAAATTGTCTGTGGACATGTTTTATTTATACAAAATGTGTCTGATACTTTGAACCGAGACTGCTATTGCTAGTGATTCACTGAAATGTTTTCAGGCTTTTTCGTTTTCTGACGCAAAACAATTTCCCCGAAAGGTTGAAAATCATTTAAATGAACCTATAAAATAGGTGGTAGAATGGTTTTCAGCTCAGCTGAGGAGGTGCTGCACTGGTCTTAATGAGGTACCCACTTACAAAAGAGTGTTATCAGGCTTACACAAGTCATTTGTTTCAGTGACATTTGAAATAGCTATTAATGCAAAAACTTTACATCTCTAAGCCCCACTTTGCCAGTTTTCCCACATTTCCAAGAGTTTTGACAAGCTTGACTACCCGTTATAAACTTTCCCCTTCCTAATATAAAGCATTCATTTAATTTGAGCACAAGAATTATTGAGACAAGATTTCAAGCAACAGTACTGAGACTCTTCATTTTACCTTATTCCTTAAGACAAATTATCTGAGTTTGGATACATTTTAAAATTCTTTTCTATGATCTTTTTTTTTCTAGTTGTTAGCATGGTTAGGACATAAAGTTCCTCAAATTAACAAGCAAAATGATCAAGGCTTACTGTGTAGAAACTGATTCAGTTATGTGATATATACAAAAGAAGATGGGATTTCTGTTTTTGAGGAGATTACACAAAACCTAAATGCAGGGATGGGAAGGAAGCTGGTCTGTTACACAGAAAGCAGCAAATGTCCCTTTGGATATACTTCATTGGTCAGGGTAGTGGGCACCCCAGAAGGAGAAGTATCATCTGAAGCTGGAGACCTCAAACAGGAACTCAAGGCGGGCTGAGGTTGTATTCCAAGCTAGTAGCACAGGACCTGGCTACCTTAAGCTCTCAAAGTGTGTTGTTACAGAGACTCTGGTCTTCCATGTAGTTATCTATGATCCCCTGTTTACAAAGAGAATCTTATTTTTCTTCTGGGTTTCTGTTATGGGATAGACACTTTCATTTGATTTGTAAAGAGATAAGGGCTCCCTTTGTGAGGAATATGAGACCAACTGACAACTGGTCATGGGATGTTGAACTTTTGACTCTGAATCTCTTCTAGTCTGTAAGAAATGAATCAAATCATTGCAAACTTCAGCACTTTAACTACTATCAGAACGAAGTGAAATGCCATTGACCTCAGCTTTTCTCTGTACATGTGTGTACCTCTTCCTCAACCACCCATATAGTTGAGATTCAAAGTACAAGATGACCTTCAAGGTTTGTTCAAATATTAATGTCCTATGAAATTATGATTCTCAATATTTAAAATCTGGTATCACACAAAATACGGTCCTACTCATCTTGTGGTAGTGAAGACATCTAAAATATCCAACTCCCTTGGGCTTAAACAGACACACCATAAAGGTATATTAAAAATCACAGCAATTTCACAATTGCAGGAGGTCTGAACTACTTTTCTTTCATTTAGACAGTAACAACCAAAAAGAAAACAACAGCAATTCTTCACTGGCAATTCTTATGATTGAAATTCAGATATACTAGCTACATACATGGAATCTGCAAAGTTGCAGTGAAGCAGTTTTCCTTCATTGGATCACATTCTTTGGGGCAGCCTGTCATCTGCCATATGTCTAAAAAGATGCCATTACTAACTCTCGCATCCCGTATCTGCTGGCCTCATTTTCTCTAATGCACACAGGCATTATCCATGTACCAGCAAGGATGGTTGCTGATATCATCAGGTTTATGTATATTTTGGCTCAAGTTCCAAAAGGAATTGAGAGTTATCTTTCATCCTCCAATGCAGAAAATTCCAGTGGAGGATTCTAATTGGCTCAACCTGTATCTCATATCTCTTTGTGGGTGATCCCATATTAGCTTATTATTAGCCTAGCTTTCGTTCCACACACCCATGCCTGTGACTGAAGGTGATGACAGAACACTGGGTTAGATAATCTACAGCAACATGGGAATACAGTGTATGTTCCAAAGGAAAGCACATACCATTTCCAGGAAGAAGAAGGAAAAGTATGCTGGGCAGACAAAAATCCTAGGACATATCCTGTACTGATTAGGTGACCCATATATCAAAATGGTGTTTAATGAGTTGATAAAGAGAAACACTGGCCTTGTTTAGTCTTCTTTTCCAAATTCTAATCTTCTTAAGAGCACTTCATAGTGAAAAATATCATCTCTAGCTTTATGTACAAATTTGCTGATCACTGATGGCTATGATCTATGAAACACTTGACAGGCTCACACAGAGACACAACAAACATACCACTGTAAATCTCCCTTCTATTTAACGCAGTAATTGAGTTTAAATTTTATAAGTGTTTAGTTTTGTCTTAAACATGTTCTTTATTCTTGTCAAGTAAGAATAAAATGACCGGGGCTTCCCTGGTGGTGCAGTGGTTGAGAATCTGCCTGCCAATGCAGGGGACACGGGTTCAGCCCTGGTCTGGGAGGATCCCACATGCCGCTCCGCGGAGCGGCTGGGCCCGTGAGCCACAATTACTGAGCCTGCGCGTCTGGAGGCTGTGCTCCGCAACAGGAGAGGCCGTGATGGTGAGAGGCCCGCGCACCGCGATGAAGAGTGGCCCCCGATTGCCACAACTAGAGAAAGCCCTCGCACAGAAACGAAGACCCAACACAGCCATAAATAAATAAATAAAAATTAAAAAAAAAAAAAACTAGGCAGTTAACCTATCCATTGGTAGACCAAATTGGTTTGAAAAAAAAAAAAAAACAAAAAAGAATAAAGTGACCTAGAAGAGCACATTACCTACTTTAATAAAACCTGAGCCAATCATATTCCAGATGACGTTTGCTAGTTACCAGAAAAAAAAGAAAAATGAATACACACCTCAAGGTTGAGCCCTAAATGGCATTATACTTCCCTTTATGAAAGCACCAGGGAAGGATCAGCCAGATCTGTCTGGCTTTCTGAACAGTCTACTACTTTAATGATGAGATGTGAATAATATCAGTACAGCTCTCCACCCTTGGTCATACACTCAAGGAGGACACTCAACCTTCTCTGCACTTTAAAATCACCCCGGGAGTTAAAAAATGCTTTGGGCCCAATTCCAGACTCAATTCCTGGAGAAGAGTTTGGACCTTAATAATCTTAGTAAATCTGTGGTTCCAATGTGCACGAATGAGAACCACTAGCCTATTCTTAAGGACTTGAAATCAAATCACCAGCTCAAATGCAAATGTGTCACCTGAGACGGTTAGTACAAAAAGCTAATGTGTGCTAAGATCACTTGTCATTTTCAACTGGGAGCAATTTCCCTCCCCTAGGGGACATTTGGCAATGTCTGGAGACATTTTTGGTTGTCACAACTTGGGGATGCAATTGGCATCTAGTGAACGGAGGCCGGTAATGCTGCTAAACTCCTAAACTGCACAGGATAACCCGGCACAGGAATGAATTATCTACCCAAAATGTCAATAGTGCTGAGGTTGAGAAACAATGCCTAAGCCAGAAATAAAAGATTTGGGACAGAAGACAGAAATTGAGGAGTATGAACTGCTTTCCTGGAAGAGAGGAAACCAATAATGTGTTGAGTGTCCTTGCAAGCTAACAGGCAGTGCTGCAGATTTCTTAAGACAGATTGGAGGGGGACTGAAAGGGGCAAAAGAGCTGAAAACTTTGCCCATGAACATTGGGGTTAATAGAAGGCACCCAGACTTATGTAATGGTTGTCCTGGTTCTCAACCAAACGATCTATGTTACAGATGCAAATAATCAATCAATACATTTATAATATTTGCATTACAAATCTCAATTTCCAAATAAATCCAGAACTTCTAAGTTGTTATGCAGAAGAAATTATGTCAAACTAATGATAATTGCTTTGTAAATTTAGATTACTGAAATGGTGGACTTTATTAGCTCTTTCCTTTGGAAGGAGGAGAGCCTTCTTTCCACACACACACACACACACACACACACACACACGCACACACGCACACACACACACACACGCACACACACACAAAGCTGACTGCTCTAGAGATTCAAATCATGCTTGGTACAATGGATCTAGCATCTTTCCTTTTATCTAATTTAAAAGCTCCTTGCTATTTCTTCAACTTGAGCAAAATTGAGCAACTCTTTTCTTTTTGCTCTTTGATTTAGGAAAGTAATAAGCAAAGACTCATGGCTCAAACTACTAATGAAAACATACAAAACCTAGACCACAGAAGTAGAAAGCTAAATGGAGATGAAAGTCACCAGATGGGTGTCAATGGTCTGACATCACTGAGGTCAATATCCCTGCATTTACTCAATTCATAAACAGAAAGCATCAGGCGTGTTCCTCACTGTGTGCTACCATCAGGAGAGTGGTACATAAAAAAGGAAATCTAAGTTTTGCCTTTCCAAAATGGCCCAAAAGTATACCAAATATTAATGATGATTATTTCCAGGTGATAGAATTGGGGACGACTCAATTCCTTCTTTATACTTTTCTATGCTCTCCTTATTACAAGGAACACAAATTAGCTTTTTAATAATTTCATAAAGGGAAATACTAAGAATCTCATAATTCTTTCATGAAATAAGTTTTTGTGAGAACATAATTTCATAGAGCCTAGATTTAAACAAACCATATACACATCATGTAAAGTAGAATCACAGGAGCATCCCAAAAGATGGACAATTGGACTACTGTTTTAAAAGATGACCTAAAACCCATTCCAAACATTAAGAGACCATTAGGTCTCAGGTACATCCTGTCATAGGGCAGAGGCCCCTCCACAGGACTGGGAGGTATGTTTATCAAGTCCTTCTTCCCCAACCTCTCCTCTCTTGCTTCACCCATTTCCGATATTCCACTCACATGTAATTCTCCCAACCTTCCACTTCCATCCATGTCTCTCACTTCTTTAAAAATTCAGCTTGAGACCTTCTTCAGGGGAAACCTTCTGAAATATTTAGACATGTGGGGGAGTCACACTCAGAGAAATTTCAAGGCAAGGATCCATGCTTTTAAATAATCTAGATCCTGCTTCCAAGAATGACCCTAATTGAGAATAACAAAAACAACAACAACAACAAAAAACAACAAGGAGCTCACAATTCAGCAAAGATTTATCCAAGCTTCAATTTTGGGAAGACTGAATGAAAAGCTCCACCTACTTCTACACACAGACTCTTTTATTTTGGCCTGCTCACTACATATGTGTTGAGTTTGTGCAGTTTCCATTCTTATTTAGCGTAGCACTTTTAAAAATACACACACTCATACTCATGATTATACTTGATTGTTCCAACTACCAGCCATTCCTAATCCTGGTTCCACACAAGAATAATCCAGAGAAAAAATTAAATTACCAACGCCTCAACTCCACTGTAGATCATTTAATCAGGCTTGTTGGGAGAGGGACCTGGACATGGGTTTGAAAAGTTCCCCAGGTGATGATGATGTGTAGTCAGTGTCCAGAACCACTGTGCTAGGGCATAAAATATTGGGGCCTAGAAGCTACCCTCTGTTTCTATCTTCTCCACTACTACTTTTAATCCCATGTCTCACTACACAGCACACGCATCAAGACAAACATGCGACATGCTTTAAACATAGACTTGTTGACTTGGTTTGGCTATAATGGTACAGGTCATAAATTATTTTTCAACGCCCCACACCTAATAGGTGTGGGGCGTTGAAAAATAGAATAGAAATAGGGAAATAGAATAGAAATAGGGAAAATAGAAAAATTTTCCTAAAATAGAATAGAAATAGGGAAAATAATGGCCAAGAAGAATGCTCACCAGAAAGGGGGGTGAGGGGTACTGCCCAAAGTTATGATGGAGGTAGTGAAAAGAAAACAATGGATGAATGCTTCAGTTGCAAAGGAAACCCTCATTTATTTCAGATCTCCAGAAGGATCAAGCATCCAAACCATTCTGGAGGGGCTCACCAGGCTTTTTTAGCTCTATGATATATGAAACTCCAATTATTCTTGACTATAGGACCCTGTCATAGATGCAAAGAGCCTTTGATTTCTGAAAGCCCTTTCTTTTGCTATAAGCAAAAGAAAAATCATGCTATGAGCCCAGCAAAGCACAAGGGAGTGGGCCAATGCATCCCAAACCATGTTCTTTTTTATCTTCCACTAAGCCCTTGAGAAGTAGGGCACCTCACAAGACTGTGGACCAAGCCTTTCTTATGTTAGGATAAGTCTCTGAGCATAGCTTTTCTGGGCCAAGCTGAGAGCCAGGAAGTCACTGCCTTTGGTGATTTAATCATCCTAGCTTTGGAGTTGCACATAAAGTCATGTCAGTAGGTGACAGCAGGAGGCAAGACAAAAATTTGGTTGTTCTCCAGTCTGAATAATGGGCTGCAATGGAACCTCATCTCTAGCGAACCCAATATGATAAAAACAAGTGCTACTGCCACTATGGGATGATTTAATTCAGCAAGAGTTGAGCTCTTAAACTCTAGAAATCTCTCAAGGAGTCCTGGTCCTCGAAAGTTTACCTACCCAAATATTCTACATGGAGGGCTAGTAATCCAAAGACACCATAAGTCCATTCAGCACACATTGTTTTTTCTTCAGGATGAAAAAAAAAAACCATAGAGCCTTTCTTAGAGATTTTGTGACCCCAGAAATTTAAATAGATTATTTTCTTAGGTTGACTGGCAAACCCCTCACAAGCATTTCCAAATGAGGAAATGTCTTTACTTTATAGAGATTTAATTCTAACAAAGAAAATAATAAATTGAAGACTGTATCCTACACTAATCAAAATAAGCATTTGGAGAAAATGATCCTTTGCTAGTAAGTGGGAAACAGTTACATCACAGTTGAATTTTTCTTTACAGACTTTAATCATGAGCATTAAGACCATCCAAGCATCTTCTAAGTTAGGTACTGGAAAAGGAGGCCAGGGAGACAAACAGAGGATAAAAGGCAGGACAGAGTACCACTTTTAGCTTGTGGCGTGGCCATGTGAATGCTACTCCAACTTCCTGTGCTTCAGTTGTACCAATATTACGTGGAATTAATTCTAGCTGGAAATAAACAATTGCTATTGAACTCTCTGCCTTCAGGCTTTCCCCTGGAAAGGTTTCCCCATTCCTATGTCACCATGTAGTTTGGAGATGGCTGTCTTTTCCCCGTGTCATCACACAGCCATCCCTCTGTGTCTGTGTCTTAATCTCCTCCTCCTATAAGGACACCAGTCTTATTGGATTAGAACTCCTCCTAACAACCTCATTTTAATTTAATTACTGCTTTAAAGACCCTTTCTCCAAATACAGTCCCAGTCCGTGGTACTAGGGGTCAGGACTTCAACATATGACTTTGGTGGGGACACAATTCAGTCCACAATGATACTTAGTGCGTTTAGCTCCACTCTACTATTCCTTAGAGTAAGATCTAAATAAATACAAAACTCTTGGTAGAATGAGGTACATTTTCTACCTTGGATTGGTCTCCTCTTCCCTTTCTTTTCTTCATACTCACCCCCCCAAACCACAAGTTTATCAGAACATTCTAAGTCACCTTGGACAGTTTTAGTTTGGGTTAAAATTTGTTTTTAAAGATTAATCCTTCTCTCATGGCTTCAGAGTTCTGGATTTTAGCCTCTGGACAGCTTATTATTAAGGCTTTTATTTGGCTTTTGACATTTATCTAGCATGATACACCTTTAACTGTCAGTTTACTGTGCATCAAACCAAAGGTTATATTTGCCCTTATAAATTCCCTGCTCAAGCCTTTGCTTCCTTTCTCCTGCAGCAAAGCAGAGAGGAAAAAGAGAAAAAGATCATGTCCATGTCTGAGTGTGAGCAACATGGATTTCAAGAGTAGTTTTCCCTCAGCAAAGAGATTTAAAAGTTCGAAGTGGCTTTTTCTCTTTGAGAAGGTGCGCCCTCCACCACCCCTCATGCTGGTCTGCTGCTAGATGCCCATGGAACGTGTTACATTGAACTTTAAGCTGCGTCTTATTTAATACCTTGACATCTGATTTGAACTAGAATTCTTTAAGATAGTTTGATGTTGCTAAATTTCCAGTCCATAAATGAATATAACTAAAAAGAAGTGTTATAGATTATGGGGTTGGATTGTCTGGGAACATTCTCTGAGACGGGCATACAAAAGATTTCCTGGGATGGAAAAAGGACTAGAAGAAGGAAATCTGGCAGATCATGATGCCCACCTGACAAAGTCAGACCAGTGGGGAACTCTGGGGTAAAGATCTATCAGAGCAGTCCTGTGCTAGGTGGAAGTGGCTTTGTACCACCATCTTGCCGAGTTACTGATGGGGACCAGCCTGAGAGGGTGTGACTTCAGCTACAACTGCCCTGCTCAGTCATTGGCTGAAGGCTTCTCAAAACATGATACAAACTCTGGTGGATTCTGGCAACTAGAGTTTGTCAGCTAAGGACATTCCACACAGATGGACAGCATGTCCTTTCTCAAAGGGGAGCCTGGGCTGTGCAACTCTGTGTCTGCCACACATGCCTTTGAAAAAAAAGATCCAAAATGATGTCTTATTTTTGTGTGTATGTTTACAAATGGTGATCACATTACTTATTGTCCAAAGTATGACCTTCTGAGAGTAAAAGGAGTGGATACTAATAATTACACCAGGACTACAGGCACATATAATCACTCTAATTATACACCTGTCCACCTTTATGACTCACGAACATCTATCTTCACTCCTAGGAGACTCACCCATGCATCCATCATAATTAATTTCCTCCATATTTACTTAACACTCACTCTTTATGAAAAAATCAAACATGGACAGGCTCTGGAGACCGTGTTAAAGGAGCACATATGAAAAAGCAGATGTGTTAGCGTGCCCCTCTCCTCCCTTTGCCTACTTTAATGATGCTGTCAGAACTCACTTAAGCATCCCCACCTCACTGATTCTCAACCTGGAATCTGTACGGGCCCTTAGAGGTCCTGTAGAGCAGATCACTAAGGACCCATACAACTTAGACTAATTCATTTCTTAATTTTCTGTTTTCATTTTCATGTGTATGTTGGGGGCAGGGCGGGGGGGTGATGATATCTTGTTTCTCCTCAGTCTATGTTAGAATCACTTGCTAAAGTGACCAATTTCAGACTCCTGAAGTGTTGATATGTGTAATTTTAGTCCAAATTAGATCAGTTTTTTCAGGACTCACTAGCAACATTACACATCTTAATCTTACTCATTGTTGCCTAGGTGCTCAGTGTATTTGTTTGTCTACAGGAGGCCAGTCTATTTTTCCAGTCCATTACTATTTCTGGAAAAGAGGAGGGAGAGGGAAGAGGAAAGGCGCATGCCTTTTTAGATCTGTTTTCTGAGCCAGGTGTCTTCCCTTTCTCTTGGCTCTAAGAACTGGGATGCCTTTTTCAGCCAGTCTTTTCAGAGAAGGAAAAGGATCAGATGAGATAATGGTATTCTCCAGTTTCTCTATTGCCCTGAGTCTCTAAAGCGTCCTTGGGAAAAAGTAGAGAGCCTTCTCATCTGTGCTTTCTAGCCATGCACAGTCATTTCTTTACCTATCTACTGTACTATGAATGGCAGCAAGCTCTATTTGAAAGTTCAAGGTCCAGCTGTATTACCTCACCAGCTCTGTGATATTACTTACCTATTTAACCTTGCAGAACTTCGATTTTAATTATGTGAAATCTCTTTAAGGCATATATTTTATGACCATTAAATGATATAAACTTTGTGTTTGGTTAGTATTACAGTCAGCTGCACCCAAGAGAAAACCCTACTGCAGTGATTTAAAACACAGAGATTTGTCTCACATAGAGATAGACAATCTGGGATGGCAAGACAGCTAAGCATGTTACCTCTGATCCTGGGCCTTTCTGGGTTCTTGCACCGCCATCCTTATTGCTGGTTTCTGTTGTCATGACATCAAGATGATTGTTATTTTCTCCTGTGACATTTTGCTTTTTTTCCTTTTTTAACCAGAGCAGTGAATCAGTGCTTGAGGTGAAACAAAGGTGCATGTCTGCTGAGTCTCTCTCTTTAAAAAAAAATTGTCTGAGAAGCCTAACCTAGCAACTTCTACTTATATTTCATTAGCCTCATCAGGACATTTGGCCCCCTTTGGCTTCAAAGGAGTCTGAGGAGAAGGATGCTTTAACTGGGCACACGGACACCTTGAGCAAAATAAGGGATCTAGTAATAAAGAAGAGGAGACTGGATATCCAGAAGTCATCTATCATTCTGTATAAAACACATAGTATAATGCTTGCACAGACACAGTTTATCCAGACCTGCCTCATTATGGAAAGTATAATCCTACCATCCCACCCCAAAAGTTCAAATATATGAACTTTTTCTTATATTTTTCTACTCATAGGACTATCCCCTCACTCCCTCTTTTCTCTCAAACAAACATTCATAGACTTTTTATAGTTGAAAAGCATCATCAATCATGTGGCCCAATTTCACAAAAATTCTGAGACCCAGTTTGTACATCACAACTGGTTCCGCTCATCCATCTAAATCCAGTACAACTCACACTGTTTCAACTATTACTTGCTGGTCACCTCATCCTGTAATTGTAATTCCTTCTTCTGAATGCTGTATTTAAAACTGATCCTTTTTCATCTACTGTAGACTTAAAGTATTATTTATTTAAAAAATAATATTATTCTTCTTTACCCCTGTAGTCAGCCCCAGTGACAACCGTGCCCCTCCAAAGCAGCTCCTGCTCCAAAGGTCCAGCCCTGCCCTACCCAGCAGGTGGTCTTGGCCAGCACCGGCACCCCTCCAAATTGTCTCCCACTCTGGGGTGGGAGCAGCGCTACACTACCATACCCGCCACAGTCAGAGCCAGGCCTCACAGACAGCTGGCCTGAGGGTCAACCCCAACCACCAGTGCAACCACAGCAATCGCGGCCCAATTACAACAGGTGGGCACATGCAGTCCACTCGGGGGACAGCCCAGAGCACCTGCATCTGGTGACCACAGGGGTCTGTGCCACTGAGCCTCACAGGATACCTTCATCATAAGACCACTCTTTCAAGACTGGAAAACGTAGCTGATATACTGAATACACAGAAAGAAACACAGAGAGTTAGGCAAAATGAGGAGACAAAGGAATACCTTCCAAAGAAAAGAACAAGACAAAACCTCAGAAAAAGAACTAAACTAACCAGAGATAAGCAATTTAGAAGATAAAGTGTTCAAGGTGATAGTCCTAACAACGCACACCAGCTTGGGAGAAGAATAGTTGAACTCAGGGAGAACATCAACAGAGAGAAAATGTAAAAAAGAACCAATCAGAACTGAAGAGTATAATAACTGAAATGAAAAATACGCTTGAATGAATCAAGAGTATATCAGAGGATGCAGAACAGATCAGCAATCTGGAAGACAGCGTACTGGAAATCACTCAATTGGAACAGGGAAAAAGAAAAAAGAATTTTTAAAAATGAGGACAGTTTAAGGCACCTCTAGGACAACATCAAGCACACTAACATTTACATTATAAAGATTCCTTAAGGACAACAGAGAGAGAAAGAGAAAGAGAAAGAAAACCTGTTTGAAGAAGTAATGGCTGAAAACTTCCCTAACCTGGTGAAGGAAACAGACATTCAAGTACAGAAAGCACAGAGAATTCCAATCAAGATGAACCCAAAGAGACTAACACCAAGACACGTCATAATTAAAAGGTCAAAAGTTAAAGAAAGATTCTTAAAAGAAGCAAGAGAAAAAGAACAAGTTATGTACAAAGGAACCCCCTCCCCCACCGAGAAAGACAGCTGATTTTTCAGCAGAAGCTTTACAGGTCAGAGGGATTGGCATAATTTATTCAAAGCACTGAAATAAAAAACTTACAGACAGGAATACTCTAGCCAGCAAGGTTGTCATTCAGAATTGAGGGAGAGATAAAGAGTGTCCCACATAAGCAAAAGCTATAGGAGTTAATCACCACTAAACTAGACTTACAAGAAATGTTAAAAGGACATCTTTCAATGGAAAAGAAATGGCCAAGGGAGACGCAAGAGGGGGGAGATATAAGGATATATGTATATGTATAGCTGATTCACTTTGTTATAAAGCAGAAACTAACACACCACTGTAAAGCAATTATACTCCAATAAAGATGTTAAAAATTTTTTTAAATTAAAAAAAGAAGAAAAGAAAAGAAAAGAAATGGCCATAACTCGAAACAAACAAAAAAAAAATGAAAGAAAAAATCTCACTGGTGAAGGCAAGCATACAGTATAGGTAGTGGATCAACCACCTATAAAGTTAGTATGAAGGTTAAAAGACAAAAGTAGTAAAACCAACTGTACATAAAATAATTAGTTAAGTGATACACAAAATAAAAAGATGTCAAAACAATAATGACATCAAAAGCATAAAACGTAGAGGGGGAGTAAAAATGTAGTGCTTTAGAACGCACTTGAACTTAAGCAACCATCAATTTAAAATAGACAGTTATATACATACGTGGTTATATATGAACCTCATGGTAACCACAAACCAAAAACCTATAACACATACACAAAAAATAAAGAGAAAGAAATACAAATGTAACACTAAAGAAAATCATCAACTCACAGGGGAAGAGACCAAGAGAAGAAAGGAACAGAGAAGAGCTACAAAAACAACCGGAAAACAATTCACAAATGGCAGTAAGTACATACCTACCAATAATTACTTTAAATGTAAATGAACTAAATGCTCTAACCAAAAGACATAGGATGGATTGAGCAACATCAGCATCATGGTGGCATGACACACTCCCTTTGTCTCTCCCATTCAAATCTACAAGTAAAACATCTATAACTCAACAAAGGTTTATCTGCCCAATACACCAGGACACCAGAGAGATCCACATCTATGTACACCTGAAGGTGGATGTACTAGAACACACAGAGGAGGTGAAACTGGGGGAACAGCAGAGGTGGTGCCTATGACACTGATCTCTGAGCCAGCTGCCCAGAGAGCTCAGTAGCAGCAGAGGAAGCAATGCATAAAACTCCAGGTTCCTGGAGCAGCACCCATAGCCACAGGGATCCGAGCAGCAGCAGCAGTGGGGCCTGTGACTCTCTCCCTCCAGCTACAGAGGCTCATGCTAACTGGACAACCCCAGAAGTAGCAGAGGCACCTGCAACCCCAGCTTTCCCTTCACACTCACCCTCACCCTCACAACAATGGCAGTGCCTGTGACTCAAGCAACTCTGGATGCAGTGGAGGCGCCCACCATTCAATGCCCCAGGTAGCAACACCAGTGGCACCAGTGACATTGATAGCAGCAAGGCACTAGCAACCCCAGAGGCACAAGCAGTGACAATGAGGGCACCAGACAACACCTCTGGCAGAGGCAGAGGCCATAAAGGGTGGAAAGCACTGATTCTTACATATAGCCAGAGGCAGCTCAGGTAAGGGAAACAAAAACTTGTGCTGTAGCGCCACCTACTGAAAAACACAAGAAAGGCTTCTAATCAACAATCTGTTGAATTGTTAGAATGAAGTAACAAAAGCTTTACCTAAAGAAAGGTCTTTATTACTTCAAATTTGTCAGCAGAGGAACAACTCATCAAATACCAGGAGAAACCATAGTAACACATTATAACAAAAAGAAAATAACAATTCTCCAGAAATCAAACATAAAGTCACAAAATATTATGATCTAATTGATAGAGAATTCAAACTGGCTGTCATGAATAAACTCAATAAGCTAGAAGAAAACCCAGAAAAGCAGTTCCGTGACCTCAGAAATAAATTAATGAACAGAAGGAAAACTTTACCAGAGAGATTAAAACTCTAAAAAAAGAACCAAACAAAAATTCTGGAGCTGAAGAATTCAATAAATGACGTGAAGAACTCATTAGAAAGCACTGGAGGGACTTCCCTGGTGGCGCAGTGGTTGAGAATCCGCCTGCCAGTGCAGGGGACACGGGTTCAAGCCCTGGTCTGGGAAGATCCCACATGCCGCGGAGCAGCTATGCCCGTGCACCACAACTACTGAGTCTGTGCTCTAGAGCCCATGAGCCACAACAACTGAGCCCGCATGCCACAACTACTGAAGCCCATGTACCTAGAGCCCGTGCTCCGCAACAAGAGAAGCCACCGCAATGAGAAGCCTGTGCACCACAACGAAGAGTAGCCCCCGTTCGCTGCAACTAGAGAAAGCCCGCGTGCAGAAATGAAGACACAATGCAGCCAAAAATAAATTAATTAATTAATTTTTGAAAAAAAGAAAGCATTGGAAATAGAGCAGACCAACAGAAGAAAGAATTAGTGAGCTCAAAGATAGAATTCTAGAAATTATATGGGCAGAAGAGAGAGAATTAAGATCTAAAAAACTGAAGAAATTCTATGAGAATTATCCAACTCCATTAGAAAGGGCAACATAAGGATAATGGATATCCCAGAAGGAGAAGAGAGAGAGAGGGGATCAGAGAGTTTATTTAAGAAATAAAAGCTGAGAACTTCCCAAACCTGGGGAAGAAACTGGATAGACAAATCCATGAGGCTAAGAAATACCTAATTATCTCAACACAAAAAGACCTTCTCCAAGATGCATTATATTAAAAATGTCAAAAGTCAATGGCGGGCTTCCCTGGTGGCGCAGTGGTTGAGAATCTGCCTGCCAATGCAGGGGACACGGGTTCGAGCCCTGGTCTGGAAAGATCCCACATGCCGTGGAGCAACTAGGCCCGTGAGCCACAATTACTGAGCCTGTGCATCTGGAGCCTGTGCTCTGCAACAAGAGAAGCCGCGATAATGAGAGGCCCACACACCGCGATGAAGAGTGGCCCCCACTTGCCGCAACTAGAGAAGCCCCCACACAGAAACGAAGACCCAACACAGCCATAAATAAGTAAATAAATAAATAAATAAAAAGCCAAAGTTTAAAAAAAAAAAAAGCCAATGGCAAAGAATTTTAAAGACAGCCAGGGAGAAAAACAACAGCAACCTTCAAAGGAAACCCCATTAAGCTCTCAGCAGATTTCTCAGCAGAAACCCTACAAGCTAGGAGAGAGTGGAATGAAATACTCACAATATTGAAAAATGAAAACTGTCAGCCAAGAATACCCTATCCAGCAAAGTTATCCTTCACATAGGAAGGAGAAATAAAGGCTTTCTGAGACAAACAAAAGTTGAGGGAATTAATCACCACTAGACCTGCCTTACAAGAACTCTTGAATCTACCTAAAATAAAAACACAGAAGTACACAAAACTTACAGTAATATAATAAGTAGACATACAGAATCAGAAAATTGTAACTCTATATCAGAATATATTGTTAAACAGTTAGGTATAGCATAAAAGTTAAAGAGAAAAACACAGTAAAAACTAACAAAAGCTACTTCAATTTGGAAATAAATTCACAACATAAAAAGGGATAATTTGAGACAAATTACATAAAGAAATGTAAAAGGGGAAGAGGAAAAGGACAGAACTATTACAGGCAAATGAAGGTAAGATGACATCAGCAGAAAAAGGACCATTTCATTTTTAAGATCTTTTACAAAAACCTCATGGTAACCACAAAACATAAATCTAGAGCAGACACAAAACACAAAAAAAGAGGAAAATGAGAAAAACATCACAGAAAATCACCAACACAGGGAAGAAGAAACTGGAAGTATAAAGCAACCAGAAAACAGAAGATAAAATGGCAGTACTAAGTTCTCATCTATCAATAATTACCCTAAACGTAAATTGATTGAATTCACCAATCAAAAGACAGAGAGTGGCTGGTTGGATTAAACCAACTATATAGTGTCTCCAGGAGATTCATCTCAGCTCTAAAGACAAAAGGCTGAAGGTGAAGGGATGAAAGATGATACTCTGGGCTTCCCTTGTGATGCAGTGGTTAAGAATCCGCCTGCCAATGCAGGGGACACCTGTTCCATCCCTGGTCCAGGAAGATCCCACATGCCACAAAGCAACGAAGCCCATGCACCACAACTACTGAGGCTGTGCTCTAGAGCCTGTGAGCCACAACTACTAAGCCCGCATGCCACAACTACTGAAGCCTGCACGCCTAGAGTCTGTGCTCCACAACAAGAGAAGCCACCATAATGAGAAGCCCATGCACCACAACAAAGACCCAAGGCAGCCAAAATTAAATAAAATAAATTTATATAAAATAAAAGATAATACTCTAAGAATATTTCAGCCAAAAGAAAACAGGTGTAGCCATACTCATACCAGACAAAATAGACTTCAAGCTATGAATGGTAACAAGACACCAAAATGGATATTGTATACTTATAAAGGGGTCAATTCATCAAGAAAACATAATAGTTATTAATATATATGTACCTAACACAGAAGTATCAAAATATATAAAGCAATTATTAACACTCCCAAAGGAAGAAATTGACAGCAACACAATAATAGTAGGGGAGTTTAACACCCCACTTACATCAATGGATAGATCTTCCAGACAGAAATTCAACATTAAAATATTGACTTTAATGAAACATCAGACCCAGTGGACTTATTAATAGATGTATATAAAACATTCCATGCAAACAGAGCAAAATACACTTTCTTCTCACATGCACATGGGACGTTCTCAAGGATAGACCATATATTGGGACACAAAACAATGTGCAATAAATTTAAGAAGACTGAAATCATATGAAGCATGTTATCTAAACACAATGGTATGAAACAAAAAAAATGAACTGCAAGAAGAAAACTGGAAAAATCACAAATATATGAAGACTGAACAACATGCTACTGAACTACTGGAGCAGTAAAGATATCAAAGAAGAAAATTTTTAAAACTTGAAGTGAAAATGAAAATATGACATACCAAAACCTATAGGATGCAGCAAAAGCAGTACTAAGAGGAAAGTACAGTTGCCCCTGGATGACAAGGAGGTTTGTGGTGCTGACACCCAGTGCAGTCTAAAATCCATGTATAACTTTATAGTCAGCCAGCTGTATCTACAGTTCCACATCTGCAGACTCAACCAACTGTGGATCATGTAGTGTTGTAGTACTTAATAAAAAGAATCTGTGTATAAGTGGACCCATGAAGTTCAAACCTATGTTGTTCAAGGGTCAACTGTACACAGCAATACAGGCCTACCTTAAGAAACAAACATACAAAATCTCAAATGAACAATCTTACCATACACCCAAAGAAATCAGAAAAAGAAGAACAAAGCCCAAAGTCAATGGAAGGAAATATTAAAGATCAGAGTGGAAATAAATGAAATAGAGACTACAAAGACAATATACACGATCAATAAAACTAAGAGCTGATTCTCTGAAAAGATAAACAAAACTCACAAACCTTTAGCTAGACTCAGTAAGAAAAAAATACAGAAGGCTCAGATAAATATTATCAGAAATGAAATACGAGAAATTACAATGAACACCACAGAAATACAAAGGATTATCAGAGAACACTATGAACAGCTATGTGCCAATAAACTGAACAACCTAAAAGAAATGGATAAATTCTTAGAATCATACAACCTTCCAAGAGAGAATCATGAAGAAACAGTAAATCTGAATAGACCAATCCTTACTAAGGAAATTGAAACACTAATCAAAAACCTCCCCCAAAACAAAAATCTAGGACTAGACAGCTTCACAGGTGAATTCTGCCAAACATTCAAAGAAAAGTTAATACATATCTTTCCCAAACTTTTTCAAAAAACTGAAGAGGAGGGAACACTTTCTAACTCATTTTACAAGGGAAACATTACCCTGATACCAAGACCAGACAAGGACAATGCAAAAAAAAAGAAAATTATGGGCCAATATCTCTGATGAATATAGATGCAAAAATCCTCAAGAAAATGTTAGCAAACTTAATTCAACAATACCTTAAAAGGATGACACACCATGATTCTATGGGATTTATTCCAGGGAATGCAAGGATGATTCAGCATCCACAAATAAATCAATGTGATACATCACATTAACAAAATAACAATTAAAAATCCTATGATCATCAGATGCATAAAAGGCATCTGACAAGACTCAACAGCCACTTATGAAAAAAAATTCTCAATAAAATGAGTATAGAAGGAATGTACCATGTACCTCAAAATAATAATGGCCATATGTGACAAATTCATAGCTAACATCATATTCAATGATAAAAAACTAAAAGCTATCCCTCTAAGATCAGGAAGAAAGATGCTCACTCTTGCCACTTTTATTCAGCATGGTACTGGAAGGCCTAGCCACAAAAATTAGGCAAGAAAAAGAAATAAACATCATCCAAACTGGAAAGGAAAAAGTAAAACTGTCACTATTTGTGAATGGCATAATTTTATATACAGGAAACACTAGCGACTCCACCAAAAAAGTGTTAGAAATAATAAACAAATACAGTAAAGTTGTAGGGTTCAAAATCAACATAAAACAGTCTGTTGCACTTCTATACACTAACAACAAACTAGCGGAACAAGAAATTAAGAAAACAATCCCATTTACGATTGCAACAAAAAGAATAAATACCTAGGAAAAAATTGAACCAAGTGAAAGAACACTAAAAACTATAAAACATTGTTGAAAGAAACTGAAGAAGATACAAACAATGGAAAGATAATATGTGTTCATGTATCAGAAGAATTAACATTGTTAAAATGTCCCTATTGCCTAAAGCAATCTACAGATTCAATGCAGTCACTATCAAAATCCCAGTAACATTTTTTCACAGAAGTAGAACCCAAAAAATCCTAAAATTTGCATGGAACCACAAAATAACCAGGAGAGCCAAACCATCTTAGGTACAGAAAAACAAAGCTGGAGGTATCATGCTCCCTGATTTCAAATTATACTACAAAGGTATAGATATAATCAAAACAGTATGGTATTGGCAGAAAAGCAGATACACAGATCAATGGAATAGCAATGAGAGACCATAAATAAACCCACACATACATGGATAATAAATTTACAACAAAAGAGCAAAGAATATAAAATGGAGAAAGGATAGTATCAATACATTGTGTTGGGAAAAATGGACCTCTACACGCAAAAGAATGAAACTAGACCATTACTTAATACCTTATGCAAATATTAACACAAAATGGATTGAAGAATTAAATGTAAGACCTGAAACCACAAAACTCCTAGAAGAAAACATAGGCAGTATGTTCTTTGACATCAGTCTTAGCACTGTCTTTCTGGAATGTCTCCCTCAGGCAAGGGAAACAGAAGAAAAAAATAAACAAATGGGACTACAGCAAACTTAAAAGGTTCCGCACAGCAAAGGAAATCATCAAAAAAATGAAAAGACAACCTACTGAATAGGAGAAGATATTTGTAAACCATATATCCGATAAGGGACTGATATCCAAATTACATAAAGAAATCGCACAATTCAGTATCAGAAAAACCAAATAATCCAATTAAGAAACGGACAGAGGACCTGATAGACATTTTGCCAAGGAAGACCTACAGATGGCCAATAGACACATGAAAAGATGTTCAACATCACTAGTCATCAGGAAAACACAAATCACAACCACAATGAGATACCACCTGTCAGAATAGCTACTATGAAAAATGCAAGAAATAACAAGTATTGCAGAGTATATAGAGAAAAGGGAATCCTGTTGGTGGGAATGTAAACTGGTGAAATCACTATGGAAAACGTATGGAGGTTCTTCAAAAAACTAAAAATAGGACTATCATACAATCTAGCAATTCTACTTCTGAGTATTTATATGAAGAAAATGAAAACACTAATTCAAAACGATGTATGCATCCTCTGTTCATCACAGCATTAGTTACAATAGCTAAAATATGGAAGTATTTTCCTAAATATGGAAGTAACCTAGGTTCCCATCAATAGACAAATGGATAAAGAAAATGTGGTGTATACACACACACGCACACACAACGAAATATTACTCAGCGATAAAAAGAATGATATCTTGCCATTTGCAATAATATGAATGGACCTAGAAGGTACTATGCTTAAGTTAAATAAGTCAGAGAATGACAAATACCATATGATTTCATTTATATGTGGAATCTAAAAAACAAAACAAACAAACAAAAAGAAAACAGAAATAGACTCAAAGAATATACTGGTGGTCGTGGGGGGGGGGGGAAGTTGTGGGGGTGCAAAATAGCTGAAGGGAATTAAGAGATACAAATTTCCCATTATAAAATAAATAAGTCACAGGGATGTAAGGTACAGCATAGGAAATATAGTTACTAATACTGTAATAACTTTTCAACTTACTAATACTGTAATAACTTTGCATGGTGACAAGTTATTATAAGTCTATTATAAGTCTAGATGATTACTAGACTTATCCTGGTGATCAGTTTTTTTTTTAATTTATTTACTTTTATTTTTGGCTGTGTTGGGTCTTCATTTCTGTGCAAGGGCTTTCTCTAGTTGTGGCAAGCGGGGGCCACTCTTCATCACGGTGCGCAGGCCTCTCACTATCATGGCCTCTCTTGTTGCGGAGCGCAGGCTCCAGACGCGTAGGCTCAGTAGTTGTGGCTCACGGGCCTAGTTGCTGCACGGCATGTGGGATCTTCCCAGACCAGGGCTCGAACCCGTGTCCCCTGCATTGGCAGGCAGATTCTCAACCACTGTGCCACCAGGGAAGCCCGGTGATCAATTTTTAATGTATATAAATGTCGAATTGCTACCTGAAACTAATATAAACTCTACTTCAATTAAAAAAGAACAAAGTGTGATTAATATATTTTTACTTTTGTCACAATGTCTATATTTTGTAAATACTTATACATTAATTAGAAAAAGGAGGGCTTCCCTGGTGGCGCAGTGGTTGAGAATCTGCCTGCTAATGCAGGGGACACAGGTTCGAGCCCTGGTCTGGGAAGATCCCACATGCCGTGCAGCAACTAGGCCCGTGAGCCACAACTACTGAGCCTGCGCGTCTGGAGCCTCTGCTCCGCAACAAGAGAGGCCGCGACAGTGAGAGGCCCACGCACGGCGATGAAGAGTGGCCCCCGCTTGCCACAACTAGAGAAAGCCCTCGCACAGAAATGAAGACCCAACACAGCCAAAAATAAATAAATAAATTAATTAATTAATTAAAATGAATAATGCTTTGGAAAAAAAAGAAAGAAAAAAGAAAAAGGAAAGGCAATAAATAGACATGTTCAACACAAACAAGATAGAACATCAAATTTGCCGAGTGTGAAATACAGGAAAATTTCAAATCCCAGGAGTAAAACAAACTTTTATTTCCTTATCTTTTGGAATCCACATTCGAATTTTCATACATATATATACACAAAAAGCAATTGTGACATCAGAGGATAACACTTCTTAGTCTCCTGTAAAATCAGAGTAATTCAATTATGACATTGCAGTGACATTGTTTTCATCCTTACGAAATGCTAACTAAATGGTAAATGAATAAAAAGAATTCATATTTGTATAACTAATTTTCAGTTTTCTAATCTCTCTCCTCATGCTGTCCACCTTTTGATATTTATAATCCATATTACAGTTGTGTTCTTATGTACAAATTAGGCAAGTGAGGTTGAGGAAAATGAGGGACTTGCCCAAAGTTATACACTAAAAAAGTGAAAGAGACAGAACTTCTGATTTCACATCTGATTCTCTTTCTCCCACCTCTCTAATTATTGACCAAGGGGTAAAGAATATTTGTTTGGGGTCAAAACTTTGAGGAGGGTTTATGTGCTGTTTGAAAGAAATGTTTTCATTTGTCTACTTTTTCCAAATTAGGAATATGAGGGTATTGGGAGGAAAAAACATTTTCAGGTTCAGTGGCTGGGCTAAAGGCGCAAGGCAATAAATTTGCAATAGGACTCAAGTTTCTAATCTGTACTCTGTAGCTGGCAGAATAGGTGAAATTCATCATGTCACTTACATTCAATTAACTGTTTCAATTTTCTCAAAGAGCAAGCCAAGGAAACACAATCACATACTTGTGATTGATACATTGAATTCAAAGCTGATGCTGTTCTTTATAACTCACTCCTAGGCTCACTCACTTCCCCAAGGAAAAGACCTTTGAGTCACATTGGCCTCATTCTGACACCTCAGTCTACAGACTAATAACTGCTGGGATAAACCAAGATCTCTCATTCTATAATATTCTTAATCAATTCATTTACTAAGTATTCCCTCAGCCATAAATATGATCCCTGAACCATTCTAGGTTCTGAGAATACGTGAAGAAAAAAAAAAAAAAATTAGACAAAACCCTAGGCCGGGTGGTGCTTATATGCCTATAGAAGACACAAGTGAAACACACAAAATCTGTCACATGCTACTGTGACTATTATAGTAGCATGTCATAAAGCAAAAGGAGAGAAAGATCTCTTCTGTCCAGTAACCCAGAGGACACTGAAGAACATACCATCCAAAGAATGGTTCCAGAGGCACCATGAGGCTATACTGGAAGAGGAAAAATGCAAAGTACAACCATAAACTGTAAGAAAGTTGAAGATGGAAAGAGAGGTCTCAACGAGGTCTGTGGATAGTTTTAGTAGAAATAAAATAGGGACAATCCTGGAGAATTTGGTCACTGGATACTGGTATATTACATATTTAGATGATCCCAAGTGTGCTGCATTTCTCCAGGTAAGATAAAGCCCAGGGTGAGGTCACGCATCTGAAGCATGACAGATGTCCTCAAATGGGTGAAGTCAAGCTATGGGATGGGTTTACAGAAGTAATATTAGTATTCAGGTTGCCATAGATGCTGGCAGTGATGGTGATGGAAAAGGAAGACTGGCCCCAACCAAAGTTCTCAACAGCATAAACTAGGGGGCTTTCAAATGACTGGGAGTCTGTCAGATAATCAATGTTACAGCTGGGCGGCATACATTACAGAGGAGGAAGAATTATTGCATTCGCGACAGAAAAATCATGGTCTGGAAGTAACTTAAAAATTGCAAGATCATCCCCAGATCTCAACATATGTATGAGAACATGAAATGTCTCCTATGCAGAACACTGAAAAGGAAGTGGGTTCTTTGGGAGACAGCCAGGTATGTTAAGTCAAGGATTTTGAAGAGAGTGAGGAAATCTGTTTAAAACTGAATGTGGTTCCCATAGGAAGGATGCCCATTGTGAAGAATTAGAGGAGAAAAAGCATAGAATAGTATCAGAATGAGTATTTGGCTTAATGATCTTGTACTATCACCAGTGAACAAAACAAAAAGGATCATGGTGCATGGTTTCTGAGGTTCCAGGACTAAACAGCGTAAGGCTCTAAGTATTGTTGAGGTCATATCAGATGGATACCTGCATATACTGTGGGTAAAGTTATAGGAGAGACACCCTGAGCTTAGGATTCCAGAATCTTTTATAATGGGTAATGAGCATGGAGGGAAACATTATCTTTGTTATACTAGATAATAAGCATTCCTGCATTTGCTTAAGAGGAAGACATTACCTCTACCCTCAGAGGCTGTTTGTTTAACATCCTTGAAACAACAGTCTGGACCAAAGGGCAGTCAGTGTCTCTGCTGACAAGACGTGCAGAAACATGAGAGTCCCTTGGAGAATTTTCTCCTGGTATTGGTTTGTGACCTTTTCCCTAGGCTCAGGGATGCCTTAGGAGTTACCTTAGATTTAACACTAATTCAAGGGATTTATCAATATACTGTAACCAAGATGAGTGAGAACTGAGCTGAGGTAACCATGTATCATACCAAGTACAAGTACCTCATTGTTGGAACTGTAATCAGTAACTGGTAATCATGAGATGCAGCTGTTTTAGAGATTGAGTACTAGTCATGCAGCCCTGAAGGAGCTACCCCTTAATAAGATACAGTAGCTAAAGAGACCCAAGAACTATGGTTTTCCTGAGCTGAGATGGTCTGATCTCACCCAAGTTTATCTCTTTGTCACCATGCATTTCCCAAGTCTGCAGTGGCTGGAAAATTTTGAAGCCATGCCTAAGTGCCACAAGGCCATCCCTGGCTGATGCTACTGTGCTATCCTGTAGCCTTTTTCTGTATACTTTCGTAAAGCTGTGTGCAACCCATTGCATCTTGTGAGTGTGAGGGTCAATCTAAACCCCAAAGCGCAGCTGCTGCCTCAGTAAAGTGGGCACTGCCCTTCACTGAGGGGTATAATCCTCACCCTAACTGTTCAGATTCTGGGAGCTGAATATGAATGCATTCTTTTCAATACAGTATCCCTGTCTAATCTAGTACTCCACAGTTCTCTGCTTCACTCTATCTAAGGAACATATAGGCACACCTTGCTTCATGTGCTTCACTTTATTGCGCTTTGTAGATATTGTTTTTGTTTGTTTTACAAATTGAGTGTCTGCGGCAATTCTGCATCAGATAAGTCTATAGGCACCATTTTTCCAACACTACAGCTCATTTCATGTCTCTGTGTCACATTTGGTTAATTGTTGCAGTATGTCAAACTTTTTTATTATTATTATATTTTTGATCTGTGATCTTTGATTTTACTATTGTAATTATTTTCTGGTTTTTATTTTTTAATTAAGGTATGTTATTTTTTTTTTAGACATAATGCTATTGCACACTTTACTAGACTACAGTATACTGTTAACATAACTTTTATATGTAGTGGGAAACCAAAAGATTTGTGTGACTCATCTTGCTGTACTTGCTTTATTGCAGTGGTCTAAAATCAAACCCATGATATTTCTGATCTATGCCTGTATGTCCAATCTTCAGCTATATTGGAGAAAACAATTTGCCCATCTGTGGGGCATCAAGAGGAGATTTTAGAGCTAAACTACTTCTTATACAGACTTTCCACCAATCATACTATTTTTATTCCCACCTTCATTACCATGTCAGAGGTACCTGTGTCACCTGAGCCTTTCTGCGTTCATCTTCTAGGGTTTCGGTCCCATTAGCTTAGGTTTCTGCTCTCTGTTAAGAGTGGCCATGTGCTTTCCAGTTTTTACTGTATATTGCTATTGTCCACTATAATTTTCTTGGTCTTGGTGGGTTTTTCTTTTGTAATTTTTAAATAAATAAATAAAATTTTAAAACAAAATCCACTCACTGTAATTTGAGTAGGGTTTTGAGAGGTAAGCATCTTTATTCAATTTACAATTATAATCACAAGCCCTCAGAATAAGTACTGTACTTTTCAAACATTTAACACTCAAATAAATTACCAAGGCTATCTTCATTATTGAGAATACACTTCGGGAGGACCTCCAGAATGCTACTGACTTTCTACGCTCCGCCCCCAGGGTGACAAATCTAATTTATTAGATATTGTTTTAATCTTACCCAGACTAGACATGGAATGATTTATATGTACTTCAACTGTAACAATACTTCACCTTTGCTGACCATTTTCATAACAATTAGCTACTTTAAATATTTATAAAGTCGGAATAATTGAATAATTTGCAAACTGCAAAATTCACCCATTTTACGTGTAGAGTAGAATGTGTTTTCACAAATGTGTACAGTCAGTAAACCTCTGCCAAAATCAAGATGTAGAATGTTTCATCACCCAGAACAGTTCCTTCATGCGTACTTGTAGACAACCTTCTCACCCCACCTGCAGACTTCGGCAACAATGGTGTGCCCCTATGAATTTGTCTTTTCAAGACTGTCATATAAATGGAATTCTACATGTTGCCTTGTTTCTGGCTTCTTTTACTCCACATGTTGTTTTTGAGATTCATCCATGATGTTGAGTGTATAAGTAGTTCACTCCTTTTTTTTGCTGAGAAGTAATCCACCATATGGATACAGTATAGTTTCTTATTCCATCACAATTGATGGATATTGAGTTGCTTCTAATTTGGGGCAACTACAGGTAAGGCTGCTACAGATATTCATGTCTAGGTTTTATGTGCACGTTAGTTTACATTTCTCTTGGGTAAATACCTAGGAGTGGGATTGCTGGGTTATAAAATAAGTATATGATTAAATTTGTAAGAAATTAAGAAAGCATTTTCTGAAGTGGCTGTGTCAGTTTGCATTTGCACCAGAAGTGTATGAGAGTTCCAGTTGTTCCACATGTCTTTTGTTAATTTTTTTCTCACCTTATTGCACTGGCTAAAAATTACAGCAAATGTTAAATAGAAACGGATGGAACAGGAACCCTCACCTTGTTCCCAATCTTAAAAAGGAAAGAAGTCAGTCTTTATATAGTAGGATGTCAGCCATACTTGGTTTTTAGGGTGCCCTTTGAAAGAATAAGTTCCCTTCTATTTGTATGTTGCTGAGAGTTCTTATCATGAGTTGGTATTCAATTTCAACAAATTTTAATGCATCTATTGTACGGATCATGATTGTGTGTGTGTGCGCGTATGCGTGTGTTTACCTTGTTGATATAAGTGAAATCCACTGATTGATTTTCAAAGGTTAACCAACTTTGTATTCCTAGTATAAATACCATGTGGTCATGATGCATCATCCTTTGTATATATTGCTGGGTTTTATTTGATAATATTTTGTAAAAAATTTTTGCAACTAGGTTCATGAAGGATGTTGGTTTGTGGATTTCTTTTCTTGTAATATGTTTGGTTTAGAGTTAAAAAAGCTTTCTTCTCTCCTGTTTTCTGGAATAGCCTGTATAGAATTGGTATTATTTTTCCCCAAAATGTTTGGTTTAATTTGCAAGTGAAGCCACCTGGGCCTGGAGTTTTCTTTGTGGGAAGAGCTTTAACTACAATTCTATAATAGATACAGAGTGATTCATGTTATCTATTTCTCTTTGAATGAGCTTCCTAACGTGTGTCTTTCAAGTAGTTTGACCATTTCATCTACATCATGATTTTATTGACCTGAAGTTATTCATAATATCCCCTTGATACATTTATTATCTGTAGGATCGGTACTATTTTCTCTCCCATTCCAAATATTGGTAAATTGTGTCTTGTTTTCTTCTTTGGTCTGGTTAGTGGTTCATCAATTTCATCAATTCTTTCCATGAACAAGCTTTTTATTTCATTGATTTAAAAATTCTCATTCAGTTTAAAATGTCACTGATTTCTGATTATTATTTCCCTCTTTCTGTTCTCTTTGAGTTTAATTTACTTTTTCTAGCTTCTTAAGGTGGCATCTTATTTATTTTAGACTTTTAGATTTTAATAAGCATAAAATTCTTCTTCTAAGCAATGCTTTAGCCATATTATATAATTTTTGATATGTTATATTTAATTTTTATTCAATTCAAAATATTGTTATGTCTGTTTTGACGCATGGGCTAGGAAGAAGTATAATGTTTAATTTCCAAAGAGATTTTCCAAGTATCCTTCTGTTACTGATTTCTATTTTAACTTCCTTGTAAACATAAAACATATTTTTATGATTTTATTTTTAATTGGTGAGATTTTTGTTACGGCCCAGAATGTGGTTTACCTTGGTCAATGTTCCCTTTGCTTTTGAAAAATGGACATATTATTCTATTGTGTGGAGTGTCATATAAATGTAATTTATCAAAGCTGTTTGACAGTACTGCTCCAATCTTATATACTTAATGATTTTCTATTTATTCCATCAGCTAGTGAGAAAGTGTTGAAATCTACAACTATATTTCTTCTTTGAGATTTTTTTCATATGTATTTTGAAATATTCTGAAGCATTCTTGTAGATGCCTACATATTCAGGACAGTTATGTCTTTTTGATGCATTGATAACATTATCATTATATATTGTTCCTCTTTATCCCTAATAATATTCCTTATTCTGAAGCCGACTTTATGTGATATTAAAAGACATTTCCACATTGTTTAGCATTTGCAAAGTATATTTTTTCTATCCTTTTACTTTTAACTTAATTGCGTCTTTATATTTAAAGTGCACATATGTGAGGGGGTATTGGTCAATAGTATAGAGCTGTCTTGCATTTCTATCTAATCTGACAGTCTTTGCCTTTTATTTAGGGTTTTGGCTATTTACAGTTAATTAAATTATTTATGTTTGGATTTAAATTTTTGAGTTTGTTAGTTGTTGTCTCTTTGTCCTATCTGCCCCTTCTTTTTCTCTTTTTCTGACTTATTTTGCTTTTACTTAGTTCTTTGTTTTCTTTTTTTATGACTGAACCATTGGAATCATAATTTTTTTAGTGCTCGTTCTAGGGTTTACAAAATTCATTTTTAACTTATCAAAGTCTACCTTCAATTAATAATACACCACTTCAGGTATATAAAAATATTGTAACGGTACATACATTTTACTTGGACATCTGTTATAAATCACACAACACATTGCTACATGTTTTTTTGCTTTAAATAATTAACTTTTTAAAAGATTAAAAATAAAAAATATATATTTATCCTCACAGCTACCATTTTCCATGCTCTTTATTTCTTTTGCAGATTCAAATTTTTATCTTTTATCATACTCTTTCTCCTTGAAGTACTTCCTTTTAAAATACTTCTTTTAGTGCAGATACACTGGCAATGAGATCTCTTAGATTTTAATTTTCTGAGAAAGTCTTTCTTTTGCCTTCATTGATGAAGGATATCCTGGATAGAAGTGGTATTTTTGATCTGTATTAGATACATATAACATCATCAAATTCAACAGCTTTAAAGAGACCTTAAAATCCTCTATGATAGTGGTGGTCAGGCATTTTATGTTGGTGGAATTCTAGAATTTGTAAAAACATGCCTGAAATGATTAAGAAATGAACAGGAATTTTTAAAATAAAGCTTATAAAAAAACAATGAAATAAATCTTCAATGGTTATTATGCTATTTACTCTCTATCACTGTTTACCTATTTATAACAAATTGTTTACCACCCAAAGTATTTAATTTTCAATATTAAAGAGGCAAAGCAATCACATCTTACAGTAAACCCAAATTCTGTCTTGAACTATGTTCACATTAGACCATGTCTTTTCACTCACAGTAAATTATTCTCCATTTTCTTCTATGACAAATCTCCTATTTCCATCATTTGTATTAAAGTGAAATGCACATATTCATTAAAATCTAGCAGCACAGCTCTGAAGGATTTTAGTAACTTGACATGCCAGAAGATTTACTACTATAGTCCAACTCCTACATTTATAGATGTACAAACAGAAGGCAGATTAATATTCCATAATATCAGAATCAAGACTAAAATTTAGGCCTCATGATTCTAGTGCCATTGATTTACAAAGCCAGTGTTCTATAGAAAATTAATAAATGGTGCCTTTGTTTTTTTTCTATTCAAAATTCAATGGTTTACTTCTAAAATTGCTATGAAATTTAAACAAAAAATTTTATTTTTATTGTTATTCCAATTGGTATGCAAGAAAACTTAGTGAAAATAGGAGAAATATGTTATCACCTCTTTTTTTCCTTGTCTCCCAAAGAGACTAGAATATTGGTCACATCAAAGTTGATCTATAAATGTATGAAACTAGATTAATCTTTCATTAACATAGACTCTTGGTTATTTGTATCATACATGCATCTAAGCAAATAGATACATATCCACATATGTTTGCTTCAGTATCAATGCTTTCTTACTACCATCCAACAGAACTGGAGGAGTCTATCTCATTTGGTTTTGTATGTGGGAGTCAGGGTATTTGGTTCGATCTTAACCAAGGAAAGCAAAATCTGTGCCTTTGCAAGTGTCTGTACAAGGCACACCACAGTACAGACACAATTTATCATTTATTTTTGATGATTTAGTAGTGATTCAATCATCACCTATTTAATAACTCAATCACAGACTGAAAAATATAGACTGGTTAATTTGGAGCAAAACTTACTTTCACTGATTCATACTGACACAACAATAGCTCTGTCGTACAGTATGAAAAGTACTGATGACTGACAATTCTCAGAGAAGATAAATAAGTAGCAGGATAGGATACTTTCAGCCTCCTCTGCAGTTGTGTCACAAAGAAAAATCTTATCCGAGATGCACATTGCCAGAGATTATCTCATACCTCTGCCAAATATAGATTATAAAGACCTAACAAAGGAATAAAGTAACAAAAATTACCTCTATTCCTTCCACTAGATACAACTGCCACAAATTACTAGAAATCTTTCCAATTATGGCTCTAAAATTGAGCATTCAGTTGGGAACTCACAAAGCCTATTCCTCTGCTAATCCTTAGATAATTACAAAAATTCTAAATTGCCTATCATGTGATTGAAGTAGACACTTATAAGGCAACAGGGTGGTCGTGGTCACTAAAGAGATGGAAATTCAGATGGAGGATCTGACACTGTGAGTGTTAGCAAATGCTAATAGAAAGGACACCTCTCTTTTCCTATGCCTGTTGACCTTTTGCTCCAATGCTCAGTCTCTGGGGCTAAATGCATTTGCATTTCTTGGCATCTTTTTCAGATTTTCCCAAGAGAAATCTTCTTTCTATATTCTCCTGTACTCTCCAAGCATCTCCAAGCAGATTATCCATCTTGCTCCTTTAAAAGGCTGACCTGTGTTGGGTCAATCCCCACCATTTTAAAGTTCTACAATCAATGGATAATTCTTTAAAAAATTCAATTTTAGCAAATGTTCAAAAGAGTGCCACATACCATATAGGAAAATTTTATAAAAGTATTATAAAAGATAAAAATTTTATAAAATTTTATAAAAGATAAAAGTATTACAAAATGATAAACTCATAGAATATAGTATGTTATATATCTGATATTCTGAGCGTATCACTTACTTGTAAAAGTATTACAAATCAACTAGTTCCATGTCTCATAAGGTCCTACACTACATCCATGAAGGCATCCGTGATTTTCTCCAGCCTTCTTTGTCTCCCTCTCTCAGTAATTCATACAACACATTAGAATTAGCCACACTTAGTTAGCAGCTACTCACTTACTATGATGTGATTGTTTTCTAATTATGTCGTGTACATTATTCTTGGCACCCCAACGAAGTTGTAGTATATAGATAAAAATGACTATACCTTATATCACTCACGTGTGCCCTGTGCCTTTTGGATTTGTGCTGATCACGTAACAAGAACTCAATCCTAGCTTATTTTCCTCCATCTACGTGTGTTCACAGCATCCAACACACTATCACAGCCACAGCCCCATCAACTGTACTTGAGTAACCTTAGCCCTCTCTCTCCTTCTGTCTACATTCTCATCCTATAGGTTTTACTCAGTCTCCTTTTTAATCTCCTGGACTTCTTAGATGTTACATAACTGCCAGTACTTAGCCAATGCTCCCTTATATTCCCTTATGAATACATCCTTTTTCTTCATGTAGCCTATACATACTCTTGGAGGCAGGAACCATATCTTAAGTCATCTCCATATCCCCACAGTGCCTAGCATAGTGGAGCCTAAGTGAGAATACACATTGAGTTTTACTCTTGTTCTATGTGTTCCAGAATTTAACACAGTACCTGAAACACAGTAGGTAATTAACAAACGATTTGTTAGATGAATTAATAATGAAATAAACATAACTAAAATACAAATCTAGGTTGAGTTTAAATAATAATATAAAAATGTAGGTGTATAGCAACTCTGATTTTCAAAAAGTTGAGGAAATAAGAAACAATCACTGATAAGTTACTTATACAGCACTAACCGATTTTGACTGGCAGTTTCAAATTCTTTCCCTGTCAAAACTCTAACCAGAGAATCTAAAATTAGCAAACTAAAAGGGGTATTGAGATGGTGGAGTAAGGGGACATGGGGCTTACCTCCCAGCACAAACACATCAAAAATACATCTACATGTATAACAATTCCCACAGAAAACTTACTGGAAACTGGCAGAAGAACTCCTATACAACCAAGGCTGCAAGAAAGATTCCCAGGTAACTGGGTAGGATGGGGGAAAAAAAGCACTGGATCCAGATCTGTGCCCCTGGAAGGTGTATAAGAGGAAAAGAAAGACCACATGGGTGGACTCTCACCCTCGAGAGTGAGCAGGTCAAGGCACAGACTGGGTGTCTCAGTCCTCGGGTCCTACATGTAGGAGACAAGCTCCCGTGGTTGCTGGGAGAACTGCTGTGAGAGATAAAAAGGCTGGAGAAGCCTAGACTCCACTTGCAAGGAGTCTGCAGGTGCTGCCTTGTCAACAGATAGTGCACAGAGAGGTCTACCCCAGCGGCTTCCACCTTGTTGCACTCCCCAATCCGAGCTGGTTGAATATCCTGGCCCCTCTCACTCCACACCACAGCTTGACACAGGATCTAGGGCAGCCGGGTCCTGGGAGAAGACTTGACCTAGCAATGCAGAAAGGGTAAGGGGCCTAGGGTGTGGTCCAGGTGAGGCAACAGCTGCCAGTGTTGGCGATTACTCCGACAATGCACCCAAAGCAGCCCAGACCTCAGATGGCAGCACAGCTGCTTCAATTCCTGCAACCATAATGCCCCAACCTAGTCCCAGCCAAGTTAATGCTCCAGTACTGCCCACCCCACAACACAACCCTGCACTACATCTGGGAAAACAGGCAACCCCCTGGGCGGCAACTGAACAGAGCCACTGACATCTACACAGGCTGTGCATCAGAACTCTGTAAGCACAGGAGCCTCACTTACGTCAGCACTCCCCTCCCTTGGGGCAAAACCCCCAGTGCAGAAAGGAAAAGCATACACTTAAAGGGAACAGAGCCTATTCAAGCCCTTGGGGCTTCCACTCTAGCAACTTGGGAACTAACCCCACCCCTGACAGGGTGATGACTGCCATTGAGCAGAGAGGAAGTCCCACCTGACACCATGCAGGCTTCAGGTCCTCCAACACAAGGCATACCCCCTATCAAGGTGATAGTGGCCAGTACACACTGAGGAAAGATGTGGGAGGCATCCACATTAAATCCAGCCCTCACACCAAAGATATTGGTCACACGCAGTCAACAGAGGGACACTCCCACATAAGAACACCCATTCAAGACCACATTAGATAACTGTTTCACTTAAATTCACAGAGATGGAGAAAGTTAAATAAAATGAAAAGGCAGAGGGATGACTTCCAAATGAAAGAGCAAGATTAAATCCCTGAAAAGATATAGAGTGAAACAGAGATAATCAGTCTACCAGACACTGAGTTCAAAAAGTTGGTAATAGTGCTTCCCTGGTGGCACCTGCCAACACAGGGGACACAGGTTCGAGCCCTGGTCTGGGAACATCCCACATGCCACGGAGCAACTAAGCCCGTGCGCCACAACTACTGAGCCTGAGCTCTAGAGCCCACGAGCCACAACTACTAAGCCTGTGTGCCACAACTACTGAAGCCTGTGCACCTAGAGCCCATGTTCTGCAACAAGAGAAGCCACCTCAATGAGAAGCCCACGCACCACAACGAAGAGTAGCCCACGTTCACGGCAACTAGAGAAAGCCCACGCACAGCAACGAAGAACCAATGCAGCCAAAAATAAATAAATAAAACAAAAAATTAAAAAAAAAAAAAACAACACCTACAATAGATACAAAAAAAGGAAAGAAAGCAACGTAAGCATGCCACAGAAGAACGGCCATATCACAAACAGGAAAAAAAAAAAGAAGAACAAAGAATAACTACAAAAACAACTGGAAAACAAGGAATAAAATGGCAATAAGTACACACCTATCAATAATTACTTTAAATGTCAATAGACTAAATGCTCCAATCAAAGGACACAGGGTGCCTGATTGAACAAAAAAAATACAAGACCCTTCAATCCCTTCAATATGCTGCTTACAAGAGACTCACTTCAGGGTGAAAGAAACACACAGACTAAAAGTGAGGACATGGAAAAAGATATTTCATGCAAATGGAAATGACAAGAAAGCAGGGGTAGCAATATCATATTAGAAAAAATAGACTTTAAAAGAAAGGCTATGACAAAGACAAAGAAGACCATTATATAATGATGAAAGGATCAATACAAGAAGAGGATATAACATACATGCACCCAATACAGGAGCACTTAACTATATTATATAAAGCAAATACTATCAGACATAAAAGTAGAAATTGACAATAATACAATAATAGTAGGAGATTTTAACACCCACTGTCATCAATGGACAGATCATCAGGCAGAAAATCAACAAGGCAACAGAAGTCCTAAATGACTCAATAGACCAGTTAGACTTAATTGATATCTACAGGACATTACATCTAAAAAAGCAGAGTACACATTCTTCTTAAGCACGCATGGAATGTTCTCCAGGGTAGATCACATACTAAGCCACAAAACAAGCCTCAACAAAAATTAAGAGAACAGAATTTATATTAAGCATCTTTTCTGATCACAATGGTATGACACTAGAAATCAATTACAGAAAAGAATAAACATGTGGAGACCAAATAACTTGCCACTAAAACACCAATGGGTCAATGATGAAATCAAAGAGGAAATTAAAAATACTTTGAGACAAATAAAACTGAAAACACAAATTTCCAAATCTATGGGATGCAACAAAAACAGTTCTAAGAGGAAAGTTCATAGTTACACAGGCTTTCCTAAAGAAGTAAGAAAAGTCTCAAACAACCTAACCTACCACCTAAAAGACTTAGGAAAAGAAGAACATACAAAGCCCAAAGTAGGCAGAAGGAAGAAAATAATAAAGATCAGAGAAGAGATAATTAAATAGAGATAAAAAGTAGAAAAAATTAATGAAAGGAAGAGCTGGTTTTTTGTAAAGATAAACAAAATTAATAAATCTTTAGTCAGGTTCACCAAGAAGAAAGGAGAGAGGACTCAAATAAACAAAATAAGAAATGAAACAAGAAAAATAAAAACCAATACCACAGAGATACAAAAAACATAACAATACTATGAACAGTTATATGCCAACAAACTGGACAACCTAGAAGAAATGGACAAATTTCTAAAAATATACTGCCTGCCAAGACTGAGTCCAGAAGAAAGAGACAATTTGAACAGACCAATCACCAGAAGTGAGATAGAGTCTGCAATTAAAAACAAACAAACAAACAAAAAAACTCCCTGCAAACAAAAGTCTAGGACTGGACAGTTTCACTGCAAAATTCTATCAAACATATAAATAAGAACTTATACTAATCCTTTTCAAACTATTCCAAATAATTGAAGAGGAGGAGACACCCCCAAATTCATTCTACAAGGACATCATTACCCTGATACCAAAACCAAGCAAAGACACTACAAAAAAAAAAAAAAGAAAATCACAGGCCATCATCTTTGATAAATACAGATGCAAAAATCCTTGACAAAATAGTAGCAAACAGAATCCAACAAAAATCAAAAGAACCACACACCATGATCAAGATGGATTTAACCCAGGGTCACAAGAATGGTTCAACATATGCAAATTAATCAATGTGACACACCACATTAACAAGAGAAAAGTCAAAATCTACATGATCATCTCAATAGATGCAGAAAAAGCATGTGACAAAATTCAACATCCATTCATGACAAAAACTCTCATCAAAGAGGATCTAGAGGAAACATATCTCAACATAATAAAGGCTATTTATGACAAACACGCAGCCAACATGATACTCAGTGGTGAAAAGGTGAAAGCCTTCCTGCTAATAAATTCAGAAAAAAAGACAAGGATGCCCACTCTCACCACTTCTCCCTAACATAGTATTGGAAGTCCTAGCCACAACAATCAGACAAGAAAAAAAATAAAAATAAAATGTATCCAAATTGGAAGGGAAGAGGTAAAACTGTCACTATTTGCAGATGACATGATACCCTATAGAGAACCCTAAAGTCTCCACCCAAAAACTATTAGAATTAATTAATGAATTCAGTGAGGATGCAGGATACGAGATTAATATACAGAGATCTGTTTCATTTCTATACACTAATAATGAAATATCAGAAAGATAAACTTTAAAAAAAAAAACCCTGTTTAAAATCACACCCCCCCCAAAAAAAAACATAGGAATAAACTTAACCAAGGAGGTGGAAGACCTATACTCTAGCAACTATAAAATAATGATGAAGGAATCTGAAGATGATTCAAAGAAATTGAAAGATATCCCATGCTCTTGGGTTGGAAGAATTAATATTATTAGAATGGTCATACTACCCAAAGAAATTTGTAGATTTAATCCAATCCCTAGGACAAAATACCTAGGACATTTTTCATAGAACTAGAACGAATAATCTTAAAATTTATATGAAACCACAAAAGACCCAGAATTGCCAAAGCAATCTTAAAAAAAAAAATAACAAACCTGGAGGTATAATCCTCCCAGACTTCAGACTATACTACAAAGCCACAGTAATCAAACAGCATGGTACTGACACAAAAACAGACACATGCATCAATGGAACAGAATAGAGAGCCCAGAAATAAACCCATGTACTTATGGTCAATTGATCTATGACAAAGGAGGCAAGCATACATTGGGTTGGCCAAAAAGTTCATTCGATTTTCCATAAGATCTTACGATCTTTTTGGCTAACCCAATACAGTGGAGAAAAGACAGTCTCTTCAATAAGTGGTGCTGGGAAAACTGGACAGCTACATGTAAAAGAATGAAATTAGAACATTCTCTAACACCATATACAAAAATAAACTCCAAATAGATTAAAGATCTTAATGAAGATATGACACCATAAAACTCCTAGAAGAGAACACAGGCAAAAATTTCTTTGACATAAATCATAGCAATATTTTATTGGATCACTCTCCTAAGGCAAAAGAAATAAAAGTAAAAATAGGGCTTCCCTGGTGGCGCAGTGGTTGAGAATCTGCCTGCCAATGCACGGGACACGGGTTTGAGCCCTGGTCTGGGAAGATCCCACATGCCACGGAGCAACTAGGCCCGTGAGCCACAATTACTGAGCCTGTGCATCTGGAGCCTGTGCTCCTCAACAAGAGAGGCCGCGATCGTGAGAGGCCCACGCACCGCGATGAAGAGTGGCCCCCGCTTGCCGCAACTAAAGGAAGCCCTCGCACAGAAACGAAGACCCAACACAGCCATAAATAAATAAATAAAATTTTAAAAAAAGTAAAAATAAACAAACAGGACCTAATTAACTTAAAGGCTTTTACACAGCAAAGGAAACCATCAACAAAACAAAAAGACAACGTAGAGAATCGGAGAAAATATTTGCAAATGCCATGACTAACAAGGGGTTATTATCCAAAATATACAAATAGATCACATAATTCAATATAAAAAAATTCCAATTTACAAATGGGCAGAAGACTTGAATAGACATTTTCCCAAAGAAGACATACAGATGCCTAATAGGCACATGAAAAGATGCTCAACATCACTAATTATTAGAGAAATGCAACCACAATGAGACATCACCTCACACCTGTCAGAATAGCTATAATCAAAAAGTCTGTAAATAATAAATGCTGGAGAGGGTGTGGAGAAAAGGGAACCCTCATACACTGTTGGTGGGAATGCAAATTGGTGAAGCCACTGTGGAAAACAGTATGATGGTTCCTTAAAAAAAACTAAAAATAGAACTAGCATATGACCCAGCAATTCTACTCCTGGGTATATACCAGGAAAAAAAATGAGAACACTAATTTGAAAAGATACATACACGCCAATGGTCATAGTAGCACTGTTTATAACAGCCAAGACATGGAAGCAATCCAAGTGCGCATCAATAGACGACTGGCTTAAGAGGATTTGACATATAAACACAATAGAGTATTACTCAGCTATAAAAAAGAATGAAATACTGCCATTTGTAGCAACGTGGATGGAACTAGAGAATATTGTGCTTAGTGAAATAAGTCAGACAAAAATACTATCAACACATGATATCACTTATATGTGGAATCTAAAAAATAATACAAATGAATGTATATACAAAACAGAAACAGACTCACAGACATAGACAACAAACTAGTGGTTACCAGGGGGAAAAGGGAAGGGGTGAGATTAAGGTATGGGATTAAGAAACAAACTACTATGTGTAAAATAAATAAGCAACAGGATATATACTGTGCAATACAGGGAATTATACCCATTATCTTGTAATAACCTATAATGGAATATAATCTGAAAAAATACTGAATCACTATGCTGTAAACCTGAAACTAACACAATATTGTGAATTAACTACACTTCAATTTATTTATTTAATTTTTAACATCTCTATTGGCATATATTTGCTTTACATTGTTGTGTTAGTTGCTGCTGTATAACAAAGTGAATCAGCTATACGTATACATATATCCCCATATCCCCATCCTCTTCTGTCTCCTTCCCACCCTCCCTATCCCACCCCTCTAGGTGGTCACAAAGCACCGAGCTGATCTCCCTGTACTATGCGGCTGCTTCCCACTAGTTATCTATTTTGCATTTGGTAGTGTATATATGTCAATGCCACTCTCTCACTTCGTTCCAGTTTACCCTTCTCCCTCCCCGTGTCATCAAGTCCATTCTCTACATCCATGTCTTTATTCCAGTCCTGCCACTAGGTTCTTCAGAGCTTTTTTTTTTTTTTTTTAGATTCCATATATATGTGTTAGCATATGGTATTTGTTTTTCTCTTTTTGACTTACTTCACTCTGTATGACAGATTATAGGTCCATCCACCTGACTACAAATAACTTAATTTCGTTTCTTTTTATGGCTGAGTAATATTCCATTGTATATATGTGCCACATCTTCTTTATCCATTCATCTGTCAATGGACACTTAAGTTGCTTCCATGTCCTGGCTATTGTAAAAAGTGCTGCAATGAGCATTGTGGTACATGACTCTTTTTGAATTATGGTTTTCTCAGGGTATATGCCCAGTAATGGGATTGCTGGGTCATATGGTAGTTCTATTTTTAGTTTTTTAAGGAACCTCCATACTGTTCTCCATAGTGGCTGTATCAATTTACATTCCCACCAACAGTGCAAGAGGGTTCCCTTTTCTCCACACCCTCTGCAGCATTTATTGTTTGTAGATTTTTTGATGATGGCCATTCTGACCAGTATGAGGTGATACCTAATTGCAGCTTTGATTTGCATTTCTCTAATGATTAGTGATGTTGAGCATCCTTTCATGTGTTAGTTGGCAATCTGTATATTTTCTTTGGAGAAATGTCTATTTAGGTCTACCCCCTAGTTTTGGATTGGGTTGTTTGTTTTTTTGATATTGAGCTGCATGAGCTGCTTGTATAGTTTGGAGATTAATCCTTTGTCAGTTGCTTCGTTTGCAAATAATTTCTCACATTCTGAGGGTTGGCTTTTCGTCTTGTTTATGGTTTCCTTTGCTGCAAAAGCTTTTAAGTTTCATTAGGTCCCATTTGTTTATTTTTGTTTTTATTTCCATTTCTCTAGGAGGTGTGTCAAAAAGGATCTTGCTGTGATTTATGTCATAGAGTGTTCTGCCTATGTTTTCCTCTAAGAGTTTTATAGTGTCCAGTCTTACATTTAGGTCTCGAATCCATTTTGAGTTTATTTTTGTGTATGGTGTTATGGAGTGTTCTAATTTCATTCTTTTACATGTAGCTGTCCAGTTTTCCCAGCACCACTTATTGAAGAGGCTGTCTTTTCTCCATTGTATATTCATGCCTGTATATTCATGCCTCCTTTATCAAAGGTAAGGTAACCATATGTGCGAACTACACTTCAATTTAAAAAAAACAAATGAAATAAGATAAAATGAGCAAACTAGATCAATTTCCATTTTCTTTCCCCAACTTCATTTTGGAGACTCTCTAGGAATTGTTCTTGAGGAAATGTGGAGATCAGAGATACTCAAAATGCAGGAAACAAGTGTAGAAGGAGGATAAACAAGGTGCCCGGACATTATACACATTAACTAACCACATTGCTGGCCGTTATGCCTTGAAACAATGTGTAATGCAAGAGGTAAAGTCCATGTTTTGAGAAGAAGCTGTCTTATACTTAGAGGAGGTACAATCATTTCCTCTAAAGACCTATAACTCACCCCCCTTCTCAGCTCTAATATATCCACCAAATTCATCTTTGTAAACCCAACATTACTCCCAAATGGTAAACAAGGAACAGCCAGGAGCCATATAAGGATGTGGGTTGGCTCTTTCTGAAGGAGACAGGACTATGGTGGAGAGAACAAAGGGAGAATGTGCATGAGAGGAAAGAGTACAGAAATGGGAACTGAGAGAGGCCGGATTAAGGGTTGCTTATGTCACAACAGTGCCACCAATGCTTTTGTGTATATACTGACTTGCTTCAAACTCTCCTCTTCATGACATTTAAAAAAAGGGTATTTTACAATGGAATATTACTCAGCCATAAAAACAAACGAAATTGAGTTATTTGTAGTCAGGTGGATGGACCTATAATCTGTCATACAGAGTGAGGTAAGTCAGAAAGAGAAAAACAAATACTGTGTGCTAACACATATATATGGAATCTAAAAAAAAAATGGTTCTAAAGAACCTAGGGGCAGGACAGGAATAAAGATGCAGACACAGAGAATGGACTTGAGGACACAGGGAGGGGGAAGGGTAAGCTGGGACGAAGTGAGAGAGTGGCATGGACATATATACACCACCAAATGCAAAATAGATAGCTAGTGGGAAGCAGCCGCATAACACAGGGAGATCAGCTCGGTGCTCTGTGACCACCTAGAGGGGTGGGATAGGAAGGGTTGAAGGGAGACACAAGACGGAGGGGATATGGGGATATATGTATATGTATAGCTGATTCACTTTGTTATACAGCAGAAACTAACACACTGTAAAGCAATTATACTCCAATAAAGATGTTAAAAAAAGGTATTTTATTATTACATCTTTCAATATAGAATACACGAGGCAAAAACTAGACGTACTATCACAGAAGCTATTTATGCCTCTGGCACTATCGTTTCTATATAGAAGACCTACAGACATCAGCGAATCAGCTCCATTCTTTACAAGGAAATCATGAGTTGGTACACAACATTGCCACTTCAAAAGCCAAAGACATAGCCCTCAGCCCTGCTCTGTCACCACCTGGAGCTCTGCTCCCAGGAGGCCTATCTCCAAAAAGACCTCCTCTTCCCCAGCTGGATTTCCCAGGTTCTGATTGGTTTAATGGGAGCCATTGATTTACTGTGACTCTACAGAATACAGCCTGCTTCCCTTCGTCTTTAAATAACCATACATGTTCCAACTGTGTTTCACATTATGTATGCATTCACATGTGACCCACATCAGCTAATATAATTGCTTCCTTTTTCTCTCCTCAAAACCAGATGATTTTGACCTTTTGGGATCTCTTAATTTGGGCCCTAAAAAGTCACTCAAGTTACTCTTGCACAAACCTATGTTACTTTTGCTGAGCTAAATCGTCATTATCTTGTCTTCAATTTTAATATGTACTTCTAAGCTTTTTAATAAAGATTCCAGTCCAAGTAGAAAACACCCCTAACAATAATTACTATCCAGAATTGGCGATACTTCTTTTGGATCACAGCAAAAAAGAACCCTGTTCATAGCTAAGTGCTCAAAACTGTGGTATATACACTCTGTCTTAAGAAGCCATAACTTTAACCACATAGGCAAGGGATTTTCTTACTCTGGAATTGAGAATGAACTTTAAAAAGAGGCTGAAAGGAGCTGATTCCTTATAAGTGTTTAAAGCATGCCACAGTTCATCTATTCCAAACTGCTAACTGAATGCTAAAACCACCTTTAAAAATATTCTGACAAATTGTCATGCAAGCTCAACTGATTGAGTTTGCATGAAGCTCATTTTCATAGTCACAGGGGGAGATCATTACCTCAAAAAACACTCCATCCAGCTTTAATGGCTCTCTTGATTCAGTAGAACATGTTCCCCTTGTATTGAGCAGAGATCTGCTTCCCTGTAATCTCCACATATTACTTCTGGCCTCTGGAGTAACACCAACTAAATATTACCTTGCTCCCAAATGGCTGCCCTGAGAATATCTGAAGAGTTTTCCCCTTAGACTTTTTATCTTCAGTTTAGATGTTTCTAGCTCCTTTACCACTGGCTTCCCGGCCAAGGCACACCTGAATCACTCCCCTCTGGATGAAATGCAATTTGAAAGCATCTCTTTAAAATATAACCCTTGAAACTGAGTTCAGTAAACACATCAGTTGACTCTGTCTTCCACTTAGGATGTAGAAAGCTGAAAAGAGCAAACCCATCTACCACCACCACCAACAAAACATACACATACCCGACAATCTGCAAGTTGACAACTGTCTTGATTCTACCAGCGGGCTGAGGTTACAGAGCAACTAACAAACCCAAAATATAAGGGAAGGCAGGACCCTCTAAGGAGAAGAGGAATGCACGCACCCGCTGACCGGGAATAGGTGCTTCAGGATACCACACACACTGGTAAGGAGAAAGCAGCTAAAAGTCTGAATAAGTTGCTAAAGGCTTAATGTGGGCCAGCGCAAGAATATAAAACCCTGGTGGCCGCAGGCGCAAGGAGAATTTGTATGTATTCGCAGGTTCCTCCCCCACTTACCTTAGGGCGTTCAGGAGGAAGATGAGCTGTGGGTGAGAAAGGAGGTTCCTTGGTGGAGCAACCATGGAGGTGGGGAGAAGCATCGCTGGGTGCAAGTGCAGAGCCCCTCCTGGCCCCTTCTCCCCACGGAAGAAAAGCCTTAAGCCTTTGGAGGAAGAGCAGCAAACCCCGTCACCTGAGGGCACAGGTGAAGACTCACTGAGTCAGGGGAAGCAAACAAATAAAAACTGCTGCTCTGGAAGAGTGCAGGTGTATATACTGGGTCTAGATCTTTAGGGATGTCTTGCCTTGGGGGGGTGGGACAGGATCACAGGAATAAAGCCCCCCAGGATTTCCGGCTGGAGAGCTGTGTATGCTGAAATCACTGAGCCTTCATTTCTAATACTTGTATTTCTCCCTTCAATGCTGAACATTTAGTTGCTGATTTCATTCCTGACTCCCAGACAATTTTTCTAAGAACTCACTCCTGGTTTTCCCCTAGTGAGGCTACAAGATGAAGCTTTTTGAAAGGCTGCCAATAAATGGGGTTTAGACAATCCCTTTCCTCCAGGACTTTGAAAATAAATAGAGAAGGGAGAGAAAAAGGTTAGGGGATTAAAAATTCAACAGCCCTCGCAGCTTAGCTGTTCTTTTCCTTATGCTAGCCTTCCTCTAAATCTACTGTGTGAAGATTGAGATGATTGAGACAGAACAGGATAATAAAGAATGTGGAAAACATTCCCCCAATCTTCAAAAATCTTCCCCTTTCCCGCGTTCTTAGCTGACAGGTAAAGAAACACTGAAGGCAAAGAGAATTCTGGTGTGTCCTGCGCGATGGCTGCCTGCGCCCGAGGGGTGAGTTTCCTGAGCTGAAAGCCTGGTGATTCAGTTTGTAATGAGCAGAGCAAAGCACAAGCTCCCACATGGCTCTAATCCTTCTGAAACAGCCCCACCTCTCAGTTCCCTCTGTGCTTGTTGGGAGAGACTCACGGGTTTTGTTTGTGCAGTTGTTGTCTCAATGAACACTGCAAGCTTCTTTTAATCTTCCTTTCCATCCTCCAGCCCTCAACGCTGCCAACCGTGGAGGGATTTCCACGGCCCAAGTTAAGTCTTTACCCCAGCTGCACTGCATTGCATTAAATAAGGGCCCTGACATTTCTAGAGCCCCACAGGAATGGGGGGAAAAAGGCAAGAGAGATAATTATGGTCCTGTTAAATGTGTTCTGTTTCCCTCCATCTAATCTCCAAATCCTCCTAGGCATGCAAACCTCAAGAGAATGTGTTTTTGGAAGTCACTTAAGAAAAAGGCCAGTGTGCAGGAGACAGGTTGAGGGGTCACATCTTCAGGGAGCGCTCCTCTCTAATGGTCTAATCATGCTTAGGCTCTTTGCCAGGGGTTTTAGTTTATTTTGTTTTGTTCTTACTTTTATTCTGACACTGGTTTGGGTGCCAATGTTGCAAGAGTTTGCAGCTGCAAGAGTTTGAAGAGAACATGTGGAAGAGATCGTGATTTATTTCTACAGTTAAGATCAGAAGCTTTAGCTTGGTTTGATAACCTACAGACATCCCTCTCTCCTGCCCCACTCTCCCACTTTCCCTTTCTCCCTCCCTCCCTCCTTCCTTCCATCATCAGCTATCTACTGAACACCTCCGTGTGCAAAAAAAGTCTTTACCATTCTAATGAATGACAGTTGTCACTCTAAATAATGACATTCTAATTAATGATATAATTACTGTATCGCCTACAGTAATTAACGTAGAACATACAAAAGTAAATAAAACACCAAGCCTTTCTTCTTCTAGCTAAAAAACTAGCCATGTAGACCCAGCATGGCTGCGATTAGCAAGCACACCCATCACCGTAGCACCACTGCTTCCTGTGCTCTGAGCTCCAGGAGGGCAGGTGCCGGCCTGTGTGCGCACCACGCGAGCTCCAGGGCCTCGCAGGATGCGCCCCAGAAACCGGGCTTAGTCATTGCTGAACTGAGTGAGTGTGTGAGTGGACGAACGGACTGGAGAGAGCTTTCCATTCACATTTTCTGTCACCGAATCTGCGCTCCTCCAAGTCACCTTTCACACAGCAATCCCCACTATGAGCAGTTCAGATACACCGAGACCCCCTAACTCACCTCCACAAGCACCCAAAGGGAGTTTTCAGTTCTTAAGAGACTTTTGGAGACTCTGCAAATCATGGCAAAACAGAGGGAAATCACCAAAATAAAAGCAAGACCACTATCCCTGAAGTATGAACGAAGGCCTGTGGAAGTACAGGATACTATTATTTCTACAGTGTGTATGTGTGTGTGTGTGTGTGTGTGTGTGTGTCTGCATATTTGCAGGGGCTGGTGGGGGCAGAGATGTGGCCAGGAAGGCTTCCTAGAAATGGTAACATTTAAGCTCGTTCTCAAACGTCGGGTGTAATCTGGCTGAACAGAGCCAGAGGAGAAAGGGAGTTTCAGCAGGTGCAGAAGGCACAAGGATGCGGCAAGCTGTCGGGTGCCTGGGGATGCGCTGTGATTAGGAAACAGAAAGTAATGGGGGGAGGTGGGGAAGAGTGAGGCAGCCCAGATTGAATGACCGGTCGGCACATGAAAAAGTACGTGCTTTCTACAGTCGGTAAGGAATGCCTGGAGTACTTTAAGTAGAGAAGTCTAGGTTCTTAAAAGGTAGTTTTAGGGGAGGTGTGCCAGAGGGCCTGGGCAAAGGAAAGCTAGAAGCAGGGAGACTACATATAAGGCTTTGCAAGAGTCCAGAAACACACTCGTGTGTGTGTGTGTGTGTGTGTGTGTGTGTGTTTGTGTGTGTGTGTTCATGTGCAGTGGTATGCAGGTTATCAGAAAGATAGGCTCAAAAATGGCTCATCCCAGCCCCACCGTATGCCTGAAAAATTCTTCTGCATTGATCTATACTCAGAAATGATAGAGGCATAGTAAAAATCACTATAATCTCTATAGATTTTAATTTACTTCTCAAATAAGCCACATCATATAAATAGCTTCCAATAACCCAGATTGGGAAAGCCAGCTCTCTACTTGTACTGACTTCCCTCAGCAATAGTTTTTCCACCTGATCAGGCGATTCTTACATTATGCAAATCACTCTGACCTCCAAAACAATGTGTTGTTATAATAATGTGTTTTGGAAATACTGCTGTGGTTTTCCCGTCTCTCATTAGCACAGAATCATAGCCGAGTGCATCACGTTTCTTCTGGTGAAGGTAACTGAGTCATGCAAAGGGCCAAGCAGAATATACAATATGACTCAGAAAAGGGGGAGAATATGACTATTTCCTTGGGAAAATGATTAAGTCATAACTGTACTTCATATATGTAAGTGGCTTAGTTTTTGAAACACGTTTTAATCCTGGAACATTTATCTATGGGATTGGCTTTCAGCTCAGAGGCTAATAACCCGGTGTGAGCACACAGGTGCAGGGGGCAACCAGCCTCCAGGGCTGTTAGCTCTCCACTCCATTGGCTGCCTTTCCCCTCCGTACACTAGGAGGCGATATTGCACACTGCTTAGGGGTGCAAGCTCTGCAACCTATCTGGGTTTGAATCCCATCTCTACTACTCCTATGATCTTGGCAAGCTACTTAACTTTTCTCTATTTAATTTTTTTTTTAATCTATAAAAATGGTAGTACCTATCTCACAGGTTAGTTTGTTTTTTGAAAACTAGATGAATTTCTAGGCTCATGGGACGTACCATTCATTGAAAAACACAAAGATCCCTGTGGTGTTTACATTCTACTAGGGGGGGCAAGACAGTAAACTACCAAAAATATAGTATTCAATATATTAGCAACCATAAACATCAACATGATTGATATGGAAATATATTGTATGCTTGCAAGTGATGAGTGCTATGGTAATGCAGAAGAAGTAGAGGGGGTAAGAGGGATGGGAGAAGCCGGGTGGGCAGTGTGGTAAATGCAGGGTGGCCAGGACAGTCTACTGAGGAAGTAAAACTTGAGGATATACTTGAAGGAGGGAAGGGAGTTATCCAAGTAGACACCTGAGGTAAAGGCCCCGAGGCCCTCACCTGGTGTGTTCAACAAGCCTCAAAAAACCAGTGGTTGCAGCACTGGGACAGGGAGAGGTACGAGAGGTCTGACAATGTGAGGCCAGATCACTAGAGCCTTCTTGGCCATTTTATAGCCTTTGGCTTCTTGGAGTGAATGGGTGTGAACAGAGGAATGACAAGACCCGATTTACTTTTTAAAGGCTGGTGTGCTGAGAACCTCGCCAGGGGAGCACCGAAGTAGCAGAAAGGCCCTTCAGGAGGCTTCCCTCACCTGGCCCTTAAAAATGCTTTCCTAAAACCCATGGGGCGTTCAGGTGTTTTGAGCACTAGTTGCCCTGGACTCCTTGCTTGACACCCTGCAATAAACAATGCACTATCCTTCACCACAAACCAGTGTCAGTAGATTGGCTTTACCGTGCACAGACCAGTGGATTCAAATTTGATTCAGTAACAACATTGTGACTGGAAGATTGAATTCTCTAGGACAAGTCAAAACAGAAGTTGTCTCTTGTCAAAAATTCATAGAAAATGCAAAGTACATATAATTATAAATACCTCACACATTTTTTTTTTTTTTACTTTTTGATGGGAATTGGGCTAAGCAGAATTCATCAGAACCCCTGTGGTTGTACAAACCTATACCAGTATTACAAACACGGAATACATCTATAATTGTTCATTTCTAAAAGAAACATGATAGAGATTTTCTCAAGTTTAGCAACAATGCTAAGTTCGTGACAAGTTGTGAAACTGAAAAATATCTAAACTATCAATGAGAAACACATTTTAGAGGAAAAAAATAATACTTGAGGAAAGACTGAATTATCTTGCTATTCTATTTACAGAAAATGATATTGTAAAATCATTTCAAATGAAGAGGTGATGGAAAATTATGTAGCTTCCCCCCCCCCAAAAAAAAGGTTAAAAAGGGAAGTTGTGTCTGGAAGTTAATATATTAATAAATACTAAATTATTATGTTATCTTCCTAAATTTTTACCTTTATGATACTTGTTGCTTTTAGATATTTATAGTTGATTGTACTTTCTTTTCTCATTCTAAATAAATGTTCATTTTTGTACTTGATTTTGTGTTTGCAGTTTTGTATTCATTTTCTTAGAAACTCACAAATCATATAAGCTGCAGGCACCACACAATCTGAATCCATTCCTACCTGGTGCGTAGTGAACAAACTAGACTTCATTTTCCTCTCAGCCCACCCCCACTCAGAGCCCAGAGTTGAATATTGCTGTTTATCCCCCCTCCCAACATATCGCCTTAGTAGCTACCGGTCAGCAAGACTGATGGGGAGGTGAGCTGGAACCCCACTTGAGGACACGATGATTAGGAAACTGAGTTTAAATGCATGCATTGAGTTGAAAAAGTCCAGGACTCTTTAAAGACAGGGGTATAATCTCTGCCTGAGTGATTAGGAACATGCTGTTATCTTCCCTCACAGAATTCTATCTGGAATAGAGATTGCCTTTAGCTTAATAAGATGTTAGGCTTCATTAGAATTTATCAAGAACTTAGGATAATACACGAGAAGTCATGAGCCCTGGGTTCTGGTCTAGGACTTTGGAATACTTCGTGGCCTTGGTCTTGGGGCTTTAACTTCCCTGCATCTCAGTTCCTTTCTCTATAAAATAAAGAGGTTGGATTCCATCAGAAGTTCTTAGCCTGGGACCTGTGATCCTCTAAGAGGCTCACGAGTAAGATTCAGAGACACGACCTCCTGAAGACTGTTTGTAGAATCGTATGTGCTGTGCATTTTCCTGGTTAAGTCAAATTTTCAGATTTTCTGAGGATGTATTTATTTTTAATAAAAAGTAAAAAATACCCCTGAATTGCAAAACCTTAACGTTTGCTACATTTTTCAGATGTTGCAAATATAATGAATAAAAAGCAAAACACCTGACTATAAAGTAGTAACTAAAATCATTTAAGAACTCTATAAAATGATATGTAACCTTTCCCAGTCCTTATAACTTGAGAAACCTTTAAAAAAAATACCCGTATTCTAAGTTTTAAGCACCCAAGATGAGCTTGAGAACCACGTAAGTACAAACTGCATAGCACTTTGGGCTGTCAGACTCCGACGGGACATAAACATATCTGAGAGTGCAGTGATAATGTCCTAATTTTGAGGGTTGTTGGACTCTAAAATGGGACATGTAAGAAGCCTTCTGAAATTCCCCTCTCTGATATCTGAGGACTGTTTCCACTTACATACCTAGAATTATTTTTATAACATTATATTTTCAACTATGGCCAAGTATTCTACCAGCTAAGCGGCAGGCACTGTGTTAATTAGCAATGCTAACTGATAAACTGCCTTAGTTTTTACTCTGGGCTGGTGACGTTCGTTCCAGTTACCGTGCTCTCTGTCACAGACTAAGAAAAACAAAAAGTCAAATAATAAGGAGTGAGATAACGATAAAAGTGAAAGAAAATACATGAAAGGAAATCATGCTGAATCAGCTTTCTGCTCCAAGTGATCTTTTCTCAGATGTGTTCTTGACCTCTTGAGATGAGCCTCTCAATCCCCCCACTATGCCCCCCAACCTCCCCCCTTCCTCTTCAATCTGCATTCAACAAATATTTACCAAGTGCCCATTGTGTATCTGCACCCTAAAGGCAGGGAGTAAAACTTGAAAATAACAGGAGCTGGTATTGATTTCACACAGATTTATTCTTCTGCAGAACAAGGCCAGCCTTGCCCAGAGGCAGGCTGAATGGCCTCCTGCTCCCGCTGGTAGGATGTAGAAGTCCCCTGGAAATGAGCCCCCACCCAGAGGCATCTTGTTCTTTGGCCCTGCCAGGTGCCTGCAATTCTCACATTAGTCACTAATTTTCATTAAGGCACTGAAAAGTCTCCCTGTTACAATGCAAAGGTTACTTGGGAGGGGAAACAAATTAAATCATTAGCACAGATGAGTTAAATGCATTAGCTTCTCCCTACAGGTATTGAACAAAGGATATACAGGATTGATGGCGTGGCCTGGAGAAAAATTCCCAGGATCAATGGAGATACCTCCTTTTGGGGTATGAACTTTTTAATATCGAAAAGATTTGGACCCTCACATGGCAGTAGTTTGACTTTTAGAATAATAGTCACTATTCACTATATCCTTACTGTTTACTAAGCACTATATGTACATTGTATATTTTCTCTTTTAAGCAGCCTTGTGATGAAGGTATTTTAATCCCCATTTTACAAATTAAGAAACTGAGTGTTCAGGGAGGTTAAGTAATTTCCCTAAGGTTACACAGGTCATGACACATTCATATCTCTTAGATTTCAAATCTTGGAATCTAAAGCTAGTATGTTTTACTGCTTCCCTTAATACAGAGAAAAAAATACATAATGGTACCTACTGTTCATTCAGAAGTGTTTTTAATGGCTTTGAATTATATCAATGACAACATAATCCTCTCTGTGGAGAACAGTTGTAATGCAATGAATAAGTCTTCATACCACAACCACCCTTGCTGAGCCTATGTATTTAAGGGCCCTTACCGCTTAAGGACATATAGGAATCTGGAATCCACCAAATTTGGGCAATCACAGCTCTAGATGATGAGTCATTAATTGGTATACTGCCTCCTCTCTTCCATGGGCACCAGGAAGTCAGAGGTAGCCTGTCCATCTCAAGTAATGAGGTGAGGAAAAGCAAAGAAGGGAATCCAAAAAGAGTAAAACAACAACTCCAAAGTCTCTATAAACAGGGGTATAGATATACTGAAAGAGACACAGAGAGAGATTGAGAAATGAGAGAGAGATGTATATTCTATATCCTATTGATTCTGAGTCGTCAAAAGGCCATTCCAGAACTCTAGCAAACGACCTACTTTAGGATGGTAGGGAACATGGTAAGACCAGTGAATTCCATGAGCAAGGTCTATTGCCACCCTTTTGCTGTGAAATGAGCAACCTGTTGAGAAGCAATGCTGTGTGCAATACTATGAACGCAGATGTCATTCTGTAAATCCATGGGTGTTACCTCTGATAGAAGCACTGTCTGCAAGGAAGGCAAATCCATACCCAGAGTAATTAGCTATTCCAGGAGGAACAAAACACTGCCCCTTCCATTATGGGAGTGGTGCAATGTACACAACCCATTACCAGGTAGCTGGATGATCACTCCAGGGAAGGGTGCCATAGTGGGAACTCAGTGTTGATCTTTGCTGCTGACACACCTGGCACTCAGCAGCGGCAGTAGCCAGGTTGATCTTGATGAGCAGAAGTCCATCTGCTAAGCTCATGTATAGCCTCCATCTCTCCCAGTGTGGCCACTTTGTTCATGAGCCCATTGGGTGATGACAGGTGTGCCTAGAGAAAGAGGTTAACTGGTCGATACTGGCATATCCAAATTGGCAGCCAAGCCTGAAAAGGCTGTCATCATCAGTGTCTTGAGACACTTTATCTCCTTGCTTCACCATCCTTGATATGCAGACTTCTATCTCATGGTCTAAGATGGCCGTTAGAATCCTAGCCAACATGTCCACATTCCCAACAGTAGGACTGAGGAAATGAGGAAGAGAGAGAACACCTGCTGGAAGAGGTACCCAAGGGTGTGCTTACATTCCACTAGCCAGAACTTAATCCCATGGTCATCACCCAGCTTCAAGCAAGCTGGGAAAGCTTCCCTAAAACATGGACATTTATTTTTTTAAGGGAGAAAATGAATATTTGTGGCCAGCAAGCAGTCTCACTATCCTTCAATATATTTTAAAACAAATTTATCCACCTCCAAACAACTAAAGCTGTTTTCCCTCTTATGGAACCTCTCTTGGTAAGTGGCAGCATCATTTACCAAATTGCCAAAGTCAGAAACATCCTCCTACTTTACTGCCTGCATTTGGCATGGCCAACCTCTACTGACCCTATCTTTCAATACACCTAACGTCTATCTCCTTTCCTGAAATTCAAATGCCACTTCCCTATATCTTTTCATGGCCATGTGTCACTTTTATAAACTCCCATCTCTTAAATAATCTCCCCAGTGTCAGCCCAGCTCCTCTTTCATCCATTTCTCACTCTAATGGCAAAGCCACTTTCTAAACACAGTTTGGACCACAGATGTATCTGATCATTCTCCAGTGGCTTCTCAAATCCCACCCCAATCAAGTTCACAGCCTTTACCCCAGCCTTATTGCTTACTAAACCCTCCACCCCCATTTTACCTCCACAATCTAGCCATCCTCGGGAGGTTTCTGGTTCCTCAAGTACCCTGAGCACTCTTCCGTCATTTGACCTTCCCACTTGCTGCTCATTACTTAGACTCCCTCCGTGCGTACTACTACTGATGTCCTAACTCCTGGTCATTCCTCAAGAATCAGCTCAAGTGTCATCTCATCCAAGAAGCCTTCTGTAAAGGGCACATGTTATGAAATTGTGTCTTCCTACAGCATCTCCATCACAGCATTTTCTACAACACATTATCATTAATTATCTGCCCCCCCACCCCACCGCCCAGGACTCTAGAGAAGGAACAGAATCATTTGTCTACCAATGTCCTGTTCTCAGTACAGTGTCTAGCACATCATGCTTCTTCAATAAATAAATGAGTTCACTAAACAGGACTCCAGATCTCTTGCCTATCACATAGATTTTATCTCTGTTCAACACCTGGGTACTCGACAATCCTGTTCCTAGTTTGTTATCCTGATTCACGCCAGCTTGTCCTGATACTGATGCTTATGAGAATGCTAGCCCAGAATGACCCACCAGGCAATGACCTCTAGTCTGACTCCTAGCCTTTACAAGCCTGCCTACTGCATACCGGACACATCTGTTCATAGCACATTTTCACTGGAACTACTTGAAACTACTACATGAAACCCTATGCTCAATCTTGATTCCAGAAGACTTTATTGTATCTACTAATCTAATAACAAGTGAGGCTTTAATCACTGAAAAGCCAACACTTTTTGAGCATTAATTAACTAACAGATATTTATTGCAGCCCTCCTTTGTGCTAAATACTGTGTTTGATGCTGAAGATGCAATGATGAGCAAAAACAGTCCCTCTTCTAATGGAGTTTCTAGCTTATTCAGGAGAATGGCATTAATCAAATAACTGCATTAATAAGAATTTAATTACAAATATTAAGAAGTATCTTCAATGAAATGAAGATAGTCACTGATTGCTAATGTCAAAGAACTGTACTTAGGTGGGAGTGGAGGTGAGGAAGGTTGTGGGGGTGTGTTAAGGGGAGTCAGAGTATCTGAAGGATGAATAGACACTAACTAGGTGGGAGAAAGGGTGATAAGAAGAAGAGCAAGGAGAGAGGGAGAACAATGAGCCAGAGGGAACCGTATGTGCAAAGGCCCTGTGGTAGAAGGGCTTTTCCCTTCAAGATGGTGAGAGGAGGTTCATCTAACTTGAGCACATGTGTGAATGAGAAAAGAGAGGTGGCAGGTGGCCATCCTGGTGGAGCCACATCAAGTATATGGGTCTTCAGAATCATGGTAACTGGGGTACCTGCATGTGATGGAGGTTGAAGGGGAAGTCATGTGCTTGTCAGGTAAAGGATGAGTCCAAGGGAGAATACAGATGGCGTGGTCTGTAACTTCAATGAGCTTACAACCAAGAATTAGATATCTTGACACATGAACAATCAGATATCCAGTAGTGGCTGAACAATTTGCTAATGATTTAAGGAGCCACAGGAATTCAGAGATGGGCTGAATCCTTCCCCATTCCTCTGAAGTCTGTAGCCTGGTGAGTACCAGAATGGATAAAGCTACTAATAAGAAAAGGTACTTTATTTCACTGTATGTTCATCTGCCCAGGGGATCTTTCATGGGCATCATTCTTGAGCTAATAAATAATTGAAAGAGTACTAAATAGGGAGTGGGGAGTTCTCAGAAAGGAATTATAAAATAGAGTCTGTCCCATTCTGAAAAGCCCAAACAGGATTTTTCCATAAAGATTACATTTAATTAGTTCCCAATTTGCTTCTCATAACGGAAGGGATTTAACAGTTTATGGTAATAATATGCAAAAGGTTGAAATGCTCTTGAAACATTCGCCAAAATCTGACACTATGCTTAGGCATAAAAAGTGCTTGGGAACAGTTCCTGGCCCGTAGCAGTACCCACGTTTGCTTTTAATATTTTTCCTGCAGCTGACTTTCGTCTGCGCCCGCAATTCTGTTCGCCTCTCTCTTTTTTCTTCTACTCTAGTTCCCTCTCTGTCCAACTGACTCCCAGCAGGCGCAACAGGATCACTTACTGTTTGTTAATGGGCTGCTTTTTGTCTAGTTCTTCCAGATGACTGTTAGACAGGAAGGAGGAGGAAGAGAAATTCACAAGCACAAATTGATGACGGAAGAACCGGAACCACAGGAGTGAACACCCCTGGAGACAATAAACTCTGTACGGCACCCAACCCAGGACGGTGCCGTGTGGACATGACTTACTCCAGGAAAGCAAGAAGCCTCAGAGGGTCGCATCTGCTCCACGGGGCGCAGACACGAGTTTCCATACTGTTTCCCAAGGCTGGGGGTGCAGGGGGCTAAGACACTAAGACACAAAGCATATGAATATGGACTCATAAAAGGGAAATTCAGAGACGTGGGAAGAGAAATCAGAAGCAAGCATGCGGCGGTTTCAGGTCATGACATTGTGACCACAAAGTTAATAAAAAGGCTGTGAATATAGGTGACAGGTGACATAATGACATACTGACATGGGGACCTTGACTTGAAGCCAGACGATAAAAAATAACCCGTGTATGTATTTCCAGGAAGAATGAAATGATAATCTCTCAAAATCAAAGATACCCAGCCTTGACTTCTCTCTGCTCAGGAAACAGATAATACCATCAAAAGACACAATGTTTTTGTCAAAGGTCTAGCCATGGGGCTAGTTCATTCACGGGGACAAGCTCCAAATACGGCTGATAGAGGCAAATAACAAAGGAGACTTTGGAAACTTTTGGAACAATGTCTTCCAAGCAGTGAGACCGCTGAGGGTCAAGAGTATCAGAGGCCTAGGGTTCTGGGGATATTTTTAATAGACTGCCGCGCTGCTTTTGTGCCACGTGAGGACAGATTGATATTCTGCAACGGACCCTGATGGACACGCAGCTGGAGGAGAACCAGCAACCGAAACTAATAATAAAGCAGCCTGCAGCACAAGCACAATGGATGTGGAAGTCACGGTGGGTGACACAGACCCACAGGAGGAAATGTGACTATCACTGTTCATGCCTGGCCCGCCCTCACCCTGATCCGCTGAAATGGCTGTGAACAGCATTCAAGGGAGTTCAGGTCTGGCAGAAGAGCTCTGAAATTCATTCCTGGCCCAGGTGTGCCTCTGGTCTCAGGTCTTCCCTAGGAAGGCTTTCATTTGCCCATTATGTAACATTTCCCAAAAGTGAGAAACCTTGTCAGCTCGCAATTATTAAGTTCTTACTATGCACTAGGCAACTTTACATTCCATATCTCATTTAACCTTCACCACGATCCAATGTGGCAGTAAATTTTTCGAAAAACATTTTCATTTTTAAACATAAATACGTGGAGAGTGTGAGAAAATGGACACGTAGCCATGTGGCACAGATCTATAGCTCAAATCGAGTTCCATTTGATTCTGAAACGTGGGTTCTTGTCTCCTCTGCTCTATTGTTTCTTGGATGGCCGTTTTGGATCATGAGAGTGAGGGGGTAGGAATTTCTATTCCAACAACAGTATCCACCCCGGCTCTTTGTATACCACGGTATGTAAGCGTTTACAAATATTTGTAAGCTTACAACCCTCTAGAGAGTGAAATATAAATTTAAGCAGGATTATTTTAGCTAGATCCTATCCAAAGTGACTTATTTTTACCCTTTCAAGGATAATCTCCCAGGACAATTCAATATTTACTTAAAGCCTACTGTTTGCTTGGCACTGTGTCAGGAACTGCAGATAAATAATAAGACACAGAACTTGGACATCATCAGAGGACCAATGATGCTCAATTACTGATCTTTCTTTCATACAGATACTTCCCTTCCTATAGCCTTACCTCAATGAAGGGACTGCTGGAGTTTTCTTAACTCTTCCTGCTCTTACTAGGGACACTCAGAATCTTCATTCCTTCACCCATGAAACAAAAGATGCCTGAGGCTTGGGAACTGAGTGCTCCCAACTGAGCTACGGTTGCCATGGAGACTTCCTCTCTTTCCTTCCCCACTTTGGCTACTGCTACCACTTGGACCTCAGCTGACCCCTACCCCCCAACTTTAACCCAGTGCAAGGAGGTGGAATTATGCTGGGAACAGGTATTGCTCATGGTATGTGAAACTAGGAAATGAAAATGTGTTCTATAGAGAAATCGTGTTATGAATGAGAAAACAGGGTTTTAAAAATAGATTTTAATATTCATCTACATTCTCTAAAGAAATAAAATATGGTAGCCTAAATTAATAACCTGTCTATGCTTTATAATATTTTTTCTAGAGGAAAATAAATTTCAAATTCCTAACCACCAACTTCAAGACAAAATAAATGAGGCTCCTCCATTAACTGTGGGCTGGCTACACACGTTACATTTTTAAAATTTATTTATCCTGTGACAGTACACAAATGTCTGGAAGTGGTATAAATAGCCAATTAGAGAATCTAATAGAAAATGGATGATAAAATTCAGTGAGAATAAGAAAGTTGTCTTAGATCACCTAGTGAGTCCGTCAAGAATGCTCATATCAGGATGAAGTTAAGTTAGCTTTGCCAGTGAAACAATGCTTTGGCCCAAACTTCTACTCTGCAAAACGAAACCTGAGTATTTGCAGACATGTATAAAGGCCATCAAAAAGGATAAAATGAACAAAATCTTGTGGCTGCTTCTGGCACACCCTCTCTTATTTTCAACATACACAATTACTAAGGCAGATTCATTAGGTTGGGATCATTATGCAGATAGCCAAGAGAAGTACTTTTCTCTCCATCTTGATTTCTATTCAAGTGCTTGCCCAGAAGGTAATAAAAATATTTGGTTAGAAAGCTTGGTCAAAACGGTGCTGAGACTTCTTTTCAATCAGCAGAAAGGCTAGAGGCCAGGAACCCCCATGTTTTTGTTTTTTTCCTGTTGGAGAGGAACAAATTTGTTATTTTGAAAATCATGACAGTATGTAGCACATGGTGACTGGGGCCAATCCTTTGTAAGAGGATTTACATGAAGAGGATTTATATGAAAGAAATCGGAGATGTTTCTTCCAAGTCAAGGCTTCCAATCAAGATAGTGAAACCAATGCATTGATTTTCTGAGAAGCAGTCCTGGCAAAAAGAAAGGCTTAGACTGGTCTATGTTTAACCAACTCTTTCTGACTCTTGGCCTGAAATGGCAACTATTTTATTCTAACACCTTAAGGGGGGGGGCCATAAAAGCAAGAGAGGAGGAAGGTCGCATTATAACCATGATCGCTCACTGGTGTGGACTTACTTTTAGGTTGATATAAGGGGACCTATTTGGCAAGAAAATTCAGTTCAGACAGGCAGTGGAAAATTGATCTCATCTGTGTATACATCTGTTTACTAGGACTTTGTAAATTTTCTACCCTCAGGCTTTGTTTTAAAAACTTGAAATCAGCTAGTTTACCTAGACTTACTTTTCTGTCTTCCTCCCATTTTGTGTGGATATGATCCTGGGCTGTATAAATAGGAATTTTTTTGTTGTTTGCCAGCTTTTATGAAGGAATGGCATTGCCACCACGATAAAAATTTGTCTCACCTCTTTCCCAAAGATGGTCTTACCCTCTGTATTTCTATGTTCAAGACTCCTTGCCTGTGTTTTCTGATACATGTCTATCTTCTGAACCTGTCCATGCAGATTCACATTATTTCGAGACCTGTCTTAGCAAGAGATCCCTTAGATAAGCCCCTCCTTGCTTGGGGATCTAGGCACTACCTAAACAAATGCCATTTTATTTACAATGAAAGGTTCTATCTTTGGTCATGATGAAACCAAGCAGAACCCTGTGGGAACCCCATCCCCCCAAATACAAAGGCACCTCCATGTCACCTGCCTCTTGTTTGTAGAAAAGCTGAAGTCTCCCAGGCCTCCCTGAGTCACAAAGGAGCAGGCTCAAACAGTTAATAATTAGGACAATAAAGTCACAGAGTCTTTCAGTGTCTTATGCACAGTCCTGAGTTGTTTTACAGATACTGTAACGCCACCAGAAGGAAAAAGCTAACTGCATCGTAATCAGACTGTAGCCATGACATAAGCTGCTCCATGTTGAGCAGTACTGAATTTATGGCTAGCACAATTCTAAGAACTACCCTCAAGAGAATGGGATTAACACTATTGCTCATAATAATCTGTACCTTTGTGGGCATCAAAATAATTGTAGCTTGCTCTGCCCATATATATAAGCAAGCAACTAAAATTGTCAGCAAAGAGATGCTACAGACTCATGTCAACATCTTCCACTCTAAGAATACAGTGCCCTATGTCAGCATGAAGAAGTTACAGAAGATGGACCTTTGCCCGTGATCCCATAGAAATGGAATGATGTCTGACAGTGGAGATTTGTAAGCAGCTTTTTGCAGGAAAGAGTTCTTTGCAGGAAAGAGCTTTCTGCAGGAGGCTCCTTTTGTCTTGTCATAGCAAAGCTATACTGTAACTAATCTTAAACCAGGAACCCCTATACTCTACTCATCTCCAGCCCAAGCACACCTTTCAAATCTTTTGATCACACAAGACTTCGCCTTACCTGTTGGTTCTTTCCTCAGAGAAAAGAAATAGAAATGAAGAATAAGTAATTAACAGATGACCAGATCTTTTGCCCAGCTTCCCCTTCAGTAATCTCACGAACAAACTCTGTGAACAAGACAGCACCTAAAGAAAGATCACAAGGAACTGACAAGTCTGCACACAATGGGAGATGATGATGAATCTGATCTGCTACCTCAATGATTAGCTGAGATTACTTCCCCTTCTTCCCTTTAAAAACTTTCATGGCCAAGTAGAATCTCTGGAGTTGGCTCTGGGACAGAAGTATGCCTTCTCCCCAGATTTCCACGCTTCTTATTAAAGCACTCATTCCATTCCTACCAGAACTTGTCTCTTGAGTACTAATTTTGTGAGTGGTAAGCAGCTGAACCTGAGTTCAGTAACAATGAGATTATCCCTGTAAGTAGTGGAAGCCGGTAGTCCTTAACTATAAAGCCATCTGAAGCAACTTGATAATATTACAGCAGTGTGAATTTAGACTCCAACATTATATTTGAAATGGGAACATGTGCCTGGGTTTTTCCAATGTCTCAAAAGGATATTTCTGCTCAGAAGGACAGGGAGAAGCCCAAACATAACTATTAACTCTTGACGTGATAGGCAACCTTGCCCTGAGCTTGACCATCCCTAGTAAAAGGCAGATGGACACTCAACTGGTCCCCTAGGACAGAGGACCTGAGAGCCATCCTTCAGGAGAGCCAAAGGCAACAGTTGCTCACTTGGCTTGATTTGAAAGCTGATTTTCTATCACTTGTGGAGATCCTTTGACTGACTGTCTATTTCCCCTCTCATGGTCAATAGAAGACCCAGCTTCCCTGAAGAAGTTGTAGGTTGTTTGGCTATATCTGTGTGCCCATTTTTTGCCATCAGAGTAAGCCCAAACCCTGCCTGGAGTGGGGAAAAAAGGTAACTCCTCTTTGACAAAGGATCCTTGCTTCCCCCCACCCCCTCACTGGATCTCTGGAGGGCAAGAGGTGACAATAAATTTTGCTTGTACATACACATTTTCTGTGAGGCTGGTTGATTATGTCAAGTCCCATTCAAATAGCTGGGGGAAAAAACTGCCTATGACTTTATTCTTAGAAATGGAAATGTGATCCTTAATCAGACTAAGAAAGGCCCCTTCAATGAATTAGATGCCCCATGTTAGCTCTTTCTGGCCTAAATTGACCTCTTCTACCAAGTAATAGCTTATGAGCTGATGAAGAACTTTGTATACTCTCAGCACATACATATGAGGAGTACATACTTCAGGAAATTTCCTAGACGGCTGATTGGCTGAAGCTCCCTATCACTATAGGAAAAGGAAGAGATCTTCCCCTCCTGTCTCCTGTAACAATGGTCCCATGAGTTAAAAGATGGGAGTAGTGCTGAATCTGGAGGAATTATTAATCTGCTTATACTGGGGAGAAAGATTTGGACTATACAAACTTTGTAATGGCCTCTTCCTCTGAGTGGTCTTCCAGATGTTTCATTGGCTATTCCTGGGATGCTGATGTCATGGGATCCCAAGAGGGTATCTATTTCATTATGATGGACCCTAGGGAAGCCAGGCTAACTAAAAGTGTGATTCTAATACCTACAAATCATGACTCTACACTACTGGTGCCATGTGGTAAGTTAGGAAAGGAAGAAAAAAAGAGCAGTATAGTTAGGAGTTATTTTCCTTGCTTCCATTTTCAATATTTCCTTTCACTATCGTCCTTATGCAGTGGATATTGGCAAAACATTAAGATCTTTGCTCATATGATGTCCATCTGCTCCAGCACCTTATTTCTCACCTGAAGCTCTGATCTCCCGTCAGTGATGTCATAGGCATTTCTGCCCAGAGTTGTTTATAATTCGGGCCCCAGGTGAAAAATTAACAGCAGGAACATATGGGCCCATAAGAGGCAAAGAGTCTGTTCACATGCAAATTTCGTCAGTACCTGAAGACTGAAGAAAACTGTAGAACACAGGAAGGCTCTGCCCAAAAATGAGACTTCTACACAATGTGGAGAGTTTGCTGGTGTCCTATGCCCTTCCTCAGCCCATCAGGGAACACTTTTCTTCCTATTCATAAGGGAGGGCAGGCTGGGGAAAAGCACAGAAACCAGGCCATGACAATTTAGAGCTTTTTGGCTGTTAGCACAGGGATCTGGATGGATGTAGTACAGGCTAGACATAAAGAAGTGGGGTTGGCTTGTTTGCTTCAGAGGGAAGAGCTGCAGCCCAGGAGCTGTCAATTTCGATTAGCTGCTTTAAAGAACTTTTGTGTGTGACATAAAATAAAAATAATACAGCCACGTGAATTGGAAGGCAGTAATTGCAGATTCTTCTCAATGGGTGTTTTATGTTACTGGGACCCTGTATTACTGAAATCACTGCATTACTAGTTAAGTGTAAAAAATATATGGTCTTTTATTTCTTAATTTACATGCTAACAGGAAGTCTGAGGGAATCAGTTCAGGACTTACAGGAATGGGAAATAGGGAAAAAGATAGAGTTGCATTTAAGTAGGCCCTGAGGTCTTTCTGCATTGGCACAGCCTGTCTGAATTCACCATCTTCTTTTCATCCAAACTCCTATGCAAACTATCATCATTTTTTCTCCCTCACATAGGTTCAGCAGATTCTACCAGCATACAGTGACTCATATCCATACCTTTTCCTTTACTCCATTTAATATATTCTAATCTCTTATTTTCTTCTATAATAGTTAAACTAGTCTTTATTTTTGTTGTCTCCTTCCTTCCATCTACTCTTACAAAGAACTCCCAGAACTAGTTTCCTAAAAGACAGTTTTGGTTATAGCTTTTCCCTACCCAGATCATACCCGTAGTGCTGAATGAAAGTTCAACTGGAAGTACAATCTCTTTGGAAAAAGTTTAAAAGTACCTACTGAAGCTGTTTAACTTTTAACTCCATCCCTAGTTAAGTATATACCCAACAAAGATGCATACATTCACGTGTCAAAGGATATGTACTAGAATGTTCATAACACCACTATTCATAGTTGTCCCAAACCAGGATATGTAAATGCTTATAATCAGTAGAACAGATAAATAAATTGTGGTATAGTCACACAGAAATGAGAACAAACTTTATACAGAGCAATAATGATTATCATAACAAGTACAGTGTTGAGCAAAAAAGATAGGCCAAAAAAGTATCATTTCATTCATATAATTAACAAAAACATGCAAAACTAGCCTATACTGTTAGAAGTCAGGAGAGTGGTTACTTCCATGCTTTATAAGTCAGAGCGTATGGAAAGGAAGGGGCAAGAGGAAAGCTGATGAAGTACTGATAGTATTCTGTTCTTTAATGTAGATGTTGGTTACATGTGTTTGTTCAATTTCTGAAAATTTAGAGTTGCACAGTTAAGAAATGTGCACTTTTCTATATGTGTACTATACTTCAAAAATAATTTAAGTTAAAAAGCAGAAAGGAAAAATGCCCCATCATTCAAAGTTTTTTCTCATTTTTACACTAGTTCCTCAATATAGGGAACACCATCTTATTCACTTTTATATATTTGGCATTTACATAACAGTAGTTGTTAAATAACTCTTTTAAATGAAAATAAATAGATGGAGGAATTCCAGAAAGATGGCAGTTGTTTTGGCCACATAGTCTCTGGTCTTCAGGAATCCCTGCATAAGAATAAAAAAACCAGAGAGAGAAACTAAAAACCTATGTACAACATTTTCAACAAAGCTAAGTGACAAGGTATCCACATGAACCCACGTAGGGACAAAAGACAGAACAAAACCTATCTTGCCATCAGTGTGGGAGAAAGTAGAAAGGGACCAACAGGTATGTGATGAAACTGAGAGTTAAAAAACCTCCAAAAAAGAAAATATGGCTTCACTCAAAATTCAGGGGTAAATTTAAGGAATTCAACAGTAGTGAGTACAAGAAAGGTTCATGGAAAGAACTGAGAAGACTGGGGCAGTCTAGTCCTTATGAACTCATGAAACTGACTTGCCCCACGTGGGGATAAACCACTGTGAGAGGAATGAAGATGGAACAGAGTGGGACAATACAAAGAAAGGAATGAGGATATCCAAATAAAACTAGGGAGAGATAACAGACCAGGAAATCTCAGAGTGTGAGCCATCATATTTTTGAACTTTCAACAAAGCAACAGAAGGCATTTTTTCTGAAGAACAGCTAATTTGAATGTACTTCTAAAATTTCAGGAAAACTAAAATTTACTAATATGAACATCAGAAAAGCTTGAAATCAAATTCCATAAAAAGTTACTGTGAAAACAAAGAGACAGAAAAAAAAAGGAACAGAATAACATTCTTGTAAACAATAAAAGAGTATCATCAAAGCATGCTCAAATGAAGGTGTAAAACTGTGTTAAAAAAACTGTAAAAATTAGCTAAAATACATATAAAAGTATAAAAAACAATAAAGAACAACACAAATTAGAAAATTCAAAAATAAGGTATAAATTCAAAAATTAAAAATAAAATATATTATAGAAGGGATGACTAAACTAGAAGGAAAACAAGAGAATGATCACAATAAATTGTGCCTTAAGGGAAACAGAAGGTAAAAGGAAATTTCAGAAATCAAAAAGAGATAATAATAATCATTTGAGAGAAATGGACAATTATTAAAGTTAAGCAAAGAAGGTCCAACATATATATAATAGCATTTTCTGAAGAAAACAAATATAAAAGCTAACAGATACTAAAAACTTTAGTTCATGAATAATTTTATGAAAAAAAGACAAACTAATCAAAGAGCACATCCTGTATCTAAGACTATCAACTGTCACCAAGACACAGCCTAATAAATTTCCTGGACTTTGAAGAAAAAGAAAAAGAAAATATTTGGTCACATAGGCAAAAAGTTCTTTTGACTTAAAAGGGAAAGAAAACCGAATTACCAGATATTTACACAGATGGTTTATTCCAGAAGAATACTGAGTAATGTATTTTAGACATACAAGGAAAGAAAATGTGAGACAAGGATTTCATAACAAGCAAAACTGATCTTCAAGTATAAAAGACACAGATCATTACTAGCATTCAATAATTCAGACAATATTTTCACGATGTCTCCAGAAGACCTTCCTAAGGAATCTATCAGAGATCAAACTTCAGACAATCGAAATTACTAGGGAGACATCAACATAAGGACTGCTAGTGAGTATTACATATGTAGCCACTTGTGAAACTAAGACAAGATAAGGGTTAAAAGGGAGAATGTAATGACCATATAATCTGACAATGTAGACATAGTATGACCTTTAAAAAGTAAAAGGAGACTAGGGATAAGATATGCAAAAAAGGTAACTATTCTCATTAATCCTAATAAGTGGTGGTGTCATTAGTATTGTTATTCTGAGACTGTGGTGTAGGTAAGGTGGGATAAAGCAAATAAGTAATTATGGAACATTCTAGGTCTACTATCCACTGTGTCCTTAAGAATCAAAATTCTCCGGGTGAAAGAAAACAGATGCAGATGTAACCACCAAGAACTGTGAAGGGTCTGTGATTTTGCCCTACTTGAAAACTACCGAGTAAGCCCATCACAGTTTCATGGATGCTGATGGAACACACAAGACTTTGGGTCAGAGCCAAAAGAATTTCTTATTCATTGCTTTATGAGGCAGAGCAAGAAGCATGAGCATTATGTTTGCATCAATTCTCTTTGTCCCCCAAAGCTCACGATGGTGACACAGAGGAGCCTGGGTCTGTGTTGCACGTTCAGCAAATCTGCATCACACCTGAGTAACCTGGAGTTTAGGGACACTGAATCTTTTATAATAGTCTGCCAGCAGATCTGCTTGTGATGGTTAGGTTTCTGTAGCAACCTGACAAGGAGATACTGTATACTGTGATTTACTCAAATGCTAATCTTGGTGTTGCTGTGAAGGTATTTTGTAGATATGATTAGCATCTACAACCAAGTGACCTTAAGTAAAGGAGATTACACTTGATAATGTGGGCGGGCCTCACTCAATCAGTTGAAGGCCTTAAGAGTGAAAACTGGTGAAGAAATTCTGCCTCAAGATTGCAACAGCAACCCTTGCCTGAACTTCCAGCTTGCTGATGGCCTGCCAGATGGGTGTTGGACTTGCCAGCCCCTATCATCACAAGAGCCAATTCCTTATTATCATTTTTTCATTATATATATATATATATAGAGAGAGAGAGAGAGAGAGAGAGAGAGAGAGAGATCAATAGGATATATATATCAATAGGATATATATATCAATAGGATATATATATCAATAGGATACGTGTATATATATATATATATATATATATATATATATATCCTATTGATTCTGCTTCTCTGGAGAACCCTGGTTGATACATTAGCCTTTGTCCTGGAGGGAGACATTATCTTTATCTTTCAGGGCTATTCACTATACAAATATCCTTCAGAAGATAGTCTAGAACAAAGATGATCAACATGTCTGCTCTCAAGATTTTCAGAAACACAAGAGATCCATGAAGATTTATTTCCCAACAGTAACTGAGAAATTACGTAAAAGCCTTATGGTCCAGAACTTGAATTGGAAATATCAGTATAAACCTCACAACATGTCATATTTACATACTTGCCCCTACTTCTGTTCATTGAAAGTTTAGAAAAACATGACCAAACTAGTACCAATAGCAAGTCCAGACTCTGATCCTAAAATTCTTTTTCCATTACAGGAAACTAAAGCTTCTTAGAAAAATGGCTGATTTCTGGTTTGGGCCAAGAATATCTTGACATAACAGAGAGCATGAAAAGTATCAAAGGCTACCAGGGTGATGCGAAAAGTAAAGGAGCCAATTCAAAGAGACTTCTACGTGGGACAATTTGAGCTTCAATACGGGTAAGAATGACAATGGATTCAAACACAAGGTAATCGGTCGCCTTCTGAAGCTGACAAAGAACCGTCTGATTATCTTTAAAACTGGATGAATAAAAGGAAAGACATGACAGTATCCTGCCTTTCTTAAATGAACTGATGGTACCATTGAATAATCAAGTGATTAGCCATGATTTACATAACTAATCAGTGGCAGAAGGCAGAACTAGGTCCGATTCTTAGTTTCTATTTAGTAAATCTATATTTATATGCTATATTTTAAATATCTAATACGCCCCTGACAGTTTTAGTTTTCCTTTATGTCCTGAGGTAAAAGATCTCAAATTCTTTACAGTTCAGAAGAAGTCTCTGCAGTCAGGATAGACTTAAGTTTTGGATGACAGTAAATATCCTCCAGACTCAAATGGCTTAATAACAAAGCATAGTTCTTACTCCTATTATCAATCAGACTTTTCCCAAGGGTGCTTCTCTTTGCCGTTACTTGTGAATAGATGAATAGGGGCAACAACCTTGAACGCTGTTAGTTGCTTGTACCAGAGGAAAAGAACGCTCTAAAGGTTCCCACATATACAATATATAATTAAATACTTTAGCATGGAAGTACATTCATCACTTAGGCTCATAACCCATTTGACAAAAATGGGTTACATTGCCCCAGTCAACCAAAGAGAATCCAAAATGCAATCCTACTATGTGCTCAAAAGGGAGGAAAACTGAACATCATTGGCAAACTGCATTAATGATTCCTGAAATATTTAACTTTCCATTTCTACACTTCCTCAATTCTAGGTCCAGAAGCGGAGAAAAGACCAGAGTTGTCAAAATAACATATATCAAACAGTGCAAACCACAGTGGTTTGTGAGCAACCCCTACAGTCAACATTAAAGCTCCCAAACCTTGTCATACGCTAGAAGAGAGCCCCAAACACCCAGAAATTCATCCAATATTAAACACATGAAGATTTGAGGAGAAGGTCTAGGTACGCTCCAGTTAACACTGGTCTACTGTTGTCTGTCATCTCTCACTGAGGGAAACACACATTGTGTTCTCTGTCTGGTTCCTGTAGGCTTTGTGTGTGTGATCCTGGTATCAGAGGACCCACTGCTTGTCAGAGAGTACTTTTTTTTCTTGGGATGTGTTTAAAGCATACATGGAGCAAACATGATTCTCTAAGAAATACTATATGAAGCAGCTTTCTTCACAAAAGCATTTGCTGACTCCAAAGGGAAGTGAGCTCAGTGGGTCAAAGATATTTCCCACATCAAGTGGTTAAGAGCCAAGAGGTAGTTGGATATTAAGCATCTATTTTGGATTCCTGGAGAGGATCCCACTGTCCAAGGAGCCATAGCTCACTTTGCTGTCTTAGGTCTCCATCTTTGTAATCACACAAAGAACTTGGACACATCAGCGAAGGAGCCAGGTTTCTCATCAGGACAGCAGAATTCTCCTGTCCCTCTGTCTCCACTCTCCCATGACAATTTCATTCAGTCATTCCCCTTCCTTCTATTTCCTCTTACAACACATTCTGTAAAATAATAATAATCTGATTACGTTGAGTGGAAAAATCAGGGCACAAAATGGTATGCATGTAAGACAGTGATCATGCAAACTTAGGTATGTGAGTGATGATCGAAAGAGAACTTTTTAAATGAAAATGCATTTCTGTTGATTTTGTAAATTTTCTAAAATCTATAATCATTAATACAAATTTATTTGAAAAATCATGATGTAATTCCAGTATGTGTGCTAGTACCTCTCTTAGGAATATTTCCATCTGAATAGATGTTTTGTTTCGTTCACCTTTCTCAGAACTGTCAGAATAGCATTATCTTGTGAATACTGGCCTCCTCTGCCTCTTTCTAGGGATGATACTGTGTTATCATATGAGAAATGTGTTACTGTATAGAGAAACCTGGAAGTGTACATTGTCAATTTTTATTCCGAACTTTCTCTCCAACTCCTTCCCCAACCTGTACATAGATTATTAGGGGATGCTTTTCTGGGGGAGGACTTGCACAGAAACCAGGAATTGCTTTACACACAGAAGTGATGCTACATATTGAATTCTTCCTCCCTATTCAGAGACTCACAAACAGTTGGAGCTCAGAAAGGTTGTAGGGATCATTTCTAGCACAACCTTTGCCTTTTATATATGAGGAAGGTGTGGTGGACACTGTTGGGTTGGCTAACTCAACGCATAAGCACAATCCCTTTCTTCTGCCTGCCTCACCACAGGGACTGGAACAGCTAAGTACTTAATTTCTCAGCCTCCCTTGCAGCTGGGGTATTCCTGTGATTCTATCAAAGTGAAAGCCTGCCGGGAGCTTCTGAGACGGCTTTTCCTTTTGCTGACCTAAGGGACAGAAGCAGAGGGCTGCTTCCCTCCCCTTCTCCTTCCTGCCCTAAATGCAGACCTAATGCCTGGAGCTACAACTTGCATATTGAGACAATGAGGCGAGGCCAGGAGAACTGCAGATTCGCTGGCCCTAATGCTATTAAGCTGCTAGAGTGACAGCAGAGGCTGCCCATGGTCAGATACCTTGCTACAGGAGAGAATAACCTTCAATTTGATAACAACTAATGTGGCTCCATTTTTCTGTTTCTTGCGGCCAAAGTATTCCCTTCAGGAAATTGAATTCCAAACAGGTAAAGTGATTTAACTAAGGCCATGCAGCTGAGTTATTTGCAGAGCAAGGGTTGGAGTCCAAGAATAGAGACTCCCAACTTAAGTCTCCCTCGGCAGGAGCGCTCCTCAGAGAGAGCATTCTGCTGCAACAACAAGTGAAAATGAGTTAAGCTGATTCATGAGTCCTGTGCCTATCTTCGTTTTTGGTCAGAAAAAAGTTGGAGAAGCACTTAAGGAGAAGAAAACATAAGAACGCTTGAGTACATATCATATAACATAGCCTACACTCTCACTATAGGGAACTAAGAGGAAGATTCTTTTCTTCTCTCTCCCAAAGCTGATACCTATGTTTATTAAAAATGTTTAACATTGACTTAAAAATGAAGGAAGTTTGAAATCTGAGTCTAGTCTAAATTCTCTGCCTGTTTTCTACGTATGAGAGAGTGAGAAAGAAAACAATGCTACTCAAACTCACAAGCTCCCTCACTTACTAAGGGAATGGTCTAAGTCCTCTCTATATTAGATGGCCTGGTGTATCCGAATGGTTTGATAAGGCTACTATGGGAACAAAAATTCAGGATGTGAGGAAACACCAACCCTTTCCCCAAACTTATTAGAAACGGAGTGGACTGCCCAGGAAGGATGATGCTGGAGGGCAGGAGAGAGGGTGACATCTGGGTGGAATCTGGACTTTGGCCAATGAATATATGGTATAAAAAAGAAGTGACAGCTCAACTGCTCTGCATGAGTAAATGGGAACTAAGGGCATTTGAAAGAAGGCTTAGAAGGGGTGATTTGTAGGGACTCTTGGTAATAAAACAAGGAGATTCCTGAGCAATATGTCTGTAGGCCAGGCCTTATTAGAAAAGAAGATAGCGAAAAATTCTTCAAGGACAGAGGACTAAAGGCTTTTTAACAGCGCAGGTATTTATGGCTGTGTTCAATTTTTAAGTTATCTCACACTGTGTTGAGAAACTACCACTTGTATCCTGCCTGAATATTTGGGAGAGGTGTGCTACAAACACAGCCTTAAATTGATGGCACTTTAAAGAGTGGGGCACACAACAAAGCCCCAGGAGACCCCAACATTTCCGGGAGCCACTCATTTGATAACCTAAGGTGGGAACCGAGTCATGAGAGGATGGGAGGAAATACACACACCTTCCCCAAATATACTAGAAGCCGAGAGGCTGCCCAGGGAGGAGGGTGGTGGGCAATAGGAGGGAGGATCACATCTGGGTGGAATCTGGATGACTTTGGCCAATCAGGCAACATCTCTGGGCCTCATGGCCTTCATCTTTTTTTTTTAATTTTTGGCTGCATCAGGTCTTAGTCGTGGCACGAACGGGATCTTCCCTGCGGCTCATGGGCTTCTCTCTAGTTGTGGCCTGAGGGTTTTCTCTTCTTTAGTTGTGGCATGCAGGCTCCAGGGCACATGGGCTCTGTAGTTGTGGCACACGGGCTTAGTTACCCCACGGCATGTGGGAAATTATTCCCCTGACCAGGGATTGAACCCGTGTCCCCTGCATTGCAGGGCAGATTCTTTACCACTTGACCACCAGGGAAGTCCTGGCCTTCATCTTAAAATAAAAAGTTTATCATTAACATTTCTAGGGTTCCTTTAAGACCTGAAGCTCTATAAATTTACCTTTTGATCAACTGTCCTGGTGTATCTAATAGCCAACAAGGGAAAGTTTCCAAAGTTTTAGTAGGAATCATAAGAACCTGGAGATCAAGTACAGAGAATGGATGCAGAGATAGTCAGGATCCAGACGGCCAAACCATAGCTCAGAGTTCAGAATCTCAAAGTTCAAACAAGTAGGAGTGAATCAGGAATCAATCTAGGAAACTGACAAATGAAAGGATCACATCTAGAAAAATAGTTAATACAATAATGAGTCAGGAACCCAAGCCAGGGTCCTGGTGCCAGCAGTGGGCAAGAGATGCAGAATGAATATTAATTTAAGCATTTCTGAAATACCTCCCCAGCTATTTAATAGCTTCTGGCGGGGCGGGGAGGCTCTGCATCAGTTAAAGCAAAACAAGACCAAGTGAAAGAGGAAAACCACTGCCGGGAAAATAAATGGCAGAAGTCCATCTCTTATCTTCAAAAACGTGCCACTGAAGGAATCAAACAGCAGTACATTCCTATACACATATATGCAGTCCATACCCATAAAAATAGCCATGTGTCTCAAAGGGAAGGTGTGGGCTGTCTCAGCACCTTGAGTTATGGGGAGACAGAAACAGATGAACACTGAGTTAATGGGTTGGTTTTGCCACCTGCATTGTCCTCTCTTCCTGCAGTTGGATTCCAGGGAATATTTAGCATAATACATAGCCTCGGGCTCTCTGCCCTCCGGTACATCAGCAGAAAGGGGTATTTACAATTGAAAAGCAGTCAGTATGGGGCCCTATAGAGCAGAACTGCTGCAGTCGGTTCATTATTTACAGTTCCAACAACAGGGCTCATTGTTTCCCTGGCTTCTCAGCTGTTGTGGCAAGTAAGCAGTCCCAGAAAGGTTTCGGTGGGGGGGGGACCCTCAAATGCTCACGACTCCCTCTGAGTACTAAGACTGACCTTACATATAGACAGGCCAAGAAATGCAATGTGGCATAATTTCAGGGCCCTCTGAAGACCCTTGGATCAAAAATATCCCTGCGAACTGCCTGCTGCCTGAACCTGATGCCTGAAATCTTCCTCTGTAGAAGCGTGTCCCTTTGAGTTAAGATGCTGTATGTTCCCTGTTCAAAAGCAAATGTGTTTCAAGCCAGGATCATCTATTAATAGCTTGCTGAAAATTTACCAGAGCCTATCTAATTTTAAATCACAAATTGTTTGAGTTGCGCAGGTGCAGAGGGATCCTGGAGAACAGGGTTAGCTAGCGAAGCATAGCCCAGGGACCAAATCTAGCCAAACACCTGTTTTATATTATAAAGAAAGTTTGACTGGAACAAAGATGCACTCTTTTGGTTACATATTGTCTATGCCAGAGCTGAATGGTTGCAATAGAGGTTGTACGGCCCACAAAGACAAAAATATTTAATATCTGGCCCTTTACAGAAAATTTTCGCAACCCTTAATACAGAATAACTGTCTTGTGAGGAAACTGAGATACAGAGAGGGCAGAGGACACAACCAAGACTATAGGAGTTACTCCTGGCAAAGCTGAATGTCAACCATAACTCTGGACTCCTACCATATTGTTCCTTCCATTACGTCATGTTGTCAGGTTGTCTGTACAATAAGAACAAATAGGCCCTAGAATGAAGGAAGGCTCGAGGGGCTCTACTATGAACAAAGCATATAAACATACCGTCCGTGGATTTTGTGAGTCAGTTTGCTTACTCAGTGGGGTTTTGAGCTATTTTGAAGTCGGACACAGTTGGTAGATCATGAGTTTTTCACTACAATGTAATCAAAGGTTTGAAGATTAGAGAAGAACCTCTATATATCAAATTGAAAAGCTGTGCATTGGGGAGTCTTTCCTTTAACATTTGACGATGGTTCTCTGATCAGGGCTCACAGAATCAGAGAAACTCTTCTGGTGCAGCGTGTGTGTTATGTGAGTGAGTGTGCGTGCTTCACAGCTGCACTTGTCTTTTTTTTTTTTGTCTTCCCTAATGTTTATTTTCATTTTCTTAATATCTTTATTGGAGTATAATTGCTTTACAATATTGTGTTAGTTTCTGCTGTACAACAAAGTGAATCAGATATATGTATACATATATCCCCATATCCCCTCCCTCTTGCGTCTCCCTCCCACCCTTCCTATCCCACCCCTCTAGGTCCTCACAAAGCACTGAGCTGATCTCCCTGTGCTATGCCAGCTGCACTTGTTTTAAAAAATTAAATCCTATGCAGAACTTCCATAGGGAAAATGTGTAAATTGTATAAATGTATAAAATTAGAGATGTTTTAGCAGGTTTTTCTTGCATGGATGTCCTTAGGGAACTAAGAAGAAACACAGCACTCCACAGATCACTTTGAGAAAAATCCCAACTTATTTTAATTGTTACCTGAGTGTACGTTGTCCCCAACAACTGGACTTCTAGCCCACATCTGATTGAGTCCAGGGAAAATGAACTCATTAGTTCACACACATTCCACACAGACACATCCTATTTTTACACCAATCTCACTATTCGAAAATTCTCTTACTTCAAACTCAAATATTCCTCCCTATAACCTCTTTCACTTTCTTCTCTCCCTCATTTCTCTACGTTTTACTATGCACGACATGGTCCTTGGACAAGCAACACAGCATCAGCCTTGGAACATGTTAGGAATTCAGAATCTTGAGCTCCACCCCAGGCTTAGAGAATGAGAATTTTCATTTTAAGAGAAATCTCAGGGGATTTATTTGTACAATAAAGCTAAGAAACACTGCTAAAACACAATAGGCTAAAGCTCTTCAAGGAAAATTATGAGTAATAAACTTCAAATGATCGCATTCTCAGCAGATGAGCTCCAAATTATGCAACTGTGAAAATAACTAACATTCGGAACAACATTTATGAAGTTCTGTTCACTGTGCCAGGAAGACACTGAGAGTCCCAGAGGAAGATAGCAGAGCCCCTGACCTCCAGGAACCCCCAGCTTAATGGGAGAGTGTCAACAGCTATAGGTGATACAGAGATGTAAATAAAGTGTTATGGGATTCCAAATATTGCTTGGATACACGTCACTGTAGAGATGCTACTTGAGATTGGAGTGGAAGCACACGGAAGAACTCTACAAGCATACAGCTTTGAACCACCGTGAGGGGAAAACATCCGCAGTAGTGAAAGGACCCGCCATGTCTGGAGAGCTGAGGTAGGCAGGTTCTGACAAGGCTCCCAACGATGTCCGCTCCCTAGTATTCTTGCCCCCGTGTGATCCCCTTCCATGGAGCCTGGGGTGGACCTGGTGACCTTCTCCTCATAAACAGAACATGGAAAAAGTGATAGGATTCAAATTCCATGGCTAGGTTAAAAAGACTGGCTTCTGTCTTGCTTGCACTCTCTTGCTGGCACCCTCTTACTCCCTCACTTGCTCACTCTGGTGAAGTCAGCTGTCGCGATGTGAGATGATCTATGAAGTGGTCCACGTAGCAAGGAGGTGAGAGAGGCTTCCAGCCAACAGCTCGTGAGCGACTGAGGCCGCAGTCCAACCAAGCACAAAGAACCGAACACTCAAACGGCCACATAGGTCAACCAGGAAGTAGATCCTTCCAAATGAAGTCTCGTTGTGGCTGGGGCCTTGTGAGAGACTCTGAGCCAGAGTCCCCACCAAAGCCACACCCGTATTCCTGGCTCACAGGAGCTATGAGATAATATATAGTATTATTGTTTTGAGCTTCTAAATTTGGGGGGCACTATGCTACCCAGCAATAGATAACTGTAGTAGGCTAAACAGTGGCCCCCCTAAGATATGTCTGCATCCTAATCCCCAGAACCTGTGAATGTTACATGGCAAAGACTTTGCAGGATGTGATTAAGTTATGGATCTTGTGGGGGGGGGGGGGCAGCGGGATTCTCTTGGACCATCCAGGTGTGCCCTAAATGGAATCACAAGTGTCTTTATAAGAGGAAATCAGAGAGAAATTCGACATTCACAGAAGAGAAGACAATGTGACCACTGAGGCAGAGAGAGAAGTGAAGTGGCTATAAGTCAAGGAACGCTGGCAGCCTCCAGATTCTGGAAAAGGCAAATAACAGATTCTCACTTCCAGAGGGAGTGTGGCCCTTCTGACACCTTGATTTTTGCCCAGGGATACTGATTTCGGACTTCTGGCCACCAGAACTGTGAACAAATACATTTCTGCTGTTTTAAGTCACCAAATGTGTGGCAATTTGTTACAGCAGCCATAGGAAACTAATACAGTTACTAATACGGGAGCCTTGACAAGTTCAGCATGGATGGTGGGTAGGACACATGAGAGGACTTTCACAGAGAAAATGGTTCTGAGCAGGCAGCCTGGAGCCAGACTATTAGCACCTCGTAGTTCTACATAAAATTTACACAGTTAGTTATAGACAGCTAATTCCAAGGGGTGGGAAAAGATGAGTTAAGCAGAGGAAATGTCCTGATTAGGTTATTTTAAAGAGTCATGTACCAATATGTTCATTGCAGCTCTATTTACAATAGCCAGGACATGGAAGCAACCTAAATATCCATCGAGAGATGAATGGATAAAGAAGATGTGGCACATATATACAATGGAATATTACTCAGCCATAAAAAAAAACGAAATTGAGTTATTTGTAGTCAGGTGGATGGACCTAGAGTCTGTCATACAGAGTGAAGTAAGTCAGAAAGAGAAAAACAAATACTGTATGCTAACACATATATATGGAATCTAAGGAAAAAAAAGAAAGGTCATGAAGAACCTAGTGGCAAGATGGGAATAAAGACACAGACCTACTAGAGAATGGACTTGAGGATATGGGGAGGGGGAAGGGTAAGCTGGGACGAAGTGAGAGACTGGCATGGACATATATACACTACCAAACGTAAAATAGATAGCTAGTGGGAAGCAGCCGCATAGCACAGGGAGATCAGCTCGGTGGTTTGTGACCACCTAGAGGGCTGGGATAGGGAGGGTGGGAGGGAGGGAGATGGAGACGCAAGAGGGAAGAGATATGGGAACATATGTATATGTATAACTGATTCACTTTGTTATAAAGCAGAAACTAACACACCATTGTAAAGCAATTATACTCCAATAAAGATGTTAAAAAAAAAAAAAGCTCACTCTGGTGGCATTCTGGAGCATGGACAGGACAGGGCAAACTGGAAATCCTTCAGGGAAGTTAGTGCAGCAGATTGGGTGAGAACAAATAAAAAACCTAAGTAAAAGTGCCAGAAGGACTTTATTAACACAAGGTATTTTCCTCAAGAAGAGGGTAGAGAGAGAAATAAAGCTAAGATGCAAGGCAGCAGTGGGGTCGGGTGAGAACATGCACCCATTAGCAGCCAAGGGCACTTGGAACCTCCTAGGATGCCACAAACAGACCAGCCCACTTCACAATGATGCCAGGGGTGGGAGCTGCAGACTGCCTTCCTGATCCAAGCAAAGGAGTGAAGCTTGTCTGCAAAGACCGAAAGTGGAAACATTGTGTCTTACACTTGTGGGTCAGCTAAGTCAATGCAATATTTGTCCTCAAGGGTTTTAAGGAAACAAAAAACACACCAGCAACACACTAGCAAGCCTGTCAGAAGGACATGGAAACCAGAGTCAGGTAGGCAATTTGGACTTCGAGTAAGACTCAAGGCAGAGCGGAATGGGGTCAAACAGACCTTGCTCAGCCAGTCACTGGTTGTGTGGCCTTGGGCTGCTGACTTAAGTCCTTCTCTGTCTCAGTCACTCAGTTTTTGGATCCATAACCTGAGACCAATAACATTACAGTGTGATTATGAGGATAAATAAGGACAAACGGGATAAAACATTAAAAATAAATTAGCTGATATTCAGATGAACTGCCAGAAGAATATAGAATAGAATAGAATCATAATATCAGTTCTTTCTTCATCTGAATCTTTTCCTGATTAGCATATTAGCTAGTACAAATCTATGGGTTGCCAAGTAGATATGTACATTGTTTGATAAGCCACTTATAACAAAGAATAAAGTGTTTAAAAAAGTATTTAGTTACATATATACCTAGTTTTACGAACAAAAATATGTATAAATAGTTGTATGTAAATCATATTTTATAAGATAAATCACAAACAAAATTTAGATTAATATTTAATTGAATATTATGGATGTTCTTGTAAAACTTATATTCGTTCCTCGATTTCTCTTTGAAAAAGTAAAATACAACTTATACTTCTAGAAAAGGCTTCTAAAAATACTACTTTCAATTAAGTATGAATGACTAGCATTTGGATAATATTTCTCTAATTTAGGAATTTAATTATAGGGAGAAGCTTAGGTCATTTTTAAATAAATTATTCCATTCATTGATTTGATAGTTGATTTCAATTACTTGATTTTTTTATATGCAACAGCAGTAATAGCACATATTTGCATATAGTCCTTTCTAATTTACAGCACTCACACAAAACCACAATTCCTAACTCTGTGTTATGCAACGGAAATTAATATTTTTTTCTGAATAGCCTTCTAATGGGAGAAATAGGATCAATGAATGAAAATTTCAGGGAAGCAGATTTTGGCTCATTTAGGAAAACTACACATTATCAGAAATGCCTCAAATAGAATGGACTGCTTCACATTGTGGGAGAGCACCCTGGGAGAAATCAAGTATCAGCTAAATGATCGTACCCCTTGGAAAAGTTACTGGAAGGAGATTCCAGTAGACTTTTGTGGTCAACCGCTGCACGGTTGTTTCCTCCCTAGCTGAAACACTTTATGATCCAATGTCTATTTCTATAGTGATGAACTGTAAATATATACTACTAGTTTGTATACATCACCAGAAATACAACATCCCAGATCTTAGTCTCTCTTTACTGCAGAGCATAGAGAAATTTAAGGGGGGCGGAGAGGGAGGCAAAAAGAGAAAATACAAACTCCCTGTTCCTATTATTCCTACCCCATTCCTGGGATTTACCTCCACACATATCCGCATTCACCTATTTCACTTTCCGAGTGCTGGGCAAATTATAATTACAAGCGCAATTTAAAAATTAATTTCAAAATAATAAAGATTTTTATAAGGTGTTAACACATGGAAACTATGCAATAGGAAGATTTACATCTTAAACTGCCTTAAATATCAGACTATTATTATCCTAGTATAGCTCAAACACAATAAAATAATAAAATGAATGGATACCCCAGGGGACATTGACATTTTCACAGGAGAAAGGATAAGACTTTACTGCCTCCTTGGCTCATTAGCTTCCTCTTGTTGCCTTTTGATTCTGCAGTTAATGGAAGTGTTTCAATCTCCTAAAGTCTGAGCTGGCCCACTGAGTAGGCCAGGGATGAGGAGAACTGTATCTGACAGGAGTATATAAAGATGGGAGGTCCCAGGCTGTGTTAAACACCAGGAGACATCTTGAGGACACTGTGCTAAAGAGGGAAAACCAAAATTTTCAGTAATCTCTGAGCTCAACTATCTGACATCACCATTTTTGCAGGTCAAAAAGGGTTAAAAGCTGGCAAGTTCATATGGTTCAAATTAGGTAAATGGAAAAGGATTAGAGGATTTGTCTTTACAACTACAGTTGCATAGAAGCTACATAAAATTTATTTAGATAATATGTTTATTTGAGATGGCTTTGAAGAGGTTGATATAGTTAATGGGATAACCCTAAATATTCCCAAACTTCCTGCTGTCGCTACCAGGGATAATCAAGAAAATGCAAGCAAAGATCAGATGCTATAAAGTATTAAAACTGGAGATGCAAAGGTGACACTGGAAACATCTGAATTCTTAGTAACAGAGTAAGAAATATGAAGCAAGTTCTAAGTAGATGAAGTGTGGTGTCAGGAACTGAGGCTTTAAGAAATTTTTCAGACTTTCTGCTAGGATGACGCATTTATCAGCATCCTAGTGTCCTCCAAGAGCTATAAACCTTCCGTGCTAGACTAACTGCCTTAACAGCCACAATGAAAGGTCTCCTTGTATCCACACCTTTTGTCTTGAAACTTGGTTGCCTTTACCTTCTCTGAGTCTGGGCTGGCTGAAATCATAATATGGTCCTACACTCTTCTGGTCTCTCTCTTGCACAACTTAGACTCCTGCTATTTCTATGAGAACATGGTGAACTAGACTTGCTGGAGGATGAATGACAACATGGAGCAGAGCTTCATGTCGCAGCCAAAATGCCAGCTGATCACAGATGCACGAGGAAACCTATCTGAGAAAAATCAAGCCTGGCCAAGAGTTACGCAAACTTCCAATGTTTTTGGAATTGGTCCCATAGTCACAGCTGGTATTTTTTTTACCACCTTCTTCTACTACTCATTCTTTATTCCCATTGCTTTAAGCAAGCATCTTAGTTGGCTGTGGTTCCTTGTCCATTGAAGTGACCCAAATATTTACTCCTAAAGAGTCTACACCATTAGCAATCCTGACTGTATCAGGTTGTTTCGTTTTCCATCGACTTTAATCATAGAGCATGAGAGTATTAAGAGACACCCCAGAGGAACCATTTGTATTCCAAACAGAGTCTTGCTTACCCCAACTGTGAAGAAGGAACTCAATTTTCCCTGGATAATTAGAATCAATTATCCCAGCCAGTACAAGTAACTCTGTTCTCTGCCTATTGATTACTGGTATGAAGAGCCCCAAGTGTCCAGAAGACAGCCTCAACTTTCAGCTTAATTATTTGATTAAGCTATTGTTTTATCTTTTGGTAAAAGCATTCTTCACTTGGGAAGTGCCTTCTAGGCCAGCAGAGCCCAAAGTTTCAGAGAGGGGAAGCAAAAATTTTGCTAATTTAGCCCTGGGGGTCATAGGAAGATGATTCACTTCCATGGAAATTCCTTTATAATCAAATCCATGAATCTTGTCTATAGGAGAAATAGCACCACATATTGGTCAATGATTTAGAGTATGTAACATATTTCATGACACTTCCTAGCCGTGCTAGGTGTTGCTGCCCCAGCTAACACCATTTCTGAGACTTCAAAAGCCATTCCACCAATTTATAAGACCATCTGCTTCAGGGTTATGGGGAACATAGTAAGACCAGTGAATTCTATGAGCTTGAGCACACTGCCATACTTCCCTGGCTTTTAAATGAATGCCTTAGTCAGAATCAATGGTGTGGAAACACCATGACAGTGAATAAAGATATTCCATAAGTTCAGGGATGTTGGTTTTGGCAGAAGCAGGATGAGCAAAGAAGGGAAATTCATATCCAGAGCATCTATTCCAACAACAGCAAAGTGCCACCCCTTCCATGATGGCAGTAGTCCTATGTAATCAAGTTTCTACCAGGTGGCTGGTTTATCCACTCAGAGAATGCTACTCTAACTGGGGCTCAGTGTTGATATTTGTTATTGGAAGGTTGGATACTTACCAGTGAATTCAGCCAATTGGCCTTTGTAAGTGGAAAAGCCACGTTGCTGACCCAATGCATGGCCATCCCTACTACCATGGCCACTTTTTTCATGAGCCTGTGGGAAGAATGGGGAAACCAGGCAAATAGGCAGACTAATGTCCACAGGATAAGCCATTTTACCCACTTGATTATGAAGCTCCTCCTTGCTCTTTGGTGAGCATTTGCATTGGAAACAAGTTTATATACATTCTCTGCCCCTTTAGTGAGGTCTACCCACATACCTCTTCCCCAGACTTTCTTGTCACCAATTTTCCTCTAGAACCACTTCTAGTTCAAAATTCTGTATCAGTAAAGATTCAGTCAGACAAGCAAAAGTTGTAGTAGTTGAAAAGTAGAATGGAAGAGGAGGGGAAACTTCAGGGATTTTACCTTGAGCAAGTGTGAAAGCTGGTTATACACTCTGTGAGGGGCTGCTGCTTGCATATGTAGTGCTGATGTCCAAAGAGCAGTGTGAAAGGAAAATCAAAATGGAGTCAGTATGGCTAAGAGAGCTCTCTCAAATGGAGCCAGGAGGCCACCGAGGAACTGGGACTTGATGCACGTCTCAGCCTGAATGTAGTCTGAACTTCTGACCACTTATTGTCTTAACAACGGCAATCCAGAACACCTGCACAATCTTCCAAAAACTCAAGATCCTTATCGAATCCTAACCCTAAATAACTCGGGACAGCCTATCCCTTAAGGACAAATATTTCCTTTTTGTGAGGGAGCCAATCGTAATTCTTGCAAGACAATCTTAACAACCTTGTGGCTTTTGCCTTTATAAGCCTGTTAACTTTTTCTCTTCCCTGGAACACTCTTTCAGTTTCACCCAAAACTGTGTCTCCCAAATTGCAATTCCTAATACCCCAAAGAAAGCTCTTTGTGCTTTGCAACCTTGATACTAATTACTGTTCAAGAGCAGGCACCTGGGAAAAGAAAGTGACCACAAAGCCGGGGAAGCAAAGACACACTGGAACCTGTGAGGGTGAGCAGTGAGGACTGACTGGAACTCCCATCCGTTGCTCATCCCTGGAAGGCTCCAGCTTCGATGATAGGGGTGTCCCTGGAGGAAGACCTGACATGCGTCTGGCTGGAGGAGGAGATCCAGTGTGGCTGAGGCAGCTGCAGCCCAGGCAGCAAGGTGACCCAGGAGACAAGCTCTGGGTGTGCTGTTACTGTACTGCACACTCCACACCCACCTGCCCAGCACACAAACATGCAGCTGTCACCTCCACCTGCCCCCCCTGCAGCAAAACATCTCTAGTGGCCCACACTGACCTAGAATGACACAACAGAGGGAACTCTGGGAAACACAGTTCAAGCTTACCTAAGTGGACACACTACAAATTCACCACCACAGAACCTGTTGTTGTTGTTTTTCTGTTGTATTTGTCTCACAGCAGTTGCTAACTGAGGCAGGGTCTTAAAGTATTGGTCCTTGCTTGGGTCTCAAGGGGCAATAAATAAGGAGATTCCAGCAATAGCACGAATGATTTGTCTCTGGGAAGTGGAAACAAAGGACTGAGGTTGTTAAATGAAAGGCAATGTTTTTTAGTTCCTAAAGGTGATTTTAAAATTTTAAAATAACATGATCATTCTGAGTAAAAAATTAAGAAATTAGATACTAGTAAGTCAAAATCCATGCAATAGCTTACTTTCAATAACTTTTTTATTTTCATGTGTGTTTTCTCCAAAATTTGTTCTCTCCTGTTGTCTCTCTGAAAATGATTACTTTCTGCATCTGCCTGAAACCCTAAATAACACCAAATCCAAATAAATGCGATGATTTTCCTTTCTTTGAGTTCTTATAAGGCTCATTCTCTTTTCTCTCCCCCATCCCCTTCCTTTCTCCTGACTGCAGGTGCATGTAAGTTAATTTTTCCTGCCCCTTAGTTCATGGCATATTACCATTTTTTAAATCTCAGACCCTCTTTTTATCTTTCTTTGTATTTTAATATTTGGGTTTGCTTTGTCACATATGTCCAAGCTTATCTCTCCTTACCCTGCCCTAGTCTCCTAAGTGGGTAGGAAAAAGGGAAGGATTAATCCCTGAGTTGGGATGAGGCTGAGTAAAAGCAAAGATTGTTGTATGAAGACAGCACTCCCACCAGCGCTTAGCATCAGGTGGGTGAGTTACACCTGAGCACATACCTGAGGGCCTTTTGATGATTTTTTTAATTTTACGACTTTTGAAGTTCCCAAGTTAAAAAAAAAAAGACATATCCTCAAATTCTTTTAACTTTGAAACATTAAACTTTTACATAAATAAAACATTTTAGACATTTTCAAGTACATTTTCCTCCTTTCTCTTTCCTGGAAGAAAACTGATGAAAGAGCCTTAAGAAAAAAAAAAAGAAATAAGACTGGTTGGGACGTTTTTAGCCCTAAAGGATATTATAATGAATGCTAACTAGCTGGATCAATTTTATGACTGTTATATTACACAGGTGAATACATACATAAAGAGAGGAAAGACTTTTCTCACCCAACTCTCTCAATCATTAAGTACAAATTCTGGCACCCTGAAATGGAAATAATTTGTTTGAAGGGGAACAGGAAGGGAGTCAAAAAGAATGGTAATTTTGGAAAATGATCTTATTTGGTGGTGTGTGAAAAGACTTTCCCTGTGTTTACTTGCTTCCGAATTTAATCCACACTGGCAGTCCTTGAAGACAAGAGATGGTTCTCACTGGAAACAGCTGCTATCTCTCAGGCTATGCTTATTTGCATATCAGACCCATGGTGAGTCCTATAATTCTCACCAGTAGTTAGTGGTGAAATAGGGAGCAGCCAGCGGACACGGGATGTGGCGGGTCCCATTGGGCACTGCCCAGATCCCCGTTCAGGACTGTGGCTCACGGCTCCGGCTGCAGTTGCTAGCTGACAGCTCTCAGTTGGGTTCCTCTATGGCATGTGACTTCAGCCCAGCAAATCCATCTCACCCATGGTCACAGCTCCTCCCAGAGGACAACTCTCATCCAATGCCTGGTACATGATAGGTGAAGTGATGAGGGACATTTCTTCTTTACAGCACAGACAACAAATGCACAGTCCCAGGGCCTATGAGATCACCTGAAGCACAAGCTTATGGGAAATTTCTTGTAGTCATTGTTTTTTCCATAAGCATGCAGGTTTTGCATTCTACACTAACATATGTCCATTTTATGTGAAAATATTTTAAATTGTTACATAACAATATTTCCCTTAAATTTTCAACTAAAATTAACATCCATGAATATTCATTCTGTGGCTTTATTGGGTCAATTAAACAAGAGTAGGATCCCCATATTGAGAAGTGCAGACCTGTGCTGAGGCCCCATGGTAACCAGGGCAGGTGGAAAAGGTTAACTGGGAGCTCGGTTCTACTAGTGACAAGTGACATGGGTATTTCGCATCCTTCAAGGCTTGCATCAGCCATGCTTTCAAGAAGCACAATATACATTATGACACAGGAAGGAGGCTGAGTTGTTTCTGGATCATATATGAAGATGTTACATGGAATTAGGTTTGGGTAGAAGAGGTAGCCTGGAACATCCAGATATACATACTATTTTGTTTTAATCTCTGTAAGACTGATTTGGTTAGAATTATCTTTTGCTCAAATTAGAAAACTGGAAGTTTGTTTTCCAATTCCAGCCTCCCGCCACTGACCCCTTCTTAGGCTGTTTTCCAAATTGCTATTGCCACTTTTTGGGTGTTTCATGCATCTTCCCCTGCCTCACCTGCCTCTACTTTGTCTACCCCCAATACACACACACACACACACACACACACACACACACACACAAAACACAAACACACTTCTGCTACAATGGCTGAGTAGGAAAAGCAACAGTTTATCACACAATGGGTAAACAGATCTCCAATTACCTCTGTCTTTGTGAACATTTTAATTTGGGGGGACTAGATGACATCTACATCTAGATTGAATACCTCGGTATGACCAAAAGCAAAACAGAGAGAAGTGCAGAAATGCCTCCATTTCATTCTACTCTCACAGTAAACCTGAGGGCAGGCAGGGGGCTCACAGTATCCCCCTTTAATGCGCTGAAAATCAAGAGGACCGTGAGAGGTTATTAATCATCTGCCACACTGTCGCACTGCTCTGTAGTAAGGCTGAGACTGTGAGCCCAGGACTTGTATGTGAGAACACCTCTCACTTCAGTTCATTCGTTTCTCAATACATAATTGATGATGGGTTGTACATGGCATTGGCCAAGCCGCTTCCTCACTCTGATCTAATCTCATCTTCAAAATGATGGCGCTGGGCGAGATGATCTATGAGGTCCCTTTAACAGTAACATTCTAAAATTCTATTATTTTTACAACACAGTTGGGACAAGCACACATATCTCCTAAATTCTCATCCTAGGTTCATTTTCTATACCACTTACAGTTCCTCCTTAGGCTCTATGGAATTCCCCAAGGCAGTGATGGATGAACACGACAAGGAGAATGGATCATGTTCATCTTCCTCTATCTACATCTGGCTGTGACTGATGGCTGGACACATGTTGCTTAAAATTTGGTGATGTGAAGGTGGGAATAGCTTGACCTTTATTAGTTAGTGATAATAGTAGATGGCCTGAAATCTGTTCCAGTCTGTCCAGGAACTATACAAAGTGAGTCATCTCTTGCTCTGAACAATTTTCTAAGACAGTTGATATCTCTAAGAAGTAAACCAGACACTGCCTTTATGTTGGATGCTACAAACATAAAATGTTAATTTTCAAAATTAAATTTCAAAGAGTGAAATACATTTAGAATGCCATTGTTGTTTTAAGTAAAACCTTCTAGTTATCTCCATGCCCAGAATGCCTAATAATAATTTAACCTTGCTCAGGAGATCACCTGCAAAATTATTCCTGGTTCTCCATGGACATGTTTCTCTCACTGACTTTGTCTCAGGTCATAGATCTGGGTAACTCCGAAGTTATTCTGTGAGTTCTCATGGGTTCTTAAACAAATTAAAAATGTATTTCTAAGTCCAATTCTGAAAGAATAAATGAGAATGATTTTGTGGCATGAGGGATGAGTTATGTTTTATTAGGGACATTTTTAAGTATTTTTAACATTACAAACAAAGAGAAAGTTTGGGCATAGAATGGCTAGTTTTTTTTTTTAATTAAAATATTAACATCTTGCTCTATTTGCTTTAAAATTTTTTAAACTAAGGAAACATTTTCAGTCAAGCTGAAACCTTGCCAGGACCTATTCTCTTCCTTGTGTCCTCAGAGGTAGCTACTCTTCTGAATTTGTTTTTTATTTATTAATAATAGATGGTCTTATTTTGCATTCTTGTAAGCTTAGTATCAATGATGCATTTCCTTACCAACAAGCAGTACTGCTTAGAGCCCAGGTTCTGGATTCAGGTTTCCACCTACAAGCGATATGACCTTACATATGTTGCTTAACTTCTTTGTACTAACATTTCCTCATTTTTAAATATGGATCTAATCTCATTTCCTACCTCATGGAGTTGCTTGAAGAATTAAATGAGGAAATACACATAAAGTACTTAAAACAGTACCTAGCATACATTAACATTCAATAAGTTTTCACCTTCTCAAGTAGCATTATACAGCATAGCTTTATCCCTCAACATTATTTCTCCAGATTTACTCACTTTAGCTCATTCATTTTCAGTCTATTATTTGACTGTATTGTAGGTTATCCATTCTCCTACTGAAGGACAGTTACAATAAATTTCCAATTTTATACTAAACAATACAGCCATGAACTTTTTGGTTCATGTTTCCATGTATAGATGCATATGAGTTTCTCTAGGGTTTATACTTACAAGTAGAACTGTTATACCTTCATCTTTACCAGCTAGTGTCAAATAGCTTACTAGCTTGTCCCTTTAAGACAGGATCCTTTAGCATACTTTGGAATCACCAGGAAGACTTGTTAGAACACAGATTTCTGGTCCCCAAAGCCAGAGTTTCTAATTCAGGAGGTCTGTGAGGAAGTCTGAAAATTTGCCTTCCTAACAATTTCCCAAGTGTTGCTGATTCTGCTGGTCTGGGGACGATACTTGGAGAACCAATGTTCTAAATGATTACTTAAATTTAGTCCTCTGTCAGTGGTTTTATGACTTTTTACATCTTCACAACATTTGAAGCTGTCATATTTTTCAATGAGATGTAAGTTAAATGGCATCTCTGTGGTTTTAGTTTGGTCCACTCTGATTATTAATGAGATGGAGCATTCTTTTATTTGATCATTGGTCATTCACAGTACACCTCCTGTGAATTGCCACTAGCAGTACATTGTTGACTAGAAGCGAATACAGTGAGTATCCTTTTCATCACTGATGGTCCTGGTTCATGCAATAACATAAGGAAAAGATATAATAATTACAAAGGGAGCTAAAGTACTCTTTATTTCTCTATATAGACAATCAAAGAATCAACAAACTAAGATAATTCAGCAAGGTTACTAAAGAAAAGATCTATATATAAAAATCAACAGAGTTTGTATACACTATGAAATAATTAGGAAATGTAAAGAAATATAAGATTCCATAAAGAATAGCAATAAATATAAGGTAATAATGCTCATAAAAGATGTGCAAATTCTTTATGGAAAAGATTATAACGTTTAACCATTAAGTGTATTTTCAGTCAGATTTATTAGATATATTAACAAAGATCAATTTTTAAGAATTTGGTCAGCCCAGAAGGTGAGCAGACAAGCCTCTCAGGCTGGATCAGTTTTATCCATGGGACCTGAATGATCCAAATCCATGGGCTAAGATTCCTTCATTACAAAGATGGCGTACTATGAGGACGTGGAATTCGCGTCTCCTCGCAACTAGGGTACCAACCAGGCACCGGTGGGGGACCACGGAAACCTAAGGGGATGGGAGGAACCCCCAGGGACCAGGTCCTAAGCAGAGGCCCTGCCCCACACTCAAATGTCACCCCCCAACACCTAGGTCCCACCTCACCCAAAACCCGGCCCCTACCTAAGTTCTACCCCCCGCCTAAACTCCACCCCCATAGCCAAGGCTTTTTTTTTTTTTCTTCCTTTTTCCTCTTTCAGATTGGGGTTCTGTTTTACTTTGTTGATTCATTGTTGTAGATTCTTTTATATTTTTATTTTTCCTAATAAATCTTTTATTTTTCTAATTTTATTTTATTCTTTATAGTTTGTTAGTGATCTCTCCTTTCAGCTTGTTCTCCGCACTCCCCCCCCTTTTTTTTTCTTTTTTCTGTTGTGGTTTTATTTTACCTTGTTGCAGTTGTTTCAATTATAGTTTTATTTTTCCTAATATATTTTTTATCTTTCTAATTTTATTTTGTTTTTTATTCTTTGATATTGTACAGCTCCTTTTTTTCTTTCTTCCTTTTTTTTTTTTTTTTTACCATGAAGCTTGCGGGATCTTGGTTCCCAGGCTGGAGGTCTGGGCCAAGCTCCTGTGGGGGGAGCTCCGACTCCAAACCGCTGGACTAACAGAGAACCTCAGACCCCAGGGAATATCAGTTGGAGTGAGGTCTCCTGGAGGTCCTCATCTCAGCACAAGACCCAGCTCTATCCAACTGCCTGCAAACTCCAGTGCTGGACGACTTAGGCCAAACAACCAGTAAGACGGTAATACAGCACCACCCATCAAAAAAAACCAAAAATGAAATGACAAAAAAAATTGTTACAGACGAAGGAGTAAGGTAAAAACCTACAGGACCAAATAAATGAAGATGAAATAGGCAACCTACCTGAAAAAGAATTCAGAGTAATGATAGTAAAGATGATCCAAAATCTCGGAAACAGAACGGAGAAAATACAAGAAACATTTAACCAGGATGTAGAAGAACTAAAGAGCAAACAAACAGTGATGAACAACACAATTACTGAAATTAAGAATACTCTAGAAGGAATCAATAGCAGAATAACTGAGGCAGAAGAATGGATAAGTGAGCCAGAAGATAAAATGGTGGAAATAACTGCCAGGGAGCAGAATAAAGAAAAAAGAATGAAAAGAATTGAGGACATTCTCAGAGACCTCTGGGACAACATTAAACGCACCAACATTTGAATTACACGGGTCCCAGAAGAAGAAGAGAAAAAGAAAGGGTCTGAGAAAATATTTGAAGAGATTATAGTATAAAACTTCCCTAACATGGGAAAGGAAATAGTCAATCTAGTCCAGGAAGCACAGAGAGTACCATACAGGAAAAACCCAAAGAGAAACACACCGAGACACATATTAATCAAACTATCAAAAATTAAATACAAAGAAAAAATATTAAAAGCAGCAAGGGAAAAGCAACAAATAATATACAAGGGAATCCCCATAAGTCTAACAGCTGATTTTTCAGTAGAAGCTCTGCAAGCCAGAAGGGAGTGGAAGGACATATTTAAAGTGATGAAAGGGAAAAACCTACAACCAAGATTACTCTACCCAGCAAGGATCTCATTCAGATTTGACAGAGAAATTAAAACTTTTACAGATAAGCAAAAGAGAATTCAGCACCACCAAACCAGCTTTACAACAAATGCCAAAGGAACTTCTCTAGGCAGGAAACACAAGAGAAGGAAAAGACCTACAATAACAAACCCAAAACAATTAAGAAAATGGTAATAGGAACATACATATCAATAATTACCTTAAATGTAAATGGACTAAATGCTCCAACCAAAAGACACAGACTGGCTGAATGGATTCAAAAACAAGACCCACACATATGCTGTCCACAAGAGACCCACTTCAGACCTATGGACACATACAGACTGAAAGTGAGGGGATGGAAAAAGATATTCCATGCAAATGGAAATCAAAAGAAAGCTGGAGTAGCAATTCTCATGTCAGACAAAATAGACTTTAAAATAAAGACTATTACAAGAGACAAAGAAGGACACTACAAAATAATCAAGGGATCAATCCAAGAAGAAGATATAACAATTGTAAATATTTATGTACCCAACATAGGAGTACCTCAATAAAATGCCAACAGCCATAAAAGGGGAAATTGACAGTAACACAATCATAGTAGGGGACTTTAACACCCCACTTTCACCAATGGACAGATCATCCAAAATGAAAATAAATAAGGAAACACAAGCTTTAAATGATACATTAAACAAGATGGACTTAATTGATATTTATAGGACATTCCATCCAAAAACAACAGAATACACTTTCTTCTCAAGTGCTCAAGGAACATTCTCCAGGATAGACCATATCTTGGGTCACAAATCAAGCCTTGGTAAATTTAAGAAAACTGAAATTATCTTTTCAGACCACAATGCTATGATACTAGGTATCAATTACAGGAAACAAACTGTAAAAAATACAAAGACATGGAGGCTAAACACTATGCTACTAAATAACCAAGAGATCACTGGAGAAATCAAAGAGGAAATCAAAAAATACCTGGAAACAAATGACAATGAAAACACGAAGATCCAAAACCTATGGGATGCAGCAAAAGCAGTTCTAAGAGGGAAGTTTATAGCAATACAATCCTACCTCAAGAAACAAGAAACATCTCAAATAAACAACCTAAACTTACACCTAAAGCAAGTAGAGAAAGAGGAACAAAAAAACCCCCAAAGTTAGCAGAAGGAAAGAAATCATAAAGATCAAAGCAGAAATAAATGAAAAAGAAATGAAGGAAAAGATAGCAAAGATCAATAAAACTAAAATCTGGTTCTTTGAGAAGATAAACAAAATTGATAAACCTTTAGCCAGACTCATCAAGAAAAAAAGGGAGAAGGCTCAAATCAACAGAATTTGAAAGGAAAAAGGAGAAGTAAAAATTGACACTGCAGAAATACAAAGGATAATGAGAGATTACTGCGAGCAACTATATGCCAATAGAATGGACAACCTGGAAGAAACAGACAAATTCTTAGAAAAGCACAACCTTCCAAGACTGAACCAGGGAGAACTAGAAAATATAAACCGACCAATTTTCTCTTTTCTTATTGACCAGTCTTACTAAGTTTATCTACTGTTTGTGTCCCCTTTTAGTTTTGTTGATAATCTCCATAATCTCTTTGTTTTATATATTGCTAAAATATGCTTTTATTTTTATTATTTTATTCCTTTCACTCTTTTACGTTACAGGTAAAGACTACATGTCATTCTTAATATCCTGAAGAGCTGAAGCACAGAGAGGTTTATAACTTGCCCCAAATCTTGCAATTACAAGAGTTGACTCTTGAGCAACGTAGGTTTGAATTATGTGGATCCGCTTATATGCAGATATTTTCAACAGTAAATACTACAGTACTACACAGTTCATGATTGGTTGAATCCATGGATGCAGAGGATAAGGAGGGCTGACTTTAAGTCATATAGGGATTAACCCCCAAGTTAACTGTAGTTAGTAACAGAACCAGGATGTGGACCTAGGAAATTTGTTTCAAGAATGCAGATTCTTACTTGTTGTTGCTCATACCAATGTGTTGCTCAACACATATTTGTCAAATGAATATGTGTATTGTTTTCCTAGTTCTGCTGTAACAAAGTACCACAAACTGGGATGGCTTGAAAACAGCAGAAATTTATTTTATCTCACACTTCTGGAGGCTAGAAATCTAAAAATCAGTGCTCTGTTCTCTCTCAAAGATCTAAGGAAGAATCTGTTACATGTCTTTCTCTTAGTTTCTTGGGGTGGCAATTTTTGGTGTCCCTTGGTTTACAGCTGCATCACTCCAATTTCTGTCTTCATCTTCACATGGCATTCTTCCCTCCATGCATGTCTTTGTCTCTCCCCTTCTTATAAAGACACCAGTTACATGGAATGAGGGCCTATAACCAAGCATGGCCTCATCTTAACTTGACTACAACTACAGAGACTCTATTTCTAAACAAGGTCACATTCAAACGTACTGGGGTTAGGACTCAAACATATCTTTTGTGGGGGACACAATTCAACACATAACAGTAAGAGTCAGATAAGATAAATTCACTCACACAAGAAAAAAATAATCACTTCTTAGTGGAATATATCTGAAGACTTAGATTGCCCTGGTTTGAATTTAAGCTTCACCATTTACTACCCATGCAGGTAGTGTAAGTTACTATACCTTTCTAAGCCTGAATTTCGTTATATATAAGCTCAGGATGATAACAGTACCTACAACAAAGGGTTGCTATAAACATCCATGGCAAAAACACATGGATGGGAAGGAAGCAAACCACTTCAGGTAGTGAGTCCAGAGGAGAAATAGAAACAACACAGAGAGAAGTTAAAAACAGAGCCTCTAACATTCTAGAACTAATATATCTCATATATTAGTATATATATTGTCTATTTATCTATTTATTCATAAATAAGGATTTGAAATCAAGAGGGCACATGTTAAGATAGCAAATGGCTAGGTCTAGGGTTTTATTAGTTTTTCCTGCACGTTTCTGTGAAACTGAATTATTTAAAGAAAGAAAAAAAAGTAAAACATGTAGTAAAGAAAGTATTGTATTAGTGTCCTAAGTCATCTCAAATTTCTCTCTATTTTCTTAAATCTGTGGATTAAAAAAGCAAGCAAACCACTTTTAACTACTATTTTTAAATCACAGAAGTAACATCTGGTTGGGATTACAATTTCAATACTATAGTAATGTATAAATTGAAAAATAACCCTTCACATATTTATACCACTCCCTAAATGTACTACATTTAAAATACAAAGTATTTTGTCTTCTTCCATAAAATAGTTATACATACAAACACATACGCAAATGCCGTTTTTACCATAATGGAATCATATTATACATTTTTCTTTGCCATATTTTAAAATCAACTCATAGATACCTACTCTGTTCATCTTAGAGACTGCATGATATTTCACTGTGTGAGTATATCATAATTTATTTAACTCTACCCCTATTAATTGGTGGTTAGGTTGGTTCTAGTTTTTTTCCAGTTAAGTGAATAAAGGTACATACATTTCTCATATCACTGAGGGAAAAAAAAATCTTAAAACCTGAATTATTGGATAAATGCATATGTTCATTTTTAATTTTGATAAAGTATTGATAGCCAAATTATGAGGGCAAATTTTTACATCGTTGAGTTGCTTGGATTGAAAAAAGGAGCAAAATTTTTAAAAGATTTTTGAGGTCTCTCTGAGTTCAAAATAAGTGACATTAATTTTTGAACACCCACTCTGTGCCAGACTTTCTACTTAGATTTTCTAATTTAACCTCATGATAATCCTCTGCAGTCATTACCATTATCATTATCATTGGCTAGATGATGATGCTGTGACTCAGAGTCGTTCAGGAAACTGGACAAGTAGTGAGTGGTGGAAACAGGATGCAGACTCAGGTGTGTCTCATTCTCGAGCCCAACCGCTTCCCAGTACCTGGGACTGCTGCTCAGGGAAGCTCTGGGAGGAAAGCAGACATTCAGGGAAGTAACTCTCTCTAAAAGCTTACCTGGATTTCTGCTCTTCTAATGCCTCTAAATTTAGAAACAATCTTCACTTAATCTCTTCCTCCAACTGCTTGGCCCAATTCCAGGCTCTGGCCCCCTTTCCCAAGAAAGTGAAATAAAAAGAGCCCTCCAGTAGTTTAGCAAATGGGTACTGAATCAGCCTTTTCTCAAGGAGATGTCTTAGGAAAAAGGGCTGATTCAATTTCCTTTCCCCATTGCCAGTGTCACTGTGACATTGGTTTTTATTTCCCCAGTCACTGGGTTACTGACGATCATCAGTCTACACGTTCTTGCCTGGAGCCCCATTTCCTAAGGACAAGATATTTTGTCACCAAAGGTTGGCTTCTAAGCTTAGTTATTTCCCCATACCTGATCCAAATGGACTCTTCTGACTGACATGTGCTGTGATCCCTGCCCCTGCAATCTACAACACTGAATTTAATTCAGATTGCCCTATCAGCTAATTTAATAAAACAAATATTTTAAGGGCACTCTGTCCATTCATGGCCCAGTTGTTCAGAAGTCAATCCAAATCTCAATGCTGACTATTCTATTTCCTCCAGACTGTATGGCTTCTTGTTTTCTCTTAGGGTTTGTTAGAAATAAAATGAGCGATTCCAACTCTGTATCTTTAAAACAAGTAGATATTTATAACTCTCAACTAAAGGTTATTTGTACAACAGGAGTATTAGACATATGAGCTGAGATGGATTCTGGTTCCCGGAGGGTTACAGCAGACTCTTAACTTCTTATTCTTACCAACTGTTACAGAATCATCATTCATCATTGGACCCAGCCAGGAGGTAGCTCCAGATTCTTATATAGAAGGGTCTTAGTGATGGAAGGGGGACAGGAGACTCATCTTGAAACTGTATTTTCATAGTAAGCAGATGAAATTTGCTCATATTTATGTCAGAGATCAACAATAACAATTTTTTCTAAATATGCCTCTAATCACACTCTGTGTATGATTAAGAAAATATGAGTCTTTCATGTCGGCTCATATTATTGCTGTTATTATCATTACTATTATTAACAGTTTTGAAAGGATGGAAATTTTAGAGAAGTTGATGTCCCATTCCCCATGCATTCTTTGGTAAATCTTAAGGACCAACATTTGGTTTGCCCAAAGTGCAGCCAAGGAATGGTATTCAATGTTTATTGTTCTGTTGCAAGGTGACAAACACCAAGCTATAGCACATGATCCCAATTGCTTCAACAATTTCTTTGACTTATTCAGTGCAATTTTGGAAAGCTTGGAAGCCTGTCTTTCAAAATAACCTCTGTCTTGATACTCACTGGTCCTTCTAAGCACAAGAGATAAATAAGGATATGGTGGGGAAATCAGCGTTGTCTACACTTTGGGTAGGAAGGTAAGGACAAGACTGGCTGCCGCAATATTCAACAATAATTGTTGTCACAAAATTATCATCGGAGGCAAGGAGGTAAAAATAGAAAAGAGAGTTCCCTGCCCTCCCAGAACCTAATATATTCCCTTTTATCATCTTTTCCCGAGATTTTCTCCAATCTCTTTGGGTTGAAATGAAGTGCTATTTCCTCGATTAAAATAGTGGTAGAAAATATTTATAAGACTCCTAAACTTACAAGGTGGCACTGTTGTGAGAGTTTTACATATAAAAAATCATTTAGTCCTCACAATAACCCTACAAGTAGGTAACTATCTTTACTTACATAACAACTTAAAGGAAATACAAACACAGAATGAGTATCTTGCCTAAAGTCACAGTTGTAAATTGCAGAGCCAGGAACTGAACCTAAATAATCTGGCTGCAAAGCTATGTATCTTCCCACTACACTTTGCTGCATCTCACTAGAAAGTTGGAATAGAATAAATGATGCTGGTTTTATGGGTGTGCATTTATGATTCTGCTAAGCATCTGAATAGGGGGTTCAATCAGTTAAGTGCACAAATCAGGTAATTACACTATTCTAAGAACTAGAGAGAAAAAGATAATCTCGCCCTTAGTGAGGTGAAGAGTGTAGGGGTAGGGAGTAACTTCCTTAAAATCTCCATCTCAAATAACCATAACACAAGTCTACTGTGTTAAGTACTATCAAAGAAATGTACTACAATGTGGTGAGAAACTGCAGCACCATTACTAACCAGAAAAAAATATTTAAATTTATTGTACTTTAAATTGGTATTCTCCTTAATATGAGGAAGATTGATTATATTTTTATCTGTGTAGGGGCAATTTTCATTTCATTTTCTGTAATCTGTCTGTGGCCTATTTTTCCCCATTTAAAAATATTGAATTGTTGGCACATTTCTTACTTTTAGTTCTTTATATATTGTGTTAATTTAAAATCTGCACTCTAAGTTGCAAACACTGTATCCCAGCCTGTCATTTTTCTTTTTATTTGGCACATATTTTTTTTCATGATTAGGAAAAAGTTTTGCCTTTCTCTGCGTATAAAGGAATTTAGCCATTTTACCATGTTTTCTCCTGGTACTTGTTTTTTTTAACATTTAAATACTTAATCCATTTGGAATTTATCTTGGTGTGGAATGTGAGGAATGGATCCAACTTGGTATCTTTAATATGAATATTTACTTATCTCAAAATCGCTTATTAGAAATATAATTTCACTCATTGATTCACTGATTCAGGGGTTGTTCTTATTACATACTAGATTTCTATATGCAATTGATTCTATTATTTGGGTTTTTTCTCTCCCATGGTGTGTCTGTCTATTCCTGTGCCAACACCACACTGTTTTAAATATAAGGGCTATATATTTTGATTTATGGTAGAATTATCCCCATCTCATTACTCTTCTTTGCTAAGTTTTCCTGGTTATTCTTGTGTGTGTGTAAAAAAAGTTCTTCATTTTTCAATATTGCAAATTATTTTGTATTCAAAGGCCTCCTACTGCAGGAATGTCTGGTTGCTTCTAAATTTTAGGGACTTACTAGGGCTAAGGTATTATGGTACATCTGCCCTTGAGTTATCTATATAAAGAAGAACACTGTGAGACCTACATTTCCCTGTTTTTATCCTCAGCCATAGATACACACAGGTCACTTTTGAGATAATCCATCTCCCTGTCCATAAGGCTTTTCAAGTCTGTTGTCATCTCTGCTATGACCAGAGCAGGCTGAGGCATAAACATCTTTCTGCAACTTCTACTCAGTATACAGACATTCTTTATTCTCGCTGATGGTTTTCTCTCCCATCTCCCTACCCCCTGAGCATCCTGTTATTGAATCAGGTCCCAGGTCCCACTCTCTCAAAGAGCCTACATTTCCCCTCTTTAATCATTCTCTTACCATCTCCCCTCTTTTCCTTTCCACCCATGTGATTCTTTTTCTAGTATGGTTGGGAGTAGGCATGGAACACCCCTTCTTTTTCTTCTGCTTCTGCCAACCGTTTTATTAAAAATCCTCTAAATTAACCAACAGAAAAACTTTTGGAACACAAAAGCCAAATACCTTGGCTCCTTTTGCTTTGTGTACTGTCACATAACTTCACTAAAAATCATGATCACAAAGTCAAGCATTTTTCTTCAGTGGGGACAAAGAATGGGGAAAAATACCATGTAGTTACCATTTCTGATAGAAACAGGAAAACCTGACCTATACACAGTAATAAAAGCAGGCATAGAGATGGGATTTAAGAGGGTCCAAATTGTGGGCTTAGCAGACAAAGATTTCTAAGCAGTTGTAATAAATGTGTTCATAGAACTAAAGGAAACACGCTTAAAGAAGTAATAAAAGATAAGAAGAAAATGTGTCACCAAATAAAGAATATCAATAAAAAGACAGGAAGTACAAAAGAGAAACACATGGAAATTCCAGATTTGAAAGTACAATTGAAATAAACAATTCATTAGATGGATTCAATACTAGATTTGAACAGACAGAAGAAAGAAATCAGCAAACTTGAAGAGAGACACAGATTATGCAGTCTGAAAAACACAGATAAAAAGAGTGAAAAAAAAATAAACAGCCTTAGACAAACATGGAACACCGTTAAACATACCAATATAGCATACATGTAAAGGTAGTACCAGAAAGAGAACAGAGATATAAAGGAGCATTAAAATGTTCAAAACTATGGTAGAAAGTTCCCAAACTTGATGGGGCTCAACAAATTCCAAGTAAAATAAATGCAAAAAGATCTACATCCACACATCACAATAAAAACGCTGAAAGCCAAAGCCAAAGAGAAAATTTTGCAAGCAGCCAGACGAAAATGACTAATCACATGTAAAGGAAGCCTAATAAGATGAACATCTGACTTATAAGAAACAAGGGAAGGGTTTCCCTGGTGGTGCAGTGGTTGAGAATCCACCTGCCAATGCAGGGGACACAGGTTCGAGCCCTGGTCTGGGAAGATCCCACATGCTGCGGAGCAACTGGGCCCGTGAGCCACAACTACTGAGCCTGCGTGTCTGCAGCGTGCGCGTCTCTGGAGCCTGTGCTCCGCAACAAGAGAGGCCGCGATAGTGAGAGGCCCGCGCACCGCGATGAAGAGTGGTCCCTGCTTGCCGCAACTAGAGAAAGCCCTCGCACAGAAACGAAGACCCAACACAGCCAAAAATAAATAAATAAATAAATTTATTAAAAAAAAAAAAAAAAAGAAACAAGGGAAGCCAGAGGGATGACATATTCAAAGTCCTGAATAGAACAAAAAATATAACTGTCATGCAAGAATTTTATATCCATCAAAACTATCTTTCAATAAATGAAGGTAAAATAAGCATATTCCCGGATAAACAAAAAATTAAAGAATTCATGCTAGCATATCCACTTGTAAAAGATACAAGAAATTTATCAGGCAGAAAGCAAGTGACCCCAGACAGTAATTCAAATCTACATGGAGAAAGAAAGAATAACCACAAAGGTAATTATGTAATCATAAAGACTCCCTTTATAACTGATTTTAAAATTATTATATAAAATAATATGAAGATAATTGTATTGTTAGGCCAAAATAACATATAGAAATGTAATATAGTTGGCAAAACCACATAAAGAAAGTGGGTGGAAGCAAAGTTGCATTTGAATGAAAAATGCCACCAAACTGTAATGTGAATCCACAGGAACAAATAAGAAAACCAGAAAAAAGTAAATAAGAAGTTTAACTTAACAAACATTATAAATATACACTTGCAGTCTTGTCTTCTATCATCTTTTTTAAAAGACATTAACTTATATATAGCAATAATTATAACAATGTATTTTGGGGACAGTAACATATATAGCTGAATATGTATGACAAAAATAACACCAAAAAAGGGACAACATGGATATATAAAAACAATGTTTCTGTACCTTCTGGAATTATGATGTAAATCTGAAGCAGATTCTGATAGACTAAGATATATGGTAAGCCCTAGGGCAACCACTTAAGAAAACACACACACACATATATATAAATACACATATATACATATATATATACTGAAATATTAATTAAAGGAATTAAAATGTTACAATAGAAAATATTCACTAAATGTTAGTGAAAATAGTAAAGGAGGGTCTTTGGAAGGCAAAAAACAAAATGACAAATGAAAATCCGACTGTATTAATAATAACATTAAATGTGAATAAATTTGCTAATCTAATATAAAGGCAGAGATTGTCAGAATGAGGGAAAAAACAGCATCCAACTATAATGCTGTCTGCAGAAGGCACATTTTCAATTCAGATGTAAATAGAAAATTTTTAAAAAACAGAAAAAAGGAAAAGAGAGACCATGAAAACAGCTCGAGTAGTTATACCAATATGAGACAAAATAGACTTTAAAACAAATGTATTATTAGAGATAAAGAGGGACATGTTATACAAATGAAAGGATCAATTCATCAAAAAGATGTAGCAATTATAAACATATGGACCTAACCATAGAGCCCCAAATTACTTGAAGCAAAAACTGACACAGCTAAAGAGAGAATTAGACAACTCAAAAATAATAGCTAGAGACTTCAATGTCTCACATTCACTAATTGATAGGACAACTAGGTTGAGGACTAAAATAAGAAACAGAAGAAATGAACACCACTATAAACCAACTAAACTAGCAGACATCCATAAAATACTCTACCTAACGATAGCAAAATACAAATTCCTCTCACCAATATATTTAAAATGTAAAAGAAATGGAATTATCTTTAAAAACAGATTCTCTGACCACAAAGGAATAAAGTTAGATATAAATATAGAAAGAAATTTGGAGAATTTGCAAATATGTAGAAATTAAATAAGCCCTAAATAATCAATGGTTCAAGGAAAAAAAGTCACAAAGGAATTTCTTAAATATTTTGAGATCAGTGAATATTATTAAAACTTATAGGACACAGTTAAAGCAGTTGCTTAGAAATTTATAGCTGCAAACACTTACTGAAAAATTTAAAAACTCAAAACCCCTTAAGAGTCAAACGATTAGAAAGAGAAATGAAAGGTACTACCAACTATATAAAAATAAACTAGATAATAAGAGAATACTATAAACAACTATATGCCAAAATATTAAATAACTTAGGTAAAACAGACAAACTCCTAAAAGGCAAGAAGTACCAAAACTGTCTCAAGAAAAAGTACGAAATACAGAAAAACTTATAAAAAGAAAATTGATTGAATTAGCAATCAAAATCACTATCTACAAAGAAAAACCCAAGATCAGATTACGTTACTGGTAAATTTGACCAAAAATCTAAACAACAATTAATACCAATTCTTTCAGAACACCTGAAAAAATCTTCTTAAAAATCAGAAGAAAAGGGAGCACTTCCCAATTCATTCTATGAGGCTAGTATTATCCTGATACCAAAACCAGACAAAGATAAAACAAGAGACTATAGACCAATATTTCTTATAAATATATACAGAAAATCCTCAACAAAATACCAGTAAACTTAATCCAACAACATATTTTAAAAAATGCAGCATGAGAAAGTGGGATTATCCCAGGAATGCAAGTTTGGTTTAATATCTGAAAATGAATTAATGTAATACATCATATCAATAGAATAAAAAACAAAACTCATGTGATTAACTCAATAGATGCAAAAAAAGTATTTGAAAAAAAATAACACCTTTCATAATAAAAACAAGTTAAGAGCACATTGTCAACCTAATAAAGAGTATCTGTGAAAAACCCACAAGCATCATACTGAATGGTGAAAGAACGAATGCTCTCCTTCCGAAGAATAAGACAGATATTTCTACCCTCTGCACTTCTATTCAACCTGTACAGTAGGTTCTAGTAAGGGCAATTAAGCAAGAAAACGAAATAAAAGGCACCCAGATTAGAAAGGAAAAAATGACCTCTATTTACACGCTCTTACATAATCTTATTTATAGAAAATCGTAAGGAATTCACAAAAAAATATTAAAACTAAAAAATGGGTTTTGCAAAGTTGCAGTGTACAATATCAATATATAAAATCAATTGTATTTCTATACATTAGCAATGAACAATCCAAAAATGAAATTAATAAAACAATTCCATTTACAATAGCATAATAGAACAGGATACTTAGAAACAAATTTAACAAAGAAAGTGCAAAGCTTATACTCTGAAAACTACAAAACATCACTGAAAGTAATTAAAGAAGACCTAAATAAATGGAAATATTTATATTCCTGTATCAGAGACTTAATATTGTTAAAATGACAAAACTCCCCAAATTGATCTACAGAGTCAATGAAATCTCTACTAAAATCCCAGCTGAGTTTTGTGCAGAAAATGACAAGTTGATTCTCAAATGGCATATGGAAATGTAAGAACAGCCAAAGCAAACTTGAAAATGTTCGACAAATCACACTTCCTAATTTCAAAGCTTCAGTAATCAAGAGAGTGTGTGTGCTTCTTCCAAAAGAAGAGAGATATATCTAGATGAATAGAATTAAGTTTTCAGAAATAAACCACTACATTTACAGTAAATTGATTTTTTTCTATCAGAATGCCAAGACAATCCAATGGGGTAAAAATAGTCTCTTTAGCAAATGTTGCTTCTATAACTGGATATCCATATGCAAAAAAATAAAAAACTGGAAATGTGTACCTCCTACCTTACACCATATGCAAAAATTTACTCAAGATGGATCACATAATTAATGTAAGAGCCTACAGCATTAAAACTGTTAGAAGAAAACAGAGAAGCAAATCTTCATGACAGTAGCTTAGACAATGGTTTGCTGGCTATGACACCAAAAGTACAATTAATGAAATCAAAAAATAGATGAACTGAACTACATCAACAGTAAAACCTTTGTGCTTCCAGAGATACCACTGGAAAATAAAAAGACAATCTACAGAATGCAAAAAAATGCTTACAATTCACATGTTGCATAAGAGACTTGTATCTAGAATACACAAAGAATTCTTACGGCACAATAATAAGAAGACAAATAACTATTAAGAATAGACAATGGATTCAAATAGACATTTCTCAAAGGAAGATACACATATTGTCAATAAGCACATAAATATCATCAGCCAGCAGGTAACTGCAACTTAAAAGCACAGTGAGATACTACTTCATACCCACTAAAATGGCTGCAATAAAAATATATTAATAAATTTTGATGAGGATGTGGAGAAGTTGGAACCCTAAATATTATAATTTGGAATGTTAAATGGTACAACTACTTTGGAAAACATTCTGACAGTTCCTCAAAAGTTTAAACACCATATTACTACATGACTCAGCAATTCTACTCAGATATAGCTGAAATAAATGAAAATATATGTCCACACAAAGCCTTGTAAATGAATGTTCATGGCAGCGTTTTTCATAATAACCAAAAAGTGATAACAACCCAAATATCCATAAACTGATGAACAGAAAAATATGCCATATTCATATAATGGTATAACATTCAGCAATAAAGGAAATGAAATACTAATACATGTTACAACACAAATTAACCCTGGAATCATATGCTACATGAAAGAAGCCAGTCGTGAAAGACTACATATTGTATGATTCAGCGGGTGAATGGAAAAACAAAATGTGATATATCCATACAATGGAATACTATTCATGTGTAAAAAGGAATGAGCTACCGATACATGCTATTTCATGGGTGGACCTCAGAAACATTACGCTAAGTGAAAAAAGCCAAACACACAAAATTAAATCATGAATGGTTCCATTTATATGAAATGCCCAGAAAAGGCAAACCTATAGAGACAGAAAGTAGATGAGCAGCTGTTTGAGACTAGGGGTTGAAATGGGTATTAACTGCAAAGGAACATGAGGGATCTCGTGGGGATTAATGAAAATGTTCTAAACTGGTTTGAATTGATGGTTGTACAAGTCTCTAAATATATTAAGAATCACTGAATTGCACACTTAAGCAGGCAAATTTTATGGCATGGTAATTATATTTCAATAAAACTTGTGAGAGTGGGTGAGAGAGAGAGCAAGAGAGTGAGAGAGTAAGAGAGAGAGCCAATAGATGTTCATCCAAATGTCAGTAGACACTGAGCATCCTGGTGCTGGCTCAGGAATCCAACCAGCTGTGGTAATGCAGCTATGTTGGATGGCTACACTTTCTTAATCTGGGCTTGCAGTCACTTCCACTCCATCCAGGCACTTGAGATCCACTGTGTTCCTGCCAACACACAGTCTTCTCACCTGTTAGACAGCAGTGGGTGACAGCTGCTGACTCATTCTCTCTCCTTCAACAGACTAATCAACATTGATGATGATTAGCAATTTTACTGCATTAGGCTCCCAACTTCATTCTTCAAAGCTGTAGTAGCTCTAATCTCATTTGCAGCTGTGAGGCCGGGCTCTACCACAGGCATTGCTCTTGACTTTGAGAGAAGGTTTGTTAATGCCACCTAACATCAATGACAGGACAAGGTCACCAGAAAGGATTCCTGGATAAGGTCAGTCTACAGAGAGGAAAGTCATGCTCATAAACTGAAACAAGGTAAATCAATGTGATGTGGTGAATGTAGGGGATTCTGTTTCTCAGCTTCCCTTCTGATTTTGATAACTATGTCTAGGACCATCAAAACGTATAATTTACAAAGAAAATAAATGCAAAGCAGTTCTCCATGCTACGTTAACTGCACAGCTCTAAAAAAAATAGTTATTTCCTGAGTCTTTATAAGAAAGTTCCTTCCAGAGAATAAAAGAAAGACAAGGAGGAATATTCCTTGTTCAGAAGATTTTCCCCATTTTCTCAGGAGAAAGGGAGATTTTAAAAGGAGTCTTTTTACGGAATGGGAAAGAAGGGGTTTTCCTGATGTACCCTAAGAATTGGTTCAAGAGGTCCTACAAGCTGAGATATTTCAGATGATGCCTTTTATTATTTACGAGGCCCATGAGGACCAGGATTTTGTCAAGTTCAAAACTCTACTCCTGAGATTAAAAGCACCAAGTACATAGTAATACTCAACAATATTTTTACTAAATGAAGGAGTAAAAATTGAATAATGACCTTTAGAGATCATCTTAAAGACATGTTAAGAGCTAAGAGAGAGTTCCTAAGCCAGAGGAGATCTCAGATCTAAAGACATTTGCAGAGAGAAGTGCCAAGCCCTGATGGCCAAGAACAGGAAGAGAAAGATCCAGAATCCCTTTCTAGGAACTATTTAGGGTTGGGAACGGTGCTCATGAAAAGGTAACCAGAAATAATATAAGCACTTCAGATACGTAGGTGCATGATGTTTCTGGGGTTTTTTTTTCAAGTGTTTCCTAAAATATTTTGTAGGATGTAATGCTATGTAGAGTGCTAGGGCGTCTAGGATTTGTTTGAGAGAACAAAGTGAAATTTGATGTTCTCTCCTAAAAGGACACATGTGTTCTTTATGATCTAGAAATCTCTAGGGCAGACGGTTCAGCTTAGAACACTCTATATGACTTGCAAGTGACTTTCAAGTACAAATCTCAGTGGCTTATCATAAAAATTCTACATGGCGAGTAGGGAAGGTATGGCTATTCTCATTTTACAGTTAAGGAAAGTGAAATCTAAAGAAAATAGGAGACTCTCCCAGGAAATAACAAAGTGAGCAGTTGGATCCAGATCTCTTGATTCCAAGATTATTGTAAATTTTTTCTTATAATAATACATCTGATGGGAGATATACAGCAGCTGGCTCACCAGCCTGAGCCACTTCCATCTAAATGAAGGAACTTGCTTGTTTGTCGTTTTATTTTGTTTGAAATGTTTTTTAAGATCAGTTAAAAAAGCAGACTCACAAAGTGCCTCAAACTCTTTGGGCAATGACCATCTTCATCAAGGAATGATAAAGACTCTCAATTTCAGAGCAAGAAGAAACTTAAAGATCTCTGGGCTCGGGTACCTTATTTAACAGGTGAGGATATGATGGTCATGGAGCCCAAGACAGACAAGAATACAACTTGTCCTAATCTCAGAGGTTGACTCAAATGACAAGTCAAATCAAATCCTTCCAGAGCCCAGCATAGTTTTTTAATCTCAAAGCAAACAGCATATGCTCTCAGGAAAGAAATAAGATAGAGCATTTCATTGTAGTATCTTTCTTATTCTCCTCTATTACTTTTTCTATTACTGTCAGTTTAACTTGTCATGACCACATCACAAACTCTTTTTAAACAGAGCCTAAGTGGAACGTCCATTCACTTACCCTGGGAATGACTATTGTGGATACAAGTTCTTCACGAGCAAATCAATTCCCTCCTGGCACATGGCTACGATTAAGGGGAAGCCTAACAAAATATGCATTCATTAAAAATTCAAGTACAGCAAAGCAAAATTAATTTTTAAAATTATGTACGGAAGTGCTGCCAGGAGTAATACTGAAAAGAAAGTCTTCTTGAGCAAAATGAGAGCCTGCACAACCACTTTTCTAAACTTGAAAAATTCAATTGATGTGAACCCAAAAGAACTGCAACTCAGCAAGCTTCAACTAGACTTAAATACTCCGAAACTGCACTGTGCCATTGAGTTTAAATTCCTTTAACACTCTGGCTCCCATTGACAGTAACTAATAGGCAGGGATTTTGTTTGTTTTCATTTTCTGCGACTTTTCTTTTTTTCTGTTGAACCAAACTGTTGCTTTCAAAAATCATTCCTGCATATTCAGGTACTACAAATTGCGAGCTTTAAGAATGGAATGGAGGGCTTCCCTGGTGGTGCAGTGGTTGAGAATCCACCTGCCAATACAGGGGACACGGGTTCGAGCCCTGGTCTGGGAAGATCCCACATGCCACAGAGCAACTGGGCCCGTGAGCCACAATTACTGAGCCTGCACGTCTGGAGCCTGTGCTCCGCAACAAGAGAGACCGCGATAGTGAGAGGTCTGCGCATCGCGATGAAGAGTGGCCCCCGCTCGCCGCAACTAGAGAAAGCCCTGGCACAGAAACGAAGACCGAACACAGCCAAAAATAAATAAATTAATTAATTAATTTAAAAAAAAAAAAAAAAGAATGGAATGGAACTGTGGAGGGAGGGTTGACCGAGGGGTAATGAAGCATGTCATATGTAACAGCCCATTATGAACCCAAGTAGATAAATATTTCCTCAATGGTAAAACGAGGAGGGCGGCCCTGGATACTCTAAGGCACGCTCCAGTTCCAAGATCTGTGACTGAAGATAAACACTGACTCAATCTAGTGATAAATCATTCATTGGGCTTCTTAAGAAATACTAAGCAGAATCAGCAGCTGACTATAGGATTTATAGTGCAGAAACCTCTGCACTGTCAGGTAATCTTTATTTTTAATTTGTTTCAGGGCCGTGGGGCTAGGAAGCCCCAAATGAAATCTCATTTCACTCAGAGCAGCAGATGCAATTGTTGTCTCAATTCACTTATTTGCTGTTATGAATCTGATAATTTTTTATGCTTGGGCCACAGTGAAAGTTCCCTTTGATACCCTGCATGTATCTTGCTAGATGCAAAATCTTGACAGAGAAAAGAGGAAAGATAATAAGCTGAAGGAAAGGAAAGGGGAACACTCTCCCTCCAAAAAGGTATAGAATAAAATTCAGTATTTTTTATGTCACTATATAAAGAATGATTTGTATATTGATCATCCTCTGTTGTTGCATTGATTGGGATCAAAGCCTGCCTTGCTGCAGTGAAACCAAGTTCTGTAAGCACCAGTTTTAGCCATCAGCTCTATTAATATACAGAAAAATACAAGGGCTAGGGGAAAATGCACATACCTATTTTTAATAGAATCGGGTCTAACATAACTCTTTTTATATTGAAGTATAGTTGATTTACAATGTTGTGTTAATTTCTGCTGTACAACAAAGTGATTTGGTCATACATATATACACATTCTTTTTTAAATATTATTTTCCATTATGGTTTATCACAGGATACTGATTATAGTTCCCTGTGCTATACAGCAGTACCTTGTTTTTTATCCATTCTATATATAATGGTTTGCATCTGCTAACCCCAAACATAACTCTTGATCCTATCAGGTTTTGAGTAGAAGTTAGTCATGTCATTAAAATGGTTAACACTTGAATATTTGTTTTGTGCTGAGCTCTGTTCGTAATTTTCTTCATGTATATTAAGTCTTGCAACATGCTTATAACATAGGTGTAATTTTTATCACCATTTTTCTCATGAAAATAACTTAGAGAATTTTAGGGACAGTACTGAGTTGAACAGTGTACCCCTCAAAATTCATGTCCAGCCAGAACCTGTGAATGTGACCATTTTTGGGAATAGGGTCTTTATAGATATAATCAAGTTAAGATGAGATCATATTTGATTGGGGTGGGCCCTAAATCCAATATGACTGGCGTCCTTATTAGAAGAAGAAAATTTGGAAGCACAAAGGCACATAGAGAATGCCATGTGAAGACAGAGGCAAGGATTGGAGCGATGTGTCTACAAGCCAGAGAATACCAAGGACTGTCAGCAACCACAAGAAGCAAGGAGAGAGACCTAGAACAGATCCTTTCCCTGCAACTCAGGAAGGAATAAAGTTCTGCCTACACCTTGATTTTAGACTTCTGGTCTCCCAAACTATGAGACAATACATTTCTGTTGTTTTAAACCACCCAATTTTTGGTAATTTGTTATGGCAGCCCAAGAAAACTAATACAGGGACTTCTCCCCAAATCCATTCAGCTATGATTATAATTCAGACAATCTAGCTTCAGAGTTCACATGCTTAACCGTCATCCTTCACAACATCCTCTGGCTCCTGGTACTGACACTGGAAGGAAAAGAGAACAAATGGGGAGAGAGAACTACATTTCTGTACATTTGCCTCCTGCTATGTTACAGGGAGTGAAGATTAATCAAAGTTGGCCTCGGTTATTTTTTTAATAAATAACCACTACTATCTTAACTTCTCTTAGTTTCATATCAATTTCTTCATCTGTAAAATGGTATACTAGAGCTCAATGGATTTTTTGAGGATTAAATGAGTTAATACATCAATAGTGCTTATGAGAGAGGGGGGCATTATCAGTAACTATAATTGCTCATATAATTGTCATAATTGCTATCATCATCATCATCATCATCAACAGCATCATCACTACTGACTTTCAACACGTAGTTGAGGTTTTCTCAGACCTGGGTTTGCATCTCATTTCTGCTTCTTTTTTCCTGTGTAGCCTTGGGCAAGTTATTTAACCTTTCTGAGCCTTTTTATTGGACACTGGGATATTCATGTAAGCCCACATCATGGAGTCACTGTGAAGATTAGAAATAACATACACAAAAACTCAAGCCGGTGGTTGAAATACAGTAAGCAGAGGCTCACAATACATGGTAGTTCTTATTGTTATCATAAACTACTCCAGTGTGCAGTAATCTTTTCAATCAAGAAATGCCTACATTTCTCCAAACTGAATTATTCTAACTGCAATTCAGGCATTTTCTCTATTCTTCTACATTCAGTGATGTTGAAGGCATTTAGGTAACTGGCTTTTGAAGAATAAACTTTCCTAATCCCTAGCGAGAGACAACATTATCGGTAAAGGTGAACATTTCTAGAAAACATGCATTTTTCTCTAGATATCTGAACCTACATTTAAGCAAGAAAAAATCGAACCTTTAAAAACTGTCTTTGTGAAAGTGAATATTGAAACATCTTCTAGAAAGATAATGAGATGGATGAGCTAATGAGAAATCTCTTCCTGTGCTTCGTGAAATATGGGTTTCATATTACTTTTTATTTTTTCCTAGCATTTCTCCCATCCCATACCCTTACCTGCCTATGTTCGTGTGCCCTTATGGATTAGTTCTTTTATTTATTCGTAATTTTACACATACATTTAGATAAATGCCTGTGTAAGTGGTGAGATGAACGGTTAATGAGAGGAGTTGTGGCTGATAAGCAGGAGTAACACCTTTCAACTTTGTCAGGGATACAAGGTAATTTTGCTGGAGGAGTGACATTATAATGAACACCAAGGTGGGATCTCCATTATATCTTTTCTTCTCAGCCCAATTCTCTCCCTCCGTCCCTTTTGTGTTGCTATGCAAATGTCTAACTTAATTCTAGAAGGAAGTAGTCTTCTTTAACCCCACTTTATGTTGTAAAGAATGTTACACACACAGAGACAAAAGCCTATCAGGCAGAGAGGGGAGTCTCATCTCCACAGTCCTTAATCCCTGGAAATTCTTCAAGAACCTCCGCATAGTCTATGGGTGTGCTGGCATTTTAAAGTTCAGGCAGCTAAGTGGAAAATGGTAGAAGTAGGGTATCAGAGACAGGAAAGAGAAAATGAAAACCTTTTAGTTATCTGTGGTCTTCACCAAATATTTCTAGGTGCCTCCTCTTCAAGGCTCATAATAGGAATGTACTTCTTAGGTGGAGTCCATGTGAATACTTCTGCCTGGTATATGTGAGTGCAAGTCATGGATGCCATTTCCCAGATAAAGCATTTAACCTGAATGTGAGACCTTCCGGAACTCCCTTTTTCCCTCTGCCATGGCCACCAGCATGGTGTATAGCAAAAAGAATAATTGGGGGAAGAGGTCTTCAGCACTGCGAGTTTGCCCAACAAAATCCTGGGTCCCAGAACATGATGGGCAAAGCAAGAGTCCCCAGGACACCTGCTGTGAGCATGTGTTACGTGACAGAACTAAACCTCCATTGTTCTTAGTCACTGAGCATTGGGAGTTGCTTGATATGAAGCATAATAACCCAGTCCATCTTCATTTTACAGAGAATAATAACAAAAGTAGCTGCCATCATTTAAAGGAATGGAAAAGAAGTTCTCAGCAATACCAAGAAGAGGCTTAGGGGCTGAGAAAGGCTACACCACCAGCAACCCCACTTCCATAGACTCAGCACAACCGATCACTCACTACCACTTCTCTGATGTGGAAATTCTTCTTTTAGTACTTCTGTATAAGGGCTATGCAAGAGCAGATTCAAATAACTCCCCAATCCTTCTTTCAACCAGATCGTTAACCCTAAATACCTCCCAAGTAGAAAGCAGAAAAGTATCACCAGTATGTGCTTCAGTATCACACACACAGCTCTGCTGCCTCCTCCTGATCTGTGTCCTTCCCTGCCCTCTTGTCACAAGTTGGGTTCTCTGGAAATGAACGCCCTGATGGAGTTTTGTAGAAATATATTTGTTAGGGATCCACACTTATAAAAAAAAAAGGAAGAAGTGAAATCAGAAATGAAGAAAGGGAAAAGTTGAACTTCAGTGCAGTTCCCACAAAGCTACAGCTCACCCATCTGGGAGCCCTGGAGCAAATATTGTCCATCAGAATGACCAGCACTGGGCAGAAATGGCCAGCTTCAGTGCCAGAGGCATGACTTGATACCTCCCAAGCGCAGAGACAGATCCTGACCATCCTGAGAGCTGGAAGCTGCCTGATGACCTAACTCCCCACACACAGTTTAGCATCAAATCCTTCCTTGAATGGGAATCCAGGTGGAGCACCTCCGTGTCTAACACACCTCCCTCACAAAAAGCCCTCCTTCCATTTACCAGAAGAAGGTTCAGACCAAAAATTAAATCTCATTTCTCTGAGTCATCAGATTCTAACTGACTTCATTGTAATGTGTGGGAACTCTGAGGTAATCATACCGTAAAGCATTTCAGGTAACCTCCAAATTGGTTGGCCTGCTTCCAGTTTCTTCCCACTCAAGTTGAACCTGCAAGCCACAATGAGATAAATTTTCATGAAACACCTCTATCACATCACCTTCATGATGTGACCTTCAAAAACCTTCGTAACTTCCATTTGCCAAATTCCTTAGGCTTGCCCTATGGATGCGTGTGCATCTCTAGCAGAGGGGATTTTCTCCCCACTCTGCAAAGAGGTGCTCCCCTCCAAATACTCTCAGAGCTCCCAACCACTGGTTTTGACTTCACTATGTCTATACTTCTCTACTCCAGAACCCTTTTCCACCTTTTCCTTTTGTCAAAATCTTTCACAACCCTTAATTCCCAACTCAGCTGTATCTTCCTCTGAGATGCCCTTCCTGACCACCCAAAGTCCACAGTGAGTATTCTCTGCCTTCTATGAACTCTTAAAACATAGCCTACTTTTTGATGATGGCCATTCTGACCACTGTAAGGTAATACCTTAATGTAGTTTTGATTTGCATTTCTCTAATAATTAGTGATGTTGAGCATCTTTTCATGTTTTTGTTGGCCATCTGAATATCTTCTATGGAGAAATGTCTATTTAGGTCTTCCACCCATTTTTTGATTGGGTTGTTTGGTTTTTTGATATTGAGCTGCATGAGCTGTATGGGAAGGAAATCCAAAAAAGAGGGGATATATGTATTATGTATGGCTGATTCACTTTGCTGTACAGCAGAAACTGACACAGCAGTGTAAAGCAACTATATAATAAAAATAAATAAATAAAAAAAAATAGCCTATTACCATGCTTTGTTGATATTTCATAAAAATAAATAAAAATAGCCTATTACCATATAAATAATAAATTAAATAAATAAATAAAATAAAATAGCCTATTAAAAAAATAAAACAAAATAAAATAAATAAATAAAAATAGCCTATTACCATGCTTTGTTGATATTTCATTTGCATAGGACTCTAGATCCAGGGCTCGGGATAAACCCTTACTCAGTATCCTTTGTGCCTTTTGCAGTGGCTCACTAGAGGTGAGGAAGAAAGAGCCAGGGACCACTTACTGGCCAACTACTCTCAGTTTCCTTGCCTGTAAGAAGGAGAGAATGAATTGGATGTTTCTCTCTGTCATTTTGAGCTCAGGTATTCTATGACTGATTGTCGAGCAAGGAATGGACTGTCAGATCAGTCTTGTGGCAGACTGAAGTTATCTTCAGTAATTTCTATGAGAAAGAGATAAAGGAACAGGCATTATCTAGCCAAGCCATTAAGTCACTAAGAGAAAAGCAGTGCCTTAGGTTGGGTTTGGGTGAATCACACAACTCATCTCTATTAGTGAAGAAACGGTCTCAAGAGCCTCTCAAGTACAGGACAACAAGGAAACAATCAGCAAGAAATGAAAGTCATCTCTCTCCTCTAGGACTCTGAAAGAGGAAATAGTCTTGGACGACAGTGTCAAACAATCAGCAACTATTTACTGAAGTCCACTTGATGATCATCAAAGTCTTTAGGCCGTGTACCAAAGACATACAGGGTGAGTCTCCTGTCTTAAACGACCTTCCAATCTAGTGTGGCAGGCAAAAATGAGACATGAAACAACAATATCTATAAGTCAGCATGGAATTAAGTTCTGTGTAGTGGAACTGGGTTTGACTACAGACCTCACCTCCTCACCTCTATAGAGCGAATCGTCTCAGGCATTAACTAATGTTTCTAACTCTCATGTGTGAAAATGTAGGTGTTGGGAGGATTAAATAAGATAACATAAGTAAACTGCAGTCCTGGTACACTGTAAGAGCTCAATAAATATTTATCATCATCATCAACATCATAGTTTTAAATGCCAGTGAGTGTTCAGACTTATGCACTGGAGTAACCTGGCAGAACTTCCCAAGACAGGCAGAAAGGAGTGGGGCCATAAAGATGAGGTGTGGGGTGAGGGAAGACCTTTACAAGTGAGAGAAAAACAAAATGAATTTGGATCCATATGACCAACTGAGAATCCTATGCAGAAATAGCCTTTGACAATGGCCTTTTGAAGTGTGGGTGGCCCAAGTTGTATACACTCTCCTGTGGCTGGTGGATGGTCTAAATATTTGCCTCACCTTGGACTCCACTGCACCATGGATGCAAAACTGGAAGAAGTGTAGATGCTGGGAGCCCCTGTCCTACTCAATTTTAGAATTCAACTACAAATTTTGGCAAAGTGAAAATTGTGCTTTTTCTACTACAGACTTCAAAGGAATTGTTTCATAAAGGCTGGGCACTCTCAACAACAGCATATTGTGGAATATGAGGGTATGGTAACACTAGCAGTATCTAGGAGTTATTGGGCAAATCCCACCTATCTTTTTCATAATAACCATTTTCCCTGAAAGGTTTTCTGTATCATCGTGGCTACTGGTTAAATTAAGCTTTAAGGAAAAATAACAGAATAATTAATATTAGGTTCTGTAGATTTCCAGTAATAAACATCACTAATGCTTCATTTTGGGGCCACTGGCAACTAATTTAAACTTTTTTCTCATTATATAGTCAATTTCCTTAATTCGAGGAGGCCACATTATTTTTCTATTAGCTTTTGGTCTTCCTCCAACTTGTCTTAATCAAAATGCTTATTGTGTCTTGCCATTAAGGATAATCTAGTTCCTCTATAGATAACAAACTGCACATTAAAAAAAAAGAGAAGAAAAAAATTCAGTTGCTGCCACACAATTTCACTGCTTCTTCCAAGTGAAAACAAAAATATTTGCAATTCAACAGTATGGAGCTATCGCAGGACAAGGGCTAATGGCAGTTAAATGAAATATTCTTTGCCAACAGCATTGTGCAAATTAAAGTTCTTTACTTTGAATGTTGAATGATCTGAACTACGTTTTCCGCATTGCCATTGCCACTGGAAAGAGGAGAAGAAACTTTGTAAACATTTCATTTCATTTTCCTTCATCACATACTCACTGAGTCCCTACTGTGTGCCAGGCAACTGTTCTGGGCTCTAAGGATGGATGTAACCATGAGTAAGACAAAGTCTTTGCTCCCACTGAGCTTAAACTCAAGTAGGAAATCAGCCAGCCAGCATACAGGTACATATTGGGTGGAGGTAGAATCTATGAAAGTACATAAAGAAGGTAAAAGGGAAGTGGGAGAGAGCGCCAGGGGATGGGGAGGAGTCCTGTGTCATATAGTGTGATAAGGGAAGAGGTATCCAATAAAGGACACTTGATCAGGGACCTGATTGAAGTGAGAGAATAAGCGACGTAGATACCACAGTAACAGGCTAAAAACACCCTCTCCAACACTTGCATATGCTTACACGTGCTCAGCAATGAACAGTCTGGGTAAACAGATTTGGAAGGGCTTTTCACTCATCCAAATTCTCTAAACTTGTAGTGCTACCAGAACTTAGGTCTCTCTCTTTAAAATGTTAATAAACGGTTGCCTGCTTAATTTTGACTCCAAGGGAAGACTGTAAATCTGAGAGGCGGCCATTCTGTTATACATCATGCATATTGCAGAAATCAGCAGGCTCCAACTGCCCAGAAGGCTGAACAAAAGTGGGATTTATACTCCTCCCTCTCTGACCTTTCACACATGAATCAAATAATATATTCCCAAAGAAGAATGAGAAATTGACACAGTCTGTGCCAGCATGTAGATAAGGTTGGGACCTGTGTGTATCGATGGTTACACTCGGATCTCGTGTCCCTCTGCCATATGGAAATTAATCTGGCTCAGGCCCTGCTGATCGCTGGAATTAATAACCATCCTTACACAGTACCAGCCAGTCACCACAGAAACGTGATCCTGAATGGAGCCGGAGTCATCAAGTGCAACCCAGCCATCACCTGCTCCCATTCCCCACTTTGTCAAACTTAAAATTAAACATAGTCACAAACCACTTACAGAGAGGACAGATTTCCGCAGCCCTTAGGAATCCTGGAAGCAGCTTTCACAAGGTCACAGTACCAAATCCAGGCCGTACCCTTTCATTCAGTCCTACTGACTGCTACTTAAAAGCAAAAAGCTCCAAGAGCTCAAAACTAGATTTTCAGCTCCCAGAGGATTTTAATTTGCTAACTAGTAGAAGCAGGAAAAGGAGACTCATAAAAGAAGGAAATAATGGAAATCGACGACTTGGTAGAGACAGAATACAGAGGGGAAAAAATTAAAGATGCAGCAGAACCCAGCAGTAGGTTACAGCACAGAACAAAAGTGTATGCTGACTCTGAGCTAGGTTTGCCATTTCCCATCTTTGTGACTCTGAGTTCCATAATCTCTCTATTCCTCTGTTTCCTCAGTTGTAAAATGGAATGAACAGTAACCCCTTCTGATGAGGGCTATAACTTATACCGTGTGCCCATGAGACAGTGAGTATGCATGTCTATGATGGTGACTTTTACTCTACATTCTAAGGGCAGCCTTTTGCCCTAATTACGATTCACTTTGCAGCATTTGATATGAAAAGACCCAGCCACTGTAACCATTTGTATCTATTCTGATCCACACTGGAGGTTTTGTTATTTAGCATACCGAATGTTAGAAATGGGTTTTCATTAGTGAAATGACTGGGTTTGACTTAACGGGTATTAGTACTGGGTTTTCATTAATTAAAACTAGTGATGTTTAAGATGTAGATTGGCTAATATATTATAAATGTATTTTTCACCACTCCATGGACAAGGAATAAGACCCTAGAATTTCTTCACTCTTAGAAGTAGTGTCCTGGGCTTAATTCCTAAAGAACTGTTCCTAAATAACTCTTGGTTCTGAGGGATTAACCAACTGAAATTGACTAGATGGCTAGCCAATTTCCACTCTAAAGTGTTGTCATATTTGCTTTGGGGGAGCCTTTCATGCGAGGACCAGTCAGATCTCCCCAAAACACACAGATTTTATAGAACAGGTTAAAACTATCATTTCATACCTTCTCACTTAGAAATGTGTGTAGTGTTTCTACCATCTGTTTAAGATGACACAATAATTTGTTATATATTTTTGAAATGTTTCCATCGTATTTATCCTTTCAAATTTTGGCAACTGCAAGCATGAGTTTCAGTTATATGAAAATGTCACCTATATGAAACACTCCATTTCCAGTGAAGTTCACATTTTCAGGTACTGATTTTTGACTTGTTACTGCAAAAATGTTGCACCTAAGTGATTCACACTGTTGGGAAACAACTCCTCATGGGTCTCTCACATTTGTGTACATGTTGAATGCACAAGCACTACTGTCTGACTTTATTCTGGACTATTTTTTCAAGGATATTTGTATGGCAAACAACTTTGAAAGACAAAGACAGTGTCTCCCTTTGGAGCAAAGGGCAGGTTTATTTACTGTCCATTATAATAAATATAATGTCTCTGGTGCAAAGTTCAGGCAGGATAATTGTCCGTTATAAAATATATAGGTTTTCTAAACTTGGGATTCCTCTCCTATAATGCACTTTACTGTGTATGCAAAACTCACCCAACCCTCCAAGTGTTGGCCTGTGGGAACTGGGGCTCTGGGAACCAAAGTAAAACGATGATAAAGTGGCTCTGGCTATTGCTGTAAGAATAAATCATCTTTTCTCTATCATCTAGGAATCTTGTGTCCTCTGTCAGCATCCATCATACTGTGGCATGCTACCCTGTTAGCTTGTATGTAGGGTAAAATCTCAGATTGTTCACAGTTTTTGACACACATCAACTCTGAATCAATTTTACTTCAAGTAAATAATCGTGATGAATGCCATGAAGTCCAAAGATGAGCGGGAATACTATGGAGACCTCAAGAATTTTCAGCAAAGAAAAGGGAGAGAACAATTATCATTCTACTTTGGACAGAATCATGACTGAAAGCTGCAAAGTCTTGGTGTCAGAATTGATTGCAAAAGGAGAGTTATAATGTTAAAGAGAGTCAACTCTTCTCAAGTGCCTCCAAGCTGACTGGAAGCATCTGTTTACATGAATATAATTAAAATTCCAAATATAAATGATTATTTTTTAGTCATTGAAGAGATATCCTCTGAAAATGTACTAAATAATACGTTTGCCTATTTTTTAAAAAACAGTAATTTTTTCTTTAAATATTTGACTTGTTTTTCTTTATTGTATCTGATAATGCAAGTACTACATAGTCATTATAGAAATTATTAAAAATTGTGTAAAATTATGAGTATTAAGAATGTACTCGTTGGAGTTCCACTCCTGGAACGGCAGTGTGAGGAGCTCCATTGCCCCAACTCCCTAGTGAAACAGTCATAACTTTTGAAATTATTTTTAAAAACATTTAAAATTGTTCTAATTTAATTAGGACAATTGAGCTGTCAATTAAAAGAATAAAGAAAGAAACATATATTCATAAAAATCTACTAAGTCTTGCTAAGAACAGCTGGAGTCTGTGACATCTGAGCCACCCCTCCCATTCACCTCAGCATGACAGAAGCTCCACTCTGGATGGGTGTGGCCAACAAGATAAGGCTTCACCATCATTCAGCTCTCAGTCAAGGGATCAGTGTTTGACTGGGAGAGGCAGGACATCAGGATTTCTCACCACCCTCCCTCCAGCTCCAAGTTTCAGAGGCTAAGTTCCTGACAGGGGGGCTGAGAGGCCAGAGGCTCCTTCTCCCACCTATCTACTACTCACAGGGCAGGAGGTTTACCACAGGTACAGAGAGCAGGGAATACTGAAGTCCCAATGTTCTTCATCCCAGCTCATTCACAGGGTAGAAGTTTCACCCAGGAGAAAGAAGCCAAGAAGATTACAAGCTACTGTCTCTACCGAGTACCCTCCTTTTTCTAAAGCAAGGGTGTCTCAAGAAGCAGGTCACTGTACCGATCCCCATCTGAGGAGTAACTGGGAGATTCTCATCAGGGGAGAGGATGTCCCTAAGAACAAAGAAGTTTGAATATGTCCCCCAAAACACCTGATATTATCTGGAAAAGTGTGGGGAAGTTCAAGTTTAAGGATGCTCTCAAAAAAAGGAAAGTAGATTTGGGTAGTGTGCAATTATGAAAAAGTTGAGAGCTTCATGAGAGCAGTAACCTAAAATATAGACCAGGTAACCAGAGAGAATCAGGGGGAAAAAAATCAGCTAAAAAGGGATTTCCTGGGTTCAGAACAAATCACAGACTGGTCTCAAAAACCACTCCTGAAAAGGTGTCTGGATTTAGCTGGATAAGATGGTAGAGCAATTTATGCCCCCGAACATTGCTGAAAACAATAGAACGACCAGTTGGAAATTAGTGGAACCTAATAGCTGGATGTCATACAAACAGAGGCAGACAGATTAAGAGTGATATCAGGGAAAGAGAGAGAGGCTTATTAAAACCATTAACCCAGAGTGACTGTGTGAATACCCATGTCTTAGTCATCAAGAAGAGCAACATCAGAGGCTTCATGCTGCAGATGAGGGAAATAAACTTCACTAAAATGCTCCAGTCAATTCATCAAACAAATAAGCAAGCAAATAAAAACAAACAAAAAAGCCAAGGTGGACCCCAAAGGGGATCAGCATCTAAGGTTGCTATAACATGCTGCCTAAAATGTCCAGTTTTCAACAATAATTACTAGACATGAAGAGAAATAAGAAACTGTTACCCATACATAGAGAAAAACCAAGCAATAGAAACAGACTTTAGGAAGCCTCAGATGGTGGATTTAGCAAAGGCTGCAAAGCAGCTATAATAAATACATTTAATGAAAACTATGTTTAAAGAAATAAAGGAAGGTATGATGACAATTTCTGACTGAACAAAATCACTGAAGAAATCAAAATTATAAAAAAGAACTAGGGGCTTCCCTGGTGGCGCAGTGGTTGAGAATCTGCCTGCCAATGCAGGGGACACAGGTTCGAGCCCTGGTCTGGGAAGATCCCACATGCCACGGAGCAACTAGGCCCGTGAGCCACAACTACTGAGCCTGCGCGTCTGGAGCTTGTGCTCTGCAACAAGAGAGGCCGTGCCAGTGAGAGGCCCGCGCACTGCGATGAAGAGTGGCCCCCGCTTGCCGCAACTAGAGAAAGCCCTCACACAGAAACGAAGACCCAACACAGCCAAAAACTAAAATAAATAAATAAATAAATAAAATTAAAAAAAAAAAAAAAGAACTAAATGCAAATTCTGAAGTTGGAAAGTACAGTAACTAAATGAAAACAGTTGCTAAAGGGGCAAACAATAGATTTGAACTGGAAGAAGAAAAAAATCAGAGAACTTAAAGATAGATTGATACAGACTATGCAATCTGAAGAACAGAGAGAGAAAAGAATGAAGAAAAAACAGAGCCTTAAAGAAATGTGGAACACCACTGTGTGCAACAACACACACATATAGGAAGTACTATAAGAGGACAAAGAGACAGGACTGGAAAAAATATGCAAAGAAATAATGGCTAAAAATCTCCCATAAGAAAGACATTAACCTACACATCCAAAAGCTCAATGAACTCTAAGTGGGTAAAATGCAAAGATATCCATCAACAGTTAAAATAGTGAAAGGCAAAGAGAAAATATTGAAAGCAGCAAGAGAAAAGAACTCATCATACACAAAGGGTCCCCAGTAAGATTAGTAACTGACTTCTCATTGGAAACCATGGAAGCCAGAGGCAGAGGCAGAGGCAGTGGGATAATGATTTAAGTGCTAAAAGAAGAAGAGGAAAAAAACCCTCTCATCAAAGAATCTTATATCCAGCAAAACTATCATTAAAAATAAAGGTAAAATTTAAAAAAATACAAAACTGAGACACAAAAACAGAGAGAAGATCGTGCTAGCAGATCCACCTTATAAGAAATAACTGAAGGAAGATTTTTCAGGCTGAAAGTAAGTGCCTCTAGGTAGTAATCTGAATACACACACAAACAAGAGCACCAGTACAGGCAATGTGATAATTATAAAATACATTTGGGAACATACTCTGTATACCACTTTGCAACCTGCTTTGTTCACTTAGTACTGTATTTCCAAAGAAAAATGATTGTGATAAAGTAAGAGATTTAGAGAAATTATTTGTAGATTAAAAAATCCATAAAGTGGTCCAGTGGCGTAAGGGAAACTAGTAAAGCTCCTAAGAAGATGTGAAACTACTAAAAATTAGCCTATTGATTGAGGAAATAGGTGTCTTAACTCTATCCCCTAATATACCATTTGTGTCCCATATGAGATTTTGCTATTGATGCCTTTTGAGATTTTTAATTCTCATGGAAAAAGTGAACTTATTAAGTGGTATAAAAAATCAAAAAATCTTGGCTAAAAGGCAATTAGCTAATGGGCAGTGTGGCTGGGCAGCTGGCAGTGAGGTTCAGTGAGTAAAACATTGGCCTAGAGGAGAGCATGCCTTAATTAAGTTTTAAGTTGAAACTGCTCCTAATTCACTGTCCTCTTCTAGGCAGGCAGTCAGACTGTTAGGAGTACTCACACTAGCAAAAGCAGTCATGGGTGGTGGTTATTAAAAAGACTGACAGTATTACCCTGAACTTTAGCCAGGTGTCATGGAACTTGAAGTTGGGAACCAGAAAGTTAGGAACTGAGTCAGGGGTGTTACCTTCTACCTCTTACTCTTGCCCTTTGTTACTGCCAGTTCTTGCCCCCCTCAGAATCTGCTAGGTTACCCTCGATGCAGCAATGAGCCATCTACTTCCACGTCTCCTACTCCCTCTCAGTTCAGGCTCACACATGCCTCACGTGAATGGGTGCTGATTGCAGCCTTGACTGTAACAGTCCTTTCAGCTCAAGGAATTACTGACCACCTTTGGTCTCTTAGTTAAAATTTTGGAGAGAACAAATTGCAGTGGCTTAGTCCAACTTATAGGTTAATTCCTCTCTACGTCTCCAAGTTGAAGCAATCTCCTGTGAAAAAGAAATTCATGTACGGTTGTCCCACCAAGGGTGGCAATTAGGGGCAGCTAAATTCAAAAAGAATATAGGTGTGTGTTGTCAAAAATTCAGAAACAGTAAAAATTAAAACCAGACCAGTAAAATATTATTTAGTAAGAGTTTATTTTGCACAAAAACACAGTTTATGAACTGGGAGTCTTCAAATGCAAAACCAATAAGAAGCTCAGAGGCATGACATTATGGGATGATGGCTTATAAAGTGAAAATGAGGAGGCAGTTTAACAGTCACAATAATTGGTTATTACAATGAGGTTTCCAGATGGCAGGGGACTGGTTAAAAGTGACTCTCATACAACTTTAGGAAGATGACTTAAGTTTCTTTTATGATTATCAGAGGCATTTACCAGAGATAACCCAAGTTAACTTTTGCTTATGTTCATGGAATAAGCTAGATTTAGTTTTGCTTATGTGGCTTAAATGGTTTTGCGTGCTTGGGGAGTTTCAAGCCTGGTCTCTATTTTTACAGTCTCAGTGTCTGTTACATTGTTCTTTATTAAGTTACTGCCTCTTTTATCTACAATACTCATCTATAAAATTCTTCTCTGTGGCTCCTTCGATTCAACATAGAATAGTCTACTTCTCCAGGGATACATGAATAACTAGTACCCAAAGGCTTTCTGAATTCTTGAGTGTTCTGCACACCCACTGGCATGACACGGGACGATCTTCAGGTACCGGACAGTGCCAGAACTAGGTCATACTGTGTTCTAGCCCCCCACTCACTCCCCCAGCCCACCCCCAACACTACCAGCATACCTGGTACCTTCTTTGTAACTTGGAATTCCATATTCTCTTTGGTTTATTTTCAAAGAACCAGGCTCTAGCCTAGGCATCTGACTTGAGAATTTTCCCAGTTACATTTTGAAAGAGATCCCCACTTATTTCTTTTTCTACATGGAAATGCTTACGCATATCTGACATTAATTAAAGGACTAATTTAATAGCAATTCTAAGAAAAATAAGCCAATCTCTAAATATTCAACCTCATTCTCTCTTCTCTGCATATTGCAAATAAAGTCAATCCTATAAGTAATGTGTAAGCCATAGTGTGAGCAATTTGAGTCCTTAATTGGATGAATATATCTGAGGCCGACTGACAGAACTTATGTTATCAAGTTGCTACTGTATGTCTTCAATGCAGAATTTCCAACAGATGTACTCACTGGGGGCTGAGGGGGGGGAGGCAGACACAGCATTGAGGATGAATCAAAGGAGAAAGTGAAAGTGGATTTTACCAATAAAGTAAGCTCAAGTTGCTGTCTTCACAAGCCCTTCAAAGCACAGTGGCAAATCTGTTCTTGCCCTCCCCTGATTTCCCATCATCTGTGACCTAAAACACTGGCCCTCTTGACCGACAACATGGTGGTCCAGAAACACTTTTACTAAAAATCTAAGGAATGCCCAATAAATCTCGAAAAAAATTCTACTGGATAATCTAACTTATAGCTTGATTATATTTAGCTCAGAATCTTATTAGAGCCTCATACTCGTCTTTAACTATTTTCTTCTACCACAATTAGACTGTTAGTTCTTTATCAAAAAAAGATTGGGGGCTTTCCTGGTGGCGCAGTGGTTAAGAGTCTGCCTGCCAATGCAGGGGACGTGGGTTCGGGCCCTGGTCTGGGAGGATCCCACATGCCGCGGAGCAACTGGGCCCGTGAGCCACAACTACTGAGCCTGCGCGTCTGGAGCCTGTGCTCCGCAACAAGAGAGGCCGCGACAGTAAGAGGCCCGCGCACCGCGATGAAGAGTGGCCCCCACTTTCCGCAACTAGAGAAAGCCCTCGCACAGAAACGAAGACCCAACACAGCCAAAAAAATAAATAAATAAATAAAAACATGTCAATTCATTTAAAGAAAAAAAAAGATTGGGCCATATTTTTCTTCTGAATCCTACTGGAATTCTTAATATATTATTAGCTAAATGCATAGTAGACACTCAAAAATGCTTATCCCTTTGAATCAAGTTGAACATATGGTCTTTTAGGATCTAAATCAGCCATTCCAGTTTACCCTGGAAGTTAACTTCCATTTTCCTTAGCAAATGGAGCAGGGAAAAAAAGAAAATCACATATATGAAAAGCCAGCATGCTCATAGAACAATAGATAATAAAACACCAGAGGGTTCCTCCCTTAGATATTGTCTAAGGTATTCATTTTACTGAGGAAGAAACTGAGAATGAGAGGGGTAAGCTACCTGCTCGAGGCACATCGTTCATCACAATCTTGGCCCCTTCTCTGCTCTCATCATTCCAACTGCTGAACAATTATTAAAAAGTCAAAAAAGACCTCGATCTTGCTCTACAGTCATTCTGCACCAGTCTGCCAAACTTCTTGTTACTGGTGATTTGCAATCTCTCAAAGGGGACAGTTATTCAGCAGGCTTTCACAATGCCTTGAATGTCTCCATTCATTAGTGTCGCTTTTCCTTTTCCGTTACACGAAGTCATCCACAGAATTCGCCCATCAAAATTCTGCCCCCTCCTTCATATTCAAAGCAGGGTGGTTATCACTGCTTCTTCCTATCTAAATAAGCCAAATAATTATGGCACATTCCCTAGAATGGATTCTCAGGGGTAGCAAAAGGATGAGTAAACCTGGAAAGGCACTGCTTTAAAAGTTTCTCTTACTGAAGGGTGAAGGATCTATCTAGGATCAGGTAACAGTCATGGAAACCTCAATCTCACATCAACCAAATAATAAGAGGCAAGTACAGGAGACTTTCCATCCATAAGGAAATGTATTCCTCTTCGAAGAGGAATATACAGAGACTGAAAATGACAAAGCTATGAGTTAGGAACTTGGCAACTTGTCTCTTAGGGACTTCTAAAAACATTCATTTCCAACACAGATTCTATGCAGTCTTTGCAAAGGAAAACATCTCTAATGCGTGCGGGCTTTCTCTAGTTGGGGCGAGGGAGGGGCTACTCTTCGTTGCAGTGGGCAGGCTTCTCATTGTGGTGGCTTCTCTTGTTGTGGAGCACGGGCTCTAGGCGTGCGGGCTTCAGTAGTTGTGGCACACAGGCTTAGTTGCTCCACGGCATGTGGGATCTTCCCGAACAGGGCTCGAACCCATGTCCCCTGCATTGGCAGACAGATTCTTAACCACTGCACCACCAGGGAAGCCCCCATCATGGGATTCTTATACCATGTAACATCACTCTGTCCAGGCTTGACACCATGGTCCAGTGAGGCATTAATTACATTCTGCCCTCAGGCTTCAATTAGTGGATCATGATGTGGACTCATCAGAGGAACTACATGTCTTTACAGAACACTAAAAATTGTCGGGGCTTCCCTGGTGGCGCAGTGGTTGAGAATCTGCCTGCCAGTGCAGGGGACACGGGTTCGAGCCCTGGTCTGGGAAGATCCCACATGCCGCGGAGCAACTAGACCCGTGAGCCACAACTACTGAGCCTGCGCGTCTGGAGCCTGTGCTCCGCAACAAGAGAGGCCGTGACAGTGAGAGGTCCGCGCACCGGGATGAAGAGTGGCTCCCACGTGCCGCAACTAGAGAAAGCCCTGGCACAGAAACGAAGACCCTACACAGCCAAAAATAAATATAAAAATAAATAAATAAAATAAATAAATAAATGAAACCTCTAAAAAAAGAAAAAAATTGTGGAAGTGCAAGCATGCATCTTGATGACACATTATCTAGGGATCCCAGTTAGCCATTCTGTCATTAAGAGACCTCCACCCCAAGTAAAGGAAGATGGAGTGTAGAGTTTGGGAGCAGACAAATGGTTTATGGCAGAATTACAAACACCAAATGGAATGGAAGCTACAAAATCACATTTGCACAGATTTCAGCTGAGGAGAAAAAGGAAAAGAGAGAAAGGAGATTTCTCTCTTGGTGATATGTAACTTCATTTGGTTCTCACAATGCTGGCATTTGTCTTGTTGTTATTAGTTTCTTCTCTCAAACTCAAGAAAGAGCAAGAGTAGAGTTTTTACTTAATATGTTCTCCAAAGTGAATTTACAACCATTCGTAAAGTAGAATATATTATAAAATAGGGGAATAATTGTCCTAAGTGACAATAATCATTTTAGAACAAGATCATCAGGGTGGGATTTTGAATCCATGTTGAGTTTCCAATACAGCAAAGCTTTTCAACCATCTGCATTTTGGTCCATGACCTCACTCACTAAATCTAAATCTTCTCTCAGTCATTACTGGTATGGATTCTGGGGAAGCAGGACCATAAGAAATTTCACAAACTAAACTGATTTACTACTCAGACTTAGAATAAAATAAACACAAGTTATCCTAGATTAATGGCATAGCTGAATATGTCCAGGGGAAAGCTTTATCAGAGTTCCATCTGCAACAGAATCTGAAAGATCTGTGACCCTCCGAGCAAGTATTTCTGCTCACTCCCACAGGTCTAGATCAGCTCGGTTGCCTGATGCTCCAGATTCTTATGTGGAACCCTGCCCCTGCCTCAGCAAGCTCCTTGGAAACTGTACCCAGACTGTGCACTGGATTTACCTCTCCTGGTTTTTACTTCATGCTTTCCCTGAAATGACTTCCCTGGGACTAAATCTTCCCACCACGTGAACTTTGAATTATGCCATTAACAATGTTCCCTTTCCATCCTGCTCTTTCCCACAGCCAGCTCCAGGTATGCCCAAACACCATTGCTGCTTTCCCCGTGGTAGGTCCTCCTGAGAACTACATTCCTTAACCTTTCTAGATGTACTCTATCTGGTGCTTAGAAATTTAAGAAATCAGAGAAATGTGACATTTAATAAACACTTGTTGAAATAATGAATACAATAATGAATGAATGAATGAATGAATGAAGAATGACTATCAAGAGCACTGGGCTTGAGATCAGGAGACCTAGATTCAAGTCCTGACTTAACCACACTCTGGTCATATGATTTTGGACTATGCTTAATTCTTTGACCCTCAGTGACTTAGTTCAGGCTATGTCAAAATACCAATAGACCAGGTATTTTAAACAAGAAACACTTCTGTCTCATAATTCTAGAGGCTGAGGTGTCTAGGATCAAGGCACCAGCAGATTCAGTTCTTGGTGAGGGCCCTCTTCCCAGCTTGCAGACATCTGCCTTCTCACTGTGTCCTCATGGTGGAGAGAGGAAGCTCTGGTGTCTCTTTCTCTTCTTATAAGGGCCCCATTCCATCATGAAGGCTGCATCCTCATGACCTCATATAAGTCTAATCATCTCCCAAAGGCCCCACCTCCTAACACCATCACATTGAATGTTAGGGCTTCACAGAATGAATTTTGAAAGGACACAAACATTCAGCCCATGATGCACAGGGTTTTTGTTTGCTTGTTTTGTTTTCTCTTGTTTTACCAGTAAAATAAGGATAAATACCTCTTCTATCTATTTCACGGTTTTTATGAATATGAAAATGGATTTTTCAAACTGTAAAGTACAACCGAAATATTTTACTGTTATTATTAGAGAACCTTACATACAGACTTTATTCAATTAAAGTGAAAATACTTCCAGACAGAGAGAAGAATTGGGCAAACAGAACCCAGAACTATGTGCTGTTGTATTTGATATACTGTTCACTCTGTTTGGAATTCTCCTTTGTCCTCCAGCCTCCAACCCTTCAACACTCACACCTGGGAAATTAATTTTGACTTATCTTTTAACACTCAGCTCAGACGTCATCTTTGACAATTTTGTGTCAAAGCAGTACATGGTTAAGTGGGGGGAATAATGCTAAGACAGAAGGCTAAAGTGCGATTACTCAATGCCAGATGTACCTGCCACCACAGGATGTACTATAACCAAGACATTGCCACTGTGCAGATGGCAGAGAAGTGGAACATTCATTCATTCACCAAAAGAACGTTCAGACATTTCCCATGTGCCTTATTTCACGATACTAGACACAAAGAAACTTACGTCTTGTCGGAAAGTGTCAGACTGTACATTAGTCAACAAAGAAATATATGTCTGAAAAATATAGTGTCAGAGTTACACCAAATGGAATATGAAAGAGTTATATTTGAAATCTGCAACATGTGAACATATTACTTAGGAACTTTCTGTCAACTTGGAATCTACTGCTTGAAGAGTCATTCAAAGGGATTAATCCCAACCTAATTCACGACTATGAACAACCCATTCCATGGTTGAATTACCACAGTCAGAGACTCAACAGGTATTTACATGCAACTTTTATGTGCTGGATACAGTGCCAGGCATAGGGTTGTGGGACTGGGGGCATGAAGACAAAGGTACATGCCCTACCACCATGGAGCTTACACTCTACTGCAACAGAGTTCATATTTTGAATCTTTTGGACTGGAAAAGTCTTTAAAGATTAACTGTGATCTATCATTATTATTCTATTCTAAATAATACTTCCACAACAAAATTAGAGAGGAGGGACTTCCTTGGTGGCGCAGTGGTTGAGAATCTGCCTGCCGGTGCAGGGGACACGGGTTCGAGCCCTGGTCTGGGAAGATCCCACATGCCACGGAGCAACTAAGCCCGTGAGCCACAACTACTGAGCCTGCACTGTAGAGCCCACGAGCCACAACTACTGAGCCTGCGCATCACAACCCGTGCTCCACAACAAGAGAAGCCACCACAATGAGAAGCCCGTGCACCACAACAAAGAGTAGCCCCGGTAGCCACAACTAGAGAAAGCCTGTGCGCAGCAACAAAGACCCAACTCAGCCAAATAAATAAATAAAATAAATAAATTTATTTAAAAATATATATATTGGAAACCAAATCCTTTAAAAAAATTAGAGAGGAGATCATATCAAAAAATTTTTAAATGAGTATGCAGTTCTGTGAAAAAATGCCTACACTGTTATTTTTCTCATTTCCCTGCTAATCTGAAGAATTTTATTACCAACTGACCTTAGCTTCTGGACTTTGGGTTGGGAAACACTGCTCCAGCAAATATGAGGTTTTCTTGATCCCTACGCCGAAGGTACAGAATCAAGTCAGCCTGAAGGGAGGAGAAAGAGGCAAAATTTTTCTTCCTATCATTATTAAGTTAGTGGTGCCAGAAAAACTGATTTGAAAATATGGAAGTTCATTTTGGACCCCTTCCTTCTACCTTTTTTTTTTTTTTTTAACATCTTTATTGGAGTATAATTGCTTTACAATGGTGTGTTAGTTTCTGCTTTATAACAAAGTGAATCAGCTATACATATACATATATCCTCATATCTCCTCCCTCTTGAGCCTCCCTCCCACCCTCCCTATCCCACCCCTCTAGGTGGTCACAAAGCACCAAGCTGATCTCCCTGTGCTATGCAGCTGCTTCCCACCAGCTATCTATTTTACATTTGCCTTCTACCTCTCTTGCTACATCTCTGGCCTACCTCTCAGAAAGTGCTCGTATTCTCCAACTACTATAAACCCCATCTCAAAAGTAATCCTTGTACTCAAATGACTTATTGAATCCTCCTCAAATCAAAACTCCCTCCCTCTGTGCAACTGAACTCAATTGTTTCAGAAAAGCAATAAGGTTGAAACAACCCTCCCAGATGTGTTTGCATTTGCAAAATAACTTTTATTGCTTTTTTCTAATTATAAAAGTAATTCAGTTATTGTAGAAAACATATGAAATATAAAACAGTATGAAGAAAAAAACAAAAATTCTCAAAGCCTGTAGGATATTTGCATTTCCAAGAGGGAATGTTTGTTGACAGATGTATGCAGACAGGGTAGATATACTGAAGGTTTACAGTATTACCAGAGGATTGTCATAGGGACTTTGAGAAAATTAAAGTGAGGCAGAAGCAGATCTTATCCTCAAATAACTTATACTATAGTACACAAATTATTCTAGTATTAATGAATTAAAGGTCAACAAATGCTCTGCATTCCAAATGGAGAGTATAACCCTAGCTTTGTGAAATTCTGTTTTCAGCTGCAGAAATAAAGGTTCAGCTTTTAAGCTGAGCTCATTTCAGGAAACTTCAAATATGAATGTCGAGTTCTCTCTACAGGATCTACCATCCTTGGAAAGCATGAACCAGGCAGACAGAGAAGGGATTATTACAAATTATGTTAACCTAAGACAAATAGTTTATTTTCCTCACATATTCACTTTCTCTCTTTATAGAACTTTTATAAGAAAGTGAAATCATCTAATACGAACTCTAAATGCCCCTCCTTCCACGTCTCCTGTTTTGTTGTTGTTTGTTACTTACTCTTCATTTATATACTGTAAATTTTACTCTTTATGATAGTCAGTTCTATGAGTTTTGACAAATGCATAGAGTTGTATTAGTACCAAAACAAGATGCAAAACCGTTCCATCAGCATCTCTCTGCAATTCCCTTGTGTTACCCTTTTCAGTCAATCTTCTCCTGCCCAGCAATCTTTGGTAACCACTGATCTGTTCTCCATCCCTATAATTCTGCCTTTTTTTAAAATGTCATATCAATGAATGTGGTTTCTTTCACTTACCACAGTGCATTTGAGATCCATCTATGGTACTGAATGTATATATAGTTAGACTTGTCACTCACAGATCTCCTCAGTCAACTCAGCAGAAACCAGAAGAGACATGAGATTATACAGGTTACACTACAGATGAGCCTCTCATCTAACAGAGTGAATCTCCATGACATACATGGGAGACCTACAAGGTTCTTAAGAATTTTATAGCAAGAAAAACACTACCAGCTTGGATCAAAAGGGACAAAAGGCAAAATAAAAGAAAGCTGTTAAATCTCCTTTTGGAACTCCTACATGCAGAAAAACAGGCTGCTAAAAACTACTCAGCTGAAAATACGTGTTACCATTCATATAAAAGGAAGGAGGACTCTAAGCATGGGACCTGGAGCCCAGAGGCCAGAGCCCTAAACCAGAGAGGATTATTCCTAGGCCTTCAAACCTAATGGAGTTTGCCTAGTTGGATTTCAAAATTGCTTGGAACTGATGGCTCCCTCTTTCCTTCCATTTTCATCCTTTTCAAAGGGAGCGTCTACAACTGCTGTCCTATGTCTGCCCCATCACTGTATCTTAAAAGCATCTAATTTGTTTTCTAGTTTTACAAGTCCACAGATAAAGAGAAATTTTTCCCCAGTATGAATCATACCCAGAGTTTCACCCTTTCCTGACTTAAATGATGAGATCTGGGACTCTGAGATCGTAAGATTTAGAAGAAAATATGGAATTTGAGTTAATACCATTACAAGTTGAGACTTTCAGTAACCTTGGAATAGGATAAATATATTTGGCATATGGGGTGGATGTGAATCTTTGGGGACCAGAGGGGAGACTGTGGTAGGCAGAATAATGGCCTTCCAAAGATGTCCATGTCCTAATTCTCAGAACCTGTGAATATGTCGCTTTGCATAGTAAGAAAACTTTTCAGATATGATAATTTAAAGATCTTGAGATGGGGAGATTATCCATTTTAATCACAAGGGATCCTATAAGAGGGAGACAGGAAAGTCAAAGTCAGAGGAAAAAGGTGGGAAGTGGAGATCAGAGTGATTCAGCAGTGAGCCAAAGAATGCAGCCAGCTTCTAAAAGCTGGAAAATAGAAGAAACATATTCTCCCTCCCAGATCCTCCAGAAAGAACGCAGCTCCACCAACCACATTTAGAAAGGCTTTTTCAAATCTTCCCACTCCCAAATGATAAAGGTATCTGCTTATGTTTTCTTTTCACATTTAGATAACTGTCACTGGGAACTTATCGCAATGTAGATCTATCTTTTTCAAATGACTATCTAATTGTTCCAGCACCTTGTATGAAAAGTTACCATTTTCCCAATTGATGTATGACGCTACATTATTATATTATAAAAGTTTCAAATGCATTTTGTCTATTTCAAGAATTTTGTTTCTGTACCCTTCACTTTTTATCTGTTCATGAACAAAAACCATGCCATTTAATTACACAGGCTTTAAAATGCATTTTAGTATTTGATAGGCTGGCACTCCCTGGCTTAGTCTATTCCTTGTTGACTTATAAGCAGCAGCAATTTATTTCTCACAGTTCTGAAGGCTGGGAAGTCTAAGACCAAGCCACCATCAGATTCAGTGTCTGGTGAGAGCCCACTTCCTGGTTCATAGATGGCTGTCTTCTTGCTGTCCTCACAAGGTGGAAGGGGTAAGTGAGCTCTCTGGGATCTCTTCTTATACTAGCATTAATCTCATCCACAAGTGCTTCACCCTCATGACCTAATCATCTCCCAAAGATCCCGCTTCCTAATACCATCACATTCGAGGTTAGGATTTCAACGTGTGAATTTTGGGGGAACACAAGCATTCAGTCTATAACACCCCTGTACTGATCTTCTTTTCCAGAGTTTCTATAGCTATTCTTGGACGTTTATTATTCTACTTTAAGTTCATAACTAATTTGTTTATATCCATAAAAAACTAATGATATTTTAATGGTATTATATTACCATTTCCCATTACCTTAACATAGAGTTGACATTATTATCATGTTTAGGTTTCTACCCTGAAAACATTTTCATTGATTTCATTCTTCACTGTGTACCAACTTACACTAATTTACTCTATCTATGAATCTTCAGGTAATACAACTACCTGCAAGAATGGCTGACCCTGTTATGAAAGAAAAAAAAACTTCCCCCTTTGGCATATTCCGAAAGGCTCACCAAGTTATAGAAAAAACACTTTTTCCTTCTATCTTTGTCTTCAGGGAAGAAATGCCTTCATTATATATTATCGAGTTAGTAACAGAATACCTCTGCTTTCAAAAAGTAAGTGGTGGTCCATCAGGAGTCCCAAATTGGTAAAACATATTTATTAGATGAGAGATCTCATCAAGGTTCTGTTAATTCACATGTCTGCAAATGTAACCAAAATGTTCTCTCTCTCTCTGAACAAGACCACTTTAACAATATCCTCTCAGCCCCTTCTTTTTCTGCTTTCTCTCCAAAGAAACCAAAGTAGGTCCTGTCAGACACTTAATTTGCACCATAATTGCATATAATAGTCATCCTTGAGCTTCTGTAATTGATGATTTCACATCCAGTGTCATAGGGTCATATTAATGGAACAACTTGTTCACCCCTTTACTCATCCTGGGTTGTATTCACAGGTACATGTAAATCCCTCCAAACATAAACAACATTTCTGTTTGACTTCCCACCCAACTGGGGATGTCCACATGTAACAACTTCCCCGCACTATAGTAAACAAATAAATAAATAAAGCGCTGTGCTCATGCTTTCCCCTTGCTTTCACTTCCTAACCAACCCTGGTGCTACCCCATGTGGCTCTATGTGGCATGGTGTGCTGCTTTCTCTTGGGAAATGTGAAGAATAAACTCTTCTTTCAAAGGCAGTTGTCTTTGCTTCTGCCATCTTACCATACCTGACTGAAACAAATCCAGAGTACATTTTAAAACACTGAGACCTCTGCTTTCCCTCTGCTCTGGGAGCTCTCCTTTCCATCCATCTCACATATTGTCCATCACTGCTTTGCTTGCAGCTTTAATGGTAGTGGAACTATCTGTTCACATTATGGCATTAAAGCATTTTTTTTTTTTCTGTTGCTACTTATTGCTCCTCTCTATCACTGCTTTCCCTGGATTTCAGGTGCTGACATATCCATCCAAGATGCAAAAAATTCCCCTTCATAAACTCCCACAGAATTTCTGTGCCCCTAGTCACAGGGTTACTTTAGTATTATCATAGATTCCCCTTCTTCCCTGGGTACATAAGTGCCTCCAAGAGAGATGAGCCAATAACAATTTCTGTTCTGCCTAGTACTTTAGGACAATCCACTGCTTTCTCCCGACATTCAAGCCTGGTTGCTTAGTCTGACGCACCATGCCCAACAACTTTCTCTATTTGGATGGCTTTTTCCTCCATGGAGCTTCATTTGTCCATCTCATCGCCCTGCAATCTAGCTTTTACAGCCACTTTGCCCTCACGTCCACCAAATGTTAACGTCTAAGCCCAGTTACCAATGAGGTTTAAGTTATCTTTCAAGGAGAATCCTAGAACTTTACAAATATGTGAGCTAGACTAGATGTGACTAGGGATTAGATTTGACTCACTCCACAAATCAGCATACCCTAGCCTTGGCTCTTACCCTTCTGGAACTTACACATCATAATCATTCATTGTGTACAATGCTTTTAACAGATTCATGTTCTAATTTCTTTGACTAAATTATCATTATGACAGAGATCTGTACTAATATTAATGATGTGAAATTAAATTATTCTATTAAAAATGGGAAAAGTGTCATTTCTACAGATTGTTAGGCTAGAAACAAAAGGGCTTAAGGCTAGAGGTGAGTTTTTCAGCTCTTTTTCTAGTTAAAAGTCATGACTTTAGAATCAACTAGAGGTTTCAAGATGTGAACAGCTGGCAATAGAGATGGTGTCAAAAGAAAGGATATAGTGGGGGTTTCACTTTTTTTCTTTTAGGTCATGACTTTTGACGCCAAAAAAAAGTAAAGCTCTTGGCAAGGAACAGAGTTTACCTCATGGGGCCTGAGAAGAATATGTTTTCTGGGAGACTTGCCAACATGATAAAGAGAGATTTCAACTGAAACTTGAGAAAAGAAGGAGGAAATGCCCAGCTTGCACTATAAAATTCTGCCCTTAGAGGTTATTAGGTATGAAGGAGGAAAAAAAAGAAACAGTGGAGAAGATGCCAAGTAATTCATAAAAGGGAATAACAGAGGAGAGAATCAAAGGATAAATCTGACAACTTCAGAGTCCCTGTAGCAATGAAAGAAGTATGGGTAATAAATAAAATGAACTTGAGACATTTAACCCAGTGAAATTCATACAAGTTCATGAATGTCACTGGGACTTGGCAGAGCTACTGGCAAATGATGGTTGGAGGAGAACATGTCCTATGTGAAGGGGGGAAAAAACCTCATAGAAGGGGAAGGGGCAGCTCTGCATTTTAAGAATGTCTAAACCTAAATGGAAGTTCAGGAAACTGAGTAGAAATCATACTCTCAAGTATCTGGAGGAAGATGCAGGAAAGCCAAATGGACAAGGTACTGAACAGTGCCAGCCTGAGACAGGAGTCATCCATGGTATGGTGGAAACCAGGCCATCATGGGGTTCTAGAGATACAACTCTCACTAACTAGGAACGTATTCTTTCAGGAGGTTCAACAGGTCACAAGGAGATTTTCGAATCAGGATGAAGAAACAGAAGCATGAATAGAGGAATATACGATATACCCATGATATAAAAGTTTGAAAACTCCCCACTTTGACTATATGTAAATAATGTTATCAGGGACTAGTCATAATAGAAGAAAGGAGGGTGTTCAGAGACCGAAATCATGAAGGCATGTAGTGGAAAGAATGTGGAGGTGGGATGAATTGGGAGATTGGGATTGACATATATACACTAATATGTATAAAATAGATAACTAATAAGAACCCACTGTATAAAAAAATAAATAAAATAAAATTCAAATATTAAAAAAAAAAAAAAAAGAATGTGGAGAAATGAATTTAAGAGGAGAGACAAGAGTGCCTTCCCCGCTCCTCAATTTTGCCTGGAATTAGTCCTGGATCCCATCCTAAGGCAATCTAATCTGACTTTGGACTGCTACAGCTCATTGTGTACTAGGACAAAAAGGAAGAAGAAGGGGCTACTTTATAACATAGCTGTTTCCACTTCCTCAGCCTATGTGCACCTGTGGGATGGGTGGGTGGCAGGTGCTGAGGAGAGAGGAAGCTGCAGCTGTGAAGGAAAGTACCATAGCGGGCCCAGACCAGGTGGACCACCAGGCAGACTTGTTTTTCAGGTTCAAGTTGACCACTGAGCAAAGTTTGAGAGCTAGAGACTAAGAAAGTAGAATTTAAACTGTTCCACAAAATAAAAGGAATGTTCTTTCTTCTTTTCAAAAGTGAAATCTTTGGAGGCTGTATTGAATTTAGGAAGTTATTTTTTTTTTCTTCCTTATCATGGATTTAGACTGCACAGTTCCTCAGAATTATCATTTGGGGTGTAGTGTGTGTGTGTTGTTCAAAGACTTCTCTCAAAAGACTAGGATAGGGTTTCCCTGCTGGCGCAGTGGTTGAGAATCTGCCTGACAATGCAGGGGACACGGGTTCGAGCCCTGGTCTGGGAAGATCCCACACGACGCGGAGCAATTAGGCCCATGAGCCACAACTACTGAGCCTGTGCGTCTGGAGCCTGTGCTCCGCAGCAGGAGAGGCCGCGATAGATAGTGAGAGGCCCACGCACCGCGATGAAGAGTGGCCCCCGCTCGCCGCAACTAGAGAAAGCCCTCGCACAGAAACGAAGACCCAACACAGCCATAAATAAATAAATAAATAAATAATTAAAAAAAAAAAAAAAGACTAGGACGTGGTGAGGCTGGAGGATGGCAGGAAGAAGCAGCCATATATTGAACTCACACTGGGACAGGTACTTCCCCAAAGGGGACTCGATCTCAAACTCCAAGCCCACTGAAAGTGTCAGTCAAGGTCTCCCAACTATGCGACTATATTAGACTCCAGAAAATGTTTTGCAGTGAACTGCTGTATCCTCAGACTAGTGGAAGGAATGACTGAGCAGAGGACCAAATCTAAAGCACAGAAGGGCGCTCCTGAAGGGTGTGAGATTAACACTGCAACGTTTGGAGGAGGGGCTTGCACTCTGAGGAGGAATGACACCAGAAACTGAGGCTATCCATGAAGAACGACTACCAGATTTAGAAAAAAAATACAGAATGCCCATTCAAATTTGAATTTCAGATAAATACTGATTTTTTTAGTATAAATGTATCCTGTGAAATATTTGGGACACACTAAAAATTATTTGTTATTTATCTGAAATTCAAATTTAACTGGGCATTTTGTATTTTACCTGGCAACCCTACCATGAGGAAACTCCTATTTTTCTTTTCTCTTGGACTTTGCAAACAGTCCTCTATATCACCCAGTTTCCCACCACCGCGTTTAATTTGCTCATGGTATGTCCACAACTGTTGGGCTGGCGAAGTGGAACGCACACAGCTGCTGTTCCTGGTGTCGCTGAGGATAAGTGAAGAATTAAAGGATGGGCAGAGGAGACCTGTGGGGTGAGGCAGGGCAGGGAGGGGCAGAGAGTGCTGCACCTCCTCTGCTGAAGCCATTGACTCTTTGAGGCTGGTAATAACCACCCTCCAGGGAGAGACCCACAGAAAAGCAATCAGAACTCTAAGGCCAAGCTCAAGCCACAACTGGGGATCAGGTGAATCAGACAAGCAAAAGAGAGCCTCTTAAAAGGGAGTAAATTCTACCCCTTTCTAATATGTGGCAGAACCTACCAGGTTTTAGACAATTCAGTCAAACTCATTGTTATTATTAATAACAATAATAAAAATACTTTTTATCTTTTCTACTTCCTCCATGAAAAAAGTTTTCATTGATGCATGTGGTGCTGAGAAAGTCTTCTTTCCATCTAATAGAAGTTTTTCTAGCTGAATGCTACAGACCTGTGTTATCTAATACAGTAGCCACTAGCCACATGTGATTATTGAGCACTTGAAAAGTAGCCAGTCAGCACTGAGATATGCTCTAAAATATACACTGGGTTTCTAAGACATAGTATAATAAAAATAAAGTGAAATAATTCATCTAGATTGAAGGTCAAAATACTAACATTTTGATTATATTAAGTAAAGTGTACTATTAAAATTAATTTCACCTATTTCTTCTTCCTTTTTTTTTACATGGCCACTAAAAACTTTTATACCTGGGGCTCAAAAATATCTTTCTATTGGACAATGCTGTCATAGACTCTACCCCTAAGTTTTCAGAGCTAGAAGTGACCTAAAAGATTATCTAGTTTAGGACTATAATTTAGGTGGTGAGAAAAGTGAGACCAAGAGGGCTGAAGTGCCTGGCCAAGGCCACCCAGCTAGTTAATGAGACAGGATCAGAATTAAAGTCAGGACATCTTAGTGGGTTTCAATTTTCCACACTACTTCCTGATGCTTAGCACAATGTATTATTAAATGATGATAAAATTTCAAAAAAGCATCTAAAGTTTGGAAGGATCTTTAAAGATCAAGGCAATTGACCTGTGGCATCTGGAAGGTTTCATCTGATAAGAATTCCACTTTGTCTTGACAAAACGGAAGAAATATCAGTGATAAATAATTTTTATTTTTAAAATAGTGCTGTAAAATATACTTTAATAGCCATCATTTTATTGTGAATAAAACTTCTTTATAACAAAATATAAAAACATCAAAAACAGCACTTGAACTTTGTGCTAGAATAGCTTTTCTATGTGGCCTCATAATTAAGGTAAATAGGGCTGACCCCATTAAAAAAAAAAATACGGAATCTGGTAAAGTCTGATAGCATTTCTCCTTAGCTCATATCCCAGCTTCTGTAATGATGACCACTGCCAAATTGCAAAGCTCTCTTACTCTCTCTGTAGCTCTCTCTCACCCTCCATGTATTGATATTATAAAAACAACAAAGTATCTGATAGTCACTAATTCTTGTTGGCTGGTCGATGAAAGCCCATTCACACAATATATAATAGCAGCATACATATCCTAAATATTTTCTAACTGTGGAATTTCACGAAATGATACAGGTAGAAATCAAGCAATCTTGCCCTTCAAGACAAATTCTAAACAGGGGAAAAATTGAAGCTAACTGTGGAAGTCAAAAAAAGCAAGCCACTTTAATTTACTTATGGTCTATATACTCACTTGGACCCTACTATGGTCTTCGTGCGTTCCCCCAAAATTCCTATGTTGAACCCTAACCTCCAGGTAATGGGGCCTTCTGGAAGTGATTAGGTCATGAGGGCAGAGCCCTCATGAGTGGGGTTAGTGCCCTTATAAGAGAGGCCTGAGAGAGCTCCCTTGCCCCTCCAACTGTGTGAAGACACAGTGAGAAGTCGGTGGTCCAAAACCCAGAAAAGGGCCTTCCCCAGAACCAGACCGTGCTGGTATCCTGATCCTGGACTTAAGCCTTCAGAACTATAAGAAATAAGTTTATGCTGTTTATAAATAGCACCACCCCCAACCCCTGCCAATGCTATGGTATTCTATCTATTACAGTAGCTCAAATGGACTAAGATAGATCCTCCCCCTCTTCACTTCCCATGTCCTATTTCTTCAATGGGCCACGTCCGTATTGCACTAACATGTATTTATGAGGACTTACAATGCACCGGGCACTCTTCCAGGTGCTGGGAATACTAAAGCAAACAAGGCAGGGACAGTCTACCCCTCAAGAGCTAACCTCCTATGGCTGCTCACCTAATCTCCTTACCCCCCACCCAAAACTACAGTCCTCTACCTTCTTTCCTTTCTTGTTGTGGTCTCACACACATGATGCTCATTCCTTGTCCCTACTCTCTATGTCTTGCATTTATTCCTTCCAAACAAAGGATTCTGATCAGCCTGGGCCATAGGCTCTTCACCATCCTGTGACCTCCTAAGAGCCCCGGGCACTCATGAATCACAGTAGGATGACAGACTTTCTTCCGTGGTCCACTTTAGAAGACCTCCAATATCTAGGCCTAGCCCACTCCTGATGTTGACTCAGAGGATCCTCTTCCAAGCCTTCAAGCTCAGGCCCCTTCCCTAATGCCTCTTCAGCATCCTTTTCCTCCTCCCTCTGCCAGAGCACCAGGACTTCTTCTACCTTCTCTGCCTTGATCCTAGTGAATCCCTGTCTGTTTTGAGACCACCGTACACATTTCATCTTTGCCGCTACAGCTGGCATTATCTCAGCTGGTACTTAATGATTTCTTCACACCATAGTGCCTTCTTCCTCAGCTGACAGATCCATATGCCTTCTGTGCCAGGGAATGAGATTTCTGAGAAATACAAATATGATCAGAATGCCTCATATTTGACAACAGAGGTTATCACCCAATTACAAACTCAGGGTTTTTAGGGGTTTCATTTCAAATTAATATCTGTTCCTTAATTAAAATGATCTCATAAGCATTTATTTTCTTTTAAAAGCATTTTTTTTCTTTTTAACCTGAAATATTAATTACTTATATTAGAAGTAAACAACTGAAAGCTAATAAATTTACAAATTCAATTACCACAAAAACTATCAAATGTCTTTTTGTTTAATTGCTATGGCTTCCCCTTTAGACATCATAATGGAATTAATAGAACATTCTAGCAATCAATGGAAATTGATTAATTGATCAATCTGCAGAACATGGCTAGATTCTTTAACCTCCAGACATTATTATTAATGCCTAAGCAGTACCAGAGCAAGCACCGGGCAAACAGATATGAGAGGCACACAACCAGGCTAGAGGGAGGACATTTGGACACTATCCAAAGTTCAGTGTGGGGTGATGAGTCTTTTGCATATATATGAAGCATGTCACCCTTGAAGGGTAAGCATTATGCTTCTCATTAATATATTATCAAGGTCTCTGCATAAGTGAAGGAAACACAGTTATCCTTCATGGATGAGCTATTTGCATTTATTCCTGAGGATTTATTAAAAATTAACACTCCATCACTTTACATTTTTGGTACCTGCCAGCACCTTAAAAACAGAGGGATGGATTTTGGCCTAAAACTTTTTTAAAAAAATGCTCTGATATGAAAAGATCTCCAAAATAAACATGACCCTCCTCCTCTTCCACCTTAAAGCTTCCCCTCCCACTCCCTCCTCCTGGGTTTCCTGTTGCTTTCTGCTTATCACCAGAAAATTTTTTTAGATCACATATGGGACTCACAAGCTCCTAGAAAGCAGGATCTATTTTTGAGGGAGGAAACTATTAATGTCATCATCACAAACAGTCTACACTGCAAGTTTACAAAGCAGTGGGTCTGCCCTGTCCTGACGTGCAGTCGCATCCCTCCATAGACATGGGATGCGAGGTTGGAGCCGATGCTGCACAACGAGGCAAGGAACCCAGGACAAGGAGCTAGCGGGGGGCCCACAGGTCTCTGTCTGACCCGCTGTCCATCTGGCATAGGACCCTGACTCTGGCAGTGGCCCTGAACATGTCTAGTTTAGGGTGACATAAGTTTCAAAGAGTAGCAATGCTCCCCCAGACAGTCTCCGCTCTCTTCATAATCTACAATGAATGTTATATTCACTAATCATCTAAACCTCTTAGAAGCAATTTCAGTTTTATCCTGGAATTCTTAGTAAAGCAAAACCCACAATTCCAATCCTATTACTAGTATTAGCTACTATTACTGAGCCCACACTAAGTGCCAATTACTCAACATGCCCTTTGCATACATCATGGGGCGCACACCCCTCCACACTCACTTAATTCCAGCCAGGCTGACTCTCTTCCTCCTTCAATCTTTAAGGGACTACACGCGTCCACTTCATCTCTGCATGGAACACCCTAATGCTTTTCAGAGCCAACATTCTCCTCTTCTTCAGATCTTAGATGAAATATCACATCTTCAGGGAAATCTTCCCAGACAAATACACTCAGTTAGTTACTACCACTTATACTCTTGTATTACTCCTACTTTCCCTTCAAAGCACTTATTATTGAAAAGAAATAATTTTGTGAAAAATTATTTTTTTAATATTATCTCTTCCCTGGGATAAGCTTTATGAGGGCAGGGAAATTTCTCATTTACTATTATATCTCCACTGTCTAGTACTGTTCCTTAGCACACAGGTGCCCAATCAATAGTTATTACAAAAATATGTTTTTTCATCAAATTTGCACAAGAAGGTAGGTAAAGCAGAAGCCCTAATAAGCAATCTCGACCTAACCGACTGCATCAGTGATGCTTTCAGCTTCGAGTGATGGAAAAATCTCAATTCAAAACAGCATAAATAATGCAAATATTACTTTCCCCATATATGAAGCAGTTCAAAGGTATGGTCAGCTCCAGGGATGGCTGACTCTGCAGCATGAGGATATCATCAAGGTCTCTCAGTCTTTAGAACATCACTCACACTGTCATGCTCTGTATGTCAGCTTTGCCACTGGGCTGGCTCCAATCAGGGTCCCACAATAGTTGCCCCAATTCCAGGTGTCACATCTAAACAGGATAGTTTAGGAGACGATTGTCCAGATAGACAGGCAAAGATGAGCAGAAAGTATTGTGGGGTTCTTTATCAGTAGATAGGAAATCACTGATTAACAAGCCATAAGCTAATGAATCAGCTCCTATGCCTAATTGTGCCCAAGAGAGGGATACAGCCTGTCTTAGTCAGTTCAAGCTACTATAACAAAAATGTCACAGAGTAGTTTAATAGAAATGTATTTCTTGCAGTTCTAGAGGCTGGGAAGCCCAACATCAAGGTGTTGGCCCATTCAGTTCCTGGTCTAGTTTCTTGGTTTGCAAGGTGAGGGCTCTCTCCAGGGTTTGTCGAGGGATACCCTCTTACTATATCCTCACATGGCAGAAAGAAAGAGCTCTGGTCACTTCATCCAATTCCATCATGGGGGAGAGAGGGTCTACTTCCGTGACCTCATCTAAACCCAATTATCTGCCAAAGGTCTCATTTCTAAATGACATTCTACTCTCCAAATGGCAATTAGGGCTTCAACATGAATTGTGAGAAGACGCAAATATTCAGTACATAACACAGCCCAAAGCAGGTCACCTGCCATCATCAGAATTCTCAAGTAAGACTAAATCCTTTTGTCACCTCTCATATTAATAACAGAAGACTTCAGGGAACTTAAAAGTAGCACTTCTTCAGAAAGGAGCGAGATACCCCTGTTGTAGGAGGGCAACGCCAGCCGATTACAGGGCTGTGCCAGCCTTATGAGACCAGAACCAGGAAGGACAGTGACACCTCCAGGGAAAACAGCACTGACAGTGGGCTGCTGATTAGAACGAACTTGCAGAAGCTACAACTGCCCAGCTGCCGGACAAGGAGGCAGAGCGGGAGGAAGAGGGAGGCTGTACGTAAAGGGTCGAGCTTGTCAGCGGTCTGTTAGAAGCGCTCTGCAGAGGCTTACTTGTTAGCAAGGCTCTCTGGCGTATCTTCTCTTCTCTCCTCGTCGTGTTGGGGGAAGTGGATGCTGGGCAGCTGAGGAAAGCAGCTGTTGGCTATACTGATTCTTTGCAAAAGCCGAGATTATTGGATCTTTCACAGTTGCTTATATTCCCATTAAAACTAGGCAAAGCCAATAAGGTTGGCAGAAGCACAAGATTTCATGGAGTCAAAAGTGACAGTTATACTCTATTTAAAACAACTGTGAAAATGTCTTTGGTCAAAAGGACAGCACCTCTGGCCAAGCTAGAGAATGTATATTTCTTTTCTGAATGGCAAGAAATGAACATTTTGAGTATCTAGTACTATCTGTACCTATGCCAATGTTGGGAGATAGACAAGCATTTTTCTTCAGGGAACAAGCAGTCTAAATATTTACAGGGAACATGGGCTGTGGGAGATGCAAAAGAAGTGAGCATCATGCCTCCAGTCCCAAGGAAAACAAGTCTAAGTCTTTAAAAACATTTTAAAATAGCTACTTTAAAACAGCGTAAGACAGTATTCAGTTGCATAGTACTGATCACTAGTACTGCGTAATTCTAATATAAGCTGGTGTCACCAGAAGACTTCATGTAAAGGGAGAAGCTTAAAGAGTGACTATGGTTAGATTCACAGAAGCACTTATGTTCTGGCCACTTCGCCTCCCCACTATTGCCTTTTCTCCTTATCTAATGGGATGCTTAGTGAGCTCAGAGTTATGTCCATTTAGGAAACAGGAAATAAATTTGTGTCCTTCTTCTCTCCCAATCAGAATGTCTTAAAAGTCCCCAAATTAAGTATTCTTTTGATGGGGAAAAAATAACCAGAAACTGTTGTTTCAAATTAATGGAAACAAGCTCATCTCCAGCTCATAAACACATGTAAACCTGCATATGCTAAGCCTTAGAAAGAATGAGATGCTCAAGAGAGCAGAAGAGAGGAAATGCAATGCTCTCAACTTCCTTCAGCTGCAAAGACTCAGCAGACTTTGTCACAAATTATTTGCTGTGTTTAATAAGCATGCTGGTGCAAATGTGCTAAACACATAAATGCAGCAAAGTCATAATCACTAGGTTCAATGTCAAGCACCATTTAAATCCACTGATTAAATCAATTTGATTATAGTAAACCTGTTTTATTAGAAGCACTGTCTGAAGGAGAAAGCAAAATTTAGGGGAAAACTGTACTTCTACTCTTTCCTTGCAGGAAAGGAAATCTATTAACTACTTGAATTCCATTAATGGTTTAACTACTTTTCTTTGCAAGGGATCTAGTGCAATCTAACCTTTTCTCATTTAGAGTAAAACGATCTATTTTCTTCTGTAGAGTCAGGGTAGTGGGTTTGTCTATGGATGGACTGAGGTTCCTGTACAAAGTCTGGGTGATAAGAGGAAGAATTTATTCTTTGGTGGTGCAGGAGTCCATGCCAGATACCTCAGCTGCATTGATGAGTAACTTCGGAGGCCTGAGTGCTGCCCAGGAAGTTTCTGATACCATCCTGTCAGAATCCGAGCCAACATGAGGCCACCTCAACTTTGTCCCCTTACATAGCACCACTCCCTCAGCTTCAGCAAGACCAAGTTCCCTGCCAACTTAGAAATGAGGTCACAAGGACCCTCATAGAGCATCAGCTCCAATGTGACATCAATCATGCCCTCCAGATGCATCAGCAGAATGGAGATGCTGAGAAGGGTTCAAAAAAGAACATATCAACATATTCAATTAGATCTTATCATTCATGGATTTTCAATAAATTTAGAGGAATAAAAGATAAAACATATCTACATTCCAGAGTATATCATACAAGGTCTTATACAGTTCCTTTCAACATCAGAATGTAAGTTATCAGCATCCAAATAAGAAAAAAAAAAATCAAACTGAGGCGTAATTCAAAAGCTCTACAAAGCAAAGGAAATCATCAACGAAATGAAAAGGCAACCTACAGAATAGGAGAAAATACTTGCAAATCATGTATCTGACAAGGGGTCAATTTCTAAAATATAGAAAGAACTCATACAACACAACAGAAAAAAAAAGCCAGTTACATAATGGGCAAAGGATCTGAACAGACATTTTTCCCAAGAAGACATACAGATGGCCAACAGGCACACGAAAAAGTGCTCAACATCACTAATCATCAGGGAAATGTGAATCAAAACCACAATGAGATATGACCTCACATTTGTTAGAAAGGCAACTATCAAAAATATAAGAGATAACAAGTGTTGGTAAGGAAGTGGAGAAAAGGGAAGGCTTGTGCACTGTTAAGGGAATGTATATTGGTGAAGCCACTATGGAAAACAGTATTGAGGTTCCTCAAAAAATTAAAAATAGAACTATCATATGATCCAGCAACTTCACTTCTGGGTATTTAGCCAAAGGAAACAAAAACACTAACTTGAAAAGATATATGCACTCCCATGTTCATTGCAGCATTATGTATAATTGCCAAGACACGGACACAATCTAAGTGTCCATCAATGGATAAATGGATTAAGAAAATGTGATACATACACACACATACATGCACAGAATATTATTTACCCATAAAAAAGAAAGAAATCTTGTTATTTGTGACAATATGGATGGAACTTGAGGACATTACACTAAGTGAAATAAGTCAGACAGAAAAAAGACAAATGCTGTATGATCTCACTTATAAGGGGAATTTAAAATAAAAAAAAGAAATCCAAACTCATGGATTCAGAGAACAGATTGGTGGTTGCCAGAGGTAGGGATCAGGAGTGAATAAAATGGGTGAAATGGGGTCAAAATGTACAAACTTCCATTACAAGATAAATAAGTCATGGGGATGTAATATACATGAAGACCGTAGTTAATAATACTGTACTGTATATTTGAAAGTTGCTCAGAGAATAGATCTTAAAAGTTCTTAAGAATAACTGTAATTATCTGAGGTGATAGATGCTAGCTAGGCTTAATGTGGTAATCATTTCACAATACATACAAGTATTGAATCCTTATTTTGTGCACCTGAAACTAACGTAATGTTCTATGCCAATTACATCTCAATTAAAAAAAAAATCAGGTAATTAGTTCTAGCATCTGAACTCTTATCACCTATACCAAAACATCCCTATACCCCCAGAAAAAGCCAGACAGTAAATGTAATCTTAAAAAATAGGGAGGTAGAGAGGCCATGGAAAACTTTTTGCAAGAGATAAAATTTTATCTGAACCTTAACAATGAGTAGGATTTTGACTAAGAGAAGAGAATGAAGTACAGAATAGAAAAACGAAAAATGAAAGTCAGGAGATTTGATGTTTGTGGGGGTTTTTTTTCCGTTATGTGGGTACAGGTTATCTAGGCAAATTCTGCATGTGCTGTGTCATGGCTGTGGCCCATTTCTCCCACTGTCAGCAGGTCTGTGTTCATACAATCATTTATTGAATGATGTGATTAAAAGGATTTATTAAGAGCTTGTTATCTGCTAGGCTCTATGCTAGTCACTATAAGGTTGGCAAAACAAAGTCCATTCCTATCTGGAGTTTAGAATACAGTGGATTTTATTCTTCAAAAACAAAAAAGAACTCATTTCCATACCTGGATGCTTGGTTCTTAACTTACAGTGACCAATTATCACTGTAATGATCTTTTCTTAACAAAGTAACTTACTGTATTGTATTTTCTTCTTAGAAGAGCAATAGAGACATGGCTTAGTGCCACATGATAGACTGCTCTGGTCCCTTGTCACTACTACAAACACGTGGAAATGCTGGATAAAACACATTTTTAAATTTTCATACAGTAAAATTCATTCCTTGGATGTACAGTTCCAAGAGGTTTACCACATGGATATATCCATGTAACCAGTTTACAATAAGGATCCAGAATAGTTCCATTACCCCCAAAATCTCACTTGTTCCTTTATGGTCAAATATTTCCTCACTCTAACTCCTGGCATCCACTGATCTGCTTTCCGTCCCTGTAATTTTGTCTTTTCAAGATGTCATATAAATGAAATCATATACAACCTTTTGAGACCACATTGTTTCATGCAGCAAAATGTCTTTGTAAATGATCTTTCTGGGATATTTTTAAGGAAAATTATCATAAGCAGAGGTAAAAGTAAGGCACAGGCAGGAATAAGATATTTAAAATTTACATAACCAACAAAGAATTAATATCTGTAATATATATAGAATTCCTGCAATTCCAATAGAAAAAGCCAACATCTTGGTTAAGCTGCAATTAAAATTTTCACATGAAGGCTATTCAATAAACATTGGAAAAGATGCTCAATTTCAATAGTTTCAAACTGAAGCAAAGTTCTCCATTATGGTTGAATTTTGAGGCTGTTGAAAGCTCTTCTCTGTAATTAAATTTTCGTAAAAGAAAGAGAGCTTATTAAGAAAGTTATCTCAAAATCCAGGCACTGTTTTGCTGTTTCATAGTTTTGGAAGAAGACGTGGTTGAAGTTTGTAATTTTAGGTGGATAGGAATTATTTAAGTTGCAATCACAGAATATTATTATCTCTTATACCAGTTATGGTTTATGACTTTTCATAATTTTAAGCATGTTTCATGACTCAGACAAACAGAGTTTCACAGTACTGTATACATGTGTCATGAAATAACAGAACAGTAAAAGAGTCTTTATCTCTTTACATTGGTTGAAAGGGAAAATCTCTGTATAAGAAATATGCCAACTGTAACTGTGCAAAGCCAAATTTTCAGTCTTACTTTGTCTCAATCTGATTACTTACCAGGCATGTTCTTTGTTTAGCTCTCCAAGTTATAAGTATTCTGTAACCTTGGCTTTTCTTATCAACAAAGAGAAACAATTTACAACTTACAGCCTTTACTCAAAAAGTATTTTTAGGTCTAAGTGACTTACTTCAGAGTTCACTTTTAATTAAAATTGATTCCCTGCTTAAACAGAGACATATTTTTCTTACTTCACTTAACGCTTGAACAGAATGAGGACTTATATTCTTTTGCTTTCACATCAGTTATTGAAGTTTCATGACTTGTAGCAATAAGGTATAATTTTATTGCTGAAGATTAACAAACAACAAAACTTAAATTTTATACAATCAAGTACTGGCAAGCATGTGGGGAAATGAGTATTTTTACACCCGTCTGTGTAAAACTACTATTTCCATGTGGAAATAGAAACGATTTTTATGGAGAGCTTAACTGGTGCTGGTCATTGTTCTCCATGTTTTTAATGCTTTTCGAAAAGGCAATTCTCCCAAATACTTATGAAGTAAATATTATCCATGCTACGGCTAAGAACTAAGCCTCAAAGAAGAACTTGGTCACAACCATATGTGACAAAAGCGAGGACTGACCTGGGGTCATCTAACCGCCCCCCCCCCCCAAGGCCCTTGCTCTCTTCACTAGGTCATTCTGTTTCTAAGACAACGAAGGATTAGTCTAACCATCCACCAAAGATTCAGTGAAGCTAATGTTTCCTAGAACAACAAGGATAAACACTGTAATGCCAAAGCCAAGTTCACACCTTTCACTTCCATTTTCTCTTTCCTGTCTAAGTTGTCATTAGCAACAACAGGTTGTTGTGATGTAAAATAAATGATGTGGAAAAAACTCATTTTCCACCTACTTCCCTCCCTTTCCCTACTACTTGAAGAGTAGGCTGACTTCAGCTACCGGAAATGACTTCTTTGCAGCTTCAGACAGAGATTGATAATTACCCCTTGACCTCTCACCACGTATCCACAAGGAAAGCTCCCATCATTTCACTCATATTTGCAAATGTAATCATCCTTTGCTTAACATATAATACATTCACATTACCCTTTTTCAGGATCATAGCTTTAGAAGAATGTATAACATTTTCCCAAACAAGAAACAAACATTTACATCTAACAAACACCACAACCTTGGTTGCTGCAACTGAGCAGAGTTGTAGCCTTTCAGAGAGGAGTTTTGGGAAGCCACAGTGCAGACTGGTGGCAGGAGATCTTGTGTGGCTCCCCTTAGCTCACAATCCAGAGACCATCTGCAGAAAATCATCAGTCATAATACAGGAATGCACTTTAGCCAATGCTTCCTTGTTCTCGTGTGAATTGAAAATTCATTCTGAAAACTAAGAACAGTGCCTGGTGGGTTGGGCAAGAAACAGGGAAGGTTCCTTTGCAGCAGTGAAGTGTCCAGGCAGATCTGATATCCAGTTGGCTTAGTACCAACAGCAGCAGGGATATTTTTCTTAGGAGATTAATCAGGCTTGTTAGCCCTGTGTTGATGGATCTGTCCAGTTGCAGTGGCCCATTCTGTTTGGAGCAAAGGAACCTTCTTTTATGTGACCTTCCTGTGTTAACCAAAGCCTTAGTGGGAAGTTATAGTCAGGGGTAACAGAGGACACCAGTGCTTTTACCTCTATAAACTACAGAGAGTATTTTTATACTTTAAATACTTCCAACAATTAAATCACACTTCAAACAGCAGAATTAAGTTTGTATAGAAAGGTGAGGTGGAGGCCGGTAAGGAGTAAGATGTAGTTCTTGCAAGATTAAAAAATAACATATAAATAATAATCATTTTACTGCAATACACTTGACTCTTCTAACCACTTTAGAGATACCAAATTTAAAACATCATACTTTAAAATAGTATGTCCAATTTTTGGATGTGGTATGGGCTACCCAAATCATCACCAGAGGATGCATTACATTGTTTTCCTTTAGGGGCCAAAGGTAAGGGAGCAGTTCTCAAAATTGCATTTAAACAAAAAGTATGGTTTCTGCCCTTTTATCTTTAGGCTTGTATACGCCAGAAAATCCTGCCTTTGGAAGAGAAGTATTTTTGCCTCATGAACGTACACTTTTATCATGTTTTTGTTTGTTTGTTGTCGAATAAATCACATGGGCATAAATGGACATCCAGGAGAAAATCGTGCATCTGTTCCTCCCAATCCCTGGTCCTAACATCACCCTGAGGCTGGGGATTATTCAAAAAGTGCTGAGCCCACAGTGGACTTTCAATAAATAGGAAATAAATGAATGATAAAACAAAGGGAATGGCAGAGCTCCTGAATAACGGTTTAAATTCAGAAGAAGAGAAATTTTCTTCCAGACATGAATCTATCTTCTCCAGGCACACAACTAGACATTATTTCTCTTGATAGAGGGGGAAACTGTGCTCATTTTGCTTATTCTTAGCAAAATTCTATTTTCAATTATTGATATCCATAGGAACAATTCAGCATATTTACTTGATACTCAGTAAAGATATGGATGAATGAAGCCTTCACGAAGCCTTAAGGGAAGCTATGAAACACACATAAGTTACAGTGACTAGACCACCACACAATTTCTCATTCATTCATTATTTATTCAACAAATATCTATTGAGCCCTGTTTGCCAGGAAATGTTCTAGATGCTTGGGATACATCAATGAATAAAAGAGTCAATGGTACCCGCTAGCCTGGAGTTTGCATTTTTAGCAAGAAGGAGATAGATAATAAATGATAAACAAAATAAATAAATTATATAACATCTGGGACAGTGATATGTGCTATGGAAAAAGAGTAAGTATAGTAAGAGAAGGAGTATTTGCTTTGGAGGGGCAACTACAATGTGAAGAGTGGTCTGGTAGGCTACATTGAAAGGTGACATTTTAAGCAATGACTTAAAGGGAGTGAGTATGAGAGAGACCCGGGCAGTAGGGAAAAGTGCAGAGGCCTAAGGAGGAAGTGCTCTTGCCAAGTCCAGGGAACAGTAAAGGGGCCAAAGGTGGCTGCAGCAAAGGAAAATGGGGAGATTTGAGGTCAGGGAGCTCATGGGGGGTTGGAGATTGAGGTAGGCAGATCAGACAGGGCTTACTGGCCACTGTAAAGACACTGGCTTATTTTCCAACTGAAATAAGAAGTCACTGCAATGGTTTGCATGGAGGATGATATAATTTAAAATTGTTTTAGAAAGATCACACATGTTGAGAACAGACTATCCGCAAGTGTAGGAACAGGTAGATCATTTAGGAAGCTAGAGCAGTCATCTAGATTAGATACAGAGGTGTTGAAACCTGAGTGGTCTCAGTGAAGATGGTGAGAAGCAGTCAGATTGCAGATGTTTTGAAGAAACAGCCAACAGGAATTCCTGACACTGGATATAGGGAGTGAGAGAAAGGGAGGAATAAAGGATGATTCCGATTTTTTGGAAGGATAGGGTTTTACTGATTGAGGTAGATGAGTTCCCAAGGGAAAGGGAGAGTGAGGGCTGTTGGAATAGGGATCTCTGATGGCGATGAGGAGGCACCTCGCAGATCTCCAAGTACAGGGAGTGTAATTGCCCAGTGAACTGATGCCAAGCTTCCCAAGATCAGCTCCCACCCAATGACTGAGGACAACAGGGCTACCAAAGTAGACCCAGATCCTGGAAGATGCGGGGACCCTTCTAAAAGGCAACTTTGGCTCAAAGACTAGTCAGTTCTGCTAAAACTTTCTTAGAACTGCATCGCGATCTAAGACTTGTGCTACCCAAACTTCTTTGTTCCCTCTCTCCTTCTCAGGGGCCTGAGTTGCAATCTGAAGATTCTCCCAACATCCTCCAGCTTCCTCTTTCTTCCTTCATTAGTATTTTTCCCAAAAAGCTTCCTGCACTTCTAATCCCATCTTGCTCTATGCTTCTCAGAAAACCAGAAGTAACTCAGGGTATTAGACTGAGTGGATTAGAAAGGTAGAAGGTGGTGATTGGAGAGAACAGAATGCATTGAGTTCATGGAGAGTTGCAGGTACTGGTAATTGCAACATCTAGGATGTGTCCATGGAGAGAGAAGGTGAGTTAGGGTGAAGGACGAAACCACTGTTGGAAAAGAATCCAAGATACTAAGGGCCAGGATATTGGAAGAATCATGTTTATATGTTCTGAAACTGCAAATAATACAGTGAGCCAGCAGCTAAAGTAATCAAAATGAGGGGAAAGTGATACAATATCAGTAGATGAAACCACAATGAAGAATAGAGGGTGATGTAATCTAACGACATGATATTCCCAGCTAAAATGTTTGGGAGGTGGGGGGCAAAGGAAGGAGAACAGACTGATGTGACAATAAGTTGCAAAGACTCCATCTCAGTCCCAATTATTGTAGAGCTAAGGGAGGTGACAGGGTGGGGAGGCAACAGCTACACCTTGAGAGCGTTTCAAGGGAAGCAGTATCTTTGGGAGGGAGCCAGTTCCCTTAGCAAGTGGTTCTCAATGGGGGACGATTTTATATCACCCAGCTTCTCTGTCCCCTGGGACATGTGGCAAGGTCTGGAAGTTGGGAGTTTGATCCACCTGCATCTAGTGGATAAAAGCCAGGTATGCTATGAAATATTCTACAACACACAGGACAGCCCCCCACAGCAAAGAGTTACCTGGGCCAAATGTCAATAGCGTTGAGGTTGAAAAACCCTTCATTGGAAAAATAAGGTGATAGGAAGTTGAGAGAAGGGGTTGAGGAGACAGGGAATTTTGGCCAGTCCTGCAACCTGAATTACTGAAGGCACAGTGGGAGGGGTTTAAGAGCTGGGGAAGAATGGAATAAAGAGAGAGAATAGGCCACGTGCAGATCCTTACCGGAATTAGAGTTTGGAGACAAGGAATGGCCAGAAGGCGTGAGTTTCTTGTGCTAACTGATATACATGAGATAATGTACGTGTTGGTGAGGGTTGCAGACGTGAGTTTCTGTTGCTCCCTCTTCCTTCTCGTTGATGATGGTGAAAGACGAAGAGTGTGTGGACTGAGGTCTCAGTTCCAGGGCACTGAGTTAACCTGGATTCTTGCCTGGAAAGGACAAGCATACAACTAATGTATGCGTGGTGTCCTGGCTCATACAGACACTTCATCTTTTCTCTCCTTTCTGGGTCTCTCTTTTTTATTATAGTCCTCACTACCAGTCACCCTCAAGTCCTCATATTTGCTCAGAAGCCCTACCAGAATCTAATAGCATCCCTGATGATCATTACTTTTTCTTTCTAATTCTTCCCTACACACACACACACACACACACACACACACACACACACACACCCCCTACCAAAACACACCTGCTAGCCATTTCATTACCTCGGGGTTCTGATAAATTAGTGGTTGCATTAACTACCACTCCTAGATTAATATGTTAAACCTACTAGAAAACAATGAATCTGAACAAAGGATTTCAATATTTTATGGAGTCATTACCAATGGAATTTCAGACATGGAGGCAGAACTACTGTTAGAGACATTTTCCAATCATTCTACCCAGGCGGCCAATTTTGTTCAGAAAGAGCCTTTAAAGAAGGAACAAATCTTTATTAACTTCCTTGAGGTTACTTCCTAGTGGCTGAAAAACTCCACAAAGACAAATTCCAGAAAACATTATTCAGATATACACTGAGAAGAGTTGTATCTCCTATGTCACTCTCCACTTTTGTTCCTATTTAGCTATTCACGCCAATCAGAAGCTGTCGCTACTATGGCTTGATTTGAGTATCCTCTTTGCCATCTTGATTCTGATGTAGTGCATGATTCATTTCCTTGCCTGACAACACTCTCTCCTGCCAGTTTCCTCACCCACATTCCTTCCCCCTTTTTCACCAGCTGAGTGACATATAGTTCTGTGCTCCCAAGGCACCCAATGCATTTATCACACTACATTCTTCTTTTACTCACCATTTTCCCTAACTTTATTGTAATTCTTGGTTTACTCACTTCTTGTCCCAAATAGACTCTGAGCACTGTAGAAGCAGGGACCATGGGTTACCCATCTTCATACGAGTAGACTTGCAACGGTGCCTGGCACATAAATACTTGCTAAATTAGTGAATAAATGGAAGGACGGATGAGTGGATGAACAACTTTAGCTTTTATAAGGGTTCTAACATTGATGGCCTTTTGTGAATGACCCTGAATTACTGGAGTTTTCAATTATCATCTTTGTACTGCTTTTTTCTCCCATCTTTTACTGTCATGCAATCAATTCTCACCATTGACTGTCTTGCCTGTTTCTACCAGTGCTTCCTACAGTTTCACTATCCTGTTTATTTCTATTCTGCTGTGAGGTGGGAAATCCCAGGTAATCAAGATCATGATCAAGTTAGTAAAAGCTACGTGCAAGTAGATAGGCTCTAAGGACTTTGAAAACACTATGAAAAAAGTACATGATTTTCAGGGCGTGTGATTTTTGAAAGTTAGTCTTGTCTCCCGGAAGCCCTCTGCTTCTTGTGTGGTGCTCATCTGTGCTCTTGATGGCTGAGGTCATGAGATAAAGGACACATTATCACACTCACATGTGTATTGGTTAAAGACTGAAATGCTATTGGCCTGGTCTAGGGGTGTCACCTCAAAGGCAGGAATGCTGTCTAAACTTCTTTGCATACTCTTCAGCATCTCATACATTCTTTTTGCATTCTTTAAGAGTTCAATAAAAGCCCCCGTTTGCAAGCATTTTACAGCACTGCTTCCACTCAGTCACAACAACTTAATATACAGGGATAACTCCTGGATGCCCTCTACCTTATTTTTCTTTCTTTTTCTTGTCTTTGTTTTTATCTGCTTTCACCATAAGGCAAGATAAATGGTTAAAACACAACTTTTAAGGGAAAGGCTCTAATTCCACTTCCAGTTCCACCACTTAACTAGGTGAGCAGACACTGGGGAAAAAAAATCTCAACTTTTAAGACTCAGTGTCCTCATCTACAAAAATCGGAATAACAGTAATATTTAATTGCTAGGATTTAGATATGAACCAAATGTCCTACTGCATTAAGAAAACCATGGTAAGCTATGAAACATTGTAAGCTAAACATTTCTATGTTAGATCTGAAGGGGAGGACAAAGAGGCTAGGGAGTTACCTTGGAGCAGAGATTCGGAAAGAGCTGATGTGTGCGGAATATGAAGAAGCAGAAGACATGTTTCCTAAACCCAAGGATTATACAATCTATTTACAGAAATAAGAGTTCTATATAAGAAACAATCAGCGAACACTACCAAATGATATATACAATCAATTGAGAAACTGTGTGGTACAGAATATTAACCGCTTTAGGACTTTAAAGAAGGGAGGCACATGTGAGCTGAATAAATTAAGAAAGCCATCTTAGAAATATTACACTCAATTTATTTTTTAAAACCTTATAGAAATCCTAAGACATCTCTAGTTCCAACTTCATCATTTCAGAGATAAAGAAGCCAAGAATTCATCCCACTTCCTTCAAGAAGAATCCAATCCTCAAGAGTTAAAGGATTTGATCAGTATCCAACAGTTAGGCACGCCCTTCATCATCCAGGCTTCCTTCTACCACTCCCCGCTTGGAGAAGAAAAAAAGCAAGGATGGGGCGTACAGTTAAGAAGATACTGTGATAATCCAGTGCTTGGACTAGGAGCTGACCATAGAGGAGCCAGGACAAACAGGGAAGCTGTAGCTGAACTCTGTTGGGCCAGTGATTAGCTCTAGAGACCAAGGTCAAGAAAAACACCTTATGATTCTCACAGAGCTGTCTGGGGCCATGAAGTGTCACTTCAACCTTTTCTCCAAAAGAAAAGAAAGACAAGAGAGAGGCTCTCCTACAATTCTCTGGTATGGTGAAGACACCACCATGTTTACTAGCCCTTGCTGGTGAGCAGCATGGGACAGCTGCCATATGAAATCCAAACATCTATCATGTCAAACATAATCACTACTCTGATTTTAGATAAGTTTCAGAGGGCAATTGATTTCAATTGAGAAAACACTCTCTGAAGGCCAAGCACCTCAAAGGTGTGTCAGGAGCTGAGAATACAAAAACTTATCTCTGTTTGAAAGTGGCTCACTAGCAGTAGTGAAAATCAGAAAAGTAAACAGTTGGTTTTAACGCAATGCACTTAGTGCTGCAACAGAACAAAGCACCAGAACCAAAGAGCATCTCAGATCCAATTCAACTTTTTGACTCAATCTACGTTTTAGCCCCTAAACCCAACCTGCTGAAGGATGAGGTCCAGGAAACACTTCATGGGCACATGGTGCCTGAACTTTGGAAAAAGAGGATGATTTACAAAACTGAACTGTGAGGTGGGCAGTGTTGTGAGGTGGACACTATATTGATTATTGTTACTTCTCCCAGTCCTCAGATTTGGGAATTTAGTGTACCCTTTTGTCCTCCCAAGTTTGGAATCAATGGAGAAATATGACACAGGAGATGGGCAGATGCAGATCACAATGCCATCCACATTATTGATAAAGCTGATTAAACAAGATGGCTTTGTATTTGTGACCGAAGTTGGCTTCCTACTGGAAAGCCTACTCACTTCCTACAGGAAGAAAGGAATTAAGGTGTGAAGGGAAACTGTGAGTGATCCTTCCATATTCTCCCCGCTGGAACATAAAGGCACGGTGCATGCTCCAAAAGTGTTTGTTGAGTGAATGGAATGTGTGTAAACATTTTGTCTGTTGAGCTTTCTGAGAAGCGAGGATGGCCATATTTTCTAGAGAACAGCTGCTCTGGTAGAGCAGGTATTGTTGTCATTCCTTGCTGGGAGGAATCAAAGGCAAGATGTTGTTCTGTAGGAGCTGCCATCAGTCAGAGAAAAGCACTACATTTCTGCCTACTAATTAGTGGTCCTATTTCAAATGACCAGCTGTCTTGGTCTCGCTTCTATGTGGCAGTGTCAGCAGTTTTGGGCTCAAAGTCTCTCTCTCAGTTTTCTTCGGTGCTATAACTTTATAACTGTCTCCATCTCTTTTCTCCTCTTCCTTCTTTCGTCCTCTTCTCCTTTCTTTCTTTCCTTATTTCTATATATCTCTCAGGCCACTGTTTTCCTTGCCTGTTCAGTGTGCCAGACATGGGCTATAACTTGCATAACCATAGGTTTGACATGACCCTCCCCATCGTTCCACATACCATGTGACTTGAAAGAAAATTATGATGCATTTTAGTGCAGAACTAATGCTACTGTTTTATCCAATGAGATGTTCCTCAGCACAAAATCCCTCATGCCATCTCTTTTTACCTAAGTATTCAAATGTATAGCGCTCTACATGGGACAAGACATCTTCTCCAATTTCTTCATGGCAATCACCTTGTGCTCTGAAGCACGAGATTCAGTTACCTATATCATTATCTTGGCCCGCATGGCTACAACTGTTATTAATGATCATAGAATTACCTACTTCTTTGATATAAATTCGGTCACAGTTATGCAGTTCCAATCACACATCAACCAAGTACATTAAAATATATTTTCCCAGCTTCTAGGGAATAAATGTCCCTTAACAAAATTTGCATTCCATTTAAGACAAATTTCAAAAAAAAAAAAAGAAAGAAAAAGAAAAAGAAAAAAAACACTTGTGAAATGGAAATGACTGAACAGCCTAGCTATTACCCAAATTAGGAAAATGCTTCAAAGAGGAAATAAGGTGACTCTAAATAAATGATATGTTTATTTTCTTTACTGTGTATTTGATCTAGGTCTCTATTTGAGGTGATATGTGTGTGTTATTTTTAAGAGACTTTTCTGAACTAGCCATGGATCTTTGCATTAACAGGTGGGAACACTGCCTTGAGGCAGAGGTCACAAGATGCATCACAATTAAGCCAGCACAGCAAGGACGGAATCTTGCCTACTGGTGTGATAGTGAAATTGCCTGTGAGGAGCCTGTGAAGTCTTTAAACCTCAGAAAAGGAAGCTTCCTACTGAAATCTCTTAAAAATCAATGTTACTTTGTACTCACTCTCCATGACATTCTGGAACTGCACAAGACAGTGATAGCACATACATTTTAAATTTTAGAAATCAAACTTTTAATCATTTCATTTTTCAGTATACATTTCTGAAAGATAAGGATTCTTTTTTTCCTTTTCTTTTTTAACATGACCACAATATCATTATCACACAGAATAAAATTAACAAAAATGTGTTAATATCAAATATCTTGTAAAAGATTTAAATTTCTAATTGTGTGTTAAATATCAATTCTTGATTAATGTTTGATTAAAACAGGATCCAAAAATGACCTAGTCACTGACTAATATGATTTTTCAATCTCTTCATATTTTAAACCAACTGCATAGAGGTTTAATTTACCATAACATTTACTCATTGCAAATGTACGTTGATGACTTTAGCAACTTTACATTGTCTCTTTTAATCTATAGGTTTCCCCTCCATCTCTGTTTCCTTTCATTTGTTGTAGAAACAGGGTCATTTGTTCCACAGATTCCCAGATTTTATCTTATTGAGTTCATCTCTCTGTATAGTTTTATATGTTTCTGTTTTTCATTGTTAGCTTTTAATTTACCATTTATATTTTTATAAATTTAGTTTTATAAATTTTATTAAAATAACTTTTATAGTTTTTAGTAAATTCATTATTTACCATAAATTGATAGTTGGCATCATTGGTATGAAGTACTACCTTTAGCTACAATATTCATAGATGGTGATGCGTATTTCATCTGGATGCATCCTCTTGTGATGTCAGCAGTGGTTGATGAATGCCTGCCTCTATTAATCCATTAGTGGTTGCAAAATGGTAATATTCTAAATCTATCATTTCTCCTTCACTTATTAGCTGAAAAACTGTCATAAAAAAAGTACTATTCCCCAACTCATTATTTAGTTACCCACTGGTACAGTTTATATAGGAAAGCCAGGATAAAATGCTTGATTTATTTTATTTACCAGTTTTCAAAGTAATGAGTTAGCTTCCAAGCACTGTCCAATAGTGAACAGTATTTTTTATTGATGTAATTTGTAGATTTTGAAATACTTGAAATGTTTTAATCCTTTGAGTTTATCGTCATCGTTTCTCAAATTGCCCTACCACCTGGTCAGTGGTATCCTCTTCATATTAGTTCCTGAGTCCTTATGATCCAACCTGAAATAAGATATTCCTTATCCAAACCTGGAACTGGCCATGAGAATCTCGACATGAGATAAGCATAATGATGTTCCAAAATCTTGAGGGTCTGCAATGTGATTTGCCTGCAAAAGCCTTCCAAAGGCATCCCTATGTGACACTTCAATGATTATATATCCAGGAGGAAGGACAGCTCACATTGCCCGCTGGACCTATTACAGAGTTTTCTTTCTCTTTCTTGTCTGAACCCAACTGAAAACTTGTAGCTTTTCAGCTTACTCTGTACATGGTTGTAGTAGCATACCACAATGAGACCTATGTTTCCTCCAGAATACAAAGAGGCCCATCAATTGCTACAGATATTTCTTAGTGGTAGGAAGCACCAGATGCAGCAACTTGCCCTTCACTTTGAAAAGGATATCCCGACAGCCTCAGATCAAAGAAACTTCACTGAGGTATGTGGTAGACAAAATAACGTCTTCCCCAAGATGTCCACATCCTAATGCCCCAAACCTGTGAGTATGTTCACGTGTCAAAAAGGACTGCAAGTGTGATTAAAGTAAGGACCTTGAGATAATTACACAGTATTATCCTCATGGATTCAATATAATCACAAGGGTTCTTATAAGAGGGAGACAGAGGGTTCAAGTCAGAGATGATGTGACAATGAAAGCAAAGGTCAGAGAGAGATGGAGGCAGAGAGCTTTAAAGATGCTGTGCTGTGGGTGTTGATGCTGGAGAAAGGGGGCAGTAACTACATGCTATCTTCTGAAGCTGGAAAAGGCAAAGAAACAGATGCTCCACTAGAGTATTCAAAAGGAGCACAGTCCTCACAGCACCTGTAATCAAGGTGCACGGACTTCCAGCGCAGTGAGATAATAAACCTGTTTTGGTTTTAGCCCCCTAAGTTTGTGGTAATGTATTACAATGGCAATGAGAAACTAATATTAGGTGACAATGAATTTGGTGGTGTGGGGGGGTTATTTTCCACCTCCTAAATGTCTAAATCAAATAACTAGAGATTTTGTTTCTTCCCGTTCATCAGATCCACGTATCACGATATAATCAATGTAAAGGAAGAGTGTGATGCCTGGTGGACTGGAATTGAGGCAAGTCCTGGTCGCCTAGATTATGACAGGATTTGAGAGTTGATAGAGCCCTGAGTTAAAACAGTAAAGGTGTATTGCTGACCCTTCCAGCTGAAAGAAGACTATTCCTAAAGGTCTTTACTAATGGGTACGGGTGAAAGAGCATTTGCCAGATAAAGAGCTGCATACCAGATGACATGGGATGTATCCATTTGCCTAGCAATGAAACCACATCTGGACCAACAGGTGCAATTGGGCTCATCATCTAATTAAGTTTACAATAGTCTCCTGTCACTCTTCAAGATCCATCTGTTTTCATCACAGGCCAGAAAGGTTAATTGAACAGAGTTGTATTATAACAAGGACCTACTGTATAGCACAGGGAACTATACTCAACATTTTGTAATAACCTATAAGGGAAAAGAATCTGAAAAAGAATATATATATGTATAACTGAATCACTGTGCTGTACACCTCAAACTAATGCGACATGGTAAATCAACTATACTTCAATTTAAAAACATAAAGTTGTATTAGGTATGACCACTCCTGCATCTCTTAAGCCCTTGTTGGTGACAATATTCTGCAATTCCCTTAGGAATGTGGTATTGTTATTATTATTAAACTATTTTGGTAGGGAGAGGGAATTTTAATGGCCTCCACTTGCCCTTTGCTACCTGTATTAGTTTTCCAAATGCGGCGTAACAAATGACCACAAATTTATTGGCTTAAAACACCACTCATTTATTAGCTTGCAGTTCTGTAGGTCAGAAGTCTAACACAAGATGGGTGGCTTCTCTGCTCAGGCTGAAATCAATGTGTTGAAGTGCATTCTCGTGTTAATTGCAAGATCGTCTTCCAAGCTCGTTCCTATTACTGGCAGGAATTCAGAGACTCTCCACCAAAGAACTCTTTAAAAATACCTCTCCTCACAACTGTTTTTATCGCAGCCTTGGTGAAGGAATTGTCTTCTGGACCCTCTCGGGGAACATGGTTGGGGGGTGGATAAGCAGATCTTACTGGAGAAATGTACTCCAGCATTCAGCTCTCCCTAAGCTTTTGGATTTCATCCTCTACAATATACCAGGAAGTTTTGGCATTTCTACTTGATTTCATTTTCAGTTTGACATTTCAACTTCATAGGAGATTTGGGGGTACAGCTTTCAAACAACCAAGCTGACTTTTAAAGAGACTCACAGTAGCTCAAAGTAACATACTGAATCCAGAATTACCATTTAGTAAGCCATCCAAATCCAACAGTTTATTCCTTCCACTCTCCCCCAATACGCTTAGGATCCATTCCTAATTTTCCCCCAGGTTAATTTCAGTATAAAGCGGCAAAACCGGGGCTTCCCTGCTGGCGCAGTGGTTGAGAATCTGCCTGCCAATGCACGGGACACGGGTTCGAGCCCTGGTCTGGTAAGATCTTACATGCCGCGGAGCAACTGGGCCCGTGAGCCACAACTACTGAGCCTGCGCGTCTGGAACCTGTGCTCCGCAACAAGAGAGGCCGCGATAGTGAGGGGCCCGCGCACCGCGATGAAGAGTGGCCCCCACTTGCCACAACTAGAGAAAGCCCTTGCACAGAAATGAAGACCCAACACAGCCATAAATAAATAAAAATAAATTTTAAAAGTTGTGTTATAAAAAAAAAAAAAAAAGCGGCAAAACCTTGCAATTCTTCTTTACATTGCACGTCCTCATAGGCCATAGTATGTGCCTTACCCTCTCAGGCAGTGTCTGGACTTGCATTTGGTTATAGGCCTAGAAGCAATGGAAGGTTTATGTACTGGGATTGAGAAGGAACAGTAGTCCCCGGCAAGGAACATATCTTCGAGGCCCATTTCAGGTTCTTCAGCCAAGAGGATGTTAACCTCCTCTGCCAGGAAGAGAAGACAGAAAGCCTGCTTCTGCTGGTAAAAGAGGCTCGGTAAAATTTAGGGGTCCAATATCCCCAGATTTATTGGAATCTGCGCATATGAATCCAGTTTCCGGAACACCATTCCTTCCAAACAAATGCCTTAACTGTAACATAAGAGACTCTGTGACACTGGTAATTCAACTGTGCTGTAATTCAGCCCCATGCAGGTTTAGACCTTGGATTTAACACTGAGAAATCTCAGCCATGAGGCTACAGGAGATAAGGGTTTCCTTCGGGGTGATCTTAGAGCTTCCTGGTTTCTTCCCAGACATTGAAACGGAAATTTAAAAGCCCTGAGCTCATAATTTTCTTCCCCTAAGTTCTCTACCACACTTAAAAGCGACCAGCTAACCCCATTATAGTCCTTACTTTCACTAAAGTTATTCCATGCCAGATTCCTGGTCACTCAAAGGCTTGCTTCTACAGGCACCTGATTATCACATGCTGTCGGATGAACAAGGTGAATTAGCAGAGGAACAATAACACGTGTAAGCTACCCCAGCTCATGCACCACTGACCTTCAGAGCAGACATGGCTGCTGATTCACTTCTGCCTCCCAAAACTCATGTCAATTTCTCCCGTTCCTAAGCTGGAACCATATGAAGAAGAAAATTCGTGGAAATTCAGTTCCCCCTTAGCCAAGATGACAAAACCACTACTTAAAGCCCCTTCCTGTGCCAGCCAGTGAGCTACATCTTGAAGATGAAAAGCTGAATGCCCCATTAGCTCTGGAGGAGATGATTCTGCGTAAAATGTGGTTGACAGACATAAAAAAAAAAAAAAATAGAAGATACATTCTAATACGATGTAGTCTGTGGGAGGATAAAGAAAAAACACTAGTACTTTCTCCCTCACCCAATCTAACACAAAATGAATCAATGAGAGTATTCACTGATTCACTGAACCCAAAGAACTCTAGGCTACATTCCAGGTTTTGGAATGTTGTCTTCTGAAGATTCTCCTTTTGCAATATTTTTTCCACATTCCATGTTTTGGAACGTCGTCTTCTGAAGATTCTCCTTTTGCAATATTTTTTCCACCTGTTCTTCTTGGGTTCCCATTGCTGCCCCCTCATAATTAACATCTATTATCAATACTTTATTTATGGACAGTTATGTGTCCACCTGACCGGTATGCTGTCCTCAGTCTCCCACTGTGATCCATCTGACATATCTCAGCAGATTGTTTTACTTTCATCTTGTCATTTTTCTGCTCAAAACCCATTAATAACCTACTCTCCAATCCCCATTCCCCATCTCCAGGAAAATGTCCTCACTCCATGTAGGGCCCTTTCCAACTTTTGTTTCATAACTAAACTGTATTAAAAAATCATCGCTTTGATAGGTGGTAAAAAGGCAGATCTAGCTAAGAGTAGCAAGGACTACACAAAAGACAGAATTTTGGCTCTGCAGGAAGAGGCTGACTAGCTCCGTAAGTCAAACAGTGCATAGGTCAGATTTTGCAGTTGTTGATCATACTGCAAGTGATCAAGTGTATTGTATAAGTTGAAGCAGGTCAGAGTTTGTGTCCATAGAATTTCACTAATACAAAGAGTGAAGGAAGCAAAACAGCTCTAAAAAGGCAAAGTCTAAAGTTCAGGAGGTCAGATTGTCAAAGATAATTGCACTGAAGTGCAGACACTGAGCTAAAGCCTATTTTTTCTCCTCTACACTTGACACAGCCTGATAGGGGGTAGCCAGCCCTGCTCACACAATTACCACAGCTGGAACGGAGTTAAGGATCTGAGGGCGAGGGGCACAACCAGGATGACCACGGGTCTCAGTTTGCATGGAGCATTCACATCCAGTCAGTAGCCCTGCCACGCTCAAAAGTGGCCAAATTTGGATAATAAATTATACGCTCATTTTACACTTAGATAATACCTCAGCTCCCACAAGACTGAACTAGTTTTGTTTATCTTACTTTCAAATTTTGACTTACATGAACTTGAATTTCTCTTCCTAATTTTCTTTTTCTTTCTGGTGATTAACACCTTTAACGTTCCAATTTACATTACAGTCCCTCATTATGTTCTGTAATGTTGCTACCCTGGGTTTTATTTTGTTACCAGTTGCAAGACCTTATGGAAGTTACTTAACCTATCTGTGTATCAGTTTCCTAATCTTTTAAGTGGACATAATAGGTATCTACAACATGGATTTGTTATGAAAATTAAGAGAGGTTAATACACGTAAAGTGTTCAGATTAGTGCCCTGAACCTAACATATGCTAAATAAATGTTTAACTTCATCAGTAGCAAGGACACCGACGATCTCTCTCTTTACCTGAACTCACATAGCACCCTCATGTGGCACTTCAATTGTTCGTTAAATCTTTATTTGTGGCTGTTTTGTTTTTTTAATTTAATTCTAGTCCTTAATAACAGGGACTATGTCTTATTTTTGTATTCTCTAAGAACCCACCACAACGCCTTGTAAAGAGTAAGAGCTCAGTAAATAAAGATGATTTACTTTAAGATCATCTTTCAAAAATAATTTGCCATTTTTAAGTAGAGCCCACAAGTAAAACAAGAACGTTATTTCCGGTGTGGGATTGCATCTCAAGGCCTCCATCTTGAGAATAAATTCCTTACAGATTGGGACAATGGGTGTAGATGTGAAAGCGATTTTTGAGCCTTGAACTAACTCCTAGGAAACCAGATGAAAGCAGGTGATTTTGTTTTTTAAATGAAATATTTAAATAAAAGTTGTTTGTTGATTTTTGTCTATTTCTCTTAAATTTGGTTTATCTCTTTAGATAATTAAATATTTTACCTGGTAGTTTCCAGGTAATAAAAATTTAGCCATAGCTTCATTCAATGTCCAGAAATTGGTACCAGTCTTAGCACTGTGCTAGGATAGTCATAGGATTAAAAACACAAAAGATAATTTCCCTTTCTTGAGAGACTTACAATCTGAAGAAAATAATTTTAAAATACAGTTTATATATCTAAATTTTAGCAATAAAGCTGTAAAAATATGGACATAAAAATAGGAGTCAAAGTATACACAGTCATAGTTCTAAGGATATTACAGATAAATGAAAAGCTACTATTTTATTTTCTGCACTATCCAATTTACTTCTAATTGCATACCTATTCCATAATTATTTTTTATCTTTCGAATCAAAGTACAAACTTATCAAGGACAAAAAATAGATATTCTCCCTTTCATTTCCAAAGAAGAGCAAACCTTAGTCAATCAGCATTAGAAGTTAGTTTAAAAATCCCTACACTGAGAATAAAGTCAAGATTCTTCATAGTGTTTTTAAATGTTACTGCTAAAATCAACACTTAGAACGACTTTCCCTGTGCTTGAAGAAAGGGGAGAACAGGTGTTGTTTCCTTAGTTCAGGAGGATCTGATTGTTTTTATACTTCTTGAGTTAATAAGAAGTGAACTTATAATCACTTGATTCAACATTACAAGTTTGATGTAAACTCAAATTTGATTTCCTGTAACACATATATGACAAGTTAACATATTCCCTACGATAAATAGGAAAACATGCATCACAGTCTCAAAGTTAAAGGTTATATAACCATGTCTCACTGTAGTTAAAATAGATTCTACAGAACTTCCACGAGAAGGAGGCTATTTAAATCCACATATGTCACTTTTCTTCCCCATAAAACACTGCTAAAACTATAGTAAAGAGGTAGATACTTAAGACACAAACCCCTAGAAAGCTAAATTCTAGGCCAGCAATGGAAAGAGCCAATCAATAACCAACCCGATTTACTTCCTCCAGAAATAGTGGTACCCACTACCTCTGAAGGTTAGGAGGGAGTTAAAGGGTGTTTACAGAGCAGCTACATCATTAGATCCCTTCATCAGTGGGGAATTATATCTCTCAACACCAACAGAACACTAGATGTTTAATTTCTGAAGAAGATAAACAGAGGGGCTCTCACAGGGCATGTTAGACCCAGTTGAGAGACTGTAATAAAAATGGGATAGGAGACAGAGAGGAAAGATTAAGAAATTCTTCACACCTAAATTTCAAAAACTGCATTTAGAATGGGAGTCAAGGTTGATTTTGAAGAAAGTATTATCTATTTCAGAATGTTTCCTCCTAGAATTTTAAAACCAGTGCATAAAATTAGCCACCCAACATCACTGTTAAAAGGTAGAAGTTAGAGGGTATTTTTACAAAAGCTACAAGTTCAGATATTTGTAACCTCAACAGTAGCCAAGGACTCAATTGCACATCTCTCCCACTTTCCCCAACACATCTTCCAGGTGCAACAAACACCCACCCACACCAGGGCGTCAAAGGTGAAAAAGCTGAGAGATGGAGAAGAAAAGATACTACAATGAAGGAAAAAATCATTTTAAAAAGTACGTGATATTAACAAAAACAGAAACTGTCCTAACTAAAATTTAATGATTTAATGAGGCTAGGGTTTTTTTTGTTTTTTTTTTTTTTTAATTAATTATTTATTTATTTTTATTTATGGCTGTGTTGGGTCTTCATTTCTGTGCGAGGGCTTTCTCTAGTTGCGGCAAGCGGGGGCCACTCTTCATCGCGGTGCGCGGGCCTCTCACTATCGCGGCCTCTCTTGCTGCGGAGCACAGGCTCCAGACGCGCAGGCTCAGTAGTTGTGGCTCACAGGCCCAATTGCTCCGCGGCATGTGGGATCTTCCCAGACCAGGGCTCGAACCCGTGTCCCCTGCATTGGCAGGCGGATTCTTAACCACTGCGCCACCAGGGAAGCCCAAGGCTAGGGTTTTTAAATATATATTTCAAATAATTTAATCACACCATGTATTCTATGACCAAATGGAACAGAATTAGAAATCAATAATAAAAGGAAATTAGAGAAATTCACAAACATATGCATACGAAGCAATATACTCCTAAAGGGATCAAGGAAGACATCGCAAAGGAAATCAGAAAATACCTGGAGACAAATAAAATCAAAACTCAACAAACCCAAACATAATGGGATGCAGCTAAAGAAGTGTGGAGGAAAATTGATACCTATAAATGCCTATATTTATTTTATTTTTAATTTTTATTAGTTTAAGGTATAAAACAGAGCGATTTGATATTTTTTAGACATTATGAAATGATCACCTCAATAAGCCCAGTTACCATCCCATCACCATACAAAGCTGTTATAATATTACTATGTCTCCTATGTATACATAACATTCCTGTGACTTATCTACTGTAACAGCTGGAAGTTTATACCTCTTAATCTGCTTCACCTATTTTGTCCATCCCTCCACCCCACCTTCCCTGCCTCTACAAACTATCAGTTTGTCCTCTGTATCTATGAGCCTGTTTTGTTTCTTCACTTGTTTTGTTTTTGAGATTCCACATACAAGTGAAATCATACAGTATTTATTTCACTTAACATACTACCCTTCAGATCCATCCATGTTGCTGTAAGTGGCAAGATTTTACTATTTTTATGGCTGGGTAATATGCCACTGTATATATCCATTCATCAAAAAAGGGACATGTACCCAGGCTTCAAACTATACTACAAGGCTACAGTAATCAAAGCAGTATGACACTGGCACAAAAACAGAAACATAGATCAATAGAACATAATAGAGAATCCAGAAATAAACCCACACACATATGGTCAATTAATCTACAACAAAGGAGGAAAGAATATTCAATGGGGAAATTCAGTAAATAGTTTTGGGAAAAATGGACAGCTATATGCAGAAGAATGAAACTGTACCACTTTCTTACACCACGTATAAAATTAAACTCAAAATAGATTTAAGACATGAATGTAAGACCTGAAACAACAAAAATCTTGGAAAACAACATAGGCAGTAACCTCTTTGACAACAGCCTTAGCAATATATTTTTGGATCTGTCACCTTGGGCAAAGCAAAGAAAGCAAAAATATACAAATGGGACTACATCAAGCTAAAAAGCTTTTGCACAGCAAAGGAAATTACCAACAAAATGAAAAGGTAGCCTACTGAATGGGTTAAAATATTTGCAAATGGTATATCTGGCAAGGGATTGATATCCAAAATATATAAAGAATTCATACAATTCAATATAAAAAAGCAAATAACCCAATTTAAAAATGGACAGAGGACCTGAAATAGACACTTTTCCAAAAAAGACATACAGATAGCCAACAGGTACATGTAAAGGTGCTCAATATCACAAATCATCAGGGGAATGCAAATCAAAACCAGAAGGAGCTATCGCCTCACATCTGTCAGAATGATTATTGTCAAAGAGACAAGAAGCAACAAGGTTCGGTGAAAATATGGAGGAAAGGAAACTCTTGTGCACTGTTGGTGGGAATGTAAATTAGTGCAGCCACTATGGAAAAAAGCATTGAGGTTCCTCAAAATACTAAAAATAGAACTACCATACAATCCAGCAATCCCAATTCTGAATATTTATCTGAAGAAAATGAAAACACTAATTTGAAAAGATACATGCACACCTATGTTCATTACAGCACTATTTACAATAGCCAAGATGTGGAGGGTATCATTTTCTTAATAGCTCATCCTTTGGTGCTTCTCTTCAAAGAACCTAAGTATTAGTTTGGAAGAGTGTTTTCATACAATTCTTCAAATTATCTTTGTTTAGGCTTGAACTTACTGAATCTTTTCCACCAAAACTCAAGAACCTGAGGAATAAAGGGAAGGGGTGGCAATCACACGGGGAAAATAACTTCCAGGAGCCCATCTGAATGGGAGAGTTTGCTCTTTACTCAAGGGTCATTTGGTGGCATGGAGAAGAAAGGAAACTGCTGATGTGAGACCTTTTAGTGGTTCAGATGCTGCCCTACCCCACTGTGTCAACATCTTAAAGTGCTGCCCTGGACAGAGTAGGGGAGAAATACTCTTCACTTTAATTTTGGTGCTTTGAAACAATCCCCTTTCATGGAGCCAGTAGGATTCTACATTCCATATACCTGTCTTGACTTATTATAGAACTCAAGAACAACAGTAAAATATGGTCTCAGTAAGGAATCTGCTCAAGATGTATAAGAAGGCAATGTTTCTTATTTTGTACTCTTTGGGTGAAATTGAGTCACTGAAGAAACTGTGAAGAGCACAGAGCTTTAATATACAGGGAAACTCAGATCTATCCTAAAAACTGGGGATTATTTTATCTGCAGATTGATGATTGATTATTTGGAAAAAGATGGAAGAATCTTTTCCCCAGATTCTACCTCGTCTTTGCAAATACTAAGGTACATGGTGAGTTCCTTGAGTAGTAATTCTGCGTTACTCTTAATATCCAAACAGCTGGAAGGAAATTTAAAGGTCAACTATTCTGATCACTCATGTAACATATAATAACTACACAGCATTCCTGACACACAGCCATAACTCTGCTAAAAATTATTCACGAACAGGAAACTTACTATCTCAAAAAGCCATTCAGTCCATGTTTGGGCACTCCAATAGTTAGAACAGACTTTCCGGACTTTCTCAGCATAATATCCATTTAATACCAAAGGTAGTACTTCTAAGGAACAGATAGCTAAATGTGACTACCTTTAAAAATAATAATAAATCTAGCAAAAATATCCTTGCATCTGTAAGGATAGGCTAGATTATGCTGCAGTAATAAACAACCCCCAAATCTTAGGAGTTCAATACAACAAAGGTTTATTTTGTTTACATGTTTTGCAAGTAGGAGGTACCACTCATCTTTGTCACTTGGGGATGCAGGCTGACATTGTCTCCATCTCTGCCATCATCACATGCTGCCACGATCAACGCAGAAGAGGAAGTTGCACAGTGGCTGCTGAAGCATTTATTTGCCCACAAGTAACATAATGGCTATTGCTCACGTTAAAGTGAGTCATATGACTGTGCTTAACTTCAAAGAGGGTAGGAAAGTGCAGAGAGCTCAAAATGTTTGGGGAGCAAAACTGATCATTACTTTTCTGGGTAAAAAGCGAAATATTACAGATAACATTAAATGACAGAGGACTAATTAGGTAAAACTACTCAAAATACACACGTCACAAAGATTTGCTATCTTTTACGTATGGAAAACTTTTAGAACTCAGTTAAAAAAAAAAAAAAAAAGAGAAAGAGCGTTAATTCCAATATATGAATGAATAAAGGGCCTGGAAAGAGAGGACTGAAAAGCAGAGAGAGAATATTTTAACAGATACGGCCAAATGCTCAACCTCACTGGTAATGGAAGACAGATACAGTACTTGTAAAAATAAAAGCTAATACTTTATTGAATAACTGCACTGTGTCAGGCACTGTACTTACAATTTATACACATTATCTGAATATTTCCCCAACCTTGCTACAAGGTGAGTACCATTTATTAATCCACTTTAGAGATCAGGCTTAGATCTATTAAATAAACTTCCTGGGGTCATGCAGCTTGCAATTATGGAGTTCATTTCAAATCCAGGTGTGTCTGACTCCACGATATGTACTAACCCCTAAGCCATATTTAAATATGAATGAAAATTATAATATGAATGAAAATTATAATTTTTAAAAGTTATAATGCCAGCATTGAAAAAAGAATGAAATCTGATGGATAGTGTAGGTACAAATTCTGAACATCTTTCCAGAGAATATTTAAATTGTAAAAAAAGATTCCCTGTGCATACTCTGAGTCATCAATTCTACTTGTAGTAATCAAATAGATCACTTAAAATATAAGGAAATAATCATAGTTGGGAGCAAAGACACACTGTTTGAGGGCCAATTCTGAAAGCAGGAGCAACAGAGTTCCCGTCCTTATGGCACTTTCAATCCTGCAGTAATAATGAAAATATCAAAGTCACTCTCCTCATTCAGAAAAGCTCACGCACAGAAAGTACCCACTAAACCACATCTGTGCTATCCATTGTGTCCAAACTAGATTCCCTGCACAAAAAATCTAATAAACTCATTTGGTTTTCTTGTGTGATTTGCTCCCACTTTTTTGTCAATTCTACTACGTAAACGTTTCACCACTGCTCAGATTCCACCAACATTTACTGAGCGCACTGTGTAAGGTACTGGGGAAAACTAGATAAACAGATAAACCACAGCTCCTCTTTTCAAAGTGTTTAGCCTAGTGGAGATTTTCCACACAATATGGTAAAATGCTCTGATATTACATATTACCTGGGGTACAAAGAGACAGGGAAGGCATCTACCCCATCCTCAAGCAGTGAAGGAAGACTTCCTGGAGGAAGAGGTGAATGATTTATTAGAGGTAATTTAACTGAGGTAAGGATAGGTTTGAGTTAGCCAGGTGAGAAAGGTTAACAGTCATTCAGGCCAGGGAAGCAGAATAAACAAAGCCATAGAGGCATGAAATGGCATCACAGGGGTTCACTGTGCCAAACTTTTGTGGTCTTATCTGTGGGTGTGACTTTGAAACTCCTGGTGCTAAACTCTGGAGGAGAAATAAAATAGGAAAACTTGCACCTTGTTATCTCTAGCCTGTTAGTAAGACTGTCATTCAATGAAAGATTAAAAAATTGTGTCTCATGACTATATTTTTTCTTGTCGCCGCTCGCCTTAAATTCAATACAACACCACGCATGTTGATTTGGGATGTGAACGTGCTATATATTTAAAGAAAAGGGCAGGCGGAAAATGTGAGGTGATAAATCAAAAGCTACCAGAACCTCTGCACTTAACGGGCAAAAACAGGAGGTCCCTTTTAAATGCGAATGTTGTTTACTGATATGACGAATGGGCTTTAAGTTCCATTCCTCTGAGCGTTCTTTTTATTATGACTATTAAACGATGGTTTCAAATGTGCCGCATTACTTCCCACTGAGACTCATTCCAGGGGTATGGAGGTGAAAGGCTGCCCAGCCTGGGAGAACTTTGCTGGCTTTTCTCTAATATGCAGTGTCCGCTGAAAGCACTGTTGACTCATCAAGAGCCTATTCTTTGTAAGAAAGAGAGCATTGACCTTAAGGAAGCAGAAGAAACATGAATTTTAAAAAGGTACCCAAGACAATTACAAACTGGGATCATGAAGAAACTGTACACGTGGGATTAATATGACATAGTGAAAACCATTCTCCAATTTCACAGGTATCTTTGTGGAATCATATAGCCGTTTATATAAAAATTATAGGAGAATACAGCCAGATATTTACAGTTACTTAAAATTTTAATTTTGAGACAATTGCATATTCCTACACAGCTGGAAAAAGTGGAGCAGCTCTTTTGCCCCTTTTCCCCTTTGCCCATTTCTGTTCCCCTCTAACCTTAAAAGAACTTAATTATAGGAATGAGATCACTAAGCAATTGAAACTAACTTGGACTTTAGCTCTCCTGAAAGCACACCATGCCTTGTCTAACCTATTGATTCTTTTCCTAGATAAAAAAGAAGTAAGAATGAGGAATTAAGTGGTTAAAAACTGACTAGCTCTCCATCCCCCAACATCCCCCTCAGGCAGATCACGCAGGCAAGATAACATCTGAAGGAAGTCAGCCAGTCTGCACTCAATGGAGAATGATGCAGAAGCCAACCTCCCGCCTCCATGATTCACTGAGATTCTCCCCCCCTCATGTTTCCCTTTAGAAACTGTCATGGCTGAGCAGAATTTTTGGAGTTGGTCTCTGGACACGAGTCCACCATCTCCCGAGGTCGCCGGATTTTCTTATTAAAGCACCTTTCCTTTCTACTGACACTTGCCTCTCAAATGACTGGCTTATGAGCAGCGAGTGGCCGAAGCTGGGTTTGGTTACAAAAGTAGTATAGAGAGATACCATGCCCCCTTTACCCTGATGCTCCCAATGATGACATCTTCCGAATCTCTAGTACAATGTCACAACCAGGATACTGACGCTAATGCAGTCAAGATACAGAACATTTCCATCACAAGAAAGATTCCTCAACTCGACCTTTTATAGCCACACCCACTTCCCTCACATTCCCCTCTACACTCTACTCCCCCCCTCCTCCACTGTCTTTAATCTCTGGCAACCACTGATCTGCCCTCCGTTTCAGTAATTTTGTCATTTCAAGAAAGTTACATAAAGGGAATCATACCTGGTACAATTCTTTGGGATTGACTTTTGGCCCAAGCATGATTCTCTGGAGATCCAGCTAAGTTGCTGTGTGTATCAATAGGGTGTTGCTTTTTACTGCTGAGAAGTATTTCATGGTATGGATGTACCACAGTTTGTTTAATCGTTCATCAACTGAAAGACAGGTTGTTTCCAGATTCTGGCTATTACCAAAAAAGCTATGAAAACTTTTATCAGTTTTTTGTGTAAACATAAGTTTTCTATTTCTCTTGAATAAATATCCAGGAGTGCAATTGCTGGATCATACAGTAGTTGGATGTTTAGTTTTTTAAGAAACTGTCAAATTGTCCTCCAGAGTGGCTATACTGTTACATTCCTCCCAGTAATGTATGAATGACGCAGTTTTTCTACATCCCTGTTAGCATTTGGTGTTATCACTAATTTTTATTAAAGTAACTCTAATAGTAAGTAGTTATATCATATTATGGCTTTAAGTTGCATTTACCTGATGGACAATAATGTTAAATATATTTTCTCGTGCTTTTCTGTCATGTGTACATCCTCTTTGGAGAAATGTCTCTTCAAGTCTATTGCCCAGTTTCTAACTGAATTATTTGTTTGTTTTTACTATTGAGGTTTAAGAGTCCTTTATATATTCTAGATACTCATCTTGGATAGTGGTTAGCAAATATTTTTAGCTTCTTTTCAGCCTTTTAACAGCATGTTTCATAGAGCAAAAGTTGTTAATTTGATCAAGTCCAATACACCAATTTTTCTTTTTATGGGTAGTTCCACTGGTGTCAAGTCTAAGGACTCCTTGCTTCACCCTAGATCCTAAGGATTTTCTATATTTTTGAAAAGAACTCTTATAGTTTTACATTTTATATGATACATTTATGATACACCTTGGTTTCAATTTTTATAAGGTACGATGTTGAAGCTTTATGATTGTTTTCTTGCTTATGGGTGTCCAATTGCTCTAGTACCATTTGTTGAAAAGGCTATCCTTCCCCTATTGAATTGCTTTTGCAAATCTGTCAAAATTAGTTGGGCTTATTTGTCTTCGTCTATTTTTAAACTCTTCTGTTTCACTGATTTACTTGTCTATCCCTTTTCCAAGTAGCTTTGATCACTAAGCTATTATTAATTGAGTAGACATTCTTTCCCCTTTATTCTTCTTTCTTAAAACTGTTTTAGCCATTCTAGTTCCTTACCTTCCCATTTAAATTTCATGGTTTTTTTCTACATACCCCCCCAAAATCTTGTTAGGATTTTAAAAGAAAGTGCATTAAACCTGTATATCAATTTGGGAAGAACTGGAACCTTTACTATGTTGAATTTTCCAATCTATCAACATGGTATGTCTCTCCATTTATTTAGCTCTTTGCTTTCTTTCATCACCCTGAGGCTCTCCTGGTTTCTGATGCTGAGGCAGATAATACTGAATCTTAATTTCAGGACTTACACCACAATAATGTCCAGTGTTTTTAGTTGTATTTCATATGAGAATAGGGAAGAAAAACATCTACTTCATGTTCCTGGAAGTGGTCTTTATAACTTAACCATACAATTGCTAAAGAAGTTTTAACCTCTGCACTAGTATGCCACAGAGCACCGTGATATAGCCCAACTGTTCTCTCCCTCTAAGCAAATGATATTGTTGTCCATATTTAGCAAATATTTAACTCTTGTTTATAGTATAATTCACTCCTTTGCGCCAGTGCTAAGTCACCACCTACTTACCCCTCTAATATTTTTCCATTTTTCCCCCAAACCACTGGAAACTTTATTACAAAGAACTAGAGGGGCTTGTCTCGTTTTGCAGTCTGCCCACTGCAGAACTACAAATACTTGGGGAACAAGAAGCTGATTAAAGATCAATCTTTTTTTTTTTTTTTTTTTTTAAATTTTTATTATTTATTTATTATGTTTATTTTTGGCTGTGTTGGGTCTTCGTTTCTGTGTGAGGGCTTTCTCCAGTTGCGGCGAGTGGGGGCCACTCTTCATCGCGGTGCGCGGGCCTGTCACTATCGCGGCCTCTCTTGTTGCGGAGCAGAGGCTCCAGACGCTCAGGCTCAGTAGTTGTGGCTCACGGGCCAGGTTGCTCCGCGGCATGTGGGATCTTCCCAGACCAGGGCTCGAACCCGTGTCCCCTGCATTGGCAGGCAGATTCTCAACCACTGCGCCACCAGGGAAGCCCTAAAGATCAATCTTAAATGAAGTAAAACAACTTTGGAATCTCAAAGGGAAAAGAACATTTAATTTACCAACCAACCAACAAGAAAATCTACTTACAATTTTACAGAATCCCTCAGTTTCTCAAAAAGCGAGGTCGTATTAATAACAGCACACTGGATTAAAGACTAACAGTTAATCAGCATAAAGCAAACATATAATGGTAACATTTTTGGTTGAAGAGAGCTATTAATTGATGCCAAAATTATTTTTAGGTGCTATTTAAGAGTCAATTCAAGCTGAATCTGCTAGAAGATATGGATTTTTCCTATTTATTTCTCTATTTATTTACTTAGTAAAATTGGTATTAACAAGGAAACAACTTTATTTTAACATGCAAAGTAACATATTCTCCTTCTAGCGTATGATGATGATATAAAACCCCAAAGAATAAAATGTTCAAGGCTAAACTACATTAACAAGAGCATTATTAATCCTGGAAATTACAAAACCTGGATCTACAAATAATAAGTAGTCAAATTTAATACTTTTAATTTCATAAATGTTAAGCTGTTCCTCGAGAAAAATATGGGAGCAAAAAAAGGAAGGGAGGGAAAGAGAGCAAGAACAGAGGGGAAATACTGGCTGTAGGAATTATCTAGTCTACAGGCAGATTTAAATGCAGCTGTTTCTGAGTGCCAGGAACCAAGCACTATCTTGGCAGGAAGCATGTGCTCAACATATGTTTTCTGACTACGGGCAAGTTGAAAAAAAAAAGTAGTTTTGCCTCCTCTTCTCTGAATTGTCTTTCTTCTGAGGTCTGATGAATTTCAGGGAAAATAACATTGTCACTTTTAAGGTATTTTGAGATTTCCTCCAATTCTTGACTTTAACATTATATTTTCTTCTCTCTTTTTTTAAGAATCCCCAAGCTTTCCTTACCTGGTTCAATATGAGAATACCTATAGTACCTCATCTTCTGTCAAAGTAGGAAGACTTAACTGAGTGGACAGTAGCACCCTGAATAGTGGGTTTAGGGTGCTACTGGGTAACTGCATGTCACGTTTACTATAACCATGAGATAAATATGACAGGTATAAGGCATCCATAATTTACAACGGGGACAGAAGCAGAGAGAGGTTAAAATGCCAAAAGGAGTACAAACAACTGAATACAGACCAAACTCTAGCCTCTTGACTCCCTACCTAGAGTTTTCTCCCTCTAGATTCTTATTTCTTTAACCAAGAGAGGAGAGAGGGGACTCCTGGAAAGGTCATAAGGATTCTGAGAGGCATCCTGGAATCCACACATATAAGCACTAATCACCGTCTGAAGACCTAATAAACATCTCGCACGTGTATGTACAGCCGTTCTCATACACACACCCACACACACACACGTGCATTTTCAATTACCTAAATATAAGTTCACTTTAAGATGTTACTGAATACCTATTGCTTATGTATATTCCAAGGTGTTGGGGAGGAAGAAAATTTCCTTTACCCTTCTAGATTCTTCTGGCTGGTCTAAGAATCAAATCGACATGAGACAGCTTAACAGGAAAAAAAAATCAAACAAAAGTTTAACAATATGTATACATGAGAAAGATCCAGGAAAACCAAGTAACTGGCCAATCTGGCCAAAGCCCTCACCTTAAATACCATCCTCAGCTGAAGACCAAAGAGGATGCTGAGGACGAGGAGTCAGTTATGGGAGGAAAAGCCCAGTAAACAAGGGTAAGGTTGGGGCTTCCCTGGTGGCGCAGTGTTTGAGAGTCTGCCTGCGAAGGCAGGGAACACGGGTTCGAGTCCTGGTCTGGGAGGATCCCACATGCCGTGGAGCAACTGGGCCCGTGAGCCACAATTACTGAGCCTGCGCGTCTGGAACCTGTGCTCCGCAACAAAGAGAGGCCGCGACAGTGAGAGGCCCGCGCACGGCGATGAAGAGTGGCCCCCGCTCGCCGCAACTAGACAAAGCCCTCGCGCAGAAACGAAGACCCAACACAGCCATAAATAAATAAATAAATACATAAAATTAAAAAAAAAAAAAAAAAAAACAAGGGTAAGGTTGTTATATAAATTTAAGGGTAAGGTTGTTATATAAATTTAAGGGTAAGGTTGTTATATAAATTTAAGTCTGTGTCTTCTCCACTGATAAGAGTTTCTAGAGATTTGGTCATTCTCCTCTTCCAGGTACCAAGAGGGAGACACTCTTACAAGTGGAGATTTCCCTTACAAATATAAATGTTTCTTACAAAAGGGTAACTCCTACTTGATGTTCAGTTTTTCCCATGTCTGCTGTATCTTAGAAAACAAGGAGTTTCAATTAATTAATATGCCAAAGAGACACATTGTAGGGTGGTAAATTCTGCTCCCCTACAAAGGCAATACGAACTAAAAGGCACTGGAAATCTTAAATGAATACATTTTTTAGTGTCAAAGAGGGTCTCTAAACTTAAAAAGCAAGGGAACCCACGTTGCAATAATTTTCTGTAAATAAAGGTGCTCACAAATTAGCACCTGGAAGCGGGAGCAGAATGCTGAGATCTGGTGAGGGAACCCTTGTCAACATTCTGCTTCCCGTGATATCCTATGTACTACACCCAGAGAAAAGAAAGGATAGACAGGGAAAGGATTGTACAGCTCTTCTCTACGCTAGTTCCAAAAAAGGCCAGAAGGCAAGGAGTTCTCCTGGTTTGTACTCAGTTTACCAACGCCCGGAATATGTTGGTGGATTAAGTGTCTCTTCCTTTACAAATCTGTTTTACAGAAATAATAATGGGCTGCAAACTATACCCAGCAGGAACAGAAAACCAGCCATAAGACCGGCAATAACAATAATGCCACATTTAAGCAAGGCACCCCCATAAAACCCCAGAAACACAGGGACAATTCTAAATGACCCATTAATATTTTCGCTCTACCACACAGCACATGTCTCCTGTGCTTAAAACATGTTTGAACATTAACAATGACAGCTGCATCTTAAATTTAGTGGCATCATTTAATTTTAGGTGTGCCCATTAGTAGAGGATTCAAGCTACCCTGTCTCAAGTGAATTACTGGGAAAAAAAAAAAAAAAAAAAGGAGAAAGGGGGCTCCTGCCTGGGCTTTGTGTTCACAGCAATTAGTTTTAACTGTCTGGAATCTGACTTTAAATAATTTTATAGCTTGGGCGAGATCTCTGCCATTTACCATGTGTGCCCTTCCTATTTTTATGGAAACCAGGACCTCATTCTGAAGCTCTTGCCTGTCAGAGCTGCAGGTGAAGGCCAGCTGGGGCCAGCGGCACTTTGTGTGAATATTAGCATCTGAAGAGGGTTTCTGGAGGCCTTGTGTCTTTGGGGACTTAATGCTCTAGTCAGATGAAATAGCCTTGCCTCTAAGTTGCCTTGCCCGCAAATACAAATCCTTAGGAAATGAGCAGTCTGGGCCTGGTGGATGTACTTGTCTTCAGAAAAGGGTCTGGGTGAGGTTTTAGGGTAAGGGGGAATGAGAGGGAAAACGGGGACAAGGCAGGATGTCAGAGGCTGTGTGCTCTGGCAGAGTGACTGAAGTTCATTAACAATTTTCTCCACAGCTGTGTGTACAAGATTTCATATATGACACATGCTGCCCTTGATTAATGGGTGTAACAGTATCTCTGTGATGGGAAATGCTGGCCTGTGGAAAATCATAGCATATCACAGTCTGCCAAAAAGATACTTGTGAAAATCTTTCCTGCGTCAAATATTAATGCAGACTACACACAGAGAAATCGAAGACTAATTAAGTCCTGCACTAAAGGAAAGAGAGTTAATCCAGTTTCCAGTATCCTGAAACCTGTAATCCTTACGAAGGCAAATCTTCCAGGAAGAACACCAAAAATGACACACGTGAAAAATCTTCAGATCCAGGGGAAGCTTTTTATAGGAAGAAAAAGGTTAGCAGGCTTGTATTTCCACCCGCCCACTAAAACAAAGAGGTGTTTCTTGACCTTTATTCCTACCACCTACCTGACAATCACACCCAATCTATTTAAGACTCTACCTAATTGAAGTCTTAGGGTCACAAATAAATCATTAGCACATTCCAATTAATTGAAAATAAGAAGTCTGCATTTGGTAGATTCAGAGTTATAAAACCAAAACTTCTATTTCTGTAAGGAACTTTAGTGGTCATAAAAACAATTTCTCCTTATCTTGCAGGATAAAACTGAGGGCTAACATGTGGAAGCAATTGGAAAATGCCCAGATTCGTTGGGGACTGAATGCCAGGTGATACTTGAATAGAAAAGGGAAGAAGGTGACAGAGTATGTTTTGAGTACTATACAAGTTTAGCATTTTTGCCTTCTTAATTAATATCTTTAAAAATCAAAAATATATAGCATACAGAGTTTAAACAAGTATAAGCTGAAGAACCTTGACTAGTCCACTCATCTTTGGAAGCTCTCACTCTGACACTCCCTGATGACACCCTTCTCTTATTTTGTGTTATGGAAGAAGGGGCAAGGAACTCTTCTGAATTTTGTTTTCATCCTTCCTCTGTTTTTATTTGGAGTTTTATCACTTACATGTTCTCCAATTAACAGGCATGATTTCATACTATATGTATTAACAATTTGCTTTTTTCACTGTTTTTGAGATTTATCATGTTCATGTTAATTCACACGGCTACATTAGTTTTCACTGCTGTATAATATTCAAGTGTATAACGGTGTCATACTTTATCCATCCTCCTACTCTGTGAATAAATGAAACCTAGCTATTTGGGCCGAGAGCTAGGATGACCTGAGACAACATTAGTTGTTTGCTCAAGAAGAGCCTCGTGCAGAAAGATAAGACTACGACCTGAGAAATAGCTTCACTGGTATGGTCAGGAAATTCTTGCAATTCACCTTATCCAGGCAAATAATTTGCATATTTGGAAAAACACCTCTTTTAAAAGTACAAGAGTCTGATCATCTGGACACAGGGTGAGCTTATCAGAACAAAGGCATTTAAAAAAATTACTCTATTAACCCCAAAGGCAAGAAAATAGGGGAGGAGGATCCAAGCAAAGATGGGACAAATAGAAAACGACTAGCAGGATGGTAGATTTAAATCCAACCCTGTCGCTAATAACATAACATGTAAATTGTCTAAACATAAAAAACAGAGACGGTCAAACAAGGTAAAAAGCAAGAACTAATCGTCATCCACAAAATACCAACTTTTAATATAAAGAATAAATAAGTTAACAGTAAAAGGATGGAAAAAGATATAGCACGAAAACCCCAGTCAAAAGAAAGCTGGCTAAATTAACATAATACGCAATTCTCTGGTTCCTTTCTGGTTTAAGGGCACATCTGAAGAAGCCAGGAAGAAAAAAGGAGTCGTTTATAAAGAAGATGCAGCTCTGCAACAGCAGCACTGCAGGGCCCGTACACTCACCATGACAAGGAGGACACAGAGGCCTCAGGCTACGGAACCCAGAACGTTCGACTGGGCCGGGATGCTGTCCAGGACTTCGACTGCGGCGGCCTCACACTGCAGCCCTGCCCCGACCTCACCATCACACCAGACGGCTTCCTGGATGAGTGAAGCAATCCTGGAGTACATTTTGCACCAAAAGGAGAATGCCCAGCAGATGAAGGCCGGCCAGAAGCAGCTGGGCAACCTGCGGCGCGAGGAGCACGAAGAGCGGCAGTGGCCGGGGTGAAAGACCAGGTGCGGGGCTTCCTGGAGCGGGTGGCCATCGTGAGCTGGCCCCTCAACCCCTTCACGCCCAGGGCTGCCTCGGGGAATGGCCCAAATGATGCCTGACCCCGGGGCAAGCGCAGCCCTGCAAGCAAGGACAAGGGCAAAGTTCTACCCAGTTTCTGTCACTGACCCCGGAGTCCAAGGCCACCACGCTGTAGAAGCTGTCGTGTACAGTGACCTGCCCCACATCGCAGCAGCTGCTATGCACAACGGCCCTGACGCGCCTGCGCGCTTCACGCCGCTGGGAGGCTGTGTGGACCACGTGGTGCTCGCCACGCACCGTGACCTGGACAACCCAACAACGCCACGCCTGCGCAGTCCTGCAGCCCCTCCAGGTGCCGCGGTCACCTTTGAGTGCAGTGGAGAAGCTGATTCAGAAGGACGTGATGGACGCCGTGAGCAGGAGGAAGCTCACTAACCAGATATGCTGGCTGCAGCGGGACGCCACCGGCTTTGCAAGATGAGAAATCAAATCGCAGCCAGCGATGTAGGCCTGAGTGTGCTGGAGACCAAATAAATGGGCCGAGACGACAGGGAGAAAACCTCTGGAACCAGATTGCCCGAGTACAAACCCTGGTTCGCTGCTAACTAGCTTGAGTAAATTACCTTAACCCTGAGGGGGGGGGGGGGGGGGCGGGGGCGGGGCGCCAGGAGGGATTGGTTCCAGGACCCCTATAACCAAAATCCACCTGAAGATGCTTGAGTCCCTTATTTAGAGTGGCGAAATATTTGCATATAACGTACACACATCCTCCCATACACTTTAAATCATCTCTAAATTACTTATAATATGTAATACAATGTAAATACTATGTAAATAGTTGTCTGTGCTCTGTGAATTCAAGTTTTGCTTTCTGGAATTTTCTGGATTTTGGGGGGAAAGGGAATGTTTTATATCCGGGGCTGGGTGAATCTGCGGATGCAGAACCTGCTGACTGTAGCCTGCTTCTCAAAGGACCGATGTGAAGATTAAATGAGTAAAATAAGTGATTAGTACAGTTCATGGCACATAGTAAATACTCAATAAATATTAGTTATTTGTATTATTAGTAGAGGACATTAGTAGTGGACATTCCTGAATTATCTTAGACTATGATAGGAATGCATCAAATATTGTACTCTTAAGTATGACACATGATGTTGGTTTACCATAGAACTATTTATCAATTAAGAATACTTGCAGCTTATAGAATTTTTAACATAGTAGTTTAAGCAAGCAGCCGATTTCCTACTACCTACAACACGGACAGGGATTTGTTACCTTGGTAAACTGGCTCTTGCCTTTAGATTAGCTAGTCCCTGATAGCATCTGTGGTCCATTTTGGCTCAATTGCTTGCCCTCTCAGCAAATGAGCTTTCCAGGTTACAATTCAACAAGCAGAAAAATGTGTTCTCAATTTAAGATGTAAACCCTTAACCTCTGAGACTGACTTCTGAGCTGCTTTCTTCGCCTCGAGTTTCTTCATTTCATAATTTACAAGAAAACTGAAAGTGAGGAACATCTTATATTTACTTGGTTCACATAGTGAACAGAGAGCTAGCTAATGCTTTGAGGGCGAAAGGACACCTCACTTGAAGAGGACATGACATTGAACACATGATAATTCAAAACAGAGCAGGCCTAGATATGGTTTTGGCCTCTCAAGGTAGAAGAGATGCCATCTAAGGGGACGAATGTTGTGTTTACATCTTGATATTTATAATACTATTGAGAAGATCTGTGAAACAGACAGGAGGAGGGAGGGCAGGAAGGGAGGTTTCAGACTGGAGATAGAATCCGGTTTAATTTGAGCAGCCTTGATGAATGGCTTAGAAGTGAACTGCAAACTGACCAAAATCTTTCTCTTGGTGTTTCCCGTGTTGCTCAAATCTCCACTGTTTCAAATGCTCAGCCCCTACCCTGTCAAGTGATCCCACAATGATCGTCCAACAGAAAGAACAGAAAAACCTAATATTTATAAAAGTAGAAATGGCCACTACCAGAAATGTGATATGTGATCACAGTACCTCAATCAATGGCATGGATCTAGACTAGCTGTGTCCTGAAAGGGTAATGATCTATCCCCCAGCTTAGACTGGAGAACGACCACAGTGGTGGAGCTGAAACTGAGACCTCCTAGTATAAAACCGTTGAGATGGCCCAAGGTAACACGCTTAAAAGACAAGGTGGCCTGGGTCAGCATAATTGCAGGGTTAGCTTGCCCAGCTTTTTGCATGCCAAGTTATCTGAGCAAACAGTTCGTTCATCTGGAAAGACAACTCTTTTATAAGGACAGTGGTTTACTCAAAAGGACTTGTCTTCAGACCCTTGCCCTCTGTCTAGTACTTCTAAATTACTATGGATCAAACCTAGCCCAATCCCAAGCATCTTCTTGCTGTGAAAGACCCACCTAAACCATTAAGCCCAGACTTCAAAGCCCTACAAACACCCTTTCCTAACTTCCTCCTTTTGCAGTGCCATGAAGACTTTGTCAAGGTGACCTTCTCCCTGGCAGCTTGAAATTTAATACCTTCAGATTTGCTTAATAAACAGGTTTTCCTGGAGGAATTTAAAAAGCCCACATTTCTGTGGGGTTATTCCTATTTCTCTAGTTGATTTGTAATTCCTTGTATATTCTGGACAGTGGGATGTGATTCAAAAATTTCTGAATTCGGAGCTTGTCTTCTTAATTTTTTTAATGGTTTCCTTTTATAAACTGAAGTTTTACATTTAATATGGAGCTCAGAGCATTGTTGCAAATTTTAAAAAAGAAAACACATGTAAATTACTAGCACAGTAAACTCTCATGGAGTACATTTCTCAACACTCCCCACACAGATTTGGGAAGAAGGTAAAATTTGGTTTTGACCAGTGTTAAATACTTAGCGGTCTTGTGCTGGCCCAGCAGATAGGACTCTAGATCCTCAGGATTTTTCTTGTCCTTCAAACCAATAAAAAGGTTCCCATGTCCAGTCACAGCAGTTTGATAGGGATTCCTAACACAAGTCTACAACTTCTCTGATGAGAGAAGTCATTCATCTACTTTAATGTCTCATGATCTCTTAATGAGCCCTGTTTCCATTCTCCAGGTAGCATAGTCTCTCTGAAATGAGTTTCCTCATCTGTAAAATAGGGATAATATCTCATCTACCTCTTTCACTGAAGTTGTTGTGAGGGGTCAAATGAGATCATTAAAGAGTTATTATAATCATGTTTGCATTTTAACCGGGCCTCCAGGAGGTGATAGTAATGCCCTACTCAATAAGGGTAGACATTTCTGATGGAAATATTTTTGAAACAAGTCAGAATCTACATGAACAAATGAATACATGTGGATATATCGAGCAGTTTGACCAGCCACTGAGAGCTAAGCTTATGGAAGACAAAGCTTTTAACTCCAATAAAGAAATCATATATTCGGAGGGGGCTATTAAGAGAGCATCTCAACAGCCTCACCTTCACCCCCTCCCCCCAATTACATGCACCAGTGCAGGAATCTCTTCTATAGCATTTCTGATTCATTCTGATGACTTTCTGTCATCTTGCTTCTCAGAACAGGAAGATCACTACTCTAAATGCAGGTCAATGAACTATAAGACAGCTCTAATTGTTAGCCCCTGATCCTAATATTGCCTTCTTGAACATTCCAGGACCAATCTCCTCCCCGCTGTATGCACTAGTCCTTCAGACATACCTCCATCCCTTTCTCCTTTAAACTTCTGTCTTAGTTAAACATCCTTAGCAACTTCTTTGGTTACGTGAAAGGGTCTCCAGTTACCTCATCACTCTTCCCACTGTTTTAGAAGAGATTTGCTGTTTCCACATACTCCTTTCCCCCCCTAATCCTTAGTAACTTTCTACACAGGGAGAACCTTGCCCCAGCCATAGTAATATCAACTCCATTTACTATCCCCTCTCCAAGTATGCTTTATAGCTAGGAAGATGATGTCATCTTACCTGTCCTATTAGAAGTACTAAAAAATAGCTCTAAGCATTTGAAGCTTCTCTGGTGTATAGACTATATCATTCCCAAGCCCCGTCTTTCTGGAAATGATAAATTAAAAGAAAACTGGAACATCTTGATAATTCAGTTAAATGCCCTACAGCACATACGTTGAAATCCATACGGTTTACTAACTACCGAGGTGGAGCTTACTTCCACAGTTCTGTTAACTAACTTGAAAAAAAGGAAAAGGAAAAAGGCAACTTAATCTTTCACATACTGTCATTTGATCATTTTCCAATAATGGTGCTTGGATAGCCTTCAGCTCACTTAAGAGTTTTCCTAATGTGAAGCCAGTGTTCAAGGGAGAGTAATTAGAAAACAGTAATTTAATGCAAACTTTAAAAAAATCTCAGCTCCATGACTCAGTGATTTTGTAGTAAACTCCTGTATAGAGGATTTGCAAAATCTACACACATCCCAGTTCTTCACCCTGATTACCTCTCTCTTGGGATTTTAGGAAGCAAACTATTCCAGACTTGTCTTCTCAAGCTGGAGATAAACTTCCTCTCCATCACTTACAATATTACTATATTGTGATAGTTGGTTTACTTGCCAGTGTCTTTCATTAGACTACTTCTCAAAGTCTGGGACCTTATCCTTTTCAATATTGCATCCCTCACACCCAGCACACTGTCTGATTCCTATTGGACCTAATACACATTTCATAAATGACTGCTAAGTTTGACGGAATGAATGAAGAACTCAGGAAATCCCTTGGTTTCCTGCTTTCTTTGGTGTATCTTTTGTCATTTCAAGACATCTTTGTTCACACTTACTCAACATGTATTGAGTATCTGATAAATGAAAAGCACTGTGTTAGAGTCTTTGAACACACAAATAGCTATATGATTGTATAGGACATGGTGATCTTAATGTCCCCATGGCTAAATAAGCCTTTGATGGAACTAACCAGAAATAGTCTATTACTCATGAATCACTATGATATGGCATTACATACCATACATTACTACTTTGGTCATGATAGGCATCAGTGCCTGCTACAAATATGACTAGCTATATACTGGCCAGTAATCTCTGAGGTGTCCTTGTACATGAATGCTGTTCAATAATAGTTCACTATTATGGGGGGTGGCTAATTTAAATCTCTTGGGAAATTTGCATATGAGAGGCATAGAAAAAAATTAAGTCAGCAGCAGAAAAAACAGGTGCAGTAAGAGAGACAGAAGTTGAATCATCAGAAAGACCAGCACTGTCATCAAGGAGGAAGCATTTACCCTGTGCAAAGGGGCCAAAAAAGCAACAGAGGAGCTATGTCCTGAAGAATAGTCTAGTATACCAGGTGGCCCCTAGGAGTAGTTTCTGTTCTTCTTACTTCTCTGTTTATCCGTATAACGAACCCCATGAAACGAGCCAGCCAGAGTGTGGTTCTGCTTCTCACCATTGGAAAGAGTCTGATTAACTCAATGGTATAGCCACTGCCTCAATGGAGATCAGATATCAGAGTCCAGGGGGAAGACAGATGTGGCAATCAATGAAAACACTCATGTTTGTTCATTTCAGGCCAGAAGTATGCTGGGAGTATAATGGAGCCTGGGGGATTATCTGTAGAAGAAGGGGTAAAGTTAGGAAAGTCTTCACAGGGAGAAAATACACAGAATTGAATTTTTTTTAAAAAAGGGAATATTTAAGGAAATAGAACCAACATCAGCAGAAATACTGAAGCATAAAATTATGATATTCAGGGAATCACAAGTGACCACTCCCTGTCTCCTGAGAGGTGTGCTTTTTTACCTCCGCACGTCTCAGCCTCTGACCTTTTGTGCAAGATCTTAAATGATTGAAAGATTCAATCAACTCCCTACCTAGTTTTTCCTGACTTTCCCGCTTCCATCAGTGGCTAGGAGTAGACACTTTGGAGCCAGTATGCTTGGGTTCAAGTCTTTGCTCTGTTACCTACTTGCTTCGGTGATCTTGCTTTCCTTTGTTCATCTGCGAAGGGGGGAGCTATAGAAACAGTATTTTCATCAAAGGACTTTTGTGAGGATTAAATGAGTTAATAAAAGTGAAGTGCTTAGATTAAAACCTGGCTCAAAATCATTACTATATAGGTTTTGGCTATTTTTGTCCAGCTCCTTATTCTCTTCATGCCCTCGTGGAGACCTGAAAAAATTATTATTCCTGCAACTACTCACCTCAACTACTTTTCATCCAGTGACTCTGTGCATACCTAACAGTTAAAAATCTTCTCTCCTCTGTTTAACAGCTGAGGCCCTCTATTAACTGTTGCTTGCTCCCCATGGGTTCTGATGTTCTGCTCATCACCTCCAATCAGGACTAACCTTTCCATGGGCTTGAGTGTTCACTGTCTGGGAATACATTTTTAAGGTTATCAAGATCACCTTTATTATCCCTTCTCTCACCTTTCCTGTTAAAATGAAAATTTCCTAGGGAGGGATATTATGAGGCAATTAAAACCCTGGGCAAAGCTTGACTTACTGTGGTAAAGAGGATATTAAAGACCAACCATGTAGATGTCACAGTCTTCTCCTTCTAGATAAAACACACAATTTTAACTATTACCAAGAGTACTTTGATTTCAATCATCTATGTGTATATCTATTATCTATCTACCGTTTTTTGCTTTACACGTATACCAAATATATTGTTTTGTGATTTACTTTTTTCATTACATATACCTTTATATATACCTTTTTCATTTGGTGGACGTGTAGGTCACTTTTAATTTTTCATTACTACAAATGATGAAGCATTAATTGTCCTTGTGAAAATGTACAAGAGTTTCTTCTGTGCTAAAGATGAGTCTTAGAATTTGACATAGCTGGGTTTGAAGACATGCACAATAATAGACTGTAAAATGCCTTCCTAAAGTGTATTCTCTATTTCCATTCCCACCAACAGTGAATTAGAATGTCAGTAACCTCGAATCATTGTAAACATTGACTACTGTCCATACTACCCAAAGCATTCTACAGATTCAACGCAATCCCTATCAACATTCCAGTGGCATTTTTCACAGAAATAAAAATCCTAAAATTCTGTTTCACAGAACAAAAATCCTAAAATTCATATGGAGCCACAAAAGACCCCCAAATAGTCAGCATAATCACTGGGAAAAAGAGAACAAAACTGGAGGCATCGTGTGTCCTGATTTCAAATTATATTTCAAAGCTACAGTAATCTAAACTGTATGGTATTGGCACAAAAGACAGACACATAGATCAATGGAACAGGATAGAGAGCCAGAAATAAACCCACACATATATGGTCAATTAACTTATGATAAATGAATCAAGTAGTACAATAGGGAAAGGACAGTCTCTTCAACAAATGGTGCTGAGAAAACCAGACAGCCACATGCAGAAGAATGAAATTGAATCACTCTCTTATACCATACACGAGAATCAACTCAAAATGGATGGAGGACCTGAATGTAAGACCTGAAACCATAAAAATCCTAGATAAAGACATAAGGGGTAAGCTCCTTGACACTGATATTGGCAATGATATTTTGGATTTTACACCAAAGGCAAACACAACAAAGGCAAGAAAAACAAGTGGGGTTACATAAGCTTCAGCATAGCAAAGGAAACCATCAACGAAATGAAAAGACAATCTATGTAATGGAAGAAAATATTGGCAAATCATATATCTGATAAGGGGTTAATATCTAAAATATATAAAGAACTCATATAACTCAATAGAAAAAGAATCTAATTAAAAGATGGGGAGAGAATCTGAATAGACACTTTTCCAAAGAAGACATACAGATGACCAATAAGTACATGAAAAGTGGTTCAATATCACTTATCATCAAGAAAATTTAAATCAGAACCACAATGAGGTAGCACCTCACCCCTGGCTATTACCAAAAAGACAAGAAATAACAAGTGTTGATGAGGATGTGGAGAAAAGGGACTCCTTGTGCACTGTTGGAAGGAACATAAATTGGTGAAGCCACTATGCAAAACAGTATGGAAGTTCCTCAAAAAATTAAAAAGAGAGCCACCACAAGATCCAGCAATTTGGGTTTTTATCCAAAAAAACCCCAAAATCACTATCTCAGAAAGGTATATACACCCGCATGTACATTGCAGCATTATCTACAACAGCCAAGGCATGGAAACAACCTAAGTGTTCACAGGTGGAGAAATGGTTTAAAAAATGTGGCATATATACACAATGGAATATTATTCAGCCATAAAAGTCAATGAAATCTTGCTATTTGCAACCATGTGGATAGTCCTTGAGGGCATTATGATAAGTGAAATATGTCAAACAGGGAAAGACAAATACTACATGATTGCACTTATATATGGAATCCAAAAACAAAAACAAAACCCTCATGGATACAAAAAACAGATTGGTGGTTGCCAGAGTTGGGGGTGGGGGAGGTGAGTGAAATGGGTAAAGATGGTCAAAAGTTTCAAACTTCCAGTTATCAGATAAATGAGTCTTGGAGTTGTAACGTACGGCATGGTGACTATACTTAACAAATACTGTACTGTATATTTGAAAGTTGCTGAGAGAGGAAATCTTAAAAGTTCTCATCATAAGGAATAAAACATTGTAACTGGATATGGTAATAGACGTTAACTAAATTTATTGTGCTGATCATTTCACAATATATACATGTATCAAATCATTATGCTGTACACCTAAAACTAATAAAATGTTATGTGTCAATTATATCTCAATTAAGAAAATACCCTAAAAAAATTGAAAATTATCAAAATTGTAAAATTTGCCAAATCTGATGGGTAAAACATAACTTATTGTTTCACTTGGTATATTTCTGCTTATGGATGAGGTTAAGTATTTTTTATTTCTTCTGGAGTAAACTGCCAGTTTATAACTTTATCATTTTTATAAGAAGAAAAAAATTAAAATTTTGATATTCAGTTACCCTCTATAATGTGGGTGGGCCTCATCTAATCAAGGCCTTAATAGTAAAAGGCCTATCTTCCCTGAGGAAGAGGGAATTCTGCCAGAAGACTGCCTTTGGAGTCTAAATGCAACATCAGTTCTTCCCTGGGTCTCTAGCCTGCCAACCCACCCTGGAGATTTTGAACTGCTGGCCTTCACAATCATGTGAACCAATTCCTTAAAATAAATCTCTCTATAGATAAATAGATAAACAGACACATAAGCAAATAAATAGAACACCCTAATGGTTCTATTGCTCTGGAGAACCCTGACTAATATGTCACCTTTCCTCTTATATCCTTATATTTTACTCCCTGTCTAATGTCTATTCCTACCATGGCTTCTTCTTATAATTGTTTTATTAATCAAGTTGATGGAGAAATAATTTCTTGTTATCTAAATTGTTATTTCTTTTTCTCATTACTTGGGTTCAGATCTTCAACATGTTTTAAAATAATGATAGTGAACTTTCTTATCCTTTTGCTGTTTTAGTAGAATTATTATAATGTTTCTCCATTAAGTATAATGTTTATTATGTTTTACTGGTAGTTATACTTTATCAGACTGAGGAAGTTTCTTTCTATCCTTAATTTATTAAGTTATTTAAAAAATCTATATACATGCCAAATTTATAATTTGGGGTATCTTATCAAAATTTACCATGTAACCTGTTTGTGAACAATTTGATTTTTTGTTTGTGAACAATTTGATATAATGTTTGTATCTCTACCTAAGCCCTAATTGATCATAATGCAATTCTCTTTGATGTAATCCTAGCTTTGATTTACTAATATTCTAATTTGGATTATTTATTTTTAATATATAAGTTAGATTTGGTTCTGGGTTTCTTTTCTTTCTGTGGGTATATACTCTACTTATCTGGCTTAAGTCATTTTTCTATGCTCTGGAATAGTACATAGAATATATTTAGATATTTTTCTCTTTATGGATGTTTGGTAATACTCATCCACAAAATTATTTGAAATTAGTGCCATTTTTTAGGTAAAGGTTTAGACTATTTTTTCATTTTTTTCCCATAGTTTGAGTTTTTCTGTCTTTTCAAGAGTTAATTTAAGTAACTGACATTTTTTAGAGGCATAGATTTGTACATATTATTCTCTAATAGTTTTAAATTTTCTGTCTCTGTATTTATGTCTATATATGTACTTATTCTCATAGCTAATATTGTTTATTGTGTATCACAGTTTCTTTCCTTTTTTCCCTGATCACAGTTACCAGTGGCTTTTCTATTTTACTGATGTGTTAAATGAACTAGATTTCTTAACAGATTAAATTTACTGGTTAAATATTTTCAATTTCATTATTACTATTCTAAATATATTTTAATTGCTTTCTTTCAGACACTGTTTTATAATATTCTTTCTCATTTCCTTAGTTAAAGGTTTAAATAATTTAATTTTAAACTTTCTTGTTTCTAATATAGATATTTGCAATTAAGAATTTTCCCAAGAAACTTTCTCCCTGTTCTACATGCAGTATTTTTTTTTTTTTTTTTTTTTTTCTGTCATGCTGGGTGATGAAGAAGGGGTAGATAATGCATGTCTGATATCTTGATACAATTTCTTTTCCTACTTTCTTTTGGATGAATTCCCATTTTAATTAGGAACTAGTTAAGTAAGTAACTCTTGAGCTGTTCTAGTCTGTCAAGAATTCACTTGCAACAAGTGATTCAGAGGGTGCTGTAGCAGGAATTATTTGCGATCACTAAATGTTTCTCTGCTGTTTGCTTTCTGAACACTGCCCTTTGAATTTAAGCTTGGCCATGTGATTTGTTGGGCTAATATAAAGTAAGCAGAAGTATCTTGTGTCACTAGTACATAAACCTTAAGGGCCAGTTATGATTCACCTGCCTTATACTATGGTGATTATAGAAGCAGGAATCAAGATGCAGCCTCCATCAGCCTGGGCCCCTAAAGACTAAAATGAGCAGAATCATTTGCTCACCTTATATGCGCATGTTATATGGACACAAATAATCTTAAGTGTTTTGCCCATAAGAGTTTGGGAGTTTGCTACTCCTAATTGATACATGTGCTCACATAACTCCTTTTCATAGTCAGCAATCTTGAATCACCCTTCACTAGGGATGTTACTGTCACAAAAAATGAGTAGGCTTTTTCTTCCTCCCTAGGGTCACAAAAAGTCGAGATACAGTTTTGTCCCCCAGAAATGACTGACTAGTTATGTCTCCATATTATGAGAGATGAAAGCAGAAAAATATATTTTATTAGATGAAAATATAAGAACAAATATGGCTGGTAGCCACCTAACTGTGTCTAAGGTCAGTCCTTCCTCTTGAAGAGTTGTAAGCATGGTAGGTGTTTGGAAGATGACTGTTAAATTTTAAGTGAGCGATAATTCATACAATCATTGCACGTTCAGTGTGGCCACTGCCAAGGTTTCCCTCTAATGGCCTCTGAGAATACTCTTCCTTGTGTGTGATACTTACTGATCTGGGTAGGCAGGTGATATATTCGCTTTCTACCTGTATATAGGAAGTCTTGTGCCTTTGCATAAGATATTATAAAAGCTACTACTCACTGTCCTTAAAAGCTACATAATCATTTCCAGAAACTACCAACTCCTGCTTTCCTCCCATGTATGGAGGAAGAACACCCTAAATGAATGGATTCAGAGATAAAACTTGGTGCTCTTAATCATCTGAAAATATATCTATACTCTTGGTAGCCTCCATCATATTGATCTGCACATAGACACATTTGCGAGATCATCTGTCTCTCTTAATAGTTCACTCCCTGCCTCCAGAGAGTGGGTAAGTACATCTTCATCCAATTGTGATAGCAGAGGCTACTTCTCTAAAGAAGTATGTTTTCACATTTTATGAATTTACAAGCATTTGTGAGAATGTGGAATGAAAAAAAAAAATAAAACAAAATATCAACTCGCTCTTCCAGCACTGTTATGTTGCAGTGCTAATCGTATCACTTTCTAAAATACCCATGGGCTGTATTAGCAATAGTAACTAAAATAGGCAAACCGACTCCTTAAATAGTGTCAGGGTAATGAATCTACTACATCATTATGTTACTTCTATAAGTGTTGTTTTTAAACTATTGAATGTAAACTCCTTTATGGTCTATGCACATCAAAGAAGTATACTTTTCATTATTTTAAAAAAACAAAGATAGGGAAATTTGGGTCTGCTTTGTTAAGCAGAGTGATTTATCATACTTAGTATAATATCAAGCTACGATGAATCCATATAACATTTCCCACCAAACATGCATTTTGCCAGCTGATGATACTCAAATATTAGATGAATCAAACACTATTAAGAGAGGGAAATTTTTAAGTATACTTTTGAATCTTGCTACTATATTATGAGCACAAAAATGATCAGAGAAGTGTTACAGATAACAAAATGGAAATACGTAGGGAATTAATGACTCTCTGAATGAGTAAATAGCCAAAACACAATGTTTGTGATAAAGTTCTAGTCTTCAGTTCTGTAAAATTAAGTTGCACTCACTAAAAGCAGCATTAACTGGAAATTGTCATGGAATGGGTATAATACATCAAATTATTGTTTGACTATCAAGTAAATTATTATTAGAAAACAGATCTCCATGACTGAACTAAGTCAAAGGGAAACACCAAATATGATTACCTGTAATGACAAACTCAGAGCAACATTAAAAACTCTACTGAACAGAAGGCCTACAGTGGCCTCTTTTATTATTTAAATGAAAGACACTATAAACAATTCTTTGATAGTCCCATGCTGGGCTGTTGTTCTGGCCCAATCAGACTTGATTAGGAGTGCAGGTTCAGTCTTTCATGAACACCTGTGTCTAAAGCCCACAAATAATTAGCTTAGCCATACCATTTCACTCTAATAATGGTGTAATTTGCCACGCCTTTCAGGCTCTGGACAGCTGGTGCTATTGAAAAGCACCTCAGGATTAGGGCCTGACTCCCAGGCCTGAGTCTTTGGTGGGGGGGGGGGGGGGGGTTCTTAGGTATCCATGGCAACACACTTAGACTGCAAATTATCACCTCTAATAATAACTGGGACAGTCTATCTTTATTTTATTTGCGTTATCCATAGAAAAAAGATAATGCATTTCAAATCACTGGAAATCCGTAAAATAAAAAAATACACATATATTTTATTACCTTGTCAATAGACATGTAAGATTGAGAAGGACAAGGAAAGTTTTTTTTTAAATCATACCTGTTCGAAGTTATTTGGTTATTTAATAAAGATCTATCAAAAGGTAAATGAGGGAAAATGAGGTCCACCACTGAATTTGTCAGTGCTAATTGATGCTGTTACCTATAGCTGCATAGAAATCTAAAGGTGAATTATTATCTTGAAAAGCTCTTCAGCTGAAAGCAACTTTGTGACTGCTGTACTTTTATCTGAGTCCCTGGAAGGTTATAAATTGGACAGCCTAGAAATGCTGATGGCCATACTCTGGCTTCCCACAGCTTCTCAGCACTTCTACCAGTGTGTTCCACTAACACAAACATGGCAGGCAGGTGGGGCTAACTCATGACTTACCTCAAATGTTGGTCCAGTGACATATCCGTTTATGGAATTTGCAGGAGACAGGAAAGGAAATCCTTCTTATATCAGGTTACACCACACTTGGCTCAAACAAACAGACAAAAAGGCTCTGCTAAATAAAATATACCACATGTATTTAGAAAGGGAGGCAAATGGACATTCCTTTTGTCCTTAATAGAAAAGTATTCATTGTATGTTGATTATTAAGATTCAAGGAGTCGCAGTTAAGTACCGTGTATATCTCACAGGATACCACTGTGGTTAAATGCTTCAGCTTTGGAGTCAGACTGCCTACATTATCATCTAGGTTCTACCACTTAAAGTCGTTGTGTGACTTGGAACAAGCCAGTTACCCCCTCTTAGTCTGTTGTCTCATCTGTACAATAGGAAGAATAATCATACCTACTTTAGGGGGAGAAGGTGAGACTTAATGAGATGATGTGCATAAAAGGCTTTTTGTAGTATTCCTGCACATGGTGAACAATAAATATTAGCTACTGTTACTAATTGTGGCAGACCTGGAGATGTGCCACCCAAATCCCCCTTCCAAGAAAGACTTGTCACTCTACCTGAGGGCAGACAGCCTCCAGCTATCAACTCCTGTAGCATGTGCTTCAGCTGCAGAGTTGCCTCACCCAAAGTCATCCCCTTCTGGAATCAGCCCACATCCAGATGACTGACTGAGCAGAAGACCCAGCCATTTCAGCCCAACAGGGGACAGTTCTGGAGCGAACGCTGCCAGGTTAGCGAAGGCTCTGGAAACACAGCATCGCAGATCCACATCCTTCTCCCTTCCGATGTTACTGATTCCTAATAAATACTTTGCACATCAAACTCCTTCTTTTTATTTTTTTCTTTCACTACCTGTACTTCTTTATTAGAAAAGAAATTAACCATTCCCACTAGAGACTGCAGAAGGAAATTAACTTAATCTTGCAATTCTAGAACAAACTTCATAGTCAGAGATTCTTAAGTCTTCAAAAAGTGGGGAAGAAAGAAGAGAAAATCATTTGGGACAGCGTTTTTCAAATTTGGCTCCTTTCACAGACATATTCTCGGGTGAGACAGTTGGAAGTTTTCTCTGAATGTTTTAAATTTTGCATTTTACTTTTGTTGATGATCTAAATCAAATTAGTACACACTTGTTCATGATTACCAGGATGACCATTTTATATAACAGTGTCGCCGTATGATTACAGCATCTGAACTTGTACCTCTGATCCCTGTGGCTAATGAAGACCAACCATGCTTAACCTTTCATGTGAAATTTCTCAAGTTAGGTCCTCAAAACTTTCACAGAATTGTTGAACATTTCCTATGAGATCTGTGAGTTGTCAAGATTGAGAACACTGGTTCACAGCAGTGATTCTCAAGACGGGATGAGGTGGGGTGGGGATGGTGACCAGGGGATGCATGTAGTTTCAAAAAGTACATTCAAAGTATTAATATCTACTGATTTCATAATATAAACTCTATAAAGTCAACATCAACAAAATAATTTGGTTGATGGGCTGTAGCAGAAAACCAACTATAGATTCATCCTAGGGGGCTTGGGACAAACTCGGTTCAGAAACACTGGCTTAGAGGTAAAGGTGAACAGTGTAAGAAACACCTGCCAAAGATGCCCTCAAGCATCTGCTTCCAAGACACACAACCTGCAACACTGATAAACAGCACTGAAAATAATTTTTATATTTAAGATTTCAGAGAACATTCCTAGATATTGCAAAACAACAAAATCAAGATTATTAAATTTAACAAATGATATTGATGTTATGTCCTAACGAGTACCAAAAAAAAATAGGACACAGCTCCCATTTCTTCAGGAACTGCTCACAGTCAAGCAGAAAAGCATCCCTCCCAAAGCAGACGCCTGTAAAATAACAGGCTAATTACTAGTTACTCAATAGGGTCACACATAAAGTACATTCACAACAAAGCAAAGAACAAATAAACCTGTTGCTACCATTGGTAAATGGTACAGAGAAATATTAAAATTTTATTTGATTTGGATCTTGAAAGATGAAGGGTGTTCAAAATAGAGGGAATAGAGAAAGGGTGGGACAAGATGGCAGAATAGGAAGATCATGGGCTTGTCTCCTCCCCCAAACACACCAAAATTCTGACTACATATAGAGAAACTATCTCTGAGAATGATCTGAAGACTAGCAGAAAAGATTTTCCACAACCAACCAAAGATAAAAAGGAAAAACCACACTGAGACAGGTAGAAGGGCCAGAGACACAGTCTGGCCGGGATCTATACCCCAGCACTGTGACCCAAAAGTGGGAGGGAGATCATAACCTAAGCAGTCCCCCCTGAGATTCTGAATCCCACATTGGGTCTCCCACCCTAGGAGACCTGCACTGGGAAGATGAGCCCCCATAACATCTACCTTTGAAAACCAGAGGGACTTATATCTGAGAGAACCAGGGCACTGTAGGAAACCAAGACTCTACTCTAAAAGGGTGCATGCAGAAAGTCACTCCCCCAAGTCTCAGCACAGAGGCAGCAGTCTGAAAAATCATTTGGGACAGCGTTTTTCAAATTTGGCTCCTTTCACAGACATATTCTCAGGTGAGAGAGTTAGAAGTTTTCTCTGAATGTTTTTGTTTTTTTTTTTTTTTTTACCTAAGTCTTACGTGAAGGAGATTCGTTAAATAATTTTAGAGCATATACCTGAGAGTCAGGGATCTGTTGGAACTTTGTTTTTTTGTATGTTTGTGGCTCACCCTCTAGCTGGCCTTGCACTGGCAAGCACCATTTCTGACTCTCCCCATCTAACTTATTATCATCACTTACTCTGCCCCAGATTCACCTGTGGACCTGACACAGCTAGCACAATTCTCCAAAGAAGCCCCCTGTCCCACCAGTCCCAGCAGGAATGCTGAGCTACCACCAGAGCACCTCTAAAGAGCCCCCTGCCTTGCAAGTCATTGTGGAAAATCTAGGCCAGCCCTGGAGACCCTCCAAAGTAGTTCCCCAACCTGGCCAAACCCAGTGGATGGTCATGGCCAGCACCTGCATCCTCCCAAAGCAGCTCTTGCCCCAGGGGCTAGCTCCTCACACCCAACCACCCACAGTAGTTGCAACAGGGGCTTACAGCCAGCCACACTGGGTGCCAACCTCACACACTAGCACACCCACAGCAAGCATGGCCCGTCCACAAGAGCACACACACAGTACACACAGGGGCATTCCTAGAGCACCTGGCTCTGGTGACCAGGGGGAACTACACTTCTGAGGACCACAGCACATCTTCTACACAAAGCTACTCTTTCAAGACCAGGAGACATAGCTTATTTACCTAATACACAGAAACAAACACAGAGAGTTAGGCAAAATGAGGAGACAAATGAATATGTTCCAAAAAAAGAACTTGTCAAAACTTTAGAAAAAGAAGTAAATGAAACAGAGATAAGCAACCTGTCAAATAAGGAGTTCAAAATAATGGTCATAAGGATACTCACTGAACTCAGCAACAGAATGGAAGAACACAGTGAGAACTTCAACAAAGAGATAGCAAATAAAAAAGAGAACTGATCAGAGATAAAGAATACAATAATGGAAAAGAAAAATACACTAGAGGGAACCAACAGAAGATTAGATGGTGCAGAAGAAAGGATCAGCACTCTGGAAGACAGGCTAGGGTATATCACCCAATCAGAACAGCAAGAAGAAAAAAGAAACCAAAAAATGAGGATAGTTTAAGGGACCTCTTGTACAATATCAAGTGTACTAACACTCACATCCCAGAAGGAGAAAAGAGAGAAAAAGAGACAAAAAACCTATTTGAAGAAAAAAATGGTTGAAAACTTTCCTAACATGGTAAAGGAAACAGATATTCAAGTCCAGGAAGCACAGACAGTCCCAAACAAGTTGAACCCAAAGAGACTCATACCAAAATATATTATAATTAAAAATGTCAAAAGTTGAAGAAAGGATCTTAAAAGCAGCAAGAAAAAAAAAACTAATTACATATAAGGGAGCCCTCATAAAACTGTCAGCTGACTTTTCAGTGTAAACTTAAGATGCCAGAGGGAGTGGCAGGACATATTCAAACTACTGAAAGGAAAAAACTTACAATCAGGAATACTCTATCTGGGAAGGTTATCATTCAGAAGTGAAGTACAGATAAAGAGCTTCCCAAACAAGCAAAAGTTAAGGTATTTCAGCATTACTAAACTGACCCTACAAGAGATGTCAAAAGAACTTGTTTAAACAGAAAAAAACATAGCTCGAAATATGAAAATTATGAAAGAAATGACTCACCAGTAAATATAAAAATATAATAAAAATAGTGGATCAACTACCTGTATAACTAGTATGAATGTTAAAGGAAAGAACTAGTAAAATCCTATCTATCCCTCTATCTCTCTATCCCTCTATCTATCTATATCTATATATATAGAGATAGATATAATTACTTAACAGATACACAAAATAAAAAAAGATGTAAAAGATGATGTCAAAAATATTAAACATGACAGAGGGGTAATAAAGAAGTAATGCCTTTAGAATGTGCTCAAACTTATGTGACCATCAACTGAAAATAGATTTCTATATACATAGGTTGTTATATAAGAACCTCATGGTAATCACAAACCAAAAACCAATAATAGATACACAAAAAAATAAAGAAAAAGATGTGCAAACATAACAATAAAGAAAGTCATCAAATCAAAAGGGAACAGAGCAAGATAAGAAGAAAGGAAAAGGAAAGAATAACATAAATAACCAGATGACAATTAAGAAGAGGGCAATAAGTTCATACCTATCAATAATTACTTTAAATATAAATGGACTAAAAACTCCAATGAAAAGACAGAGAGTGGCTTAATGGATAAAAAACACAAAGAAAGCAGGGGTAGCAATACTTATATCAGACAAATAGACTTTAAAATAAAGACTGTAAAAAGAGACAAAGAAAGACATTACATAACGATAAAGGTAACAAGAAGATATAACACTTGTAAATATATTTGTTCCCAACATAGGAGAATCTAAACATATAAAGTAAATATTAACAGACATAAATGGAGAAATTGATGTAATACAATACATTAATAGTAGGGGACTTTAACACCCCACTTACATCAATGGACAGATCATCCAGACAGAAAATTAAAAAGAAAACAATATCATTAAATGCCACACTAGACCAATTACACTTAATAGATATATACAGGACATTCCATCCCAAAACAGCAGAATACACATTGTTTTCAAGTACACATGAAACATTCCCCAGGAAAGACCATATGTTAGGCCACAAAACAAGTCTTGATACATTTAACAAGACTGAAATCTTATCAGACATCTTCTCTGACCACAAGGGTATGAGACTGGAAAAGAACTAGAAGAAAAAAAATGGAAAAATCATAAGCCTATGGAGTCTAAACAACATGCTATTAAACAACCACTGGGTCACTGAAGAAATCAGAGATAAAATTTTTAAATCCTATGTGAAAAATGAAAAATGGAAACAATGCTCCAATATCTATAGGACAGAGCAAAAGCAGTTCTAGGAGGGAAACTTATAGCAATACAGGCCTATCTCAGGAAACAAGAAAAATCCCAAATAAATAATCTAACCTTACGCCTAAAGGAACTAGAAAAAGAAGAATAAACAAAGCTCAAAGTTAGTAGAAGGAAGGAAATAAAAAAGATCAGAGTGGAAATAGATTAAATAGTGACTAAAAAAAAATAGAAAATAACAATGAAACTAAGTGCTGGTTATTTGAAAGATAAACAAAATTAATAAACTTTTAGGCAGATTCATCAAGAAAGAAAAGAGAGAGGGTCCAAATAAATAAAATTATAAATGAAAGAGAAAACCAACACCAGAGAAATATAAAGGATACGAGATTACTATGAAAAATTATACACCAAAAAATTGGACAACCTAGAGTAAAATGGATAAATTCTTAGAAATATACAATCTTCCAAGACTGGAATCAGGAAGAAATAGAAAATCTGAACAGACAGGTTACTAGTAATGAAATTGAATAAGTAATCAAAAAACTTCCAACAGACAAAAGTCAAGGGCCAGATGGCTTCACATGGGAGTTTTACCAAACATTTAGAGAAGAGTTAATACTTATCCTTCACAAACTATTCCAAAAAAGTTGAAGAGGAAAAAATTGTTCCAAACTCATTCTACAAGGCCAGCATTACCATGATACCAAAACCAAAGACAGGAAATTACAGGCCAACATCCCTAATGAACATAGAGACGCAAAAATCTTAAACAAAATATTAGTAAACCACACTCAACAATACATTAAAAGGATCATACATCATGATCAAGTGAGATTTATCCTAAAGATGCAAGGATGGTTCAATACTTGCAAATCAATGTGATATACAACATTAACAAAATGAAGGATAAAAAATCATATGATCATCTCAATAGATGCAGAAAAAACTTTTGACAAAATTCAACATCCATTCATGATAAAAATTCTCAACAAAGTGGGCTTAGTGGGAACATATCTCAACATAATAAAGGCCACATATGACAAACCCACAGCTAACATCATACTCAATGATGAAACACTGAAAGCATTTCTTCTAAAATCAGTAACGAGAAAAGGATGCCAACTCTCACCACTTTTATTCAACATACTGTTGGAAGTCCTAGACACAGCGATCATACAAGAAAAAGTAATAAAAGGCATACAAATTGGAAAGGAAGAAGTAAAACTGTCACTGTTTACAGATGACATGATACTACATATTTAAAAAACCCTATGGATTCCACCAATAAACTATCACAACTATTAAATGAATTCAGTAAATTTGCAAGGTACAAGATCAATATAGAGAAATCTGTGGTGTTCTTATACACTAATAGTGATCTATCAGAAAGAGAAAGCAAGAAAATGATCCCACTTGTAATTGCATTGAAAAGAATAAAATACCAAAGAATACATTTAACCAAAGAAATGAAAGACCTATACTCTGGAAACCATAAGATATTAATGAAAGAGATTAAGATCACACAAATAAGTGGAAAGATGTACCATGCTCATGAATTGGAAGAATTAATATTGTTAAAATGTCCATACTACTCAAAAAATCTACAGATTTAATGCAATCCCTATCATAATACCAATGATATTTTTCATAGAACTAGAACAAATTATCCTAAATTTTCTATGGAATGACAAAAGACCCTAGAGAGACAAAGCAATCTTGAGAAAGAACAAAGCTGGAAGTATCATGCCCCTTGATTTCAAACTATACTACAAAGCTACAGTCATCAAAACAGTAATGGTAGTGGCACAAAAACAGACACAGATCAATGGAACAGAATAGAGAGCCCAGAAATATGTGGTCAATTAATATTCAACAAAGGAGGCAAAAGTATACAATGGGGAAAGGACAGTCTCTTCATTTAATAATTTTGGAAAAACTGGATAGCTACATGCAAAAAGATGAAACTAGACCATTTTCTTACACTATATACAAAAATGAACTTAAAAAGGATTAAAGAAAGATTAAGGCCTGAAATCATAAAACTCCTAGAAGAAACACAGGCAGTAACCTCTCTGACATTGGTGTTAGCAATATCATTTTTGGAAATGTCACCTCATGCAAGGGGAACAAAAGCAAAATAAATAAGGAACTACATCAAACTAAAAACCTATTTGCACAGTAAAGGAAACCATCAACAAAATGAAAAGACAACCTACTGAATGGGAGAAGATGTTTGCAAATAATATGTCTGATAAAGGGTTAATATCTAATGTATATAAACAGCTCATACAACTCAATATCAAAAAAGCAAACAACCCAATTTAAAAATGGGCAGAAGACCTGAAGAGACATTTTTCCAAAGAAGACATACAGATGGCCAACAGACACATGAAAAGATGCTCAACATCAGTAATCACCAGGGAAACAGAAATCAAAACCACAATGATTTATTGCCTCCCACCTGTCAGAATGGCTATCGTCACAAAGACAACAAATAACAAGTGTTGCTGAGGATGTGGAGAAAAGGGAAAACTCAGGCACTGCTGGTGAGAATGTACATTGGTGCAGACATTATGGAAAACAGTATAAGGATTCTTCAAAAAATTAAAAATAGAGCTACTTTAAAATCCAGCAATTCCACTTCTGGGTATTTACCAGAAGAAAGCAAAAACACTAACTCAAAAAGATATATGTACTCCTATGTTCACTGTAGCACTATTCACAATAGCCAAGATAAGGAAGCAACATATGTGCCCATTGATAAATGGATAAAGAAGATGTGGTATGCATACACAATGGAATATTTCTCAGCCATAAAAAGAATGAAATTGTGCCATTTGCAACAACATGGATGGACCTAAAGGGTATTATGCTAAGTGAAATAAGTTTGACAGAGAAAGACAAGTATTGTATGAAGAATATATAAAACAAAACAAACAAAAAACATACTTATAAGTACAGAAAGCAAACTGATATTTGCCAGAGGGGAAATGAGTTGGGGGACTTGGTGAAATAGGTCAAGGGGATTAAGAGATACAAATCTCAGTTATAAAATAAGTAAGTCACAGTGATGTAATATACAGCATAAGGAATATAGTAAATAATACCGTAGTAAATTTGTATGGTGACAGTAGACTTGTCGTGGCAATTATTTCATAATGTGATTTTCAGATCACTATGTTATCCAACAGTAAGTAATATAATATTATACATCAACTATGCTTCAATAAAAAATAGAGGGAACAACATAAATTTTAAAAAATACTGATGCATAAAATTATGTAATTGCTTGAGAAGTTTAGAAACTAGCAAAAAGGCAAAAAGGAAGGATACCTGATATAGATATAGTTAAGTGAATTAGCTATAGATCAAGCCAGAAAGGTTATCTGTCAGCTCTTTTTTAAAAAATTTTATTTACTTATTTTTGGCCATGCCACGCAGCCTGCGGATCTTAGCTCCCCGACCAGGGATCGAACCCTCACCTCCTGCATTGGAAGTCCAGTGTCTTAACCACTGGACCACCAGGGAGGTCCCTCTGTCTTTGTTTCATGTATTTTGAGGCTCCGTTGTTTGATGTGTACACATTTAGGATAGTTATCATTCTGTTGATTTGTCCTTTTATCATTATGTAATAACTCTCTTATTCTCTAGTTATTGTCTTTGTTCTAAATTTGTATTATTCCCTTGTCTTTCCTACTTTTTCAGATATTTCACCATTCCTTAGTTTTTAATTAATATTTGCATAGTGCACCTTTTTTCCATTCTTTTATTTTTAACCCACCTATGTTGTTGAATTTAAAGTGAGTTTTTTAAAAATAAGCGGTTAATAGTGGGGTCATTTTTTAAAGTCTACTCTGCCTATCTCTGTCTTCTGATTGGTGTATTTTGATAATTTTATTTAAGGTAATTACTGGTATGTTGGTGCTTAAAGCTATATTCTGATTTATAGTGGTGGTTACAATACTGAGTACACTGTCAGAGTTCACTGAACTTAGAATGAGTGAATTATGTTTTATGTCCCATGCAGTTTGTTAAGGAGAACAAGATCTCCAGCTCCAACTTAGAAGTTACCACTGGATGAAATTAGCAGTGTGGCACTGAAAAAATGTATTAGAGACAGACAGACATACATCCTGGTTTCTGTTCCTCCATTTATATCTGCTTGACCTTGGACATTAAATATGCATTCTGGGCTTCTATATCCTGATCCTACTTATGAAGGGTAGGGCACGTGGAAATAATTCCACAATTGTGATTCACCTTCTCCTTTCTACCACACCATGTTGATAACTTCTATGGGTTTTTTAACTTTGAGATTTTATCATTTGTCAAGACAGGCCATCTGATTTAATGTTTGACTACTTTAGTTTCTTAGTGGCTTAGAGGTTTAATTAAACTTCTTTTCAGATTAAAGAGATACTTGAGCGCAAGGAAATATTTTGCCAAAATTTTTATCTTATTAAGGTTTAGAGCTTCTGTAAAATCAGTGTTCCATATAGTAATGAGAAATCACCTTAACTTAAATGGAAGTAACCTATCTATCATGTCTGAAAGATAACATTTGGAGGTGCTTTTGATCTGAAAGTCAAGTGTATTTCAACAATTTCTTTAAAACTAATTTTTACCATCAAAAGAAATGTAGGAACCTCAAAAAGTAATGCATGCTTAAGTTTACATGTTATATAGCTTAAAAAATCTATAAATAAATTACACACACACATACACATATACACACCATTCACTGGAAATGGTAATTCTCTTCAGCAAGTGTTCAACTTCATGAGAGACCTGCATGGAGTCCAGATGATAAATAAGAACAATGTCTGCCTGGGCAGATCAACCAAGTTCATCTCTGTTCAGTATTAAACTTGCCAGAGCAAGTTCTCTCTCACATGGTGACTTTAGAGGTGCTTCACTATCCACAATCATGAATCAACAGCCAGCATCAAATGCAGGAGCAGGAAGCCAACAACCTATTTACAAGGTACACATTAAATGGCACCACTTGCCCTCAACTGGCTCCCTCCTGACTGAAATTCGCCCATGATTTTTTGGGCAGTCCATATTGTCGCTTTTGCTTCATTTTTTTTGTGTTTAAAAGCCTCACAAGTGAATACAAATACCATAGCAAAGCTGGCACCTTACAGGAACTCCCTGAGGGCAGAAATACTATCTTAGGCAAATCTCTGTTCGCCTATGTATAAGACATAATATGATGTCCAGTGAAATTAAGGCAATTATTCCATTTATAATTTTCTCTCTCAGTCTTTCTGTAACATTAAAGAGAAAAATCTTGGTTTAGTGCTTGTTTTTTTTACCCCTTGTCCAACAGGTGGTAATATCCTTTTAATAAACTGAGAATAGATCTCAGGCAGAGAGTCAAGGGCAGGCTGCAGCACCCATTTAAAATATAATGTTAAAAAATATTTATTTCTTTCACCTACCTTCTCTTTACAGCAAGTGATGCTGGTTTTACATTTATGAGAGCAAATGCTACTTACTTATGTGCAGATTGCATCAGGAGTGCAAAGCGAGTAAAATTCAGGTAGACTTGGGGTGAGTTCTCTCTTCCAGGAAAAGATAATATTGGAGCTGAGTTCTAAAAGATAGGAAATAGAAGACGGTGGAAAAGTTAAAAGAGCCATTCCAGGGAGAGGGAAAAAGATGGGCAAAGGCTTCGAGAGGTAACCTATTCCAGAACTATAGTTTAAAATGATTAGGCAAAGAATAAGCCAAACATTATGAACTTCACTTAAACCTCTAGGAAGCTAGCTCATAGTGATAAGGTGGGTTGTAATCCTATTTGCTATTAAAAAAGATCAGGCAAGGAGCAATCTGGCAAGTGGAGGGAGAAGAACCAGTAGCCCAAGAAATGAGCAAGAAAATATATGATGGATGGGGAGGAAGTATGTGTGCAGGGGGGATGCATTTGTTTTTTACTGCCATTTCAATTTTTTGATGGCTATTGTTCTTGCATTTTTACTATATTTTCTTGTATTTTGACACTGTGTTTTTCTAAAAATGTATTGCTTAATCTAGGTTACCCAATCTGTTAGCATATAATTGTTCATTACATTTTGTGCTTTTATACAATCTGCTATATTTTATAGATTTTCACATTTTTTCTTTTTAATTTGCATATTATGTTTCTTCTGTTTAGCCATATGTCTATTTGCTACATTTCATTTTTCAAAGAACAAACTTTAAAAATTATCCTGTTGTCCTGTACTCCACAATTTCTGGCCTCATCTTTATTATTTCATTTCTTTTTGTTTCTTGAAATGTGCCTGTTTCTATTTTTCTAGCTTATTGAATTGATCCTCGTGTATCTCCAGCCTCACTTGTTTTCTGATAATTACACTCAAAGCTATATATTTCCTTCTTGTTACTCTCTAGGAGCACACCATACATTTTGAAATACACTGCTTTCATTTTATTTGGCTGTAATAGTTTACAATTTCCCTGTTTATTTCCTTTTTAACCCATGAGTTATTTAGAGGCATGCTTATTATAGTTCCCATACACATGGGAATCCTAACTGAGTTCTTTGGTTATTAATTTCTAATTTTACGGCATGGTGGTCAAAGACTGTAATGTGAGATGCTGAGTCTTTGAATCTATTGAAAGTCCTCTGTGGCCTGATACATGGTTGGTTCTGAAGAATGGTTCATGTGTGCCAAAGAAGAAATGTGTTCTGTTTTCTCAAACAAGCATGGTATTTACGGTCTTCAAATTTTCTAATGTAATTACAAATCATAAAATTCACTCTTTTAAAGTTCATACTTCTATGGTTTTTAGTTTATTCACGAGTTGTACAATCAGCACGACTAAGTTAGAACATTTTTCTTAACCCCCCAAAAACCTGTACCCATTGGAAGCTACTCCTCTTTTTCTCCTACCACCAACCTCTGGCAACCACTAATCTATTTTAAGTGGCTATGAGTTTTCCTATACTGGACGTTTCATATAACTGGAACCATACGGTATGTTGTCTTATACGTCTAGCTTCTTTCACTTAGGATAATATTTTCAAGATTTATCCATGTTGTAGCATTATCAGTATTTCTTTTTATTGCCAAATAATATTCCATTGTATGGGTATGCCACATTTTTTATCCATTCATCAGTTGGTAGACATTGGCTGCTGTTGTTTCTGTATTTTAGCTCTTATGAATAATGCTACTATGAACACCGATTTACAAGTTTTTGTGTGAACATGTATTTTCATTTCTCATAGGTATATAATACGTAAGAGTGGACCAGCTGGATTATATGGTAACTCTATTTTTGACATTTTAGTGAATGGCCAAACTGAGGAACTTCCAAAGCAGCGGCATCATTCTACAATCCCATCAGCGATATATAGGTTTCCTTTTTTTTTTAATTGGGGTGTAATTGCTTTACAATGTTGTGTTAGTTTCTGCTGTACAGCGAAGTGAATCAGCTATATGTATACATATATCCCCTCTTTTTTGTATTTCCTTCCCATTTAGGTCACTGCAGAGCACTGAGTAGAGTTCCCTGTGCTATACAGCAGGTTCTCATTAGTTATTTATTTTATACATAGTAGTGTAAAATCATGGATTATAGACTAAAATAATAATAATAATAATATATAGGTTTCCAATCTCTCCCTATCCTAGACAACATTTTATTTTAGCCAACTAGTGGATGTGAAGTGACCTCAACGTGGTTTTCATCTGCATTTCTCTAATGATTAATGATATAAATGTTGGCTGTATATTTTCTTTAAAGAAATGTCTATTTCCTTAAAGAAATGTCTATTTAGATCCTTGACCCATTTTTCAATTGGGTTTTCTTTTTATTATTGAGTTGTATAAGTTCTTATATATTCTGGATGGAATTCCCTTATCAGATATATATCATTTGTTAACACTTTCTTATTTCTGGTGGGTTGTTTCTTCACTTTCTTGATGTATAGTTTGTAATACATAAGTTTTTAATTTTGGTGTATTTTTTTTCTTTTGTGGCTAATATTTTCAGTGTCATATCTAGAAACCACTGTCTAACCAAGAATTACTCCCATGTTTTCTTCTAAAAGTTTATAGACTTAGCTCTTACATTTAGGACTATGATCCTTAAAAAAAAAAAACAGAACGAAACAAAACAAAACAAAAACAAAACAAAAAAACCTGTTAGCTAGCACTTTTAGATAACATTTATGAACAATTTTAAAAGACTTTCAGATTTACAGAAAAATTGTGAAGATAAGACAGGATGATCCAATATACCCAACAACCAGCATTCCTATTATTAACATCTTACATTGGCATGGTCCATTTGTTACAATTAATGAATGAATGTTGATATATTATGATTAAATAAAGTTCAGACACCATTCAGATGTCCTTAGTTTTTTACCCAATGACTATTTTTTTATTCCAGGATCCTGCCTAGAGTTCCATATTACAGTTAACCATCAAGTTCCCTCAGGCTTCTCTTGGTCTTGACAGTTTCTCATACTTTCATTATTTCTGGTTACCTTGACCAGTTTTTGCAAGGTACTAGCCAGGTATTTTGTTATCAATAGAATGTTGCTCAGTTTGGAGTTGTCTGGTGTTTTTCTCATGATTAGACTGAGGTTCTAGATTTGGGAGAGGAAGGTCACAAGGGTAACGGTGCCATTTTCATCTGTTGATATGAATCTTGATCACCTGACTGAGGTAGTTAATATTTGTCAGGTTTCTCCGCTGTCAAGTTACACTTTCCCCCCTTCTCCATACTGTACTCTTTGCAAGGAAGTCATTACAAGCTCTCACACTTAGAAGTAGAGAGTTATGTTCCTTCTACTTAAAGGCAGAATATTTACACAGATTATTTGGAATTGTTCTGCATAGGAGATTTGTCTATAATTTGTCTTATAATAAAAATATTAATGATAATTACAACTATCTTTTCTGTTGAGCTGTGCCAATCTGTGTTCTATGCTGTTTTCTGACTCAGATGTATGCCTAATATATAGGTATGTGTATACTTTTTAATTCCATTTTATTTGATATCAAAAGTGCAATTATTCCAGCTTTATTTTCATGTTTCATGTTTATCTACTATCTCTTTTCCCATATCTTATCTTTATTTTCAATCTTTCTGTCTAGTTTTAAGTAAAAGAAAAAAGAAAAGGATATACTGGACTTTTAAACTTTTCTGAGTCTATGTTTCTAAATATCTGTCTTTAATCCATTTTATTTACTATAATACCAATGAATTTGGATTGATTTCCACTATTTTTCTGGTTTGTGTCTAGGAACAATTTTTATTGCTTAGATTAATCAATTTTTATTTTTTTCCTTCTGTCCTTCCCTCCTTTTATTCCCCATTGCTTGTTTAAACTTATGCATTTCATTGCATTTTCTGATGGTTACAATTTCTTATTAAAGCATATATTTCTCTTTCCCTGGCCAATGCCTCAATTTCTTTAATACCTATGTGTCCCTCTCTCGTATGATAAGAACCTTGGCCGACTTTTAACTCCCTTTGTTCTCTACTACAATTCACCTCACCAGTTTTGATGTGACATTAAGTTGTAGATTAGGTGTTGTGGATATATATCTCCTTTTAATCACTGTTTATTAAGACAAATAATATTTATTAATGCCCTTATTTATTCCTGCTTTTTATAATCATTGCTTCCTTGTGGACTAACATAATCTTGTTAGGGAATACGCTAAAAAAGATACCTTAGGGCTTCTTTGGTGGTGCAGTGGTTAAGAATCCACCTGCCAACGTAGGGGACACAGGTTTGAGCCCTGGTCTGGGAAGATCCCATATGCCGCAGAGCAGCTAAGCCTGTGGGCCACAACTGCTGAGCCTGTGCTCTAGAGCCCATGAGCCACAACTACTGAGCCCATGTGCCACAACTACTGAAGCCCACATGCCTAGAGCCCATGCTCTGCAACAAGAGAAGCCACCACAATGAGAAGCCCGCACACCGCAACGAAGAGTAGCCCCTACTCGCCACAACTAGAGAAAGCCTGTGCACAGCAACGAAGATCCAACATAGCCAAAAAAAATAAATAAAATAATAAATAAATTTATTTAAAAAAATTACTTTAGTTGAGGTCTGTGAGTGATAAGGTGAAAGATATTTATTTTGCCCAATCATCTGAACTATCTGTTTTCTGGATAATCTAGAATCTGTTCCTCCTCCAGCCCCGCAACAATACATGATCTCATTGTTTTGTTGATTCTGAGAAATCTGATGTCCTATGTTTTGCCTGTGGCTTTATAGGTGATTTGTTTTTCACTCTGGAAGCCATTCATTAAATTACACTCTGCTGTGTCTGGATGTGTGGTTTTATTTCTTTATCTGTTTATTGTGTGCTCCTTCACCCTCTGAAACCATTTCTAATCTAAGGTCATGTGTCTTTCTTTAGCTCTGGAAAACACTCACTTTTTCTTCAAAGATTACCTTCCTACATTGTCTTTTCAAATTTTTCTTTCTAGAATGTTTGCACTGTAATTTGATCTTCTATCTCTCTGAATTTTTTTTCAAATACATTCTATTTATGCCATCCCCTTGATCTGGATAATCTTCTCAACACGATTTTCTAGCCCATTAATTAATTCTTTGTAGCTATTTTGCTATTTAAATTTTTTATAAAACCCTTTATTAAAATAATTACATTGTTTCACACCCAATATCTCTAACTGGTTCTTCTTTTAAAATATCTGCCCTTTTTTCATGTTTGCAATACATTTCCTTATTTCCCTAAGGATATGTATTGTGCTTATTCAAAGTTCCTGCTTTTTCTGCTCCAGTAGCTCTGCTTTCTCTACTATGTATTTGTTGTTGTTGTTGCCTTGTATTATTGTCATCAAATATTTTGTGAACTTTTTAATTTTATTATTGTCTTATTGATATTCCTTTTACAAGGTCAGCTCCCTCAAATTATAATCTTTGCATCTGGGAAGGGTGACATCTAACCCTAGCCTTGTTCTTCTAGCTGTGATTTAAAAGGAAGGGAACTATATCCTAGGTAGACTGTCTATTGATATAATCTGCTTAACCATTTCTACTTTTCTGGGACCTACATTCTCCCCCATGACATCATTTGTCACATCAGCCCAGGCTCTCTTTTATCCAGAGATACTCACCTTTTGTGGCACTTGTCTGGCCCATGCTGAAGAGAGAACACAGGGGAAAGTGCACATGGTCAATTATCCAACTATCACACATTTATTATCTATTTCCTTTAGAATGTAAATCCCTGGGGGTGGGAAATTTGTACTGTTTACTAATACCTTCAGCACTTAGAACAATGCCTGTTGTAGAGCAGCCATTCCATAAATAACCGTTGGATGGACAAACACCTATCCCATCAGGGCTCTGGGTCAACTTTATGTGACTCAATCATGCCTAGATTTTATCATAGCCTTCTTGATCATGCTACACATGGGACAGATCTAATGATGCAAGGTAGGGTGTTGAGGCAGTGTGTAGATGTTTATTCCAATCCCTTTCTTTTTAGGGCTCTGGGAACATGGTGGGTGCCAGCCAAATTTTGCATTACTATGTTGGAACTGCACTCAGCTACAGCCCAGAGAATGCCCTACCAGGTCATGACTTCCAGCCTGGGCTTCTCAACGCAACCTGAAAAAGAGAGATAACGGTGTACCTGGGACCCTCCACCTAACCCTTCCAAGTTGCTCCAGGGTGTCATTTCTTCCACTTAAAAAGAAACTCAGAGACTTTAAGCCTCCTGAGGAATGTTTACAGTTTTGTGCCACTTGCTAAGAGAAGCTCCACATTCCTCACATGAACAATAACTTCTCTAGCATCTGCTGGGTTTGATGTGGAAGACAGAGTCAGCAAGTTTGCCTTCGTGGTGAGGAACACAAACTCCAAACTCTACTTTTGATATAAATTTAAGTAAAGAGTGAATTGATTACAAAGAAAAATATTAAATTATTTTGGAGGCGATATGACCAAAAAATGTGGAGGTAGTACAAGGAATATGAGCTTATAACAGAAATTATGAATATGGTAGGCAAATATCTAATGCCTTGAACATAGTAGGTGCTCAATAAAAAACTGTTGGATGAATGGAATAAAGAAACAGTGCTTTATATTATATATGAACTCATACCTCGTTGAAGATCTTGTTCCTGCAGAGATGTGACAGGGGAAAGCCAAGAATGATGAAAGAGCACAGAAAGGGGAGATATAGGTCAAGACCAACTTTTCCAACCTTAAAATTTTGTTAAAACCAGCCCTGCTCATAGAAAGTTAGAAAAAGACAAACGTTAACAGCTCTGACAGGCTGAAGCAAAGCCAAGGGGAATTGGGATATTGGATCCATTTTTTAATTGACCAGGGGTGGCACAAAACATATATAAAGATGCCAGCATGGACAGGAGCAAGCTACTCAGCACAGCCCGCTGAGAAAGACCCACCATCAACACAGACTCCTAGACCTCGGTTCTATGTCTGGCATGTCCAATATCTATGATATCTTCCCTGCAGGAAATATCTCCCCTGCAGGAAACATGGATCTGAAAGAGGGAAAAAACCTAGAAATTAGAAGCCACTTAATATCTACAGATTTCTCATACATGAGATGTGATAAATGGATGGCAAGACAGTCAAGCAGAAAGCAAAAAGGAAATTTCTTGGTCTACCTGTGAACATAGGAATGTGCAGGTCAGTGGATGAAGTGAACCAATCTCAACTCCACCATAATAGTTTTCTCATCTCTAGGTACCATGTTATCCATTCACCAAAAATCTGCTCATAAAACTGTATTTTAATAGCTCCCAAACACCCAACCTAAGTATATTAGAAGTTTAAAAAACAAGAAAACATTCTAATTTCCAGAATATGATCTCCCACTCTGTACAACCTCTTATATTTCTACTGTGTTGATTCATCCATGCCTCTCACAGACTCTATGCTTCAGTGTAATTTCTAACTTCTGTGACTATAAGAAACAAAGAATATCATAGTAAATTATGACAGATTTAGACCACAGAAAATGAACAAGTGACCTAGATCCTGGTGGATAGAGCCATAGGCTAAATATCAGAGACTACTGGTTTTCTGACTACCTCTATGACCTTGGGCAATTCATCTGTCTGAATCTCAGTAAAATCACCAATAAGGAAGGTAAATGGTTTAGGTAATCTCTGAGGCCCCTTTCAGTTTGCCATTTTTGTTTATCTTTGCTGGTGTTCCTTCCACATAAGTTTCATCATTAGGAGGACTAATTTGGAGAGGAGGCAAAAAATTTCTTGGTTATTTTACACATTCCCAAGATTGAGAGCTTGTATTGATTCTGAGGTTTGTTTTCCATTGTTTTCCTCATCCTTTCTCAGAGACCTGTGTTGTTGAGGTCCAAGTAGACCTCTTGACCCACTGGGCTGCAGTCAAATAAATATATGTGCACATGCAAACACACACACACACACAAACACTGCTTTTCAGTAGTCTATTGCCTTAAGGAAACATGGAATCTAATAGTGAAGTTTTGCCAGACAGTGTCCAACTCTAGGTAATCTGTTAGGCAGTGTGGAAGTAACTCCATCTTAGTTGGACAGATTGAGAACAACATGATCTGGAAGAAGAGATAAGGCTGGACAAAAATCTTAGGAATTTATTCTTTTGAGGGTAGCAGTTAAGGTAATGATTTGTTGAATGGATTCAAGGCAAAGGTTCAGCAATATCAACCACAAAGGAAGAGAATGATTGGGATTAACCCATGAATGGCTAAAATATGATCTCCAGAAGTGATCCCCCCAAGCTGAGAGCATCACGGAACAATTTTACTACATCTGGAGCAGTTTATACTTTGGAGATTTGTCTTTGCTGCCAGTGTTAAAAGGATTCTAGCCCTAGTCCTAACCTAGTCAGAGAGAGCATTCTCTCTCCTCCTCTATTTGGACAACCAATTAAGTTGTCAGTTCCAAATTTAGACAGAGGCTTGAAATAGGCTTAATTAAAGTTAAAAGGATTGGGTTATTGAGTAAAATTTCCACTCAGCACCTTATGTTTTGGAAAGTAGAGAATTCCATCATCAAGCTGGCTTTTTGTTAAATGAGGTGGAAACCTGAGTTAGGTAGGAAAGGCCAAAGCTAAGCTAATGGCTGTGTTGCTACCAAAGCTAAAGAGAGGACCAAAAGCAGCAAGGCGGCTCTGCAAAAACAAATGAGAACCCGAAAGCCTCTTCTGATTTAAAGACCTCTTCTGATTTCTCAGGGGAGAGATTATAATAACAGGTAAATGATGTTTCCTACTGGAGAATGTTTAAACCTATGTCCTTGGAAGCTGTATCACACAGAGACGAGTATGGGCACTGGAAGCTAGTTTTGTTTTGTTTTGTTTTGTTTTGTTTTAAATTAACTACCAGCATTTTTATTTATTTATTTATTTATTTATTTATTTATTTATTTTTGGCTGTGTTGGGTCTTCGTTTCTGTGCGAGGGCTTTCTCTAGTTGTGGCAAGCGGGGGCCACTCTTCATCACGGTGCGTGGGCCCCCCACTATTGCGGCCTCTCTTGTTGCAGAGCAAAGGCTCCAGACACGCAGGCTCAGTAGTTGTAGAGCACGGGCCCAGCTGCTCCGTGGCATGTGGGATCCTCCCAGACCAGGGCTCGAACCCGTGTCCCCTGCATTGGCAGGCAGACTCTCAACCACTGCGCCACCAGGGAAGCCCTGGAACCTAGTTTTTAATCCAAGCTCTATGATGTACTGGTTTCGTAACCTAAGTCAACTAATGAAAACTTCTCTGAGTCTTGGTTTCTTTAACTCTAAGACATGGATAATAATACTTACATCGCACATTTCACAGCTGTTGTAAAAATTAGAAATAATGTGAGTCAGTTGCTCCGTGCCACACAGCTGAGCAATTCAAATTCCACAGCTAATGTCTTTTCAGTTCAATGGAAAGTACAAATCAAGATGCTGGAAATTAACATTCAAGGAGAGTCTGTTATTTAAAAAAAAAAAAAAAAACTTGCTACAAATTTTATAAAGTAAATAATTATGTTACAATATGGCTTGTGGCTTATTAAGTTTAGATTTTTATTAATGAGATTTTCTTAAAATAGGAGCACACATCAACTTTTTTAGGACATGATTCAAATAAATGATGTCCTGAGTCTTTGTACCAGAGATGGCTTGACCTGGTGATCTACAGGTTAGAACTGTCTTTCAAGAAGGTTGCAAAAAAATGCCTCCTCCAGAGGCAGGGGTTACTTGTTCTGATGCTGAGGGGGAAAGAAAGATGGTATTATCACTGTCTTTTCTCCAAAAAAAAAAAAAAAATGTAGAAAATGCCAAATCTTCTGTGGCATCTTTCCTGAAAATTTCTCTATCCCAAAAAATTGCTCCTTTCTCTGTATTTCCACAGCACTTTGCCAATACCACACTCTCCATCTCTCTAGGACAAATATCAATAACAGCTGATGTTTACTACCTACTCGTTATGTGCCAGACTCTGTCCCAAGGAGTTCACATACAACTAACCATTTAATCATCTGTATAAGGCTAAGAAGTAGGTGCTATTACCACTTCCTTTTGTAGATGAAAAAACTAAGGCATGGAGCTGCTAAGGCATTTGCCTAATGTTCTCCAGCTGGGAAGTGATAAAGGCTAGGTCCGAAGACAGACCTTGTTTGTTTCTGTACTCTACGCTCTTAACCACATCAAGCTGGCATTGCTTCTCTGGGCTACATATCTGAGAATCAATCCAGTGCAACTATTAGACTTATTTCGTGGGCTGTTAGGACTGAAACAGGATCTGAAAGAGAAGTAATCTTGACAATGCAGAAATAATCATTAAGAGAAACAGAGGGTGGCCAGAGAAAACATTTTTCTCCTTCAAGGTTTTTCTGAAGACTACACTGGAATGAGACAAGAGTCTAGAATGTCAATAGGCTGATAAATTGCTTACCAATGCTGGACAAATTTGTCAACGATTCTATCTCCATATGCTATGTAGGAAAGAAAGCAAAATCATCTAAAATTATCCATTTATTCTAAATGAAGGATTAGAAAGAGAGCACCCACACCCCACGTTAAGGCGACTAAAGGCCCCTTGGGGATTGGTCCCTGTTTACTTGTTCAGCCTCACATTTTCCCTTTTTCCTTTCAAATTCTACATTCCGATCATATTGAAATGGACTCATTTACCTGAAAATGCTCCAGACTTTTCTCCCTGCAGGTCATGGTACCTGCTGCTCCCTCTGCAGGGTCCCACTCACTGTCAACCTAATTTTTCCTCCTCATTCAGATGATTAAGTGGGCATCTCTGCACAGGAACTGTTCCTTGACTCCCTTACCGAGGTTTGGGGCTTTGCCTCTCGTTCCCATTACATGCTGTGTAGTTCCCACCGATGCCCTGCTGCCTGGACTCCTGCCTAGAAGGTACAGGTTAAGAACACAAACTTAAAAATGGAATCTCAGTCCTACTACTGACCAGCCGCTAACTTTGGGCAAGTTATTTATATTCTCTGAGCTTCAATTTTTTATTTGTATAATGAAAATAATAATAGCATCTATCTCATGAGACTGTGCTGAGGATTTGTTAAATGAAAGTAAAAGCTTAAGAACAGTGCCTGGTACAGAGTGAAGTACATATGGCTACTATTATTAGTAATAGTAGTAAGTTTTCCATAAAAGACCATCAACTCAATCCAAATAGTTGGAAACCAGGATCAGAATACATGGTCACCTTGGGCTATTTTTATCATTTTAAGGAGATCTGGAGACTGTGATTCTTAGATGTCAGTTCTAATTACTGATCTCAGGGTAGTGCCCGAACGTGCTGTCCTTGCTGGAGACCCAAGCTGAAACACTGCTACACCTATTCATTTGTTTTCTGGCCCAGTTGCTCTCTCCCCTGAACTCTAGGTTTCATACATCGGGTCAGCATCTTCTCTGCAGACAGTGTTACAAGTTCAGGGATACTGCTCCTTGGGGCATCATTGGCTGCTTCTGGTAAACAGTGCTCAGTGTGTTTACTTTAGTTTTGCAAAGAAGCTGGGGAGGAATTGAGTTTGAGGCCCTGGGGAACTTCATAGAGAGAGGCGGGGGCTGGGAGTTGGCTTCATTTCTTCTTTGAGAACACGTTCAGTTTGCCACGCTCTCTCTCTCCCTTTCTGGAAGGCCCTCTCCCTCTCAGCATTGCTCTTCTTTATCATCACAGTTACTGATACCCAGAGCCCTTTGGAATACCACCCCCTGGTGATTCCAGACTTCCAGGCTGCTGAGGGAGGTTGGTAGGGGTGGGGCAGGGTCTGTCTTCTGAACAGCTCCCCACGCTCCACATCCCCTTCCCACAAACTGACCTTACATAAACCCATTCATTTATGCCTTTGTTCCTGGCTCCTCTGCTTTGGCTGTTAGTGTGTGTGCGTGTGTGTGCGCGCGTGCGCGTGTGTTTGACATCTCCTTCCTCAGTAGCACAATTGCTTACTTTCAGATAAACAAAGAGGAAGTAGCTTTGGACCAGGGACAAGGAAACTAAGATCAATTTTGATTCTATTTTTATATTGCTAAGTGACTTTGAGCAAATCACTCCACTTCTTAGGTCCTTGGATTCCTCATCTGTGAAATTAGCAAACTGGAATATTTCTCTCCGGAAATCTGCTTTGAAATTTTATAATTATGTTGAAAATTTAAGGCTCTTGGAAGGCTTGATAGGTCAATGTTCAGGGACACGGGAACTTCCTGAGATCTCTTCATCATCCCATCAGCATCTCTCAATAACCGGTTGATGTACAAATCTTGACTTTACGTCAGAGAGAAAGGTGCCTTGTAAGGCTGGCTGAGTCAGATCGTTCCTGTCACAGCCTTAACAGGCCCCCCAGACCCTGGGATAAGTGGGAAGAACACCTATGGCAAGGTTTTTCCAATTTTCCTACTGAGGTAACCCCAACAGATTGTGTACTTCAGAGGGTCTGAAATGTAAATCTAATTCGCATGTTGCAAGGCTGAAAGTCTTTTCATGTCTCATTTTATCTTTGAATTCATACAAATTTTACTCCATCTTTGTTTGTTTCAATAAATATAATGCTTGACATTATTTAACATGTAGTGAAATTAATGCTCTAAGAATATGCATTAAGTTTGGTGCCCTGGGCACCCTGCTAGCCTATGTGTCCTCCAATTTGAGAAGCACAGATTTATTAACAATAATAATTTATGGAGTGGAGGTGGGATCAAGATGGCAGACTAGGAAGACCCTGAGCTTACCTTCCCCCTCAAACACATCAGAACTGCAACTGTATATAGAATAGCTCTCACTGAGAACAACACGAAAACCAGCAGAACAGCCCTTCTAAAACCAAGGCTATAAAGAAAGAACCACAGGGAGTCTAGTAGGAGGGGAAGAGAAGTGATTTAGTTGAGACCCACGTCCCTATCAGGTGACCCAAAAGTGAAAAGGGATATCACCACTTATCCCTAAGGAGCGAGGGGTTCAAACCCCTTATTAGTCATCCTAGCCCTAAGGTCCAGCACCAGGAAGACAAGCCTGCTTAGCTGGTATGAAAAGCAGTGGGGGCTTACCAAAGGGCTGAAAGAAACCGAGACTGCTCTTGAAGAGTACATGCACAGACCTGCTTGTTCCCAGTCCCAGAGGAGAGGCAGAAGTTTGATAACTGCTTGGTGTGCTACTTTACTTGCCAGGACTGCCCCAGTGCACCCCCTAGCCCACACTGGGATCCTGCTCCAGCCCCTCCTCCTCTAGCACTGCACTCCACTAAGGCAGAGACCACCACTGCCATCATGCACACACATGCCAGGGAAAAGCAGAGCCAGCTCATAAGAGAGTTTCCGGGCCCTCAGACCCCAGCCATGCCCCCAACAACCAAGGTGAAGAATGTCATCACTCCAGGGAGAAGCCCAACTCCCTCAGGGCTCCTGCTCCAGCCCCTTGGTCCTGGCCCCACCCTCTGATAGGGTGATGATCACCACTGAGCCTGGGAGAGAAACCCTGGCTGCATATGGCTCTGGCTTTCTTGGGAAAAGACATGGCCCATGGTCACTTCAGATCCACCTCTCCCACCAAAGTCACTGGGCACACAGAGACTGCATAGGGATGCTCCAACAAAAGGACACTCCTTTAAGACTGGAATAGGTAACAGTTATACCTAATTTCATAGAGGCAGAGAAAGCCAAACAAATTGAAAAGACACAGGAATATGTTCCAAATAAAAGAACAAGATAAAATCCCAGAAAAATGCAATTTGCCTGATAAAGGGTCCAAAGCAATAGTAATAAAAGTGCTCACTGAACTCAGGAAAAGAATAGTAGAACATGGTGCGAACTTCAACAAAGAACTAGAAAATGTAAAAAAGAGCCATTCAAAGCTGAAGAATACAATAACTTAAATGAAAAATACACCAGAAGGCATTAATAGCATATCAGGTGATACGAAAGAACACAAAAGCAACCTGGAAGGTAAAATAGTGGAAATCACCCAATCAGAAGAGCAGAAAGAAATAAAATTTTTTAGATGAGCATAGTTTAAGGGACCTGTGAGACAACATTATAGGGGTCCCAAAAGGAGAAGAGAGAGGATGGGCAGGGCAGAAAATGTATTTGATAAAATTATGACTGAAAACCTCTTTAACTTGAACAAGGAAACAGATATTCAGGTCCAGGAAGCACAGAAAGCCCTAAACAATATGAACCCAAAGAGACCCACATCATGACGTATAATTAAAATGGCAAAAGTTAGAGATAAAAAGAGAATTTAAAGGACAGCAAGAGAAAAACAAACAGTCACATACAAGAGAACTCCCGTGAGGCTATCAGCTGAGTTTTCAGCAGAAATTTGCAGGCCAGAAGGGAGTGACATAGTATATTTTAAGTGCTGAAAGGAAAAAACCTACAACCTAGGATACTATACCCAGCAAGGTAATCATTCAGAATTGAAGGGAAGATAAAGAGTTTCCCAGACAAGCAAAAACTAAGAGTTCATCACTACTAAACTTACATTACAAGGACCGTTAAAGGGTCTTTTTTAAGTGAAAAAGAAAAGGCTATAACAAGAATTAAAATATCTGAAGGAAAAAAATCTCAGACCCATTGTTACTATTGAAACTGAATCAATAATCAAAAATTCTCAACAAACAAAATCCAGGACCAGATAGCTACACAGGAGAACTCTACTGAACATTTAAAAGAAGAGATAATATCTATCATTCTCAAATTATTCCAAGAAATTGAAGAGGAGGGAACACTTCCAAACTCATTCTATGAGGCCAGTGTTATCCTGATGCCAAAATCAGACAAAAAGACACAAAGACACAGACACACACACACAAGGATATTACAGGCCAACATTCTTGATAAGCATAGATGCAAACATCCTAAACAAATATTAGCAAACTGAATTCAACAGTACATAAAAAGGATCATACATTATGATCAAGTGGTATTTATTCCAGGACTGCAAGGATGATGCAATATCCATAAGTCAATCAATGTGATATATTCAATACCACATTAGCAAATTAAAGAATAAAGATCACATGATCATCTCAATAGATACAGAAAAAGCATTTGACAAAATTCAACATTCACTGATGATTAAAAACTCTTGACAACGTTGCTACAGAGAGAACATACCTCAACATAATAAAGGCCATTTTTGACAAACCCACAACTAACATCATACTCAATGGTGAAAAGTTGAAAACATCCCCTTCAACAACAGTAACAAGACAAGGATGCCCACTCTCACCATTTCCGCTTAGCATTGTATTGGAAGTTCTAGTCACAGCAATAAGACAACAAAAAGAAATAAAGGTATCCAAATTGGAAGAAAAGAAGTAAAACTGTCACTGTTTGCAGATGTCATGATATTGTATTTAGAAAATCCTAAAGAATCCACCAAAAAACTATTAGAACTAATAAATGAATTTAGTAAAGTTGCAGGATAAAATATTAATATACAGAAATATGTTGCATTTTATACATTAATAATTATCAGAAAAAGTAAGAAAACAACCTCATTTAAAGTTGCATCAAAAATAATAATACCTAGAAATAAATTTAACCAAGGAGATGAAAGACCTGCACTCTGATAATTGTGAGACATTGTTGAAGGAAATTGAATGTGATATAAATAAATGGAAATATATCCCATGTTCATGGATTGTAAGAATATTGTCACAATCTCCTTACTACCCAAAACAATCTACAGATATAATGCAATCTCTATCAAAATACTAATGACATTTTTTCATAGAACTAGAACAAATAACTCTAAAATTTGTATGGAACCACACAAGACCCCCCAGTAGCCAAAGTAAACTTGAAAAAAAAAAAAAAAAAAGAACAAACCTGGATGTATCATAATCCCTGACTTCAAACTATACTACAAAGCTACAGTCATCAAAACAGTATGATACTGGCACAAAAACAGACACATAGATCAATGGAACAGAATATAGAAACCAGAAGTAATCCCACACTTATGTGGTCAATTAATCTATGACAAAGGAGGCAAGAATATATTTACAATGGGGAAAAGACCGTCTCTTCAACAAATGGTGCTGGGAATACTGGACAGCTACCTGCAAAAGATTCAAACTGGACTACTTTGGCACACCATATACAAAAATAAACTCAAAATGGATTAAAAACCTAAATGTAAGACCTTAAAACATAGGTTGTTTGCTCTTTGACACTGGCCTTAGCAATATTTTTGGGATCCTATCTCCTCAGGCAAGGAAGACAAAAGCAAAAATAAACGAATGGGACCTAAGAAAACTTAAAACCCTTGCACAGCAAATGAAACCATCAACAAAGCATCAAGGCATCCTACTGAATGGCAGAAGATATTTGCAAATGGTATGTCCTATGTGTCAGATTAAAATATGGGTGGAGGACATAAGTAGGCATTTTTCCCAAGAAGACATACAGATGGCCACAAGCACATGAAAAGATGTGCAACATCACTAATCATCAGGGAAATGCAAATCAAAACCACAATGAGATACCACCTCACACCTGTCAGAATGGTTAGTTTCAAAAAGACGACAAATAACAAGTATCAGTGAAGATGTGGAGAAAAGGGTGCCCTAGTACATTGTTAGTGGGGATGTAAATTGGTACAGCTAGTATGAAAAACAGTAGGGTTCCTCAAAATTTTTAAATATAACTATGATATGATCCAGCAATTCCACTCCTGGGTATTTACCCAAAGAAGCCAAAAACACTAATTCAAAAAGGTATGTGCACTCCCATGTTCATGGCAACATTATTTACAATAGCCAAGAAATGGAAACAACCTAAACGTCCATCAATACATGAATGGATAAAGAAGGTGTGATATATATATATATACAATGGAATATCACTCAGCCATAAAAAAAGAATGAAATTTTGCCATATGCGAAAACATGCATACACTAGGAGGGTATTATGCAAGTGAAATAAGTCAAACAGAGAAAGACAAATATGTTTTCACTTATATGTGGAATCTAAACAATAAAACAAATGAACAAATGTAACAAAACAAATAGACTTACAGGTACAGAATAGCTAGTGGTTACCAGTTGGGAGAGGGCTGCGGAGGGCAGATAGGGTAGTGGATTAAGAAGTATAACTACTAGGTATAAAATAAATAAATTACAAAGATGTGATGTACAGCACAGGGAAGATAGCCAACATTTCATAACTTTATATGGTATATAATAAATAAAAATATCAAATCACTATGATGTGCATCTAAAACTAATATTTTAAGCCAACTATAATTAAAAAAAACAACAGAAAACAGTAATTTATGAAGTGTACTATGTGTCAGGAATTGTTCCATGTACTTTGCAAGAAGAAATTTCCCTTGGATGATAGAAGTTTTACATTTGCTGAAGTAGAAAAGTAGAGAATATTGTTTCAACGGCATCTCTCTTCTTTCCTATAAGGTAGGAAAAATAATAGCAAGACCATAGTTTAATGTAAGGGTTAGATAAGATGTATAGGAAAATACTTTACAAGCTGGACACACCATATACATGATAGCTAACCATGTTAGCTAATGCTAACCTCAGCTGGGACAGCTCCTAGAACAGCCGAATAGATGGTGACCATGATTAAATTCTGCCTGATTGCCAAGAGATCTGGGGTTGGAGACATTCTCAGAACCTCAGGAGTCCCTTGGAGCATTTATCAGAAGCCTATAGGGATGATGTAGTCCTGGGAGGAAATAGACCATATTGGACAAAGATCAAAACATTTCTGTGCCAAAGTAGACATTTTTTTCCCTCCAAATTAAAGTATTGGGTAAGGGCAGAAAGCCAAACTATTGTTGAATTAATTAATTTTCTAATGTGTTTCTTCATGTCCATTATCAGAGCTTTTTGAGCAAGTATGTTCTACAGTGCAGGTGGAGATTTCTACCCATAAATATTGGCCCAATGAAACTTTTTATCCTTCCCCTCTGTGGACAATATGGCTATCTTCCTGTTGTACTAAAAATAAAATCTATCTTTTCTTATGATATTGGTTATCATTATCTTATTCTATACTGCTAATTTTGAATTCAGATATGAATCCTGCATTTTTAATTTAAAAAATCAATAGAACATGGCAATTTAAAAGACAGCAAGAAAAAACAAAACAAAACAAAAACAAACAAACAAAAAAAGACAGCAAGACAGTGAGGGAGGAAACTATTGATAAATATATATTAAAAGATAAATTACTTCCAAAGACAACATTTGACTTCCTGTCAAGGAGACACAGTTTCTGAAATCCGAGGATATTAAGTAGCAGTCGGTGGGTTTCATCCTGCTTTATACTAGAGCTCATACGATTGTCTGGAGACCTGGCATGGTCATATGGACGCCTTGGTTGAATTTTAACTCTTAATCTTGTGCCTTTTGGAATTTATTTTCTTTATTAATTGGGATAGAGCCAACTCAGGGACAGGGTTTCTATAAAGGAATAAGTAGAGCAAATGGAGGGACAGATGATCTCAGATCATCAGAGCCCCATAACCTTCCCTCATGCTGACAGTAATCAATTTCCATTCCCTTTTTATTAATCTCTATGAGTAGAGAGTGTGACTAATAAATATCATGACATTACTTTTTAAAATTACTCTATTTTATGTGTGTGTGTCTGTATGGATGTGTGTGTGTGTGTGTGTGTGTGTGTGTGTGTGTGTGTGTGTGTGTGTGGTTTTAGTTATAAAGTTATACAGAGTTATATCCAAAATAGTCACCCTGGTGGCTACTGCAGTTATTTCAATAATGCAGGTATTGCCCATAAATTTTATGACTCTTATTTGAGGATTGACTTGAGTCTACTTGAAAATCACACAATTAATTGGCCCTATAAATCTAATTCAGTCCAATCCATTGCTTTTCAAACAGAATTTTAGGCATGTATAATTTAATATTCAGTCCATATGCAAAGACCCCCAATTGTCTCAAGAATATCTTTTATGGCTATTTCCTCCCTCCTTCCTCTCTTTCTCTCCCCATCCCCTCTCTTTCTTGCTATCTCTGTTATTAATCCAAGATCCTATCAAGGTTAATGAATTCCACTTGTTTTTTTATGGAGTTTAATCACTTTAAACAACAGCCCCTCCCACCTTTTTTTTTTTTCTTTCTTTCTAACACTGACCTTTTTGAAGAATGCAGGCCAGTTAGGTTATAGGTGTCTCACATTTGGGATTTGTCTGACTTGTTCTTCTTGATTGCTTTTAATTTGTTTATCTACTTTTCTTTTCTGTAAAGCCAACATTAGAACTAGAGGCCTGATTGAATTTGGGTTAATCATTGGAAGCAAGACGTTGTCACAAGAGATATTTGTTATCTTACCTGGGATAACAACACAAGGCTTAAAAGTTCATAGAAGGTCAATGTGTCTCACCATTGCTGATGCTAAATTTGGTCACTTGGTTAAAAGAGCAAGGACCAGATTGTTCCATGTTGACATATATTACCCTTTGCAATTACTAAGTAATCTGTGGATTCATTCTTTGGCACATGGTGAAAATATTGTTTCCAAACAAACTTTTACCTAATGGTTTTTAATATACATATTTGTCCCTTGCCAGAACCAGTTTTTACATTGGAGTTTCCAAAATAGAAATATTCAAATTCTACCATTTCTTTCTGTTTTTTTGTTTGTTTGTTTTTGTTTTTTGGCTGCACCGTGTGGCTTGCAGGATCTTAGTTCTCCACCCAGGGATCAAACCCCCGTCCTCAGCAGTGAAAGTGCAGAGTCCTAACCACTGGACCGCCAGGGAATTCACTTACCATTTCTTTCTACGTGTACTAGCAACATCCATCTAAAAGAATTTTTATCACCCTTCCTTTATCTTTTGAATATCACTATAGACTCAGAGGTTTTTATTTCTTCACATGTTATAAGTAATTACACTTATTATTCACTATAATGCTTAAATCGTCCCAAATTTGGTCAGTAAGAGCATGCTTAAGCAAGCTCTTGTGTGTTACTGACATATTCACATTAGTCTTTGAACACTTCCTTGATTTCCAGCATAAGCAGAGGTCCCAATTCACATTGTATTTTCCTGTAGATCTATGCAGTGGTTTTACAACATACTCACAAATTCTTTGACATACTCCCATCAAAAGGTAGATTCTAGCTCTTTTCCTCTTGAACATGAGCTAGCCTTAATGACTCAGTTCTAGCAAACAAGGCAAGACATGGTGCTTCAAAGACTTGCTCATAGAAGGAGATGCAGCTTATTGCTAGCTTGCTTTCTTTTGAGACATATTCCTTGGGAGCCCTGAGGCAACATGTAAGTCTAGTTTTCCTGATGCTACCGAGGTGTGGAAACCACGTGGAGATGAAATAACTGTACAAGGAACCCTAGCTGTTCTAGCCCCCAGCGTTTCCAGCCCTTGGGCTGTTTTGTGTCTTTCTAGCATCATTTTCCAGATGTAGAATCAAGAGATTCCAGCTCCCAGGCTACAAGCTTCCCCAGCGGACACCGAGTGGAGCAGAGATGAGTTAACCCTGCTGAGTCTTGACCAAATTGCAGATTTGTGAGCAATACTGATACCGTTGTTTTGGAAGCCACTAAATTTTGAAGTGGTTTATTGTACAGCAGTAGCTAACAAGAACGATCTAACATCAGTCAATTTTTAAAGGAGCATTGTTTTCTTTTAATGGGAAATGGTATCAGAAATAAAATTTGGGTGCTGATTTGCTCATTGCTACTGGGTACTTTCGCTTCCAAACCTTTTTAGTGCACAGAGTGGGGAAAAGTTTTTGAAAAATTATGAGTTTGTAGTTATATTTCTAATTAAATTTACCATTAAAGGGAGTTTTCACTAATTTTATTTTATTACCACATCTTTTTTACCCTGAAAATCTTGCTTTATAATAACATTAATATATTTAACATATTTGTTTCACTCTACAGTAACATAGCCTACTACTAAAAGTATTACTAATATTACTAAAACACGACTATTAATAAAAAGCCCACTGAATGAATTTTAGATTTCTATGCAGTTCTTTTTGTTTCTAGAATATGAATGATACACAGTCATAGTACAGGGTTCAAAATCACTTAAACTCACTCTTTTTTCTTAGTTGATATGCTATGAATTTGATGTAACTTTAGGTTCATTAGTTACTCTTTGGTTCAGTTTTAGGGTTTGCCTTTATTCTTTCTTATTTAACTTTATTTTAAAATATGTAAGTGTTTCCATGGTTCAGAAGTCAAAGCTACCTTAATTGGTAAACTCAGCTCATCCCTTCTACACTATCCTCACATACCCTCTAAAGTAAACATGTTAAAAAAGCAGAGTAAACATGTTCATTAGTTTCTCCTTTGTCCTTCTTATAAAAATGCACTCTTACTTCCGCTTCTTTCTTACAGAAAAATAATAATTATCTTGCTTTTTTTCACTTGGTAAAATAAATTAGAATTCATTTTAATCAGCTCACGGAGCTATTTCTCATTCTTTTTAAAGACTGTATTGTGTTCAGTCATATTGATCTACAGTCATGGATCCAACCAGTCATTTTGGTGGACATTTTATTACCATTCCTTTGCTACAACAAGAAATTCAACAATAAAACAACTCTGTGCATGTTTTATTGCGGCTGTGGTTGTTGTATTGTGTTGTTTTTGTGGAGATGTATATACCTGGTCAATTTCAAGAAGTGGTATTTGGGGATCAAAGAGTAAATGCACACACAATTTTGTGAAATAGTGCCAAATTTCTCCCCCTAGCAATTGTACTATTTCAAAATCCAGTTGGCACAGTGTTTGAGTGCCTGTTTCTCCACAGTTTTACCAACAGAATGTTTGGTCAAGCTCTTAGGCTTTTGCCAGTTTGATGGTATCTCAATGAATTGTCAAAATTTTTCTTTCACTATTAGTAAAATATAATTTTATATATTTAAAAGTTATTTATGTTTCTTTTTTGTGAACTATTCATGTACTTTATCCATTCTTCTATCAGATTTAGTCTTTTTTTTCCTTAATTTTTAAGAGTTCTTTATGTATCACTTGGTGACACAAGTTGCAAAAATGCTCTTTTGACTTTGCTTGTAGCATCTTTTACCCTAAAATTTTATGTAATAAAGTTTATAGTTCTTTTTGTTTCTGATTCTGTATTTTGAATCATAGTTCAAACACCCTGAGTTTATTAATTTACCAATGTTTTCTATTAGTCATTTTAAGTTTTATTTTTTACTTTGAGATCTTTAATCCATTAGGAGTTTGATAAGTGATGTGAGGTATAGACCCAGCTTTACGTGTTTTCTAAATGGCCACCCAGTTGTCCTACTACCATTTACTCAAGAGACAATATTTTCTCCAGTGATATTTGATACTACCTTTATCATATAGCAAATTTCCATATGCAGTTATTTCTCTTCCTGGACCTTGTATTCTATGCCATTTGCTCATTTTTCTAATCATGGGCAAATACCACACTATTTTCATTATAGATACTTATTGTATGTCCTAACATTTATGGACACATTTTTTTCTGAGGTGTTTTTCTCTAGCTATTTTGGCAAGTTTACTGTGTTCATATGAACTTTAGAAATAACTTGTCTAGAAAGAAAAAAGTAGGTAGTATTTTATTGAGTTTATCCTAAATTTATATGTTAGCTTAAGGCAAATTCATATTTTTATGATCTTTAGCAAGTCCTATCCAAGAATAAGAATTATCTGGTGTCCAAGTCTACTTTTGTGCCTTTCAGGAGTATCTGCAGTTTCACTCAAATGAGGTTTACATATATGTTGTTGAGTTTATTCCTAAGTATTTTGCCTTTAGATTACTGTTGTTAACAGAGGCTTCTTTTCCTTTATGTTCTGTAACTGATTATTGCCTATTTCTAAAAGTCAAATTCACCATAGAGAAACGAAACAAAAACGTCCAAATTTGGGATAATGTTGTCATAATCATGCAGATGGATTGCTTTTCGAAACTCAGAAACTATAAAGACATCTGAAAGATTAATGTATTTATCTATATAAAAATTTAAAATGTCTGCCGAGAAAATACTATAAACATAGTTGAAAATATATGATGAGCTCAGTAAAACATCAAGCTGAAATAGCCAAGTGCTAATTTACTTTGTCATAAAGAGTTACTAAATATCAGTGTGAAAATACCAATAACCCAACAGAAAAATAAGCAAAATTCATGAATAGATTATTCACATATATAGAAACATAAACTGTGCCAAAGCACATAACAAGGTAACAATGATAATAAAAAAGTGATAATAATGATATGTAGCATTAAATTTCAAAGTTCTTACCTTGTAAGAGACACTGTCCTAAGTGCTTTATGTGTATCAATTTATTTAAACCTCACAAAAACACTTTGAGATTGGTATTACTATCATCCCCATTCTACCAATAAGAAAACTATTGGTTATAAATAAGATCATTATAAATGAGGGTAGATAGGCAAACTGATTAATCATTTTTGAATCACCATATTAACAAATATTTTTTATATTTGTTAATATGATTGGTGATTCAATAATGACTGAATCATTATAATCATATATAAAATATATTTTATATATTTTATATTATTAAGTCTAATAATACACGGTGTGGCTGAAAGTCTGAGGACCCTGATAGCCTCACACATTTTGGAGAGAGTGCTAATTGTGGTAACCTCTTAACAACCTCTAACAACTTGTTAAATGCTCATATCACTTTTAAGCCATGAGAATTTCTGATAGGAACTTCTCAGAAACATAGAGTTCAATATGTATGCAAACGTGAAAGTACAAGGATTTCTACGATAGCATTTTTTTTGGTCGGGAAAGGCTAAAACAATGCAACTGGCTGTTAGTTAAATAAAGCATGTTACATGAAGACAATGAAACACTTGACAGCCATCAGTGAGTATGAAGTCCATCACAGTGTACTGATTATGGCAAGATGTCAACCGTTTTAAGGGATAAAGTCGAGTGCACATTGTGGAAATGCTCTTCTCTCATTTCTATTGCTAAATAAGGCAATGTGCTTTCAAATGCGCGTGAAGTTTCTGAAAACGATATAAGAAACTCAACTGTATTTGTCTCTAGAGAGGGAACTGCACTTCTGAGATGGGAGAGATCTTTACTTTTTATTATGTAGTGATTTTTTTTTGCCATATAAAAGTATTACCTTTGAAATTTAAAAAGAAAATACTGGAGACAGAGAGAGAGAAGTGGTAAGGTTTAAAATAAATTCAGCCTTTGGGACAGGCGTCTAAGTCTCCCACTGTGGCTGTGTAGAAGTGAGACGTGTGCTTTGTGGTTTTGACGTTTCTGTCTGTGTATTAGATAGATGATGTATCCTCACATCTTAAATTCAGGGTCTCTCTACTGACCTCTAACCCTTCAGTACCCATGGGAACATTTGCTAAACTGGTTGAGAGGGTGCCGAGTCTAGGCTGTATTTGGTTTTACTGAATAGAGAAGTTTGGTATTGTGAGGCAAGCTTCAGAGCCGATCCGGGCAATTGGAGCTGCAATTGTTTATAAATTGGAGCAATGCTTTGAAGCTGAGGGTTTCTTTTGCAGACCAGGAAGCCTGCTCAGTAGGTGGCATTCCACTACCTTTTGGTTCACTTGCAAAAGCTTCCTGTCAAATGCAAAATCCATGTAATAAGCAGTTTTCAAACTATATCCCTAGAGACCAAGCTTGTTAAAATTGTTCTTCCCTAAACAAATGTGTTTGAAGGACTGGGGAAAACACTTATTTCACAGTTATCTTTTGGTCTTAGGGATGACTCAGAGAGCCTCCTGTTGAATGAGGACCAGCCTGAGGGACATATTTGCTGATGTTAGTAGGGGTCAGACCTGGGCCCAATACTGCTGATGATGTTTTGTCTGCTGCAAGAGGACAGGGTCGTTGAGGGTGCAGATGGTACCAAGCAGTCAGGAAGGAAGTAGCATTTTGGAAACAAGAATGGAATTCACATTATATTAGTAAATTGGAAAGGTGAAGAAGAAAAAAAACAAACAGAAGGAGGGAAAATATGAGAAGCACTTAAGATGTGGAAAAGGTAATGGCCAAAATCTAGGTGAGGAACTGCTTACAATTAAACCTAAGGGTCAGAGTAGGCAAAAAACCTTTGGTCAGTATTTGACCAGACAACCTATTTTGTGCTGTAAATCACAGACAATGGAAGAAAATCATTCTTTTATACTAAGAGCTAGTCAGGCATCATTTTGAGGTATCTTTTGATTTCTGGGTTCTAATGTCTGCTTGGAAGTATATTTCAAAATCAGACATGGTGGTGCAGCTGAGAACTATGACCTAAAAGGAACTATATGAGCAGGAAATATGTACAGAGGTTTCTAGGCAGCGTGATGTGAATGACTTTGGGAAATGTGTCTTAACCACACAGTAGCTCAAGGTTCACGTCAGGGCACCACTATGTTTGAATGGTGATGAATTAAGCCTCAACCTAATTCAAATACCCCTGGGAGTAGATGAAGGATATAATTGTTTTTATATTATAGATTCTCATGGAGCTCTATACTTCTTATTCGTAACAATTACTGTAATAGTAAATAATTAATTCTTTCCACAAATATTTATTGAGCACCTACTGAGTGTCAAGCACTCTCACAGGCACTAGGTATATATAATCTCTTTAAATTCTTTTTTCAAATTTCAAAGTTTTTTATAGAGTTAGTCTCTTCCTTAAAGTAATGTATCTTATACAGCTAGTAAACGTCAGCTGACACTCTCTATTTGACTTGGAGATCTCTTTGTCCACATCTGAAAGACTATTAGTTACATTTTTTCATCTTTCTTGTTACCACAGGAAACTGCTTTCCAAGCTATTTCACAATTATATAGAATGACTCCCATTTTCACAGTTTCCTATAGCTACTTCCTTGACATTTTTCCAGCCTCTTGCTCATTTCCACAGATAAAGCCAATGACATATATTTTAGTTTTTAACACCTCACTCCTGGCATCAATTGCTGTATAAGCTATCTTTTGACACTAAAATATCACATCATCAACCACAAGTACACTGGCTTAAAATAGTAAGCAAACATGAACCTGTGGGTCAGCTGGGCAGGTCTTCGGGTCATAGCTGAGCTCATGTATGTCTGTGGTCAGCTGCAGGTTGGCTAGGCAACTTTGCTGATCTAGGATGGACTCAGTGTGGGTAACTGGAGTGACCTGACTCTGGGGCCACATGTCTTTCATTCTCCAGTGAGATAACCAGGCTGTTACTTAAGGCCATCAAAGAGAAGCAATAGAGTAGGTAGACATGGGCAAGGTCTCTCTGTTTGCCTCACATTTGTCAAAGCAAATCACATGGCTGAACTCAAAATCAAAGAGAAAGGATCTCTTCTCCACCTCTAGGTCAGAGCAGCTACAAAGTCACATGAGAAGGGCATGGATACAAGGAGGGGTAAAAAATTGATGCTATGAACATAGTAAATCCACCAAAGAGACAATTAGCATATTCCATACAAAAAATTATGATGTCCTGGTGGTGGTGGGAGTGGTGAGAAATAGTCCAATTCTGGCTCTCTATGGAGGGCAAGATGACAGAATATTCTGATTGACCAGATGAAGGATATGAGAGAAAGTGAAAAAAACTGATATTGACAAAAGTTTGCTTGAGTATGTGGAAGGGTAGACTTGATACTAATTGAGGTAGAAAAATTGAACAATAAAGTGAGAAGGAGAATATCAGAACGTTCATTTTAGACATTCTCCCAGCTAAGACAGCTGCAAAACAAGCCACCTCAAACTTTAAAGGCTTATAACACAAACCACATTGATATTGCTCACAAATCAGTGGTTTGGGCAGGGCTCAGGGGAATAGCTCATCTCTGCCCCATTTGGCATCAGCTAAAATGGCTTGAAGGCAGGGCTAGAATCACCTGAAGTCTTACTCTCTCAACACATCTGGGGGTTGATGCTGGGAAGACTCCAACAGCTGGAGCTTAGAAGAGCTGGGGTCCCTCATGCATCTCTATCTTTGTGTGGTCCCTCTTGGACTGCAGCTTCAAGGTAGCCGGACTTCTTATGTGTCAACTCAGGACTCCCAAGATGTTATCTGAAGAGAGCACGCACCAGGCAGAAGCTTATTAAGCTTATTAGCTTTTCCAAACTAGTCTCTGAAGTCACACGGCATCACCTCTACTGCATTAAATCCATTAGAAATGAGTCACCAAATTCAGTCCACTTTCAAGAAAAGGGGATTTTGACTCCACTTTGGAGGGGAGGTGTGTCAAGTCATTTGTGGACATATTTTCAAGCCCTCACAAACATGACAAGCAAGATATCCATTAGACTTCCAAGTAGAGATGATAAGGAGAAGCTCATACTTTCCAGTCTGGAGTTCAGACTGGAACTCAAAATAGTAATATAAATATGAGAGACAGAGAAGAGATCCATGTACCATATCTCAGGACACTCCAAACTTGAAAAATGGAGAGATGAGGCAGGAGCAGTCAAGGAGAAAAGAATTAATTGTAAGAAGAAACTGTAGGAGGAGACCCAAGAAGTGTTATTTTTCTATAATTGTTTCCCAAGTAAAATGTAAGCTCTATGAGGCAGGAAGTGTGTTATCTCCCCCTTTGTGAATTTCCAGCACAGTATCTGGAGAAACTCACAAGTAAATACACTTTGAATAAACAAACATCGAACTATAGACAGACTTAGGGTAGGGGGTCAGTGACTGGGAGGATTGGAAACAGGAGAGCGTGGAGAAGGAGCTGATGCAAAGGAGTCTAATTCTTGGCACATACATAAAGCAAGTAGAAATGTATTTCTGGAATCCTATAGTCTGGGTCAACTAGTGTATCACAGAGATGGCATCTGACGCATTGGGAGAGGATAAATCCTCCACGGAAGGGAGGCAGCAGAGAAAAGAAATCAACAACAGAACCTTGAGGAATGCAACTTCTTACCATGCCACCCTCCCGCGCCCAAGCTCCAAATGATCTGGTTCTTGTTTAGGTTTCCAGCCTCAGTTTATAGCTTCCTCTCACCTTGGTTTCTATGCTCTAGCCACAATGGTACCCTTTCTTTTCCAAAATGATTGTGTTGGTTTATGGCATAACAAGCATTGTAAAAAAAAAAAAAAATCACTATTTGACATGATTTGTCACATTTCGGGTGTGCTTGGTCCATGGTCTCAGCTATGCTTGCTATTTGGTCTAGGAGCTAGTGTGAAGGGACAGCAAGGAAGAATGAAGTTGAGTTCTAGCATATCAAGGAAAATAGGTTAAAGGATAGGCAGGATGGGAATAGAAAATAAAAAGAGAACATATATTGCACATGTACATTATCCATGCTACATTAATTCCCACAACATCCATGCAAACTTGGTATTTATTCCATTTTACAGAATAGAAAATAGAAGTAATTTTTCCTAGGTCACATAGCAAGTGGTCAGATACAAGCCTCTAGAGCCACGATTATCATAGTTTTGTGAACTCAGGCATGAGAAGACTGGGGTTCCTGATCAGGAAAGTCAGCTATTTGAAACTAATGTTCAAAGCAGGAATTAGTTATCAAAATTACAGGCCCAATACTTAGGATCCTGGAGGGCAAGCCAGAGTCACAAGTTCCAGGGAAAGTAACAAGTACCATAAATGTGAACAAGTGAAATCACAGTTGATATTTCTAATAGAATTACAGTACCTGCATGGGTCCTTTTGAATAGCATCTACAGATAGCATTTGCATTTCATATGTTTGTGATAATTAGCCATTTTGAAAGGTAGCGTTGGTGGAGATAATTACACAACTGCACATATATTTATAGTTCCCTATACAATCATAAGTGAGCAGAACACTTCAGTGTCCAATTAATGACTGTTTAAATAATAGCCTGAACCACTGGATCAGCTCTCTTGTCGAGATAATATAGCTTTGCAAAACAACTGCAGGAGTACGGAGAAATGCTGTTGGAAACCATGCTATAATGTCGAATAGTGGGTAATGTGGTCCACAATAATGTGACCTGAGGGTAATATGCAGAAGCACAGGAAGTCTTTTACTGCAGTAGAAAGCTCTGATAATCAAACAAGGATATGCTGAGAATCATATTATGTACTAGGTGTTATGAGGGGGCGGGTAGGAACATGAAAAGAAATAGTTTTTGTCCTCAACATGTACTTGGCAGTCCCAGGTAGCAAGTTCAAGTGTAAGAGCAGGGTTAGAAAGTGATAATTATCCTTTCAAACTTCCCATAACAGAGAGAAATCACTATGGGTTGGAGGTAACTTGGGAAAGAGTCCCACAGGCTGGGGAGAAGGAGATGAGCAAAGTCCCAGAGGAGAGACAGGGCGTAGTATATTCAGGGCATGGTGAGTGGCCAAGTCTAGCTCAAAGGGAGGATTCATCCTGTCCATCAATAGAACTTGAAACTTTAGTGAAAGATTGGGCCTAGGTTTAGAATTTGGACTCAATCCACTGAATACATTTATGCAGAGATATGATAATAAAACATTTTAGGCAGTTTTGTCGGTAGGCTATGCAAAACGGTTTGGTCCTAATATTTTTTTTCTTTTCCTCCTTCCAATCTAGAAAAATAATGTAACTGGAATCTATATTACACTGAAATGATCTACTGTCATTTTCTATATGTTAAGATCCCTCCCTTATCTTGAATGACTCTTCATAATCCAAGGAAAGATATATTTAATAAGTAAGCCATATTTACCATATTATGGAACTCTAAACCACCACATACAATTCTAATTTTAACAATTTCTTTTTTTTTTTTAAAGATTTTTTGGATGTAGACCATTTTTAAAGTCTTTATTGATTTGTTACAATATTGCTTCTGTTTTATGTTTTGGTTTTTTGGCCGTGAGACATGTGGGGGATCTTAGCTCCCTGACCAGGGATCGAACACATACCCCCTGCATTGGAAGGTGAAGTCTTAACCACTGGACCACCAGGGAAGTCCCACAATTCTAATTTTAAATCAAATTCATTTGTGCATAACCAAATTGATCCATCCACTGGTTTTATATTTTATCAGCTGCAAAGGAAGGAAACTAAGATACCAATCCTTCAGGAAATGCTGTGATATTATAAAATTTAAACAAACAAACATTTGTTAGGCCAAGTAACTTAAAACAAAGTTGTTATACAACTTCAAGAACTAATTCCAGCTGTCCACATTTCCTGGGTGAGGATCCATGAATAGTGACTTGCTTCTACAGCTGATCAATGTTGAAACTGGATCTCAGACAACTGAGCTCAAGTAACAAATAACTAATGAAAAGATGCATATAAAGTATACAGTCAGTGTCCAGCTCATAGTAAGGATTGCTGGCACCATCTTAACTACAAAGATCAGCCTCAACTAGCCACCTGGATTCACGGTGTCAGGAGGGTCCAGGAAGTTCCTAAGGCAACCTTTTCATTCATGAGAAACTCCTAAGAAATGGCCTGAAGTACCGTGAACTAGAATTAGCATACACACACACACACACACACACACACACACACACACACACACAGGAGAAAGGAGTGAGAAATAGCTAGGGTACTTTTAAAACAATTTGGCCATTTTTAGTTTTTTAAGGAACCTCCATACTGTTCTCCGTAGTGGCTGTATCAATTTACATTCCCACCAACATTGTAGGAGGGTTCCCTTTTCTCCTCACCCTCTCCAGCATTTATTGTTTGTAGATTTTTTGATCATGGCCATTCTGACTGGTGTGAGGTGACCAGCTCAGTGCTTTGTGACCACCTAGAGGGGTGGGATAGGGAGGGTGGGAGGGAGGGAGACGCAAGAGGGAAGAGATATAGGGATATATGTATATGTATAGCTGATACACTTTGTTATAAAGCAGAAACTAACACAGCATTGTAAAGCAATTATACTCCAATAAAGATGTTAAAAAAAAAAAAACTTTTGTTGATGTGACCTGCTGCCAGGTTTCACAGATCTTGTCAAGTGTGTGGCTCTAAGTCTGAGAAGAACGTGCGATAACCAGGAGGACCACAAAGTGAAGGTCAAAGCAGAATGCAGTCAACTTCAGTTTCTTTGGACATAGAGGATACCGAGACCTAAAGGCTACTTGGGTGCCATGGCTAGGAATGATGTTAGTTGTCCTTTTCACATATGAATTAAAAAAAAAAAAAATTAGTTGTATGCACCTGAGGGAAATAAAGGCAAGAGTTAACCAGAGAACACAAGAACTTTTTAGTACTGGGGGATTTGATTTGACGGGCTTAAACCAACATGATTTGCCTAAATTCTTTCTGAATAAAACAGCAGAAATCAAGAGCCAGCCATTGTCAGATGCTAGCTCAGAATTGTTTCAGGCTTCAGACTAAATTCCATCAACCCTCATTGAGAACCACTTTACCTCAGTTCTTTTATAATCACAGCCACCATTTTACATCTTCCATATGGCAGGCATTGTGCAAAGCACTTTACATTTATTATTCAATATTTATAATACTCCCATGGTATAGTAAATATTATAATGGCCATTTTATAGATGAGGCTTAGAGAGGTAAAATTAGTGATTCCTAATGCATATGTGGGCACACCCCAAATGCAAGGCTGGCTGTTAGAACTACCCAAGGAGTTGACAGGAACACAGATTCTTTGGGTCTACACTCAGAGCCTCTATGTTAGAGATTATGAGCTTTGGCCCAAAAATCTGTATGTTTAAAAAAAATATTTTGTTTTCCAGAAAATTCAGATGGGTAGGATTCAGAGACACTAAATTAGGTTACTTGCACAGTTAGTAAGTCATGAAGAGAGCATTTGAACATGGGTCTCTCTTTCATGACAGCCCATGTTCTATTTGATGAAGCCCTATTTTTCCTGCTCTATCTGGTAAATTCTCAGGCTACTCTCATGGACCACTTGCACTTCAGCTATGTTACTCTGGCTCCACTTTGGCCCTCCTGTCTTTACATAATGATCTGACCTCAGGAGAGCTATACTGTCAGCATTTGCTGAATACTTATTAGTAGCTTATGGATCCAGAGACCCAGATCCCGAAAGTGACTGTGTGTGACCCTATGTGATATCTCAATACACTCCTTTAAATCACCAATGAAATCATAAGATGAGAAGAAAAGAGAGAATCCCATGGCTAAAATATATTTTAAGAATAAAGACAACATCTGAAATGGATATAAGCTTAGGGTTCACAGCACTCCTGCTCCTGCTAACATTTTGGATGAGGGCTGTACTGACAACCAGGGAGAAGCAGGAGCTTCTTTTCCCAGAGAAAACCATAATTCAAAAGACACATGCACCCCAATGTTCATAGTAGCACTATTTACAATAGCCAGGATATGGAAGCAACCTAAACGTCCATCAACAGAGGAATGGATAAAGAAGACATGGTACATATATATACCATGGAATATTACTCAGCCATAAACAGGAACGAAATTGTGTCATTTGTAGAGATGTGGATGGACCTAGAGAGTGTCATACAGAGTGAAGTAAGTCAGAAGGAGAAAAACAAATATTGTATAATAACACATATATGTGGAATCTAGAAAAATGCTATAGAAGACCTTAACTGCCAAGCAGAAATAGAGACACAGATGTAGAGAACAAATGTATGGAAACCCAGGGGGGAAGGGATGGGGTAGGAGGAATTGGGAGATTGGGATTCACACATATACACTATTGATACTATTATAAAATAGACAACTGATGGGAACATACTATATAGCACGGGGAACTCTACTTAATGCACTGTAGTGTCCTAAATGGAGGGGATATATGTATACGTATAGCTGATTCATTTTGCTGTGCAGTAGAAGCTAACACAACATTGTAAAGCAACTATACTCCAATAAAAATTAATTAAAAGAAAAAAAAAGACTGGGGGTGGGACTGAAAGTTCCACCCCTCTAATTGCATGGTTAGCTCCACTGGCAACCCTCCCCCATCCTTAGGTACTTTCCAAAAGTCATTCGTTTATGTAATGAAAGACACCTGTAACACTCTCAGCACTTAGGAACTTCCAAGGGTTTTAGGAGCTCTGTGCCAGCAATGGGACAAAGGTCAAATATGTATTTCTTATAAACTACAATATCACATGGTAGGTCATGGACAGCAGGCAGGTGGAGTTGAATTGTAAAGAGGACAAAAGGCCTTAAAAGAGCTGTAATCCTCTGAAAGCGCCATGTTTTACCTTCTTCATCCAACAACCGCAAATCCTTTATCTTGCATTGTCTATCTCATTGACATGCCTTTTCGCATCCCTTCTTGTATTTCCAGAGAACATTGGCATTTGGAGGGTATATTCTATTGTGAATTTTCATAAACAAGTTTTAATTTGAAGTTTTACAATTGTATAGAGGTTTAAAAAGATAAAATCTGGCAAAGGACTTACTTTTCTTTACTCTGCTCTAGTCAATTAAGAGCAGAAAAAAATCTGTCTTCACAGCAAGCCTATTTCTCCAAATGCTGTATGAAAGTAGGCAGCTAAAAATATATTCCATCTTTTTCAAGCATGTCAGGTGGTTACAATATGTCAGGTTGTTACTTTGAAAATGATTGTGATACCAAAAATGAAAGATTAGGATTTCAGGTAGGAGAAAAGCAGTGGTAGCCAGGGGAGATTTTTATCTATAAAAGATACTATCTCCATGTTAATAGCCTCAAGAGAGAAAAGCAGCAAGGAATCTCACGGGCAACAAGTCCTCTTGATAGGGAAAAGATTTTGACCTGAACTCAAAGGCTTTTCCAAGTTTTAGATGTCAAATCAACATCTCTTTAACCCTGAAAAGGTAGAACCAGAGTGTAATTGATTAATTCAACCACTTCAAGGGGCAGATACCCAGAAGAGCTTTTCTAATAAGGCAAGGAGAAGCAGGGGACCACAAAGAATATAGCGGTATATTTCTACAAGAATATAATGAAGAAAAGGGAAATGAAAATTGAGGCACAGAACATGCCAACAGTCCAAGTCACCAAATACTATCAGCATCTCTCCTCCCAAAAGGGAAAAATAAAGGGATCATGGTAAACAAAAAGTGGAGATGCTTGTGCGTCGGAACATACTATCTTATGAGATTTAAGGGAGACATTCTCCTTGGGGGAAGATAATTATTCTTCTTAATGTGAACTAAAGATTTGCAAGGGAAATAATCCACCTGGCTTATATTTTCTTTGCCAGATTCTGGCTTATTTGAGGCAAAATATTTCTGCTGTTGTTGCAGAGTTTTGTTTTTTAATCCTGAGAAACAAAGAAATAAACAGAGATGTAAGAATTCTAAACGGGGCATTTTAGGTTCATTCAAACATGTCAGCCAATAGCTTACACGTAAGTCAAGATGAAGATTCCTCTTTACACAAAGGGAATTTTTTTAGCTCAAGAACGGACAGCTTTGAAATCTAGTATAATTTCTGCAGTTAATTTCTGTTGCAGGGTGGTCCAAAAAAATTCCCACAAATCTCTACTCTTATCTCCTAGGCTGATTTTCCCAACCCTAACCTTATAATCATATAATAAGACTTAATAAGATAATGGTTCTTAAGGGATTTCAATAACCTGAAAGAGAGAAGCAATAAAACATATCTTATTACCATCAACATATGCATTTCAGAATAACTATCTTAATGGCTCAATTTTCTCTCTTAATAATGAGGACTACAGTCTTGACTAATTTAACTGGGGAGTGTCTTTCATGCTTGAGTCACTACAAGTGAGATTCAAATAAGTCTCCCTCCCTCCTTTCATTCCTTCCTTCCTTCCATTGCTGCTGCTGCTTTTGTCATTAGGTATTTCCTCCATGGGGAAAGTGTTTTGCCTCCTGTAACTAGCCACTTTATTACTTATGTCTTAAGGTCTCATGCTACAGCCCTATGGAGACAGCCCCACTGTTGGTCATTAGTACCTCCGATGTACTGTTATGATGCTGTCTCTCTTCTCATCTTGCTTCTGTATACTATCTATACTGATGAACATACGTTCAGAACAGCATCTGTGGAGTATATTTTTATCTGACTTGGATTTGAAGAAAAGGAAAGAACGCAGCCATAGAAGCCAGAGGGGCTAGCTGTGCCACTGAAAGAGCCATAACTTTAAGGTATTGAAAATGATACTATGTTTATATGTGCAATTTTCAGAAAAGGGTTAAAATATTTTATAATATTCAGGAGACAAAGTATTGCCAACATGAAGAAGAAGTCAGTACAAATTTGTGCATCTGGCTGTTTCCTTGCAATGATAAATTGATGCATTCTGGTAAAAAAACAGGTCATAAAGAAATGGGATTATTGGAGTCAAGATTTTCTGTGGTTGGCAAATTCTTAGTCCAGGGCTTGAGGGAACTCAAGGATTAGCAGATATTAGCTCCAGTCCCCTTGTTGATGCTTTCTGTCTATCTTGGACTTTTAGTTCAACAAACATTTATTGAACACCTCCTTATATACTAGACAATGTGCAAAGCACTAAGAATCTAGAGAAGAGTAGGATGTGTTCCTTTTCTATACCAATCACTGGATGTGATTCTGTTTGGTCTCCTTTTTAAAGATAGCTTATTTATTAATTCAACAGCTGATCCTTAGATGCTTACATAAATCAAGGGACTATGTTGGACAATCTCAGGGGACACAGAAGTATGAGCTTGTTTGTTTGAATGCAAAGCATGCACTCAAATAATTGCTGTGTACTAGAGTATAAGGTGTTAGGCAGGAGATTCAATAATAACAATAATAATATAGTAATAATAACGATGATGATAAATAATAAAGATGATGATGATGTTTCAGCAGCAGTCTAGAGAATGAATAGACAGTTTCCAGCTAAGAAGACCAATGAATGCCTCATGAAGTAGATATGTTTTGGCTCTCCATTAAAAGATAGACATGATCTTACTAGAAAGAGATGGGAAGGGGGCAAGGATCCACAAAGAGAAATGCATGGCAAAGATATACATGGGAATGCACAAAGCAGAATTCTATAACAACATATGGGCTATTTGACAACAGGCATATTAAAATATTCTCAACATCACTAACTATCAGGGAAATGCAAATCAAAACCACAATGAGATACACCTCACACCTGTCAGAACGGCTGTTATGAAAAAGAGCACAAATAACAAATGCTGGTGAGGATGTGGAGAAAAGGGAACCCTCCTACACTGTAGGTGGGAATGTAAATTGGTGCAGTCACTGTGGAAAACAGTATGAAGGTTTCTCAAAAAATAAAAATAGAACTACCATATGACCCAGCAATTCCACTCCTGGGTATATATCCAAAAGAAACAAAAGCACTAATTTGAAAAGATACATGCACCCCAATGTTCACAGCAGCATTATTTACAATTGTCAAGGTACAGAAGCAACCTAAGTGTCCATCAACAGATGAATGGATAGAGAAGATGTGATATATATATATATATATATATATATATATATATATATGCATATATATGTATGTGAGATATATATATATCACACACATGCATACACACACACAAGGGAATAATACTCAGTCATAAAAGAGAATGAAATTTTGCCATTTGAAGCAACATGGATGGAATTGGAGGGCATTATGCTAAGTGAAATAAGTCATGTAGAGAAAGACAAATACTGTATGGTATCACTTATATGGGCACTCTAAAAAGTACAAAAAACTAGTGAATAAAACAAAAAAGAAACAGATTCACAGGCATAGAGAACAAACTAGTGGTTACCATTAGGGAGAGGGGAGGAGGGAGTACCAATTTAGGGGTAGGGGAAAAAAGGGTTATTATGGGTTTATATGAAATCATGTGTGTGAAACTTTTGAAAATTGTAAAACACTATAGAATTTAAAGAATTTTTCATTCAAAAAAAATAGCATATGGGCTATTTGGATTGGCATATGGGGTTTGTAAAGAGAGCAATGAAAAATCTATGTGAAAAATAATGACTTCATTTAAATTTCAACTCAATTTAATAGAAAGAAATGGAGCCACAGATCACAGCTGGGCTATTCTCAACTCCAGTCTCTCCTTAGATGTTACCACCTTTGGTCCCAGTTATTCTCTCTTATTCTGCTGTGCTTTGTTTTGTTTTTCATAGCACCCATGACATTAAAACTATTATTAATAAATTTACTTTTTAAACTTTTAATTGTCTGCCTCTTCCTTACACTAAAATCCATGAGAGTAGAGAAAATGTCTCTTCTGTTTATCATTCCATAACAAGAATGTAGCATGGTGTCTGGTAGCACACAGGGACACTTAATATTCCTTGAATATTTACTCAAAAAGATTCTTCCAAAGTGGCATTTTAGGAACTTTTTTATGGCTATAGGTTAGATTAGATGAGATGACAGAGCCAGGCAGGCACAGAAGCTATGGTCCTATATAATATCAAATGATGTGAGCCTTAATCAGAAAATGGAAGTGGGAAAGGATTAGATTGATAGATTCAAGAAGATGAGTCAATAAAATTAGATTTGGGGAGCCAAGAAAATGAAAGAATACCAGATGTCTCAAGCTTCAGATTGGAGAATTTGGGAAGATAGAGATCTCACTGTGGGGGAAATGGGGAAAGCCAGGAAAGGGGATGATTTGGGGTCTTCAGAGACATTGAATTTAATTAAGATGCCAAGAGAACATGTAGGCAGATGTACTTAGTAAGTGTCTGGGGCCGTGTAAGTGGACAAGACTACGGATGTAGATTTGGGCTCACCTGATCTGAGATGAAATGCTGTAGCTTAATAAATGACATCTCCAAGGTGAGTGTAAGGGGAACAGAGCAGAGGGCCATAGAAAGCCAGATTCATGGGGAATGTTGAGATATTGGCAGGAAGGGAAAAAGGCAACAAAAGAAACAGAGCTCAAACACTCGGAGAATTATAATAAGGCACTGCATCAATCATCTACAGTTTATAACAACCTGTAATGAGAATAGCTTCTAATATCCCACACCCTGACCCTGCTCCCACTCCCATCTTAGCAGATCTCAACTGCATGTTCAAACATGTGAACGACAGCTGAACTAAGAGGAAATTTGGGGGGCTTAGCCCCTCCATCATCACCCTCGGTATTCCCAAGCCATCCCCTGACAAGCATACCAGCTAAATAAAATCTCATGCTTGCTGCACAAGTGCAACTTCCCCAGGAATGTCCCCTGGGTGCCAACCTTCCCACCCAATTGCTGCTCCTGCTCGTCTGATAAGTGGAAAATCTGTAGCTGCCGCTGGAACGCACTGAGGGGCAACCTTAGCTAAGCAGGTCCCAGGGGCTGTAAGAAGGAGGAACAATCTCTCTCTGGTCATGATCTGTGCACTTGAGAGCTGACAGAGGTAAGGTGGCCTTATTGACCATTTTTCCTCAGAGACCCCTAAGATCATCTTGCCTGAGCACACACACACACGTCTCTCAATTGAACCGCTATTAGTTATATAATGTCTCTTGGACCAGGGGTTAGGACACAGGTCATCTGTGGTCCATTTTTACTAACTTCCAAGGTGAGTCAGTTCTTCTGGTTACTCCTCACTTCCTCTATTTCGAGAGAATAATGAACTCTTATGATGGAGGTCACTTAAAAATTGGCTTCAATTTGATCATCCAAAGAAAGTGGGAGAATTTTCATGAGGGATTTATGGTGGGCATAGGTGGATTTCATCAGGTTGTGGTCCCCATGGAAGACAAGTATAGAAACTATGAAGACTCCCCAAGGTTCCTTCCAATGTGATGGTTTTCCACGAAGAGTGATAAATCCTTACAAAGCCCTCTTAGTTATTAGGAAGTTAATAAATCAAATTGACAGTATTAATCAATACATGAAGCCATAGCATTGACCTCATATTTGAAACCAGGAGAAATTAAGCAGGAAATCTTTTACAGTATTTTGAAACTCTGTTCCAAACTATAATAGTTCACAGTCTTGTCAGGTTACAATCAATTATTTCATAGATTTAACTGGTATGATTCCCAAGATAACACAATGTCAGCCTGTAATCAGGGAGTTTCAATAGCTAATCAGAGGTTATAACTTGAGAAAATCAGGGTAAAACCTGCTTTTGACAAGGAATGATACTTTGCTTTTAAATTTTATGGAGGTGATAAAAATAATTTAGAGAAGTTTTTAGCACCTCTTTCAAAAGGAGCTCAAAGCACTTAGCAAATACCAACTTATTATTCCTAAGAACACTTCCAGAGGAAGTAGAGAAGAAAGCAATTATTGGATTGTATAGTTTATAGATTCAGCAGAGAAAATGTTACATACAGAGTTCCTTTTCTTTTTCTTTTGTTTTGTTTTGGCTCTGTTGGATCTTCGTTGCTGCGCACCACCTTCCTCTAGTTGCGTCGAGTGGGGGCTACTCTTTGTTGTGGTGCACAGGCTTCTCATTGCGGTGGCTTCTCTTGTTGCAGAGCACAGGCTCTAGACATGTGGGCTTCAGTAGTTGTGGCATGCGGGCTCAGTAGTTGTGGCTTGCAGGCTCTAGAACGCAGATTCAGTAGTTGTGGCACGTGAGCTTAGTTGCTCCACGGCATGTGGGATCTTCCCAGACCAGGGATCGAACCCGTGTCCCCTGCATTGGCAGGCAGATTCTTAACCACTATGCCACCAGGGAAGTCCCTCCTTTTCTTTTTTAAAATAATACATTTTATTCAAGTTCATGCAGGCACTTTGGAAATAATCATCAAGCTACAAAACCCACACTGGGAATACTAGCAATAAAAGCACCAGACTTGGGGATCAAGATATTCCAGCTGTATCTCTAACTGACAATGGTGCCATGCATTAAGTCACTTTATCTTCCTGTAAAGTGAGGGGATTGTTCTAGAACAGGTTTCTAAATCTTGGTATTATTCACATTTGGTGCTGGATAATTCTCTGTTGTGGGGGACTGCCCTATGCATTAGAGGGTATTTAGTAGCACCCTTGGCCTCCATCAACTAGATGCTATTAGCAATCCTCCACCCAGTTATAACAACCAAAAAAATCTCCAGGTCTCCAGATATTGCCCCAAATCCCGTAGGGACAAGGAGGAAAGAAATGGCCCTGGGAGAGAGCCACTGCTTTAAAAGACCTCAAATCCTTACCTCTTCTACCAACTTATCTCTTTCTTTCAGATGGTCAGATTGCACAATAGGAGGATGTGACCAAAGGAGCAAGCATATTGCCTTTGACAGAACTCACTAGAATACCACAAGGCACTGCTTGGCCAGAGCTGACACCCAGTTACATGGCACCTTTCATGGCAGTAGATTTGGACCCTCCTGCTCAATACCCTCTTGTTACAAATGTCTGGCTCTCTCTCTTCTTGGTTTTATTTATGTGGCCTAGGCAACTGACTTGGCTTCTGGAAATTTGAACCCCTGGTTGGGATGCAGCTTTCATCCATTCTCTGACTCTTCATTTTTGTGTCACTCTGGGCAATCGTCTTCCAGAAGAGCTTTTGGTCCAAAGAATCTTTCATCTCATCCCAAATAGAAAATTTTAAATTTTGGGGAAACTTTAGGTCAGAAAAATATAACATTTATATTAAAAATAAATGTAAAGTTTCAATGTTTACTTTATTTTTTGTTGGTGGTTTGAGGTACGAAAAAGTAAAAGGGAAGTGTGGGAAGCAGTGGGAATTTGGAAAAAATAGAAACAAATACAAAACTTTTAAAGACATTATTTATCACGCATTCAATAAATCATTCCTGCATTATTTAGTAATTAACTAACTAAACACTGTGATAAGCACTAGTTTAAAAAAAAAATACGGCCAAAAAAAGTTAAAAGCAGGGGAGAGGAACCAAGATGGCGGAGTAGAAGGATGTGTTGTCACTTCCTCTTGTGAAAACACCAGAATCACAACTAGCTGCTGGACAATCAGGGACAGGAAGACACTGGAACTCACCAGAAAAGATGCCCCACATCCAAAGATAAAGGAGAAGCCACAATGAGACGGTAGGAGGGGCGCAATCAGAGTAAAATCAAATCCCATAACTGGTGGGTGGGTGACTCACGGACTGGAGAACACTTATACCACAGAAGTCCACCCTCTGGAGTGAAGGTTCTGAGCCCCACGTCAGGCTTCTCAACCTGGGGGTCCAGCAACGTGAGGAGGAATTCATAGAGAATCAGACTTTGAAGCCTAGTGGGAATTGATTGCAGGACTTTGACAGGACTGTGGGAAACAGGGACCCCACTCTTGGAGGGCACAAACAAAATGGTGTGCACATTGGGACCCAGGGGAAGGAGCAGTGACCCCACAGGAGACTGAACCAGACCTACCTGCTAGTGTTGGAGGGTCTCCTGCAGAGGCGGGGGGTGGCTGTGGCTCACCATGGGGACAAGGACACTGGCAGCAGAAGTTCTGGGAAGTACTCCTTGGCGTGAGCCCTCCCAGAGTCTGCCATTAGCCCCACCAAAGAGCCCAGGTAGGCTCCAGTGTTGGGTTGCCTCAGGCCAAACAACCAACAGGGAGGGAACCCAGCCCCACCCATCAACAGTCAAGCAGATTAAAGTTTTACTGAGCTCTGCCCACCAGAGCAAGAGTCAGCTCTACCTACCACCAGTCCCTCCCATCAGGAAACTTGCACAAGTCTCTTAGATAGGCTCATCCACCAGAGGGCAGACAGCAGAAACAAGAAGAACTACAATCCTGCAGCCTGTGGAACAAAACCCACATCCACAGAAAGACAGACAAGATGAAAAGGCAGAGGGCTATGTACCAGATGAAGGAACAAGAGAAAACCCCAGTAAAACAACTAAATGAAGTGGAGATAGGCAACCTTCCAGAAAAAGAATTCAGAATAATGATAGTGAAGATGATCCAGGACCTCGGAATAAGAATGGAGGCAAAGATCGAGAAGATGCAAGAAATGTTTAACAAAGACCTAGAAGAATTAAAGAACAAACAAAAAGAGATGAACAATACAATAACTGAAATGAAAACTACACTAGAAGGAATCAATAGCAGAATAACTGAGGCAGAAGAACGGATAAGTGACCTGGAAGACAGAATGGTGGAATTCACTGCTGCAGAACAGATTAAAGAAAAATGAATGAAAAGAAATGAAGACAGCTTAAGAGACCTCTGGGACAACATTAAATGCAACAACATTCACATTATAGGGGTCTCAGAAGGAGAAGAGAGAGAGAAAGGACCAGAGAAAATATTTGAAGAGATTATAGTCAAAAACTTCCCTAACATGGAAAAGAAATAGCCACCCAAATCCAGGAAGCTCAGTGAATCCCATGCAGGATAAACCCAAGGAGAAACACACTGAGACACATAGTAATCAAATTGGCAAAAACTAAAGACAAAGAAGAATTATTGAAAGCAGCAAGAGAAAAATGACAAATAACATACAAGGGAACTCCCATAAGGTTAACCGCTGATTTCTCAGCAGAAACTCTACAAGCCAGAAGGGAGTGGCATGATATACTTAAAGTGATGAAAGGGAAGAACCTACAACCAAGATTACTCTACCTGGCAAGGATCTCATTTAGATTTGATGGAGAAATCAAAAGCCTTACAGACAAGCAAAAGCTAAGAGAATTCAGCACCACCAAATCAGCTCTACAACAAATGCTAAAGGAACTTCTCTAAGTGGCAAACACAAGAGAAGAAAAGGACCTACAAAAACAAACCCAAAACAATTAAGAAAATGGTCATAGGAACATACATATCAATAATTACCTTAAATGTGAATGGATTAAATGCTCCAAACAAAAGACACAGGCTTGCTCAATGGATACAAAAACAAGACCCATATATATGCTGTCTACAAGAGACCCACTTCAGACCTAGGGACACATACAGACTGAAAGTGAGGGGATGGAAAAAGATATTCCATGTAAATGGAAATCAAAAGAAAGCTGGAGTAGCAATACTCATATCAGATAAAATAGACTTTAAAATAAAGAATGTTACAAGAGACAAGGAAGGACACTACATAATATCAACGGATCAATCGAAGAAGATGTAACAATTATAAATATATATGCACCCAACATAGGAACACCTCAATACATCAGGCAACTGCTGAAAGCTATAAAAGAGGAGATCGACAGTAACACAATAATAGTGGGGGATTTTAACACCCCACTTACACCAATGGACAGATCATCCAAAATGAAAATAAATAAGGAAACAGAAGCTTTAAATGACACAATAGACCAGATAGATTTAATTGATATTTATAGGATATTCCATCCAAAAACAGCAGATTACACTTTCTTCTCAAGTGCACATGGAACATTCTCCAGGATAGATCACATCTTGGGTCACAAATCAAGCCTCAGTACATTTAAGAAAACTGAAATCATATCAAGCATCTTTTCTGACCACAATGCTATGAGATTAGAAATGAATTATGGGGAAAAAATGTAAAAAACACAAACACATGGAGGCTAAACAATATGTTAGTAAATAACCAAGAGATCACTGAAGAAATCAAAGAGGAAATCAAAAAATACCTAGAGACAAATGACAATGAAAACACGATGATCCAAAACCTACGGGATGGAGAAAAAGCAGTTCTAAGAGGCAAGTTTATAGCTATTCAAGCCTACCTCAGGAAACAAGAAAAATCTCAAATAAACAATCTAACCTTACACCTAAAGGAACTAGAGAAAGAAGAACAAACAAAACTCAAAGTTAGCAGAAGGAAAGAAATCATAAAAATCAGAGGAGAAATAAATGAAATAGAAACAAAGAAAACAATAGCAAAGATCAATAAAACTAAAAGCTGGTTCTTTGAGAAGATACACAAAATTGATAAACCATTAGCCAGACTGATCAAGAAAAAGAGGGAGAGGACTCCAATCAATAAATTTAGAAATGAAAAAGGAGAAGTTACAACAGACACCACAGAAGTAAAAAACATCCTAAGAGACTACTACAAGCAACTTTATGCCAATAAAATGGACAACCTGGAAGAAATGGACAAATTCTTAGAAAGGTATAACCTTCCAAGACTGAACCAGGAAGAAATGGAAAATATGAACAGACCAATCACAAGTAATGAAATTGAAACTGTGATTAAAAATCTTCCAACAAACAAAAGTCCAGGACCAGATGGTTTCACAGGTGAATTCTATCAAACATTTAGAGAAGAGCTAACATCCATCCTTCTCAAAGTCTTTCCAAAAATTGCAGAGGAAGGAACACTCCCAAACTCATTGTATGATGCCACCATCACCCTGATACCAAAACCAGACAAAGATACTAGGAAAAAAGAAAATTACAAACCAATATCACTGATGAATATAGATGCAAAAATCCTCAACAAAATACTAGCAAACAGAATCCAACAACACATTAAAAGGATCATACACCATGATCGAGTGGGGTTTATCCCAGGGATGCAAGGATTCTTCAATATATGCAAATCAATCAATGTGATACACCATATTAACACACTGAAGAATAAAAACCATATGATCATCTCAATAGATACAGAAAAAGCTTTTGACAAAATTCAACACCAGTTTATGATAAAAACTCTCCAGAAAGTGGGCATAGAGGGAACCTACCTCAACATAATAAAGGCCATATATGACAAACCCATAGGAAACATCATTCTCAATGGTGAAAAACTGAAAGCATTTCCTCTAAGATCAGGAACAAGACAAGGATGTCCACTCTCACCACTATTATTCAACATAGTTTCGGAAGTCCTAGCCATGACAGTCAGAGAAGAAAAAGAGATAAAAGGAATCCAAATTGGAAAAGAGGAAGTAAAACTGTCACTGTTTTCAGATGACATGATACTATACATAGAGAATCCTAAAGATGCCACCAGAAAACTACTAGAGCTAATAAATGAATTTGGTAAAGTTGCAGGATACAAAATTAATGCACAGAAATCTCTTGCATTCCTATACACTAATGATGAAAAATCTGAAAGAGAAATTAAGGAAACACTCCCGTTAACCATTGCAACAAAAAGAATAAAATACCTAGGAATAAACCTACCTAGGCAGACAAAAGACCTGTATGCAGAAAACTATAAGACACTGATGAAAGAAATCAAATATGACACAAACAGATGGAGAGATATACAATGTTCTTGGATTGGAAGAATCAATATTGTGAAAATGACTCTACTACCCAAAGCAATCTAAAGATTCAATGCAATCCCTATCAAATTACCAATGGCATTTTTTACAGAACTGGAACAAAAAATCTTAAAATTTGTATGGAGACACAAAAGACCCCAAATAGCCAAAGCAGTCTTGAGGGAAAAAAACAGAGCTGGAGGAATCAGACTCCCTGACTTCAGACTATAGTACAAAGTTACAGTAATCAAGACAATATGGTACTGGCACAAAAACAGAAATATAGAACAATGGAACAGGATAGAAAGCCCATAGATAAACCCACGCACTTATGCTCAACTAATCTATGACAAAGGGGGCAAGGATATATAATGGAGAAAAGACAGTCTCTTCAATAAGTGGTGCTGGGAAAACTGGACAGCTACATGTAAAAGAATGGAATTAGAATACTCCCTAACACCATACACAAAAATAAACTTAAAATGGATTAGAGACCTAAATGTAACACTGGACACTATAAAACTCTTAGAGGAAAACATAGCAAGAACACTCTTTGACATAAATCATAGCAAGATCTTTTTTGATCCACCTTCTAGAGTAATGGAAATAAAAACAAAAATAAAAAATGGAACCTAATGAAACTTAAAAGCTTTTGCAAAGCAAAGGAAACCATAAACAAGACAAAAAGACAACCCTCAGAATGGGAAAAAATATTCGCAGACGAATCAATGGACAAAGGATTAATCTCCAAAATATATAAACAGCTCAGGCAGCTCAATATTAAAAAAAAACAACCCAATCAAAAAATGGGCAGAAGACCTAAATAGACATTTCTCCAAAGAGGACATACGGATGGCCGAGAAGCACATGAAAAGCTGCTCAACATCACTAATTATAAGAGAAATGCAAATCAAAACAATGAGGTACCACCTCACACCGGTTAGAATGGGCATCATCAAAAAATCTACGAACAACAAATGCCGGAGAGGATGTGGAGAAAAGGGAACCCTCTTGCACTGTTGGTGGGTATGTAAATTGATACAGCCAGTATGGAGAACAGTATGGAGGTTCCTTAAAAAACTAAAAGTAGAGCTACCATACGACCCAGCAATCCCACTACTCAGCATATACCCTGAGAAAACCATAATTCAAAAAGAGTCATGTACCACAATGTTCATTGCACCTCTATTTACAATAGGTAGGACATAGAAGCAACCTGTGTCCATCGACAGATGAACGGATAAAGAAGATGTGGCACATATATACACATTTATATGGAATCTAAAAAAAAAAAAAATGGCTCTGATGAACCTAGGGGCAGGACAGGATTAAAGACGCAGACGTAGAGAATGGACTTGAGGATGCAGGGAGGGGGAAGGGTAAGCTGGGATGAAGTGAGAGAGTAACACTGACATATATACACTACCAAACGTAAAATAGATAGCTAGTGGGAAGCAGCTGCATAGCACAGGGAGATCAGCTTGGTGCTTTGTGACCACCTAGAGGGGTGGGATAGGGAGGGTGGGAGGGAGACGCAAGAGGGAAGAGATATGGGGATATATGTATACGTATAGCTGATTCACTTTGTTATACAGCAGCAACTAACACAACATTGTAAAGCAATTATACCCCAATAAAGATGTTAAAAAAAAAAAGAAAATATATCCATTCATTTACTCATTGAACACAAGGCTAATACAAATTACACTGAGTGCCCATGTTCCTTAGTTCAACAAATAGAGCTCTGTGAGGAGGAAAAAAGCAGAATAAATCAAGCAAAACTATGGAGAAAATTAAAATATCAGGGCTTGGGAGGGAGGGAAGGATGAATAGATGGAGCACGGATGATATTTATGGCAGTGAAAATACTCTGTATGGTGCCATAATGATAGATACATGTACATTATACATTTGTAGAATGGTTCAACAGCAAGAGCGAACCCTAACGTAAACTATGGACTGGGGGTGATTATGGGGCATCAACGCAGGTTCATCAGTTGTACCAAATGCACCACTCTGGTGAGGGATGTTGACAGTAAGGGAGGCTGCACATGCGTGGGGTCAGGGGGCATATGGGAAATCTCTGTACCTTCCACTCAATTTTACTGCGAACCTAAAACTGCTCCAAAAAATAAGGTCTATTAATAATTTAAAAATTTAAGAGAAATGGAAAAACATTTAAAAATAGCAGAACAAAAATAAGAAGCATTGTCTAAAAAGGGAAAGAAATACACTTTAAGCTCGGATCTCCCTGGAACAGGTACAGATGCCTTTCTTCTGTAAAGTTGAATGGGGCAATGATGATGGAGGAAGATAAAGGAGACCCCAGCAGTTGTGATTGGGAGGATGTCAAGAGACTCTGATCTGATAGGCTGCGCACTTGGCTCTGGCATGTAGGCCAAGTCACTCGTCTCCACATTTGGACAAAGACAGAACTGCACCAGGGCATCAGCTTTGAAACTGTGAGGTTCTCCAGTAACTTAAATGAAGAATGGGAGAAATGCTGCCACTATCACAAGTAGATGTGTATCAGTAAGCAAAATGGAAAGCTGCCATGGTTAATGAAATTGGCTTTGCCGTATTAGGAGAGTCTATCAGTTGTACCGTAAGCATGTATGTGGCACCCATTACATGTGAAGCACTTTCAACATTATTTGAACTTCACTCCCATAACGTGTGGGCTGTCCTCCCATGGAATCAGGATCCCTTCCCTAAATTCTGACAAGTGTTGTTTCCAGCGTTAACTTGATACTTAACAGTATTTTGCTCTGAGTCTATTTATATGTTGTTAGCTTTTATGTGCAGTTATCTTGTCTTTTTTACTAAACCGTAGGCTGTTGATAGATTTAGCTAAGCAGTATAAGCAAAACTTAAATTCTGCCAGTGAGCTGTCACTTCTCCTTGTGTAACAGAATCATCAAAGGAAAGTTTTCAAATTTAGAATGACTCATGAATATATTCTAATGGGTTTTTTGTTTTGTCTATTTAGAGAACATCCCAGGTAACCTTGACTTTTGTATTATGAATATCACCTTTCAAAAGTGATTTAGAATAGTCCCAAAGAATTTTCTGCCTTGGTCAGGGACTTATTATCCCTTCACCCTTTCTAATGGATAGATTTCTACCGTATTTATCATGCAAATAAAGAAATAGATCAGCTGTGCAATTAAACACATTAAGATTACTTGAGGTAGAGCAGCAGACAATCAGATGGCCTTTTCCTCTGGTTGCCTGAAACGTTCCCATCAGTTCTCTCTGCTATCAGAGTAGAACTAAGTTGGACGGAGTTAGGGAGAGCGAAATATTTTTTGAAAACCTGATAGGTGGAAACTTGGGTGGGCTGGTGAAAATCCGGTCCAATTCCTAGATACATTATGTCCAGCTGCAAAGGATAAAGGTTAAACACATTCATTAAATTACCACCATAAGAGGGCTTCCCTGGTGGCACAGTGGTTAAGAGTCCGCCTGCCAATGCAGAGTACACAGGTTCAAGCCCTGGTCCAGGAAGATCCCACATGCCACAGAGCAACTAAGCCCGTGCGCCACAACTACTGAGCCTGCGCTCTAGAGCCTGCGAGCCTAGAGCTCGTGCTCCACAAGAGAAGCCACCACAATGAGAAGCCAGTGCACCGCAACGAAGAGTAGCCCCCGCTCGCCACAACCAAAGAAAAGGCCACATGCAGCAACGAAGACCCAATGCAGCCAAAAATAAAAAATAAATAAAATAAAATAAATAAATTACAAAAAAAAATTACCACCATAAGAAATCACGCCTTGACAGTAAAACCTCAGAGGGCCAACACTGAAAAATTCAAACAGCAGCAGTTATTGCCTAAATGACTAAATGCCCTTAATAAAAATATCAGATAATCCAAACCCAATTAATTCAGAGCTCATTTTTCTGGTCCCTTGCATTTCAAATTAACAAAGTTTTTCCTCTACCTGACTGGTAAATGTTTCCTATCACATTCTATTTGCATCTAATTATTTCTCCAGGCACCAGATTTAAGTGGTCTATGGAACATGGGTTATTAACAGGCTTTCTCTACAGGTGAAGTTATCAACATTGTCAGAGCTCACCTGCATTCGTGGTCCATAGTATCAGTGTCACATGGTTTTCCCATTTAACTACAAAGAGGTAATTGCCTTCTAATAAGAGATAATAAGCTCGTGCCATGTGGATATACCAGTATATGTGTGTGGAACACCAACTAATCCCATTGTATTGAGTATCTGCTAGGCCCTACAGTCTAAGCGATGTTGTGTAGAAGGCTCACAATAATTCCTGCCCTCAAGATCTCAGGATGTGTATATGTATGTATGGATGCATTCAAGTTATGGAAAACAACAACAATAACACAGAAAGACACACAGACACACAGACACAGACACACACACACACACACACACTACTAGATACTGCATAGTGAAAATTCTATTGCACAGTTACTGAAGGCAGGAGTTTTAAAAAAATTCTTCATTATCTGCCCTGATAGCTATAATAATTCCCTAAACACAACAGCAAAACATAAACATTTGTTAAGGAAATAAAATCATGAATAAAATTTTTAAATGCTAATTAAAGGATAAGCTTCAAAAAGCCTATAAGGATATACAGAACAGATATACTGCTGTGGGTGGGAATATTCATGAAAGGCTCTATGAGAGAGATGGAACTTGAGCTGATTCTTGAGACGTGAATAGATTCTGAGGAATTCAGCTATAATCTACAGAAATTCAGCATTAGGTTCGTGCTACCTATCAGACACTGTTGAACACATTTGAAAAGGAAAATATGAGTGATGCCAGACTCTTGGACCCTGTGACCTTGTAATTTGGTAAAGAGAGTACAGTAATAAAACAGGGCAGAAAGTGCTATAATAGAGATAGCATACAGTATAGTGGGGAGTCAGAAGAGGGTGCCCACTAAAAATTGTCACTTGCCATCTGTTTCTACAAGGATGAAGTCACTAGCTACTGCAGTGGCCAACCTTCAACACACACTGAAAGGAGTTTAGGGTGAAGATTAGGAATGAGGCACTCTGTGCTCTGGGAAAAACTGGCAGAACAGGCCTTCAGATAGTTAGATATTTTCAAGAGAAGGTTTTATGAGCCCAATTTCTTGCATCTTCTCCTATCTAGAAAAGCACTAAAATCGTTAACGGAGACATCTGCTTCTCGTGACTCGTAGCAACCTTCTGCCAAAATGTGTGCTTGATTATCTCCCTTCACTAAAATCATATACATTCTGACTTCCCCCTACCTCTTCAGAGCAGTTCCTCAGAGTTTTCTGAGAGGCTGTCTCCTGGCTATAGTCCTCATTTTTTTCCCAAATAAAACTTAACTCACAACTCTCACATTGTGCATGTTTTTTTTTTTCTGTCGACAAAGGCTTCTTTGAGAGTGTGTTGTAGGAAGTCATTCAGTTGAGTTTTAGGGGATTAATAGTAACCAAAAATGCAATGACATGAAAGATGGATGAGAAGAAAATGTCATTTTAGGTGAAAAGAGAACTGTTTCTTGCTAAAAGCGAGAAATTCCAAATTTTAAAGCTTTAACAAGTGAGTAATGTGTCTAGTAGGTTGAATTTTAAATGTGTTTAGCAGCAGAATCTTTTTGTTCTTCACTTATTCATCCAATGGATATTTATTGAGCACATTACATGCCAGGTACTGTTCTAGACATCAGGAATATAGTAACCAACAGGACCAGATTAAGCTCCTGAGGAAATACTGAAACTACAGATAATAAAAAGGCAAGACAATTTCAAATAGTCAGACATCTTCAAAGAAGATGAAATAAAATGAATTGTCCTCTACCTTCATCCTTATACCTTGTCCCTGAAACTGTGTGAAAACTCCTGGATGGGAGCCTCAAATTTGCAAAAGGGAGTCATGAGACCTGAGGATTAGAAGGAAAGATGTGCTCTGAATGTGAAGGTTCCCAAATGCCAAGTTAAGCATTTTCCTTATCTTATGGGGAGCCACTTAGGAGCAAAAAGGTGAAAATAACCAAAGCTGTACTTTATCACAGTGCTACTCAACCCCAGTGGTCCAGGTATTGGTTCTGGCCCATGAACTGTATGTTATGGGTCCACAGTGTGACCCTGCCTTGATGTCTAGACATTCAAGCAATGGACTCATCTCATTGAGCAGGTTATAGACACAGTTTGCATGTTGTCACACTCCAGTAATGAGTTGCATGTTGTGTCATGCACAGGAGGGCCACAAATGTATGCATTAGAAATCGAACAAACAAAAAATGGTCCTTTACCACAGAAAGCTTGAGGAGCATTGCTTCTTAGTCAGGGCTATTATTATTTCTTGTTTATTATGTGTCAAGAACTATTGTAAGTGCTTCCTGGATTATCTCATTCCATCCTCACCACAAACCTATGGGGTTGGTGCTATCATTATCCCCAGTTTGCAGGCATGGAGCACTGAGATTACCCAGAGCCCCGTGGTGGAGAAGGGTCAGAACCAGGACTGGAATTGAGTCCCTCTGACTCACTCTTCACCATTACCCTCTACTCTCAGTGTGTCTCTCTCTCACTCTACCCTGAGTTCCTTGAGGTGCAGTCCAGGAGTTTTCCATTTTTGTTCACTTAGCACCCAACCCAACATACAATACAGGTGTAGTAAATGTGGGTTAAATAAATCTGAAAGTGTAATAGGGAAGAAACATGTAGGATGGCATGGGAGGGAAATGCTGGAGGAGAGGAATACCTACTTTAAAAGTCCGTGGTGCTGTCAAGAAACCGAGGATAAATACCAAGTAGTGCTGATGGAAATGGAGAGGAAAAAGACATAATAAACAGTGCCAAGGAAGAACTCACAGGACTTGGTAATAGATGGGATGTGAAAATCGAGGAACGAGAAATCAATGATGACACCAATGTTAGGAGCTGAGAGACTAGGAAGGGTGAACCAGGATGAGGGCAGCTGTTAAGAAAGGTCTATGGAACATCTAGGGAAAGATGTCTAGGTAGAAGATATCCAGCTAGAAGTATTAAAATGCCCAAAGAGCAGTGCTTTATTTCATGTGCACTGATTTAAACTGTGTAAAGACCTCATGGAATAGTACCAGGATTTCCTTAGGGGCTTGGCAGTATGGAACAAAGGGGAGAACTAGGGAGACAGTCCTGAAGCTACACTTCGCTAAGCTGAGAAAATGTCATCATTGGCCATATCACAGAATTGGGGTGGGGGTGGGATGGGACAGATGGATACTACCAGAGCAGGGCTGAATCAACCTAATTTGTTGCCTGACTCCACCAGCGCTCCATCTGGGGGAAGGTACTTTGTACTGTTCCTGATACACTTCAGCATCCATGAGCTTTTGTTATTTTATGTTTTTAAAGATTTTTTTTGATGTGAACCATTTTTTTTTTTTTTTTTGTAGTAGCATGATGAGTGGATTTAGGTACGATGTTTCTAAGTGAAATAAGACATACAGAAAAAGACACTTATCATAAGATATCACTTATAGAGGGAATGTAAAAATCGCTACACATGACCTGAATTACAAAACAGAACAGAGTCACACATTTAGAAAACACACTATGGCTGCTTAACGGGAAAGGTGAGGTGGGGTGGGGCAGAAAACAAGGGTTTGATATTAGCACAGATACCGTTCCATAAACCAAATATGTCACAGACAACTCCTTGCTCAGTGAACTGGACTCAACACCCCCTATTCACCACACAAGGATATATCTGACTAGTAAGAATCTTAAAACCTATGTATTGATTTCTCTCTGTAAGTGAATCAAGAGGGTGTAAAGCGGCATAAACACAGCAGTGAAAATCAGCTAAACCCCATTATAAAAATAAATTACAAAAAAAAGTCCCAACAAAGACAGTGAAAGAGAGAGAAATTCGTACAAAGTTCGTTCAGGGGCTGTGAAGCAACCTGGATTGACCATATCTAGACCCACAGCTGGATGAGACATAAGGCTGGACACTCTTGGGGCTGAGAGGATTGGTGAGGTTGGGTGAGCAAACGCAGACCCTTTAAAGTAATACTGCGTGGTACCCATTCCATGGGTCCCAAATCTCCAGCTTCAAGGGAATCTTCCTACAGAGAAAACATGCATGGGAAACCCAGAGGATGGTACACCGTGTGATCGGGAAAGGTTTCTAAAAGGCACCTCATTTATCATCTCCTGGTGCTTGGGGTGAACCATTTTTAAAGTCTTTATTGAATCTGTTACAACACTGCTTCTGCTCCATGTTTTGGTTTTTTGGTCACGAGGCACTCGGGACCCTAACTCCCCGACCAAGGATCGAACCCGCACCCCCTGTGTTGGAAGGCGAAGTCTTAACCATTGGACCACCGGGGAAGTCCCAAGAGCTTTTGTATTTAAATGGAGAAATCGCTCTCCTTTCCAAAGCTCATGATTTTTCTCAGAGAGCTAGTGCTGGCCTGAATATTCTTGGCTCTTTTTCAGAAAGAATGAGTCTGTGTCAGGTGAAGGGCCCAGCGTGGTTGATTTCCCAGTACCCAGTGTCTATGTCAAAGACATAGTCTTATCTAGAAAATGAACAGTCATTTAATTATGTTATGGCCTATAAAAGGATTAGAGGGGACTTATCTAGCTTTCTCCTCTGTTGTACCTATAATTAGGATGACTTCTGTATTTTCTAACATTCATCTATTATCCTTCTTCATGGTATTTAACCTAGTGATCTTTTTATTCATTTAAAAGTCCCCTTAAATTTAGCAGAATCTCATTTTCCTTCACAGGACAGTTGACGTGGCTCTTTTTCTCTTTACTGACTCATAAATCTTGGCAAGGACACTCAATGGAAAGGAACAGTCCACGGAAGGAACTCTGGCTCAGAGACGCTTGGGAAGATGAAACCAGCCGACAGAAACCTGGCCCTTGTCTCTGGGGAAATTTACCTCAACCTTCTGAGGCTTGGGGAGGTTAAGAAAAATACTGCCTATGCTAATAGAACACTTTATTCATAGGGTGAATTTTCTTTTCAAGGATAAGACAAGTTTTGAAAGCTGGAAGGGCCAGAGTGGGGAAAACAAGAAGGGCCACTATATCTAGACTGTCACAAAGAATCTTTGTATTTCATTAGCTGGGGTGCCGGGGCAAGATGGCATTGGAGAGACAATTCCTGCAGGTTGGATCCTTCCCAGGGGCAATAACTAAATTATTGTCCCCTCCTGCTATACCACAGGGAATCAGAAAATGCAAAATTCTGGCTCCTTCTTTTGTGAGCTTGAGGGGTTGACTTCATACTTGGGCTCAGTTTGCTGATCTGTAAACCAAGTGATGTCTACTAGATGAAACTCGAGGACTCCTTTCATTTGTAATGTGCCATAATCAACTGCCCTCAGCTCCCTCCCTGTAGATTACAACCACAGGGTAGTGTGGGGTGCAGGTGCCAGGGAAAGCTGGACCAGAAGCATGGGAGGAAGGGCAGTGAAATAGAGAAGGGGTTGAGAGGAAAGCTGGGTAGGGAAGCACGAAGAAAAAGAAAAGGAATAGCCTTCATTCCACAGCATGGGGGTTTCTATTACCCTCTTTTCTACCATTAACATCTCAGGAACAATTTGACCCATGTCATGTTTTCAAGAAGCTTTTCAGAGGTCAAATAATGGATAGCATATTTGAGTAAGAAAAAATAGAAAAATAGAAGTGATAGCTCGAGGGTAAGTTTCCTTTAAAATTAAAAATAAAAGAATGTGAAAAAGAATATGTATATATATGTATAACTGAATCACTTTGCTGTACACCAGAAACTAACATATTGTAAATCAACTGTACTTCAATAAAAAATAAAATAACAAATGAGACTATGAAAAATGAGGAAAAATCAATTTGAAATTCACATGAGAGAATGCCGTCTGCAGGATAACTACAGACAGGTAATTTTCTCTCAAATCTTACTCCAAACATATAGGTAGTCAAGCATTCGACAAATATTTATTGAGCACCTATAATATGACAGCACAATTCTAGACCTACATATATGGATTTGTATATATGTTCATGGATCCCACATCATAATACAAATCAAACATCTGATTTTCTATTATTCATTTACCAAAACAAACATTTTCTCACAACCCATGCATTTTGATATGAACATCCTTAGTATGGAATATCTACTGAATTTAAGATAGATGAAATATCTGATGGGTTTTGGGTATTAAAAATAAGCCCAAGTATGGTAAAGTCACACTCTTCAAAAAGTTTCTATTATTATGGACTGGATGAAGAATTTATCTAATACTTAATTTAGAGAGTCAGTCTCAGTGTCTGCGGTAGCCCCTCAGATTACAGGAATCAAGTTGAAGGAAAAAGTAACAAGAAGGGCATTCCTATTCAGTTCGGTTCAACAAATATTTTTAAGCACCTCTTCTATTTCAGGAGTTTGGGAGAGATACAAAGATGAAAGAGACAGAAACAATTTTCCAGATTAGTAGGAGAAGGCAATTTCACAAATAATTAACGAGTTGGCAGATTATGCTAAACTCTTTTAGAGATGCATACATAAAGGACCATGAGAGAAAAATCAAGAAAAACCCTATATGACTAGGGATGAGAAAACTTTGTGAAGTAAGTAGCATCTGCATTGAGCTTTGAAGGATGCTTAGAATTTCAAAGGGCAAATAAAAATGGCAATGCTGGGAAGCAAAAGAAGGGTTGATAACAGGTTGGATCTTATGGACATTTCCTGAGCACTTACCCTAATAAGGAACTGAATAGGATTTTCTTTAAATCTCAACATCCTTGTAAAACAGGTGTATCATCAACTTTCTGTCAGGATCTAATCAGGGAAACAAACTGCTTCTAATATTTATAACCAAGGACATGTAAAGTAGGAAACTGAGGCAGCACAAACATTGGCCAAAGCAGGAAAGCAATGAGGGACACAGAAGGGAAGGTGGGCTGACAGGAGCCTGAGGCCAGGGTTATACTCTCTGAGGCCGTTAGAATCACAAAGGAGACTCAGTCACTCTAGAGAATGCACCTGAGAAAGAGAGGAGCCCAGCAGCGTCCTTGCTTCTCTTTCCTACGTCCTGTCTCCCACCAGCTCCTCCCTGTAGCCAAACCCAGGCAGCAGCCAGCTGACCTGACCACCTGGGAATCTGCCCCCTGCGGGGTGGACCCTTCCAATATGAAGAACATCAGAAATGCATCTGAGGCCACAGCTGACGCAAACTCCCTTTACTGATGAGAAATTCAAGTGCAGATAGATGGAGGTGACCTGACCCATATCACTCAGTAAATGGCAGAGCTGGTATTGGGACCCAACGCTGCCTCAAAGTCTCATCTTTTCTGAATGTCACAGTTGCCAATTCCATGCATGCCCAGAGTATGCATCTGTGGCTGATAGAGTTGCTTTGGGGAAGGAATCAAAGGCCATTCCAAGGAATCGAAATTCACCTGTATTGCTTGAGAACTTCATGGAGGAACAGAAGCTATGATTTGATGAATAAGAAAACATACTTGAAACCTCCTAGTAAATGCTAGTGAAGGAGAAACACATTTCTCTCCATAGGTCCCTATGTCCCTCCACATACTGCTCTGCTTTTGCTCACTGAGCAGAAAGAGGAGAATGTAGGTAAAATGGGTTCAAAAAAGAGTCAGTCAAGGCCCCAGGCAGGGCCTAGTTGGAAATGTCAATGGGACCAAAGCAGCATCCATCATCTCTATATCCAGATACCATGAAGACTGGGCCACCTGATGATATTACCCAGGTTGGCTAGATCTCCAAGGACTTCTTCCCCTCCTGGGCAAGTAATGACAACAGCATTTTACTCTTTCATGTTACTTTGCTTACTGACACCTATAGACAACCTAAGCTTGGTGTGTAGATCCTCCAAACATTATCCATGGGGGAGCAGGAGGAAAAGAAAAGAAGACTAATTTGCAGGTTAAGACCACCAGGCACTGAGGGGTTAAGTGACTTGCCCGGGGTCCCACTGAGACCCGGCAAGGAGGAGAGAAAGGGAGGGCTCCTGATTCCTCCAGCTCAGAGCTCTCTTCTGCCACTTCAGACAACCTCGTAGCAGGGAAAACAGTACTCCTACAGAGAGGCTCAATTCCAGCAGCCTCTTGTTACAGCCAGGAGATAGATGCGAGGCTTATTAGCATTTCTCTCCGAGCATCTGCCCAACAGGAAGCAGGCAGCCTGGAGAGACACCCTGATCCTCATCAACCCTTTATCATTGGGTTTCATTCCACTTCTCTCTCTACAGATGATAGGATGTTAGAGACAGAAAAACCTCAAGTTATCACACTTCCTATGGATGAGAAAAACCATGAACCAACAACATAACTGCTGGAAATCATGTAACTAATAAGTGGATTATCATTTTACTCCCTCTGCCTGGAATATATTCATGCCCCCAAAAGTTGAATAAATAGCTCTGAGCTGGGTAGAGGTGGGGACCCTGAATTGCAGCGTTTGTTGATTTCCATGGCAAACTCCTACAACTATGATTTCAACCAAGGACTGGCCAATCTCTCATGACGTTTCTGAATGTTTAATAATTGGCTCTCGTGAGCCAGTAAGAGCTCGTTCCAGCACACCACAAACTAGCATACCCCAAACCCCCAATCCTGTTTGCTGTAGATCTAAACTCACAACCTCTCTCAAGATCCAGGCTAAATGCCAAGCACAGTGCCTAGAATGTGGTTGGTACCTGCCCAGTGTCTTTTCAAAAAATCAAATGCACAGAATGTCACCTAGACCAAGGAGCCCTTCCCAAACTCTGCTCTCACAGCTAGAATTAAGTTCTGTCTCATGTAACCTTAAATAGCATTTATTTTATGTCTCTTTTATGGAATTTTTTGTTATTTTTTTACCCTTTTTGATCTACGTTATTCAACACTTACCTATTTGGTTCCTATTTCATCTCCTGAGATAGATGTTAAACTCCTTGAGGGTAGGAATCATGTTTTGTTCTTCCCTTTATCTGTAAAGGATCCTTGCCTGGGCCTTGCACATGATCAGCACTCAATAAAAGTTGAATGAATGAATTCTGATGAATCAAGGTTTGCCCTGAGCTGCTTATGGATTGAAAATAACTCAGTGCTGCTCTGTCTAAAAGGGGAAACTGATATGTTAATGACTTAAGCTACGGTGTGCCTACAGGAAAAATGAACACAAGTTGCCTGTCTTGATGAAACGGCAGTCCTTACCAGAGCAAGATAGCAGAAGGAGCTTTTCTTTAACAGGGAAAAGCATCCCAGGAGGGTTACTCTAGGGTGAGAAGGTATCACATGGCTCCTCCACTCCGTACTCTGTTGTCTCTTATTAGACACTTCTATGAGTGCCCTTCCCTTGGTTACTACCCATTTTTGAGTCTGCTGATAAGATGGCATGAGAGCAAGATTGGGCAGGGGTTCAGAGCAGGTGTTGACCACAACACTGGTTCCAATGCTTCTGGATGGGGAATGCAAACCAGGGTTCTGGTTGGAATAGACTGGTGAAATTTCAGAGTTCTCTATACTAATAGTAAGTCTACTGTAAGAATATTTTTTTATTAACATTTTCAGAATTATCGTATTCAATGTGAAGTGTACTTATTATTATTTTAGACATTATTCTTTAGACTAAGAGAAGTAAAGGAATGTTAAAGTTTTGTTACAGAAAGCGTTGAAATACTGAATAGTTGAAATGTTTGTAGATAGGCAAATCAATACAGTATAACTGATACCGAAAGAATCTGCTGGTACAAAACAAACGATCAAGTAAATTATTTTAATCTTCAAAATAGGAGTTATTGGTTAAAATTACAGTATTTCCTCCTTATTTGAATCTAAGCTCTAGCATATGATGTTTTTCTCCTTATCAAATTCTCTTTGGAAATGATAGTACACAGTATTTTATGTTTGTTTATATTATTTTCAACATCGTCTGGCTTCATATCATAAAATACACTATAAAGCCTCCATTTAATCTCTGGCATTATTTCAAATTCTATGGAAGAGGCACTTCATGGTGTTGTAAATATTCTGCCATAGAATTCCTTCTGTCAATACACTTTCTCAGTTAAGAACATGTTATCAAACCATACTTGCTGTGTCTCTGACGGTGGGTGTCCCATTTTTACCCAACACTCTTTACTCTGTGGAGTCATATCAACACTCAATGCAAGTCTGTGGTATGGAAACACATGGTGTTTGAACTTATGAAACCTTTGGTGGGGTTGATGGTGGTGCTGGAATAAAAGGCTGTATGGGTGAGAAAAAGCAGAGAGCACAAGCAGAGACTCAGGTAAGTAACTAAGCCCGTGCCACAACTACTGAGCCTGTGTGCCCTAGAGCCCGTGCACCACAACTACTGAGTCTACACTATAGAGCCTGCGAGCTACAACTACTGAGCCCACGAGCCACAACTACTGAAGCCCATGAGCGTAGAGCCCATGCTCTGCAACAAGAGAAGCCACCGCAATGAGAAGCCCACGCACTGCAATGAAGAATAGCCCCCTCTCGACACAACTAGAGAAAGCCCGTGCGCAGAAACGAAGACCCAATGCAGTCCAAAATAAATAAACAAATTTATTTTTTAAAAAAGAAAAAACAAGATGTATTCTCTAAAAAACAAACAAAAAAAACTTGGTTAGATGTGTCTCTCACACCCATGGCTTTGGTGAGAAAGCTTGCCAAGAGCAATGATAGCATATAATGTATGGATGGTTTTTTTTATTCAAGGGGCATCCACCTCTGTAGAAAGACTTTTAGTGAGTTTTATTTCTGGGTAACTAAACTGATTGAATGTGTTAAGTGAAATGATGCTTATATTACCCCCTTGTCAATGCTATGAGTGCTGCATAGTAGATATTGTCTTGTTTTTGATACAAAAATGGGGTTTGTGAATTGACACTGATGGAGGATTATGATTGCGAATATTGACTGTGTTTATAGGTGTCTTGAGCAGAGTCTACCAGTGATCTCAGACTGTGTCTCAAAGGAAGGAAGGAGTTCTAATGGCTGCGATACCCACAAGAATGCTGTTTGTGGCAGTTCTGAGTTTTGGACGTGGATGCTTTTTATACGGTTGTTAATGTTGAACATTCTTAAAACTATTTTTTTAAAAGAAGGAAATCAACTGGTCTCAGTTTCACTTTAGAAGCTGAGATTCAGAGCGATTAGGTAATTTGTTCAACGTCCCACAAATGGTAAGTAACAGAGAGAGAACTAGGACTCAGGTTACTCAATGATTCCATATTACCAATTCTCTGAAAGCTTTCTTTCCCATACCTTATACACAGGGCATGTGTTGTGCTTTTTTTCTGCTCAATCTGCAGTCTCTCCAACTTCTTTTTTGCAGCTACCCCTTCATGACTCCTTTTGTTGGGTCTATCAATTAAGGAGTCTTGCTTGAAAGGTCATAGGAGAGGTACATGACACAGGCATACCCCATCACCTTGGGCATAGCAGTTGGACCTCGAATGGGCATAAAACCCAATAAGATCAGTCAGCTATTTTTAAGGGACTGATATTCATGATGGAAGAGCAAAAGGTACATTTTCTCATGAGAGTATGACCTGCAAATATCCTGGCATTTCTAGATGCCATTTTTGTAGACTGGAGAGATCTTGCTGAAAATGAAGCCAGTGCAAAAGAAGGCCAAACAAAGAAGATTCAAGGAAGCTGAAGATATCAATTAAGTCTCTGGATCCAGCTATACCTGAAGTTAGTGAAGTCCTAAACTGTTGGGTTATTAAAGCTAAAATGTCCCTGGCATTGCTACTAATTTGTTACTTTCTTGCAAATTGTTCTGGTGTTTACTTCACCTCTGCATTGGATAGCCCTTGTGCTCTGCCTCACATCATTTACACTAAGCCCTTATTGTTGCTGTAGCCATCAGTTCTATGCAGGTAAAACCTCAAAGCATCTGGAAAGCATTGCTTCACCTCCACCGTGAATCTCTCACTTTCTGTCGTGGGTTTCTGTAAGTCTCTGAGAGATAGCTTCTGGGAACCATCATGTACAAGCCTAGAAATACAAGGGAACTTCTATCCCATGGGGGCAAATCTGGGGCAGTGGAAGTCTGGGGCTGGTGGATCATCGCTTCCCTTTTCCATCCCTCAGACAGTCAATTGAGAGCTACGTTCTTCACTCCTGAGAAGGTCCAGCCCCGCTTGTCCAGTAGGGGTCAGCAGGATAGCTCACTGGATCCTGGTTTCCCTCCTTCCTTGGCATTACTGCCCCAAATAAACCACCTGAGTGCATGTTTGTGTTTCGGGGTCTGCTTGCTGAGAGAGACCCGTATGAATACAACCTCCTAGTGGCATTCAGTAGACCCCATCAACCCCTTCTTAGTACTCCCTCCTCCCTTCACTGCTGGGATGTATTTTTCCTGGTTTTGCTTGTTCTTTTCTGACCCCTGCTTTAGCGTGTTCTTCATGAGCCTCTTGTCCTCCTTGCCAGTGCTGCCCAGGACTCTGTGCCCAACCATCCTCTCTTCTACACGCTAGAGATCGCCCACACCAATGGCTTCACCAAACACTTACAACCATTCCTTAATCTCCATTCCAGACCCACATGAATGAGTAAGCAAATATGTCCCTGACTCTGAGAGGAAAGAGCAGAGCAGACTATGCCATTTGTGTTTTGCTTTGTATTAATTTGATGCCCAGCATTGAGTCAGTAACACAGACATGATGGCCAATTAGATAAATGCATTTCACTCCTTGTTTCCTTGACCCCTATGCCTTAAAGGGACCATATACTTCACAACTGCACAATTTCTGAAGAGATGTTAGAGTCCATTCTCCTCTTCTATCAATATTTTAAATTATTTTTAGAAAGTTGGGAATTAATGTTTATAATGCCATTGAGGAACTGTAAAAAGGCAAATATTTTCTGCAATCATTCTTAGTGGCACTCATATTTTCTTGACGAAGGAAGTTGGGAGGTTGGGGGAGAATGCTATATGTTGAAATCTGTGCTACTGTACCGCTTGGCCTCACCTTCTTCTTTTAACCCCTGCTGCCCCCCTGAGTCACTAGTCAGGTGTAGGTTTTGTTTCTTGATGTAGTTACAAAGCCCCAGGATACTGGGATCCTGAAATTCCTGTAAACTCTATACAACATAGTACTACTTAAGTCCAAGACTCTGAATAACACCTGGAATAGAACTGTATGGAACTAGAAGCTTAATTGAGCCAATGACTTAGTTCTCTTCCGTGATCTACAAATATAGACCCCTACCCATCAACTCTCTTTTCTATCACCTCTACATGCCCCCAGCTCTCCAGGATCTAAGCCCCAGGGGGAAAATGAACTGGAGGCCAACTGAGCAGCCGGGCCCTCAGATGCTTGAAAGCTGTGTGTTTCTGCATCTTGCCAATGACTTTCTTTCCTACTCCCAAGGTGTTAGTTCTTGAACTCAATCACATTATAACCAACTGTTGTCTGTATAATGCAAATTCAAACCATGTTCCCTAATTAATCTATTGTGTTCTCTCCAATTTGCATGATAAATTGTAGGAGCAATGCCTGTAAGTACCTTTCTCTGGGGCTAGGGTTATTAGAAACCTCCTTCAGAAAGGTGCCCTGAAAAAAAAAAAAAAAAGAAAGGTGCCCTGAGTGAGGAGAAGTTGAGACACACTTCTAGCACTGTCACCTTATCCTGTGGGCTGCCTGTGCTCTAGCTGTTTAGAGGTTAACAGATCCTGAGTCTTAAGTTAAACTCTCTCTCCAACCAAATGTTTGTCTTCTCAGCACTGAGCAGGTGAGCGCGGAGCAGTGGGAAACTGACAGGGGCTGGCTACACTAGGATGTTCTAAAGTCTGTTCCTAGGACATGGGGTTGGATTTGAAGGGAGAATTTTGTCCTGCCTCATAATAAAACATTCATCTGGCTCAAAATCCTTTCCCCCGGAGAGCAGGACGAAGGGTGGGGTGGGGAAGGAGGTGGGAGTTTCTCACTCTCATGCTTCTTCACACTCAGCTTCCAACTATTCATCAAAATCACTATTTAAGTGTACCTGCCAGTTTATGGTTTCAGTGGCTTTAGCTCCTGGGAAGTAGATCTCAGCTTTGGTTCTCTGGATTCACCTGTCTCTCTAGATTTCAGGATGAGAGTTTGCTATGAGACTTCAGTTCTCCAACGGGTCCAAGAAATTTACTGAGTTTCTAGTTTGTCAAGTTTTTTTCTTATTTTAAGGATGGGAATAACAACTTCCATGCTCTTAATATGCCATAGCTGAAACCAGAAGTCTTAATACATAGTTTGATCTTTTTGTCACATCTGTGCTGGTGATATCTTAGCCTTCTCTGACAAGGAAGCAAAGTCATTGTATATGGCTTAGCGTAAATAACACTGTGCCAGTAGATTTGTGATCTACATTTTTCTCCTGTGAAAGTATGTCCAGGTCTCCATTTTTAAAACATGAATAGCCGCCCAGAAAAATGGTAACAATACAGAAAATACCAACTGTGTGTGTAGGATCTGGGTAGTCCACAGTTTCAACATATATAGCTAGTGGTAGGTTAAATTGCATTAACCACTTTTGAAAACTGTTTGACAGCTTATTCTAAATCTAAAATCATGCAGACACCCTATTACGGCCCAGTGATTTTACTCCTAGGTATGTACCCAGCAAAAAACAAACAAACAAATGAAAACATGTAAAAGAAAAGGTTCCCAGTAACACTATTTGTAATAACCATGAACTGGAAAAAGCCTAAATGTCATTACAATGGTAAATCAATTGCAGTGTATTCACACAACGGAATATTATACAACAATGACAATTAATGATAAATCGCACAAACATAATGCTGAGTGAGAGAACTGAAACAAAGTAGTACCTATTGTATATTTATTTATAGTCTAAGAATGGTCAAAACTAAACTATGGTACTTGATGTGAGGAACATGGCTATCTGCCATGTTGAAGGCATTATTTGATTGAATGGGCATAAAGAGGAGCATGTGGGATGCTAGTGATGATCTGTTCCTTGAGCTGTTTACATGGAATGTTCAATATGTGAGGATCTATTTAGCTGTAGACTTATGATCTATGCATTTCTTGTATGTATATTATTCACTAAAAAGTTTACAGAAATGTGGAGAATGAAGCCTTCTTTAACAATCTTGCTTGGTTCTTGTTAGGTTCTGGTGGCAATGTATGTAAAAATTTCTTGAAAAATCCAAACACTATAAGAATCCAATGAATTATTTTTACCACCATCACCATTTACTTTACATCCTATGTATATGCAACATAACACCAAGTAGTTATCACCTTTCTAAATCAGAGAAGATTCTAACCTACTTACATTTATCTTAGAAGAAATGAGAAATCTGAATTCAATTTGAACTTTCTCAGTACTCAGACTCCTGGGTTTTCTGTTTTTACCGCAAAGTTTTATGGAACCTAAGGGCAATCTAAAGCCAATGTAAAAAATGATTATCAGAATTACCAAGCACAAGTTTCCTCATTAGATAAGACCTCATTGGATAAGAAATATAATCTTGGGGGCTTCCCTGATGGCGCAGTCATTGAGAATCTGCCTGCTAATGCAGGGGACACGGGTTCAAGCCCTGGTCTGGGAAGATCCCACATGCCGCGGAGCAACTAGGCCCGTGAGCCACAATTACTGAGCCTGCGCGTCTGGAGCTTGTGCTCCACAACAAGAGAGGCCACGACAATGAGAGGCCCGCACACTGCGATGAAGAGTGGCCCCCGCTCGCCGCAACTAGAGAAAGCCCTCGCACAGAAACGAAGACCCAACACAGCCAAAAATAAATAAATAAATAAATCACCTTACTTCATTCTTAAAAAAAAAAAGAAATATAATCCTTCCCTGCGCTGCAGGATGAGTCCTGCACATGTGGCTCGTTACTATCACTTGTGCCAGAGTATCTTCTTTCTATATTCTCTGTAGTTCCCTGCTTTGGTTTACCAGTTGGAGGCTACTTGGATAACTTACGTGTTCGCACCGGTCTTAACAAAAGTTCCGATCCTTTGTGCAGAGTTTACCTTGAACCCCTGCTTTTAAATGTTCTTTAATCCATGTAACTGTTCTTAAAATGGTTCACTCTGTAGACAAAATCCAAGCCCTTTAGAAGAAGGGAGAATGTGTTAGATCAAAGCTATAAACAGCAAGAGACACTTGTACTGGATTAGAAAATGAACTAATTGGATGCAGAAGTAAATGATCCAGACAGTAATTTTTAGCCGTAAGATGATATCTTAATGGTCTCCCACAATAGATTGTAAGTACCATGAAGGCAGGAACAAGACTGCATACTGACCATTGCATCAGTAAAACTGATACTTATCGGGTTCTTAGATGAGTGAATGTGATAGCTGATGGGAAGAAGAATGGTATTTATGTGGTTAAAACTATCACAACAACTTACTAGGCCATTCCTATGAGCAAATGTTAGTAAGTAAGAGAAAAATGCCTGATAGAAAATGATGGTTTAAGACAACCCATAGAATGGGAGAAAACTTCTTCAAAGCATATATCTGATAAGGAATTTTATCTAGAAAATATAAAGAATAACCACAACTCAATTATAAAAAGACAATCTAATTTTTTAAATGGTGAGCAGATTTTAATAGACATTTCTCCAAAGAAGATACACAAATGGCTGATAAGTATGTGAAAAGATGCCCAACATCATTAGCCATCAAATCCAAACCACAATGAAATACTACTTTATACTCACTAGCAAAGCTATAATCCAAGTAACAGAAATAACAAGTGTTGGCGAAGATGTAGAAATACTGAAACCCTCATACATGGCTGGGGGAAAGTAAAATGGTGTAGCTGCTTTGGAAAACAGTCTGGCAATTCATTAAAAAGTTACATGACCCAGTAATTCTACTCCTATGTATATACACAAGAGAAATGAAAACATACGTCCTTACAAAAACTTGTATACAAATGTTCATAGCAGAATTATTCATAATAGCCAAAATGTAGAAAAACTTCAAATGCCTATCAATTGAAGAATGCATAAATAAAATGTGGTATATCCATACAATGGAATATTATTAGCAATTTAAAAAATGAAGTACTGATACATGCTACAAGGTGGATGAACCTTGAAAACATTATTCTAAGTGAAAGAAGACAGACTCAAAATATCACCTATTGTATGATTCCACTTATATGAAATATCCAGAATAGGATAAAAAAGCAGAAAGTAGATTAGTGGTTGCCTAGGGCTGGGAGGCTGGGGGTGATTTGGGGTTAATGGCTAAGGGATATGGGCTTCTTTTTGGGGGTAATGAAATGTCAGTTGATTGTGGTGATAGATGAACTGTCTGTGAACATACTGCAAGTCATTAAATTGTGCACTATAAATGAGTGAATTGCATGGTTTGTGAATTGTATCTCAATAAAACTGTTAAAAAATAAATTAAAACTATGATGACTGAGGTGGGAGGAAAAGGCACTTCTGAGAAATAGAAAAAGTGATAGAAGATAGTAAAAAAAAAATCAATGAAAAAATGTTATGTGTGTAATTAGCTATTTTGCCTACAAAAAGCCTCAAATTAATCTTTGATACTAGGGGTAAGAATCTGATTCCTCCTAAAATTTAGGGTTCATTTTCCCTGCATATATGCAAATGTAAATGTAGAAAGAAAATATGGATAAATCAGGACATGTAAAAATAAATCACGACAACAAACCCCTTTAGTGCTGATTCTAGTTTAATTAACATGCAAAATGAGGACTTCTCAGAGAAAAACATTAACTTCTCAAGGAGAAGCATCTTCTGGCAGGTCCACAGCAATTACACAGCTCTTTTGCCAGAATGTATTTTCCTTCTCCAGGTAAGTCTCTCAAATAGCCCTCAAATATTACATTAAGAGCATCATCTCCCTTTATGTATTCCTTTGTAGTTCAGTCATTGTTGCTGATACAATACTCACTGGAGACCTTTCCTTTAAGCCAGACTTCTGCATATATTAAAGTGTGAGATAAAGAACAACATGTCCATAAGTCTGACAATTTCCAGTCATTTTTGCAGATGTGTCTGCCATTATTCATTTTGTTTCTTTCATAAATAAAATGTCTGCAGATTAACGACAAAGCATAATGTTTTCTGTCTCTTAGCTTAAAGAATATAAAACTCTTAGCGTTTATTAGACAACTCCAAAAGGTCATCTGATATTTAGTAAAAATTTAAAAACTTTCCATAGAGATCCATGGGGCTTTCCTGCTCTAATATTAAGAATCTTGTGTTCTTACTGTAAAAACCTATGAAACTTCAAGACAAAGGACTATAATTTTGATTGACGTCCAGTAGGAGAGCCTGTTTGGGCCTCTCATATTCTCAGTCTGCTCTGCTCTTCTGACCAGGCTGGTACATAAATCTTTCCTGATCTCCTCAAACCTACTCCATTTTATGTATAAATGCATGCAAATTCTGCATGATAATGAGAATAAAGCTGGCAAATTGATGCATTGTGCTATTTACTGATACTGCCCAAATATGAGCTAAAGGTTAGAAAGGACATAAAACATCATATGGCCCAACCATATACTGCTAACATTTGAATGCCCTCCATTAAGTGTATAGTCGAATTCCTCAACCAAAGAGAAGCAGTCAATTCCATTTCTATAGAGCTTCCACTGATTTAAAGTGCTTTATAAATAATGAAAATTATTCTAGGTCTATTATCGTAGAGTTATATATAAAAGCAGCCTATGTGTTCTTTTATCTTAATATTATCTCACTGAATCCTCACAAAAGGATCCTCACACTCATACACATGTATACACCCCATCTTTTTCCATCAATCCAACAGTGAGCAATTAGGTTGTTTCCATATCTTGGCTATTGTAAATAATGCTGCAATGAACACAGAGGAGCACATATCTTTTTGAAATATTATTTTTGTATTTCTCAGGTAAATACCTAGAAGTAGAATAGCTGGGTCATATGATAGTTCTATTCTTAATTTTTGAGTAATCTCCATACTGTTTTCCATAGTGGCTGTACCAATTTACATTCCAACCAACAGAGTATGAAGTTTCCCTTTTCTCCACATCCTTTCCAATGCTGGCTATTCTCAGAAATACAAGAAGTAACAATTCTAACCAACATGAGGTGATATCTCATTCTGGTTTTGATTTGCATTTCCCTATTAGTGATGTTGAACATCTTTTCACATGCCTGTTGTTCATCTTTATGTCTTCTTGGTAAAAAATGTTTATTCAGATCCCCTGCCCATTTTTTAATTGGGTTGTTTTTTGTTGTTGAGTTGTATGAGTTTTTTATATAGTTTGTATATTAATCCCTTTTCAAATATATGATTTGCAATTCAGTAGGTTGTCTTTTTGTTTTGTGGATGGTTTTCTTTGCTGTGCTGAAGCCTTTAAGTTTGATGTAATCCCATTTGTTTAATTTTACTTTTGTTTGCCTTGCTTGAGCAGACATACCCAGAAAGATATCGCTAAGGCCAATATCAAAGAAGTTACTGCCTATGTTTTCTTCTAGGAGTTTTATGGTTTCAGATCTTACATTTAAGTCTTTGATCCATTTTGAGTTAATTTTTGTGTATGGTGTAAGATATCAGTCTAATCACATTCTTTTGCATCTAGTTTTCCCAACACCATTAATTGAGGAGACTATCCTTTCTCCCTTATGTTCTTTGTTCTTTTGTCATAAATTAATTGTATATATGTGTAGATTTATTTCTGGGCTTTGAATTTTGTTCCATTGATCTGTATGTCTGTTTTCCTGCCAATACCATGCTGTTTTGATTACTATAGCTTTGTAGTATAATTTGAAATCAGGGAGTGTGATATCTCCATCCTTGCTCTTTTTCTTCAGGAAAATTGGTTTGGCTATTCAGGGTCTTTTATGGTTTCACACAAATTTTAGGATTTTTTTTTGTTCTATTTCTGTGAAAAATGTAATTGGGATTTTGATAGGGATTGTGGTGAACTGTAGATTGCTTTAGGTAATATGGACATTTTTCACAACGTTAATTCTTCCAACCCATGATAATGGAATATCTTTTCATTTCTGTGTGTCTTCTCCAATTTTTTTCAACAATGTCTTATAGTCTTCAGTTTATAGGTCTTTCACTTCCTTGGTTAAATTTATTTCTAGGTATTTTTTTTTTTTTGTCTTAATTGTAAATGAGATTTTTTTGCTTAATTTATTTTTCTGTTAGTTCATTGTTTGTGTATAGAAACACAACAAATCTTTGTTTATTGATTTTATAACCTGCAACTTCACTATATTCATTTACTATTTCTTACAGATTTTTGGTGGAATCTTCAGGGTTTTCAATATATAAAATAATTTCACCTGCAAATAGCAACAGTTTTCCTTCTTCATTTCTAATTTAGATGCCTTTTATTTCTTTTTCTTGCCTAATTGCTCTAGGTAGGACTTCCAATAGTATGTTGAATACAAGTGGTGAAAGTGGCCACCCTTGTCTTGTTCCTGATCTTAGAGGGTTAGCTTTCAGTTTTTCACCATTGGGAATGATGTTAGCTGTGAGTTTGTCATAAATGGCCTCTTCTAAGTTGAAGTGCGTTCTTTCTATACCCATTTCATTGAGAGTTTTAATGATAAATGGGTGTTAAGTCTTGTCAAATGCTTTTTCTGCATTTACCGAGATGATCATATGATTTTTTTATCCTTCACTTTGTTAATGCAGTGTATCACATTGATTGATTTGTAGATGTTGAACTATCCCTGCAACCCTGGAATAACTTCCACTTGGCCATGTTGTATGATCTTTTTAATGTACTAGGTTTGCTAATATTTTGTTGAGAATTTCTGCATCCATGTTTGTCAGAAATATTGCTCTATAATCTTCTTTTTGTGTGTTGTCTTTGTCTGGTTGTGGTATCAGTGTAAGGTTGGCCTCATAAAAATGTGTTAGGAAGAATTCCCTCATCAATTTTTTGGAAGAAATTGAGAAAGATGGGTATTAAATCTTCTTTGAATGTTTGGCAGAATTCATTTGTCTTCAGGCATTTTTAGATTTCTCCTTAGATTTCTTTGTTGACTCAATAGTTGTTCTGTGACATGCTGTTTAGTCTCCACACATTTGTGATTTTTCCACCTTTTTCTTGTACTTCATTTCTAGTTTCATACCTCTGTGGTCAGAAAAGATGCTAGATATGATTTCAATCTTCTTAAATGTATTGAAATTTATTTTGCATTCCAACATATGGTCTATCCTTGAGAATGTTCCTTGTACACTTGAGAAGAATGTGTATTCTGCTGCATTTGGATGGAATGTTCTATATAAATCTATTAGGTCCACCTGTTTTATTTAAGGCAGAAGTTTTCTTGTTGAATATCTGTCTGGATGATCTGTCCATTGATGTAAGTGGGGTGTTAAAGTCCCCTACTGGTATTGTGTTAATGTCAATTTCTCTTTTTAGGCCTGTTAATAATTTCTTTCTATATCTTGGTGCATATATATTAATAAGTTATGTCTTCTTGATGAATTGTCTTCTTTATATTATATAATGTCCATCTTTGTCTCTTGCTACTTTTTTAGCTTGAAGTCTATTTTTGTCTGATATGCGTATGGCTACCCCTACTTTCTTTTGACTGCCATTTGCTTGGAGTATCATCTTCCATCCCTTCACTTTGGGTCTATGTTTGTCTTTAGAACTGAGATGAATCTCTTGGTGGCAGCATATAGTTGGGTCTTATTTTTCAATCCATCCAGCCACTCTGTGTCTTTGGAGTGGTGAATTCAATCCATTTATGTTAAGGTGATTATTAATAGAAGAGGACTTAGTACTGCCATTTTATCTTTTGTTTTCTGGTTGTTTCATATCTCCATTGTTTCTTTTATCTTGTGTTTCTGTCTACCATTTTAGTTTAGTGGTTTTCTATGACTTTTTCTCAGTTTCTATGTTTCATGCCTCTGCTCTAGATTTTTGTTTTGTTGTTACCCTGAAGTTTGTATAAAACATCTCATAGATAATACAGTCCTTTATCTGACAGCATATAATCTTCATATGCCTATACAGTCTATATAATATATTAAGTACAGTTATTATTTCTTTAAATAAATACTCTGCTCTGTTCTCCCTCTCTTCTCCTTCTGGGATACCCATTACCCTTAAGTTCTGTCTCCTGAGAGTGTCATATAGTTCTCACAAAATTTCTTCATTTAAAAAGAAAATCTTAGTTCTCTCCTCTTCTACCTGAATCATTTCTAGATTTCTATCTTCAAGCTCACTAATCCTCTCTTCCATGTAGTCTGCTCTACTTCCAAATGCTTTCTGTTGCATTCTTCATCTCATTTATTGAGTTCTTCAGCTCCAGAATTTGATTCTTTTCTAGTGTTTTAATCTCTTTGGTAAATTATTCCCTCTGTTCATTAATTTTATTCCTGAGATCACTGAACTGCCTTTCTGCATTTTCTTGTAGCTCGCTGAGTTTTTTCATAACAGCTATTTTGAATTCTCTATCAATTAGATTCACAAACTTCCATGACTTTAAGTTTGGTTTCTGGAGAACTGTCATTTTCTTTTTGTGATGCCATGTTACCGTGGTTTTTTCATGGTGCTTGAAGAGTTGCTGTGGAGTGCATAGAAGCCAACCCTACAGATCTTGATAATAGAGCCTAAGAAGGTAAAGTCAAATAATGTCAGGTATACAGAGCATAGCTGAGTTAAAAAATAAAACAAAATCAAAAACCCCCCAAAACAACTACTAACAAAGAAGTTAGGGGGGATGTGCCTAACTTCTGGGGTTGCCTGGGTTGCAGGCACCGTTGCCTCAGTGTGTAGGGGGTGGGGGGTGGAGCCTGGGTCTCAGGCGCCTCTGCCACTTCCAGTGTTATTGGGTTCGTGGGCACGGCCACCATGGTTGGGGAGGTTAGACTTCTCTGTGTGGCCACCGCTGCAGCCAGAGGTCAGAATTAAGTGTGATGCTTCCCTGCTACTACTGTGCTCTCTGTGAGATGGGGCTGGGATCTAGGTCACCACCTTCACTGTTTCCTCGTCCTGCTCCTTCTGTGTTCCAGTCCACCCACTTTCAGATGTACAGATGTGTGGATCTCTCCAGGATCCTGGTATATTAGATGGAGAAACCTTTTTTGAGTTATAGATGTTTTACTAGTTGTAGACTGAAGGGGAGAGACAAAGGGAGATTTTCATGACACCATAATACTGACATCTTTCCTTCACTTATTTTTATTGATGGTAGAAAGTTTGTGGTTTTGTTTCTTGTTTTGTCTTTTTTTTTTTCTTTTCTTTACCAGTAATATTTCAACCAGTATTTGGGAGCATTCAAAGTGTCTTTCCATTACAACATTCACTTTCACTCCTTTGATTTGCAAATCAACTATGTAGGATAGGAAGGGTAATCGTTAACTTTACAGAGAAGGAAAGCACAGCTAAGAGAAGTTGTCATAAAAACACTGCAGATATAGAAGTATGACTTGATTCTATGTTAATCTCCTGACACCAGTCTCCTGTTGTATTCACTATACAACATTGCAAGTCAAAATTTGGTGTCCTGCCCTTTAAAGCCCTGTCTCATTTTCACATAGGTTACTGTAAAGCACATCCCCCCTAACTTCTTTGTTAGTAGTTGTTTTTGGGGGGTTTTTGATTTTGTTTTATTTGTTTTTTAACTCATCTATGCTCTGTATACTTGACATTATTTAACTTTACCTTCTTAGGCTCTATTATCAAGATCTGTAGGGTTGGCTTCTATGTACTCCACAGCAAAAAATTTGATAAATGGCAATGAATGACAATGCAGAATTGAAAGTTTCAGAATTAGGTTGACAGTTTCCCTCTTTACTTTCTTCCTTCCTTCCTTCTTCCCTTCCTTCCTTCCTTCTTCCCTCCTTCCCTTCCTTCTTTCTTTCTTCAGCATTTAAAAAATATTGTTCCATTCACTTTTAGCCTCCATTATTTTAATGAGAAGTCTGCTGACACTCTTAATATTTCACCCCAAACATATATTTTCCCTAGACCACCATTGGCAGACTTTTACTATAAATGGCCAGATAGTAAATAATTTACTCTTTCATGGTTCTGCTCCTAGATTGTAAGTCATATTTTCCTCCTGGTTTCCTGGTTATTTTTATTTTTTACTTTTTGTAAAACAGACATTGTGTGTAAAAAACAAACAAAACAAAAAACAAAATCCAACAGTAGATAATGAATAAATAATGTTTATCTCTAGTTAAGGTTACACAACTTTCTCTCTCAGACAATAATTTTGGTGAGATTGAATCTATCTAATCTATAATTCAGCTGGGTTTGGGCTTTGATGTGCCTTTAGAAAGATTTAATCGACCACTGCCTTCAAATATTTTATGGTGGGAGCAGAAATTTCCCTTAGCAGAGCTTAGGATCTGAACACCACCAAGACCTCAGAGATCTTTTTATGCTTTAGAGCCAGTCACTGGCCTTCTGAACTACAGGAGTTGTAGTTCTGAACTCTCAGATTTATAACTCCAAGACAACCTCTTTGGGGTCAGTGGGAGTCTCATTTTCCATCCCTGCACCTGGTTTTCTATGCATCATGAAATCTCTCCACCCTGCTGCCCTACCCTTATCTTTCAGTGAAGACTCTCTTAATTCTTCTGCCTTATCCTAGTCCTAATTAGGCTATTGTTATTCATATGGCAAGGCTCCATGCATCTTGGGGTGGGGGAGATCTCTCTTAGCTCTCCTGCCTTTTCCCATCCTTTGGGGGTGCCACTTTCTCATAGTCATAAAACCCCCATGCATCTCAGGATGGAGATGGAGATCCTGCTCAATTCTTCTGCCCTGTTTTGACTAACTACTGACGTGCATTCAGAGAAGTCCCATTTTGTCTCAGGGATGAACTCTCTCAGCTCTTCTTCTCTGCCCCTAACTTTTGGTGTGCTATCCCTGTGCACTTAATTAAGGTACCATGGGAATTAGGCATCCAGTCTCCACATATTTGATTTACAACTGTGGATCCTTCCATTAATTGTGGAACTTAATTAATGGAACTTCCATTAATTGTGACTGTCCACGTATGGGCATCAAAACACTGTCAAAAGTCAGGCTGATTTTCTCCTTAGCCACCTCTACTGGGGATAGGTTCATCTTCTTTCTGCCATGTCCTTAGACAATCTCTACATCTATCAGTAATTGAATTGAAAGAATAATTTCATGGCTAATGAAAACATGGCTAGCTTGAGATAATAACCCAGAACAGAAGAAAACTCCTTTATAATCACCACCACTTAGTTCTTTTGACATTTTCAAAAGGCATATATTTCAATGCTTGCAGAATTTTGGTTAGGAGATATTTGAGGAGTGAGACGCTCTTGTGTAGTCTGAAGACAGCCTAGCTGGTTTTTGTATTCAGTGTGAGCAGAAACCTTTGGAGTCAGAGACCTTGGCTTGCAGAAAGAGCAGTATAGGCATCCTGGCCTGGAGGATTTCACAGATTTAACTGCTAGATTCCACATTCTCCAGCTTATATCTTTAGGAGATTATATTTCTAGGACTAAAGCTGGAAAGGCTATATTTAGTGACCAAATAAAGTGTTCATCTATTCACACAGAAACAGGACAATTCTAGTCACCCCTCAACTGACTAACTACTCACCATCTTAAAAAAGTTGGATGAAACACACACACACACACACACACACACACACACACACACCCCCGAGGTAGGAGAGAATTCAGAAATTTCAATAGGAAAAATTGTTTTCTCATCTTTGATTCTTTGCTCAATGAGAGGCAGCACTAAAATTTGATATTTTTCCCCTGTAAACTTACTTTAGAAAACATCATCTCTAAATTTTAGTATTTAAAGCTGTAGACCATAAGGGCATATATAAGGGATATTTTAAGTCATATATCATAGAAGATTTTTCTCTCTAGAGGATTCTGCAAAGGTAGTTAACTCATTAGCAACTGCCCAGATATCCCTGGGGGATTATAGTTGAGTATTATAACACAAATGGTTCCCATAACTTGGAATAAATTATTTTGAATATTTAAAGGTAACTCCTTACTACAGATGCTTTATGGCATAATGAGACCTTAACTCTACCTGATTAAATACAGTGGTAAATCAACATTTGCTAGAAAAGTACTAGAGTGACATGAACTATTTTCTAAATGGCCATGTTGGCAAGCATTTCTATTTGACTATAGCTAGAATAAAAAAAGTACAAATGATAGGTCAGCAAGATCTCCCATGAGACTGTGCTGTCTTGGGAGCTATTGACAAATCACGAGGTGATGAATAAAATTCACTGGGATGGAACACAATCATGCATAAATGCAGAAAATGGTGACTCAGTGTTTTCTTTATCTTTTGACTTTTAGAGATTGAAGAAACAGTACTGAGTAGCACATAACAGAATAGTAAAGATCTTGGGCATCATTTGTACTATAAAATAGTCCCTCCTTATCTGTAGGGGATATGTTCTAAGACCCTCCATGGACGCCTGAAACCAGGGATAGTACCAAACCCTAAATACACTATGTTTTTTTCTATACATACATACCTTTGATAAAGTTTAATTTATAAATTAGGCACAGTAAGAGGTTAACAACTAATAGTAGCACAATTATAACAATAATTATCTTCAGTGCTTAGAGATTCTTTTTTTATTATAAGACATAGAAATAGTCAAATTATTTCATTTTACAATGTGAACATATGAATTTATCTACAAAACAGAAACAGAGTTACAGATGTAGAAAACAAACTTATGGTTAGCAGGTGGTAAGGGGGGAGAGGGATAAACTGGGAGATTGGGATTAACATATACACACTACTATATATAAAATAGATAAGTAATAAGGAGCTTCTGTATAGCGGACAGAACACTACTCAATACTCTGTAATGGCCTATATGGGAAAATAATCTAAAAAAGAGTGGATATATGTATATGTATAACTGCTTCACTTTGTTGTATACCTGAAACTAACACAACATTGTAAATCAACTAGACTTCAATAAAAAAAAAAAAAAAAGAATAAGTGAAATTCAAAGAAGATCTGATGTTGCCTCCCACCTCCCCTGGAGGACTGGGGAAGAGAATTAACACTTCGTAGTGTTAGCTGGCCTGGGTTTTAGGTATCTAGTCCTCTCAACCCGCCTGTATGAAAGGTATTGTTAAATTATTACCCTATTTTACTGTTAAGAACATCAAAGAGTAAATAACTTCTAATTCTACAGCTAGTAAGCAGCAATTTGAATACAGCTCTGTATGAATCCCAAAACCTTGTGTTTCTTTTACAAAATAATAAGAGGAATAATCATTGAAGCATCACCTAGAGAGACCACGTCTGGAGGGAGCATCCAAGGAGTGACCTTCCAGGGGCAGGTTCCACACACAGGGGAGGTCTCAGTTCTGTAAAGCTCAGGCTGGACATGACTTGGGTGGTGGTATGTTGGTAAATGTTTAACTACCAACTCTTTAGGGGAAATAAGAGGAACCTGATTTGTAGCATTTGTCAATTACTGAGATGTGTATAATAGGCCCCCATGACCCCATGGAGGCTGGCTCTACCACCACTGAACTTGGGACAGGCCATCTGGGTCCAAGGATGAAAGGGGACCATATCCAAGGGAGGTGTTGAAACAGTAAGACCATCTTTGCTTTGCCCACTTCCAAGTAACAGCATTGTCACTTGAACATGGGGCTTCTTTCCTCCCTGAGGATGGGCCACCAAAAGTACAAGTTAGGAAGAGAAAAACAGGGTGTCAGGCATTCCTTAACTCTATTTATTTGAGATGAGAAATGGCTGTTTGAATGTCCCTATTTCATGGCCTTGGAACAGCACTGGATCCACTGCACATTACAGAAGTGATAATGTTGGTTTCTGCTTCCTACTTATTCTAATTGTTCACTGTAAATACATGAAAGAAGGTAAGAAAAAGAGAAAGATTAATTCTCATCTTATGAATCACAATGGATTTTTTATGGCCATTGTTTGGGTACAAAGAAATATACACCAGGTTATTTCACACAAATGTATCCTCTTGGAATTACTGTATTTACCATAGCACAACACAGTAACACCAACTTGTAAAAAAGCAAGTGCTCAAATAACTTCGATGTCTAGAAAATGTGGCCAGTTACTTCTAGAAAAAGCTAGAAATGAGTTAAGGCAACTTTTTGTTATTGCATGATTCTGTGAGGCACTCTTAAATGTTCGTTTAATAAATGAAATTGTTGAATGTGATGTGCCAGGACAGTGCAAATGGAGAGCATGAAAATAGGACACAGGATTTATCTTCACTGAGGGATGGTGGATCCAGATTGTACCCTGCTTCATGTCTAAGAGCTACTCAAATCTTCCCCTACCAGTTCTAGGCTCTTATAAGAGAAAAACAACATGCTCCGTAGAAATGCAAAGGAGAAAACCTCTCCTGCATTTCCCAAATCTTTTGCAAGAGGCAGATGAAGCAGAAAATCGCGGAGTTATATCTGGCGCCTCTACATGCCTGCTGGTATCACACCTCCCTGCTCTTAATAATCCCTTACATTTATAAAGAGATTTATGCTTTTCAAAGTATTTTTGAAATGCATCTCTAATATAGAATCTCAGGGTTGGAAGTTGTCTCAAAAGTCATCCCAACGGAACCCACGTGTTCCGTTTTACTCCACGTGTGTGACTCACTGTAACCCCGTGGGGTGGGAAGGACACAGGCTGGTGACCCCAGTTCACATGTGAAGAAGGAGGACCTCTGGACAGCCAGTGGTAGTGTGTGGATGGGAGGACAGGTCGCTGGAACCCTGAGGCAGGATTGGTCCCTCTCTAAAACCTCAGATCTCCATGTAGAGAGAAGAGCCGGTAACCTGGATTGTCTCTCCATCTTTATGAAAAATGTCCAGGGCCTCTCAGTCTTCTGAGAGTAGAGGGAGGAATCCCAAAAGAGTACAAAGATGCTGATGGACAGTCCCTGCCCTTAATGCCCCTTGGCTCCATCCTCTCTTCCCATCACATCCCATGGTCTGTGCCAAACAGAAGGCCTTGGAGCCAGCAGTTGCTCTGGGCTTGAATTCCAGCTCCACCCCTCACCACTAGCCCTGGGACTTTGGGTCAGTCACTTTGCTACTGTCATTCTGTTCTCTCATCTATGAAACGTGGTCAAGGATACCTACTCCACGGGTGATGATGAGAACCGGGTGAGGGGAAGAGTGTGATCATTTGCCTCCCGGCCTGGCACATAGGAAGCACTCAGTAAACACAAGTACCTCCCCAGAGAAGCCCCCGGGGGCCTGGATTCGCCATCTCCAGCCTCAAAGTCAGAGGAAGTCGTGACAAAGGAGTGCGGGCAGGAAACTGCACAGCTTCAATTTCCTTTTAAATGACTGGCAAATAAGTGTTTTTCTAACTCCATTATTAATATCATTATTGAAATAAAATGTGTCGCAGTATCATGTTACATTGTGCAGAGGCAGAACTGCTGCCCTCAAGGAGGAAAAAGGAGAGGTCGACAAGCAATGATAAAGAGGAACATCGGGGTGGTGTTTAGTAGCTTTTTCTCCCCTTTGCCAATAAATAAAAGCTATTTTGTGCGGTTCCTCAATTCTAATCTTAGATTTCTCGCCATTCTCGTTGAGTTCCCAGAGGGGAACCATCCTATTGTTGACATTTAATAATGCCAAACAATAATCGAGGGCTCATTAGGCCAGAGGAGGCTGGGAAGGGGGGAGTGTGCAATGTCAGCTGCCTCTGGGTAGGGTCCCAGTTAAACCATTTTATGGAGAGGAGGCTCTATGCCATTTTTAAAGCTGTTCTGGGAAAGAAAAGCCACAGCCTCTGCTCCAAATGTGAATCAAAGATTATGAAGATAGTGATAATACATACATCCTTGTGTACAGGCTAGGGAGGCTAAAGATAGGGGGAACTCAGAACTTGAACTTGACCTTAAAGGAAGGGTAAGATTCAGAGAGCTGCGGGGAGGCAAGGATGAGTCTGTACTGGCGCTGAGTGAGGAAAATGTACATCCTGCTCGGGCCACAGCAAGTGGACTAAACAAGTTGCTCCTTGGGATTCCTTTTTTCCAGGTTAAAATATTTCTTTTGCTACAGAGGACAAAGGTTGAAATACGATTTTTCTCATTTGCAGAGGTGAAACGTATTCAAAGCTTTACCAAGTGGTATCCACACACCCTAACCCACACACTGCTGCCATCCCCCTGGGTCTCTTTCCGCTCGAGGAAGGCATGGGCACTGCCGGCCACACGGATATCTAATATCTGCATACCTTGCATCTCTGGTGGCAGCAAATCACACTGGACTAAAACACTTAAGGAATTGGGGACCTGTGTCGGTATTTAGGAAGCAGGGTTTCTGATAAACTGAATTTTCCACTCAACTCAGAGTTAACAAGTTCAATGCTTGACACCGAAAATCTTTCAAGTAATAATCAAGCCCACTCTTCCATCTCAATGGACAGGCTAGTGACGGGCACTGAATCCTTTCTGGGTGGTCTAAGAAGCCAGAGATCCTTAGGTTTATCATTCGTTTGAGGATCATGTTTTATTGCCTCACACCAGAGATGGAGAAAGAGAAATGACAGGAAACTGGACAGATTGAGAGCTGAGTCCATGGCAATCTCAAGAAATCAAGAGGGACTATTGCTTTTCCTTTTCCCTTCTTTTAAAATCTAAATGTATGGTACCAATTTATTTTCATGTGACCTGTCTCTTTCCCTTGAAAGGCAGTAAAAGAGAAAAAATAGTTAATTATGATTTTTAGAAGTTGGAGCACGGTTAATCAAGGCTTTACTATATTTTACGATCTCGTCAAAAGCCAAGACCTTAATTTTATTTTCTATGTATCCACCCACAATACATGGCACGGTAGCGGGGAATAAATGTTACTTATTCTAGCAATACTTCATTTATCTGATATATATGAGGATGACATGTTTTCAGATAAGTGAAACACCAGCACTTTTTTAAGTTGTGATGATTTTGACAAAAATTGTTTTAAATGCATCCTTTAATTCCCTGGCTTGTAGAACAAGTTTCATTTATGCTATAAAATAGTGATACCTTGAAGAGGCTTCTTGGTAGGTAGAGTATGCCTCTCTACTCTCTCTTGGTCATTTAAAATATGCTACTGTATTGCAAAATGAAAAAAAAAAGATATCTAAGATTATATGAATTAAATACAAGAGTAAATTGTTCTTAATAAAAGACCTGAAAAGATCACATATGAATATATATTTATATATTTAATGTCCAACGTATTTAAAAGTGATCAATGAATAGATCTCCAGGCTAACAGGGTTACACCATAAAAATGGACACTGCATGTATACTTGTGCCCCAAAATTTCTGCTTTGAATTCTAGTCTGTCTCTTGAGAGTATCCCAGATAGCTTGTTTATTCATCCATTCTAAGGTAAAAGGCTTATTAGCTAAGCCCTTTCTACGTGTAAAGCTTTGTTCTAGGCACTAGAAGTATGTAAAATGGAAAATACACACACACACATGTGCACACACACACATATACACACACACACGGAAAGAGATCATAGAAGTTCAGGCTGCCAGAACTACTGAAGGGCTTTGATTCACCCTCCCAAACAGATCAGTTAACTAAAACTTTGGAATTGACTATGGGCTACAACCAGGATTCAAGGAGAAGGTTATCAGCTGAAGAAAATGTAATAGCAGCGATAGAGCTAAGAGACAAAATATTATTTGGGGGTGGGGAGGGGTCAGCAGAATTCTACCTTTCATTCTTAGGGGGTTCACACTGTCTTGTCAGGCATCGAACATCAAAGTCTTTGAGACAGAGGTCAGGTAATTGAGTGTTTCAAGCCTTATTAAAGAGTGTGACAATTATAGGAAGAGAGAGAAATGGACTGAACTGAAAATAGGCCAGGACACTTATCTCCAGACAAAAATGGCTATGTAGTTACGTCAACCTGTTAAAAAAAAAAAAAAACTGTCATCTGGAGAAAAGACACTGTCATGGAAAGACGGCGTGCACAGTGACCCTGGCCAATGTTTGCAGAGAGGGCAGGATGAGGAAGGAAGCTTGAGAAGAGGACTCCATGAAGAGCCAGTATTCACTCTGCTAAGGACACTCTGCATGCACCTGGGGGTCTGATTATCACCTCTTCTGAGACGGAATCTTGCCAGGCCCTCCTCCAGAAGCTCATCCTCACAATGCTGCCTTGGGCAGCTCGGAACTCAGTCACAGCCAGATGCCACAAGAGCCCCAAGATTAAGGGATCACTAGTGCAACTTAGGCTCATCTGCCTGACTGTGGTCATTTTGAATTGATTCCTTGAAACTTTTGCTGGAAGAAGATACTAGACTAGACAGATGGCTTCCAATATCCCTATGTCTGCAACCAAGGGAGTTCCTTTGCCTATCCCAACATGCTGAGGAAATGGTGACGAGATGAGGAGTCTGGGGGTCACAGCAGGTTCTGATTCTCATCCTTTGTGACTTTTTTCTAAACTCAAATTCTGGAGCTGGTATGGTTGCTTCTGCCACCATTGCTTATAACTCCAGTGAGCTTATGTTTCCCTCTATACACATTGCATGGAGAAATCACCTTTTGCTTTGCTCAGTTGAGACGGGCCTGGAGATTTTCTATGAAATGAAGAAGAAAACAAAACTGAAAGAATGAAATACCCCTAGAAGCACAGAAACAAGTTAATTCTATAGAACGCAAGTCCCAACCATATGTCCACCGAATAGCCTAGGGAACTTAAATACATATTCCCAGACTGCTACACCAACCTATAAATTAAATTTTCAAGAGAAAAGGCCTATGAATCAGTATTTTTATTTAAATCCTCAGATAATGCTAATGCATCAGCCAGCACTATCTTTGGACCAAACTTGGGAACCACTGCTCTAGTTTCTTGATCTTATCCAACTTAATCTAGCCAAATCATAATTGATGCAATTTCTTCTTACAGTAGCTGACAGTATCCATACCATCATCACAAAGGGATGCCTGAATTTGTAGATCAGTTATTACAAGCCAAGTCCCCTTCTGGGTAAATTATAAAATACATCCTAACTCAAAACACATGTATTGATTGTTTCACCCTTATTGATGTTAAAAAAGTGATAGAATTTCAACACTGGAAAGACTTTATACACTAAAGTTTTATGTAGCTAAGAAAATTGTCATATAGCATTCCTGACTCTTGGGCATCTGGCTTCAATATGACTATTTCAAGTATTCCTAATTTTATAATTTCAAAGATATCTCTATCTACCTATGAATAGCTCAAATTGATGAACTATTTTTTGTTATATTGAGTCTATATATCGCTTAAAACTTTCTCGTATTTGTCTTGTTTCTGCCTTCTGCAGTAAACCAGAACAAGTTGACCCCTCTATGGCAACTCCTCAAATATTTGAAGACCACAGGTATGTTGCAATTTATCTTTTTAATCATCCCTTTCCCTTATAACCTTTTAATTAACTACTATCAAGCCATCCCTTACTCATCCGGAATTACTGAGTAAGGGATCTGAGTAACCTGAAGTATAATAAACATACCTTCTACAGAGGTTTATAAGACATTGATAAAACTTTTGAACAGGAGAGGGCATGGATAGAATTTGAGAGCACTATCCCAGAGGCTTCTTTAATTTGATTTATCTTCTTTCGGCGAAGGGTGTTCTGTATTGACAATATACAAAGCAATCGAGGCCAGGCCTAGATAAAATAATCTAGGACTTCCAAATTTCCCTTTCTTCACCTCATCCTCCCTAACTTCAGAGTCATACAGAATCACATCACATAGAAAAAGCTCGTAGGGTCTCCAGGGGGAAGCAACCAGCACATGGACACCAAAAGTAACCAAAAAAATTTACCAGCCCTGTTGAGCAGAAAACACTGAGTACAGTATGTTCTTTTGAAATTGGAGGTGTGATGGCCCGCTAGGCACTTTTTCCCATAGAGCCCCTGGGACCCCTCCTCTCTTCAGGCAGAATTGTTAACTGTTAACTATTTATATGAACCATTATCATGGTCACCAACAATTCTATGAGATCCTCAACATATCTTAGTTCATGTAAAATGAACTAAGAAGTTCTTATTATTTCTAGAAGTGACAGCTAGAAGAGCCTTAGAGGTGGAATGTTTTAACTCCTTAATTCCAAACTCTAATGCATATACATACGCATATACATACACATACACAGTTCACCCATATACCAAGGCCCAGGGAACTGGGATTACCTAATTAGTTAATGGCACAATAGGACAACATCCAAGTCTCCTCATCTCTGTTACCATGTTCCTTGCTCTTAACAGGTAAGGTGGTGATCACACCAGGCGATTCTCTACCTCTCTGCCTTCAGTCGTGCTGTTTCTGCTGTCTAGAAGGATTCCCCTACACCTTTCTCTGTGAGGTGAGAGTCCACTCACCCTTTAAGATTCAGTGCTACCTGGTCAGCATAATTTATCCATCATTTTATTACCCCTATATCCCTTAGCACAATATGGACTTAGGACAGTGCAAAATAAAAGGGAAAAAAATCTGCAAGATTCTGAGCAGACAGTATACAATTTTCACCACAGCTCACAAGCTAATTCTTCAGGGCTATTTTCACCTCCAATTTGATAGCCATTGTGAGCCCTGGAGAAAGTCTCTGATGCTCTCAAGACTGGACAGTGCAATAGCAGTAGTCTTATCAACTCTGTCCATCTGCCAAACAAGACAAACAAGAGAAACGTATAAGAAAGTCTCACTTGGTAAGATGGCTTTTAGAGTATTATTGCTATAAAACATTCTAGAAAATGGACTGTATGCACTCTGAATTCTCCCTAATGATCTTAAGTATTTGGAGGTGATATTTATTCTACTCCTTTTCTCAACCAGAGATTCCTAGAGGGTTTCTAAAAGTATCTACTGGTCAGTCTTCACTTAGAGAACTCAACTGTAGGTATCAATTAGGCCTGCTATTAGCCTGTGTTCAAATATTAATGACTCTCATGTTTCGTACTCTAAAAACGAAATCAGACATAGCCCCTTGTAAAATAAGAAATTTAAATTTATAAAAATAATTTAAAACATCATCATAGCACCCCAACAGGTACCCTCACAGTTAGTAAGGTGTGAGTGCTACAGAGTTTACCCAAACTAGTTTTCCAGCACTTCCAATATAAGAGGCAAGATTCAGAATTAACAGACCAGTTACATTATTTTCAAGACAAAACAGAGCTCAATATCAAGATTTCTAAGCCTAAAAACTATTTTATATCACAGAATTTTAAGTAATACATGAAGTATTACTAAATATCCTCATTTGTTTTACTTTTTGGCACCTAGGTTATAGAAAATTACTGTCTAAGACCTGTTATGAGTGGATATTTTAAAACAAATCTATAGCAGTGGAAACAAATGGGGCATGACATTCAGAGACACACCTTTCCAAATTTAAACATTGTTTAGCTTACTGCCACTAACTAGTTTATGGCTCAAAACTGGGAAATATAAGAAATATATGATGCCAATAAAAATTAATTTGGTATTCAGAAAGTCTTTATACTTTCTGGATATTTCAATGGCCAGGAATTGTTAACTGGCCTCCATGCCATGACTCTTTCCTTGAGGGACTTAAAATCTACTAGGCAAAGAAAGACACGTTCTGAAATTTGTATAAATGGAGACATATGTACAAAGGAATGAGTGCATGAAACACTCAGGTGTTTTAGGGAGCAGTTAGCACTTCAATATGGCTGGACCACAGGATGAAAAGGAGAATAGAAAGAGATGAGGGTGGAGAATGGGACAAGGGGTTCATCACAGAGGGTCTTGGGCTGCCATATAAAAGCACCTGGACTTGATATTAAAAATGATAATGAACCCATAGAAGAGTTTTAAGGGGGAGAGGAGATATTATTAGATTTTAGTTTTTAAAAGATAACTTACCTATGGTATTCTAAATTGCTAAACTGCATGCATACTATAATATCATTGATATAAACAAACCGCTATGTGTGTTTTGGTATATGGTTTATTTGTATGGAAAAATGAGCATATTCAAAATGGACTCAGTAGTTATCACCAGGAAGTGGTTTTGCGGTGATGAAGGAGGACTGAACTTTATTAAGTATCATGTTATTTAAATTTTCCCAACAAGCATCTCCTTACTTTTTAAATTAAAAAGAAAGTTCACTCTGGCAGCAGTGTTGATGTGTAAGATCAGCATTCTAGAAACCAGTTAAGAAGCTGTTGCAATTTAATTGTCCAAATGATAGACAATGAGAGTCTAAACAGAAGCAGTGGCATCAAGGGAAGCGAGAGGAGGAGGAGGTGGATTTGAGCAATTTTAAGGATCTAGACTAAGGAACGTTGTGACATTGGCTGTGGCGAAATAGAAGGCGCAAGAGGACATTAAAATGACTTTCAGGTTTCTAGCTGGAGTGACTCAGTCACCAGCATAGAACACATAGGGTGAAAAACAATTTGTGGAAATATATACCTTCAAGTTTGGAAATGTTTAAGACATCTGAAGGATATCCAGGCAAAAATGATCTAGTTATGGAATTGGATTTATATACCTGGAGCTGTAAGAAAAAGCTGGGCTTGTTAGTGGCAGAGCTGAGTGTAGACTCAAGTATGCTAGCCCTAACGGGTAGTTTCCCAGCAAGAATTAGAATAAACCCCAGATGGTTCAAAAGCAGAGGGATTAATGATAGGAGTCTGGGAGAAGGGAACAAACCAGGTAAATGAATCACCCCGCAAATAGCCACAGTGGGGAGCTGCTATTGCTTGGATGGCCAAGGGAGCAAGGGGAAAAAATAAAGTACTAGTTACCACTGAGAAATGAAACCATGGAGGAGGGACACCAGCTCAAAATTTCAGTAGCTGAAAGATTCAGTGATGACAAAGTTGGCCCAAAGCAGAGAAGAAGCATGGAATAAATACCCTGGCCTCTCTCTCCTCCATTTTCTTATCTCCATTTTCCTAATTCCCAATGGCCAGACCCAACCAGAAGGAAAGCCAGGGTCAAGGGAGAGCTGCATGATGCAGTTCACAGGAGCCAGCCTCCTGGGATACAGAGGTAGACAAAAATATAGAGAACAAATCTAAGAAAAGTCATCATCATGCTGACTCCTATTCAAGGATTTTCTCCAGGGACCTCACAGTGATCTGGGGGAGGGAGAACAAGCTGACATATATGAAATAATTACAAAGGAGCTAAAGGTAGTAATATTCTGTCCTGGAATAATCATCAAGACTTGGATTCCAGTCCTTACTATGCCAGTTACTGGTTGTGTAATTGTGGATAACTTAGCATATTTCTCTAAGCCTTCATCTGTAAAAAGAAGATAAAAACACTATTGAATTCGTGGAATTAATGAGAATTAAATCAGATATTTTGTTTATTAGCCCAATGCTCGTTATAAAGTAAGTGCTTAGTGAATGTTAAGAGGAAGAGAGAATGATGACAAGGACTGTGAATGGCAGTGGTCCCTTGTTCAGATCCTAAACAGATTAGTCTAAGCTGGCACAGACAGAGGTTTTCAAGGTACAGCTTGAATGATAGGTAAGATTTAGGGCCGTGTATAGGGGAATGCGCACATGCTTGACTGAGAATGTGGAGCTGAGAACAACATAGTGTGTGCAGAGGACCACAGGAGAACTGAGGAAGCTGGAAGGCTTACTCACTCTCATGCCACCTCTGAAAGCCAGCATTGCAAGAAATAGACACCTCCCACACACATATCACCCTGCTAACCTCCTGCCAGCTGTTTTTTGTGGCCATCAAGTCTCACTTATCTGTTAACAAATTATTTTTGAATATCTTAATAGGTCTGTTGATTGAGGAGCTGAGTACGATTTTGCAAGCTGTAAGTACCATATTAAAAGGACAATCCTATGGAAGACATATTCTCCTACTCAAGTCAGAGCAGAGAATGCAGCAGAAAGAAGCTGAGCCAAGACCTAATTTTCAGACAGACTTCCATGACAAAGAGCGGCTCCTGGTACTCTCTAAACACCTTTGATTTCCAACAGCAAAATTTGTATCTACTCTTTATAACCTCAGGTCTCTTAGTATCTGCCTTATCTCATGTCCTAGTTGTCACAAGTATGTTCATGTTAACTTCCCTAACACAGCCTAAGGTCATTAACAGAGGGACACATGCTCCTACTTCCTTATGCATTGCAGCTGTGGCTCCCAAATGCAAATCTGTACCAGAAACACCCAGGACACTTGTTAAAATCACAGACTCAAAGACCAGGTGCTTTAATTCTGTCAGTCTAGGATGAGACTCAGAGGTCTAATTTTGTTTATTTAATTTTCCAATGGGTTCAGCTACACATTCATTTTGAGGAACCTCTGATACTCAGCCAGTAGGACATCTTCTCCCTGATCTACACCCAACGGCTAGTACAGAGGGGAGGGGAAAGAAGTGGCTCAATCAGAAGAAAGAATGAGTGTTCTTTTATGCCATGCTGAGATGTTTTCTTTTGTTCCGAAGACACAGAAAGGCTGAGAATGTTGAGGAAGGGAAGTGACATGGTAAGATAAATATTTTACATAAACCATTCTGACTAACATAGGGATGGTGCCCTTCCAGAATTAGAGATCATTTCTGAGGCTGAGCAGTAATTATTGCAAACTGTGCAGTGGGTTTGAATTAAGGGACAGTGGAAGTGGAGAGAAGGGAAGAGATGTGAACATCTTCAGCAACAAGAGACAGGATTGAATGATTAAGGGGATGTGGGGAGCAAAGGTAGGCAGGAGTGACAAATAACCACGGTATTTCTGACTTGAGTGCATGGGTGGGCAGAGATGCAGAGGGGAATACAAAAAGAGTAACAAATTTGGAGTTGGGGAAGTTGTTTGTAGGAAGGATATAGGCTGAATGATTGAGTTTCATGATCCAATATGATGCCCAAGTGATTCTGTATCATTTGATACATGAGTCTAAGGAGAGCGATCTGGGCCCCAGGTTTAAATGTATATGGGTGTTACATGAAGCCACACGTGTACCAAGATACTCCAGGAAGTGTATGTTGATTGAAAGAGCACTAAGGAAGGAAGACACCTGTGGAACAGGTTGAAGACAAAGGGCCATGAAAGGAGACTGGAAAGAATGCACAGAAAAGCAAAAGAAAAATGAATGCAAAGTTGTAAAATCATACATAATGAGCTCCCTATTATAGGAATTATTCATGCAGAAGACATGTCATATTTGTACCTTTGTTGCATTAGGCACAGGGCTGAGTACAGTGTGGTGGGGAAAATATCAGTATAGAGCTCTACGAGAAAAAAATGAAATCAAAAGGATCCATTTTTCACGACTTACTATTTCAGTGACCTTGGATGAATTACATAATCTCTTGAAGTCTCAGGTTTTTCACTTTATGCTATAAAGTATCCATTACACAGGACTATTGTAAAGACTAAAAGGGTATGAAAGGAGTTCTTTAAATTTTCTTTTCCTCTTCTACTTTTAATCCATATATAAAAATTTCAACAGTGTGACAAAACTTCTCTTTCATTAGATAAATGCCCAAGCCTTCCCATTTTATAAGGCCCTGATGACTTCACACAACTTAAAATATATTTGTTGTCATTTTTTTCTATGTGGATAATGGGTATTTTTTGGATGGTGTAGAAGAGATTATTATGTTCGGAGAAGATTGGACAATACTTCTAAATCTAACATTCTTATTAATGCATTCAGAAGATAAGAGGAAATTGAAACTAAGCTTTTCCCCAGGCAGTTTGTAAAACCATTCTTTTTCTCTTTCTGAATTTTGGGAACTTTGCCCATCTGTTTCCTGGCATCTACCCCATTCTCCATGATTTCTAAAAGATTATCAGTAGGTTATATACAAACCATTATAATTTTTATAGCAGAAAATATCTTTCCCTCCTAGGTAACACAACAAGCTTTCATTTCCTTTACCTAAATGCCACTGAAGGAAAAAAGCCATTTAATTATTTGTTTTTCAAAACATGTTTTTCCATTGCATTTGCAAAGGTTTACAAGGAATACATCTAGTGCTTAATTGCTTGTGGCTGGGGAATAGAATTATTCTTCTGGAGTCTACCAAATATTTATTGTGATTGCCTCAGCTGAGGTTTCAGGCTCATACCACAAAGATTGAAACTAATTGAGCCCAAACCCCAAAGCTATTAAATGATGGCAGATTCATGTTGAAAAACAGGAGTAATGTCAAGCCTTTGACACTGGGGGGTGGAGGGATTGTTAATGTATTTTCTGTGCTGCAAGAAAAACCTGATTGACAGAATTCATTCTTTGCCACATAATTATCTACTTCTTTGTTGACCCATCTGGTCCCCTTAACCATGTGTTAATACCATCATAAAACAATCAGATTAAACTGGTTGTCTGTTGATCAACGGTTTCATACAAATTTTTCACAGACTGTGAAGCCTTTCCTATTAAAACTATAAAGAGAGCACTAGATATTGACAGGGCTTTTCCCAATATTTGGGTGTGTAGACTAGAAATCATAAAGTATTTTGGCATCTTTTTGACAGACAACATTTTTTACAGAGCACTGTTTAAACTTAAAGCCTCCTGGGTGACACGTTGCTTTTATCTAACATTCATTACGAATATAAAATTGTCCATTCTGAGCTGTTTTTTCCACCCAGTCTCTACTTAAAACCACATATGGCTGATACGCTTTGTTGTGCAACAGAAACTAACACAGTACTGCGAAGCAATTATACTCCAATAAAGATCTATTAAAAAAAACCCAAAAAACAAAAAAACCACACAGAAGCTCTTATTATTAGAATAAAAATCTTACCAAGAAGAAAATAATTAAGGAATTCTAAAAGAAGTCAATAGCCACGGTTGTTAAGGAGAGAAGAAAGGGAAAGGTAGAATGAAACCAAGCAATTTTAGAGTTCCAGAACTCAGCAGGAAAAGGGCCCTAAGTTGCAAAAGAAACAGCACTTTCCTATAGGAACCTCAGCTATTCTGTCTCCTACATGGCTCTTGATTTCCATTCTCAATACCCTGATTCAGAATCTCATCCTCTACCTTACCCTGCAGACACTCCTTATTGACTCCTCTTCCTCAAACCCAGAGCTGATCATCTTGCTCCCCTCTAGCTTATTTGATGATTTCCCATCGCCTATACAGTTCCCATTTCCAAGAAATGCATAAAGGTCTTCCATATTCTTGTCCCTACCTACACTTATCTACTTAGTGTATCCTTCATACACTCAAAACTCTAGCCACTCCTAGGGCACACTTTCCTATCTCTGTCCCTTCACCACGAATTCTTTTCTGTCTCCACCTCTCTTACCCACAGTTTCTTTTGTTAAATCCTATTCAACCACTACTTTGGAGAACAGTTTGACATCACCAGGTAAAGTTAATCCTATGCATACCCTACGACCCAACAATTTCATGCTCAGATATGTACTCAAAAAAATGCGCACGCTTGTAAACCAAAAAGTATGTAAAAAATATTCATGGCATCATTATTTGTAAGCACCAAATGCTGGCAGAAACAATCAGTTTTCATTAAGAGAAGAGTGGATAAATTGTGGTATATATATATCATCAAATGAAATACCATAGAGCAAGGAAAATTATTGAAAAGGTACAACAGGCAACAACACTCACCGCACTGAGAAACAAAATGTCAAGCAAAAGAACCTAACATGAAAGAGTACATAGTGTGTGGTTCTGTTTATGTAAAACTGGTCTGTGGTGTTAAATGTCAGGACAGTGGTTACTTCTGGGGAGGAAGGAGGAAGAGTGATTGAGAGGAGGCATAGATGGCTGCTGGATGCTTGAAATGTTTGACTTCTACTTCAGAATAACTCATCCACCTGTACGCTTAAGATTTGTGCACGTTTCGGTATGTATGATATGTATCGTGAAAAGTTTTTATTCCTATTTATTTTTCAAAGTCAAGATCAATTACTATCTTTTCCATAATGTCTCAGCTGATCTCTCCCATTCAGAATTAGTGTTCCTCTTTTCTTTGAGTTCCCTATGGGCCTGATTTTTCTCTCGAGGTATTTGATTAACATGCCTTGAATTTTAGGCATGATGATTACACATGACATGGGTTAGGTAATTAAAAAGAAAGATGCTTTTAAAATAAAGCAAACCCATGGTGAAAATTGAACAATATAATGACTTAGTTCAAATTTAGGTTTTGGTTGACCCTTCAGCTTAACAATGGCACATGAACCATCATCCTGACTAACTCCTTCTGCTGAAGTCAAATTCCTCTCCCTCCCACTTGCCCTTTATCCTTTAACTATGCAATGGCATTTTTTGTTTTGTTTTGTTTGGGGGGTGGAACAGGGTGCAATATGGTGTATGTTTCCATATATTAGAAAGCAATGAGCAGAGCCACTTATCAAATGAAGCATGTTACTACTGACCCAAGGTTGTGCCTTCAAAATGTTTACCAGGACATGGTTCATGAAAACAAGCTAAGCCGTCTCCCAGAGCTCAGCAGTGACATTCAGTCCCTAACTCGAGTTTTCCATGGGCATGGAGTGAAGCTGTCAGCTTCATCTGTAGTTAGCAAACCCAGATCTGCAGGAACTCTTTCTATTGCCCATATCCTCAGAATCAGACATACTTCTGCAGGAAAATCCATTTCACTGCCTCTTGCAATCCCACATGGCCAAGATACCAGCTTCCTAGGGAGCATTTGTGAATTGCCTTGAAGTCATTTTGTCTTGAACCTCTTTTCCCAGAGCAAAATAGTCCTCCTGAGACTGAGTTTTTCATAAAGTCATGGAGCAGTCCTAGACGGCTGCATCCCTTAGCTCTCTGTGCTCTGGCCTGTCTTCCCCTCTACCCCGCACCCCTCTCAACACACACGTACTATGAGCTTACTAAGGACAATCTGTGTCACTCCCCACAGCACTCTGCCCATTGTAGATGATTGTTTCTTAACCAACAGGATGAAATATGGCACAGTATGGAAATCATTCCATTCCCCTGGCTAGTTTTTCAAAGTATGTGGAATGGGTCATTCTTTTGAGCCAGAAAGATGCTCTCAGCTTTTAAATGTCCCAATTGTACTTTTTCCTTTACTCAATTCCAAGTCGAAGGAAGGAAGGAAGGAAGGAAGGAAGGAAGGAAGGAAGGAAGGAAGGAAAGAAGGAAGGAAGGAGACTTTCAAAGTTGCTTTTAGCCATGCTCCCCCAAGCCTGGAAGCATGTTTTCATTGCCCAAGATGTGACCTTCAGAGTATTTAATCAATACAAAAGAAATGCTCATTCAGGCTTTCAACAATATTGTCTTGTGCCCCTTGCTCCCTACCTTTGTACCGCAAAGTTCTCTCTGACTTTTACTGTCTACTTCTTTTTAACAGATTTAAAGGCTATCTCGGTGTTTCTTCTCTTATTTTCACTCAGCAAATCTATGGTTTGGAGTCCCACTTTTTAGACTAGGCTGGCTGTTTTGTTGTATTCTTGTTTTTGGTTTTGGTTTTTGTTGAACTTTAATCTACTCTTTTGATAGAACCTGCTGGTTGAAGTGTCAAGTTTCTTAGTGACTAAATCTTATAAATTTAACAAAGTTAATGTTTTTTTAAAGCAATCATTTCCAGTTTACTAGATGAAACAGACTTGCAGCGTAGTCTACATGAATGCAAAATAAGCCATCTACAGCAAGTGATAAGGAAACTGGGCAAAAAGGAAAAAAACATACATTGGAAAAGAAGATTCTTTCAAAATAAAAAAAAATCCAGCCATTGTTGTAAAGGAATTTAACAAGACTTGCTGTATTTCCACCATCCCATTCGCTGGAAGTCAACAAGACCATCTAGCACTTTGTGTTCATGTCAAAAGTCAGATCAGAGTATCCTAACACAAAGCGGAGAAAAAGAAAAAGAAACAGAAAAGAAAACCCCTAACCCCCTCCCCCATGCCCCAGAACCATAACTGCAGAGTTCAAATTCAAAAGAAGAGAAAGTGGCAATTGAAAGAGGTGACGGCGACTGGGGACTTGGCAACACCAATCCTCCTTTATTGTTTTTATTGTTGTTGCTGGGGTTTTTTTGTTTTTGTTTTTTTTAAACAGACATGGATCTAGTCTTCCCTTACGCAGTAAAAACACTGGGCTTTTGTGGTCAGGCTGGCTGCTATAACAACCAGCCCCCAATTTTCAATGGCTTAACACATCCAAAGTTTATGTGATGCATATGTCAGTGTGTGTTGTATGTGGGAGTGACAGGTCAGCAAGCAGTTTTCCTCCAGGTAGTAATTCAGAGACCCATGCTGTTTCTGCCTTGGGAATATACAGTCCCCTGGGGCCTCGGAGAGCTCTCTGCATGCAGTCAGTGGAAGGGGAAAGAGACTAGAGAAGACAAAATGTCTTCATTAAAACCAAAAGCAGGCCCAGAAACTACAGCATCCTCCTGTCTACATCCCTTCAGCAATGGAACTGGGAAATGTAGTCCAGGAGGGGTCACTGCCTCCTCATAAAAATTCCGGATTATGGAAGGGTAAGCATGAGATTTTGGCAGACAGTTAGCTAACTCTACCATGATGCCCAAAAGGATCTCCTCAACTTCTTAACTGATTCATAACATTCTCCTCCCATGACGTCATTCATCATTTAATGAAACACTTTTTGGAAATTATTATATGCTAGAAACAGTACCAAGCCCTGGGAATATAAAGATGTGGTCCTTGCCCCCAAGGACCTCGAGTTGGTCCTAAATAGGATACAGAGATTGGATCAGTAAAAGAATATATTTGAACACCTGTGGAAGAGAGACATTAATTACTAAATATATAATTACAAGTGATTTAAAGTAATGAGAAGGAGAACTGGGGGATATAGGAGAAAAACAGAAGGATTTGTCTTAGTTTGGAGGGGAGATTGGGGGAGCAAAGGGTAGTGGACAGAAATGATTGTTATGAGAAAATAATTCTCCATAGAAGGACCAATATTTTGGTTGACTGGTTTTCAACATTTTGTTCACTTTCCCTCAAAAATAATTTTGAATTGTTATGCACTCAGTCCCATCTTTAAGTTGGCATCTGAAGTTTTACATTGTAAGTGGACATGAACAAGCTTTAACACTCAAATGATTTTCTTTTTTCCACAGATTTACATTTTTCTTATTCAACTTCTTCCTTAGACTATCAGGTGTTTTATGCTTGAAAGTTCTCTTCATTTATCACCTTACAACATGTCTCTGCAAAAATATATTCGTCTAAAGTCAAATTCAATTTTTAAAATATTTAATTTAAGTGTAAGACTAAGTTTTAATGGTTGTTTTATGTATTATGATACTATCAATACATAATTGATAGCGGTGAAAAACAGAGAAGCAGTTACCAAGGGTCAGACTGTGGGACTTTTTTTTTTTTTAACTACAAAAGAGAAGCTAGGAAGGAATTTGGGGCAGATGAGGGGTGTTTTTGTATCTTGATTTTGAGGCAGTTACACAACTCTATGTATTTATCAAAATTCCTAGAACTCGATACCAAAAAGAGTGAATTTTTCAAATAAGTGTATACAAATTTAAAGAAAGGTATCATTGATGTTTGACTTTTTTTCTTCACAGCTATTCTTTTTCCTTCTGAATCTTCAAAAGTTGCATTTTAGCCAAATGTAATTTTTCTCTGAAGGTATTTTTCCTCACCAATATTATCTGTGTTTTCCTCAAATCACTATCTCATCTTATTCAGAATCAGCAAATTTTGCAAAGTATTAACTTTGGATCCTGCCTAATTGAGAAGTTTACTTTCCTCCCATTTGACAGACTAACATTTGAAAAGAGATTAAACAGTATGAGTGACAGCAAAAAATATGCTGGAAAGAGAAAAAAAATCAAAGTATGCATAGATATTATCTTTATTGTTATTTTTTAGCAAATTATTCTTTTAATCATTTAAAAAAGCCTAAGCATTAGAGGTTGGACTCCAGATACTTTCTCCCAACATTGATGAAAGCCTATTTAAAACTCAATTGCCCAACTTTTCTTTACACCTCTTTTTATACAGTTTATGCCTCAGAATTTTTAAAATAATTAAGAACTCCTTTCTCTGAGTTGTTATGCAGAGGTGGAAACAAATACTGTGGTTAGAAAACCTCATGATGTAGAACTCAGCCTGATGGGTCAAGTATTTCACCATCAGACAGCCAATTCACCGTCAGACATCCACATCAGTCAGCGGTTACTCCATAATCAAGATACTATCCAACTGACTTGTACAACATTCACTGCCTAAATCTATTACTCCAACACTTTGGACTGACTGTATCATGTCAAAGTGGTAGCCTGGGTCCAGGTCTAGCACAGTTTACTGCAGAGTTATGCAGGAGAGTGAGAGCTGATTGGCTGGTATCCCATTTACCAGAGACCCTAGTCCACAGCTCTGTAGACCTTCATGGCAAGAGGAGCTAGCTACCTGCTACATGAAGTGAATTGATGGGATCAGTAGAGCTTTTCTGACTATGAAAGCCTGATTTGCTGTTTAACACTTCCAACGGAAGCATTAGAGTTTAATTCCTTTCTCTCAATGATATCCCTCTCTTGAGTGTGTGGCTTTTGTTTGAGGTTTAGGTAGTTCTTTGCAGCAGGGCCCCAGGCAGGACAGGCATCACCCAAGAGAGGGTCGTGCCCGGTTCTTAGATGGTGAGAGAAAGTAGACGAGAATGTTTGGTAAGTATTAATCAAATGAATAAGTAAATGGGGATAAAGGAGGTAAAGCTTGTGGACACTGGGATATGAGATGCGGGCAGGAGAAGGTGGGGACAGTGGATGAGTCGGGGGAGGAGTGGACCTAATTAAAAACCTAAATAGGAAGAACCTGGCTTGAAGATAAACTTGGCAAATTCTGTAGTCAATTGTTGACTCACCTTAAGGAAACACAAAAATGATTCATTAAGGAGAGATTAGATACTCTGAATTTTTAATTGTTTTTTGCATCAAGTGAATCTTTTTGTTTCAAATTAGAAGTTCAGTTGTGGAAAATAATGTAGTTCTCAATTCAGCATAATATTGGGTTAACTAGGTGCCGTGACTCCTGAGAGCCCACGCTAACGGACGGTTCTGGGTTAAACCTGCAGGAATGCTCTCTCTGATCAACAGTGAGCTTTACAGTAGCAAATTATTTCCTCTCTTTTCCCTCCACTCTTTTCAACAAGTTTCCATGTACCATTATTTTTCACAAAAATGACTCCACAAGAAAAGTTCCCTAAGAGTTTTTTCCCCTTAGAAGCCTGAAAAAAAAAAAAAAATCAAACATTGAGCATCTCTTTTCTTCATTTTTACCCTCGTACCAAGAGCAGGTATGTATCCTCTCCTTCGACTTATCTTTTCGAGTTTCATCAATCTTCGCTGCATTTTTAACATGAACTTTAAGAAGGGAGTTCAGTATAATATGGGTTTGTCACCCGCTGCCTTCCAGATATATTGCATTGAATTATAAACCCCCAACTCTTTATTTAATAAGTTTATATGCTTTTCTGAAAATAATATAGACCCTGCAGAAATATTAAATCATGCTGAGGTAAAATTTGGTGTCAGTAAAGCTAGTTTAGACAAACCAGAAACTTAATGTATTAGTTTCATATTGTGGGTAGCAAGGCACGTAAGCCTTGAGATGTGTAGAACAGGGGTGGGGACAGGGAAGAGTACTGGCTGGCTTTAGAGTTGCCTTGTCCCCAGGAATAAAAGCCAATTTACATCATGGTTCAAAGAGTGGTGTTAGTTCCAAGCTTCCCTGATGTTAATGAGGATCCCATCTGCTGGACACCAGGAGTCACCAGGCAAAGCTGATGCACAAAGTCAGGTGGGTGGCAGCCTCTGAGTTTTGGGTGGTCCATTTAATTTGGGACAAGACCTCTGTCAGTGGCTGGCACTAAGGGAGAGAGCATCCAGCTGCCAAATTACAGGGAACGTCAAGTGCTAGGCATGTTGACAAGATCCCGGTCAACTGGGCTGGCGTTCAAGGCAGGTCTCCAAATCCAGCAAGGGAACCAAAATACTAAGCAGAAATAAAGAGATGAAACCAATCATAGAGACTGTCCCACACAGGAGGCTAAGATTGGATGGACAGACAGCTGCTCACTGCAGGGAAGCCAGACTTATGGGCATAAGACCTCAGTGAAGTCCCCTCCGATCTCACATATGATTTGATCAAAATTGGCAAAGGAACTTGGTGGGACAGAGCTGGGGTGTGGGGGGATGGTGAAAGCATAGACCATGCAGATGAATGGAGCTGTAGAAAGCAGAAGTAGACCCTTAATAAATAAGGGCCGGATTTGGTCTCAACTGTAAAATTTAATCTCGTTCTTTGACATAGAGTCACTTGGGATTCTGAATTAACCAGTTTATATATATATATATATAAAACATCTTACAGAAAAACCTGAACAAACTTTTTGGCTAACCCAATATATTCCAGCATCAGTAAAAGTAAAGTAAAACAGGCACTCTGGTATACTCTCTCCCTGATCAAGATCTGTCATTTCAAACCTGGTTGTGCATCTAAATGAATGCCCTGGAGAGCTTGTTAAAACCACACACTTCCAGGCCCTGCTCCACACCAAGAGTATCAGAATCTCTTTGAATGGGCCAGGGATGCAAGAGTTTTAAAAACTCCCCAGGTAATTCTGAGGCCACTAGTGTATGGACCATTGTTTAGGATGCATCTTTTATGCTCCATCATAAATTTTCCAATTTGTATCCTATTTGCGGTTAATAGACTTCTAAAAATCAAAGCTGTGATAAAGTAATGAAGAGTTATATTAATAATAATCATACTCATACAGCCTTTGGGCTGCACCAGGTGACAAAGCTACAGCAAACTGAACGGATCCCTGTCTTTCCCCTTCTGTCCTGCTGGACTCAGTGCCAGTTGCTAAGACATGGCCCTTTGCAGGCAGGCCCGTTGTCACACCGATGTCTTGAGTGACGGTGATTGGCACACAGATTGTGCCAGCCTTCTTAGCATCTTAATTAACCTGCTTCAGTTCTTAGGAAGCATTCTTCATAAGACACGTGAAGCAGGAATAGCAGGGAAATGTACCTCTTCCTCATTTCTTGGTTCTACTTTGCATCACTGGTAAGCGGTACAGTATATATTCCCCAAAGAGGCGGGGTCAACGCTCATGCACAGGACCTTTCCTGCCCACTCCAGCCCACCCTGACTTACTCCTTCCTTTGTATCACATATTCTCTGTACCACTCAACTTTGTCTTCTAAAAGTATCATTATTCATTCAACCTTCATAGAAAGCAATTTTGCAAGGATATGTATCAAGAAGTTTAAAATGATTTATGTACTTGAGGAAGGAGTTCTATTTTTAAGTATTTATCATAAGGAAATAATCAGTATTTTTTATGAGGAAAGGACAATTATTGCTACATTATTTATATAACCTCTGATTATGGGAAAGGAACATGTAATGTTTATGTAAAAGGATATTTATTGCAACATTATTTATAATCCTCCTGAATTTAGAAACACCTTAGATATTCAACCAATGGCTAATGGTTAAATAAAATCTCAACAGTTAGATGTTAGAAAACTGGGCAGATGTTAAAATGTATGCTTTTGATTTATAAGATAGAAAAGGGAAATGTCCATAATAAAATTGGGGGCATAAAAAATTGCAATGCAGTATCATTTCAATTTTGTTTAAACTAGTTGTGTGTGTGTTTTATAAATGACTTGAGGGAATATACCAAAAACTGGACAATCTGGGAGGTAGAATTAGGGTAATTTTTATTTTATCATTTTTTCCTTGGATTTCCTCTAATAGCATGTTACTTTTTCTGCTTAAAATATTTTAATTTAATTTTTATCTCAAAGTAATAATTAAACATAACAACGAATAAATGAAAAATAACTGTCTCCTGAATTAACCCATGTTCACCCAATCCTGCTCCCCAGAAGCAAACACTATGCTTTGTTTAGGTTTTTTCCTTCTCATAGTTACCTCTCTAATGCCAAATAATACTCACGTCATACTATTTATTGTTTACTAAACTGCAAATATTCTCTTTGTCTTATTAAAATAGATGTCTAATTTACATCTCTTATGCAATATACCTCATCTTGCTCCATCCTCATAATGGAGATATGTCATTTTCAGTTGACATCATAAAAGGGTTTTTATTAGCATAACTATGTCATTTTTATTTACTGCAGAGTCAAATAAGATGACCATGAATATATTACATTTCCTTTCTTATTTGATGTTTTCTTTTGTAACAGCAAGTTCCTTGTTGTCTTTTCATCTTTCTCCAATGTCTTTGAAATAATAATGTTTTTAGCTCCCTGACAGATATTGTATCAAGGTACTCTATCAGTGTCCCCACTTGTCAGTCTAATTAGACTGCTTCATTATCATCCCCAGAAACCTCCACTCGCATTCTGGTCTCTGTATCTTTAGCTCCTATTGCTCTCCACCATTTAGAATATCCACCTCCTTCTAATCCAGTTATCGTATATAAATCTCATGTAGCTTTTAAGATTCCACTAAGCACATATCCTCTGATCTGCAGGAGGTAAGGTATACTTGTTCAGGGCATGAGGCCAAGTAGCCAGGGAGCAAAAGGCCCCAACTGGTGCGGAGGTGTTTAGCATTCTCATGGTGCTTGGGAGATAAAAAGTAGAGTTCAGAACCCATCATAAATGGAAACTCTAGGAAACTATCAAGATTCTCATACGAGTATGTACTTGAAGTAGGGACAATCCAGAAGTAGACTGAGCTTTGCTGGGTGCAGATAGGCCTTGAGTTAGCTCAATACCAGATTCAACTGAGGCCGTTGTCCTTCTACTCTAATCTGGGTGGTTCATCTCTAGGCCTGTTCACTGCTGTTATCATTGGATGCTTTTTTCTAAATCCGAGGCCATCTTCTTGCTTGGATAAGTTCCTCGTTTGTTTAGTACATACTATCTTTCAAGGTAAGGGTCTATAAGAGATAAATGTTCTGAATTCTTATGGTTTAAAATGTTTTTATTATACCTTGACAATTGACAGTACGGTTCAATTTCATTTTTTTGCTTTATATTTTTGAGTTATTAGGAGCACACAAATTCAGGATTGTTATGTTTTCCTGTTGGATTAAGCATTTTATTATGAAATGTCACTCTTTATATCTAATAATGCTCAAAATTTACTTTTCCCCATATAAACATAGCTATACTCAGCTTTCATTCAGTTGATGTTTACATGGTATATCTTTTTTATCATCTTTTAACTATTACTTTTGGGTTCTTTTATTCAACATGTGTCTCTTTTAAGCAGCTTAGAGGGGTGTTTTTTTGCTTTTATTTTTAATCTAGTCTGATTTTTTTTTTCTTAAATTGTCTATTTACATTTAATGAAATTACTGATATGTTTGGGTTTAAATCTATATATCTATTTTTTAAAATTTGTCTCATCTGTTCTTTGTTAGGTTTCCCTTTTTTGTTTTCTTTAACAAGTATTTTCATTAGTATAATTTTTCCTCTATTTTCTTCTTAGTCAAACATTTCTTAACTATTCTTTTGGTGGCTACACTGAAGATGACAACATATCTCCTTGACTTATTAGAGCCTGCTATCTTGTAGGAAATTCTACTGAGAAATTATAATAATGGTACATAGGCCACATTGTCTGGGTTGTCACTAAACAGACAATGCAAAATCCTTAAAAACAATTTAACCCCATTAACCACATTCTAGCCTTGTGTTTTTATTGTCCTGTATTTTAATTCTACATACACTGTAATCCTTAAGAATAATTATTATTATTGGTCATTTTCCTTCAACACTTTAAAAATTATTTTAGGGAGTTCTCTGGCAGTCCAGTGGTTAGGACTCAGTGCTTTCACTGTCATGACCTGGGTTCAATGCCTGGTTGGGGAACTAAGATCCTGCAAGCCATGCAGCGCAGTCAAAAACAAAAATTACTTTAAATGTGTCATTATATAGTCTTCATTTCTATTCAGAATTTAGCTGTCAAACTTGTTACTGTTCATTTAAAATTTAGGTACTTTTTCCCCTTCTGGCTGTTTTTAGGATTTTATATTTTATTTTGGTTATTAGCAACTAGATAACAATGTATCTATGTGTCCTTTTAAAATTTATCTTGCTTGGTGTTCACAGAGATTCTGGAATATATGGCTTGGTATTTTTCTTTAGGTGTGGATTTTCTCAAATAGTATTTCCTCAGATGTTACTTTTTCCCATTTTCTTTCACTTGTCCTTCTGAAAACCTAATTCTCTGTATATTTTCAACAGATCCCTATGCCTTATAGTTTTTTGTCTATATTCCACATCCCTTTTTTTCTCTCTGGGCATATTTTATTGAACTATCTTCCTATTTACTAATCTCTTAACTGCTGTTAAGAGCAGCAGTTAACCTGCTGTTAACTCCAACCTGCTGTTAAGCCAATCTATTGGAATCCTAATGTCCATTATTAAGCTTTTCTCTTCTAGCATTTCAGTTTTGATTCTTTTTTTATACAGTTGGGTAAAATCAAGATCTTTCCATCTATTTTATTGAATACATTACTTATAGTAATTTTAAAGACCGTCTGATAACTCCAACAGCTAGGTCACTTGTCAGTCTGATTCTATTGTCTATGTCTTCTCTTGCAGTCATTTTTTTTATGCCTGGTAATTATTGATTGAATCCTGTTTATGTATGAAAATTTATAGAAGCTATGAATACGTTTGTTTTCCTCCAAATACGACCCATTCTCTCTTCTGACAGTATTACCTCAGTTGAATCTGTATTGAGTTAACTCAAGGCCAATCTGCACCCTGCAAAGCTCAGTCTACTTCTGGATTGTCCCTACTTCAAGCACATACTCATATGAGAATCTTGATAGTTGCCTTGAGTTTCCATTTATGATGGGTTCTGAACTCCACTTTTTATCTCCCAAGCACCATGAGAATGCTAAACACCTCCACACCAGTTGGGGCCTTTTGCTCCCTGGCTACTTGGCCTCATGCCCTGAACAAGTGTACCCTACCTCCTGCAGATCAGAGGATATGTGCTTAGTGGAATCTTAAAAGCTACATGAGATTTATATACGATAACTGGATTAGAAGCAGCTGGATATTCTAAATAGTGGAGAGCAATAGGAGCTAAAGATACAGAGACCAGAATGCGAGTGGAGGTTTCTGGGGATGATAATGAAGCAGTCTAATTAGAATGACATGTGTGTCCTCAGAGATACTGGCAACAAAATTCTAGGAAGATGAATTGGCATCAGTCTGGAGAAGATTTTGGAATCCAGAAAGGCATATCTGGATTCTATTTGGGAAGCAATAGAAAAGCCTGAGAATTTTTATAATGGGTAGATGACATTGCAGAAGCAGTATTTTAGAAAGATTATTTCAATAAACCTGCAAAAGTTATTATACATTGAGCAGATTTATTTTTAAAGCAGGGAGAAAACTTATAATTTTTAGATGGGCAAAAATAGTGCCAAATGGATGGAATGAATTGGGAGATTGGGATTGACATATATACACTAATATGTGTAAAATAGATAACTAATAAGAACCTGCTGTATAAAAAATAAATAAAATTCAAAAAAAAAGTGTCAGATGGATAGTTTAGAAAATGTAACATCAACCACAGTTAGATAACATTCATATAGAATAAGGAAGTCATAGAACACAAATAAAGAAATTTATGCCTAAAGTTGAGGATAGTAATTATTTCCTAGAGGTTCTCTAGAAAAGAGTCTATCAAAGAAGAGTCTTTGCCTAAAATAAGGATCTTCAGAAGTCTAGCTCTGTTTCCCCCATATGCTCTGGCACAGTATGAGTATAAAGGAATTTATTCCTGTGCTATCAAGAGGGTGCTAATGATGGTTTTTTTATCCCCCCCCCCCCCACCGCTTAGGGAAAACTAGCTGACTATTTATAATACTCAGGTATTTTATATGAATAAATCTATAGTGAAAGAAGATATTACAATGTTATTCAATCATTTGAAAAATATCTTTTTGAAACTTATCAAAGTCCAGAGTGCTATGAGTTATATATTTCAACACTAACACTTAGGAGCGTCTGTCCAGAATGGGGATGTATACTAATTGTCTTTGTTAACGGTTCTGTGTTTATGTGCTTCAGCAGGATGGAAGGAGGCACGAGACAGGGCCTACTAAAGAATACAGGGACCGGAAGGGCTATTCCAGTCACAGCATGGGAGTGCTGACAATCACATGGTGACTTGCAACCAAGATGTCTGATTAGGCTTCCTTGTGAGGAGAAAGACGTTTTAGTAGGAAAATGAAGACCCTCTCTCTCTGATTCTCACTGTCTCCTCCTTCCTAGCCAGCTCCCCCAAATCCATAAATATTCCATTTTAAATATAGAGGCACAGAAATGGACTCTGGTGTTAGCTTCAACTCTATTATCCTGCTATAATTAAAGTTATATCCAATCTATCTAGTGATGTCAATTGCTTTCTGTGATCAACAAATGGAACACGGGGTTTACTTTCTTGGTAGCAATCAAGCAGCCATGTATGGAGCCTCTTATAGCCTCCAGCTCAGTCTCCATTGGTGAATTCTTCCCTTGCATCTGGTTATGCCATTCTCTTTCTGCCACCTGGAAATAGTGAAGAGAGTGGCTCCATCTTGGATGGAGATAAGATCATTAGTGCTCTTATTTTGTTGGTATAGTACTTTGGGATGCAAGATGCCTCGTTATGTACATTCAAGTTATTACTACTAATTGCCCAATTAATTTGCTATTGTACATGGATAAAACTAATAGGTTCGCCTTGTTTGTCAAAATGCCTCCTTGAGCACAGTTACACTGTAATGTCTGCACAAAGGTGGTCCACATGCATCCTCAGGTAATTGTCACCGGAGAAGACTCCATATGCTAATGGTTTCTCTCTATCACTGAGAGACAAACATCCCTGCAAGACTTCTCTAAGGCACATTTATATATCGAGCTAACAATAGGCCCGGCCTCATCACAAGGTGAGCTGGAATGCTCCAAGTGCTACATCATCATTTGCAGCTCATTTGCGGCATTAACATTTTGCTGTTATCATTTGTTTCCCTGTTCCGCATTCTCCAGGGTAATAGATGTGCTGTGCCCTCAGGGTGCCTCCCACCTGCACACTCAGAGTATGTATGCCTCCAACACTAAGCCACAGATTACATGAAGGAAGGTACAGATTACAGCTGTAACTTCTTTACAAGTATCTGGTGAGGTAGATGCAGCAAAGAGGTGTGAGCAGAGAGGACAGAGTGACCTCATGATGATGCGTTCTCACCTCTTTGGCTCTGGGTCCACAGCAGCGGCTAAGGTGCTGGTAAGAGGCATCTGATTCATTACATTTCGGTGGGGAACTTCTCGCTGTCTGGTCACACAGGGTATAGAATTTTATGTTAAACTGATAACAGTGTATTAGTCTCTCTGTATACCAGCTTATAGCACAATGAAGCCAATTGAGTATTCCATTTGTGGTGGCCAGAGAGAACTAATTAGCTAAAAAGTAAAATATAAATGACGATAATATCAGTGACAACCCCATCTGTGTTTTGATAAAGCATTTGAACTGTGCACATCACTTGTATGAGCTGACGTCATTGGGTCTCCTGGTCTCCTAGTCTCCTGGATGACTGACTAGGCTGGCTTTGCAAATGATTGTTTACATCTGTACTGAGCTCCCTCTCTGTGTCAGACACTCCCCTAGGCACTCTGAGTATTAAAAATTCCCACCCAGAAGACTAAGCCTGGTAACTCTTCTGCTATGCCATGCTGCAGCAAAAGTTAAAGACCCCCAATCAACTTTGACTGTGATATCTAGGAAATGAATTGGTCACCTACAGCTTAATGGTCTGTTCCTCTCTCCCTGCCCTGAAACAGACTCAGTAGCACCCAATATAGCCCCAGTAACGTATTGCTTAAGAGTGTTGCTGATCACCCCATATGTCTGGATCATGTTCATTTCACCAGATTGTGGGCTTCTAGACAAAAACTAGCCTACAAGTCTTTTCAGTACTTTCAGTGCATGGCATAGTGTTGCATATGCATCTTGTGTGCGTAGTTTGACCAATATGTTCCAAACATGGCTGTGAAACCAAATCACTAGGTGAACTGGTTAAAAGATACAGATTTCCAGGACACATTCCATATACTCTGACTCAGACTCAGGGATGAGAGCCTGGAATCTCTATTGTTTTTAAACATCACAAGTGATTATCGAGACACTGGGCTATGGCTAGAGAACCACTGATACCTGGACAAACATTTCCCATCTCTCGCTTTCCATCATATAATTCCTGACCTGTGTTCTATTTGTAGCTAATAATTTATTCATCAAAGCTTTGATAAAGTGAAAATGGATCATTATATTAATCATAATCATAACCACCATCTTTTACATATGGGTACAGATTTGTATTCATTGGGTTTATTCCCTGGTCCTGGGCCCAGATGACAAGGCCTTGGCAAACTGATCTAATTAATTTCTTACAGTCCTTTTGGACTCTGCCCCAGTTGTACAAACAGAGCTTTTGCAGGCAGGAATAAACACCAGTTATTTACACCAAAATCTTGTGCGGTGCTAGTCTGCTCAGAAATTGTGGCAGCAGTTGGCATCTTAATTAACCTGCTTCATTGCTTTGGGAACATTCCTCACAAGAAATGTGAGGCAGCAGAAATTGCATCGGCAGAGTCTTCTCAATACTTGGGTTTACTTGGCATCACTGGTGAATAGTACTGGGTGAAAGCCCATGTCAGTTCCTCCGTGAAGCCTGGCCACTTGAGTTCCCAGTATCTGCCTCCCTCTGTATAATTCTGTAAAGCAGACTCTCAGTACCACCCATTATGGACCCAATAATGCATCACTTCTTACTGTTGCTGTTTGTTCTATGTGTTTGGAACATGTTCCTTTCATTAGTTTGTGGATTTCTAGACACAAGGACTAGCCTACAAGTCTTTTAAATTCTCTCAGTGCACAGGCAAATTATCATGATTTAAGCATGATTTCATTGTTTATATTTACTATTGTTCATTTATTTTATTAAAAGTGAACTCTTCTTTACCAATAACTTGAAATGTCCAGAAGGCCTCATTTGAAATGTACTCTATCTTTATGTTCAATCAACAGGAATTTCTGGTTATTAAACAAGAGTTTGGGGGTATAACTGTTAATTTTGCTACCTGATATTCAAGATTTGGGGTGTGAATATCACATATTCCATACCCCTCAGTCTATATCTAAATGTAACCCCAGTTCAAATCTCTCCTGCCTGAAAAATGTTGTTATAATTTATATCTGTTTGATATGTTAAGCTCAACTAAAATATAGCTTTTTCTTTTTGTCTTGTTTTAGAGAGCAGTGCTGCTCACAGTGTGATCTCTGAACCAGCAGCACCTGGGAACTTGTTACAAATGCAAATTCTCCAGCCCCACCCATACCTACTGAGTCAGACATCCAGGTGAGTCTGCTGCACTCAAAGTTTAAGGACCATTGCTCTAGAGAATAACTATTGTATCTTTGTCTATACTGAACACTATACTAAACATTTTGAGGTCAATTCCATTTTTAAATTGTCATATTAGTTGATGCTAAATGGTAATTTCTTTTTGGCCTGAAAATTGAATTCATCATCTAATTCCTGAGAATGGATCAGACCACCAACCTGCCGAGGGCCACTATGTCTGAACATAGAGCCTTCATTCACAAATATTTAAATCATGAAACAGGAAACTCAACTGGAAGTAAAATTTTTCCCTCTCACATAATGCATAGGATGGATTTTAAAAGATAATTACAGCTAGATAATGTACCCACTGAAAAAAAGTTCAATTTACCAATATTTCCACATACTTTCTCAAGAGTTCCAGAGATTTTCAGAGCTTTGCAGTGATTCACTCATTCACTCTAAATTCACACCTTTTTTCATTTGTTCTTCTCAGAGGTGTATCAACTCAATGAAAAGGTAAAATGAGGCAAGCTCAAAATTGTCAGAAAGATGAGTTTATCTGGGAATAGCAAAGGAATTGCAATTCGGGACATGCCAACTGTAGCAAGCTACAGGCAAGTCTGTTGAGGGTTTGGAGTAGGCTGTATTTATGGGCAGGGCAGGTAGAGAGTAGAGAGTTTAGTTAGTCTGTTAACATCAAAACAAATAGAGACCAGCTTTGAAAATTCCCTGAGCAGACAAAAGCAGTCTGCTACATACAAAGTTCAATTCAGCTTATTTTGTGGGACCAACCCAACCTGGGTCATTCCTTGTGCATGCCTCTGGAAACCACAAGAGAAATTTCCCAAGGTTGAAATGCAGCAACCCCTGACCAGCTCCCTATTGTCTAAGAAAATTCCAATATTATCAGTTTTCTGTAAGTCAGTCTCTCAGTCCTTAAGTTTTGTTCTCCCGAGGGCACGTGCATGGAATTTCCTATTTCATATCCTCTGTTTCTATTTTAGACTAAAATTCTTTCACAGATGCAATGTAAGGCATAACGATAGCATGAATGACCTCCTAACAAACATTCTAGAAATTGCACATCCAAAGGAGTGTCCGCACCTTCACCCTTTCAAATGGCTTCTTTGGAAGTCTGTTCCCACGTTCCCAGTGTTAAAATTCCAGCTGTCTGAGACCTAGTTTAGAAGAGGGCCTTCACCACCCCAAACACATTAGTTTAAACAACCCATCAGTGGACCAATTCTTATATTTGAGGGGCAACTTAATTTTTTAAAAAATGACCATTTGATTATAATAATCCAAGTGTGTTGAATAAGGTTAATGATGAAAGCCAGGTGACAGCACTCCAGCATTAGAGCTTTTCTTGTTCTAAATGTGACTGGTTCTGTCTTATGTTTTGAAATCTGGATCTGAAGGTCATTCTGACGTCAGTTGGGCCAGGCCTAACTGTTAATGGTGACCCTTGGGTTTCTAAGTTTGGGTACACTGGTGAAAATACACATGTATTTATTCTTTTAACAAATCTTTGCTGAGCTTCTACACTGAACTTGATGCTGAGCTACAATAGCAATCAGGATAGACTCAATACCTCTCCTGATAGAGCTTCTGTTATTTTAAGTAACACCTTTATCATTCTAATCTTCAGGTAGCCTGAGACTGCTGACATATTTTAGTGATTAATGGTGAAATTGTAATTGTGCAATTGTTGTCATCCCTCTTTAAGTTTCAAAAAAATAGTTATACCTCAGCCCCTTTTGTACCAAGTCATTACATACAGGTAGATTCAAGCAAGTTGTCATTCTCAGCCTAGATGTCAAAGTAGTGAACAAGGATAGCAAGGTCCTTGCACACCCAGGTATCGTGCTAAACAATATTATGCTTAGCTTCCTAAATTGAAACATAATCAAAAGGGATAAATATAAACAACACCAATATTATCTAAATGCATTGGATATTTTAATTAATTTAATCCTCATGATAACCCAAGGAGATGTGTGCTATTATGATACTATTTTACAGATGGGGAAAGTGAGACATAGAGAGATGGGGAAACTTGAGCTGAGGTCACATAACTAGATGGGGCGGAGCCAGGCTTCGAAACCAAGAAGTCTGACTCCAAAGTCAGTGCTCCTACTGATTACTCTCTATTTCCTTAATGAAATGACAATTAATGTAGTATGAACATAAATAAAACATTCATAAGTAAAAGAGCTTGTATTACTGTATGCGCAGTTAAACTAGGAAAAATCCCTCCTCACTCAGGAGACTGGCATCAGCATTTGACATTCTATGGGCCAAGGAGACCTAGGTCTGTCTACATGTTTGATTTTATTACCCCCTTCCCACTGATGGGTTCTCTTCAACTGCTTTAAAATGTAACTCCCATGTCCCTGAATCCTTGTTTTCCTGGTAAATTAGCTGTCACACCTTTGAGCCCAATGTCTCTGTTTGAATTTGTTTTCTTGTTTGGGATCTTTAAAGCAAGTCTTCTGCTTACTCTGCTTTCCACTTGATACTACCCACCTCATACACTATCCGGGACTGTGCCCTTTTCTTTCATTCTACTACTTTTTCCATTTGAATTCAGTCTATCAGGAGCTATATTTTCACCTCTCAGATAATCTCAACCTTCTGAAAGAAAAGGCTTGTTCACTGGGAGTTGTATTAGTAAGATCAGCCTCCTAAGAAACAAATTCTCAATGTCTATTGTCTCTGAATCCTGGAAACAGGAAAAGCGGGTTTCTTCACAAATTATCTCAAATTCCTAATCAAGAGCAAACAGAGGTAGCACAATAACCTCAACCTTTTCTAGCCTATTAATATTCATGAATTCAATCCAATGCAATATTTTATCATATTGTATGTGCAACTGTACAATATTACCATGGGAACTATCTAGCAGAGATCTTCATGGCTCGCTCCTTTATTTTCATCAGCTCTCTGTTCAAATGTTACTTATTCAGAGAAGACTTCCTTGTATAAAAATAAGGCACACCCCTCTCCAGTAACTGTCTAGACTCCCTCATCCTGTTTCTTTTTTTTTTTTCATAGAATCGCTCATCATTTGAATGTTTTTGTTTATTTATCACACGTCTTCAGCTCCTTGCAGACAGGGAATTTGTCCATTTCATTTAGTTCTCCAGTGTCTAGAAAAATGCTTGGAACAATAGTTGGTCAACAGACATTTATTTTAAAATAAAGAAGATACTGCTCTAATCGTCAAGAAGGTTAAAAATCTCAACAAAATTAAGCTTTAAAACATATTTGCTGAGTGTTTATGTTCCTAAAATTCATTTGCTGAGCATTTAAGAGGTAGAAATATGAAAAATTTATTTATACTTTAAGTCAATTTATACTAATTTATCAATTAAACCACTTGAGTAATGTAACTTCTGTGAATCCTTCCCTATACTCACTAATTAGATTTTCTCTCTCCTTTGTCTGTCCTCTCACAATACCTAATTTGAAACTTTGTCATAGCTCTCACGACCCCTTTGTGGTAGGATGAGGGTCCAGAACTAAGTCTAGCCAATGAATTGTGAGCTGAAATAAGGTATGTGTCCCTTCTGGCTCTGAGCACTCAATTGCTAAGGCAAGTGAAAAGCCCTTTCCTTTCCCCTGGCACAGCAATAACCAATATTCAAGATGATCACAGCTCCATCCACCTGGATTTCAGAAAGCAATGTGGGGAAGAAACCAGTGACCCAAAATGGGTAAGTGGCATGAAAAAGAAATGTTTTGTTGTTTAAACCAAAAATCAGCAAACTATAACCCATGGGCCAAGTCAGGTCAGTTGCATGCTTTTGTAAATAAAATTTTGTTGGAACACGGCCATGTCCATTTATATATTGTGTATGAGTGCTTTCATGCTACATGGGCAGAGTTGAATAGTTTTGACAGGATTGTATATGGTCTGCAAAACAGGCAATATTTACTAGCTAGCCCTTTACAGCGGAGCAAGGATTAGGGTGAGGCACGTAGGGTGCAAAATTTAAGGAGGCGCTCACTATCAGGGTCACGCACATACTAACTCTGCTCTTGTACTTGGTAAATGGAATTGTCAATTTCAAAGCAATATTTAGATTCAGAAATGAATAATGAATTGTACATACCATGTTTAAATTTTGTATACATCATAAGAACAAATCATATGGCAAAAATATTATATTTTAATTTCAATACAAAATTCACTATGACTTATACCAGGATTTTCACTATGAGTTAAAGCAATATTTAAGTCCATAGAGTAATGTAAAAATCAGTATTACACTTCATGCACATTATATGTAAACTACCTTAAAACAACTTTAAAATAGAAATTATCCAATACTGTAAAGTGTTCCTTTTTCCATCATGTTTAACTGTCAAGGATATTGTGTTAATCCTTGACTACTTCTAAAACTACAGATTAGAACATGAAGAGAAGTAAGAAAATGGACACTTGGCACTCCTGGAAAATGATGGTTTATTATTCAAGAATTTATTGCATTCATGCTGAAAGATTTGACAAATTAATGTCTTTTACTTACCACCTCTGCTCAAAATCCTTCCTGCATGCCAAAACAGAATCTATGACACCAGCCACATCACAACCAATAAACCTTCAACTATTCCTTCGTAGTCACCTTTTGTTTTGAAGATACGGTGCAAGAGATGAGGAGAAAATTTGCCACCGGGCTTGAACAGTGATAGTCAACGAAGAGTTGTTTAGAATTATGGGTGTTGCTAGATCTTGAATGATAGCAGTAACAAAGTATTTTTAAAATGTTGTATTTTGTGGTTATTTGCGGAGCTCTCTTAATTACAGGGCACTGGGCATGTGCCCCTTTTGCCTGAGTTTAAGGATGTACTGGAAGAAGGGTGTGGTGTGAGCCCAGATCACTGAGGCTCACCAGTAGGAAAGGCTGGGCACCCACCAAGTAGCCAGAAGGAGCTGGACCCCTAGACAAGGACCCAAAGTCAGATAAAAGGCCTATTTCCCTGTTCAATAGACCTTGTCCCAGAAGGGTCTGGAAATGGCCCTCGCGTAGCCAGATGGACAGCATTCACTCACCATTCCAGACCTAGCTCTCTCCTGGGTTCTGTGCTCACGTGCAGTGGTGTCCTTCAAGACTCCACAGTGGAATGTAAATTGGTGCAGCCACTATAGAGAACAGTATGCAGGTTCTTTAAGAAACTAAAAATAGAGCTACCATATGATCCAGCAATCCCACTCCTGGGCATATATCTGGAAAAGATGAAAACTAATTCCCAAAGATACATGCACCCCAACGTTCATAGTAGCACTATTTATAACAGCCAAGACATGGAAGCAACATAAGTATCCACTGACAGATGAATGGATAAAAACGATGTGGTATGTACACACACACACACACACACACACACACACACACACACACACACACGAACACACTGGAATATTATTCAGTCATTAAAAAAATGAAATGAAATAATGCCATTTGCAGCAACATGAATAGACCTAGAGATCATCATACTAAGTGAAGTAAGTCAAAGACAAATATCATATGATATTACTTACATGTGGAATCTAAAAAAATGATAGAAATTAACTTAGTTACAAAACAGAAACTGACTCATAGACATAAAAAACAAACTTATGGTTACCAAAGGGGAAAGGGGAAAAGGGATAAATTAGAAGTTTGGGATTAACAGATACACACTACTATATATAAAATAGATAAACAACAAGGTCCTGCTGTATAGCACAGGGAACTATATTTGACATCTTGTCATAACCTATAACGGCAAAGAATCTGACAAAGTATATAATATATATATATTAATCATTTTGCTGTGTTAGTTTCAAGTACACAGCATTGTAAATCAACTGTATTTCAATTAAAAAAAGACTCCACAATGGAAAGCCCTCTTTGCCTCTGCTTTCTGCCCTTGTTCCTAAGTCTGACTACGCTCCTCCTTTTGCCCTGCCTCTGAAAAGGGGAGACATACTTTCATTCATTCATTCACTCATTCAATTTACTTGTTTTAGACAACAAGGACTTTTTTAGTCTGTGCCTTTCATGTGGAAGGCTTAGATGAAGGTATTGAAAGGGAAAGAACATGGACAAATGTCATTTCTCTCTCTAGGGAGGACGAAGAGGAAGGAGCGGGGAACAGACATTTCCTGAGCATATATTTTGCTGCTGCATCGCGCTGTTTTAGTTGAATCCTCAGAGCAGCCCTGTCATCTTATACGTAAGGGAAATGAGAATCAAAGAGGTCAACACAGCTAATAAATACTAAGTCTTATGCCTGGACTTGAGATTTCTGACTCAAAGGTTATTTTTATTACATCATGTTTCTCGTTTATTAAAAGATAAAAAAAGGACACATATGCAAATACCGTAATAAAAATCTACCTGTGAGTGTTGCGGGGTTTAGGAAAGAAAAAGGCATGTCTGCCTCATGGCAAATAATGGGAACAATCTGGGACCAAGCACTGGGTCTTAGTTCATCTTCTTAAGTGGGGAGCAAATCGTTATTCCACGTGTGATGTAGAAATGAATTCAATGCCAAAGGGCCCAAAGAAAAAGTAAATGGGCCGGAAGAAACACTGGAGACAGAAAGAGCTCTGGGGCTTGATGTCTTGGGGCTCAGCAAGCAGAGAATGGACAAACATACAGAAGAAAATACCCAAGCTGGGCCCCAGGAGACAAACTATGTAGGTTAATGTCTCTCTCCACTCTCATTCTGTGGTTTCAGTGGTGGAAAATCTGCAAAAGGCCCTTATACCCCTCCTTGCTTTTGGATGGAAGAAATCTCTTCAGGCACATGTCAGTTTATAAATAAGACCTCCCGTACTGAAAGAGCATAGAGCAGGGGGGTTATCCTGCTGAGCAACTGTTGATGAAGCTGCTTGCCAGGAGGGTGACCTGGGGAGCCATGGGCAGGGTTAATTACAGAACAGTCAACTGTGCGCTTCTGTCAATCACCTGGGCAAGTTTGGAGAGCAGTTGTCTGGAGGTACAGGCAGGCAATCCCACTGAGAGCCGCTCTCCCAGGCCAGGCAGAATGCAGCCCTTGATCTAGAATTCTAGACAACAGAACCGGCTTCCCTGTCCAGCCACCCTTTGCGTCAGCTGGCTAGGGAAGCCACATTGCAGCTGGATTCAGTCTCAGTTCTGGAATCCCCTGCTCAGTGTCATCTTTCTGCCCCTCCTTCCATTTTTCTGTCCTGTATTTTAGTTAAGTGTACACAGTTCAGGAGCCCCTACTATCTATTGAATCTGTGGGGGAGAAGAAGTACAAATTCTGTGTCCTCTTCTCTATTTCCCTGTGTGAAGCCTAGCACATGGCACATGGTAGACATTGAAGAATCGATTACTGAATGAATGAATGAACTGCAGTGTAGCCATCCTATTTTTCATAAAACTCAATCTTGTGGTACTTTCAAGGGTTACATTGTGGGGACTGTTGATACCTCATTATTTCAACATGAAGAAAACAGTGGATAAAAACCCTGTTATCAATACTGTGCTTGAACATACAGACGAATTTCCCCAAAACTCAATAGCTTCCTCTCCCCTCTTCCTTTCAGAACAGGGTCCTTTGTCTAGTCCTCTATTATATGGGACTGCATGTGCCTCTCATTATTCTCCAGACCTTATCTGTCCAGGTCCCACTCCTGAGTCCAGGGGTAGCCAAGTAAACACAGTACCCAGTGTGGTACTCACGGTAAATGGATTCAAGACTCCAGGTATCCATGACTGGAACAAAGTAGAGGGAGACAAAGTTCCAGCTGGGAATGAAATGTTGAGTCTAATTCAAAGGCAACATGTAGACATAGAAAAAAGAAGAGAGAGTTGGCATCTGAGAGTGTCAAGTGCAGATAGAGCTATATGCTAAGAACAAGTCAAATAGAGCAGTTCTAGAACTTTGTCATGGTCAGCAAGGATGAGCCAGACTAGCCCCTGTTCAGAGCACACCTAGCAGATTTGAGGATGCTGATTAGGAATTTAGACCCAGATGAGTAGCATCTTTAAATCTGCCTGTGATAGAGGCCTAGCTGACACTCACTCACTCTGCTCTTTTCTGCCCTGCCCCCAGACTATGATGGAACCTCTGAATTGCCCCTTCAACTCCTGTGCTTAAAATATTCACTGAGCACTTGCTAAATTCTGATACTCTCTTGCAGTGGGAACACAGCAATGACCATGGCAGATGCAGTCTCTGATCTCTCAGATTCCATGGGATCCATGAACACTTGGGCTCGTCTCACAGGCCTAAAGCACTGACCCAGCATGACATCAGTCCATAAAGCTGTCTGTATCCATTTTATTCCCAGAGTTTCCCATCCAAAATTGGAGCAGGAATCTGACTCCCCAGTTCCCCCTCCATGAACTCAGCCCCTTCACTCTTTAAGGTTTTCCTGCCAACCAATCCTGTAAAATGCGACAGTTATTATTCTTGGCTTATCAGTTTCAAACACCCCTCTTTAGATGATATTTTATTGGAGTTTTACCTCTATATTAGATGCCTGTTTGGGACTTTATCATATGCCCTTCATTCCTTCAGACAGCTCCACCTTCTCCGTTTGAAGTTTTGGAAGGTCAAATTTTGTTCTCCTTCAAGGAGGCCAAGTACAAACCCTGGTGTCTCAGGGGGTAGTGTGTCCTCCCCTTCCCACCCTGTCCATTACTCCCTCCCCTCTCTTCTCCTCTCTGCTGGGTAGACCAGCTGAGCTCACTTCATCTCCTTTCTTCCGGACTCCACCCAGCTCTTGAGTAAATGAACAAAAATCAAAGAAGGTCATCTCTCAATGGTTTATAAGCCAAGTCACTGAGAACTTCCAAAAGATTCCACTATTTTCTACTCCTCTGGGAAACATGTAAGGTCCTTTATTTCTTGAAACACATCTGGTGTTTGCACCTTCCCTGTCAGTTTCTCTGTGGGGCCTGAAGGAGGCAGCTACTCAACAAACCCATTGCTCCGGCGTGACCTTTACCCAGAATCTCCTCCTTGCTGTTCTCAGTCTCTAACCTACTGATGAAACTTTACATGAATGATAATTATTTAAATGCCCATCTCTCATGTTAGACTAAGAATTGTGTTTCCAGGTCTGTCAGGAATTGAATAGTGTCTCTCCCCTACCCCCGATAAAAAATTCCTCCCACGTGGAATCTCAGAATGTATCCTTCTTTGGAAATAAAGGCTGTGCAGATATAATTAGTTAAGATGAGGCATCTGGATTAGGTGGACCCTAAATCTAAACACTGGTGTTTTTATTAAGAGGAAGAAGAGAGTGACTCAGACACAGTAACACAGAAGACACACACACACAGGGAGGAATGCCTCGTAAAGACAGAGGCAGAGACTGGAGTGACAGAGCTACAGCCCAGGATCACCAAGGATGGCCAGCAACTGCCAGAAGCTGGGAGAAAGACATCAAACAGATTCTCCCTCAGAGGCTCTAGGAGGAATCAACACTGTCAATGCCTTGATTGTAGACCTCCAGCCTCCAAGAAATATGAGAGAATAAATTTTTGTTGTTTTAAGCCACATAGTTTGTAGTAACTTGTTACAGTAGCCCTAGGAAATGAATACAATATCTAATTCCTAGTATCTAATAATGCTGGTGGGATCCACCATTTATGAGCAGTGTGACTTTGGACAGATCACATTATCCCCAACGCTAAAACAGGGATGGTAATGATGGCTCTCTCCAGAACGGCTGTGAGCACCAAATGTGGTGAAGTTATTTTAAAAAATGCTTTATAATCTGAAATGGATACCATAAATATTAGCGGTTGGAATTATACTTATGATTTCAGTTATATTATCAGGAAAGGAGGAGGGAGGGAAGGAGGGAAGTTGAGTGAAAGCAAGGACATGGAGGGGAATAAAGAAGCCAACTAATTTATTAATTCTAAGGTACAACTGTTTCTGTTAATCCCTTGAATCTTTTTATTATTTTAGAAGTTTATGACTTTCTTCATTCCAGATAATTAATTTTAGTTTCAAGACATTTAGAAAGGGAGCCAACCAAACACTGGATTAGATTTGACTTTTTAGTGTCAACGAGATAAAAATTAAGAGCCAATGTCTAGTGAATAATTTCTAGGCGCTAAAATCCTACTCAGCGTTTTGCCTGCACCATCTCATTTAATTCTCACAGCTCTCTAAGGTATGGACCATATATTCCATTACAAATGAGGAAAACAAAGGTTCCAAGGGACTTCACCATCTGCCCAAACTCACAGGGTCAACCCATTCTGTCTGATTTCCGACCCTGTGTGCTGAACCCCAAGCCAGTCCTACTTTGGTCTCACAACCAGAAAAGCCAGGAAATACACCTGCCCGCTGCCAGGATCACTCCCAGCTGTGACACTTACACAACCCATTTTATGGCCTCCCTGTGAGGATTCATGCCTTTCCCCAAACTCCCAAGTTCAATGGCAGGTGCATCAGTGTCCGCTCACTAATGTGTACTTCAAGGCTGTTATTAACCCGCTGGAATCTGAGCTGCCACCTCCTACTTGGGCAATTTTCCAACCATTTAGTGGCATAATCATCAGAGACAAGGATGTAAACATTTCCTCCCCGCAGCCTGGGAAGAGGGCCAGAGGACTCAACCTTGGTGAATTCCCTGTGGGAAGCTGCTCCTTGAGTAACTGTAGAATTGGGCTTATCCGGTGACAAATTTGGAGAGGCTGAAATGATTTCTTGCCCCTCGGCCGACTTCCCTATTTTATCAATAGAACCTGTATTTAAAGTCGACACAGATTCAGCAATAAAGAGAAGCAAAACACGGTACACATTATAACATGGATGACCTCAAAAACATTATGCTAAATGAAAGAAACCAGACAAAAAAGGCCATGTATTATATAAATCCATTTATATGAAATTCCCAGAAAAGCAAATCTATAGAGACAGAAAGTATATTAGTGGTTGTCTGGGGCTGGGGGTGAAAAATGTAAACCACAAACAGGTATAAGGGATCTTAATGGGTTAATGAAAATGTCCTAAAACTGGATTATGTTGATAGTAGCACAACTTAATATATTTACTAAAAATCTTTGAATCATACACTTAAAAGAAGTAAATTTTATGGTATGCAAATTATACCTCAATAAATGTGTCTTTTAAAAAAGCCAACTCAGGCTTTCTAAAATTCCTAAGTTGCTTGCTAACTGGAAATTCTAGAAAAAGAGCTCAGATAGCAAGCAATAAATATATATTCCAATATCCAAAAGGGGGTTTCTGATTTGGGAAACCTTGCTAATATAACAGAATTTTCTTCCAACTCTGGAAATGGTAAAAGAAGTATCTTCCATTTTACCCCACTGCATGATTCATCTGCTCCCTGACAATAAGACATTGACTTTTCCTTGGAATTACATGGGAATCTAGTTGTTTGTAGTTCAAACTCTATCACTAATTAGGTAAAAACTCTGGATAAGTTATTTTATCCCTCTGGACCTCATACTCTTCATCCTCCAGCAGGAGGTTGGTCTATATTGTTAATTCTAAGATTCCTTCCAGTTCAGACATTGTATTATAATATTCACTACATGCCAGACACCATGTTATGTAACATCTATGCTCATTTATTCTTCTCAACAACCTGAAGGAGGAAGAATTATTAATCCCATCTTACTGATGAAGAGACTGAGCCACGTGGATGCATTTCTTACCCAAGATTACACAACTAGTAAATGGCAAAGCCAAGATTCAAGCTCTAAACCACAATGCTTCCCAATTCCCTTCCAGTCTCAAAACAGACAATGACACTGTGTCATTAGATCCCCAGAGTAGGGGAGACTAAGAATGCTCTCTTTAAAATGCCATATGCCTGTCACATAGGCAAAAAATACAAATAATGCCTCTGAGAAGATACACACACTGCACTAAATACTATACAATGTTTCATAGGCAAATTAGAATGCAAATGCAACAGTACCCTAGATCAAGAATCCAGAATCTAGGTGTAAAGTTGAAGTCCTACTAAAATGAGTTATCACCTCACACCAGTCAGAATGGCCATCATCAGAAAGTCTATAAATAATAAATGCTGGAGAGGGTGTGGAGAAAAACGAACCCTCCTACACTGTTGGTGGGAATGTAAATTGGTGCAACAACTATGGAGAAGACTATGGAGGTTCCTTAAAAAACTAAAAATAGAGTTACCCTATGATCCAGCAATCCCACTCCTGGGCATATATCCAGAGAAAGCTCTAATTCGAAAAGATACATGCACCCCAATGTTCATAGCAGCACTATTTACAATAGCCAGGACATGGAAGCAACCTAAGTGTCCAGCGACAGATGAATGGATAAAGAAGATGTGGTACATATATACAATGGAATATTACTCAGCCATAAAAAGGAGTGAAATAATGCCATTTCCAGCAACACGGATAGACCTAGAGATGAACACACTAAGTGAAGTAAGTCAGACAGAAAAAGACAAATTTCATGTGATATTGCTTATATGTGGAATCTAAAAAAAAATGATATGGAGCTTCCCTGGTAGCGCAGTGGTTAGGAATCCTCCTGCCAATGCAGAGGACACAGGTTCGAGCTCTGGTCTTGGAAGATCCCACATGCTGCGGAGCAAATAAGTCTGTGTACCACAACTACTGAGCCTGTGCTCTAGAGTCTGTGAACCACAATTACTGAGCCCACAAGCCACAACTACCAAAGCCCATGCACCTAGAGCCCATGCTCTGCAACAACAGAAGCCACTGCAATGAGAAGCCTGTGCACTGCAACGAAGCATAGCCTCTGCTTGCCACAACTAGAGAGAGCCCACGCATAGCAGCGGAGACATAACACAGCCTAATAAAATAAAATTAATTAATTTTTTAAAATGATACAAATTAACTTATTTACAAAATAGAAAAAGACTCACAGACTGACTTAGAAAACAAACTTATTGTTACCCAAGGGGAAGGGGTGGGGAGGGATAAATTATGAGTTTGGGATTAAAATATATACACTACTGTATATAAAATAGATAGCCAACAAAGATCTACTGTATAGCACAGGGAACTATACTCAATATTTTGTAATAACCTATAAGGGAAAATAATCTGAAAAAAAAACTATATATGTATATGTATGTGTATGACTGAATGACTTTACACCTGAAACTAACACAACATTGTAAATCAACTATATTTCAATAAATTAAAAAAAATAAAGTTGAAGTCCTATGATTAAATATGCACATGTAAATATGAATATAAACATATGCATGTATGTATGTAATATATATTTATAGGCGTGTATAGCTAAAATTTGGGAATATAAGGCAATAAAGAGTTTTCCTTTATTTCCTATAAGGTACAAAAGTTTGTTTGGAGGATACAAATTGTCTGGCAAAATGTAAGAATTTTAAAGCTCTTCAGTTGATTTATTATGGACAGCCAGCAGGATTTTTTCACTCGTAATTGTACTGGAAAGAAATGTGGCCTCATAACTGTAGCTATGAAGTCCAAAAGAGGTATTTCTATCTCGTAAATGCTGAGTCACTCTGGTGCCTTATTTAAGGAAATTTTCTCTAGGGGTTTTCTAAGAGCATCATAGTTATCACACTGGTAAGACCTCTCATATGCCAGCCCTGCACCTGCCATGACCACCAATACAATTGTGACCACTAACCACCATCATCACAACCACTCCACAACGCTTACCCCACAAACTACTCCAATCCATCCGGTGCCACTGTCTACTTCTGACCAGAGCCCCTGTGTTTCTTTGATGAGAAGTGGTTCTTGTTGCCCTCTACCAGTCCCTGGATTTTTCAGGATAAATCCCAGTGGGCTACTGGGCTTTCAGTCACATGCAGGCTCAGTCCTTGAACCAATCAACATAAGCCAGATCAATCAACCCACTAGTAATTTGGATCTGGAAATAGTCAAGGAGGTGGTTAGTTATTATGAGCCATTCCGTGCTGGAAAGGTCCTGTGGATACCGGTGAGGACATGATCCTGTGGCTGGCTCATTTCACAAGGGGGTGTGTCCAGACTGCCTACCTGGCCTTTTTCCTGAGCAATGGGTTCTCTTCATCTTTTAGGAAGTTCAGTGATAAGAGGGGCAGCCAGTATTTCAGGCACAGACTCACTCTAGTCTTGACAATTTAAAGACAATCTACTCAGCTTTTCTGCCAATATCCTCTTTGAAGTTTCCACAAGTTTCCTTCCACTAAAAGTTTCCTCTTTTAGTTTCCTCTGAAGCTAAGGTCAGAATCTTTTGATTTGGGGCCAAATTCTCATATCCCACATTATTTCCTCTACACTAGATCTTCGAACTCTTGAGATCTAACCCTCAAATTGTGAGCCAGGTTTGGCATGATTTGGATTTTACCCTTTCCTAACTGTATGACCTTGGACAAGTTAATTATATACCCTTTGAGACTCCCATTTCCTATCAAATGGAGATCCAACAGGGCTACTGAGAGGAGTAAATAAGAGAATGTGTGTAACGCCCCCCAAGTTCATAATGCATACTCAGTAAAAGCCTGTGTCCCTCTTTCTCTGCTCTTTGGATTATACAGAGTCTGAGAACAAGTAGTGAGTACTCTCTGGTGTGTTTTCCCTCAATTCCTTATGACAGTCTAAAGAAGAAACAGATAAGTAATAGCAAAAGCATATTTGCTGAAGGAATATATAGCACAGTGCCATGAAATGCAGCAAACTTAGCCTCTGTGAACCCAAAAGGACAATCTTAATTAAACTCCCAAGACACAAAGCAGCCATGTTGAAAGCTTTTATAAAGACATTTAGCATCCGTGTCCGTTACCTGATTGTCATAGTACAGCTGTCACTCGTATTATATACTATGGGGCAAGTGGCACGTCAAGAGCAGTAAAATAATTTTTACACTGTTCACAACTGTGGCCTGGTTCCCTGAATATTATAGAGATGCTTTGGATTGCCTAGTATGTTTTAGTTAATTCTGGGGGGGGCTTAAGTTAGCATATACTGATTTATGGTGCTTGCAGTTAAGAAACCTGATCGATACAGGAAATAAGGCCTCAGAGAAAAGGGAAAATACAGCCTCAGGGAAATGATGATTTGTGAATCAGACAGCTCATGATACGCAGTGCAGAAATCGAAGTTATCTCCTGTGGTCACTTGGAATGATATGTCCACTGAAGGCAAGGCTTAGGCAGAACCCTCTGGCCTCTATTTTTTTTAAAATGAAGAACTTCAGAAATTCCAGGTTTGTAGAATTGAGGGGTATGCTCCTAACAGTATTGGACAACTTAAAGAAATAGCATGACAAGTGCAAAATACTAAATTCTTGGCTTAAGGCACAGGCCAAAAAAATCAGGAACTCTCTATGGATGTACTAAAATAATTTCTTATCTCTTATAGCTGCAGGGTTAAGATAGCTGAAAAATCACTCAGGGTTTGATCCTGCAGGTTAGTGAAAAATGTCAGATGAATTCATCAGGTCTCTTTAGGGAAGTTAAAATAGTAAGAAGGAAGCAAATATAGAGAATTTGGGATAGGGGAATATGGGAAGATATAGATGGAAAAATACCCTGACACTCCACACCTACCATGACTCCCCTGGCAGGAGACCTTTTCCCCTGCCATTTCAGTGGTTTTTTCCTTGCTTGAAGACCCTGTACTGACCCAGGTTGTAGCATCTGTCTTACAGAAGTGATGCAATTCTCATCAGGCTCTACTCAAATGCCCCATAAGAGCTCCAAACAACTAGGATGACTCAGAGATATGACAAAAATCAGACCCTGGAGGAAAGGTTTATTCAAAGAAACTTCTAGAATATTGATAATTTAAAATCTGGAGAACATGTATAAGAAGAGGTTCTGAGGACACTAGAGAAAGGAGTAGAAAGTTGATTTGAAATGGGGTGAATGCATCAATATTGGTGCAGTTATCAGACACTGGATTCAATGTGTTGGCATAAACAACCGGGAGTGCCTCTAATTATTTGCTCAGTTGGTTGACCAAAACCTGGATTCAGTAGTAGCCCAGGGTAAATGAAGTTGAGATGCCATAAATTCCTTAACATACAATGTACAAAAAGAATGCAGAATCAGAGAGATAGAAATGTTGGAGTGAATTTATTCTGTGTAAGCCACTCATCTCTTACATTCCCTAAGAGGGAATGCCATATTTCCTATATGCTGGGAAAAGTCATCACAACTAATGTTGGTGTCCTTATTTCAGAGGAAATGCTAGCTCCTAACATAGGAGCACCTCAATATATAAGGCAAATGCTAACAGCCATAAAAGGGGAAATTGACAGTAACACAATAATAATGGGAGACTTTAACACCCCACTTACACCAATGGGCAGATCATCCAGACAGAAAATTAATAAGGAAACACAAGCCTTAAATGAGGCAGTAGACCAAATAGACTGAATTGACATTTTTAGGACATTCCATCCGAAAACAGCAGAATACACTTTCTTCTTAAGTGCACATGGAACATTCTCCGGGATAGATGACATCTTGGGTTACAAATTAAGCTTTGGTAAATTTAAGAAGATTGAAATCATATCAAGCATCTTTTCCAACTACAACGCTATGAGATTAGAAATCAATTACAGGAAGAAAAACCCTAAGAAAACACAGAGGAAATGCTAGGATCCCTGTGTGGCGATGGCCAAGTACCATCACTTTTCTTCTAAAGGCAAGATAGGTTGGATAATGTAATGGGTGGCAGAACCTGAGAAGTAACCATAGGTTCCATAGGTGATTTCCCATGGAAAAGACAGAAGGTGTACCACGCTTCACTATTTTTCAGGGTTATGTCAGCTATCTGGTTCTGGCCACACTTTAGTTTATGGGGGTCCTGGTCATCTTTCCATCCCTACAGGACATCAGGTTTGTCCAATAAAATGATAAGTTCACGCTGAGACATGCTAAGTAAACTGGAGTTAACAGTTCCTAAGTGACTTGGTACAATACCTACATGCCAGCAGGTAGGAGATGATTCAATAAAAATACAGTGGCCTGACATTTCAGCAGACTCTCTTGGGGAATGATCTGGTTGATGTCAAGAAATACACCCTAAAGAGAAAGACAAGTAACTCCCTGCCCACTCTACAATTGTAATACGTCTATTTGTATTATGATGGCAAAATTTAACACATCTGGACATGTTGTTCTGACCCATGTACCAGATGATAAAAAAGTTGACAACTTTGTGCTCTGGAACAGTGATTTTCAAACCTTAGCACACATCAGAATCACCTGGAGAGTTTGCTTAAACAGATTTCTGGTTTAAAATTTTCTGATGCTCCCGACTCATAGGGTTTCTGTTTCAGTAGGTCTGGAGTGTGGCTCAAAAATTTGCATTTCTGAAAGTTTTCATGTGATATTGACACTGCTGGTCCAGGGATCAGAGTTTGGGAACCAATGTTATAAAAGAAAAAAAGGTTCTTCAGTTTGTTCAGTCTCTAATGTAAGTATCTTTGCTACTTCTGATATAACACAGGGGTCCCCAACCCCTGGGTCACGGATATGTACTGGTCCATGGCCTGTTAGAAACCAGGCCGCACAGCAGGAGGTGAGTGGCAGGCGAGTGAGCAAAGCTTCATCTGTATTTACAGCCACTCCCCATGGCTCACATTACCACCTGAGCTCCACCTCCTGTTAGATCAGCGGCGGCAGTAGACTCTCATAAGAGCGCGAACCCTACTGTGAACTGTATATGTGAGAGATCTAGGTTGCACTCTCCTTATGAGAATCTAATGCGTGATGATCTGAGATGGAGCTGAGGTGGTGAGGCTAATGCTGGGAGCGGCTGCAAACATAGATTATCATTAGCAGAGAGGTCTGACCGCACAGAGACCATAATAAATCAATTGCTTGCGGACTTACATCAAAACCCTATCAGTGAGTGGCTAGTGAAAACAAGCTCAGGGCTCCCACTGATTCTGCATTATGGTGAGCTGTATAATTATTTCATTATATATTACAATGTAATAATAATAGGAATAAAGTGCACAATAAATGTAATGCACTTGAGTCATCCCGAAATCATCCCCCACCCTATCCGTGGAGAAATTGTCTTCCATGAAACTGGCCGCTGGTGCCAAAAAGGTTGGGGACTGCTGATCTAACAGATCCAGTGATATTAAAAAAAAAAATTGTGGCAAGTTAGAATGCTGTATATAACCTGTTGCAAGCCACAAATGGAGAATCAAAAAGGTGATTCCTAGAGTTTGGAGGTAAAACCATGTCTTCTTCAGCATTTACCATTGTTCTGTCATTGAAAGACAGCTCTTGGACCATGGTAATAACTGTGTACTTGACAAAAATAAACAAGGCCAGACAAGTTAAGTAACTTCATTTAAGTTAATAAGGAATAGAGTCAGGGCTTAATACCAAGCCTATACCCTCATCAGTACCATCCCCTGCCCCCGCTAGGATTTTGCTGGGGCAAAATGCTGGGGTTGGCTTATACTTATGGTTGTAGTAAGATAACTGGTTCATATAGATATATTTGACCGTAAAATCTTTTAAACTTTGAATAATTGCAAAGGGTTTATATCCTTGAAGCCAGATAAGAGTTTTAGCTCAGGCTCATGTTTGGGCTTTACTTTCCTTACCTGTAAAATAAAAAGTCAAATTTAATAATTGCACATGTCCTAGCTCTAAATTTTTGTGAGTATACTTCTCAGGTCTTTCATATATTCTATACCTTCACCCAATCAAAAAAAATCTTATATTCCCTATCAATATTGGCAATATTTCTAAATCTATGAAAGCACTTTACATTTCATTCTTGCTGTGCCATATTCAATAAGAGTGACAAACTATAAAATGAAAAAACAAAAGGAAGCTATTTTTCCTGTAGTTTTCAACTGCATTAATTACCTTTCTCTAAAAGCTCCAGTGAGGTTTTCTGTATTTGAATTTAAGATAATTTATACTTCTTTTCCCATAGACTTCATATTTTAGTGCACTAAATCCATTACATTCTCTAGACTGCCACAAAAGTCCTTCCCCACAAAATGAGCTAAACTTAATGCAACAATGACACATTCTATTGAATGGGCTGTAAATAGTTCTGAAGTATTAACAAGAGCCTCAGATGTCTTGACTCAATAAGACTCAAGACAAATTCAGATGGTGACATTTTCCTCTGTAATTCTTTTATTTCTGTACCCATTTAAGTGATTTCCAGAGCCTGCTAAATGTCATCTAAGTAAGCTTGAGAGACTATTTTGAAGGGATTTTTAAAATGCAATTATACCTCTATTTGACAACACCATCTGCTGCCAGCATCTCACTTTGTTGGCTTCTGGTTCTGTTAACTCCTTCGTCACTGCAGTTATCTGAGTACTGACACCTCTTTTCAACACAAACCAATGCAACTGTCAAATAGTTAGGGACATATATGCCCTTAGAGGGGTCAACATTATCATGGAGCTCCATAATACCAACTAATAGAAAGCTTAGTATTTCTGCATCTAGTATAAGAAGATGCTAAATTAGATACCTGTTATTTAGTAATTGTGACATGATTTTACTTCTGCATTATCTCGGGAGGTTGACATATTAGTTTAAGCAGGCCTAAGTGAAATACTATTCATCTCTGCAAGAGAACTACTAATAAAAATTTCTCTCGCTTGCGTCTCTGATATTAAGTGTAGCAGACTACCAGTGTCACCATCACAATGAAGAGAGTAAATTCTCACTTCACAAAGGAGAAACAGTACCCAAAGTTCTGTTTGCCCCAAATATCTCTCCAGGACAAGGGATTTCTGAGTCTTCATCCAATCACAGGGGAGGTGCTAGGGCTTAAAAATCAGAATGTTAAATAGCACAGACCTGTGCTGGAGGCACTGTCTCTTAAGTAGTCCTTATTAACAACTTCACACCCTTTAAGTAAAAATATTTGTGAAATACCATAATTCCTCATGGACAGTTTCAGGAATGAAGATTATCTTTTAGAGAAAGTTTGAGATTATATACTGTGAGATGAATATTGAGACAACATGACTTTGGGGTTTAGTAGCAGGCTTAATTCCACAAGAAACTAACTCACATGCTTTGAAAAGCTGTAGGTAGAAGTATGGCTTCACCAAGGAAGTTTAAGCTGCTCTAAAACGGATCTCAGCCCCTAAGGCGCCTTAACTTGTTGTATATAACCAAGTAACTGCCTTGGCACAAATGATGGGCCAAGTCTACATCACTGAGAAGATCACATATCACTTATTTAAACAAAAGAAACACAATAGAAGTATCCTAAGAGATGAGAGAACTCTGAAAAATAGCTTAATTATTGGAAATTTGGCAAGTACTACTAAGGGCTCTCAAATTATGGAGAAAGAGACATCAACAACTAGGACTCTGTAATATTAGAAAAATTCATCATCACAAAGCTGGTGAAAGCTCCAAATTATCCAGTGGGAACTCACTGGTGAGTCAGACACAAACAGGGGCCCCCCAGATAGAAAACACTGACATTCCTTCTTCAGGATTACACAGCAATGACTTACAGTGGACATTTAAGGTCTAAGAAGGAGCAGAGAGAACTGAAAAAGTCCTGAAGTGCCCAAAGCAAACGTTTGTATTTTCTTCAGGTCTCCAAAAGACCTCAGCTAACTGGGTATTCTCACTCATGCTGTTTTTAAAAAACAGAAACAAAAACAAAACTCTCTTCTTGTCTTCTTTCAACATGGCTAAACCTCTAGCCTATATTCTGTCTGAACCTATAGAGGATCATGGCCACCTAATTTTCTCTCACCGAAAACTTACCTAAAAGTATAACCCAATAAGATGTGACCTCAAGGTATAGTCAGCCTGTCTCTCTCTGTGTCTCTGTCTCCCTCATAATCACTGGGAGTCTCCTCCAACAGCATGAAGTGAATAAGGGCCTTGGAGCCAGTCAGTTTAAATCCAACTCACGGCATATGGTTGATTGCATGACCTTATTTTTTTTAGCCTATGTTCTCAACTGTAATATTCAACAGGGGCACCAAATCTATGAGCCTTGATTAGACTTTGTTTTCTAAAAAAAAATCTGAAACTTTTTTTGGGGGGGGTGACAATTGGAGAATTTGAATATGGACTGGATGTTAGATGGTGCTGAGACATTATTGTTAATTTCCTTAAGGTACGATAATGGTAATATAACTAGTTGGGGTAATGTCCCTATATTTAGGACATGTATCAGACATATTTAACGATAAAGTATCATAATGTCTGTAATATATTTTTAAATGATTCAACAAAAGAATAAATGGTAGGTGGGTGGGGAAGAGGGAGAGATGGAGGAAATGGAGGAGAAGAGAGAGAGAAAAACAAAATGTTAATTATTGATGTTAACAATTGTTAAAACTACTCTAGTGGGGTACACAAGGTAACAATTATGAAAACTGCACTAATCCTTCCCAAGAAGTATCATGTCTTCAAGATTATGTTCTACGCCATAGGCTAGGAACCTACCACCCACATTCTGCACGCCACACACTACTGACATTGTACTCCAAATGTGTAACCTATAGAAAGATATGTATTTACTGCTACGAGTCCAGACCAGGGCATGCTGAGACTTCATAGGCAAAAATATATGTGGACTTGATCTCCTTATAGAGATCTAAATTTATTTGTTAAAATAGTGTAGAACTTCATCTTTTGTAACAACTTCTGGATGTTCAGTCTATTCAACATAGCCTAATACACAACTTATTAAAAAAATTTTAATAGCTATAATTTACACCTAAATAGATTCCTTTAAAATGTATAATCTGTTTCAGAAAAGGGAGGGAACTTAGAGGATGACAGGGATTTGTATACAGTATATCCCCCTTAGATATATCACAATATGTTCAGTTTCAATAATACAATATAGGTATTTCAGCATTTCATGAATAATGCATTATTTGACCTTTTAGACTACTACATAATTGCATATCTAGAAGACATTTTGATGTATCCTGAGACCCTGAACAAAATATTGCTCATCTTTGCTTGATATTGGCCTGTCCCCAAGAATGATGACTCTACAGCTAGCTTGAGAGATGTGTATTTGATCTAATGCAGATAGAATACTGAGACACTTCATCTTCTTTCAAGATTTCTAGATGAATTCACAAAATGTCAACACCATCTTCAGTTGACATCCCTCTCTTCCCCTCTTAGGGACATTCAATCCTTCCTGAGATTTTTCATGACCAAACTATTGCTTTACTGTATATTTTTCCAACTTCACCACAATTGTAACTAACTTGTATAAAACCAAGCACATCATTGATCTAAAGAATAAGGTCTTCAAACACTTTAAATGCCAATTTATGACAGCCCCACTTGTAATTTTCTATATATACAGTTATACTTTACCATGTATATTTATACTACACTGTCTATACTTCTATAGAGTGGGAATCATGTCACCCCAATGAGGCAAAGAATCTTAACCACCATGGTCCAGTGGCATTCTGGTAAACTAGTACCAATCAAAACAAAACAAAAAATAAGCTTATATTTATAGATAGTATTTGTCAATTTTGTGGTGCACATACTTTCCATTACCAACTGTTTAATCACCAGAAGGCAAAATTCCTGAATATTTAACAATTGCCTTTCCCAAGGTGATACAAGACAGGTCTAGTAACCAACTAGTCCTGACCTTACTGCTCATATGATTTTCATCAATACACAATCAAACCATAAAATTTAGAATGTTGTCATTAAATATCAAAACCATATTTTATATATGTCTATAACACCCAGGTAGACTCAGGCACCTCAATCTATATTCATTCAATCCTTTGTTCATTCTGTCACTTAACAAATATTTACTGAGTCTTTGGATGCCAATATAATTAGCATTAGTAACCAAAACAGAATCTCTGTGTATCATAAGAAAATCTGTGATAGATACAGGATTTTTTTTTCCTTTTCCCTGAGAAGTTCCATATGTGAAAGTTAAATACTTAAGTAGCCTCAGACTCAGTTTTACCATATGTAAAATTAAATATATTAGGACTAATTACAGAAAGATAAAATGAACTAGAAGAGTATATATCTTCAAAATATGGCCACAGTATACCCCATGCCACATGCTGGTCTATAGTGTGATCATTCCACTCAAGATCACATCATCAATATGTAAAGCTTTTGTCCCCTCCTCTTGTTTCTGAGCAGAGTTGAGAGCTGCTTAAGCCAATAGAATATGGTGGAAGTGACACTGTACAGTAGCCTCTGCTTGGGTTTTTATTACTTCACTTTTCTTCATATTCATCATCATAGCTGTTTGACCATAAAAGAGACTTAATGGTTATACTGATAAGTAGCCAAAAGATATAAAAATCCTTTCTATGAGACTTCCAGTAAGTAGCTGTTAGAGTATTGAAATGACTTCACTTTTAAGGGACTGTTTGCCACCTGACCCTAAAAGATTATAGACTAGTTTGAGAGTGCTTGTCCTTTGATGTCTAGAGAATCATGGGACAAGATGGCACATGCTGTGTTAACCATCATAGCCCTAGGGTCTAGCATTATTCCTGGCACTTAGTAAGCACTTAGAAAATACTTTTGGTGAATAAACAAGTGAGAACATAGACCCAGGAAGTAGATTCCAATAGTATAGACCTACACTGCCCAAGATAATAATGCTTTGTTTCATTATAACTCACTTTGTAGGAGCTCTACTTGGTGCTGAAAACTACATCTTGCCGGCAGTACTGATAATTATCATTATCAGTAGGGGTTTAGGGGTACATGGAAGAGATCCCTGCCTCCAAACATGAGTGGAAGTGTAGAATTCTTATTGTAGGGAGGTTTTACGCCGTTGTCAATCCACCCACCTAATGCAATTGTGGATGCATAAGGGAGGGAGACTGACTAAACAATGAGACTTTTCTCCTCACCCAGAGACAAAGAGAGGCTAGAAACTGGGTAAAAGCAGTATAATCTTCAAGCAAGAAAGACCAACATCCAGAAACAGAATATTTCATTTCTATCTTACACACCATTGACTAGAAGACCATTATGTGTGCCTAAATTTGAATGTTATGGTTACCCTTTCCTTTCTTCAACAAAAGTACTATGATGTCATACTCAGGATCTTGAATAACATGCATCTAGCATTAAGGTATTTTCCTTATATTCTTTGGTAATATGTCTTCAATCATAAAAGGAGAAAAATCTCTGATCCCTCACAAAAGAGTCATGACCATATTTAGCCAACACAATTCTTCTGCTTGAATAAAAAAGTTCCTGCTGTTCTTGTTTAATACAAAATAATTCAAAGAAAAAAGAAATAATAACATATCTTTTATGGGGACTTGATTTTTTCTACTTACATAATTTAAATCACCCTAAGCTACCATCATATCCTAGGACTTACACCTCCATCTCCAAGCTTATGACTCCAACAACTTTACCACAAGTCTTCCAAAATTGCAAATTATGGGCTGAGCTTTTTCATACTCTGAAAGTATCTTAGAATTTCAAGCACTGAGATTGTAAGGACTGTATGAAACACTAGAAGCACTAGTAAAGGAGGAGAACAGATATCAAAGGAAAAACAACACAGACTCTAAGAAATAAAGGGATTAAGGACACCAACAAGAATAGAAAAAGCAACCACTCAATGTTAACACACACTATGTGCAGGCTTTTGCCCAGGACTCTGTATACATTACTGCATGTATCCTCACAACAGATCTACAAAGTAATCTTATCATACCTATCTTCAAATAAAGAAACTGAGCAATAGAGAAATCAAATAATGTGGCCCTTTTCCACTTATCTAATGAAAAGGGGACTAAGTTTTAGAACCAGGCACTCTGATTCTAAATTCTGTGCCTTTCACCAGTAAGCCTTGCTATAATAAATCAATACGAAATTCAAATTTCCAAGATAGACAGCCAACAGTTTTCTATCACTTTTTCCTTTTTGATTTATCCAAGTAGAATTTAATTCCAAAATTAATGTTTCTTGTTTCACACATCTTATCTATTTCTCTAGGAAAACTAATTGGTTTGAAAGCAGGTCAGGATTGTCCTGTATCCACATTAGTGTCTGGAACCATACATATACGGCCCCTGATGTGTGCTCAAATATTGATTCAATTAAATTCTTAACCGGCTTTGAGTCCAAGCATTTTTTCATTCTAATTTTTAGAACAAGGATTCACTCAGAATTTTAAATTTAACATTTCAGATCTGGGGAAGACCTGAGAGAATAGCCAGTTACAGAAAGAAGACATGACTTGCTCAAGGTCACAGAGCCAGTTACTGTCAGAGCTAGGAAAATCAGTGGGGGAATCAGGCCACTTTGGTAGGAGGTGAACAACAATTTCTCCTCCTGCAGATAGTGAGAGGAGGGTTGGGAGAGCATCAGGGCAAAGAAGTAAGCAAGAAAATAAGTGGTTACAACTGGGAGCAATTGAGGAGAGACGAAATGGGGACCCGGAGGGAATGTCTGATAGTTGGTATGTCCCTGTCATGGAAGCAGTAAAGTAGCACAAGGAAATGACAAGCTAATGGGAGCCCTGGTGGGAGGCAGCTGGCACACGTTTTTCCTGAACTGTAGCTTCAATGATCATTGCCATTCTTGTCAGAATGGTCTAGTGTATTCAGAAAGCAGCAGTCCTCAGATTTCTAGTGGGGGAAGAGGTATGTCCTAAGTTGAACTGATACAGATGGCTGAGAGAGAAACCTTGGAGGGTCAGAATAGAAGATTTCCACATGGATTCAGCAGCAGGGGCTGGGGGGAGGGAACTACTGTGTGGATGTCACAGATAAGCAGATACCAACTTACCACAGATAAGAATGTTCTAGCAACTACAATATCCATCACCAGAAAGGATTGCCTTAAAGAAGAGCAGAATAACCCCCAGCCACTTGGAGCGTTCAAGCAGAGGCTAGATGTCAGGGATGGGCTGAAACAAATTTAAATATCAAATTTAAATTTAGGCTTATTTTAGCTTTTATATTCTTTACAAATCCACAGATTCTAATATTTTAAATTCGCTTATAATTCACAGTGTATCCCAAAGTTATCCAGGGGAATGCCACCCTACTCTCTTGAATTTAAGGCAAAGTTCTGCTCTAGAATCACCTGAGACCATAGACTAGAAATAATAACTTATCTCACATTTGTATATAGCAGTTTAACAGTTTATGAAGCACTTTCATTTCTAGGACTTTATATGACTCCACACATACACACAGAGAGAACCCTAAGGAAAGTAAAGCAAAGGCAGTACTGTCATTTCCCATTAGGTCCAAGGAAATGGAGATCATTCAATTACCTAATGGGTTATTAAATTTCCACTACATGGTAGGCACCTTTCTAGGCACTGGGGATACAGAGGTGGAAAAACAGTCCTAGACTCTATCTCATGAAGCTCACATTTTTAAGAGAGATACAGGCAATGAAAAGTAAATCAATATATATTATATCCTGAAGTGATAAATGCTATAGATAGCAATGATTTAGGGTAAGTGTAGGTGAAGATTAAGGGTATGAGAGGTGCTACCTTATAAAGGGCTGTGAGGGAAGACCCGAGACTTTTAGGAGATGATGGAGCAAAACTTGAGGCTGCCTTAAAAAAAAAAAAAAAAAAAGAGCATTATAGGTCCTGAAATAAGGGCATTTAGGGCATTTTCAAAGAATAGAAAAGAAGTGAGTATGGCTGGACTGAAGTGAACAAAGCAGGGAAAGGTAGGAGACTAGATCAGATTGTGCAAGGCACTGCAGATCATTTAATAAACTTTGGCTTTTGCTCTCGGTAAGGTGAAAAGCCATTGAATGTTCTGAGCATAGAAGCACATAACCTAACAGTTTAAAGAGATAACTCAGATTTCTATGCAGATTAGAGGCTGGGGAATGAACAAGGATAGGAAAAGTGTGAACTGCTAAAAGGCTATTGCAAAAACTCAGGCAAGAAGAATGATGTTTTGGAAAAGGCCAGTAGTGGTACAGATGGTAGGAAGTGATTGGATTTAGGATTTATTTTGAAGGTAGAATACTGGAATGAATGCTGGATGAATGAACATTATAATACAAGTCTTTCCATTTTAATCTAAATGGCATAATGCAATCATTGACCTTGGGCAAGTCATTTAACTCGGCGTCATCTTCATCAGTTTAAAATCGAGACGCTCTTAACACTTGCAAACTCAGCACAGTACTCTTTCCAGTTTAACACTTTTAAGTGCTAGCTCTGGAGCCTCTTCTTGTATAGTACAAGGATGAGGGCACTGGTGATATTTTACTACACAAGACCTGCTTCTTAGACATGTACAAACCCCTGCCTGTTTAGAAAGATGGTAACGCCTCCCACCGTGGCACATATATGCAGTTAGTCACACAACTACACACAGAGCTCCCTACACGTTCTTGGCATTGAGGTTGCCTGCTTTTGTCTAAATGTGTATCTGTAATCCTCACAGGATCCCTGGGAGGTAAATTGGCTCATGGAGAGACCGAGGCAATGAGACGTAAAAGGCTGGCCTTCAGTCACTGAGATCTCAGTGGGATATGGTTTTGGTCTCATGTTCAGTACTATCCTTTCTTAGTCATTGAGCAGTGCTTTTCCTAAAATGCTCCAAAAAAATATTCATGGAGAGAGCCAGATGGATTCTGAAAACTGACGTTTTGGAGGTTTAAGAGTAACAGAGACAATTTACACGTTCCATAAAATGAGGGGGCAGTGGACTTGCCTTGCTGGTGGCAGTTTGCTTTCTATGCAATTAGAAATTGTTTTTGTTGCTGCAAGTGAGATTAACAATCTGTACTTCTGAATACAGTTTCAAAAAATTATGCAGGCCCCAGTGTGAGTTAGAGCTCATGTTAGAAAACTGGTAGACGGAGGTTTTCACTGGGTGGTTGATTGACTCTTCTACCCCCTTCTATGAAGGCCACTCAGGAGAATATACTCTCAGCAAATCCTTTATCCAAACTACAAATAAACAGAAATTTGTGTTCAATTCCTTCCCTCTCATCCGCCCTTTTTTGTGTCTCATCTTCACTTCCTGTCTTCTTTCAAGATTCCTGGTTGCTGTAGCCCCAGAATAAATGACCCCAAAACACATCCATTCACAAAAAGTCTTTCCTACTTTTTGATTGTTAAAATTGGATTCTGGACAGAGTGATTCTAAATCTAAAAGAATATATCTTAAGTGGTGAGTGTAATGTCCTGTGACCTTATTTGGAAATAAGGTCTTTGCAGATATAAATATTTAAGGATTTTGAGACAAAACCACCCTAGATTTAGGGTGGGCCCTAAATCCAATGACTGGTGCCTTAGAGGAAGAGGAGAAGACAGAGAAGAGAGTCATGTGAAGATGGAGGCAGAGACTGAGTGATGGTGTTGTAAGCCACAGAACACCAGGGGCCATCAGAAGGTAGAAAAGACAAGAAAGTCCCCTGGAGCCTTCAGAGGAAGTATGCCCCGAATGACATCTAATTTCCAAATTCTATCCTCCAGAACTATGAAAGAACAAATGTGTTTTAAGCTGCCAAGATTGTGGTAATTTGTTATGGGAGCCCTAGGAAACCAATAAGGTGGATTTGAAACATCATGACACTTGCACAGGGAGAAAGTTATGGGCAGGTGGCCTTCACTCAGCCCATCAAGTCACATCATGGGGTACAGAACTACCCATATGCCTACATTCAGGGACTCACAGAAATCTCTAGCTAATAGTATAGTTTCGGTTGGCTGACTGCCTGGATTGAACCCCAGCCCATCACTCCCTAAATGTGGGGCTCTGGGCAAATAACATCTGTACTCCCTAGTTTTCCATCTGTAAAATGGAGCTTAAGACTATACCTTCCTCAAAAAGCCCTTGTGAAGATGAAGTGAGATTGCATGTTAAACTCTCAGAACAGTGACTAACACATACTAAGGGCTCAAAAATATCAGCTGATTTTTATTAAAAGAGGCTAGGCACTAGCCACTATGGAGAACAGTATGGAGGTTCCTTAAAAGAACTAAAAATAGAGTTACCATATGATCCAGCAATCCTACCCCTGGGCATATATCCAGAAAAAACTCTAAATCAAAAAGATACATGCACCCTAATGTATATAGCAGCACTACTTACAATAGCCAAGACATGGAAGCAAGCTAAATGTCTGTCGACAGATAAATGGATAAAAAGATGTGGTACATATATACAATGGAATATTACTCGGCCATAAAAAAGAATGAAATAATGCCATTTGCAGCAACGTGGATGGATCTAGAGACTATCATATTAAGTGAAGTAAGTCAGACAGAAAAAGACAAATTTCATATGATATTGCTTATATGTGGAATCTAAACACAATGATACAAGTGAACTTATTTACAAAACAGAAACAGACTCACAGACATAAAAACAAATTTATGGTTACCAACAGGGAAATGGGGGAGGGATAAATTAGGAGTTGGGGATTAATGGATATACACCACCACAAATAAAATAAATGAACTAAATGTATGTATAAAATAAATGAAATAAACACAGAGCACAGAGAACTATATTCAATATCTTTTAATAACCTACAATGGAAAAGAATCTGAAAAAGAATATATATATGTGTGTGTATATATATTGGTGTGTGTGTGTAACTAAATCACTACGTTGTACACCTGAAACTAACACAACGTTGTAAATCAACTATACTTCAATTAAAAAAAAGAGAGAGGCAGTTGCCCCCAGTCTCCGCAGTCGCTTCAGGTGTCAGCTCTGGTGCAGGCGGCTCCGACTGAGCTTCGCCTGGTGGACAGACGGACGGACGGACAGACTGACGAGAGGCAACGTCCGACCGCCCAGCGGCCGGCGAAAGCCATGGGCAACGCTGCCGAGCTCCAGCCCGAAGGCAGGCAGCCTGGCGAAGACTTTCAAGACTTTTCTCCCTTCTGCAGGACTTACGGTTACAGTTCCCGTGGGGTTGTATTTGTCCTGTAAATTACTGCTTTTCCAAAGCCTCCTGTTAATGTCCCCTGATGACGGTGGCTTTTATGCGACCATTGTGGCGGTGGCGAGGCCGCATGCGGTTCGTGTTCATCGCGTGGAAGGAGGGGATGCCTGACCGGCGGGAAGAGAAAAACGAGGAGCACAGCCCTTGCTTCCCAGCTGCAGGCGTGGCCGGGAAGCCCTGAAAACGGTTTTCTTTTTTTTCTTGTCCGTGTTTAAAAAAAAAAGTGTGGGTTTTTTGTTTTTTTGGAATTTTTTCTGTTTAAGTGGGGTGGAGGGTGGCGGGGAGGGAAATTAACTATTTACTGCAGCTTATACTTCGGTGAAGATGCGGGGCGGGGAAGGGAGGGCTGACATTGTTCTCGACTGCCTGTTACGTGCCAAGTGCTTTTCGTTCTGGACAAAATGCTTTTGACTGAGATCATGTTTGACCGATGCAAATATTAATGTCAAAGTAGAAGCTAGGATAAAGTAACACTAATTAGTAGGTTTAGAATTTATTTCATATTAAAATACGTGTCGTGAGGTAATTTTTATAGCTTGGCTCAAGCAGCAGTTTTAAGAGTGCACCCTCACTGATGCTTCTCACAGAGATGTGGATATGCTGTTGCTGCTTTCTAACTCTGCCTACTACGTAGCCTACTATGAGGATGAAGTTGACAAAGTAAACCAGTATCAACGACTAGGTCCAGAAGACCTGGAAAAAATTGAAATAGGTCCTGAACCCACTCTTTTTGGTAAGGCAAGGTTCTCCTGCATGCGACTTTACTACAGATATAAAGAAGCAAGTGGCTATTTCCACACCCTGAGAGCTGTAGTGCGCAGTCCAGTAGAGGATGGAAAAGATACCCTTCAGTGCACTGCAGAGATGCTGCAGATCACCAAGCAAGCCATGGGATTAGATGTACCTAAAACAGAGAGAAAGCTTGAGAGGAAGAGCAGTAAGCCTCATGAAGACATCATTGGCATCAGATCTCAAAACCAAGGCTCTTTGGCCCAGGGAAAAAAAAACTTAATGAGCAAATTTTCATCTCTAAATCAAAAAGTGAAACAGACCAAATCCAATATAAATATTGGCAATCTACGAAAGCTAGGGAACTTTACAAAACCTGAAATGAAAGTTAACTCTCTAAAGCCAAACTTAAAGTAAATCTTTGGGAATCAGATAGTTGTCTTGAAACCATGGAAAACACTAGTATGATGGATAATAAAGCCCAGGCAGTCAGATGGGGAAATGTCTTCAGATAATGACTCATACCTCTCTGATGAATTCCTTACAAATTCCAAGTCTGATGAAGACAGGCAGCTAGCTAACTCTTTAGAGAATGCAGGGCCAGTAGACTACGTGCTTCCTAGCTGTGGTGTTATTGCTTCAATACGTCGATTAGGCAGTCGATCCCAGTCTATTAGCAACACTGTTTTTAGCATTCATGTTCCTTCAGAGGTTACAATTGCTCATGAAAGTGGGCTTGGAAAAGGCTGAGTCTTCTCTGAAGAAAAGTCCTTCTGCTGACAACATAAACGACATTGACTGGCTTTGCCAAGCCCGTGGATATTTATTGCCACAGATTTGTTCAAGATGCACAAAACAAAATGGCCCAGCTATCAGAAACCAGGTCTGTTTCTCAGGCTAGTGAGGAAGGAAATCAAATGACCAATCAAGTTTCTAACGAAGAAATTCAATTTGAATCAACGGAACGGATACCTTCTCAACCATCTCAATTAGATGTGTCTTTTTCTGCAACAGGCCCACAGCTTTTGTCGGGTGAACCAGTGCATTCAGTTGTATCTCAAAAGACCCCCGGCTCCGAATCTGGCACACTTGAACTTGAGAGAGGGCTTCACGTAACTCCTTCTCCCTCAGAGAGCTGTAGCAACAGAGCAGTCTCTCCCTTTGCAAAGATTCGAAGTTCCATGGTCCAGGTTGCTAATATTACCCAAGCTGGATTAACCCAGGGGATAAGCTTTGCCGTGGCAAAGGTTCAGAAGAGCCCTGAAGAACCTGAAGTAGTTAATGAGGTCCAGCAGAATGAACTTAAAAATATGTTTACTCAATGCAGACACAAATAATTCAGATTTAGTTTTTAGCCACTCAGAATCCTGTGGCTTTTATTTAATCCAAAAAAAAAAAAGGAGGTGTCATATAACCTGTACTGTCTTTGAATCTAGGGATCACAAATTCTAATTATGTTTATTTGGAAAGGTTTTAAAAGGAAACTGAACCTGAGGAGATTTCCAAATTTGAGAGTTAGGACAATGGAAGTGCATCATTCTAGAATGTGTAGACCGAAGTAGCTTATACACTACAGAGCAGTTTGTCTCTTTAAAAGTAATTCAGGAATAGATTATTTTGGGACGTAATAACCTGAACCTTTTTTGGAGTGGTGTGGGTGGGTAGAATGTATGAAGTAGACACAAAGGGTGGACATGGGTCCATTTAGGTGATTAGCATTTTTCATAATTTGTTTTTGTTCTGTCAGTTCATTTCAAGGTATATACTTAGTTTTCAGTGACTTCAAAGTGTTACTAGTATGGAGAAGCATTTTAATATAAAAACTATTGGTTTCGTTTTTGATGGCTTAACCATTCCCTATAAAGAGTTAATTGAGGGCTAATGGCACTACAGTCAAGAAATGAATGCCCATTTGATCCTAATTTTCCCCACATTCTACTTAAATTTAAAATACTGCTACCTTGTACACCCCAAAGTCTAGGAGCATTAAGACTTGTCAGTCATAAAACCTGAGATGTCAGATGTTAATACCAGCACCTATTAATTTTGCTCTCTTTGCAGAAATGTTAAGAATGTATACATATTGGATACCGGTAATGCTTGAAAGAAGTCTTTCAAGTTGTAATTTTTTGCAGGGGGCAGTCCATAACATCCTGTGTAGACAAGTACAACTGTTGAAAATTTAGTCTGAAACACAACTGTGCTAAAACTTTAGGTTTTATGACTGTAACCTTGACCACGTGGAACCAGGGCCTTGTCTGTAAGCCTATACAGTAAGAAAGTTGTACACCTTATTCCAAACAAGTATTGGTTTGTCTGATATCTTTAGAGCCTTACTCTGTTGAAGTGATTCTCAGCTAAACATTGTCTGTTGTAACTTTGATATTTCCACTTTTGTTATTTATTAGTGGTATCTTTTTTTGAAGTGTCAGATGTTGTGACTATTTAAAATAAAATATCATTATAATTTAAAAAGAAAAAAAAAAACAGAAAGAAACTAGGCAGTAATATTTCAACTACTAGTTTGCTTCCTGCATTCACCTTATTTGGAGTGAAACATTATTATACAAATGTATTCTTTTTTTTTCTTTAATAGCTCTTTATTGGAGGATAATTGCTTCACAGTACTGTGTTAGTTTCTGTTGTACAACAAAGTGAATCAGCCATATGCATACATATGTCCCCATGTGCCCTCCCTCTTGCATCTCCCTCCCACCCTCCCTATCCCACACTTCTAGATCATCACAAAACACCAAACTGATCTCCCTGTGCTATGCTGCTGCTTCCCACTAGCTAACTATTTTACATTCGGTAGTGTATATATGTCAGTGCTACTCTCACTTCGCCCCAGCTTCCTCCTACCACTCCATGTCCTCAAGTACATTCTCAATGTCTACATCTTTATTCCTGCCCTGAAACTAGGTTCATCAGTACCATTTTTTTTTTTTTTTTTAGATTCCACATATATGCGTTAGCATACAGTATTTGTTTTTCTCTTTCTGACTTCACTCTGTATGACAGACTCTAGGTCCACCCACCTCACTACAAATAACTCAATTTCGTTTCTTTTTATGGCTGAGTAATATTTCATTGTATATATGTGCCACATCTTCTTTATCCATTCATCTGTTGATGGACACTTCGGTTGCTTCCATGTCCTGGCTATTGTAAATAGTACTGCAGTGGACATTGTGGTACATGCCTCTTTTGGAATTATGGTTTTCTCAGGGTATATCCCAGTAGTGGGATTGCTGGGTCAAATGGTAGTTCTATTTTTAGTTTTTTAAGGAACCTCCATACTGTTTTCCATAGTGGTTGTATCAATTTACATTCCCACCAATAGTGCAGGAGGGTTCCCTTTTTACCACACCCTTTCCAGCATTTACTGTTTCTAGATTTTTTGATAATGGCCATTCTGACTGTCATGAGGTGATACCTCCTTGTAGTTTTGATTTGCATTTCTCTAATAATTAGTGATGTTGAGCATCTTTTCATGTGCCTCTTGGCCATCTGTAAGTCTTCCTTGGTGAGATATCTATTTAGGTCTTCTGCCCATTTTTTAACCGGATTGTTTGTTGTTTTGATATTGAGTTCCATGAGCTGTTTGCATATTTTGGAGATTAATCCTTTGTCTGTTGTTTCATTTGCAAATATTTTCTCCCATTCTGAGGGTTGTCTTTTTGTCTTGTTTATGGTTTCCTTTGCTGTGCGAAAGCTTTTAAGTTTAATTAAGTCCCATTTGTTTATTTTTGTTTTTATTTCCATTACTCTAGCAGGTGGGTCAAAAAAGATCTTGCTGTGATTTATGTCAGAGACTGTTTTTCCTATATTTTCCTCTGTCTTATGGTGTCTGGTCTTACATTTAAGTCTTTAATCCATTTGGAGTTTATTTTGTGTATGGTGTTAGGGAGTGTTCTAATTTCATTCTTTTACATGTAGCTGTCCAGTTTTCCCAGCACCACTTATTGAAGAAGCTGTCTTTAGAAATGTATTCTGTTTTTCTTAAAGAACTGGTGTCCTCGTCTTTGCTCCTCTCAAAGCACAGCTGTCAAAGGACAACAAGAGGGAAATGCCTTGAGAGCAGAATCAAGAACCCTTAGATTAGCTGGATAAAGATTCTTGACTCCCTATTGAGGAGGCAAAGGACCATTCTGCTATTCCTCATTTTATGAGTTATAGGTCAGTCTTCAAGGCAAGCAGGAGTTCACAATTTAGGTGGAGGCACAGAGGCTCGACTCTGTAACATTTCATCTCTTTTTAAAAACAGCTGAAGCAAATATGGTCAACATTAATATTTGATAGCACATGTGTCCTTTCTATGCTCCTGTCTGTCAGGAATAATTTTTTTACCTTTATTATTTGAAATAATGACCTAAGTAAGATTTTAAGAACAGCAGTGAAAACAAGTGAACCAACATAAATCAGGATATAAAGACTAAGAGTCAAGGGAAACTTTGTGGTCAAATTTCTGGTTGGACAGTAAAATAAATAAATAGATAAATATCTTTTTAAATCATAGAAACTGGTTAGGCAGAAAAAATTACCAAATAATAAAAAAAAATAATAAGCACAGAAATCGCTTGGGCGGAAAAGAATAGGCAAGAGACAAAAGAGCTTGTATTAATGCCAAGACCACCTTGGATTTCCCAGTAAGGAAATGGTCACGAACATCTTTCTAGGACAAAAATCAATCTCCGAATATGGTCTCTTTGATGTAGAAGCAAGGAAGTGATGGACTGTTGGTTCCTGTTGTCAGGGAGGATGGCCTGTTCATCACCCAGCACAGTTCTCAGGACATCGTTGGTCCTAAATAATGCTTCTTGAACTGAAATGAGTACCTATGAGAGTAGACAGCAAAGTCAGGCATGGGACACGGCACCTGAAGACGTGGGCTCTAACCAATGCCTCCCCACTCCGATCACAAAGAGCACCTCATGCCCCCTAATTCTGGAGTGAGGCTAGGCAGGCTGCTGCTGGAGTTTGCAGCAGGATGGCTGCAGACACACCCCTTGTTCACGCGTCTTTAAATTGATCTTCTCTTCCATTCCCTACTCTTGAGATCACACTGAGCATCTGTCTGGGTTCCTGCTGTTCCTTCTCAGAGCGGAAGCTCTGCGCAGCTGTGCGTAGTGAGAGGCATGGCCTTAGGTGTGGGTCCTGGCTGCAGCCATGGCTCAGACTAGCAGAAATCCCTTCTTGCCATGTCCTAGTAAACATAACTTATAAGTGATGCTGTTGAAATTGCTCCAGAGGCCAGATGGCAGGTCTGTAGCCAGCAAAAGCCTCCATCCCTAGGAATCAGCCAACTGGGGGATTGCCCTGGGCCTGGCGGCACGGACAGTGCTTCACTCAGAGTTCCACACATGAAGCCCGTGCGCATTCAGATAATCAGCTTCTCTCTGCTTTCCAACGTGAGAGGGAAGCGTTCCTTCTCTCTTCCGTGTCCTGCAACTGTCTTTCATGTGCAAAGCTGCAGTGATCATCCCTTGAGTCTGATTTCACTGTGTAAAATGCTGGGCCGAGAGAAACATAGTAGGAAGCCTTTCACCCACCAACGGGCCGCTGTACAGGCACTTGCAGCCGTCAGGAGTTGAGAAGCTATAGGAAGTCGGCCATCCTCAGGGCCTCACACACCTTCAGTCTGGTACAGGGCAGGGCCTGGAAGCTGATTATCCCCATGGACCCACTGTGGGCACGCAGAGCACAAGAATGCTGCCCCCAGGGCTAGAACACGAGCAAGAGAAAGAAAAAGTTTCTCCCTTGGTGGAGAAAGGGTGATGACCACTGCCCCAAAGACTTCGGTAACTTCTTGATCTCAGCTCTCCTCTCTCTGTTCTAAAGCTGTAACAACTTGATTTGCCTCCAGATAGCTGATGCCCTTAGAGTTCAGGGAAATGTATGTGATCGGATCTAGCCATGAGGCAGATGACTTGAGCGAACTTTTCCCAAGTGAGAGAGGATTCATTGGCACTTCTGTCCGATCAGTACTGGGGCTGGGTGCACCGCAGCTACAGGAGCCGTCCTCATAAGCAGAGTGGTTTACTTGCTATAATTGGGTTTGTAACCAGCTCAGAGAATCACGAGGCAGGACTCCTCAGGGCCATCTGCTTCCTGCCTAACGTGCAAACCCTGATGCACACGTTTGCCTCCTGCTTTGCTATTGCTGGGGCCAATGCCACACTCCTCCCCCTCTCACAAAGCACTTCCCCTGAAAGCCACTCAAACCCCACGCCTTCAATTGAAAGTTTCTAAACCCATTCTCAGAAAGGGTGGCTTGTCAAGACCCTGGGACTTTCATTCCTGTAACATGCCCTGTAACTAGATGAACTAGTTACAAGTAGTTTATCCATTGATTAAAGCAGATTCAAAGAGTCTCCTTGCAGGGGGCAACCTATTAGTCCTAAGATTTGAGTGTAACACACTGCATATTTCAAATGTGTTTCCTACAACTGATCCCTGCCCCAAATCAGAGTGACTTCACCCGACGTGTTGAGATGTGGATTCTCACTTGAGTGTCCACTGAACTACGTATGTGCTTCCCCCATCCCCGGCCCCCGTGCTGTACTCTCTGTGAGACCAGGGACAAGAGGTATTGGTTTATTTATGCTGTACCCAGCACATCTTAAAACTCAAATATGTGATGGACAAAGAATAAATGCTTTGACGAATAAAGCAATAACCTGAAAATGCTAGGTTGAAATACTGTTAGGTTTTGCCTGCTGTTTGGTTTTTGTCTGTTTTGGTTTTGTTTAGAGGTTTGTTTTGGTTTGAATAGGTGATCCTCAGGCAGAACTGTGCTGAAATGGAAGTTCAAGTTTAGGAGGGAAGACGGTTGCAGAACTGAGGCCCGCCTGACTGCAGCCAGTTTGCCTGCCAGAAGCAGAAGTCAAAGACGTTCTCCTTTGCTTCTTTCTGCCTGAGAACACACCTGAAAATAGTTACTCTGCAAGGGTCCCGCAGAGCCTCGGATGCCCCCGCAGCTGTTCTTCATCAAAACACCATGACTAGCCATCATGCCCCTCCCTGTGAAGGACTGTTTCTGTGTCTTGTATTCAACTGCCAGGGAGTATATTCCTCGAACTTCAACTTCAGCGGTTCTCTGCCACCACTTCTGTGGCCGGAGGCCTGGGGTTACTGGTCAAGTCCTCAAAATAGCCTTTTTAGACTTTCACAGTTTTTGATTGCTTTGGTCAGAAGATGGGCTGTCCAGAGAAACCACGCATGGGTCAAGCCCTCCATCGGAAAGGGAAGTTCAGACATCCTTTCACAGTCGTAGCATCCGGGCAAGTGCAGGCTTGGGCCAGCTGTTCCTCCAAATGCATAGCTGCTGCCTCGTGGCCCCAATTCATGTGCTACGATCAGAGGAGGGCAGTGTGTGTGGGACACAGAGAGGAGATTGGACTCATGAGCACGGGGCAGCAGGTCAGTCGCAGTCTGCCCCCTGCCCCGTGGTGCACAGCTCTTTCCTAGCACGTGTGCAGGGAGACAGAGGTACATCCATCTGAGGTTTACTTTGCAGCCCAGCTGGGCAACTTGATACGGGCAATGATCGATGTTGATGGAGAATACATAGGGAGGGAAGGAGAGGAAAAACATGAGAGGGGTCGGAATGAGTGAGTAGAGGAGGGGAGGTGGGAGAATGAGGAGTAGAGAGAAAACGAAAGGGAGTTCTAAATATCAATCAATCTTCCCATCTGGTTGCTTTCCCCACCCACACTGCAGGCTCTAGGGGCACGCCCCACCCGAAAATGGACCTGAGAAAAGTCACTACCGAGTTACAGTCAGGCTTATTTTGTGAACGTTCCCAATCAGCATCCGCAGTTTAACCCTGGGTGAGCCTTGTTCCCTTTCACCAACATTCATGATAACAGATACTTTAGATGTGTCATTCTTTTTCCTTTTTTAATGAAGGATAGTTGCTGTACATTATATGTTACAGGTGTACAATATCGTGATTCACAATATTTAAAGGTTATAGTCTGTAGTTACTATAAAATATTGGCTATATTCCCTATGTTGTACAACATATCCTGTGTATAGCTTATTTTATACATAATAGTTTGTAGCTCTTCATCCCCTAATCCTATATTGCCCTTCCCCCTTCCCTCTCCCCACTGGTTGTTCTCTATATCTGTGAGTCTGCTTTTTTGTAATTTTAACTAGTTTACTGTGTTTTTTTTTTAGAGTCCACATATAAGTGACATCACAGTATTTGCCTTCCTCTGGCTTATTTTTTTTTTTTTTTTTTTACACATCTTTATTGAAGTATAATTGCCTTACAATGGTGTGTTAGCTTCTGCTTTATAACAAAGTGAATCAGTTATACATATACAATATGTTCCCATATCTCTTCCCTCTTGCATCTCCCTCCCTCCCACCCTCCCCATCCCACCCCTCTAGGTGGTCACAAAGCACCGAGCTGATCTCCCTGTGCTATGCGGCTGCTTCCCACTAGCTATCTATTTTACATTTGGTAGTGTATATATGTCCATGACACTCTCTCACCCTGTCACATCTCACCCCACCCCCTCCCCATATCCTCAAGTCCATTCTCTAGTAGGTCTGTGTCTTTATTCCCATCTTGCCACTAGGTTCTTCATGGCTTTTTTTTCCCCTTAGATTCCGTATATATGTGTTAGCATACTGTATTTGTTTTTCTCTTTCTGACTTACTTCACTCTGTATGACAGACTCTAACTCCATCCACCTCATTACAAATACCTCCATTTCATTTCTTTTTACGGCTGAGTAATATTCCATTGTATATATGTGCCACATCTTCTTTATCCATTCATCTGTCGATGGACATTTAGGTTGCTTCCATGTCCTGGCTATTGTCCTCTGGCTTATTTAATTTAGCATAATGCCTTCCAAATCCATCCAAGTTGCTGCAAATGGCACATCTTCTTTATCCATTCATCTGTTGATGGACACTTAGGTTGCTTCCATATCTTGGCAATTGTAAATAATGCTGCTATGAACACTGGGGTCCATGTATCTTTTCAAATTAGTGTTTTTCTCTTTTTTCAGATATACACCCAGGAGTGCAACTGGTGGTCATATGGTAGTTCTTTTAGTTTCTTAGAAACCTCCATACTGTTTTCCATAGTGGCTGCACTAATTTACATTTCCACCACCAGTGCAGGAGGGTTCCTTTTCTCCCAGGTGTGATATTCTTTATAGTCAGTGCCTTCACATACATTATTTCATTACGCTCCCTTAACAACCTTATAGGTCACACAGAGAAGAAAAATTGTCTTCTGTTAAAGATGAAGAAACTGGGAATCAGAGAGATAAGTTCTCACCAAGATCACACAGCTGTGGCAGAGGGAAGAATAAAATCCAGGTTTCCCGGCTCCATTCGACACCTGTCTGCATAATGTTTATATACAGACAAGGGGACTCACTGAATCAATGCAGGAATCCTTAAAGGATTGTCAGAGTTCTCAAGACATAGTCCTCGGTTACTATCATTTGTCTCATTTTTTGGCTTAGACCACAAAGGTACCCACTAAATCACTTGTCACCTTGCAAAGGGGAGGACAAGGAAGATTAGCCACTTCATCTCTGACCCTCACCTTCTAACACCGATCACTCTGTAGACTAGTTATGTTGTCACCTGTGTGCTTCAAAGAGAGAGCGATACACACTCCTTTACCAAGGTCTTGGGTAAGGGCAGTATGGGAGTCTATCACAAAGGAATACATTGGGGCTACATCAGAGGTAAGACCCCAAAGACGGATGGTCAGAGAAGGACCCTGTTTTGAGGGAGGGCCAGGAGAGGGTAAATGCCACAGTAGAACCTCAGCGTTCTCTCTGATCTGTGAACAACCCTGTTGGGGAAAGTTCCAAAGTAAATTGTAGACCTTCTCTCCCCATCCCCAGGGCCATGAGCATAAGTTCTCTAAATATTAAATTTTTATATTTAATTCTATTAGTTACTACCTATATTTGTGTGTATGTAAATATTTAATATCTTCTTACAGAGATAGCACCCAAGAAACAGAGAGGTTAAGTACCTTGTTCAGGTACATTCAGCATATTCGGTGGTATAGCAATAAGGACTTCTGTGCCTAGCAACATTATTTATTATAAGTTGTTTATATTATTATACTGTCTCCCCAGTGATCTTGCAGGGTCTTTAATGCCAGGGTCTGGATCGTATGCATCTGTCCCATACTGCCTTGCGAGTTATTAGACAAAGAAGAGATCTCAGTGGAGTTAGAATAACTAGGCTCCAATTGTGTCCATGGGCCAAGCAGGTCCCCCTGTGGACCTCCGCTTCATCATCTCCAAAATGATTAGACTCAGTTCATGGGACCTCTTCCAGCTCTAACATTCAATGATCCTATTATGCCCCATCCCTCCATTCCTACCCTACTGCAGAGCACAGCAAGAAATAAGCTTCCTTCCAAATAACGACTTGGGGCACCTCCACCCCTGTCAGCAGGCAGCCCCAGCACAGTGCTCCAGTAGACCAGGAGAAGGTTTAGGTCCCTGCCTCCCCCTCGCTGCTCCCTCTTCCCCCCCCAACTTTCCCCCTACACACCTGTCTCCAGACCTTGGCTTCCTGGGTCACAGTGGGAAACTCCCACCTACCAGCTGGGTTGATTTTATTCTTGAGAAAAGAGAACAGCTGGGTGATTTAAAGATGGAACTTACGACCCACTTAACTAGTCAACTCTAGTTGTCAAGCCCCGAAGCTGTATTTAAGGACTGGAGCTGTGGATGTGACATGAAAGCCAAGAGGCCCAGATGCTTTGTTCCCAACCCTCCCCCGCCAGCAGGAGGGACTGCATACTTTATGAGATTTTTTCCAAAGAGCTTCTGCTGGGTTGCTTTGGTCTTTTTCTTCTCTTTATAAAAGGTATTTACTAGTGTATGGTCTTTTGAGCCTTTTGGCTTAGGGAAGAAAGGGTCAGCACGTTAACAAATTAGACATGTTCCCCCTGGCCAGGCCATCGAAAGCTAAATTTTACTTGGTCTCAGCCTAACCCATCTTCAGCTCCTGACAGTATCTAAATGATGGAAAGCTTTGTTCAAATTCATAAAATATTTTACAGAGGAGTAAAACAGATCTTACAGACCCGTTTCTCATTAAAAAGTCAATGCCGGGAACATCTGATGCTATAGAACTGTCTGATTCAACTTGGCAGGTCAAGCCTGACTAATCCTATCTTCTGACTGGGATGAATTTATTTCCCCTGAAAATGATTTTCTCACAAGCTGCCGGATTATGTACTCTAAACTTATATTTTTATAAGACATTACTAGAATGTTGATCAAACCTAATTCATCCATTAAACAAAATGCAGGGGAAAAATCTACACTGCAAATTAATACTTAGAAGCCATAAGCAAGGAATTCTAGGTCCTATTAGAAATTGGATGGTGTCCTCAGCCAAAGAGCAGAGTCAGAAAGAACACTTGGAAGAAAACCTTTTTCAAGTTTACATAGTCTGAGTCCATAGCTGTTATAGTTGGAAAACATGAGAACCTACTTTTTCAAACTTTCTTTAGAATCAGTAAATTAAGACAAATACTACTATATGACATAAAGACCACTGGACCCAGAATCAGAACTGAGTTCTATGTTTAGTTCTGCCTCTTACTCATTTTGGGATACTAGGGGGAAAAAACACTTCCCCTTTCTGGGCCCCAATTACTTCATCTATTAGTGTAGTTTTCAAACTTGTCTTTTTATTGCATCCAGCAGTTTTATTCTTTGGCTCTCAATTTAAGTGTTAATTACATAGACAAACTTCTAATGTGGGCCCTAAATATTTAGGCCTCTTTCCCAAGGTCAAATCCACACTCACCTTGTTAACCCTCACTTCATCTTTAAGAATGCCTGATATGGTCTCTCATTTTAGAGTGCTGCTTTCAGAACTGTGTCTTTAGCTAATGTGTTTTTTTAGCTATTTTTATGTGTAATCCTTAGTGTTTTTTCTGGGTAAACTGTTATCCTAATACCCAAAACGCGATTTCCCATGTGTTCTCCAAATGTCCCCATTTTTCTTTCTGGGCAGAGCTAAGATTACATGTCTCTGCCACCTTTTTTTTTTTTTTTAACATCTTTATTGGAGTATAATTGTTTTACAATGGTGTGTTAGTTTCTGCTATATAACAGAGTGAGTCAGCTATATATATATATGTATATCCCCATTTCTCCTCCCTCTTGCGTCTCCTTCCCACACTCCCTATCCCAACCCTCTAGGTGGACACAAAGCACCGAGCTGATCTCCCTGTGCCATGCGGCTGCTTCCCACTAGCTATTTTACATTTGGTAGTGTATATATGTCCATGCCACTCTCTCACTTTGTCCCAGCTTACATTTCCCCCTCCCTGTGTCCTGAAGTCCATTCTCTACATCTGCGTCTTTATTCCTGACCTGCCCCTAGGTTCGTCATAACCAATTTTTTTTTCTTTTAGATTCTATATATATGTGTTAGCATATGGTATTTCTTTTTCTCTTTCTGACTTACTTCACTCTATATGACAGACTCTATGTCCATCCACCTCACTACAAATAACTCAATTTTGTTTCTTTTTATGGCTAACATTCCATTGTATATATGTGCCACATCTTCTTCATCCATTCATCTGTTGTTGGACACTTGGGTTGCTTCCATGTCCTGGCTATTGTAAATAGAGCTGCAATGAATATTGTGGTACATGACTCTTTTTGAATTATGGTTTTCTCAGGGTATATGCCCAATAGTGGGATTGCTGGGTCGTATGGTAGTTCTATTTTTAGAATTTTAAGGACCTCATACTGTTCTCCATAGTGGCTGTATCAATTGACATTCCCACCAACAGTGCAGGAGGGTTCCCTTTTCTCCACACCCTCTCCAGCATTTATTGTTTGTACATATTTTGATGATGGCCATTCTGACTGTCGTGAGGTGATATCTCATCGTAGTTTTGATTTGCATTTCTCTAGTGATTAGTGATGTTAAGCATCCTTTCATGCGTTTGTTAGCAATCTGTGTATCTTGTTTGGAGAAATGTCTATTTAGGTCTTCTGCCCATTTTTGGATTGGGTTGCTTGTTTTTTTGATATTGAGCTGCATGAGCTGATTGTATGTTTTGGAGATTAATCCTTTGTCAGTTTCTTCACTGGCAAATGTTTTCTCCCATTCTGAGGGTTCTCTTTCGTCCTGTTTATGGCTTCCTTTGCTGTGCAAAACTTTTAAGTTTCATTAGGTCCCATTTGTTTATTTTTGTTCTTATTTCCATTTCTCTAGGAAATGGGTCATAAAGGATCTTGCTGTGATTTATGCCATAGAGTGTTCTGCCTACGTTTTCCTCTAAAAGTTTGATAGTGTCTGGCCTTATATTTACGTTTTTAATCCATTTTGAGTTTATTTTTGTGTACAGTATTAGGGAGTGTTCTAAGTTCATTCTTTTAAATGTACCTGTCCAGTTTTCCCAGCACCACTTATTGAAGAGACTGTCTTTTCTCCATTGTATATTCTTGCCTCCGTTATCAAAGATAAGGTGACAATACGTGTGTGTGTTTATCTCTGGGCTTTCTATCCTGTTCCACTGATCTATATGTCTGTTTTTGTGCCAGTACCATACTGTTTTGATTACTCTAGGTTTGTAATATAGTCTGAAGTCCAGGAGCTTGATTCCTCCAGCTCCATTTTTCTTTCTCAAGATTGCTTTGGCTTTTTTCAGGGTCTTTTGTGTTTCCATACAAACTGTGAAAGTTTTTGTTCTAGTTCTGTGAAAAATGCCATTGGTAGTTTGATAGGGATTGCATTGAATCTGTAGATTGCTTTGGGTAGTATAGTCATTTTCACAATGTTGATTCTTCCAATCCAAGAACATGGTATATCTCTCCATCTATTTGTATCATCTTTAATTTCTTTCATCAGTTTCTTATAATTTTCTGCATACAGCTCTTTTGTCTTTTTAGGTAGGTTTTTTTCCTAGATATTCTTTTTGTGAAGTTGTAAATGGGAGTGTTTTCTTAATTTCACTTTCAGATTTTTCATCATTAGTGTATAGGAATGCAAGAGATTTCTGTGCATTAATTTTGTATCCTGCTACTCTACCAAATTCATTGATTAGCTCTAGTAGTTTTCTGGTAGCATCTTTAGGATTTTCTCTGTAAAGTATCATGTCATCTGCAAACAGTGACAGTTTTAATTCTTCTTTTCTGATTCGGATTCCTTTATTTCTTTTTCTTCTCTGATTGTTGTGGCTAAAACTTCCAAAACTATGTTGAATAATAGTGGTGAGAGTGGCCAACCTTGTCTTGTTGCACATCTTAGTGGAAATGGTTTCAGTTTTTCACCATTGAGAACAATGCTCGCTGTGGTTTTGTCATATATGGCCTTTATTATGTTGAGGTAAGTTCCCTCTATGCCTACTTTCTGCAGGGTTTTTATCATAAATAAGTGTTGAATTTTATGAAAACATTTTTCTGCATCTACTGAGATGATCATAAAGTTTTTATCCATCAGTTTGTTAATATGATGTATCACATTGATTGATTGGCGTATATTGAAGAATCCTTGCATTCCTGGGATAAACCCCACTTGATCATGGTGTATGATCCCTTTAATGTGCTGTTGGATTCTGTTTGCTAGTATTTTGTTGAGGATTTTTGCATCTATGTTCATCAGTGATGTTGGCCTGTAGTTTTCCTTTTTTGTGACATCTTTGTCTGGTTTTGGTATCAGGGTGATGGTGGCCTCATAGAATGAGTCTGGGAGTGTTCCTCACTCTGCTGTATTTTGGAAGTTTGAGAAGGATAGGTATTAGCTCTTCTCTAAATGTTTGATAGAATTAGCCTGTGAGGCCATCTGGTCCTTGGCTTTTGTTTGTTGGAAGATTTTTAATAACAGTTTCAATTTCAGTGCTTTCAAATTTCAGTGCTTGTGATTGCTCTGTTTATATTTTCTATTTCTTACTGGTTCAGTCTCAGAAGGTAGTGTTTTTCTAAGAATCTGTCCATTTCTTCCCAGTTGTCCATTTTATTGTCATATAGTTGCTTGTAGTAATCTCTCATGATCCTTTGTATTTCTGCAGTGTCAGTTGTTACTCCCCCTTTTTCATTTCGAATTCTATTGATTTGAGTCTTCTTCCTTTTTTTCTTGATGAGTCTGGCTAATGGTTTATCAATTTTGTTTATCTTCTCAAAGAACCAGCTTTTAGTTTTATTTATCTTTGCTATCATTTCCATCATTTCTTTTTCATTTATTTCTCATCTGACCTTTATGATTTCTTTCCTCTGCTAACTTTGGGTTTTCTTGTTCATCTTTCTCTAATTGCTTTAGGTGTAAGATTAGGTTGTTTATTTGAGATGTTTCTTGTTTCTTAAGGTAGGATTGTATTGCTATAAACTTCCCTCTTACAACTGCTTTTGCTGCAACCCATAGGTTTTGGGTCATCGTGTTTTCATTGTCATTTTTTTCTAGGAACTTTTTGATTTCCTCTTTGATTTCCTCAGTGATCTCCTGGTTATTTAGTAGTGTATTGTTTAACCTCCATGTGTTTGTATTTTTTACAGATTTTTTCCTATAATTGATATCTAGTCTCATAGCATTGTGGTCGGAAAAGATACTTGATACAATTTCAATTTTCTTAAATTTACCAAGGCTTGATTTGTGACCCTAGATATAGTCTATCCTGGAGAATGTTACATGAGCACTTGAGAAGAAAATGTATTCTGTTGTTGTTGGATGGAATGCCCTATAAATATCAATTAAGTCCATCTTGTTTAATATATCATTTAAAGCTTGTGTTTCCTTATTTATTTTCATTTTGGATGATCTGTCCATTGGTGAAATGGGGTGTTAACGTCCCCTACTATGATTGTGTTACTGTCGATTTCCCCTTTTATGTCTGTTAGTATTTGCCTTATGTATTGAGGTGCTCCTATGTTGGGTGCATAAATATCTACAATTGTTATACCTTCTTCTTGGATCGATCCCTTGATCATTATATAGTGTCCTTCTTTGTCTCTTGTAATAGTCTTTATTTTAAAGTCTATTTTGTCTGATATGAGAATTGCTACTCCAGCTTTCTTTTGATTTCCATTTGCATGGAATATCTTTTTCCATCCCCTCACTTTCAGTCTGTATGTGTCTCTAGGTCTGAAGTGGGTCTCTTGTACATAGCATACATACAGGTCTTGTTTTTGTATCCATTCAGCCAGTCTATGTATTTTGGTTGGAGCATTTAATCCATTTACATTTAAGGTAGTTATTGATGTGTATGTTCCTATTACCATGTTCTTAATTGTTTTCGGTTTGTTATTGTAGGTCTTTTCCTTCTCTTGTGTTTCCTGCCTAGAGAAGTTCCTTTAGCATTTGTTGTAAAGCTGGTTTGGTGGTGCTGAATTCTCTTAGCTTTTGCTTGTCTGTAAAGGTTTTAATATCTCTGTCAAATCTGAATGAGCTTCTTGCTATGTAGAGTTGTCTTGGTTGTAGGTTTTTCCCTTTCATCACTTTAAATATGTCCTGCCACTCCCTTCTGGCTTACAGAGTTTCTGCTGAAAGATCAGCCATTAACATTATGGGGATTCCCTTGTATGTTATTTGTTTCCTTTCCCGTGCTGCTTTTAATATTTTTTCTTTGTATTTAATTTTTGATAGTTTGATTAATATGTGTCTTGGCATGTTTCTCCTTGGATTTATCCTGTTTGGGACTCTCTGTGCTTACTGGACTTGATTGACTATTTCCCTTCCCATATTAGGGAAGTTTGCAACTATAATCTCTTCAAATATTTTCTCAGTCCCTTTTTTATTTCTCTTCTTCTTCTGGGACCCCTGTAATTCGAATGTTGGTGCATTTAATGCTGTCCCAGAGGTCTCTGAGACTGTCCTCAATTCTTTTCATTCTTTTTTCTTTATTCTGCTCTGTGGTAGTTACTTCCACTATTTTATCTTCCAGGTCACGTATCCGTTCTTCTGCCTCAGTTATGCTGCTATTGATTCCTTCTAGAGAATTTTTAATTTCATTTATTATGTTGTTCATCATTGTTTGCTCTTTAGTTCTAGGTCCTTGTTAAACGTTTCTTGCATTTTTGCCATTCTATTTCCAACATTTTGGATCATCTTTCCTATCATTACTCTGAATTCTTTTTCAGATAGGTGGCCTATTTCTTCTTCATTTGTTTAGTGTGGTGCGATTTTAACTTTGCTCCTTCATCTGCTGTGTATTTCTATGTCTTCGCAGTTTGCTTAACTTACTGTGTTTGGGATCTTTTCGCAGGCTGCAGGTTTGTAGGTCCTGTTGTTTTTGGTGTCTGCCTCCAGTGGGTAAGGTGGGTTCAGTGGGCTGTGCAGGCTTCCTGGTGCAGATGACTGGTGCCTGTGTTCTGGTGGATGAGGCTGGATCTTGTCTTTCTGGTGGCAGGACTGCATACGGTGGTGTGTTTTTGGGTGCCTGTGAACTTATTATGATTTTAGGCAGCCTCTCTGCTAATGGGTGGGGTTGTGTCCTGTCTTGCTAGTTGTTTGGCATAGGGTGTCCAGTGCTGAAGCTTGCCGGTCATTGAGTGGAGCTGGGTCTTAGCATGGAAATGGAGATCTCTGAGAGAGCTTTCACTGTTTGGTATTACATGGGGCCGGGAGGTCTCCCGTGGACCAATGTCCTGAACTCAGCTCTCGCACCTCAGAGGCTTAGGCCTGACACCTGGTCGGAGCACCAAGACCCTGTCAGCCACTCAGCTCAGAAGAATAGGGATAGAAAGAAAGAAAGAAAGAAACTAAAATAAAATAAAATAAAGTTATTAAAATAAAAGATAAAAAAATATTAAAAATAAAAAAGTTATAAAGTAATAAAAAGAAAAGAAAGAGGAGAGCAACAAAACCAAAAAACAAATCCACCAATGATAACAAGCGCTAAAAACTATACTAAATAAAAACAAAAAGGGACAGACAGAACCTTAGGTCAAATGGTAAAAGCAAAGCTATACAGACAAAATCACACAAAGAAGCATACACATACACACTCACAAAAGAGAAAAAGGAAAAAATATATATATATTAAAAAAAAAAGGAAGAGAGCAACCAAATCAATAAACAAATCTACCAATGATAATAAGGTCTAAGTACTAAACTAAAATAAACATAAAACCAGAAACAAATTAGATGCAGAAAGCAAACTCCAAGTCTACAGTTGCTCCCAAAGTGCACTGCCTCAATATTGGAATTATTCGTTGTCTATTCAGGTATTCCACAGATGCAGACTACATCAAGTTGATTGTGGAGATTTAATCCACTGCTCCTGAGGCTGCTGGGAGAAATTTCCCTTTCTATTCTCTGTTCGCACAGCTCCTGGTGTTCAGTTTTGTATTTGGCCCCGCCTCTGCGTGTAGATTGCCTGACGGCGTCTGTTCTTTGCCCAGACAGGATGGGGTTAAAGTAGCAGCTGATTAGGTGACTGTGGCTCACTCAAGCCAGGGGGAAGGAGGGGTACAGAATGCGGGACGAGCCTGCGGCGGCAGTGGCCAACGTGACGTTGCACCAGCCTGAGGCTTGCCGTGTGTTCTCTCGGGGAAGTTGTTCCTGGATCGTGGGACCCTGGCAGTGGTGGGCTGCACAGGTTCCCGGGAGGGGAGGTGTGGATAGTGACCTGTGCTTGCACACAGGTTTCTTGGTGGCTGCAGTAGCAGCCTTAGTATTTTATGCCCATCTCTAGTGTCTGCACTGATAGCCGTGGCTTGTGCCCATCTCTGGAGCTTGTTTAGGTGGTGCTCTGAATCCCTTCTCCTCATGCATCCTGAAACAATGGTCCTTTGCCTCTTAGGCATTTCCAGACTTTTTCTGGACTCTTTCCCAGCTGGCTGTGGTGCACTAGCCTCCTTCAGGCTGTGTTCACACAGCCAATCCCAGTCCTCTCCCTGGGATCCGACCTCCGAAGCCCGAGCCTCAGCTCCCAGCCCCCGCCCGCCCCAGCGGGGGAGCAGACAAGCCTCTTGGGCTGGTGAGTGCTGGTCGGCACCGATCCTCTGTGCAGGAATCTCTCCGCTTTGCCCTCCGCACCCCTGTTGCTGCGCTCTCCTCCGTGGCTCCGAAGCTCCCCACCTCTGCCACCTGCAGTCTCCGCCCGCAAAGGGTTTCCAAGTGTATGGAAACCTTTCCTCCTTCACAGCTCCCTCCCACTGGTGCAGGTCCTGTTCCTATTCTTTTGTCTCTGTTTTTTCTTTTGCCCTACCCAGGTACATGGGGAGTTTCTTGCCTTTGGGGAAGTCTGAGGACTTCTGCCAGCGTTCAGTAGGTGTTCTGTAGGAGTTGTTCCACATGTAGATGTATTACTGATGTATTTGTGGAGAGGAAGGTGATCTCCACGTCTTACTCCTCTGCCACCTTGAAGGTCCCTCTCTGTCTCCTTGAAATAGGCATGATCTTACAACATGCTTTAGCCAGTGAAATGTGACCAGTGATGACAGAGCTAGTCCATAACTTTCTACATTATTTTCCCCTCTGCCACAGATACTGACAATATTGTTGACAGTGGCTGCTCTAATGCCTTGAGTTTGGGAGTAGACAAAGCAGAACAGAACCTAGTCAACCAACAATCAACATGGTCCATGAGTATGACGTAAACATTTGGCTGGTTAAACCACTGAGATGTGACTAACAGAACTCCACTATGATAAAGACTATCATTTTGGTGGGCTGGTTAGAAGGAGTAAAGGACTAGGCAAGAAATGTATATTCTAATTATCTGAAACAGAGTACTGTGTTATTAAGGGAGTATGTTATGATATTGCTTTGTAAGTGTTTGCCCAACAGCAACAAGGTTGAAGGCTTTGGGTTTTGCAAAATCAAGTACCTGAGAGAGATCAGGCTTGAGTCCAGAAAGGATGACAATTAGGGAGACATCAAACAGTAAAACCATAGTAGCTGAGTAACAAGAAAAAATTTAGGTACAAAAAGAACTGATTCTAAGATGCTCAAAAGGCAAATTACAAAGGGAGGCCCAGAATGAATGCTGAGAACAAAGAAATCCCACCGTGGGTTTGTTTCACTGTTCCATTCCACCCGTGTGCAGCTTTGCCATGCCTCAGTAAAGTGATCATAATTTTTGGTTCCTTTCTGTCAGCTGTAACCCACTGGGCAGTCTTAGGAAGCAGCCATGCATAAAACTAGCTAAAAGGGGGCAAGTCAAACTCATCAGAAGATATGTTCTTGATTACTAACCTAAATATTTCTTATCCTTACTTTGTGTTTCATAACAATGCAATAGCATTAATTTTCCCTCACTAGTGTAAACACCATTAATTTCTGTAAGTTAAGCAAAGAAACACCATTAATTCCTAAAGTCAAAACAGAGGAATCAACAAGATGTAGAGGCACTGCTTTCCTTACCAGAGTCAGCACCAAGGACAGTGCAATGAAGAGGGATATGGGCTGCTTCTGTCAGCAGCTTCCAAGTTACCAGCCTTCAGCATCTGAGGCCTACTTTGTATTTACCAAGCTATGGATCCTTGTGAACTATAACCAGGGTTATGATACAGTTTGTGAGAGGGAAAAACTTGGGGCAGGTGTGTAAGTGATATTCTTGCATCCGACAAATGAAATTAGTACCAAGTTCCCCGGCCTGCAAAACGAGGCCATATGATCTAAATTGCAGATTTCCCCACCTGCTTCCCATGCAACACTGAAGGTGTAACTTTCCATTACTGCCATGCATTTTCAGTTCCTAAAGAACTGTTCTATGAACCAGAGACTAAGGACACTGCTAGGACTGTGGGTCTCAAAGTTGGCTCCATATTAGAATTATCTGGGGGAGCTTTTAAAACCCCTGCCTTCCAGTCACACCCAAGGTCAATTACTTCAGCATTTATGGGAGTGTGATCCAGGCATCAGTACTGCATTGCTTATATTATATAAGCCTCATCTGCCAAGTGATTACGGTTTAAAAAAATCTAGTTCTGGGTCTTTTCCCCAGAGATTTTGCTTTAATCGGTGTAGGGAGCAGCCTAAGTATCAAGATTTTCTAAAAGCGCCACTGGATGATTCTAATATACAACCACTTTTGAGAACCACTGCTATGGAAGACAGAGACAAAGAAAAGTTGGAAGTGTTACCTCTCTAACCCTTGCTTCTGAAGGTGAGGGATAAAAGGCCCTTGAAGTGGTTACAAAAGCAGAGTGTTTGAATTAACTCGTTGGATAAATTTATTAATTCCAAGCATTTACCAGGATATATGTATGGGCCAAACACTAGTCCCAGGAGGTACAAAATACTTTTAAAGACCAAATTCCTGGAGCTCAGAATCTAGCTCAAGTATTATAATAATATTTAATAAGTGTGATAGAAGGGGTAAATGATAGGTATCATAATGAAACACTGCCTCTACCTGAGAGGAGAGTCAGGATAAGTTTAACCCAAGCATAAGAAGCCTAGATCTCTAGAAGAATCAGGAGCAAACCAGTTAGAGTATGGCATTCTAAGCTGTAGGAACAGAGCGTGCAAAGTCATTGAAGTATAATTTGGCCGAGGCAGTTTTGTTTCCAAGTAGAAAACCTGATTCAAAAGTAGCTTGAGAAATAAAGGAAATATATGGGGAAGGAAGAATATAGGATTGAATCATGAAACCCAAAGAAAAGAAGAACTTCAATAGTCTCCTGTCTCTGTCCAAACCAAACTATTTTCTCTATTATTCTTGCATTGGCTGAACTTGGCTATCCCAAAATGGTAGTTTGCTCCTGACTTGACATGTTCTCACTTCTAGCAATCAGCTCAAACCAGCTGGTATCTTTGAATCTCAGCTCCAAGTTCCTGGGAAAGAGGAAATGACTGGTCCAACTTAGGTCAGGTGCCTACTGTTGGTCTAATCAGCTATAGCCAGGGTCATATAGTACAAACATGGCTGTCAAGGCCGTAACCCTCTTGGGAGAAATGAGGATACAATTCTTAATGAGTTGGGCATTTGGTGGGCTAAGAAAACACCCCAAAATTTGTCTGACAAGATGTGAGGCAGTAAGTCCAGGTTAGGAAACTAAAAGCACTGCAGAAAGACCAGAGGATGGATTGCACAGTGGAAGACAAAATTAAAGAGGAGTTGACCTCAAGCAAGTATTACTAAATTAAAGCTGGGAACATCAAGGATAACACATCATGACCAAGTGGGTTTTATCCTGGTAATGTAAGACTGATTCAAGATTCTTTTTAAAAAAAAATCAGTAAATGTAATTCAGCATATTATCACACTAAAGAAGAAAACCATGTGATCATTCCAGTAGATGGAGACAAATGTTCTGACAAAATTCAATAAACATTCATGATTTAAAAAAAAAAAAAATCTCTAACTAGGGATTAAAGGAAACAATCAACTTTATACAAGTAATATACAAAAAAATCTACAGCTAACATCATATTTAATAGTGAAAGCCTGAATGCTTTTCCCCTGAAATGGGAAACAAAGCAAGGATGTCTTCCTTCCACTCCTATTCAGCATCACATTGGAGGTTGCAGTCAGTGTAATAAGAGGTAAGAAAAAGAAATTAAAAACATACATATTAGAAAAGAAATAAAACGATCTCTATTAATAGATAACACAATTATCAATTCGGAAAAATCGCAAGAAATCTGCTAAAACTATAAAACTGAATTTGCAAAGTTGCAGGATTTCAGTACATAAAATTCAATTGTATTTCTATCTGTTGGCAATAACTAATTAGAAATTGAAAATTTAAGAATACCATACCATTTACTAAAGCATAAAAAATATGCAATTCTTAGGGATAAATGTAACAGAAATATGTGTAATGTTTGTATTCTGAAAACTCCAAAACATTGTTGAGAGAAATCAAAGATCTAAATACCATGTTCATAAATTAGAATACCTACTGTTGTTAACATGAGAATTCTTCTCAAATTGGTCTCTACATTAAAAGCAATACCAATCAAAATTCTAGTAGGCAGAGTTGTAGAAATTGACAGATTCCAAAATTTATATGAAGAAGAACTAGAATAGCCAAAACTATTTCCCAAAAAAAAAAGGAAAGTTGAAAAACATCAACTGCCTGATTATGAAGACTTTTTTCAAACTACCATAATCAAGAGAGTGTAATATTGGTGAAAGGATAAATACCTGAATGCATGGAACAGGATAGAGAGTCTAGAAATAGAACTGTGTGTGTGTGTGTGAAACTGATTTTTGCAAAGGCGTAGTCTCTTCAATGAATTTTGCTGAAATAATTGAAATTTGTAGACAAAAAGGAAAACTTAACACATGCATTGTACCTTGTACAAATGTTAACTCAAAATGGATCAGAGATCTAAAAGTAAAACCTAAATCTATAAAACTGCTAGACTAAAATATAGGAGAAAGTATTTGTACCCTTGGATTGGGCAAAGACTTCCTAGATATAACATCAAAAGCATTATCCATAAAACAAAAATATTAAGTTTGATTTCATCAAAGCTAAAAATTACTGATATTTGAGAGACGTTGTTAGGAAAATGAAAAGTCAACCTACAGACTGGGAGACAGTATTTGTAAAACACATATCTGTTAAAAGATTATATCCAATATACATAAAGAACTCTCACAACTCAATGACAAAACTTATTATTTTTTAAAATGGGTAAACAATTTGAATAGATACTTCAAAGAAGAGATGATGGATAGAAAAATAACGACATAAAAATGCTCAATATCACTACTCATTAGAGAAATGCAAATTAAAACCACAATGACATACCATTATTTACCTATTAGAATGGCTAAAAGTTTAAATATCAGATAATTCCAACTGCTGATGTGGATATGGAGCAACTAGAACTTCATACACTGCTGGTGGGGATGTAAAATAGCACAGCCACTTTGGAACAGTTTGTCAGTTACTTAAAAAGTTAAACTAACCATATGACTCAGCAATCCCACTCTTAGATATTTATCCAGAAGAAATAAAAATATAGGTCAATACCCACACTTTATTTGTAATCACCAAAAACTGGAAACAACCAACCCATATTAGTTTTCTATTGCTGTTACAACAAATATGACAAGTTGACACAAATTTAATGGCTTTTAAAAATGCACATCTGTTATCTCAGTTTCTGCGCGTCTGGAGTCCATGTATGGCTTAGCTGCTTAGGTTCTTGCAAGGCTGCAATCTCACTTCAAGGCTTGACTGGGGGAAAATTTGCTTCCATGCTCACTTACACTGTTGCACCCCAGCTTTTTGCTGCCTGTTAGCTGGAGGCTGTCTGTAGCTCCTAGAGGCCACCCTCAACTCTTTGTCATGTGGACTTCCTTAGTATGACTGCTTACTTTCTCAAGCCAGCAAAGAGACTTTCTAAAGTGAGTTTTCTAAGACAATCTTATATAAGGTAACATAATCACTACAGTGACATTGCACTACCTTTGCCATATTCTATTGGTTAAGAAGAAGTCACGGGTCCCACCTGCACTTATGGGGAGGAGATTAATCAAAGGCATGAACACAGGAGGCAGGGACTGTGGGGACCACCTCAGAGTCTATCCACCACACCATGCGTCCATCAGCTAGAGAACGGATCTGCACACTGTGGCATATGCACACATGTACTCATGAAGTGTGAAATGCAAATAGTGAAATATACTACTCAGCAAGAAAAAGGAATAAAGTAACGCGTGCATGACGTGGGCAGCTCTAAAGTGCATCACACCAAATGACAGTAGCCGAAGTCAAAAGACTACCCGCTGAATTATCCCATTTATGTGATGTTATAGAAAAGGCAGTATAAGAGCAGACAAAAAGATCAGGGGTTGCCAGGGGTTCGAGGTGTGGGGAGGGGATTGACTACAAAGAGGCATGGGGGAACTTTTCTGAGTAATGGGAATGTTCTCTACCTTGATTATGGTGGGTAGTTACACAATGTACCATCCTTCAAAACACATGGAACTATGCAACAAAAGGGTGAATTTTACTGCATGTAAATTATACCACAATAAACCTGACTTTAAAAAAATAAAGGGACAGAGTGACAGAGAAGCTGGCAACAGAAAACGTCCCTTTGATCTGGTTCCCAGTGCATACTGCCCTGGGAGAAATTTCCGGAAGGCCAATAATATAAATTATGTATTAGTACTATTCTAAAAAGTTTACTAGTAGGAGAATTGCTTATTTTAGGTAAGATTCAAATGCTTTCATTATTAAAAGCACATTATATACGGATGGTTTGACGTTGCCTAAAATGAAAGGGTTGATGTCTGTTGAGCCCAACTATTAAAATGAAAGTCAATTAGACTACCAAGAAACAAAACTATTTATTGAGAATTAACTTCATCATACAAGTTACAACAGAGGCAGACACAAAAGAGCCTCAACTCAAGTCATCCACATGGTATCCTATCCCTGTATGCAGGGTTAAAAACCCTAACCCTGACTAGCACATTTCTCTACCAGGAGGGACAGGAAAAACCTGGGGTGGAGGCGTTATGTTCCTGGACTCAGATCATCCCTCTAATCAAATGTCTGTTAATAAAGCCCTGAATTTGGAAGCAATGTTGAGAATTTACCTAGTCTATCAGCTACACAACAAACTGAGACACATCAGAGAGAGGAATTTTGACTTTCTCCGAAAAAACAATGATGGCCATCAAAGGCTTCTAAACATGGGGATGGCAGAAAAAGATTTGTGTTTTAGGAAAGATGACACTTCAAACAGGATGGATGCTGGCCTTCAGGGGGCAACACCAGAAGCAAGGAGGGCAGTTACATGACTCCAGAAAAGAAAAGATAAACAAAGCTTGTTGCAACAGGAAGAGAAAGGAAGGGATTTTTGCAGCATTACTTGGGAAGTAGAGTCAAGAGGCGATAGTGAAAGAGAGATGATGAAAGCTTATGTGTATGGCTTGAGTAACTTCCTAGATTCTAGAGGAATAAAAGGGAATGAGGGATTGAGAAATTCATGTTGGAGGCTCTGAGTGTGAGGTGCATTCGATGAAAGTTTCTGGTAGGCAGGCGGATATGGTCTGGAGTCCAGATAAAAAGACTGGGTTAAAGAAAGTCTTGGTGCTAATGTACAAGGGGAAGTGGAGACTACGGGAGACCACCTATCATAAAGGGCACAAGCTATACTGAATAGATTAGGTAGGGAATGTAGAATAAGGAAATGGAAGTAATTGTGAACAAAGGAGAAGGGCTCTGCTAAAAGCCTTCTTCATCATTTCACTGAATGTTGGCAGATTTTTTTTCCCTCTTGATTTTTTTGATTCAAGAAAACACAGAAGCACTGAGGAAAAGAGGAGAACATATGATAAGAAAGTGCTGTTCATATCCAAGTGGAGATAGAAATTACTCCAACTGGGAGAAGGTAGAAGAAAGATCCAATAAGAAGAGACCAAAGGTCCTTACTCAGAGAACCACAGCACAGGGCCAAGAGGACCTCTGCTAACAGGTCAGAGTCATACCTTTGCCTGGTGGCTGTAAGAATGCTAACGTAACACTCAAGTTAACTAAAACCTGGAAGTCATCTAAATATCTCTAAGGTGATTAAAGTTTACTGTTGGTTCTCTTTCTTTTGTAACCCTGTGGTACTTGCTTGCAAGTGTGGGCACTGCTTATTTACTGGTGAGGAAAATGACAGGCTTTGCAGAAATTTTCCAGCTGGCCTCAGCCCCCTGTGCCAGAAGGGGACTTGATCAACCATCCCTTTGTCTCCAAGGGAAAACAGCACGGCCACCGAGACACGTGCAACACAAGTCAATGGTCAGAAAAACTGCTGTGAAATGTTGCGTGGTGGGTAAAGCACTGATCTGATAACCTTGAGGAGTCCTGGGTGGTCACCACAGGTCTGCCACTAGCTGGGTGAGCTTGAACAAGTCGCTAACCTTCTCTGGCCCCAGATTCCACATCCACTAGGAAGAGGCTTGGCTGGTTTTGATAATAACTATAGTTTTGTTCTGGATCTAAAATTTAATTACTTGAATTATTTTTAGTTGCTTGCCTTCTTATGGGTTTTAATATCTCCACCCTTAAGATGACTGAAACAGAGGAGATCTAAATTCCCAGCCTCCCTCTCTCTCTCTCTCTCTCTCTCTCTCTCTCTCTCTCTCTATATATATATATATATATATATATATGCCAAAATAGCTTAAGGGTGTCGTTTGGGAAACTTTCATGATATCTAAGCTAATAAGCCAGGGTGGAATCAAAAAGTAGGAAGTAGTGACCCATGCATATTTTACAATGAGAACAGTCAAGAGAACTTTGCATTATCAGTGATTCATTAGGAAAAACTGGTTCTTAGCTGGCCCACTTTGCAGTATTCATATTTGTTAATTATGCATATTATGTCATGTCCACTTAACAATAATGTTGCAGGCATGGGACACTGTGATGGAGTATTTCTAGTAACTGAATAGTTGTGTATAACAGTTCCCTGTGGATTAGAATAAAATTAACACCAGACTAAGCACAGAGATACTATGAGAATCCAGAAGATTAGGATTCTGACAAAAGCCTTCTGAAAAAAAGATTGATTTAGCAATAAATATTTATTGAGTGTTAAATACACATATATCTTTGTGGTAGGTATTACAGGGTTTCAAGTTTTTAGTTTGTTTGATCTCGAAAGGACATTTTAATACATTTTGACTTTTCAAATTGGGACCATCCCTATGCCTACCATGGAAGGTAAATTCTGTTCCATTATCAAGAAGTACCATCAGCAGTAAGGATCCCCTTATACTTAGATTACTCTTTGATAATATGTTAGACATTCTTATCCAAAATACTAATTTTTTTTTTAAACTCAGCAATTCAAGTTCTATTTATTCCTGTTTCCTTTTTTTTCTATAAGCATATATAAGTTTTAGATGACTGTAATAAAAATATAGAAAAAACCTGCATTCTTTCCAAAAGGACTTCAAGTTTAAAAATGTTCTTTATCAGCAAAACAAAATAAAAACAAGCACTTCAAATTTCCCCTTGAATACTTTCTCCTTGAACCAACATTTTGTGCCTGTGCTACCTTTTGGGGTGGCTTCACTCTTCAGGGCTGTGCTGACATTTGCTTTTCATGCAGTGGGCAAGCCTCACTTGCTGTCTGGTTTTGCTGCCTCCCATCAAAGCCCTGCAGGCTGACGCCCATGAAAGTTATAACCGCAGTTAAGTAATTAGACAGATGCCACTGCCCAGGCTCCTGGCACCACCCCAGGGACAGGCTTCTTAGCAACTGCCTGAACTTTCTGAAATGTTCGAAAATTGCTCCTCGTCCTGGCCTCGCTGGTGACTCCCCAAGTAGAAGGTATTGCTCTGAGCTTTGCGGTGACCCTTATCCCTAGGAGGCCTCCTCCCCGCCCCCCCCCCAATCAGGTTTAACCCCTTGTCAGCCCAGCCTCACTGCCTAAGGCTGCCACCTCCCCTCCCAAACAAGAAGGCAATTTCGTGCATGGATAAATATTTGGGGAGTAGGACTTTCTCTAAAGAGCTGTACAAGATTCTAAACTGCTCTTTTTAATGTTTGAATCCTTAGCGCGTACCTGAACAAACACCGGCATAACCGCTTTAAAGAAACCACAAAAACCAAAGACCTCTCCTTCAACAGAACATTGCTCATTCCTCATGTAACTATTTGAAACTCTGAATGAGTAAATAAAATCTCCTGGTCTTTAAACCCCCATTTCTTGGCATTTAGATGATTACAAGTCTACTTTGGGGAAAGCATAAATGTTAACAAGTCTTGTCTAGAGTTAGTTCTAATAAATGGTGTCATAGAAGGAGGATCAGACTTGGACTCTGAAAGACCCAGGTGTGATTCCCATTCTTATTTCTTGCCAGTTGTACGTATGGGTGAGGCTCAATTCATCTCTCTGGGACTTGGTTTACCCAGCTCTAAAATGGGGACAGGGCTGCTGTAGAAATGAAGATAATGCCAGAAGCATAGTAAAAACTGATACATATGCCAAGTCAGAAAAAACATTTCCTGACCAGCCCAGTTGCAAGGGAGCTGCGTAGCCCTGGTGTCCTGCCACTCTTCCCCTCTCCCTCTCCTTTGGAACTCTCTCTGGGGCATCAGAGGTCAAGCATCACTTTATGTGTGTGTGTTTCTCTTCTTCCACTACACTGTGGTCAGTTTGATCTTCTTTGTTGTTGTTTACTTCCCATAGTGCCAAGTGCAATCCTTGCACCCAGCAGGCATTCAATAAATAGTAATTGGCTGATTGATTAAACTTGAATTTTAACACCTTCTCAGCACCTTCCTCAACTAGAGAAACCCTTATGTAAACACTAAAGCCATTTACCCAGCAAACGAGTTTTTAGGAAAACTTTGCTTCTGTACAAAGAGCGTTGACTCTGGAAAGGAAAACACTTGGGTTGACATTCTGGTTTTGTCACATACTGAGTGACCTTTGCAAAGTTATTCAAACTGAGTCTTAGTTTCTTCATCTTAAATGGAGGCAATAACACCTATTTCACCAACTGTTGTAAGGATTAAATAGAATAACCTATTGGAAAGTGCCTGGTACATCACTGATGTTAAAAATTGTGAGAGTCTATGAAAAATATCATAAATAAATAATATGTAAATACCAAAAAGAAATTGCTTCTAATCTCTCATGGGTAAAACAATTTTAATTAAAGTAAGACGTATTACTGATATCCACACATCCATGTCAAAAGTGCCTACAGCTTGCAATAAATAGCAGATTGCAGGTGGGTAGGCAGACTTCATTGGATATGCCTACCCAACTACACAAGCCAGCAAGAACACTGACTACTGTCAACAAGTGTTTCCTTCGGGGGAAAAGCTTAGGAACCTGAATAGTAATGTGGTAATCAAGACTCAATGTCTGCAGAGCAATCTTTAACCCTAACGAATTCCAAAGCATGGAATGTTTGAATTGAGAAGGAAAGAAAATGGAGGATTTATTGGATATCTGCTCTCTGATCATTGTTCTAGACACATAAAGCTCTCTTTCCTCAGTTGATTTCTTGTATTACAGGTAAAAGAACTGAGATCCAAATAGTTATTAAGACTTGCCTGATATCACAGTGAGAGTTAATATCAGGGCCAGGATTAGAAACCAGAAGCTGGTAATGAAGTCTTGGGCTCACATCGTTTTCACAGTCATTTCTTACTCATCAAGCAGGAAAAGCCCTGTTTGGGCGAACTCCTGCCAGACCATGTGGAAAGAAGATGGTCCCTCCCTTCATCAGCATCATGAAAGGGTCTTGAAAACCAGCCAACTCCCACTCATACCCCCACCTCCATGGTTCTGTAGAAGGTGCTACAGAGCACTTGATGAAATTTAAAAATACTGGGCGATGAAAAAAATGACAAGGAACAAAAAGATCTAATCACATGCTTTCATTTTACACTGGAAAAAAATTGAGACCCAATAAAGCTAAGTAATTAGCCCAAAGTCACACAAAAAGACAGGAGAAATATGACTCCTATTCTAGGGCCCATATTCCAGGGACTTTCAGGCAAGAGACCAAGAGTTCTATTTTTTCCATTATCTTTTATGTTTTGGAAACTATAGGTCAGTGGTTCTCAAACCTAAGCAAACATCAAAACCATCTGCATAGCTTCTTAAAGGATAGAAGAAGGGATCTCATCCCAGAGTGGCTGATTCAGAGGTCTGAACTGGGGCCCAAGATTCTGTCTTTCTAACAAACTTCCAGTGATGCCAGTTCTGCTGGTCCAAAGACCCCATTCTGAGGACCCCCTTTGTAGAACTAATGCTGGTTTCAGTACTTTCATGCTTAGTACCAAAGTTCCTCCTTCCACTCTGGTGGCAAAAGGAGTATAAATTCTTATCTGACTTCCTCGGGATTGCAAATGTGGAAACAAATACTCCTGGACCAGTGGAGTAATGGTATGGACTCTTACTGGGAAACTTTTGGACATAACCTGTGCCATCAGTGGCACGGCCTCGGTGACCAAGGGATTCTTCATTTTGTCTATTCCATATTCTTTCAGAGCAGCCACTAGCAATCTGTCCATCTGAGCAGTGCTTCTCAACCTTTTCCATGTTAGGATGTACCTAAAAAAGGTTAATGTTTGTACAATACTGCAGTGAAAATATAGGCTCTATGTGGCCAGAAGCAGCCTGCCAATGTGTTCTGGACACCCCAGACTCTATGGCTAAAGGGATGAATATTTTCTTCTACCTGAACTGATTCATGGCACATGGTTGGGAAGCTCTGTTTTATAATCACAGCAAGCAGGACAGCTGAGACTTCAGTACTAAGATTACACATTTTAAACATAGAAGACCCACCAACATTACTAGTTCCCTTCTTATTAATGATAGCAATGGAATCCCAATTAACAGAAGTAATTAAAATACAAGAATCTTAAGCAAGGAGAAAAGAAAGAGTCATTCAGAGGATGAACATCTTTGCTAAATAGTAACTAAGGATATTAGAAATTGGGATTCCTTCCCGGTTCTTAAATTCTATGCCTAAATCTTAAGGTATTGTGTCTTTTTTACTGTATGAGAATTTTGACTCATTTTTTCATGTCATTAAAACCCCCTTGATGCTAATTTCACTGAATCTAAGAAAGCACTGCATGTTAGATGTACCATTACGGGATGTATCACTAAGAAATAATTCTGCCAATAAAAAAACATGGTCCAATGATTTTGTATCATCTAAAAGCAGAATTTTATAGAAGGAGCTCTTTTAAGCTCACTTAAACTTAGCCAGTTTCCATACATCACTCTGGGCATCCAGCAAGAGGAAAAATAAGCCAATTCTATCACTACTTCACATTCTGCATCTGACTCTTAACAGTCACTTCATGCCTCCTCCATTATACGTGTTCATTTCTACTCTGTGCCATGACTCAGTTCATCAAAACTGATTTTTTTTTTTTTTAAAGATTGATTGATTGCTATGTTGGGTCTTCGTTTCTGTGCTAGGGCTTTCTCCAGTTGCGGCGAGCGGGGGCCACTCTTCATCGCAGTGCACGGGTCTCTCACTATCGCGGCCTCTCTTGTTGCGGAGCACAGGCTCCAGACGCGCAGGCTCAGTAGTTGTGGCTCACAGGCCCAGCCGCTCTGCGGCATGTGGGATCTTCCCAGACCAGGGCTCGAACCCGTGTCCCCTGCATTGGCAGGCAGATTCTCAACCACTGCGCCACCAGGGAAGCCCCAAAATTGATTTTTAAATTGAAGAACTGTTATCTCTAGGATATTCTGCCAGGTCCCTAACATTCATTCATTCTGCAAGTTTTGATGTCCATGCATGCCGCAAAATGACCGCTGTAGCCCAATATCACTGGCCTATTATGATTGCAAGATGTACCCTAATTCATACATGTAAAAATATTTCTCAAATGTGTCTCGGAGTTGATGAAATATGGAAATTTCATTTACTATTGCTGAGAGTTCACAGGAAAACAATGCCCCTGAGTTTAAGGACAACCACACTTTTGTTTATAGAAGGGTACCCTTTCTCAATGTACAAAGCCCTTTTATGAGATTAAAAACCTTGTTTTTTAAAAATTTTTTGGAGTATACTTTTGAAGGAGACTCTCCTTTTGAGAGAGAAGGAAACCACACCTCGAAATCCTGAGCTGCTCATCTTGATGCTGCCTCAGGAATAATCATGCCATAGATGATTCTAGTCAACTGCTTTGGTAGCACATAAGGCTCAGCAAACTCAGCCTTTTGAAGGTTTGAGACTTATTTTTTGATATGCCGTGTAATATTTATGTGTCAAACTTTTTCACCTGAGCCTATCCCAGGTTGGAATAAAACCCTTCCATCTCAGCTTACTTCCAACAGGACTCTTGACTGAGAGTCACGCTAGACAGTCACCATGGGAAGCAGTCTTTTCTGAGTGAAATAAAAATCCAGGCTGCTACCCTAGTAAGATAGTCTTCATTCAACAAGTACCTTGCCTGGGGAGTAACTTCCATGTGCTCAGCACTCTTTTTAAATCAGAGTTGCTTAGGAGTGAGGGTTACAGATTATTATAGTAAAGACAGGGAGTCCTTCCATCAAGGAGCTGATGCTTTGGCAGAGAAAACAAGGCTTGGACACAGGAAATAAAGAAAAATCTAAGATTTATATCCATCTCAAATCTCCAATCAAACGTGAAGAAGTTGTACAAATGCCAAGCAGTAAATAGTGTGAGTGCAGTACTGACTGGAGTTATCAGGAAACATTCTGCAGTGAGCACAGGCATAGCCAGCTCCTGAAGGATGCCCAGAATTCAGTTACACAGAAGGACAGCTCAAAGGAAACAAACAAATTTCGGAGATGGGGACACTGGACAGACATTTACAAATGGAGTTTGGTAGATATATGCAGATAATCCAGTTTGCACATCTGTTATCCTAAGCAAAACAAGCATGGAAGTGTAAAAATTTGACATGGAGATTATTCCACAGCCAGAAGAATCTTTATCATCCTAGCCAGAGGAGTTGGCAAGGCTATGGAACAAAGTCTAAAAAACAAGTGTCATAAAAACACAATAGAGGAGCTTCAAGATGGCAGAAGAGTAAGACATGGAGATCACTTTCCTCCCCACAAATACATCAGAAATACATCTACATGTGGAACAACTCCTACAGAACACCTACTGAATGCTGGCACAAGACCTCAGACCTCCCAAGAAACTCCCCACGTACCTGGGTAGGGAAAAAGAAAAAAGAAAAAACAGAGACAAAAGAATAGGGATGGGACCTGCACCAGTGGGAGGGAGCTGTGAAGGAGGAAAGGTTTCCACACACTAGGAAGCCCCTTCCTGGGCGGAGACTGCGGGTGGCGGAGGGGGGAGCTTCGGAGCCACGGAGGAGAGCGCAGCCACAGGGGTGCGGAGGGCAAAGCGCAGAGATTCCCGCACAGAGAATCAGTGCTGAGCAGCACTCACCAGCCCGAGAGGCTTGTCTGCTCACCCGCCAGGGCGGGCGGGGGCTGGGAGCTGAGGCTGGGGCTTCAGTCGGATCCCAGGGAGAGGACTGTGGTTGGCGGTGTGAACACAGCCTGAAGGGGGTTAGTGCGCCACAGCTAGCCGGGAGGGAGTCCAGGAAAGGTCTGGAGCTGCCGAAGAGGCAAGAGACTTTTTCTTGCTTCTTTGTTTCCGGGTGCGCGAGGAGAGGGGATTAAGAGCGCAGCCTAAACGAGCTCCAGAGATGGGCGTGAGCCATGGCTAACAGAGCGGACCACAGAGATGGGCAGGAGACACTAAGGCTGCTGCTGCCGCCACCAAGAAGCCTGTGTGCAAGCACAGGTCACTCTCCACACCGCCCCTCCCGGGAGCCTGTGCAGCCCGCAACTGCCAGGGTCCCGTGATCCAGAGACAACTTCCCCGGGAGAACGCACGGCGCGCCTCAGGCTGGTGCAACGTCACGCCGGCCTCTGCCACCGCAGGTTCGCCCCGCCTCCTCCGTACCCCTCCCTCCCCCCAGCCTCAGTGAGCCAGAGCCCCCGAAGCAGCTGCTCCTTTAACCCCATCCTGTCTGCGCGAAGAACAGACTCCCACACGTGACCTACACGCAGAGGTGGGGCCAAATCCAACTTCTCTAGGCAGGAAACACAAGAGAAGGAAAAGACCTACAATAACAAACCCAAAACAATTAAGAAAATGATAATAAGAACATATATATCAATAATTACCTTAAATGTAATTGGATTAAATGCTCCAACCAAAAGACATAGACTGGCTGATTGGATACAAAAACAAGACCTGTATATATGCTGTCTACAAGGGACCCACTTCAGACGTAGAGACACATACAGACTGAAAGTGAGGGGATGGAAAAAGATATTCCATGCAAATGGAAATCAAAAGAAAGCTGGAGTAGCAATTCTCATATCAGACAAAATAGACTTTAAAACAAAGACTATTAAAAGAGACAAAGAAGGACACTACATAATGATCCAGGGATCCATCCAAGAAGAAGATATAACAATTGTAAATATTTATGCACCCAACATAGGAGCACCTCAATACATAAGGCAAATACTAACAGCCATAAAAGGGGAAATCGACAGTAACACAATCATGGTAGGAGACTTTAACAGCCGACTTTCACCAATGGACAGATCATCCCAAATGAAAATAAATAAGGAAACACAAGCTTTAAGTGATACATTAAACAAGATAGACTTAATTGATATTTATATGACATTCCATACAAAAACAACAGAAGACACTTTCTTATGAAGTACTCATGGAACATTCTCCAGGATAGATCACATCTTGGGTCACAAATTAAGCCTTGGTAAATTTAAGAAAATTGAAATTGTATCAAGTATCTTTTCCGACCACCACACTATGAGACTAGATATCAATTACAGGAAAAAAATCTGTAAAAAATACAAACAGATGGAGGCTAAACAATTCACTACGAGATAACCAGGAGATCACTGAGGAAATCAAAAAATACCTAGAAACAAATGAAAATGAAATCATCACGACCCAAAACCTATGGGATGCAGCAAAAGCAGTTGTAAGAGGGAAGTTTATAGCAATACAATCCTACCTTGAGAAACAAGAAACATCTCAAATAAACAACCTAACCTTACACCTAAAGCAATTAGAGAAAGAAGAACAAAAAAACCCCAAAGTTGCAGAAGGAAAGAAATCATAAAGAACAGATCAGAAATAAATGAAAAAGAAATGAAGGAAATGATAGCAAAGATCAATAAAACTAAAAGCTGGTTCTTTGAGAAGATAAACAAAACTGATAAACCATTAGCCAAAGTCATCAAGAAAAAAAGGGAGAAGACTCAAATCAACAGAATTAGAAAAGAAAAAGGAGAACTTAACAACTGACACTGCAGAAATATAAAGGATCATGAGAGATTACTACAAGCAACTCTGCCAATAAAATGGACAACCTGGAAGAAATGGACAGATTCTTAGATATGCACAAACTGCCGAGACTGAACCAGGAAGAAATAGAAAATATGTACAGATCAATCACAAGCACTGAAATTGAAACTGTGATTAAAAATCTTCCAACAAACAAAAGCCAAGGACCAGATGGCTTCACAGGCGAATTCTATCAAACATTTAGAGAAGAGCCAACACCTATCCTTCTCAAACTCTTCCAAAATATAGCAGAGGGAGGAACACTCCCCAACTCATTCTACAAGGCCACCATCACCCTGATACCAAAACCAAAGATGTCACAAAGAAAGAAAACTACAGGCCAATATCACTGATGAACATAGATGCAAAAATCCTCAACAAAATACTAGCAAACAGAATCCAACAGCACATTAAAAGGAGCATACACCATGATCAAGTGAGGTTTATCCTAGGAATGCAAGGATTCTTCAGTATACGCAAATCAATCAATGTGATACGCCATATCAACGAATTGAAGGAGAAAAACCATATGATCATCTCAATAGATGCAGAGAAAGCTTGCAACAAAATTCAACACCCATTTATGATAAAAATCCTCCAGAAAGTAGGCATAGAGGGAACTTTCCTCAACATAATAAAGGCCATATATGACAAACCAACAGTCAACATCGTCCTCAATGGTGAAAAACTGAAACCATTTGCACTAAGATCAAGAGCAAGACAAGGTTGCCCACTCTCACCACTATTACTCAACATAGTTTTGGAAGTTTTAGCCACAGCAATCAGAGAAGAAAAAGAAATAAAAGGAATCCAAATCAGAAAAGAAGAAGTAAAGCTGTCACTGTTTGCAGATGACATGATACTATACATAGAGAAACCTAAAGATGCTACCAGAAAACTACTAGAGCTAATCAATGAATTTGGTAAAGTTGCAGCATTCAAAATTAATGCACAGAAATCTCTTGCATTCCTATACACTAATGATGAAAAATCTGAAAGTGAAATTAAGAAAACACTCCCATTTACAACGGCAACAAAAAGAATAAAATATCTAGGAATAAATCTACCTAAGGAGACAAAAGACCTGTATGCAGAAAATTATAAGACACTGATGAAAGAAATTAAAGATGTTACAAATAGATGGAGAGATATACCATGTTATTGGATTGGAAGAATCAATATTGTGAAAATGACTATACTACCCAAAGCAATCTAAAGATTCAATGCAATCCCTATCAAACTACCAATGGCATTTTTCACAGAACTAGAACAAAAAATTTCAGAGTTTGTGTAGAAACAAAAAAGACCCCATATAGCCAAAGCAATCTTGAGAAAGAAAAACAGAGCTGGAGAAATCAGGCTCCTGGACTTCAGACTATACTACAAAGCTACAGTAATCAAGACAGTATGGTACTGGCACAAAAACAGAAATATAGATCAGTGGAACAGGATAGAAAGCCCAGAGATAAATCCACGCACATATGGTCACCTTATCTTTGATAAAGGAGGCAAGAATATACAATGGAGAAAAGACAGCCTTTTCAATAAGTGGTGCTAGGAAAACTGGACAGCTACATGTAAAAGAATGAAATGAGAACACTCCCTGACACCATACACAAAAATAAACTCAAAATGGATTAAAGACCTAAATGTAAGGCCAGACACTATCAAACTCTTAGAGGGAAACATAGGCAGAACACTCTATGACATAAATCACAGCAAGATCTATTTTGACACACCTCCTAGAGAAACGGAAGTAAAAACAAAAATAAACAAATGGGACCTAATGAAACTTAAAAGCTTTTGCACAGCAAAGGAAACCATAAACAAGACGAAAAGATAACCCTCAGAATGGGAGAAAATATTTGCAAATGAAGCAACCGACAAAGGATTAATCTCCAAAATTTACAAGCAGCTCATGCAGCTCAATATCAAAAAAACAAACAACCCAATCCAAAAATGGGCAGAAGACCTAAACAGACATTTCTCCAAAGAAGATATACAGATTGCCAACAAACACATGAAAGGATGCTCAACATCACTAATCATTAGAGAAATGCAAATCAAAACTACAATGAGATATTACCTCACTCCAGTCAGAATGGCCATCATCAAAAAATCTACAAACAATAAATGCTGGAGAGGGTGTGGAGAAAAGGGAACACTCTTGCACTGTTGGTGGGAATGTAAATTGATACAGCCACTATGGAGAACAGTATGCAGGTTCCTTAGAAAACTAAAAGTAGAACAACCATACGACCCAGCAATCCCACTACTGGGCATATACCCTGAGAAAACCATTATTCAAAAAGAGTCATGTACCACAATGTTCATTGCAGCTCTATTTACAATAGCCAGGACATGGAAGCAACCGAAGTGTCCAACAACAGATGAATGGATAAAGAAGACGTGGCACATATATACAATGGAATATTACTCAGCCATAAAAAGAAACGAAATTGAGTTATTTGCAGTGAGGTGGATGGACCTAGAGTCTGTCATACAGAGTGAAGTAAGCCAGAAAGAGAAAAACAAATACCGTATGCTAACACATATATATGGAATCTAAATAAATAAATAAAAATGGATATGAAGAACCTAGGGGCAAGACATGAATAAATATGCAGACCAACTAGAGAATGGACTTGAGGATATTGGGAGGAGTAAGTGTAAGCTGGGACAAAGTGAGAGAGTGGCATGGACATATATACACTACCAAATGTAAAATAGCTAGCTAGTGGGAAGCAGCTGCATATCACAGGGAGATCAGTTCGGTGCTTTGTGACCAACTAGAGAGGTGGGATAGGGAGGGTGGGAGGGAGGGAGACGCAAGAGGGAAGAGATATGGGGATATATGTATATGTATAACTGATTCACTTTGTTATAAAGCAGAAACTAACACACCATTGTAAAGCAATTATACTCCAATAAAAATGTTAAAAAAAAAACAACACACACACACACAATAGTCCTCGGATAGTTTTCCCATCTTCCAGAGATGCATGAGGCATAACAACAGCTCGAGAGAAAACACACTGAATGAATATTTCTATACAACCAAATGTAATTACTTTTAGTTGTGTATACCTAAACACAATCAACTAACTTACACCTGTATTACCACAAGTAATCTTGTGGCATTCATACCTCAGGCACGTTTTCCACGTAAGTCCACTTTAGTCCCTCAACAAGAAGTTGTATTCTCCAAATGTTATCTCAGTGTTTTGATGTCAGGCATCTCTTATTACAAAATATATACATATTTCAGTTAAGAATCTCCAATATTATCGCATTAGCCTGGTGGTTCTCAACCGGGAAGAATCCTGCCCCTCTTTGCTCCTTCCACAAGACATTTGGGAAGGTCTGGAGACATTTTTGGTTGTCCCAACTGGGGAAAGAGATGTTACTGGCTAGGGATGTTGATAAACATCTTACAACACACAGGACGGCCCCTCACAACAAAGAATCATCTGGTTAAAAAGTATCAACAGTGCCAGCTTTGAGAAACTCTGCTCAACTCTTAACAGTTTATATGCTAAAAAAATCAACCAGCTTCAAAAATGTAACTTCCTCCCCTTGCTCTCCCCTGGATATTTTAAGATATTGCCAAGAAGTTATCTCAAATGTTTTTTTTTTTTTTTTTTCCCCAAGCCAAGTATTTTCAAGTTCAAGTAGCAAGATATCTCATAAACCATGGTTTTAAAAATGAGAGTAGATTATCGTATATAAAAAGAAGGCTGCGAGGGGCTGGAGTCCAGGGCAGACCCTGCCCATGTCCGCCCCAGGCCGTGCTGCACCCCATACCGTGCGGCCCCTACCTGTGGCTTCTCACATTGCATTGCGGCCCAAGTGACACCCTGAGGCCATGGGACCTCATCAAAACATGACAGCATGACCACTCTCGTGTCCAACTCTCCTCAGAGGAGCGTGGTATTGGTAAAGCGGGTCTGGCTAGCTGCTAAGCAGGCGAGGACCCTGACAGGCTCTGGAGCTGTGGACGGCAATGCCCGGCCCAGGTGACATCCAAGCTGTGAGGCTCGTGGACCAGCCCGGGCTCTCGCTGGAGAAAAAGGGCCATCACGGAGGCGTGGGAGGAGCGCGGCTACCACCTGGCCCCCTTTGATCTGATCAACAACCGGGTAGCCACATCCAAGTCTGGCGTGGGACTGACTGCTCCAGCCAGAATACGTTCTCCGCAGAGGTGACACACGCCCAGGATGGCAGCATGGGGGGATAGGGTGGGGTGCCTGGCAGAGGAGGCTGAGCTCACTGAGGTGTGCACCTGCCCCTGGATGACGCCCAGGCCTGTACAGATAACCTGGATGTCCCCAAGACCCTTGGGGTCATCTTTGATGTTGGATGGTTCCTCAACCGTGTGACCCCTGAAGTCCAGTGGTAGCTATATCCAAGGCTGCTTAACTGAAAAACTCAGCGGCACTAGGTTTCCAGAGAGGCTTCTAAGTGATTTTTTTTTTTTTTTTTGGCTCTATCCTCCTAGTCACTGCAGCAAACTGAAAAATGCCCCCTCCCCCAAAAAATTCACATCCTAATCCTTGAAACCTGGGACTATTACTCTATATAGTACAAGATGGTCTTTATAGATATGACTCAGTTAACTATCTTGACATGGGGAGATTATCCTGGACTATCCAGGTGGACCCTATATGGACTCACATGTACCCTTATAAGAGGGAGGCAAAGGGAGATTTGGCAACACATAGAAGAGAAGAAGATGTGAAGACGGAACAGAGAAAGATTTTCAGATAACGACCGTGGAACTTGGAGTGATAGAGCCGTTAGCTCGGAAATGCTGACGGCCACCAGAACCTGGAAGAGGCAAGAATTCTCCCCTGGAGCCTCCAGGGGCTTGACTTTAGTCCAGTGATACTGATTTTGGACTTCTGGTCTCCTTAATTGTGAGAGAATCAATTTCTGTTGCTTTAAGCCTCCAAGTTTGTGGTAATTTGTTACAGCAGCTATAGGAAACTAATACAGTCACAAAATGACAGTCTCAGACCCAGGTATCACCTTCTCATACAACAGATTCTGAGAGAGAAAACCTCTTCTCCTCCATTGATAATCCCCTTCCTTAAAAAGATAAAACTAGGTAGGAAGATCTTTCCCAGGAGGCTCCAGTGAATTTCTCCTTAGGTCTCTAAGGCCAGAATAATGTCATGTGCCTGCAGCTAAATCAATCACAGGAAGAGGAAAACAAGGTAACCACAATTAGCTTAAATCAATCGTAGTGCATCAGCTATAGCCCAGGGGGGCCACTGTTTGCTGAGTGCATTGTTATCTGGTCCAGACAAGACTTTGAGGACAACGGAGACAGGTCGGACAGTGGTTGGTAGGCAACCAACAGTGTCTTCCCCTTGGGGCCCAAGCACCTGCCCCAGCCCTTTAGCTCTGCACCATGTGGTGACATCTACTGTGGGACCATGACTGCTCATGGAAGTGCAGCTGTTCTCACAGAGGCCCCCACCACTGCCACCACATGGGGCTCTGCAAGACGTCACTGCCCTGCCCTCAGCTCCTCCATTTCAATCACTGAAATGCCCGGCCCCTTCACACAAGGGATGAGACCACTGTGTTAGTCTTCGTGGTCAAGAAATAAAGTTCTCCGCATCATAGGGGAGCTGCAATTTGAGATGAGGGTGATTTATCACCAGAAGAGAGGTGAGTGGGAAGTAAGATCAATACCTTATTTGGATTCACTTTTACTTATATCTTTTCTATAGCTCTGGATTTTCACCGAAATTATTTTAGCAGCAGTGGTGACCCAATCTACACCAAGTTGACTTGGACTCTTTCCAAAGTTCTCTGTGTCTGGCAGAGCTTAAGATTGCATCTCTCTTTCCCCTTTAAGCCTCTTCATCATTCTCCTTCACATTCTCACCCACAGCAGTAGCACAGCATCAAGAAAAGCCTAATATAGTGTGTTCTTATGTCCTGGCTTTGGTCCTAGACTGGGGGCGGCCAGGTCTAAGCTAGAGGCTGGTGCAATGTAACTCTCCCCCTACCCCTGCCACTGTCTTCCCCCTGCTGCACTATGAGGGCATCTGGGCTGGAGGGCATGGGCAGAAGACAGTACTGTCAAAGGGAGATACCCATCAAATGGCAAAAGCAACCTGCATTTCTAAGGTTACTGTGACCTGGCCACAGTGAAGCAGCAGAGGGGAAAAAAAGACTTGTTTACAAGGTGATGGTTTATAGGCAAGAGACTTAAGATGCTGTCAACATCTGTAGCATACCCATTTATTAACATCCATCATAATAGTATAGGACATTCCGTGTGTTAAAAATAGTCTTGAAAATAGACTCCTGTGCTTAGGAATCTCTTTCTAGCATCACTATAATAATTAATGTCTCTTGACAGATATATCATTCTCTGAACATATTCTGAGCACCTTCTGTGTTCAAGGCACTGCGGCATGCACTGGGATATGGAGAATCCTCTAGGAGTTCACAATTCACTGAGATGCTTCTTCGATTTTTATTCTGAAATTCATACTTGCTATGTGCTATCATTGTAGACTATTTGTATATCCTCAAGAACATTATGTCAAGGGATAATTTCAGCAATTTATTTTAGAAAAACAATAGGAATACTGACTTTTTAAAAAGTGTTTTGCCAAGCTTCACTCTCCCCAGAAGTCTCCCTGGGTGAAATGGGTTTGTTCCAGGAGCATCTGTGGTCCACATGAGTTCATTCAAGCTATGATGCAATGAAGTGATTTTCCCCAGGTTACCACATGCTTGGGGGTCACTGCAGCACAGAGAATCTAGTAGGGCATCCCCCCCCCATTTCCCACCCTGCCTGAGGTTATTAGAATGCATTGTACTCCGGAGGACCCGCATTCTTATTGCTAGACACTTGGCTTTCTGATCACCTCATATTCAGTCAGAGATCCACGAAGCCCAGACCCGGCTAGACAAATGCAGGACAGTTCAGCAGAAGCAGTTTTAACAGGTGTCATTGCTAAGGTCTTGAAGAACCTTCCATTTGTCCCATCCTAGAAAAGCATGTGTTATAAGAGAGCACTACCTCTGTCAACAGAGAGTCCGGGGGCATATCCTGCTTCTGTCATTTGACTGGCTGGGTTTGCTTGGATAAATTAATGTCTAAGCTTCATTTCCATCTTATGATTTCTTTATAAATGGGAATCATCATCATATCTACAGCTGAACCCACTGCTCAAAGAACATTTGCAGATTACTATTAATCTCAAGTAGAAAGGCTGAAGATCATGAAGGACAGTTTATGCAGAGGAATCTTCTTTGCTTGAACCATTTCTCCAGTGATGAACTTCACCTTTTTATTTCTCTCTCCAGATGCAATCTAGACCCCAGGAAACTTGTTCTAAGTGTTCATCACTACGGCATGTTGGACATCACTATTTAGCTACTTCAATACCAGAAAAGAACAAGAATTCTACCTCAATAGAAAGAATAGAAAGAATTCTTCTTTCTATATCATCAAGTCTGGTTCAACATGTAACAGAATGTGCAATGTTTTACTTATCTAACTCCTTAAAGTTTGCAAAACCCTTTTACATACATCTTTGGTTCTCAAATGTTAGCATCCTTCAGAATCACCTAGAGGACTTATTAAAGCACACATTACTGGCCTCACCCCCAGAGTTTGATTTGTTGGTCTGGGGTGGGGCCTGAGATTCTGCATTTCCAACAGGATTCCAGGAGAAGCTGATGATCTGGAGACCACACTTTGAGAACCCTGATGTATATCATAGAGAAGTGGCCAACTCGCTACCAACAATTACAAGAGGCCATGAATAGCACGACCACTCCCCCCTTATTATTTGTGTTCTTTGGCTGAATCACTCCTTTGGGTTTAAACAGCAAGAGTCCCACTAAAGTGACAACGGGCTGTCTGTGGTGAACTGTTCCACTAGTCAGCATCACCATTGCCATTTTATCTCAGATGATTTTCCTTTACATTAGCTCAGGGATCAGGAAACTTTTTCTTAAGGGGCCAGAGAGTAAATATTTTTGGCTCCATGGGACATACACAGTCTCTGTTGCAACTACTGCAGAACAAAAACGGCCATAGACATTGGGCAAAGGAATGGATTCAGCTGTATTCCAATAAAGCTTTAGGCTGCCAGGCCACAGTTTGCCAAACCCTAGATTAACTTCACACTTAGGGGCCTTAAGGAAGATAAAGAAGGGCCTGAAGCCTTTTTTAGATAGGAGAGACTTAAATGCGACCCTAAAAAGGGAAGTGATCCTTGGACCACCAATAAGCTTCTAAGGATGAGAACAGAGTCCCTCAGGGAGGGGGTTGTAGAGAAGGATGGGAGGGTCTAAAAGAAAGAACTCTTCCCTCACTGACTTTAATTCCAGTGACCCTTGAGCTCACACCTACAACAGGAAGCTAGGAAGCTGTGAAGTTCTGCTTCAGGTCCATGCAGGTACCAGTCAAAAGGGAGAAGCCACCATTAACCCAAGCACAGTATGCAGTCCCAGGTGATGGGAAGGAGGGGTCACTGTGGATAAGAGGACTCAATCATGTGGCCACCAGGGCAGCAGAAGAAAGATGAGTCTGAAGCAAAACAATTAGCAGTGCTCTGGCAGCACTTCACTCTAACACAGGCACTTACAAGCAAACAGCAGATGAGAAAAAAAGCAGAATAAACACCTCTTTCAAATACTAAAGAGCCCTAAAGGATGTCTTACTGGGATAGATAAACAAACAAAAGAATTATTTGAGAACAGACAACTGCTCAGAGAATCATTTCAGCCTTTTTTGGAGAAAGTATTCCAGCCCCCAACGCGGTCCAGAGCAATGGAGCCCATTAAGGACCACAGAGGGGCTGAGCCTCCAGCATCACCAGTGAGCATCCCATCCAGAGGTTCTCCGTCAGTGGGGGAGGTTTACCACCCCTGAGGAAATCATGCTGGTCCAGGGCCCATTAGATTTAGATCTGGACTTGCAAATGTCTCATCAGAGCCTTCACTTGGTGGAGGGTCCAGAGACCTGATGGATTCAGGTGAAAAACACTGACTCACAAAGAATGTCATCTAAGGCCACTCAGTTGTGTGTGTCAGAGGCCAGATTTTCCCTTGAGTCTGTTCTGCCTCTAAAGCCTTCAGCCCGTCCACCATCCCATGCTGCCGAGGGATGGAGGCACACATTGTAATACTTAATACGATGTTTTAGCTTCATTTTAGATTTCCATTTTTTACTCAGTTAACTGACCTGAAAAGAATTACAGTATTTCTAATATAATCTAAACTGTCATTTGTTGAGTGTGCCACAGAGAGAATTTCGATTTTCTTTCAGATTAGTATTTGCCCACTGAATATTTAATGGAAAAGAGAAATTATTTTCTCCTTTTTTGATTAGAAAAAGTTCAGAATGGTGCTGTGAGGAATTAAGAAAGGCATTCGTATTGTCAAAATGCCCTGTCCCTGCCAAAAGACTTAGATGAATATTAACCCAAAACTGAAAATGAATTCTTGACACCCTAATGGTTGTATTCTTAGAATGGAAAAATATATATTTGAGGTACATGGCATTCTAAATAGGGGTTTGAGAGTGAGTCTCTTAGATAAAGATATTCAGGGACCTGGATGGCAAGTTTGAGGAAAAGACATTTGGTCACTCTGTCTCATATTTTAGAGGAGCCTCAATCTGTTACACAACTTTTAGATGTTTGATTTAGAATGAATTACCTCGCTCTAAGCACAGCTGAAATTAACAACAATGATCTCACTAAACTAAAGCCGGTATAACTGACACAAGCCAAATTTTTATGCATACATACCTATACATGAGAGAGAGAGAGAGGGAGAAAAGGATAGAGAGACAAAAATAGATATACACATGGTACATATAAAAGCTACATATATGATATACAATGTATATAGAGATACAAATAGGGGAACATGGTATTACCTCCAGATATGTTACATAGACATTAAAATAATCGTGACATAATTTGAAACACGTATATTGAGTAGGGTAAACAGGGAAATGCATATAAATTTTTACATTAATTGTATTCTCATATTTAACTGCAACTTATCTGCAACTGTGTGGAATAATCACATTAATCAAATGGCATTTGCACCCCACACTGTATACATAGCAAGGCCCTTGGGACTTAGGGATGAGGAGGAAAACACAAGTTTTGTTTGAGCTACCATAAAATAAAAATATAAAAAGCTCTGTGATAATCAGTCTTAGGAAAGTTGGGGATTGAAGGAAGAAGGACCTAAGGTGTTCCCTAGCTTGTCAGGCTTCAAAAAATTTAGAAAATTAAGAAAAAGAATTTCCATATACCAGAAGATCAATTCCATTTTATCTTTTTGAAAACAAAAATAATTCTTTTTTTTTTTTTTTCTTCGATGAGGTGGCCTATGAGATGTGTTGTACCTTAGCAGTCAAAAGTCAGGCCCTCTGCATGCTGGTGTGGATTTAATCGTCTTGTCTGATGTCTCTTTCTGTAGAGTGACTGGTACTCCCGGTCCCACTTCTGAACAGATTTACTCTGTCACGGGAAGAAAGACCTTTACGTAGCTGGCATGATTCAGCTGGTCTGTGGGGCTGCCTATCTGAAACCACATTCAAAGCAAGCTAGCTCTCAGCCCTCAGAAGTTTGGATTTTTTTCCAGCTTTAATGAGGTAAAATTGACAAATAAATTCTATAAATTTGAGGTGTACAATGTGATTTTATATATATATATATATATATACACACATATATATAATGTTGTGAAATAATTATCACAATCAAGTTAATACATCCATCATCTCACGTAGTTACCATTAGTGGAGGTGGGGGGCAAAAGATAAACTTTAAAGGAGCCCTATCTTACATGTTAGAAATTTTCAAAATATTATATGGACTCACAGTTATTCTATGTCTAGGTCACACCAAGAAAATTGTTGTTGGGGATGGAATGAATGGTCTAAAGAATGCCTTACTGACCAAAATAAATCCATTCTTTCATTTACATGACTTCATGTAAGTTCAGAAAAAACAAGTACTCAAGCAGATGGAGGAAAACCTGCTTGACAGAAGTTCCTAGAAAGAAAAACAATCTGAGTTTTGTTTATCAGGGACTCTACATGGGCCAAAAAAAAATTTTTTTTTACTTTTTTCCTTAAGGCAAATGCCATTTTTTAGAGAGTCAGAAGTATGGCCTCCCAACAGGAATAAAGATGCAGATGTAGAGAATGGACTTGAGGACACGGGGAGGGGAAGGGGAAGCTGGGACGAAGTGAGAGAGTAGCATTGACACATATATACTACCAAATGTAAAATAGATAGCTAGTAGGAAGCAGCCGCATAGCACAAGGAGATCAGCTCTGTGCTTTGTGACCACCTAGAGGGGTGGGATAGGGAGGGTCGGAGGGAGATGCAAGAGGGAGGGGATATGGGGATATACGTATGCATAGAGCTGATTCACTTTGTTATACAGCAGAAACTAACACAACATTGTAAAGCAATTAAACTCCAATAAAGATTAAAAAAAAAAAAAAAAAGAGAAGTATGGTCTCCCAGTTTGAGGTGGCAATGGCTGAAATCTGTCCGCATTCTCTCCTCCACCATACCATTCCTCAAAACCCAGACCCTAGTTTTCCCCAGTAGTTAAGCTCTATCTAGATCACTGTGTTGAGTTACACGCATTGTTTGAATGATTAGAACAAGTCTGGAAGATTAACCTGGGGGATCAAAACCTGGAAACCATGTCGTGGAATGATGAAAACAATTAGCAGAGTTCATCTTGGAAGAGAAAACCCTTAGTGGGGTGTGATGAATATGATGAATGTCTTTAAATACCTGAAAAGCTGCATTGCAGACAAAGCAGGAGATGTGCTCTGTTAGCACAGAGAGTAGAACGGGGGTCAGTGTGATGATGACTTTCATTTAATCAAGTATGATTAACTAGATTCATCTAGTAATAAAATAAGACAATTTTGTAATGTAATGGGCATCATCTCACCAGAAATATTACAAGAGAGTGTGAGTAACGATCAATCATTGATGTTATAAAAAAGATCAAAACGTAGGTTTTAGGACTCAAAACTGTTCATTGTGGTTCAGCTTTACTTCTTATGCTGGAATCCTCTCCATAAATCCCCTGCCAGGTGGTTACTCAGCTGATGAAGATACAAGTCCACTGGCAGAAAAGGCAACCCTTTGGGAGGAAGATGGAGCCAGACTTAGATTTGTCACAGCGTGGTTGCAGGCTGTCTGTCTCAGATTATTTGAACTGATTGTCCAAAACCATACAGATTCCTTGCTGCCCTCCGTTACCAATCTCTTGCACGAGAATGTCTGGGATGGCGCCAGGAATCTACATTTTCAGCGAACTCCTCAAATTATTCTGATGCACATTAGAGTTTGAGAAACATTGATCTAGATGAACATAAAGGTCTTTCTGATGCCAAGAGGCTAGGAGAAAGAACAGTAGGATAGGATTCTCAGTTTCCCCGCGAGGATTAACTCAATTCAGGGGAATAAAGATATTTTGTGTGAATAGACATCTGCAAGATTTGGGGGCATGATAGTCTAACATGTAATGAAGGAGTTGCTTCTTTCCATGGAACAGTCCACTTTTCTCCAATGCCAGTTCCATTGACACGATTTCCAGGGATTGTGACAAACTGGGACAGCTTACATAGACACATTCTTGGCCTCGTTCCAAAACAAAAAACATCGAGTATCACAAAATACTCGAGTATCATCGAGTATTGACAAACGCTAATTTGCTTTCTTGGACCTTGAAATGCAAGTTTAAAACTGGGAAATACCAAATTTTATAGACCTTTAGAGAAGCACCTGGTTAAATACACAGGGAAGATCAGGCCCATCCTAACCAAGTCATGGCGTCTTTTCAGTCAGGACATTTAAGGTCTTGGAGACTCTGAGCCGGACGTCCCCTTCATCCTTACCTCCCATTTCCTCCTGTCACAAATCTTATACACAGAATGACTTGACAGACATGAGAAACCACAATCATGCCCTATGAATATTGAAGTCCCCCCTTGGGTAATGATGTGTGGGACAGTGGAGTTCAGACACTAAGTGCTCTAAGTCAAGTTTACAAGGGTTTACTGAGAACACACTTTATACCTGGGATTATAATTTGAGAGTTTAAAGGAAGAAAGATAGTTGAATCAAACTTCAGGAAAAAAATGAGATTACTTGCTACTCATTCCTAGAATTTTCACCCTCAGGAGACCTCCTCACCAAGAAGCAGGAAGTAATTTCCATCCCTTACAAATGCTTCCTCATAAATCTTCTTTTCTCAAAATTCTGCCCCTTATCCTTCATTAAAAAAAAAAAAAAAAAAAAAGACTAATATTTAGTCTACACCGAATAGCAGCTCCAATTTTCTGGGAACAGTCCCACTCCTATGTTAAACGTGGGTTTTGAATATTTGGGTATCACTGTAGATTTACTGACAGTGTCCTGGGGTGACCACTGATAGCTCTGGGCCTTATTCCTCATCCAAGGTGAGTCCATTTACAGTATTACTCAATGCTTTTCAAATTTGGATAGAGATTGACTTTCAGTCTCTCTGTAGAAGCAAGGTGAGAGATACAGGGCTTCAGAGCAGCTGATGGCCAGGATTCCAGCCCTGTGGCAGAATGTAATTTGCATCAGTGAAGCCAACATACAGAAGAAGCAGAGAAGAAAGAAGAGCTGTTGGTACCCACCCTATATTCAGTTGCACTGAAGCATGACTATACATTTGTCCTTCTAACACTGTGGTTAGGTACAGAAAATCTAGCAGTTTCCTTTCTGCATCCTAGTTTGAGCTGATTGTTCTTCCTTTCAACCAAGAAGAGTTTTACTAACCAACAGAGAATATAGAATTTCTAGTAACTGAAGTCCTATTGTACACAGACTCACAATTCCCTCAAGTCTTATGCATTTGGTCATCTTTACTGAAGACTGATGGAGAAAACCCTGTCAACATGTAGATTCAATCATAATGTTAGCTCAGTAACCTGTAGCTAAGAGAATATTCTTGGAAATCATTAGAACTTGCAAAACACTTTTTATTTGTTTTTAAATGTAGATCAAAATAAAGGATTTTTAGAAATAGTTTGAAAATAAGAAGGGGTTAAAGATTAATACTCCAGTCAATGTTTTCTGTTGTAACTCAGAGATGCATATTCAAAGCCCTGTGATATAGTGGAATCTTATAAAATCCCAATTCTCTCCTAGCTTCTGTGCCCACGTTAAAAATCCATATCCTATTAAGATGTTTTCCTTACTAGGGGAAGAGTATCTTTAATCTTAACAACAACAAAAAACCTAAAGAAATTCACCACAGAAATGGAATACAATATCAGTATTAGTCCATAAACAAAATAACAGAGTATTTTGGTATATGGTATATTTGTATATGGAGGTAGGTAAGAAGGGATGGCCAAGGGTAGTAAAGACAATGCAAGGATAGGAAGGGTAAGAGGAAGTGAAGAGAAAGAAAAATTGGAAAACTTTTGGAAAGCAAATTAATGGTTAAAAGATACTTTATAGCTACCTGATGTTTACTGACACCCTGGAGGCTTATTTAATGCAAGATCTTTCTGATCTGGGTTTCCAAACTAAATTAGAAGAAAAACCATGGATGGCTGGAAGGCCTATAGCAATAGAATGGAATATAGACCTAAAGCTAACATTAACCAGATAGATGAAGGAAATTTATCCCAGGGGGAAAAAATCAAATAGGAAGATTCAAATTTCTTTCTTTTAGTCATCCATCCATCCACCTCTCTGCCAGTATTAAACACCTATTATGCTTCAGACACTGGGCTAAAGACTAAGGAGAATACAGCCATGGATCAGACAACCCCTGCCTGTAACAACTACCCCCGAGAAGGAAAAAGAAGATGTGAACAAAAATAGCTCAAGACCTAAGACAGCGTGAGTGTCATGAGTGACCTAATGTGTTCTCAGGATTTGGAGCAGCAAGAAACCATTTCCTGCTAAGAACTTCATGGTGAAGGTAACATTGGAATGGAACTTTACAGGATGAGTTCACTTTCACAGCCACTGATCCAAAAATAGGGGTCCCCAGAGCATGGAGTAAAATCTCTCTGTGCATTCTTGATGGCTCCTAACATTTTGAGAGCATTGTAATGGACTTGTTTCCCTTCCATTTCCAGCTGTGAGGTCACGGATGTTTCATCTACTTACCACTCCCTCTGGTTTCTTCAGAAGATGGGATTGCTATAAAATGTGCTTTTTGAAAAACTACTTTGATAGAAAGCAAGAGAGCTCAGCTCAGAGAGGAGGGATCTTTCCTGCATTTCATGTGTATACATCAACAAGTTTCAGACACCAGTCCCAGAATGTGAATTTCCTGAATAATTCTTTGAGTTGTCATGTTCTCTTGAAAACATGATCCAGATGGCATTCTGACCCACAAGAGGTTCTAGACCACAAGCAGAGCTCCTCATGCTCTTCATAACCGTCAGAATCTGGGTGACAGGAAGACGCCCTCCTCCTCTCCTACACCCCACTCATGCCTATTTCCTCTGGGAGGGCCTCTAGGGCAGTAGAAATGCAGAGCAGAGGATGAGAGCTCCCAGATAAATGCCAAATGGATTTTTTTTCATGAACAAATAGATAATTCCTTAAAACCAAACAAAATATTTATTGAAAAATAGATACTTGCCCTTAAGTTAAAGAAGGTGAGGGACTTCCCTGGTGGCGCAGTGGTTAAGAATCCACCTGCCAATGCAGGGAACATGGGTTTGAGCCCTGGTCCGGGAAGATCCCACATGCTGCGGAGCAACTTAAACCCGTGTGCCACAACTACTGAGCCTGCACTCTAGAGCCTGTGAACCACAACTACTGAGCCCGAGCACCACAACTACTGAAGCCCATGTGCCTAGAGCCTGTGCTCCGCAACAAGAGAGGCCACTGCGATGAGAAGTCCGTGCACCGCAAAGAAGAGCAGCCCCCACTCGCCACAACTAGCTAAAGCCTGCACGCAGCAATGAAGACCCAACACAGCCAAAAATAAATAAATTAATCAATTAATTTAAAAATAAATAAAGAAGGTGAGAGACAGTTCTTTTCCTCCCCTGACACTCTCTCTACCATCACAAGATCCAAACTGTTAGCAGCAGTAAGGCGATAGACACAAGAGAGTAATGTGTGCTTATTATCTTTAAAAAATAAACCAAGGACAAGAGAAAAATCATATAAGCACAAATTTAGGGAATTCCCTGGCGGTCCAGTGGTTAGGACTCAGCACTTTCACGCCGTGGCCCTGGGTTCAATCCCTGGTCGGGGAACTAAGATCCCACAAGCTGTGTGGTACGGTCAAAAACAGAGGAAAAAAAAAGCACAAATCTAAAGGAATCAAACCGGCATCACTCTGTTCATATGCAATCCTAGAAGCTTGAAGACCACGTGAAAAAAAAGAACTCAAGAGAGAAAAGAACAAGAACTCAAGAATTCTATACCTAGCAGAGTTACCATTACCTATCAGAGTAAAATTAAGTTATTCAAGGATAAACAAGAACTCAGAAAGTATTTTACCCAAGTATTCTGAGGAAAATATTTGGGGGATGGTGGGAGGAATATTAATGAAACAACAAATGATCCAGAAGGGCTTTCAAAATGAGGAAAACTTAAGAGTAAACTACAGTAAAGAATAAATAATATAATATACAGATATGATTATATCTAAAAGGGTACAGGATAGGCCTTATATCTGTGTAGAAGCATGTTAGTATGACTCTCAGAGACAAATGTCTAAGGATTTTTAATACAGTTTCACAACTCTGAGCTCAGAATGTACTTAGACCAGGATGCGTCAGTTGGGGAAACAGTGAAAAATGAGAACTGGGTTAGTGGCTGAATGGACCTTACTGTGCTGTTCTCGTTGGTCAAGTCTATACTGTATAAGAACAGGACTGAAGGGGTACATCCAAGGTGACCAACTCACTCTGGTTTTCCCAAGACTTTCCTGATTTTAGCACTGAAAGTACCATGTCTGGGGAATCTGCTCAGTCCAGACAAAGGAGATGGATGGTCACCCTAAGTACATGTAACCCAGATGAAGTTGCCCTCAACAAATAACCTATGTGTGGAGCTTCTAGGCCTGGAATAAGACAACTGTGGTTTTTAAAATGTATAAAGCAGATGTTAATTGGGGTTGGGGAAGCGTGGGGATTTTTCCCCACCACAGGACATTTGGCAACATCTGGAGTTATTTTTGGTTGTCACAACTGGAGGGGGATGTGAAAGCCATCTAGTGGGTAGAAGCCATGTGAGACTGGTAAACAGTCTACAATGCATAGGATAGTCTTCACAACAAAGAATTATCTGGCCCAAAATATCAGTAGTCCCAAGTTGAAAAACTTTGATATAAAAAGCAAAATCAAGCATAAAAGTTCTAACATTCATCGAAAATATACTCAATTGTCCTATTGAAAGACAAACTGTCAGATTGGATTAAAAGCAGATCCTGACTATAGGCTATCTGGAGAAAAGAGCTATACAATAAACTGATAAAGAAGTGTGATGTGAAGAAACGAACAAAGGGATACCAGTCCAGTGCAAACAATATGAAAACAAAGGAGGTAAAATTAATAGCAAACAACTTGTTTCTAAAGATTAAAAACAATGAACAAGATAAAAACCGTAAATTTAAATAGTAAACAATCAACTTTAAAAAAAAAAGACACAGGGGCTTCCCTGATGGCACAGTGGTTGAGAATCTGCCTACCAATGCAGGGGACACGGGTTCGAGCCCTGGTATGGAAAGATCCCACATGCCGCAGAGCAACTAGGCCCGTGAGCCACAATTACTGAGCCTGCGCGTCTGGAGCCTGTGCTCCGCAACAAGAGGCCGCGATAATGAGAGGCCCGTGCACCGCGATGAAGAGTGGCCCCCACTTGCCGCAACTAGAGAAAGCCCTCGCACAGAAACGAAGACCCAACACAGCCATAAATAAATAAATTAAAAAAAAAAAAACACAAATGGTCCTAAACTTAAGCTGTGTAAACCAAATAATGTATTAGTTAAATATGTAAACCAAAAAGTATTTAAAAAGCAGGAATAATTTGATAACTGTAAAATTCTACTGGGAAACAAAACTCTCCAGATTAGTCAATTCCACTAGATCAAAGCTAAAAAATATAAATGAAAGTAATTTCATTTATATTCAGTGGAATTAAGTGCCACAAAAGAACCTTAAATCTTTCAGAGAACACACTTTTTAATATATTCTTATAATATATAAAAAAATTAAATATTTGAACACAAAGAAAACCTTAAAACTTACAGCAGACATTTGTAGGCCATATTCTCTGATAAGGCAATAAAATTAGAGAAAAAAAATTGTGACAAAAATATGTTAGCTGCTTCAAAAAAATTTTTAAACTACTCACATAGTTCTGGTTAAAATTAAAATGGAAATTATAATTTATCTATAAAGCAATTAATTAAAAAGAAAATATATTATACCAAAACTTACAGTATACAAGGAAAAGAGTATTTAGGAGAAAATGGAGAGCCTGAAAAAAAACCTTCATAATTAAAGAAGGAAAACAAAGCTAGAACTAAGAACTTATTTTAAGATATTTGGGGAGAGAGGGGAACATTGATTTCAGAAAGAGGGAAATAAAGTAAAAGCTGAAATTTCTGAAATGTGAAATAAAAAAGTAATAGAAAAAATGGAGATATCCAAACCTAGATCTTTGAAGGATTAAAACATTATAAAAAGCCATTTGTAATCCTGATTGCGTAAAAAGAGCAAAAATAAAAATGTCTGGACCTGAGACTGCAGTTAAAAGCAGAGATAGCCACTGGACCACCAGAGAAGTCCCTAAGACTCCCAATGCAGGGGGCCTGGGTTTGATCCCTGGTCAGGGAACTAGATCCCGCATGCCACAACTAAGAGTTCACATGCCACAACTAAAGAGATCCCGCACTCAGCAGCAAAGATCCCTAGTGCCACAACTAAGACCCAATTCAGCCAAATAAATAAATAAATAAATAAATATTTTTAAAAATTTAAAAAGCGGAGGAGATAAATTCTATTTGCAACTGTGGGGCAGCAAATTTTGGGGTCCTAGAGAAAATGGATTGCTTCTTGGTCAAACATAAACTATTAACATTTATTAAGAACCATCAAAAGTGAGATTATATCAATAATTATAGAAAGAATTAGGAAAGTCATTAGATATCTGTCTAACCTTTAGAAAATTAAGAAAAAAAAACTGTTCTAAGCAAAAGATGGGAGTCTCTAATTCAGTTTTGAAATCAGCATGACTTTATTACCAAAAGTCAAAAAGATAGTATAAAAAAGAAAACTATGGACCAATCTCATTCATGAATATAGTGAAAATTCTAAGTACAAATTTATGAAACAGAGTCTGACAATACATGAAACACAGCACACTATGAAGAAGCTGAATTTACTCCAGGGAAGCAACAGTGCTTTAATACCAGAAAACATATTAGCATAATCCAAAACATAAAAATAGAGAAATAATTATACCTTCGGGTTCTGAAAAAGCATTTCACAAAATTCATCAGATATGCTGAACAAAATATTATAAATAAATGACATATTTAATTAAGTTTGTTTATCAAAAACCACAAGAAGCATGTGTAACAAAAATATTTCAATTAAAAATCAAGACTAGAGCAGAAATCCATGATCATTACTACTATTTAAAATTGACTTGGCAGTTTCAGTAAATTCAATAAAGTGAGAAAATTAAATAACACATAAATATTAAAAGAAAATGTATATAATTTTATAGATAGAAATTCATGAGATGCTAGTAAAAAAAAAAATTAAAACCTTATCATGCTAAGGAGAGTTTTGTAAGATGAAGAGATGCAGGACAAATATATAAACAGAAAATAGAGCAATGGAACAGAATCGAGCACCCAGAAATAAACTCACACATATGTGGTCAATAAATTTATGACAAAAGAGACAAGAATATACAACAGGGAAAAAAATTTTCTTCAAAAACTGCTAAGAAAACTGGACAGCCACAGGCAAAATAATCAAACTGGACCCCTATCTTACACCATACACAAAAATTAACTCAAAATGGGTTAAAGACTTGAATGAGAGACCTGAAACCAGAAGACTCCTGGAAGAAAACACAGGAGTTAAGCTCCTTGACACGAGTCTTAATGATGATTTTTTTTTTGGCGGGGGGTGGAGGGGGAAGAATTTGCCACCAAAAGCAAAGGCAACAAAAACAAACAAGCGGACAAGTGGGACTACATCAAATTAAAATGTTCTGCACAGCAAAGGAAACCATCAACAAAATGGAAAAGTAACCTACTGAGTGGGAGAAAATATTTGAAAATCGTATCAGATAAGGGGTTAATATCCCAAATATATAAAAAATTCCAACAACTCAATAGCAAACAAACAAACAAAACGGAACTATCCAATTAAGAAATGGGTGGAAGATCTGAATTGACATTTTTCCAAAGATGACAACCAGGTGGCGAACAGGTACATGAAAAGAGGCTCCGCCTCACTAATCATCAGGGAAATGCAAATCAAAACTACAATGAGATATCACCTCATACCTGTTAGCATAGTTATTATCAAAATGACAAGAAATAACAAATGCTGGCAAAGATGTAGAGAGAAAAGGACCATTGTGCCCCGTTGGTGGGAATGTAAACTGGTACAGCCACTATGGAAAACAGTATGAAAGTTCTTCAAAAGTTAGTGAGAAAAGGATCAACTATTTCATAAATAAGCTGGCACAGCTGGTTATCCAGAAAACAAAAATAAGCCCCCATTTTAAATTAAAAATTTTATATGGATTTAAGGCTTAAATTTTAAAACTAAGTATTTAATAAACACTGTGAAGGAAATAAATCAGGAAGTTTATTATTGTACAATGTGGGGTTCAGAGAAACTTTGGACTAAAAATTCAGAAGCTAAGAATTTAAAACATTTTTGGAAAATTAAAAGTTAAAGAAGGGTGCACATAGAAAGATACCACAAATAAACTCAATATCATCTATGTGGAGGTAAACTTAACAGATGTAAGAAGAAAATTTTCCTTAATATATCCAGAACTCTTATAAATTACCAAGAAAGACTATTCAGGAGGAAAAAAATTATGGAAAAATGACATAAATGAAAATTTATGAACAAAAAACTGAATTGGACAAATATGTGAAAAGGTTCTCATATTGATGAAAATTGAGGTAAGTGCAAAATAAATAATAGATTGTCATTTTATTGACATCAGGCTGATACATACTAAAAGGGACTATAGTACCTAATGTTGGTAGGGTTATGGGGAAAGGGGGTTCTTAAATTAGTAGTAGAACTTAAAATGCTGTGGCCCTTTTGGAAAACAATCCAATAATAGCTGTTAAATTGTAATAGTCTTTACTCCAACACTTTCGAATTCTTCCTAGAAACCTTCTGCAGAATTGTTAGGAATGGACAGAAACTGGAAATAAATTATTTGCCTCCTGCTAGAGAAGAGGCTGAACAATGTTTTGCACTGTCACGCTAGTGAATGTTAGGTAGTCATTTTAAAAAATTAAAGCCACCAGATGAGAGATGTTGATGAAGTGGAGTACAAAAAGCTGTAGGAAAACATTCCTTATATCATTTAATTCCAAACAAAGACTCAAGGAAAAACCCAGTATGTACGTATGTGAGTATAGGCTCCTTAGATAAGTAGAGGGAAAACATGAGAGGACACAGCAGATTGTGTTGTGAGTTACTGGAAAGGGAAGGAGATATTGATATTGATGTGCAGACTGGAGGGAGAAAATCAAAGGAACAAAGTTTAAAAATAAACGTAACAATTTGAAAAACAGGATATGATGAATAAATTTATAAGTTTAATTTTATGTGAATAAAAGTAACATGAAATCTAAGGTTAAATGGCAAAGTGAAAAAAAAATAAACTTCTGCTATTAGTCCTGCTGCCTTTCCCCAGTAAGGGGACACAGTAATCCAGAAACAGAGAGAATGGCTCTACTTAGTAAATGAGGAAGGTTACCTGACATCAGACAAAAATCCACTTTGACATTAGAAAAATCAAATCATGATTCACTTTGTTATAAAGCAGAAACTAACACACCATTGTAAAGCAATTATACTACAATAAAGATGTTAAAAAAAAAAAAAGTAAGAACATATAGGGAATGTTCCTTGACTTGTGTTTCTCACATCTCAGCAACCGCTTAATCTTCTATCTAAGATGTTTTCAATGTTCATATAAGAGCACTGGCATTTTTAAGAATTTTGGGGTCTGTCTGAAGCTGAGTTGCAGTATCTGGGTGAAATGGCTATTTTGTCTTGCAGATGAAGAAAGTGAGTTTTAATCCACCTGAGACTACAGGCAACATAGAACCTGGATACTGTTTGGGAACATCAGGCTCCCAAACCAGCTCCTTGTAGAAACCGACTAGACTTCCCAGTTTATTCTAACCTGGGATGTATGGCCCCCTCCTCGCCTCAGTCTTATCCCGATCTACCCCCTTAGCCACCTCCAGATGCCCTTTTACTTGAAACGCTTGAATCCACTTCTTTTTTCTTATCATAATGATGATTTCTACCTAAATAATCAATCAGTCAGCCAAGCATTTGATCCCATTAACTGGCCAGGGCTGCCCCGACTACGAAATTTTGCTAAGCTCTATCTGACACATTCCTCTATAGAAGCAAATATATTTTTCCCAAAGCAACTATTAGACACTTTATTTTAGTTCCTGATTTAATCTTTTTTTTTTTTTTTTTTTTTTTTTAGTAACAGAATCTAAGCAGCCTGATTGGAATTTCAAATGACTGTCACACTGAATCTGAAAGTCTGTCTTACACAGAACGCAACATTTTTCTTATATTTTAACCAAGTAGAGGCAAAGGGAAGGTCCTTTTTATCTTTTTTTCTAGCTGAACGTATGTTCAATATTATTAATTCAGACAGAAAAAAGAATATGCCACATCTTTGACTCTTTCATAAGATTTTTCAGTCTTTTGTTAGGTTCTCACTTGCTCCCTCTCTCAAAATTAAGTATACCGATTTTCCTCGCTTTCTGATCTGGTTTGTTCTTAAGGGGTATGAAATCTCTGTTAGCACCTACCAGAGCACACAAAAACTAGTTTCTTAGAAAGCAAGCAATTGCACCTTTTTATTTATTTGTTTGTTTATTTGTTTATTTATAAATTTATTTCTAAACAAGAAAACAAGTTTGAGTTAAATAAAAAAAGGAAAAGCAAATCAAAGACTCTGTCATTATCAAGATCCATCGTGACAGTTTCAAGAATGGGGTCTATCCCTTGTAACACATAACCTAGTCCTAGACAGTATCTGGTCCAGTCTTCTCATTTGACAGTTGAGGAAATTAAAGTCCAAGGAGGTTTTAAGTAATATTTCCTAGTGACAGAACTTAACAGAGCAGAAATGGACCTAGAAGCTACTCCCTTTTCCAGGGTTTCCTCCAACACTCAGCCCTGTCCCCTATCATTCTACAAGGTCCCTGCCATCCAGGATTTGGGAGAGTTCTTTCAGGGTAGGACCAGCATGAAGGAAAGAAGTGGAAATCAAGGGAATGCAAAGACCTTGCCCTCGTAGATGGAGGCATTTTCTTCTTAAGAGAGAACTGTGTCATCTCATTAAGAATTCTTGCACCAGACACAGTGGATCACGGGGTCTCCAGGAGCTCTGCCCATTGACATGTGCAAGTCATGTCCCTACCAAACCTTTACACACCTACCAGTTAACCCTTACTTTTGCTCAAATGCTCAGGCCCCAATCCCAAAGCCAATTACTTCTTTAACTCAGAGTCGACACTTTTCACACATCCAACAATTGTCTACTATTTCTACATGAGTAATGAAATGCTCAAGTCAAAATATGTAAAATTCCTATATGGGAAAAGAATCTGAAAAAGAATAGAGATATGTATATGTATCACTGAATCCCTCTGCTGTACACCTAAAACTAACGTAACATTGCAAATCAACTATACACCAATAGAAAATAAAAAATTTTTAAAGTATATGTAAAGTTACTCTCTCATCCCTTCATAAAGAAACAGACCCAGTTGACATGAGTTAGCTGGTTTACATAATGAATACAGGTCACGGATTCAAGGCCTGTAAGTTTTCCTGCAAGAGACTAAAATTTCAAACTTGGTTATCTATGTGACTTCTTTACCAAAAATATCAGGAAAGAGACTATGGATCTCTTGTTGCCAATACAGTATCTCTCCCAGAGAAACAAAGTAGGTGGAAAGTGTAACTATTGCATGCCAAAGATGACATGTTTTCTATTATGAGTTACATAGTAGAGATGTGAGGCTAACACACATGTCATCCAAGCTGAACAGTTCCCCGATAACTCCATCAACAATTATCAACTCGTTATTCCAAGTAGTGGTACTGGATAGGGTCTACATGAAGACTACAAATCTTAAAAGTTACTTAACTCCTTTGTGACTTTTTTTCTCATCTTCTTCATCATAAAATAGGTTGTTTTTGGCTCCAATAGAACATAGTTCATAAAGTGGTTAGCCTAGTACCTGGCATATGCAAGCACTTTATTACTGAGGTAACATTGGTTTATAATATTACATGTTTCATGTATACAACATTATATTTCTACTTCTGTATAAACTACAGTGTGCTCACCAACAAAAATTTAGTTTCCATTTGTCACCATTCAGTTGACCCCCTTTACCCATTTTTGTTCCCCCAATTCCTTCCCCTCTGCTAACCACTAAGCTGTTTTCTGTATCTCTGTGTTTGTTTTTGTTTGGTTTATTCATTTATTTTGAGAATTTTTGGTTTGTTTTTTAAATTCTACATTTGAGTGAAATCATATGGTATTTGTCTTCCTCTGTCTGACTTATTTCACTTAGTATAACACCCTCAAGCTCCAACCATGTTGCAGCAAATGACAAGAGTCCATCTTTTTTATGGCTGAGTAGAATTCTTGTGAGTGTGTGTGTGTGTGTGTGTGTGTGTGTGTGTGTGTGTGCATGCACCACATCTTTATCCATTCATCCATTGATGGGCACTTAGGTTGTTTCCATACCTTGGCTATTATAAATAATGCTGCAATGAACATAGAGGTGCATGTATCTTTTTGAATTAATGTTTTTGTTTTCTTTGGCTAAATACCAGAGTAGAATAGCTGGATTATCTGATAATTCTATTCTCAATTTCTAATCTCCATCCTGTTTTCCATAGTGGCTGCACCAATTCACATTCCCACCAACAGTGCATGAGGAATTTCCTTTTCTCCACATCCTTGACAACACTTGTTGTTTCTTGCCTTTTTGATAATAGCAGTTCTAACAAGTGTGAGCTGATCTAATTGTGGGTTTGGTTTGCATTCCCCTAATAATTAGTGATGTTAAACATATTTTCATGTGCCTGTTGGCCATCTGTATGTCATCTTTGGAAAAATGTCAGATCCTCTGCCCATTTTTCAATCAGGTTGTTTGTTTTTTTTGTTGTTGAGTTGTATGAGTTCTTTATATGTTTTGGGTATTAGCCCTTTATTGAATATATGATTTGCAAATATCTCCTCCCATTTAGTAGGTTGGCTTTTTGTTTTGATTATTTTCTTTTATGTCCGGAAGCTTTTTGGTTTGATGTAGTCCCATTTGTTTATTTCTGCTTTCGTTTCCCTTGTCTGAGGAGCTATATCCAGAAGTGAGAGCCCAGAAATAAACCCACACATCTGTAGACAAGAAATTTATGACAAAGGAGCAATGAACATATTCAATACAATAGAGAAAGGATAGTATCTTCAATAAATGGTGTTGGGAAAACTGGGCAGCCACATGTAAAAAAGTGGAATGAGACCTCTATCTTATGCCATACATAAAAATCAACCCAAAATGGATTAAAGGCTTGAATGTAAGACTTGAAACCATAAAACTGCTGGAAGGAAACATAAGCAGTATGCTCTTTGACATCGGTCTTAGCAATTCAAGCACTTTAATATAACTATTATCATTTATATGAAAAGTCTTTATGTTGTATGTTCAACCCTATTGGTAAGCATTGTTCAAATAAAAATAGAGATAAGTATTACACACACACCTGGAAACAGAGATAATTCCTGAACTTACATTATGTGGTGTGTATTCTGAGGGTTTTTTGTTTTGGTTTGTTTTGAACATTAGAAGGCAAGGAGGTAAATGGAAGAACTGGAGTGATATATACATGTGTTACAAATCCGTGGGTGAGAATGTCAGTTTCTTGGAGAGATCCTATAAGAAGAAGCTGTCCTGTGGTCATCTGAATCTTTTACGTATGTGTCAGGTTTAGAAAAAGAACCATGGAAACTTTTTCCTCAGGAATTAAGAAAATAATTTTCACAGCTGAATTGTCCAGAGCAGTGGTTCTAAACTAAATCAGAATCACCTAGGTAGCTCATTAAAGCTCAGATCGCCTGGCCCTTCTCCAAGATTCAGAGTCAGTAGATCTGAAATGGATCCCACGGACTCAAATTTCTAACAAGTTCTCAGGTGCTGCGGCTGCAACTGGTCTGGAAACCACATTTTGAGGACCACTGCTCTGGCTTATTTGCCTCAGTTTCCCAATTTACTTTGCTGATGAAGGTCTGAATAGGGAGAACTGGTCCTGAGTAGAGACAGTCCTAAGCACAGCATTCTCACAAGCCTCTTCAAACCTTTCCTTGGTCATTTACCAGGCTCTATGGCCTTCAAACGTTAAGTCAACAAACAGCTTTTTTAAAAAGGCTCCTTTGAAAAGGTAGTGAGGGAGACAAATAGGATTAAGCTCTTAATTTGGGGAATCTGGAGAAAAACGACTCCTGTGTTTTGCTATAGATTTTGACATGTAGCCAGAGTTTGGCTCTGAAAATGAGAGAGACATCTCTACTCCAGGAGCCATCAGAAGCCACAATTAACATTCAGACAGGCCCACTCAGACTCCACCAGCAGCCCAGATTCTTGTGCCCCCAGGAATATTGATCCGAAGAATCAATTTTGCTTATAAATTAAAGGGGGTGAAAAGATCTAATCATTAAAGCACATGAGATTTGGTTTAAGTGCAGAACAATTATGCTATATGATATGATAGCTTGCAAATCAATCATTTGGAAATTTTTTTTTTTTTTATTTGAACTTGGAGAAACTTTAGTAACCAAAGAAGAGGTGACACATTCTAAGGGATTATGCACGCGTTTCCAAAAATGGGCTGCAGTTTCAAGAAGTATATTAAAGAAATGATGCAATATGGATCCTTTGTAATATTTGTGACCCAAAATGTCCATTATTTTAAGAACTTATTAAGAGTAGAACATCACTCCACATAAAGGGCTGCCAGATATTTCCAGAGTCCCCCCAAGGTGTGGACCTCTTTACTAGTCTTCTGTCCCATTTTCCCACTCCATCTGTAGCTCTCACTTGTTCATCTCGGCTGCTTCCTGCAAAGCTCCTTTTAGATGATGAGTAATGGTCACTGGCCATAATAAAAAGAATTCCATTGTCCAGATAAGTACTGTTGCCTCTGGAAGCCCCCAGATCCCAGGCCTTGGGGCCCCAAGTGCTGTGGACATCAGGAATAAGGGCTTTCTCCTTTCTCTACTCTGTGCCCCACTCTGCATCTACTTTGCTGAGCCAAGAGCATCTGCTGAGCGTAGCAGCTCTTGAACAAGAGCTAATTTATTAGTTTGCTCCAGCTGCCTTAACAAGAGGCCAGAGACTGGGGGGCTTAAACAACAGACATTTTTTTTTTCCCCTAGCAGTTCTGGAGGCTACAAGTCCAAGATCAAGGTGTCCACAGATTTGTTTTCTTCTGAGGCTTCTCTACTTGGCTTGCAGCTGGTGCTCACAGGTCTTTTCTCCATGTACATATACCCCTGCTATCTCTTCCTCTTCTGATAAGGACACCAGTCATACTGGATTAGGGCCTCACACTAATGGCCTCATTTTAACCTAATTATTCCTTTAAAGGCCTTATCTCCAAATACAGTTACATTCTGAGATACTAGGGATTAGAACATTAACATATGAATTGGGGGACAGGGGCTGGGGACGCAATTCAGCCTACAACAAATAGTATCAGCTTCCTTCTTTAATGCTTCATTCCATAGGAGTCCAAAGCCCATTTGAGGGACCTGGTCTGAGGGACAAAATCCTTACGCCTTTCTCTTCCCTTTTTCCATCGAAACACAACTCTCACTCTACTATAAAGTGAAATTCCTATAAAAGTGAATGTAGAAAAATAGATTTTGGTGGAGGTGTGTGCTGGAGAGAGGGATATTGTCTGTATCATCCAAGAATGAAGTGTTATGTTGACTTAAGGCTAGATATCAGCCTCTGAAGATGAAGTCTCCCTGCCAGACTATCTAAACCCGACCTCTTCTTTTACGGACAAGGGAAAGCCCAGATTGATTAGGTGACTTTCTCAAGATCACACCGCTAAACAGTGATAAATATGACTCTCCCAATTCCTAATACTCTGCTTTTTCCCCACCACACACAGTTTCTTTCTAGAAGATGCTGGGAGCACTTGCTTGTGGAAGAACACCAGGGTCCCCTCTGCTCTCCTTGCAGTCCTCAGAGCCCTCTCAGGGAGAATTCAGGGTGTGATGTTTCTGAGGAGACCTTCCATCAACATCACCCTCCCACAAGATACCTCCAAGAGGCCAGGGTTTCAGGGAAATGAAAGGAGCCCCTAACCACGCGCCCATAGGTTCCAGGTACCTGGATGATATAGATAAGAATTGTGGCTTACATACCTGAGAAAAACAACAGTGGCTCAGGTTTCCAATCAGAACCCAGTTAATCCATCATCATGTAGGCAACAACCTTTGCCTATCAATTAGCTGTATCCAGTCGCACACAAAAAATATTGCTTTAATGTGAAATGTCTAGAAATTTGAGGCTGGGAAGTTATTTTTAACCTCAAGCTTTAGATAACTGCCTCACTTGTCCAATTCTAGCAATCTCTTTTAAAAGACAGAGTCTGCAGCAACCCCCGATAGGCCGCCCATTAGCAATGACTGGGTCACACAGCCTTTTCACATCTGCAGCCCCCAGCCCCTATCCCCAATTCCTGTGAATCAGATTGACACTCTGTATCGAACGACCAAGGGGTTCAGGCTGCTCAGCCAAGAACTGGAAGACCTGGGTAATGACAGTGAAATGGTTAGATTAACATTATTATTGCTAACACTGTAATCCTCAGATATAGAGCCTATCTAAAACAAAGCATATATACATTGTAAGCCACATAGGTATTGAGAAAAGTTTTCTAAATCAATGGCATCAGAGAGGACAAAAGTTATACAGTCTTCTGTCCAGAAGCTATCAAAATGCTCTATCAACTAATCAAAATCATTTCAAAGATGCCTACTAGCACAGCGCTAGTAAAATCAGTAACTTTGAAATCCTTCTGAATAATGGCCTTAGACGAGTAGTTTGGTTTATGTTTGCTCCCTCTCCCCACCAGTTAGCAATGCCTTCTCCTCTTCCTCCCCTTCACCCAAGTCCTATTATTCTTCAGCATTCATTCATTCATTCATCTGATATTTAACATACATCATGTACCAGGCATATTTCTCATCAGCTGGGACACGGTACTCTTACTTAGCTCAAAACACCCCCTTCTGATGTGTCTTAGGGTTTTGGTCATGCCCACAGCCTCCTGCTGAAGGATCTCTTATGTACAAATGATTGTGGTTAATACCACAGGACCTCACCCACCACCCTGCCTACAGCTGATGGAAACAGAGATCTCTGCGACTGTCTGGTAAGAGCCAGGGATATTCAGTATTGGAGAGTAATGTGCAAACTCAATAAAAGGGGCTTTTAATGTTAGAGACACAGGTATGTATGCAAAAAATAGAAATGAAATTGGGGAGACACGTCAAGAGAAGATAGTTATCAGAAGCCACAAGACATTAGAAGTCACAATCTAACAGAAGCCTTGACTAAGCAGAAGCCATGACATCGAGTTTCTAGCAGAGACAAGAAAAAGAGGCAGGTGAGAAAGAGAAGCAAAGATGGGGCTGCTGCTGAGTCACAAAAAGAATGGTCTAGAAAAGTATTATTAATTCACAAGAGCTGCTACTGAACATCCAATGTTATTGTAACCTAAATGATACACAACGTTCGAGTCCTCCAGTAGGACTGCATCCACAACCACGGAGTATTTTCTTTGTCTTCTGTTATTCTTATAACCCTAAGGAAATCTGAGTGTGCCTCTTCTGCTCTTAAGGAGAACATAGAACCTATCTTAGCAGGTAATGGAGGGAAACACAAATATACCAAATATTACAATACAGGTTGTAAGTGGGTGTTTCAGGAGCATAGAGAGGGCCTTAAACCAGGGAGGTATTCTTTCTTGGGCTGAGTCTTGAAGGTCTGATAGGAACCGGAGACATGGAGAGAGGACACTTGAGGCAAAGATCATTGGGTACAGAGGAGCTGCAGCAGGAAATAGTCTGTTGGTTCAGGAAACTCCAAGTGTTTTGATCTGGCTGGAGTGAATGCTAACTTGTGGGTGTGTCCAGAGATGAGGTTGGGGGCAGTCAGGGGCTGAAAGACAGCCTGGTGATAAGGGGCTTGTTATTAACAAAGGCTATTATTAAGCCCTATTGACCGTTGGATTAAATTTTGCCTGTCAGCTAATAGCCATCTGGAAAGGCACAGGGTACAAGACAAGGCCTAAGTTATTAAGATATCTCAGTTGGAGTCTCCCTATCCCCATTTCTTTCCCACCAAGAAAATCTGTTTCCATGACCCCTGACCTCATCCCAGCCATTCTCTCCTTGTTCACACCTTTACTGCTGCTAAAAATGGCCTATTTCTTTCACTCTGTTGAAGGTTTCCTTTCTTCACTGCCTTATTAATACTCACCTAAAACTTTCCAGCCTGGATCTGAGTGATAGGTTCCAATTAAGTACTTTAATTCTATGAGACACCCCCCATATTTGTTGACAACACTGGCATTGCTCTGGAAGTCTTCCAATGACCCATAGCAATTTATGAAGAATGAGACCCTTGAATTATCTACCTAGCAGCGTTTTGAAACTATCACTCCTGAGACTACTACTTCTTGGATACTTTGGGTGCCCTTACATTAAGTTGTTCTCTATTCCAGAATGTGTTTTATTCTCATACACTTATTTCAAGATCCAGCTTAAAAGTCCCTTCCTCCCCTCCCTGACAACTTCAAAAGGAAAGTTCTCTTATTCCTACGAGCTTCTTAATTATTTGTTGGTTCACTTGTAAATCATATACCAATTACCATATTCTGCAATATTTTTTACATCATCACCTTATATTATTTAACATGCATCTTTTTTTTCATGTTTCTTTTGTCTCGATGGGATCAATGGGAAACTCCAAAAGTCATGCTGTATGTCTTCCATATTCCCTACAGCCATGTAGAATGCCTCATACCTAACAGGTGCTAAGTAAATGTTTGCAAAGTTGACTTATTGCTTAATAAGATCATAAGCTAGGACTGCCTTGTGTGCAATGTCAGACTTTTAATTATAGTAACAGTGATTTCCAAAAGTTGTTGAATATTAAAATCACCTAGGAACTTTAAAAAATTAGGCTGAGAAGGTTGCACCCAACACCAATTAAATCTGAAAGTCTGAGAGTGGGAGCCAGACATAAGTATTTTTTAAAGATCCTAGGTGATTTCAATGTACAGTAATGTCTAGAAACAAGTATATTAACCTCAATGAATGGAGCTAGCCCTCCATTTAACTGTGCCCCAACTTTCATTTCAATGAAGAGTTACAGAGCCCTAGCCAACTACTAGACATTGCATTTGGTGGTGGGTATGTAGCAGTACACAAAGCAGACATAGCCTCTGCATTCATGGAATAGACAATCTGGTGAATCTAATGAATCTGTAGCCCTGTCTTTCACTAGCACTCCTTTAGTGTGTCAATGTCGTAGATGACCTATTTTAGGATGTGTGTCATTTGCATGTACTGACAGTTTATCAGAATGATAATATACTTTCCCCTTTTGTTATAAACACTCTCTGGGCAAGCATGGGCTTCAATTTTCTTTGCAACTTCCTTCAAAGAACACAGAACAGCATTACTCACACAGCAGAAAATGGTGATCATAAAGAAGGTGATGATGATGATGATAATGATGATGCTGATTATGGTTGTGGTGTTGATAGAAGTGGTGATTTAAAAAAATAAGAGCCACTAAATAGAAAACATCTTTAAATTTCAGTGTTTAATTATGTCTGGGTAAAAGAGAGAAAAGACCTAGCCAAAGGTTATGAATTCCTTTTGAATTCCCCATAGAAGGAGATTCTTTCTTTACATTAAACCTTGAATTAAAGTAATGAGTATAATTTTATAAGCCTTATTTACTACCCTTAAGGGGAAATTAATTAGATGGATCAATGCTGAAATGATACATCCAAATGTTTTTTGCCTTACTGATGCTGTGATGCAAGCATACTAATTGGAAGACTGCTCTAAATGAATCTTCTGGAAAGACAAAAACTAAATTATATTAGTCTAAATTAGCAGATTTTTCTGATTTGGAGCCTTTCATCCCTCCTGATCCTTTGATTAATTCACCCACCTCCAGCTCATTTTTATACTTCTGATTATTCTCCACTGCAAGTGTTCTTGAAGCCCATTTGAGATGCTCTTTGCTCCAGAAGGGAGGCTGTGAGAACTGGAAGAAGAATCTGGTGCCAGATCATTTTGCTAATGGAAGATAATTATTGTGATTATCTCATCCTTGCTAAAAAGCTCTAATGGTAGCAGAGCAGCCTCCCTGACAGGGTGAAGTTTCAACCAAAATATGTTGACTCTCTTTGTGGAAAAACTTGTCATATTCTTCTGAGTGAGGAAAGACTACAGCTAATTCTTAGGGAAAGACTATTCAAGTCACAGAAAGGATGCACCTGGGTCATTATTAACCCAGGTGCCATGTAACCTTTAGTTTCCTCCTTGTATTAGAAGGGGTACTGGGGAAAAAAACAGTGTAATGGGCACAAGCATTATTTGAAAAACATCATGTGATCTTATAAATTGATTGTACTCATTTATATACAAGTTATACATGAGGCAATTTTATAAATTGAAGGGATGTTATTAATATCTAGTGTCTTATTTTGGAGCAAATGCTCCAGTCTCTATAAGTATTTCCTAATTCAGTGGACAAAAATCATAGCTCTGTTCTTTAACAGATGTATAACCTTGGGCAAGTTACTTCTTGCAGCTTCAGTTTTGCCATTTTTACGATGGGAATTAGTTACTCCTACCATGGGAAAAAGGTTCAAATTCTTCTTGTAAAGGTAGAGTAAGATTGATACCAAAACTGGATAAATACAACTACCCACACTTTCAGTAAAAACAAACAAACAAACAAACAAACAAAAACCCGTTACCATTTTTACACATGATATTGATTCAAATGAACAAGAAATTAAAAATATTAAATCTATAGTACATCAGAAGCATAAAACACAATGACCATATTCATTTGGTAAAGTAAATGTGATACAAGCCAGAAAAATGATAAGAAAAAAAAAAGTTGGACTCTTTTCTCCAAAAATAAAACCTTTTTAAAGTTAAAATAATTTTAAAAATTTTAGTGCTGACTCAGGAAACCAGATAAATTGAACAGAATTGTAATGAATAGTCCAGAAATTATCCAAAATGTAGAGAGCAACTTATAATATCGTAAAGATGATTTTTAAATAAGGCAGTGAGAAAACGACTCAAGAAATTATGTTCGAACACTTGTCCAGCTATCAATGGGAGAATTAGAACTTCAGTTGGATCGCAACCTCATTTCTTATATAGAAACATCTGAATGCTTTTTCAAATAAATCAGAGATGCAAACGTAAAAACAAATATACAAGAGCTTGATTGAAATTTTTTGTCGTTTTGGTAAGGCGAAAATCTTTTAGCATTTAAACAGATGCCATGAAATGTGTTTAAACTACTGGGGAAGAAATGAATGAAAAGTATATATAACAAGTTTGAGAAACATTTCTAAGGCATAAGACAGAAAAGGGCCTAAGGTTTCAATGTATAAAGAGATTTCATAAATCAAGAAAATAAAGAAGAATAACTCAGTAGGAAGAAAACAACAAAACAAGTATACAAGGAGGTATTTCACAAAAGGAAATGCAATTGGCCAATGAATAAGAAACTTGTTCACCATCAAAAATCTTAAAAACTGAGGTCCATTTTTCTATTCACTTGCTGTAGATTTTAAAGGTTTAATGATATTCTGTGTTGACTATATTGTGGGTCATAAACCACAGAAGGAGATAGAATTGACAGAAAATATTTTTCCCACGTTGGTAGAAATGTAAATTAGTACAACATTTTAGGCGAATAATCTGGCCTTGTTATGACGTGACTTCTTTCTCGTTACGATTCCTACTCATCTTGTGTGAAACTTAAGATTTAAGTTATGTTAAGACATAGTAAGTAGTTCAAAATGGAGTCACACTGGCCAACATGAACTTTCGTATTCGTTGTTTTGAAACGTCAGCTGTAGGACTGCAAGTGTCTTCGAGGGATAAACTGTTACTTTAGATAACGCTCCAGACCAGACCAGAGACCACAGATCCTGCTGAGAGGCCTCCTTCCTGAACTTCTCCTTGGAGTGGTGCATTACCCCCCTTTCCCTCCTTTGACTAACCTGTGTTATGTTGTCAATTGTGTGCAATATACCAAATGATTTGTGAATTGAGCATATGAGCTACTGTTTCATATTTCTCCAATCCCATGATTCTTAACCTGCCCTTCCTGCTGGGCCCTGACAAATAGGCCCTATTTATCAACATCAAAATATGGATGTTCTTCATCCCAGCAATTCTACTTCTAGCCATTTACTCTCTCAGTATTGGAAAGGACACTTAGGAAACCACTGTAGCTCTTATGAGTTGGTTTGGGGATGGATAGTAATTGGGACATTTCAGTTTACTCTTCAATCTCCTTTGCAAACTTAGAATTCTCTGTATCATTTGATTATTTGTGTGTGTTTCTTATGTACAAAATGTGACTCTTCTGATATTTTAAAAAGTGGTTAATGAAGACAATAGCACCTACTCTAAAGAGATGTTGTGAACATTACTGATAGTATGTACTGTGCCCCGAACATTTCTGGGCACATAGTAAATGTTCAAAAAAAAGATGGCTTTCATTAGTATATAATTTTGTGAACAAGAAACATTCTAGCTCTTTTCCCCAACTCTACCTTCTTTACTACCATCCTTCTTAGGTGACCATTTAGCAAAACCAAAAAATATCCTCATTTCTCTTGTCTAAGCAATGTAACCTCATTAAATCTGGGAAATGAATAGAATTACGGAATAGAGCATACTAGCACTAGAGGAGTCTTAGAGAATGTTTGTTTCAACTCTTTTGTCCTATTGAAAGATAGATAAATAAGATGGTTAACACAATTCCCAGGGAGGGGAAGTGACTTGAAGGACCCAGCTTTTGAAGGCTGGGTAGTACCAGAACATGCACCAATGAAATATCCTGTTAGTGTTTGGGAGGAATGTTTAAGAGTTTTGAAGAATATTCTGGAAAACAGAGAAGACTATTTATGGGAAAGCAGGGACAAATGAAAAGAAATGCATATCTCCTACAAGTACCATGCATTAGTTCTGAAATGATAATTGTCACCACGTAAGAAGAAACCAACCTCAGGAGCCCAAAGGAAGTGCTCACTGTAAAGTGGGAATAAAGATGATGGCCTGCCAGGCATCGCCACTTCTGCTTTTCTTCTTTAGAATCCATATGATAAAGGGCAAAGAGCACTGGAATAAGAATCCAGAGTCCAAGGGCCCAGCTCTTTCTCAACTCCCAATTAGCTTTGGAGTTTTCTTAGTCACTTAACTGGAAAAAGAGCTGACATTTCTACTTCACAGTCCTGTTTTGAGTGTCAGATAAAAATAGTTTGTTCAAGGGACTTCCCTGGTGGTGCAGTAGTTAAGAATCTGCCTGTCAACGCAGGGGACACAGGTTTGATCCCTGGCCTGGGAAGATCCCACATACCTCGGAGCAACTAAGCCCGTGTGCCACAACTACTGAGCCTGCACTCTAGAGCACGTGAGCCATGACTACTGAGCCCCTATACCACAATGACTGAAGCCCACATGCCTAGAACCTGTGCTCTGCAACAAGAGAAGCCACTGCAATGAGAAGCCTGCACACCACAACGAAGACCCAATGCAGCCAAAAATAAATAAATTAATTAAAAAAAATAGTTTGTTCAAGTGCTTTACGAAATCCAAGGATTGTTCCAATATAAGATACAGTTGACCCTTGAACAAAAGGGTAGGGATTAGGGGCACCACCCTGTCATGCAGTTGAAAATACACGTATAACTTACAGTGTGCTCTCCATATCCTGGGTTCCTTCGTATCTGCGGATTCAACCAACTGCAGATGGTGTAGTATTGTAGTGCATATTTATTGAAAAAGTCCACATATAAGTGGACCCGTGCAGTTTAAACCCGTGTTGTTCAAGAGTCAACTGTACTGTCATTGGTTAGCTTTCTTTTCTGGTTATGTGTTGCTTTTCCTGAACAACCTCATTTAAATGGCACAGAGAGATGCATTATAAGTGTTTTCATAAAAAGTGGATACACAGAACACACAAACCAAGGGAAGACTGCTTGCCTATGGTGCTGAGGATAATACCCCAAAGGAAGCAGGCTGTGAGCCCAGTAAAGGCTCTGATGTTGCAGATTAACCCTGGGCGCTCTCAGCTGGCTGGCTGGCCATGCAGCTTCCCAGATTTGAACAGCTTATGGTCTTCAGTCCTCAGGGGTTGGTGTCCAAGAAGGGTGTGCAGTGATGCTCCCCGACATACAACACAGATTCTACCGAAGCCCCAGAAGTGAATTTGAGGGTTAGAGTCGAAAATCTTATTGCAATGAACTCAACAGCAACTTCCACAAGTCTTTGGTTGCACCTGAGGAAACAGCCTAAATTCATTGGCCTAGAATTAAAGATATACCTTGGGTTTCATTCATTTATTGTGCATTTATTCTATTTCATATTCTATTTTATTTTGTGCTTACTTTGTATATCACTGAGATTGATCATCCTAGTAGCTTCCTAATTAAGACAGCATGGTAGACAATGTTTTAAGACCTTGCATGTTTGAGAAATATCTATTTCTACTCACTTGAGGATCTGGGAATATAGAAATCTAGGTCTTCCGGCCTGAATTGTTATGATGGGTAAGCTCAGTTTGATTCTAATTTCTGACCTTTTGCTGACAATTGCTTTTGCTGAGTTTCCGAATTTGTACTTGTTTTTCATCTCTTGAAAACTTAAGGATTTTAGCATAATCTTTCATGCTCTGAAATCATACTATGATGTGCCTTGTTATCTGTTTTCATATAATTTTGCTGGGTACTTGGTGAGCTCTTTAAATATGGAAACTCATGTTCCTTAGTCCTGGAAAATTTAATTATTTCTGATAATTTGCTCCCATCAGTTCCCTCTTCTCCCTGTCTGAGTCCCATTAGCCAGATGGTGGGCCCGTTTGAATGATCCTACTTTTCTCACCATTTCTCTCCTTCTAAGGACCTTTGTTAGTGTCATTGTTAATGTCCTGCTGCCTAAGAGATTCTCAACTTTATCTTTTTTGTTTTTTTCCTGCTACTTTTAATTTTCAAAACCTTTTTACCCTCTGAAAGAATTGTTTTAATGGAATCTTATTTGGGGTCATATATGATGTATCTTCTAGCTCTTTGAGAATGCTAATAAAATTGTGTTTCTCTATGTGCTTGCTTATGTGTGTGTCTGCCATCTGCCATGTGATGTTGGCTTTGCTAGAAACATGACTGATGACTCTTGGCTAGCCTTTCATATGAAAAAGTGGGTCACTCAGAAACTAAATAATTAGATTATTTTCTCTTGTATTAATCAGATCCAAGAACATTTCAACCTCTGCATGAAGGCAATTAACCTAGCTGCAGTGAGGGAACCTAGTGAGGGAAGGGATTCAGGAATTTCAAGGTTCCTAACAATACTTCTACATTATCTGGTAGTTATCAACTTGCTACCCCTACCCTTTATGTGATAAGTTCCCAGCAGAGTCTACGTATCCACTCTCCTGAGGATAAACCTCCACCCTTGTACCTGGGGTTGAGGAGGGAAGTCTTCCAGATGGAAAGAGTAATGATGTGGGATCTAAACTGCTTCTTCAGACTTTCAGCCAATCCTATTTTCAATCTCACTTTCGGGGGTACCTGATGGTGCTAATTGCTGTATCTTTTAGGGTTTCCAATACAAATCAAACTCTGCTCAGTTTCCCCCATTGCTGTCTTACATCCTGGCAAGACTGCTAAGTCATTTACCCGCTGTCCATAGATCACTCTCCTTCTGATACTTTGATGCTTTTGTCGTTCTTCATCTCTTTGTCCTTCAGGGTTGCAATTGTTTTTATTTTTTATCCTTCTTGTTTTTCAGTAAGATTCAAAGAAGGCATAAAGATATATCTTTGTGCTTGATCATATTCACGTTTGAGCGTATTTAACTAGAACTGGAAGAGAGGTTTTGAGGACACTAAAAGGGTGAGGAGAAGATCAAGCCTCCAGTGATTCATGAAATCTAAACATCTTATAGGACACTCATTAAGCAGTCACTTTCTCTTTTAAATACCTCAATATGCTGCCCAGTTATCTATTTTACCATGCCCATGCAACACAGCCAAATTCTAGGTTTAAAGTACCAGAATCTTAAAGGAGATCATATTCAAATGAAGGTCATAAATAATGGCTTGTTGGGTTTTCCAGATACTCTGAGAGGAAGTTAAAGAAAATAGTGCCTCTGAGCCAATAAATATTTAAAGGTACTGTTAAAATGACTAAGTTCAAAATGCCATAAAAAATTACATCAAGATATAAATAATTCCTCCCTAATGGTTGGACAGTGTGCTTCGAATAGTCTTTGGGTTTTAAATTAAGGGACAATGAAAATTTAAATATGCAGCTAGTTATTCGAAAATGGGTCTTTCACGATTTTACCTTTTCACATTTAACAACAAACAGGCAGCGCTGGAACTTTTCATTTTTGTGGAGGAGCTGAACTTTCTTATTCATACTGAGATTGAAATATTAGAAACATAAGGCTGTACAAAAAAGCCATTCTCATAGGCGACCCCAAATTTATGAAATATCCCATCCAATATGGTGCTCTCTGAGTCCTCGGGGATATTTCCAAGAATTAAATTAAAACCACTGACTTCAGGAAATTAAATTTAAGTAAACAACATTAAACAGTCTTGACAGACACGGGGGAATTATTAGTTTGTTGTTGATTTCTCCCTAGCTTTTCCCTGTCAAAAGCTTGGCATACACTTTCTACATTTATAAGAGATGAGAAAACATGGTGTACACAGAGAGCCTCTGATTTTATTAAATTGCAAGAGTATTGTTCATTTTGCCAAGGATGCAGGCCCTAAATCCTGTGGCTATCCAAAGACCTAAGAATAGCTCCCAACCAAACGATGTCCACACACAATCCGTCTTTCAGCTCCCATGCAACATGTTACAACATAAACGATGCCACCTCCTCCAGCACTGCATCCAGAACTCCAATAAACAACATCTGTCAACCAAAGTAACTCTTAAAGGGCCCCCACAGCCTCTGGCTACCCATCATCAAGGCTGGAAAGAGCAGGGCCTCATCCTGTCAGGCTCCAGAACATTGTTCTATGAAATCTTCTTCATGCTCTTGTTCTGTGATCGCTCAACATCCACATGAGGAAGTTGTGAGGAGAAATCTGTTTTGACTTGATGGTGCTAATTGTCCCCAAAGTAAAATATTTTTGCTATGACAGCTAATTTGAAGAACTGCTGAATGTGTCCTAGAATAGGTAGCTAAAAACTCATTATTAGAATGAAAATTTTTATCCTATTTCTCCTTACAGAGGAAGTCATACGTAAGAGGTAACATCTTAGACTCCTCCAAAAGTCAACATTATCTCTCAATGGAAGAATTGCTTAACAGGTAAAGAGCTCAGAAATGGCTGTTACCTGCTCACAAGCCTACTGGAAATCCCCCCCCCTTCCCATCTCTCTGTCTCACACACACATTGTAACATTAGCAGCGATGTTTATGAAAATAGTGAATACTACAAATGCTTACTTTTCTAACATGATTGATTATTTCTGGTGTACAGAGCAATGATATTCAAAAATATCTATAGCTACCATTTTCTCTTTTAGCTTTATTGAGGTATAGTCGACAACTAAAAATTAAATATATTTAAGGTGTACAACTTGATAGTTGGATATATGTATCCATTGTGTAATCACCACAATCAAGCTGATTTACATATCCATCAGCTCCAATAGTCATCATCTTTTCCTGAGTGTGGTGAGAACACTTAAGATGGACCCTCTTAGCAAATTTCAAGTATAAAATACAATATTGTTAACTATGGTCACAGTGTTTTCCTTTAGATCTACAGAACTTATTCATTTTGCATAACTAAAACTTTGTACCTTTTGTATCCCAATTTCCCCCTCCCCTCAGCTCCTGGCATCCACCATTCTACTCTCTACTTCTGTGAGTTTGACTATTTTAGGTTCCACATGTAAGTGAGATCATACTAAATTTGTCTTTCTGTGTCTGACTTATTCCACTTAGAATAATGTCTTCCAAGTTCATCCATATCATCAAAAAGACCAGATTTCCTTCTTTTTAAGACTGAATAGTATTCCACTCTGTGAGTGTGTGTATATAGTATTCTACATAGTATACTATTCTGATAATAGTATTCTAACAAGTGTAAGGTGATATCTCATTTCGGTTTTGATTTGTATTTCCCTGATTATTGAAGTTCAGCACCTTTTAATATGCCTGTGAGCCATTTGCATGTCTTCTTTTGAGAAATGTCTATTAGCTCCTTTACCCATTTTTTAAATTGAATTATCTGGTTTTTTTGCTGTTGAGTTGCATGAGTTCCTCATGTATTTTGGATATTAACTGCTTACCAGATATATGATTTGCAAATATTTTCTCCCATTCCATAGGTTATCTTTCTACTCTATTGATGGTTTTCTTTGCTGTGCAGAAGACTTTTAGTTTAATGCAATCCCACTTGTCTATTTTTTGTTTTTGTTGCCTATAGTTTTGGTGTCATATCCCCAAAATAGCATTGCTCAGACCAATGCCAAGAAAGTTAATCTTCTCTTTCACTATCATGCCTCTTCCAGTATTTCCCTACATTTCCACTTCATCTCTCAAGTAACTTTCCTGACTCTATTCCATACCATATACTTAAAAATAATTCTATCATTATCAGACATTTCATATAAAATATTAGGGCAAAACAATGTTTAGTTACTCTGAAAGCCAAACACAAGAATATCTATATGGAATAGCACTAAGTAATTAAAGAATCACAACAAAAATCTAAAAAGTAACCACTTTTTTTAGGGCTCACACAGATTAAAAAATGAATGAGCACCTTGAGACAAATGAAAATGGAAATATAAGATACTAAAACTTGTGGGATGCAGCAAAAGCAGTTCTAAGAGGGAAGTTCATAGTGATACATGTCCACATTAAGAAACAAAAAAGATAACAAATAAGCAACCTAATTTTTCACTTCAAGGGATGAGAAAGGAACAAACTAAGCCCAAATTTATTAGAAGAAAGGAAATAAGGAGCAAAGCAGAAATAACTGAAATAGAGACTAAAAAGACAATAGAAGAGATCAATAAAACTAAGAACTGTTTTTTTAAAGAGATAAAATTGACAAGTCTCTAGCTAGAGTCACAAAGGAAAAAAAAAAAGGATGACTTAAAATTAGACAAGAAAGAAGAGGCATTATAACTGATACCACAGAAATACAAAGGGTCACAAGAGAATACTGTGACCAATTATATGCCAGTAAGTTGGACAAGCTAGAAGAAATGCATAAATTCCTAGAAACATACGACCTACCAAGAGTAAATCATAAAGAAATAGAACATCTGAATTGACCAATTCCTGATAAGAAGATTGAATCAGTAATCAAAAACCACCCATACAAACAAAATTCCAGGACCAGGTGACTCCAGTGACTAATGCTTTAAATGTCTGATAGAATTCACATCAATCATTCTCAAACTCTCCCAAAAAAATACAAGAGAGGGAAAAATGCTCTAACTCATTTTATGAAGGCAGCATTTCCTTGATACCAAAACCAGACAAAGACAGTACAAGAAAATTATATGCCAATATCTCTGATTAATATAGATATAAAAATCCTAAACAAAATACTAGCAAACTGAATTTCAACAATACATTAAGAGGGTCATACACCATGATCAAGTGAGGTTTATTCCAGGGATGCAAGAATGGTTCAGTACCTTCAAATCAATGGGATACATCACATTAAAAAAGAGCATAAAAATAACATGATCATCTCAATAGCTGCAGAAAAAACAGACAAAATTTAACATCCATTCACGTTAAAAACTCTCAAAGTGTGTATAGAAGAAACATACCTCAACATAATAAAGGCATATATGACAAGCTCATAGCTAACATAATACTCAATGATGAAAAACTGAAAGCTTTTAAAGTTCAGGAACAAGACAAGGATGCCCGTTCTCACCACTTTTATTCAATATAGTACAGGAAGACCTAGCCAGAGCACATAGGCAAGAAATAAAAGGCATCCAAATCAGAAAGGATGTAACACTGTCACTATTTGCACATACATGCATTTGTACACTGAAAATTTTAAGAAACTGATGAAAGATAATCCATGCTCATGGATTGGAAGAATATTGTTAAAATATCCATACCACCCAAAGCAATCTACAGATTCAATGCAATCCCTATCAAAATTCTTACAGTATTTTTCACAGAATTATTGCAGTAACTATTTTGCAATAAATACATCTACCAGATCATTGTGTTTTACACCTACAACTAGTAGAATGTTACACCAATTATATCTTAATTTAAAAAAATGAATGAATGGTTGAATGGATTAATGAAGAATAAGCAAATATTTCAATAATTCTGGGTAATTGTATCTTAAAATTGTATCTTACATTTTACTTGATGCTTTAAAGGATGACAGACAATCAAGCAGACTAGGATGAGATAATTGACTCTTGGAGTTAAAAGCAACATACAGAGTGCCTATTCTAAGCTTCTAAACTTTCAAGAAAAAATAAATATCAGAAAAATTGATTTATTTGAAGTATGGAATTCAGTCTTGGTAGAACAAGAATTGGCTCTAGTTCTCTTGTTTCTCATACTATACAACACTGTCTCATAGTGATCTCTAAGGATCATCTCCGAGTACACAAGGGAAGATCTGATTTTTGGTAGTTTCTCCCCACCTCGCTTGAAGAGACCCTTGACAGCATTTATAAGGGAAATTTCCTAGCTCTGTCAAGTCATCTTTCCTTTAAATAAGGCTTACTTATTGACACCTCTGAATGACACCACAAAAACTCCCAGTAGAGTTGGATAATTTCTACTGTTGGATCTGGGGCTCAGGGAGATCAGAAAACTGAGTAGGGTCTGTGTTGATCTCAGAACTGTTACAAACCCTCTTGAACTAAGCATTGTATCCATACATAACTGCATTAAAAAATCAGAAAGTAGAATGTGACACAGGGGGAGATTTCCTTTTTCCTTATATCTTTTTCTAGGGAGGGAAACTTTTTCAGGACCTTCCAGAAAACTTCTTTTTGTGCTACTTGCCATAACTTAGTTGGATGTCCACTAATACTTGTGGTGGGAAGGGCGTTCCCTCCAAGATCACATTGTCAGAGGATGGAACTTCTAGAATGGGAGAGTAAGGACCTCTAGAAATTCCCTCCTTAATGAAGGCAATGAGGCTACTGGCTCTATTATTTGTCATCAAAAACATCCCTAAATGACAGAGGTATAAGATGAGAGGTGGGGCTACTTATGAAGTCTCAAAGTTTGAGTGAGCAGAGCCTGTCAGGGTAGAAAAGGAAGAGGCATGTGGTGTTGGCCTCAGATTCAAAAACGACTTATTTTCCATTGAAGTTATTTCAACATAGACATGTTTAGAGTTGAAAAGAGATTTATTTTTCTTTACATTAATGTTCAATCATACCACCTAGAGTGTACAATGAAATGTTAATCTTTTGATCATCTTGAAAGTAGAACAAGATTTTGTACTATTTTTTAAGTGATAAAAGTTTCAATGTGGTGAATGTTAAAGCTTACCACAGTTTTGTTTTTTAATAACACTTCTTTGGCATTTCTTCATATTAAAATAGACTAGCAATCACAGAAATGAAAAGGCAGCGCCCTCTCTTGACCACAGAAAGGCCCAGGTCCTCTGATTGCAGTTGTCTCTTTATTGACAATCTCGGTGTCCCAAGAGAGAGGAATGTGCTAAAAATCAGGCAGCTCAAGGCAAAACATTCACGGAGATAGTCTAAGAGATCTCAGTCACACAGCTGGGGAATTGTGCCTTTTTGGAACCCTGCTACTCAAAGTGTGTTCTGTGGACCAGCAGTATCAAACAACTCCTGGGGGTTTGTTAGAAATGCAGAATTTCAGGCCTCATTGTGAAAGTTTTCTAAATCAGACTCTATATTTTCATAAGATTCACAGGTGATTCAAATGCACGTTAAAATTTGAGAAGCACTACCTTAGACAACTTTTAAACTTTTAACCCAATGACTTTTTTCCAGAGGAGGAAGCAGTTTTGAAGAGGATAAGTGATTGGACAAGGACTTCGTGGTAGGAGAGTTAAGACGCAATCCCAGTCTGCTCTGGTCTCATCAATCTATTGTCATGTTTTGTTATGAAAATTCCTAGAATTGCAGGTACAAAGTGGAGAAATGACTAGCCCAGTGACCTGGAAAGGTGATGAATGGTACCATCAGTGAATTTGGATTTAAAATGTCCTTTTTAGGCAATTCATCTCTAAACTTGGCTTCAAATAAATAAGTAAATTTATTTACTTAAATAAATAAAAAAGTAAATTGTCAGTTGGCTCCACTGTTTCATTCATACATTCTTTACATAAGCATTTTTTTGTCTACTGTTTCAAGAATTAACCAAACTCTTACCAGTACTTTTAGCAGTATTAGATGGGAATTTTCTTTTAAATGGTGCTTTATTACAGGGCTAAAAGCTAGAGCTTAAAAAACCTGAGTTTATCATGTAGTAGACCTAATTTTATTCATTAAGCTTAACTCCAACAGAAAATCCAAAATAACAGTAGCTTAAACAAGTAGAAATTTCTTTTCCTCTCACGTAGATGTTGGCAGTCCAGGGCTGAGCACTGGGGACAGGAGGCCTTCTCATTACCCCACCATACTTAACCAACGTGGTCTCCACATAAAATATAGTAAGAAGGAAGAAGTGGAATTATCTTCTTCCTTAAAGGACTCCTCCCAGAAGTGCATTCACACCTGCCACTTAATTTCACTGACCACAACTTAGTTACCTGGCTGACACCCAGCTCCCAAGGGAGCTTGGTAATCTAGGCTTTATTCCAAGTTGCCGTATGCCTACTATGACATGAGGTTTTTCCTTCTAACAAGATATGGTATTATGTGATAGTTCTTGATGAGCGTTGTTGATCAATAATGTGACTTCCTTCTTTTTTTAACTGTTCATGCAGCCTCTATACTAACAAGAAGAAGACATGAGAAGGAAGTCCATGAACTTCTGCCACTGTGAGCCCTAGAGCTCTCCTTCATACAGAACTAACTCCCAGAAATGAATCCAGGTGTTCTAGCCCTTCTATGACTCCTCTTTTTGGATTTCCTTGCAATGCCTCTTTATCTTAAATCTGTGTCCTTCCATTTGTATCTAGAACTGATTAAGGCCGATTGTCAATTCACCAACACTTCCCAGATGTGTGTTAATAATACTTTATGGTCTGAGATCACAGTGTAGCTTTTCATACTCAGAAGTCTGGCTCTTTTAATCAAAAATCCCGTCTCCATATCTGTTGTATTTATAACACATTTAAGGGACCCGTTTTGATGCACTGAAGCTGAGCACTGATACCTTTGTTCCTTTCTCAGACATCCTTGCTCTAAAGCCATGAGAGGGCTTCAGAACTGCAAGTGCACTAACAGGGGTTGTGATGACGGAACACATTGGTTAAGATTTTAACATATTATTTGTCTCTCACAACAAAATAGGGAGTCTAGAGTTTCTTAAAGTTAACAGAGAACTTTGTGAGAACAGATTAGAACACACTGTGTTTAAATCCTAGCTCACCATTCCTTTCCCATGCATTACTAGCATAATTACACCAATAGAGGATGAATAACACCTTCTTTTGGTCTGTGTTTTGTAGATTTTGGATCCCCCACTCCAAAGAAAAGGCGAGGGGTAATAGGTTTTTACCTTGGGTACAGGCTGCAGTAATTTTTTTTTTCATTTGCCTCAGAGAAACTAACGACACTTTCTGGTGTAGTTTTCCAATATTCTCACACAAGCTGTGGGGAACCACCTCTATTAGTACACCTCTATTAGCCCCTTGTACCCAATAAAGAAATAAGTATTTTTGGCTGGGAGGGGGGAAGAGTGGGAAAGATGGGGCGGGCTTAGGACCATTCCAATTAAAGATGTATACCTCCACTGGAAAGCTGGAAGCAGAGTACGTAACATCTTGACATTGTTTCATATTCCTTCTGATACAAAGTAGGGGAATCTGGAACCGTTTGGACAAGTTTTTGCCTTGGTTTCCTATGATTTACGCCCACTGCAGTTCAAAGAATTTAAATAAAACCTCACCCAGGAAAGGAAGCTTCCCTAATTTTGGCAGATCTGAAAACAGATAGCTACTAAACATTTAGATCAGGGAATTGGCATGATCAGAACAGTATTTTATGAAGATTCATTTCTCCTAGGTAAGAAGAAGCCAAAAGTGTTATTATTCCTATTAAAACATGAGATTTTAAACTGTATCTGTGTAAGTCATCTTTCATGGGTACTACAACTCAAATGCATTTAGAACACATCTTTCAAGCATTTATTGACTTAATTTAAAGGATCCATCTCATGGGTGGAATTTCTCATTTCTTTAATGACATTGGTCTTCCTAATGGATTCTGGAGTATACCTGAGTAGATAACTTCTGATCCTACATTTTCAGTTGCCTGTTGGTGCTCTTGGCATCTTACCCTTGTCACGTATAAAACTAACCTTGTCATTTCTCATGGAGAGCAGCCTCTTGCCCGCTCAATGTCTGAGGTTCTTAGATAGCTCTATTCAAAGTCATCTTTGGCTCTGCTTTCTGTTTTCTAGCTGCCCGTGTCCAACAAGTCCATCTTGCTTCCAAGATGTGGAAGACATCTACCCCTGCCTATCCATTCACTGTCCTAACACAGTTTTTGGTGATGTCAAATATGCTGTCACCTCTTTCCCTTTATAACTGATTGTGTTCATCACTGATAGACCTTCTTGTACAGCCTTGAAAATGTCATTCTTCTTTCAAAGCTTTTCGCTGGTTCCATGTTCCTTACAAAGTCTGTAAGAAAGGGATTGCTAGATCTATGTATCTGGATATATATGCAAGTTTTAACAGTAAATTTTTTTATAAAAATAAAGGTGCATGTAAAATAGATTATAAAAGTATCAGAGGGCTCCTAATGAAGCCAAGAGGAATAACATAACAAGCACTTCCCAATTGGACCTCCACTGGGGGCCTCCAACCCTCCACAAATGCTTTAGGGAAAACCTGAGTCATGTCTAAGAACTGTATTTTGAAAAATACTTTTTTTTTCAATTTTATGATTTTCTTCTGGTTTCACATTCTATGATTAATGCATATAATCTCTAATATACAAGAATCTTTGTAATTCCTATACTTACAATGCATATACTATACTTAAATACAATGTCCGTAGTGCTGAACCTTCTAATGTGATGTAATCTCTCTTCATTGAACTCTGCAGACTAGTTAGAATTTATTAATCTCATGGCAGTTTTCACCTTCTATCTTGGGACAAACTGAAAAGTTTTTTGAAGCCAGGAACTCTACTAATTTATCTGGTAGAAAAGGACCTTCAAACTAGTAAGTGATTTATTTAACTGAACTGGATAGAATATAACCTTTGGACATATCCCATAATGCATCAGAGATCAAGGAGGGCTCCCCTTTCTCCACAATTTGGAAAACATTTTAATTAAATGACTATGAGGTGACTCCAGCAGAAGCAGATGGGCCCCTAAATAAACATGAGACTTCCTTTGACCAAAATCATAATGATACAAAGTTAGAGTCTACAAAAGCACCTTCACTTCTGACACCAATTACAAGCTCAGGGGTCCCCAAGACCACATTGGGATTCAACAATTTGCCACAAAGACTCATAAATTCACTGAAAGATTTATACTTGCGGTTACGGTTTATTACAATGTAAGGGTACAGATTACATCAGCCAGAGGAAAAGACACATGGAGCAAAGTCCAGGAAAGTTCCAAGCACAAAGCTACCAATTGTCATCTTCCAGTGGAGTCATTACCAGTCAGAGAAGGTCACCTGAGCCTCAGTATCCAGAGTTATTATTGGGACTCCATCACATAGGCATAGTTGACTGCCCAAGCGCCTGATCTAAGTTTCTAGCCCCTCTGGAAGTCAAGCTAATATTGTATGACCCAAAGTACACACTCTAAATCACATTGTTAGACTCTAAGATGAGGCTAGCCCCCAACTTGTATCACACTTTTAGATTATCTAGTGTGACCCAAGGCCTTCAAGACAAAGACTTTCCAAAGGTTTACAGATTATCTTCCAGAAGCCCAAGGCAAAGGTCTGGGTGAGGTTAAATTCTTTACTACACAAATGGTAACTGCGTAACTGGAAAATATAAAGGGAAAAATTCTTCACCCAGAAGCAAGCACTTTCACAACTCAGATTCAACTATTTAGAATGGAAGGGGAACCATGTGAGTGTCAGCGTTCTGAGCTGCACCTTCTGGTTAGAAAATGCAAATGTGAAATAACACACCATCTCCTCCAAAGCGGCCATTTGGTTTCTTCCTTAGTGAATCTAAAACGTTCTCTCTGGTTTCTTCTTTTTTTAAAATAAACTTATTTATTTATTTATGTATTTATTTATTTATTTTTGGCTGTGTTGGGTCTTCATTTCTGTGTGTGGGCTTTCTCTAGTTGCAGCGAGTGGGAGTTACTCTTCATTGCGGTGCGCGGGCTTCTCATTGTGGTGGCTTCTCTTGTTGCAGAGCTGGGGCTCTAGGTGAGCGGGCTTCAGTAGTTGTGGCTCACGGGCCCTAGAGCGCAGGCCCAGTAGTTGAGGCACATGGGCTTAGTTGCTCCACGGCACGTGGGATCTTCCCAGACCAGGGATCAAACCCGTGTCCCCTGCATTGGCAGGTGGATTCTTAACAACTGTGCCACCAGGGAAGTCCCTCTTTCTGGTTTCAATCCCAAGGATGTTGGGATGACAAAAGATTAGAGGGAACTTGGAATAGCTGATTCCAACCCAAATATGACTGTTGGGCTGCACCCTACAGGCCTATAAGCCTTGTAGTTGCCCAGCCTTGAGACCAAAGAAAGAGCCCAGAGACAGTGATGGGGACATCAATGGCTTATTGGACAGGGTATCTAACACACAGGGTCCTGGAGCAACACCCCACCATGTGAGGCAGACAGCAGGCAGGACATACCAGCAGTCTTTGCTACTCAGGGGAGAAGGAGGCTACCATTTATAGGGGGAATTATGTCAGGTGGGCTCATTGCTTACCAGGGGCTAATTAAGCCTTATAATTAAGAGAATTGGACAGCCACGTGAGTGAAGCAGGGCCTGGTCAAGGAGGGCATGTACAGAGAGCAAGAGAACAGCCATCTTGAATGGCCTAACCATACAATGACACTCACAGGATAATTCTTCCTTTCACAGCTAAAGAAACATTTAAGACACGCTGCCTTGGCAGAAGTGTCATACTCAAAGACCAAAATAGTAAAGACATCAGGAGGTTTTGCAGGAAACAAATTTCTTCCCCTGGGTTACAACTCCAAGAGGCTCTCTCTCCTCCCTTTGGCTACTCACTGCACTACTGTGATAGGGGAAGGAGAGATAGGTTACTATCCTATGAAGAGAAGTAGTAAGCCCTGTCAGACCCCCCAAATCACACAGCTACAGCTTATTCAACCACCACCCTTCGGGGACTCAATTTCCCCGCCTACATCAGTACTCCCCTTCCTCACCGGAGGCTCTCCCAATGCTTGAGTACTACTCCTCTTTTTAACAGGTGGTTTACCCCCCAAATTCTTATAAAGACCCAATTTCCCAAAGAAATAGGTATGATATTATTTTCAAATTCAATAATGACAATACATTGAATTCAAACATTAGAATTTTAAAAGCACAACTAGAGATTCTGGCGCAGTGACTTTAGTGCAATACCAGAGCATAGTTCTTTTTACAAAAGCCCTCCAAGCCATCTGATTGAGGCTTCTGGTTTACAACCCTAATTTATACTGCACACTAAAAAAATGAGTCAGGGTTAAGAGCTCTGCAAGATGAGAATATTTCCTCAGTTCCGCTTAGGCAACTTCATTTGAAATACTTGACCAAGATGTCTAGAGCTCTCCTCTGACAAGAGTAACTGCCGCTATACTATCTCACTGATTTTACACATATGAATAGCCAGTCATCTAGAGACCTAGGACTGGGGTGAGAACCACTGGGGTTAGAATGGCTAAAGTTTTAAACAAAACAGAAGAGACAGTACCTGAATCAAGAGGTGGCCAGCATGTGGAGCATCTGAGACTCTCATATACCATTTGGAGGAGTATATATTGTTACAGTCACTTTAGAAAACTGGCAGGCTCTACATGCCTGCCCCATGATTCACACTAGTAACATATAGCAACAGGAACGTAAATATATGTTCATCAAAATGTATGCATAAGGATAATCAGAGCAACATGCTTCATAGCAGGTCCAGGTTGGAATCAGCAGAACTGATAAATTGTGAGGTAGTCATACGATGTGTCACAAGACAGCAATGAAGTAAGCCAAATACTGCTACATGTGACAACACAGATGAATGTGATTATGAACCAAAGAGGGGCCAGACACCAGAGTAAACAAACTATATGATTCCATCTATAACAAGTTCAAAAGCAGACAAGACTAATCTATGATGATAGAATGAGAATAGTGGTTACTCTGTTGGGGTGGGAGAGGCCATTGGGGGGGGGCGTTCCTGAAGTGCTGGTCACGCTCTATTTCTTCATTCTTACTGTGGTTTCATGAGTGATTCACTGTGTAAAAGTTCACACTGCACAGGTGTGGTTTGTACCTTTTTCTGGTTGTATTTTATGTCTATCATTTTATTCAGTATTTCTTAAAAAGAGGAAGAGAGCACTAGTAAAAACTTCTGTACCTATTCAAGTGGGGTCATTCATGAGTGGCTAGCCAGTAACACCTGGGAACTGTGCAGAACCAAATAGACCACAGGCAGTAGCTGATGGAAAACTTCCCATTTGGGATTTTCCCCAAGTTCCCAGCAAACTCTAGATCCTCAGTCTTCCCCATTCACATGTCTGATACTTGACCCCCCATTGCTCTAGGAAACAGGTGGGCCTCCTGAACTCAGCCCTCCTGAACCCTCTCGACACTCAGATCTCTTTGGAATGCCCCTAACACACTACTCCTAACCCAACTTTAACCTGCCAGCAATCTGGGGACAGAAACTTGTTCTCCTGTATGCACTCCCCTTTTTTGATCCCTCTAGTCTAGAAAAAAGTGAGGTTCAGGTCATAACTTCCTATCCTGAGTGATGAGGGTAAACAGTTGGTTGGATGGGATCAAGGGTCATCCTTGATGGACATAGGGACCCTTCACCCTCTGCTGCAGTAATGGAACACATGCTCCAGACACTGAAACGATGCGCATCTACCCAATGCACCAGCCTCTCCCAAATAAATGTATAAATGTATCTCAGCCTTTGCAGGGACCTCTAGTGACAGGAAACATCACTTCATGGGAAGAGTTTAAGTTATGCCCTGACAAGTGCCAATATGGATAGATACAACAATACCCAATAATAATATAGTGCTGCCTATATGCCAGGAAATGTTGAGACAGGCAGGCAAGCAGACAGGCTTGCTTAACTCTCCTGATGAATCCCACGAGATACATATTATTATTATTACCATCATCATCTTTTGCGTACGCAGAAACTGCAAGGAGAGGTCACAGACCTGGCCACAGAGAGCAAGTGAAAGGAATTAACACCACAGGGCAGTCTGACTTCAGATTCTGTATTTTTAACTGCTGCCTCACGCAGTCTCCAAAAGGGGAGAGGAGCGGTGTACAGCTTTGTTTCTTCTCACTTTGGCACTTGCTGGTGCCCAGGCAGCCCTCAGAGATGTGCCCCCACTTACCCACTCACCACCATTCCAGCCCTGAAGGACCCTCCTGACCTGGGGCCCATAGCTTTCCAAAGCAGGAGGGATGCTCTCCATCTCTATGCTAGCTAGGGACCAAATGTGCTTGCATCTCAAGATTAATACTCATTTCCAGGACACTTTACACAGACATTTTTCTCAAAACATAGCCAAAGCTGGACATTGGGGCTTAACTCTAGGTGCACCTCTTACCCTTGTTGGGGAGGAAGATATTCTCTACCCTTCTAGGTTCTTCTGGCTGGTCTGAGAACTAAATTGACATCCAAAAGATTAACAGGAAAAAAAAAATCACATCAAAGTTTAATAACATGTATACATGGGAAAGACCCAGGAAAATTGAGTACATTGCCAAAAGGGCTGAAACTGTCACCTTAAATAGCATCTTCAGCTAAAGATAAAAGAGGATGTTTCCAGTAGTGGTTTGGGACTCCAAAGGGGTGGAAGGAAATTCACATGAAGATGGAAAAGCAGAGGACTGGTAAATAAATGTTTGCTGGACCAGACAGCAACAATGGAACGCAGAGAGGAATTCTAACAGACTTTGCTAGGTTCCTAGGTCTACACGCCTAGTTTTTGCTATGGTGATATTTCCCTTCCTGGAACAGGTTCTCTGTCTACATTCTTTAGGCAGTTAGGGGGAAGGTCAAAGTTTCTACCTGAGTCTTTTGGGCCTGGATTGCTTTCAGCTCAAAATAACCGACATGCCAAAGAAACGTTTTGGGGGTGGCAAATTTTGCTCCCCTACACACTCTATCCATAACGAAAATTCTGCTATTGAAATCAGGGCACCATCTAGAATTTCCCTTTCCCTATATTTTCTCTCCAGGACCACTGTTCCCAGCATGGTACTGCTGTCCCAATCAAACATAATAATTGTGAACATCAAAAGGAGCCTTTAGACCCAGTCCCTTTTCTCTCAGAAGCCTCTCCTGGGACGCCTGGTTAAATTCGTGACTCCAAAATAGAAATGGAGAGAAGGGCACTTACGTAGGCAGCAATGTCTACATTTTTAGATGCCAGTGGAACTGGCGATAGGAAGCTGCCCACCTGCACCGTCCAAACCCCTGACCCATGCCCAAATTAGTGTTTCCAGAGGGGCCACCATGCCCCCAAGCTGTGATGTACTTTGCTGATCACCAAAGCTGTGAGATAGATAAATCCTTGAAGGCAAAACCACCAACTAGTGAGTACATATGAAGTCAGTCCACAATGATTTCCTGAGCACCGTGTGATGGATGCTCTTTAGAAAACTTATGGAATAAAAACAGAGAACGTGTAATTTTACTAAATGGCATACTGTATGTTATGATCTAATGGCCGGAATTACTTTGTTGGGGGAACACTGTCTCCCCGTCTCCTTGTATTTCTGGATATAGTGACCTCCTTTAGAGGAGCACTTCTGGCCTCTCAGTGATTCTTTATGGTGTGACTAAGCTCATTTTATTGCAGAACTGTCAAGACTCAGCTAAACCTCCCCTACCTTTTACTGAAATCTGCCTTCTCTTTGGGGATCTTGGTCTACATTGGCCTGCAGTAAGCTTAGCATTAAAGATTCAGCTCCTGGAGCCAGGTCAGCAATTTTCCAACTCTTCCTGAGACCAGATACGTATGTTTCCTTCTGGGATACAGTATAAGCCAGCCCTCTGTCATCTGGGTGAGGCACATGTCCCAAAGAGATTTACCTCAATTAAAGATAAAATGTGACTCCTGGGTATAAATCCAAGAAACCAAAGCCAAAATACTAATTTGAAAAGGTACATGCACCCCAATGTTCATAACAGCATTCCTTAAAATTGCCAAGATATGGAAGCAATTTGTGTCCATCAGCAGATAAATAAAGAAGATGTGGTGTGTGTATACACACATACACACACACACACACACACACACACAATGAAATACTACTCAGCCATGAAAAAGAGTGACGTTTTGCCATTTGCAACAACATGGATGGACCTGAAAGGTTTAAGTGAAATAAATCAGACAGAAAGACAAATACCGTATGTTACCACATATATGTGGACTCTAAAAAATACAACTAGTGACTATAACAACAACAACAACAACAAAAAAAAAACAGACTCACAGATGTAGAGAACAAACTAGTGGTTCCCAGCAAGGAGAGGGAAGAAGGGAGGAATAAGGTAGCAGCAGGGGATTAATCGGTACAAACTATTATGTATAAAATAAGCCACAAGGATATGTTGTACAAACACATGGGCTACAGCCAATATTTTATCATAACTATAAGTGGAGTATAACCTTTAAAAATCGTGAATCACCATATTGTACAGTATTATATGTTACAGGTGTACATCAACTATTCTTCAACTAAAAAAGGTAAAATGTATCTCCTGACTCCTTTCTTAGTTAGTTCTGAACCCCAATGGGAGAAAGTAAGATTGTTTCTCTGAGAACCCTTTCAAGCCCCAGTGATACTCCACTACCATAAAAGCTTCACCAGGTACAAGGACAGGAGATTTTTCTCTAGTAATTTTACTAGCATGGGATCAACTGTCCCTGAATCTCCTCCTGCTATTATTTCTCCTCCTGGTTTTTGCTGCTGATGCTTTGTTGCATTATTTTGCCACTCCGAGTTCCCTCTGGTTCCACTCAAAAGACCATAGCTCCTTCAATTAGCAGTGCTCAAAAATGGGCTGCCTCTCCAAGGCCGTCACTTAAATGAAATCTTTCCCAAATAGCTCTTCATTTTGATTGGAACAGGAAAATAAACACCAACAGATTATCACAGCTGTATCTGGCACAACCATCAGAAGAGGGATCCAGGATTGCTGTCATTTTTCCAGATTCCCAAAGATATCTGTCTTCTGCTTTCTATCTACCTGGCTTTCATCAGGTAGCTTACTTAGGAATGAGCCAACAATACATCCCCTTCTCATCCCTCCATCACTGAGGAGGCATTAAAAATTCAGCTGCCTCTTCTTAGTGAACAATTATCTCACTCATTGGCTTGATTCACTGATCTCTTAATGACAGCTTTCCTGCTGTCTCCTTTGAATGTTTAAAATATGAAACAATCCTGTCTTGTCAAGCTGAAAACTGTGGCTGAGTTTTTTGTCGCTGTTTCCAATAAATAATTTCAAGGGGTTTCAAATTATCCGTCATCTGACAGCTCTCAGGAAGATTCTCTCATCTCCTTCAGGCATAAAAAGCCATTTCTAACCATCGTGCTGTCCCACTGATTACCCTCAATGATTTTCAAAATCGGTTCCATTCTTCTCAAAGAACCTCCCTCCGCATCAATATTAAAGGGCGCTTTGAATGAACCCGTACTCAGGAGGAAGGACTGTATGTGACTGTTCTCCCCTGGCCAGGATGAATTAGTAAATAGACTATAAAGATTAGAATGGTATACTGATCATATTTATTCAGCACTTAATGAGAAGATGCACACATTAGAAAGAGAAGATCTAGGATGGGGAGACCAGTGTAATTTCTGATGGGAGGCAGCAGAAGTACTGTCTTCAGAAAAGGAAGTAAAGTAACTGAAAGACATTCTGACTGGAAGAAAGTCAGAGGTTTGTGCTCTAACCTGTCACTGTAGCTTTCTTGCTCCTTACTTCCCCAGGGAAGGGTGGAAAGGACAACACACAGAAGGGAGTTAGAAAGGAATGCAGTCTGCAGTGAATTCATAGCCAGTGGAGAAAGAATGCAACAGCAGGGCTTCCCTGGTGGCGCAGTGGTTGAGAATCTGCCTGCTAATGCAGGGGACACGGGTTCGAGCCCTGGTCTGGGAGGATCCCACATGCCGCGGAGCAACTAGGCCCGTGAGCCACAATTACCGAGCCTGCGCATCTGGAGCCTGTGCTCTGCAACAAGAGAGGCCGCGATAGTGTAAGGCCCGCGAACCGCGATGAAGAGTGGCCCCCGCTTGCCGCAACTAGAGAAAGCCCTCGCACAGAAACGAAGACCCAACACAGCCATAAAGAAAGAAAGAAAGAAAGAACTGATTGAAGGACTTTATTAAAAAAAAAAAAAAAAAAAAAGAATGCAACAGCAGATAGAACCCTTTCCCTGCCATAGAGTCTAAAAGAATCAAGAAATGAGCTTTACTCATGGAAGTTACAGAACTGGAAAATGCAGTCTTTCATTGTCTTCATGGCCAGAGGACCTCAACCAAAAGCCCAGAAGCTAAAAGCTGAAAAGGGGTGGAGCAAGATAGCTGAGGACAATCTCTAACCCCAGGAATTAGTTCTGACTCCAGAATAAGGATTCTGAATGTTTTAAAAAACAGTTTATTATCAAGTTGAAAAGTAAGGTCAAGGTTGGATTAAGCTTTCATGGTTCAAATTAGCAAGAAAAGATAATACCTCTGTGTATATTTCTTTGAAGCTGGTGCTCTTACTGATATTGAAAGTTTTATTTTTTTAAATATTTCTGTGCTTAACTTTATTTAAAAGTTGTGTTTTTTTAAAGGAAAGCCATGCTTTTAGACAAACAAATCAATCTATGACCTAAGCTCTGGGGTTCTAAGTAAAAATAAAAAGTGTTTCCTGGACCCTAAATGCTTACAAGCTAATTGCAGGATTACTTATATCACCTGCCCTAATGAATGCAGTAGGGAAACTAATGAGATTCTTTCACTTTGCATATTACCACCACCTCTAAAAGAGAATTAAAAATAAGAGGGCCCTCTTCTAGTATTCTTCGTCTCACCATCCAGCTAGTTACACAAACCAGAGCCCTAATGGTCATCAACCCCTCACCCCCTAGATCTAATCTCTCACCGTGTCTGTGGATGTGACCTCCTCACAGTATTTTTAAGCCTGTCTGTCTGTCTGGAGTAGCCACCAACACCACCGCCCCAGCTCTCTAATCTAGATCACTGTCTGGGTGACTAGAATAGCTTCAAACTGCTCTGCCCACATGCACTCTGGCACCCCTCTAATCTGCCCTACAGACTGGAGCCAGAGCAATCTGTCCAAAATACAAATCTGATGATGTCACCCTTCCTCAAGTCTCACCATAGGTGGAGAATCTCCCCTCCCCTTCATCACGCAAGCCCTTGAAGGGCCATGCTCCCTGCCACAGGACTTTAAAATAAAGATGCCGGTCCTTCTGCCCTCACCCATTTCTCTTCATCTTGCTAACTCGTACTCATCCTTCAGAGGCTAATCAAATATTACATTCCTTTTTTTGTTTTTTTTTTTAACCTCTGCCTCACAATGGGTAAAATTTTACATTCATTTATGTGATTGTTTAACAACTTTCTCTCTGACCAGACTAGCATAGTGCTTGATGTATAGTAAGCATTAAGATAACTGTTGGATGGATTAGTAAGTCAATAAGAAATTAAGATGGGATTGCAAAATGAGATTCACAAAAAAAAGTGGTCAAAGACAGATTTACAGAAACAGCCTTTTGATTTGGGTCTTCAGAGGAGAATAGTAGTCTATTAGGAGAAGAAATAATGTAGATTCCTTGGGATTGAAGGAGTGGATATGGCTGTATTGTGGTGGTAAAGAAGACAGGGCTCTAGTAAGTTACCCAGTCCCATTCAGACTTAGCAGCTTTGCTCTTTGAAAAACCTACTTAACCTTTCTGTTCCAGTTTACTCATTTTTAAGAGGTGGATGACAAGAGTTCCTACCTCATGGTATGGAATGAGGTGTGGGATGTTAATACTTGGCACTATAACTGCCATATAGTAAATGCTCTTTATTTATTTATTTTTTTTTTAAGGTACATGCAAAGCCCAGAAATCTTCTCTGGGTTTAAGATTGTTTTATTTTGAAGAGTTTAGTAGAAGATTTCTAGGAAAATCAAAATAGTGATCCCCAAATGGCCTTATATATACCCCCTCCTCTGGTGTAAGATACTTAGTGAGCCATTTTTACTCACAACACTTCTGACACCAAATGTGTGGGTTTTTTTCTCACATCATACAGTACTCTGATGCCCTGCAGACACTGATTAGGTGTACTACAATTTGATTCAGTTCTGATACTATCTGGAATTAGTGTCAGACTCCATAAGTTGAAGGGCTTATGGAGTCCCACAAGACTGCCCTCACTTCAGATACCCATCACAAGTAGTGGGTCCCTAGGTTACCCACATTTCTGTCCAGCTTGGCTACAAAGTCCAAGGTTCTCATGACTCCCCCTCAGTTTCAGTAATTCACTAAAACAACTCATAGAACTTAGGAAAGTGCTTTACTTACCCTTACCAGCTTATTGTAAGGTATACAACTCAGAGATGGTCAAATGGAAGAGATGCATAGGGGAAGGTATGTGGGGTGGTACACAGAGCTTCCATGCCCCCACCACCTTGATGTGTTCAATCCAGAAGCTCTCTGGACCTCGTCATTTGGGGGTTTTATGGAGGTTTCATCACATGGGCGTGATTGATTAATTCAATCGCTGTTGGTGATTGAACTCAATCTCTGGCCCCTCTTCCCTCCCTGGAGGTCAAGGGGTGGAGCTAAAGTTCCAACCCTCTGATCACATGGTTTGGTCTTTCTAGTTATCATCTCCCATCCTGAAGCCATCTAGGGGGTCCAGCCACTGGTCATCTCATTAGGCTACAAAAGATAATCGTATCACTTTGGAGATTCCAAGGGTGTTAGGAGCTATGTGCCAGGAACCAGGGGCAAAGACAAAATATTTATTTTTTGTAACACACCCAGCTATCTCTATTTCTACCTTACTTTATTTATTTTTTTTTTATTTTTATTTTTTCACACACACACACACTGTATTTTATTTTTACAAGAGATAAATCGACTGACACCAAGCATTGTACATGGATGACCACAACAAAAGCAACAATGATTGCAATTACCAAACATGAAACACACTCATACTATGTCATAGTATTGACATTCAGTCCAGTAAATGCTCTTTAAATGATAGCTCATGTTATTATTTTTATACTTATCCACAGGTCATTAAAATTAAAGTCAACAAGTATACATATATCAAGATGCCATGTGCTGGTACTGAGTCAGGCAATGGAGTGGTGATGAAAGATACATTTACAGAAATACCCTTCAACGAGCTCACTCATCTTCTATTGAAGGTGGTCACTGTTTGGTGGAAACTAAGGGGGGAAACAGGACAAACATTGAAGGACAAGCTTCTTAATGGACCAATAAAATGACAACAACAAATACCCCACCAGGTACTAACTAGTACCTGCATCCCAGCTTAACCACGGACAGTATTTCTGTAAAGTCTCCGACATGACCCCACTTTTTCCAACTTGCATGCAGTTTGGGGAGCAAGTCTGGTCCTTTGGGTACTGTCACCCTTGTGGAGACAGTGCTCGTGTTCAGAGTCTAGTCATTGCCCCAGGCCAGGTATGTCTTCCCACCATTTAACAGGTCAGTACCATTTCATGTTTTATGTTCTATTTGGTAATACAGATGGAGATATTAAAGTTCCAAAGGTTAAGTCAATTTGTCCACGGACACAAAGCCACTCAAGATTTGAATAAAGGTTGTATAACTTGAGGTTGCAGGACAGTGTTCAGTGCACCCTGGGTAACTTTCTTTACACAGAGGTCCTGGGAACCTTAAAAGAACAATTACCTAAGGATGATCTAAGCAGGGATGGAGAGATGGAGTTCTGGCATGTTTTCTGAAATATTTATAAACTTCGAAATGAAGAGTTTTACTAACATGGATAAGTGGATGATGTCAATGTCTTTAAGTAGCTGTTATCTGTGAGAATCTACAGAATACATTTAGTCACAGAATTTGGCAATTAAAAGGATCTTGGCGGTCATGTGGTTTTACCCCCATACCACATAGAAGCTTCTTTTTGCAGTAATTGTCAGAGAGTTTAGGAGGATACAGTTTTTCCAAAAACCCTACAGTCTCACAAGGGGAAGTCATCCTAGAAATCATCTAATCCAACCCCGCAATTTACAGGTAAGAAATGTAAAGCCCAAAGTGTCCAGGTGACACATTCAGGGCCATCGACCACTTATCTACAGAGGTAGACCCAGAAAGCAGACCATTTGGATTCCAACTATACTGCCTCAATTTAAGATCTTAAAAAATAAGGTAAAAAACCAAAAAATTTATTTACAGATGATTCTTTTATTATTAGGAAAATGCTGTTTGGGAGTAGGAGGTTGTAAGAAAAAAATATGGAATTCCATCTTTAAAATGCATTCAAACATTTTGGTAACCAAATGTCCGGCTCCTAGGAAAGCATTTCTGGCTTTTGACAGGTTCAGACACATGCAAATGATAGGAAGAGTCTAACTGAAGCCCTGGAGAGTATTAACAGCACTATCCTAATTGTAGACAAAACTGTGACTAGGTTTCCCAGTCAGGCTGTATAAGTGCCAAATAGGGAACATTCCTAGCCCTTGTGGCGGGGTAGAGCCAAGTATCAGGGATAAAATGTAAGAACATGTCCATGGTAAAGATACATTATCTCACATCCTCACAAGGCTATCATTCTGTCCATTCACCAGTTTTAGAAGTTGAGGCTGAGAAAGTTACTCCAACTTGCCCTAAATCCCAAAAAAGTGGCAGAGCCTGCATGTTCGCAGAGATTAGTAGTTAGTCTATAACTTAGTGGGCTAGAGTCCAGCCTCTTATGAAGCCTTTTAAAGTAGGATACACTTGGGAGAAAAGGAAACAGAGACCTACGTCCTGAATTTCAAAATATACCACCCACCTCCTCTCTATCCAGGGGTTCACTGAACATGGAGTTCTGTCTGCAAGTGGTCATATTTCTTCCCTGTTACTGCATGCATTCGGCCAGCACTCTCCTCAGCGCTGTCTGGGCAGAAATCTCTGCAGTATCTCTTAAACAACCAGGAGTTGTAATATGTTCAGTTAATAGGTGGCAAGGGACATGTCAGATTGAGCTTTCTAATTCATAATTCCAATCAAAGTTAAGTGACTCGCTGCTGACCATAGACAGGATGAATTCCAAATTGCCTTGTGATATGCTTAGGCTGACATTCAAAATCTCCCACATCCTGGCTTGAATTTCCTGTTCCATGTTCTGCCCAGCCATTACATTTTCCAAGGCTTCTACTCAAGCTAAATTGGCCTTAATCTGTCTTCCAAGCATATCTTACACTACTCCACATCCACATTTTTGCTGAGACCATTTTTCCACATCCTCAGACGTCTCTCTTTCTCATCATTTATCTAGAGTCTACCCTCCAAGATCCAATTCTAATTCTTATTTCTTTCATTTATTTGATAAATAGTTGCTACTTTTGTATCAAGCCCTATATTATGCACTAAGTGTAGCTAGGTATACAGTGTGGGCTTTAAGCCCACATCCTAGTTGAGGGTTGGGAAAGGAGAAGGAAGAAACAAGAAAAGTTAATATGCAATATCCAGATATGAAAATTTCTATGAAGGGAATAAGTTACAATACAAAACAATTGCTTTCAGTGGAGTGGCTGTTGCCTACAGTGGTGGTCAGAGACCTCTCTGAAGAGTAGCCATTTGAGATGAGACTTAAGATATGAGAAAGAACCAGGTGTCCCAAGAGCATCCTGGTCAGGATAACAGGGTGTGCAAAACTTTGGATTGTGAAGGACCTGGAACCAGGATAAGAGTGGCAGGAAGTGAGGTAGGAAATCTCACAAGCTTTCCAGTCGGCAAAACTCTGCCTTTCATCTGAATTTCTCTTACCATCTGTACCATCAAATTCTTTAGCATAAACTGTCTACAATTATCATTTGTTTGTAATCTTATCTCCTTCCTTACATAGAAGTTCCGTGAGAGCCTGTATCCTAGTACTCACCAGCAATAAAAGCTCCAAAATATACTGAACAAATAATTGAGTGGAAGATTCTAGTTCCTTAGGGGCAAGGCTTTCTATGGTCCGATGTCAGAAGACAGTCGAGCACATGATAGATACAAAAAGTTCTGCTGATCGATTGGTTGATTTCCCCCCTTTGCTCTGGGAAAACTGATCTGTTTGCAGTTATTTTAACCCTGATGGGAAGACTCTGCCTTCTAACCCTTGCTCCCTTTTGTACTCTCACAACCCTCTGAAGTCTTCCCTGGCAACCACATCTCAGCCAATTTCTCCCTGCTCTAGTCACCTGGCCTCTGACTTGAAGCTGAGCCCATGTCAGTCAAAAAATGTTTAACAATTCTAAATCATGTATACATATAGTTGTTTTAATACATTTACTTAGAAAACATTCAAAATTAAATTGAAAGAATTACAATATTTAACATGAATATTATAAAAAATCAAGCCATTTTACTCCAAGGAGAAAGCAACATGATTGAATAGGTTTTGTTATATTTTTAAGGTCTCAGTTAAATACTTTGTAATACAGTGACTTAAAAGTCTAGGTCTAAGTTCAGTTTATTTCAATACCCAGTTCAATGGCTCCATAGCTGAAAGTGACATAACCACAAGATTATGTAAATTTAGTTGGAAGAACTACACCATTGGCTGCATTTAGTAAATATTCTTCTTTTTCCCCCGCCCCCATGCTGCCCACCAACTATTTAGTTAATAGATTTCTATTTCTTCCAATGTCAATCAGTTGCTCTTACAACCCAGTTGTTAAGTTCTACTTTTTTTCTATATTTAGATAAATGTATTGAAGATACTCTGAAACACTCAACTGGGTCGTGTATTAGAAAATTGTTTCTATGCTTAGGAATATAGATATGTTTAATTATGACATAATTTATAGGAAAAAATCATAACAATAAACACTTTGAAACAGGTTTTTTTTTTTAAAACTCCTTCATCCACGAATTGGTGATGTTAGTGGTGATGATTTTTTTGGTCTTTGTATATCTTTTGGGGGTTACTTTCTCATTCATTGTTTAAAAAAAAAAAATCACCTTACCAACAGTAAAGTTTTTCACTTTAATTTTATCTGCTTAGTAACACACCATTCAATACTATGAAAACAGCATTTGTCACCACAGAAAGTGCCAACTGATCTAGAACATGTCCAAGAATATATACACATACATAGTGTTTATCAGTGGGGTAAGCCTGAGTACTTTGCCGTAAGGTAGTTCATGAATCACTGTGTGATACAAAAGATTTTCATGGTAAGCACACGTATTAACATAGTATTACAAGATTTTTAAAGGACTTGCTATTTAAAACTAACTATATGGATGACATCCTACAACTTTGTGCACCTCAGGCTTCAATCATTTTACTGAAATGTTCTGCCTATAATTTGTGCAGTTAATAGATTTCACGTGTGGATGTCCTCTGGACCTAGAACTTAACCCATTTTTATTCCACTCAAAGCAGGTATTCTATCAGTGGACACACTTGGTTTTCTGATAAAATACTACTTAACATTAAACATATTCTTACTGTGGAGAATATGTCTCCTCTAGCATAACCTTTCTTTTTTGAATCACAGATTTGTCCTTCATTTATTTCAATATTTAAACCTAATTTAGCAAATACCATGAACACAAACTTGCTGAAAGCATATGCACTTCTCTTCAACTACACAGCAAACCTCCCATAGTCTATATTTAAAATTTTGTCTCTTCAAACCATCAGCAATGTTTTCTAATGTACCATCCAAGTATTCAGTGATAAGTGAATTTAGTTTGTGATTTTTAAAAAATTCAATCAGACATTCTTGCCATAACAAAAAGAATGAGTATTTCCCCATTGACATGTGGCTTTTTGCCTTTTTAATTCAGTAAGTAGTTTCAAATGGGGTTCCCCATGTGTGTGCTTCAGGTTGGTAAAATTTTGTAACATACCAAGTGGCATATATGACTTTAAAGTTTGCTGAACAAAATTATAGAAGTGTGCCTTTTGTTTTCTGGGTATTTAATTTTCAAAGGACATGTTAGCTGTTACAGCTACATACTCTAATTAACCAACATCTCCTTTCTCTTGTTGCTTCTAAGATCGTCATTGTTTTTGACGTTCTGCAGTTTCCCTGTGGTATGTTCAGATTAATGTCTTTCATTAATTCTGGAACGTAACTGGCATACTGCCTCCCCCTCATTCTCTCCTTTTGGAACACTTATTAATAAATGTTAGACCTTCTTTTATCCATGCCTCTTAATCTTTCATACTGTTATCTTCTTACCTTCCTATGAGATATAATATGTAAATTCTTCAGGTATTTCTTTCAGTTCACCAAACCCTCTTATCTGTATTTTATTCAATGGATGAATTTAAAAACAGATAAATTTCAATGATAATATTTTTCATTTCTAAAATCTAATCTGGTTCTTTATTAAATCATTTTTTTTCAACAATGTAGCATCCTGTCCTTCATGTTTTTGATACCCTATTTTATGTCTATTAACTTTCAGCAAGTTTAATAGTCTCTCTGATAAATGAAGTATTTTATTGGGGGAGGGGATGAAGCAGAGTCACATCTAACTGTTGCTTTTACTGACTGTAGCTCATGAAAGGCCATTTCCTTATGTGGCTCCTAATTCTGAACTGTGAGCTCATATTCAGTGAGGATTTGTCTGTGGGAATATTATGAAGCCTAGATTGAGGTTTCCTCCCTCCAAAGAGGTTTTGTACTTTCTCTGCCAGTTACTCAGGAGGCTTTCCAGCAAGGGACTTTTTAACAGTAATATCTTTGTTAAAACATACATTTGAGATTTCCTAGATCACATAGGATATATAAATTTGAAACTCAAACCTGAATGATAACACTTCTATATCCAAAAACTCTTAAGGGACATATACTTTTACCAAGATCCCAGAAATATAGGCAAAATTACTTGACATCTCCCTTGCACAGAGAATTTTTCCTAGTCTGCTACCATTCTGTAATAAAAGCAACCAGTACTCCTTGGAGAAAAGGCCAGTTCCAGGGCCGGGGCAAGGTAGGTGTAAGATGAGCCTGGAATATCTTACTGTACAAGAAAGAAAGTGCTCAAAAAATAATGGGGATATATAAAAAAGATATAAGAGCCAGTTTTAAGAGCTTCATACTGGCCAAATAGGGGAACATTTGAGCTTCAAAATGATACTAATTGGCTATAATCCAAAAAATATAAACCCATGAGTTCATATTGTTGTAATAAGAGAAGTAATTTTTTCTTATAGAATGTCAATTAATAAGCATAAGAGGAATTATTCAGTTAGAAAATCGTGAATCAATGCTAAAACCAGTTGGTAAAATTTTGAGGATCAGGGTATTTACTTAGTCTCAAAGTATTTCTCCAAAAATTACTACTTAGATACAAAGGGAAAATAGTAACTCTATAGTGGATAAACTAGACAGACACCATCTTAACCAAGGGTCAAATTTAACATCACCAGTAATAGGACAAACCAACATCAAATGCCTCTGGATATGGTGTACAGAAACAGTCATATTATCATTTCCATGGCATTCCTGCCCAAAATGCATACCTGAATCTAATCAGGAGGAAACAGACAAATCCAAATTGAGGTACATTCTACTAAGTAACTGGCCTGTACTCATGAAAAATGTTAAGGTCAAGAAAAACCAAGTAAGCCTGAAAAACTGTTTCGGATTACAGGAAACCAAAGAGACATGACAATTAAATGTAATGTATGATCCTGGATTGGATCCTGGAGCAATGAATATCAATTACATCAATGTTCAGTGTTCACAATTTTGATCATTGTAATGTGGTTATCTAAGAGAATTTCCTTGTTCTTCCATGATACATAGTAACATGTTTAGGGATAATAGGACACAATGTCTCCAACTTTTTTCAAATGGGTCAGAAAAAAATGTACACACAGAACACACACACACACACATAGAACATTAAAGCAAATTGAGAAAAATGTAAACAATTTGTGAATCTGGGTAAAGGGTATACAGGAAGTCCTTGTGCCGTTCCTGTAAATTTTCTTTCAGTTTGAATATCAAAATATAAATTTACCGAAAAAAGGACTCAAAAACTAAATAATCTCTTAATCCATTTTTCCAAGTGTATGTCAAATGTAATATATTTCAATATACTAAAAGCAAAACAATGAGTAAGGACATCCCTCCAGCCCTCTGAGTTCCTCCCTTACACTCTCGTGACACACATCTGCCACCCTGTTGAATGAGGACCCCAGTTTCAACCTCTGTGCTAACATCCATGAAACTCAATTTCTTATTTTGAGTTAAAATCTAAGTAGAAGTCGATATTTTCTTCCTATACCCCAATATTGTTTCATACAAGCTCAACACAAAATCCACTTTAGTCCCCACTACTCTAAAATCATACAGTAATAATTATACAGAACTCAAATTGCTCACAAAGTGTTGGGCACCGTTCCAAATGATTTACATATAATTCCTTAAATGACACTTCCACGAGGGAGGTAACAGTATGACTCCAATGGAAAACTGAGGCACAGAGATATGAAGTAACTTACTCTGATTCATGACCTAGTAAGTACTAGAAACAGAAGCTGAACACAGGCAGCTCTGCTCTAGAGCCCACACTTTCAGCCACCATAATACCTTGTTTCTTCAAATAGTCTCTTCTGTATAGCAGTGCAGGTACTTGTGCCATTTACCTTTGTATCCTTAGCTCTTAGCATACTACGTGACACCAAGTAGGTCTCAACAGATATTTGTTTAGCTGAACTGACCACCACTCATTTAATGTTCTCTTACATTGTTATTTACAATGATAGATGATACATACCGCTACGTATATAAATCTCATCCCCCCAACTGGGTCCCAGTTTCCTCCAATGAGGGTCCTGAACTAGATAAATATTTCTGAGATTACTTCTAGAAAACAACCTTCAGTTCAGACCTTCGCATCCATCTTTGGTCAATGAGTCCTTATTGCTTGTGGACTATTGCCCTGATAGAGCTCCTCAGTTTCCCTCCGCCTTGGCCCTCTAGATCATGGCTTTCTCCCCATCAGCAGTTTGACAAGCCTATTAAAGCACACATATTATTTGTAAAGTTGTTTTTATAATGTTAAATATATATATATATGTGTGTGTGTGTACAAAGCATGTCGCCAAAGGGATAGTTCATGCTGTTATGTTTACTTTTAATATTTGAAAGTCCTGATTTGATTTCAAATATATATCATTGAGGGACACTGCAGTCATTTCTCCTTAATACTAAATATTATTTCAAAATCTGGCAGCTAAAAAAATAGATTATTTTCTAGGCAAGAACCCGTTTATTATCCTTAATGTACAGATGTGCTAAGAAGATCTATTCTAATAAACAAGTACTGAGTATTTATTTATGGTAGTGATGATGATCATCAATATGGATGTGGAAAGCAATCAATGTCCTCATCAAGTAAAATTTGAGAAATTTAGCATTTAAGTCCAAGGCAAAAAAAAAAAAAAAAAAAAATCACATGGAAATAAACAAAGAGCCTCCATCCTTCTCATACAACTTCTAGGGTTTTTGCCTTGTTTTCCCAGTATGTACACATTTTTCAACTAGAAAAGCTAAAATGTAAAAATTACATTATTAAGAATCATATTTGGTCAGGGAAATACACTAATTCTTTTATTTCAGAAGATTTTGCTGTTGTGGTGCATTTTCTAAAGCACATTGCCTCTGGAGATGCTTAAAATGAAACAAAATAAACAAATGCTAGTCGTCCTGTCCAAAGTAGAAGAGCTAAGTCCTGCCCTGAGGAACTGTACAATTAAACATAACAAGCTGGAAATCTCCTCATCCATATGCAATTCTTTCATAAATGATTTAAGGTCAAAGTGTCACTTCCAGAACTAGGGCCCAGGGAAGTAGGCAGTCCCTACCAGAAGAGGGTACATTCAAAGAAATGTCTAGATCTGGTTAAAGACTGACAAAAAGTAGATTGTGTACTAAAGATTAAAATTTGAGATACATGAACAAAAAAGACAGATTTACTCCAAGGCCTGGAAATCCATCTGAAAAAAGCAGCAGGAATAACGGATTTGCAGAATGACTCTACAAAGCCCATGATGGATGTGTCCACCCAAGCAGCAAAGGGAGGAGAGGACATGCACCCAGAGGGCCAAGCTGCAGGCAGGTCTGAGGGTAGCATGAAGAAGAGTCAACAGCAGGTACTGGTGACCTGTTCCTAGAGTCTGATCCAGAGGCAGGAGGTGCTATCCTGGGGGAACAGACACCTAAAGCAGGGAAGTCTTTGCTGGGAATAAGGTATGACCCTGGTCCTAAAGAACTAGGGAAAGATGGGAGGCTGTCACAGAGGAGAGGGGCCGGAGCCCCATTCCCATGGAACCACAATGTCACTAGCACAGCATGATGAGTGGCAAGGCAGGGCCAAGACAGTTCCTGGGCCCTTCAACCTCAGCCATTCACAGATGGAACTGGGGTGGGACTGACTTACTGGCTGAAGTGACCTCAGCTAGGAGTATTCAGGGACTCCAGGGACAGGACAACTATTGAACCACCCAGCAATTCAACTTAAAGCCATGTTTGAGGGTCATCTATGGCCCAAACTACAGCAGCCTTCTTTCTTCTCCCTCTCACTTCCCTTTCCCACTTGAAATTTTCTCTTACAGTAACCCTTATTGCTCAACGTTAAAATAGAGTCACCCTTACCCAGCAGGCTGTAAGCTTTGTGAGAGCTAGGCCAATGTCTATTGTGTCAAGTGTTGAATCTCAAACATCAGTTGAATAAATGAATGACTCTCTACCTGGTTGGACACATGCGTAGATTGTCCCCTGCACTAATAAGGAAGATAGGAAGACCCCCTGGTTGAGGCTAAATGGTTCAAGAAGAAGACCTTGCCTGCTGCTGGTACTCTGGACAAATGCCTGATCTCTTTGCATGAATTCTTAACTCTGCTACCTTAGTTACCTGTGTTGATCTCTGGCCTTTAACCTCAGCAGACCATGCTGAGCTTGTTTGCAGCTCTGGGCTCTGCTCCTGTGGATTTCTCTAGACCTCCATTTGCCCCCGATGCGCCCTTGCCAGACAGCTGTGCACCTGCTGGCTTACTCTGATCTAGACAGGCCCCTGCTTCAGGTACCAGGTGCCCATGTAGTGCAGCTGCAGCTCAGCCACTGGTTTGGGGCCACATCTCAGATCTAGCTCTGTGTCCATTCTAACCCAGCCGCCACCAGTACCTCCACCTGGCAGGCTGGTCGCCAACAGATGTGATCAAGGCTGCTGTTAAGAACTTCCCCACGGCGGGGTACCAAAATAAAAAGCAAGCACCAGAACACCTAGAACTAATATAAAGTAATTACACTGATAGTATATATGTGCGTCTAAATCACACACACATATATAAACATAGTATAAATTAACCAAAAGCTTAAAATGTGATTATTTCCACACCATATTTTATAACTGCATTGGAGTTCCTCAGCCAAATTACTATGGTGATGTCAAATGTTTCGCTGCCATTCCCAGGAATTTGAGGGTAAAAAATTCTATGCTGCCAGATTTTAGGGGAATTTTATGATTAAATCCTGGTAATGTAACTATACAATCCTTTGATATACTGTTACTCCTAGTGATGAGGGACTGACACATTCAATCGTGCATGAGGCCTTCCCCAGTACCAGGGCAAACAGACCATGGGATACAGCTTGCAAACATTACTTCCACGATGTTATAGAAAGGTTCTTTGGCAGAAAAAGAGAATCGATAAAGGTAGATCTGAATCATGCACACCTGTAATCAAGAGCTCTGCCAATTTCGTGCTCACCCCCGATCATTCTCAATCATCTTAAAGGAAAAGCAGCCCCTGAAACCAAGGTCTCCGCAACATGAACAACATTAACTGTATTGCTCATTCCCAGACAGATGGAAGCAATGTTGGTGCTCTCACAACAGGACACAATCACAGGGCAGGGATGTCAGTGAACCAGGTGCAAATTGCTCCACCATATATTTAAGGCATCAGCAGTGCACATGCCTCCATTTGATGAAATCAAATTAAATGCTGCTCAACCCTCAGCCTGCCTGATATCAAACAAGAGTCCCCAGCATTATTCACACAATTCTCCAAAAGTGGTCTTTCAGCCCACAGTTGCAGGGGTGGCTATAGTTGCTGCAGCCCCACGATGTACCGTTGGCACCAGGTTTGACCATCTGTCCAACACTATTGTTCCATCTAAAGCAGAATCCCATTAGCCTAGCTTGCTGTCAAAGCCACTGTCGGATTGGATACTGAGCAGCCTTGTGGCTTGACTTTCTTCATGGGGGCGGTCCCTTGCTTAGGCTCTCAAGGCATCTGTCCTCAGGGTACGGCCCATCCAGGCACCCACACTGGTGGCCAGCCCCACCTCTAAGGTGTAGCCTTCCAAGGACTCAAGAAGGTGTCCTCCCCTTGTCCCCAGCTATCATCTCATAGCCCTCAATACGTGGTTCTGCTCTTTTCTTCAGCCTGAAGCCTCCGTTCCCCGCTCCCTTAGACTATCCAGCTTCATTGCATCAGAAGCCTTTTTACTTTTTGGCCTCGTGTGACTTGGCTTCTCAGCAGCTTTTCACAAAAGCCGGCCACAACCTCTTGCTTGAGTCTCTTTCCCGCTTCAGCTTTCATGATGCCACACTCTCCTAGTCTCTGCCTTGCTGGCTACTCTCAGCCTCCACTGCCCAGTCTCTAAGTGTTGGGATTACTATTTGTTTACTTCAATAAACACTTAAATAAGATTTATCATTAATACTCGCTAGATAATATTTGTCGTAAATGCCTTGCACGTATCACATCATTAGTGCCCCACGTTTCCATTTTCAGACATCATTCCTATTTTCAACTTTCTAGGTTATCTCACCCGATCTCATGGCCTTCAATACCATCTCCTCCCTAACATCTCCCAATGTATGTCTCTGGCCCCAGTGTTTCCCTGGGATTCCAGATCTGCTTCCCCAACTGCCTGCTCAACATTTCCATTGGCACATCTAATAAGAATCTCCAACTCGTTTAAAATTAAACTCTTCCCCTGCTCAGATATGCCACTCCCACCACTGCCTCGTATCCTGCAAGGCAAACGGCAAATCCATTCATTCTAATATGCTCAGGCCAAAACTATGCAGTCATATTTGATTCCCCTCTCTCTATTTAACCCCCAATGAATTCATCATCGGATCCTTTTGGATCTACCTGTGGCTAGAAGCAGACCCTGACCACTTGTCTTCACCTCTGCCATCCTAGTCTATGGCAGTATCACCTCTCTTCTGGGTTCATGGAAGAGCTTTCCAACAGACTTTCCTTCCACTCTTGCCTCCCTAATGTCTATTCTCCACATAGCAGCCAGAGACGTCAAAGCCCTCCACTGGCTTCTCATCATACATAAAATACATCCAAAGCTCTTTCTACAGCTTAAGGCCTGCAGTGATTTTACCTCCATCATCTCCCTGGCCTCATCTGCTACTTCATTCCCCCAAATCCCTTTGACCACCCTGCTCTTCCCCAAGCAGGTCTTTGCTCACATTCTTTCCTCTGCATGGAATGTTCCTTCCTGAAACCTTTGTGTGGTTCACTCTTTCATTTCTTAAGGCCTCTGCTCAACTGTTACTTCCTTAGAGAGGCTTTTCGATGTTACCGAAGACAGCAGCTCCCTTTAACCTCTTCCACCTCTTCATACTACAGTGGTCCTCTGTATCCGCAGGTTTCACATCTATGGATTCAATCAACTGAGGATGGAAATTTCACAGATACAGAGGGCGGATTGTATTCATTGTACTAAGCCATTGTATATATGGGACTTGAGTATCATGGATTTTGGTATCGTGGGGCGCTCCTGGAACCAATACCTGCCCCCATAGATACTGAGGGAGAATTGTGCCTACTTTATTCCTTCACTATTATGTTATCTTGATTTTTGTTTCCTAATACTGTACTACCTATACATTTGTTATGATTCATATTGATCCTCCCAATGGATTGTAAGTTATTCTTATTCACTGTTTTATTCTCAGTGTCTAAAAAAAGAACCTGACACCCAGAATTTTTTAATAAATCAGTTTTTAATCAGTAATTTCCCTTTTTGGTTTAAGCCAGTGGGAATTGAATTTCTGTCACCAAAAAACAAAAGATTTGACTTAAAAAAGAAATGTTTGTTTATGGTTGTTATTGTTGTTACTTAACCACATGAAAAAGGGATAATCCTAACCCAATTATAACTCCAACAACACACAGGGATGTGCTAGGGAATCTCTTCCAAAGAGACAGTATTCTATTAAATTGGAAACTTATGCATAGAGAGAACAAAATGTCAAGTAATTTTGAAGGAACTGAACAACATAAGTGATTGCTGTTTCTCAACATGAGGTTCCAGTTTTTTCAACATTTCCAATTTGGGCTGTATAATTAAAGAAGGGACAAGGAGACAGGTCATGGTTCACCACTACTTTAAATTTTTTTGTTTTTGTTTTTGGTTGTTTCCCTTTTAGTACAGTTTTTAGCACTTTTTATCATTAGTGGATTTGGTTTTTGGTTAGGTTGCACTTTCTTTTCTTTAATTATTTTTTAATTTTTTAATTTTTTATTTTAATAACTTTCTTTTCTTTTCTTTTCCTTCTTCTTTCCCTCCGTCCTTCCTTCCATTCTTTCTTCCTTCCTTCCTTTCTTTCCTTCTTTCCTTCCCTTCCTTCCTTCCTTTCTTTGTTTCTTTGTTTCTTTCTTTCTCCTGAGCCATGTGGCTGACAGGGTGTTGGTGCTCCAGGTGGGTGCCAGGCCCTGTGCCTCTGAGGTGGGAGAGCCAAGTTCAGGACATTTGTCCACCAGAGACCTCCTGGCTCCATGTAATATGAAACAGTGAAAACTCTCCCAGAGATCTCTGTCTCAACACTAAGACCCAGCTCCACTCAACGACCAGCAAGCTACAGTGCTGCACACCCTATGCTAAACAACTAGCAAGACAGGAACACAACCTCACCCATTAGCAGAGAGGTTGCCTAAAATAATAATAAGGCCACAGACACCCCAAAACACACCACCAGACGTGGTCCTGCTCACCAGAAAGACAAGATCCATCTTCATCCACCAGAATACAGGAAGCAGTCCCCTCCAACAGGAAGCCTACACAACTCACTGAACAGACCTTACCCACTGGGGGAAGACACCAAAAACAATGAGAACTACGAACCTTCAGCCTGCAAAAAGGAGACCCCAAATGCAGTAAGTTAAGCAAAATGAAAAGACAGAGAAACACACAGCAGATGAAGGAGAAAGGCAAAAACACACCAGACCAAACAAATGAAGAGGGAATAGGCAGTCTACGTGAAAAAGGATTCAGAGTAATGATAGTAAAGATGATCCAAAATCTTGGAAATAGAATAGAGAAAACACAGGAAACGTTTAACAAGGACATAGAAGAACTAAAGAGAAAACAAACAATGATGAACAACACAATAAATGAAATTAAAAATTTTCTAGAAGGAATCAACAGCAGAATAACTGAGGCAGAAGAACTGATAAGTGACCTGGAAGATAAAATAGTGGAAATAACTACCACAGAGCAGAATAAAGAAAAAAGAATGAAAAGAATTGAGGACATTCTAGGAGACCTCTGGGACAACGTTAAATGCACCAACATTCAAATTCTAGGGGTCCCAGAAGAAGAACAGAAAAAGAAAGGGACTGAGAAAATATTTGAAGAGATTATAGTTGAAAACTTCCCTAATATGGGAAAGGAAAGAGTCAATCAAGTCCAGGAAGCACAGAGAGTCCCATACAGGATATATCCAAGGAGAAACATGCCAAGACACATATTAATCAAACTACCAAAAATTAAATACAAAGAAAAAATATTAAAAGCAGCAAGGGAAAAACAACAAATAACATACAAGGGAACCCCCATAAGGTTAACAGCTGATCTTTTAGAAGAAATTCTGTAAGCCAGAAGGGGGTGGCAGGACATATTTAAAGTGATGAAAGGGAAAAACCTACAACCAAGACAACTCTATCCAGCAAGGACCTCATTCAGATTTGATGGAGAAATTAAAACCTTACAGACAAGCAAAAGCTAAGAGAATTCAGCACCACCAAACCAGCTTTACAACAAATGCTAAAGGAATTTCTCTAGGCAGGAAACACAAGAGAAGGAAAAGACCTACAATAACAAACCGAAAACAATTAAGAAAATGGGAATAGGAACATACATATCAAAAATTACCTTAATGTAAATGGATTAAATGCTTCAACCAATAGACACAGACTGGTTGAATGGATACAAAAACAAGACTTGTATATATGGTGTCTACAAGAGACCCACATCAGACCTAGGGACACATACAGACTGAAAGTAAGGAGATGGAAAAAGATATTCCATGCCAATGGAAATCAAAAGAAAGCTGGCATAGCAATACTCATATCACACAAAATAGACTTTAAAATAAAGATTATTACAAGAGACAGAGAAGGACACTACATAATGATCAAGGGATCCATCCAAGAAGAAGCTATAACAATTGTAAATATTTATGCACCCAACATAGGAGCACCTCAATACATAAGGCAAATGCTAACAGCCATAAAAGGGGAAATCGACAGTAACACAATCATAGTAGGGGACTTTAACACTCCACTTTCAACAATGGACAGATCATCCAAAATGAAATAAATAAGGAAACACAAACTTTAAATGCCAAATTAAACAAGATGGACTTCATTGATATTTATAGGACATTCCATCCCAAAACAACAGTATAGAGTTTCTTCTCAAATGCTCATGGAACATTCTCCAGGATAGATCATATCTTGGGTCACAAATCAAGCCTTGGTAAATTTAAGAGAATTGAAATCGTATCAAGTATCTTTTCCGACCACAATGCTATGAGACTAGATATCAATTATAGGAAAAAATCTGTAAAAAATACAAACACATGGAGGTTAAACAATACACTACTAAATAACCAGGAGATCACTGAGGAAATCAAAGGAGAAATCAAAACATACCTAGAAACAAATGACCATGAAAACACGATGACCCAAAACCTATGGGATGCAGCAAAAGCAGTTCTAAGAGGAAATTTATAGCAATACAATCCTACCTCAAGAAACAAGAAACATCTCAAATAAACAACCTAACCTAACACCTAAAGCAATTAGAGAAAGAAGAACCCAAAAACCCCCAAATTTAACAGAAGAAATCATAAAGATCAGATCAGAAATAAATGAAAAAGAAATGAAGGAAACGATAGCAAAGATCAATAAAATGAAAAGTTGGTTCTTCGAGAAGATAAACAAAATTGATAAACCATTAGCCAGACTCATCAAGAAAAAATGGAGAAGACTCAAATCAATAAAATTAGAAATGAAAAAGGAGCAGTAACAACTGACACTGCAGAAATAAAAAGGATCATGAGAGATTACTACATGCAACTATATGCCAATAAAATGGACAACCTAGAAGAAATGGACAAATTCTTAGAAAAGCACAACCTTCCGAGACTGAACCAGGAAGAAATAGAAAATATGAACAGACCAATCACAAGCACCGAAATTGAAACTGTGATTACAAATCTTCCAACAAACAAAAGCCCAGGACCAGATGGCTTCACAGGCAAATTCTATCAAACATTTAGAGAAGAGCCAACACTTATCCTTCTCAAACTCTTCCAAAATATAGCAGAGGGAGGAACACTCCCCAACTCATTCTATGAGGCCACCATCACCCTGATACCAAAACCAGACAAAGATGTCACAAAGAAAGAAAACTACAGGCCAATATTACTGATGAACATAGAAGCAAAAATCCTCAACGAAACACTAGCAAACAGAATCCAAGAGCACATTAAAAGGATCATACACCATGATCAAGTGGGGTTTATCCCAGGGATGCAAGGATTCTTCAATATACGCAAATCAATCAATGTGATAAACCATATTACGAAAGTGAAGGAGAAAAACTATATGATCATCTCAATAGATGCAGAAAAAGCTTTCAACAAAATTCAACACCCATTTATGATAAAAACCCTCCAGAAACTAGGCGGAGAGGGAACTAACCTCAGCATAATAAAGGTCATATATGACAAACCCAAAGCCAACATCGTTCTCAATGATGAAAAACTGAAACCATTTTCTCTAAGATCAGGAACAAGACAAGGTTGTCCACTCTCACCACTATTATTCAACATAGTTTTGGAAGTTTTAGCCACAGGAATCAGAGAAGAAAAAGAAATAAAAGGAATTGAAATCAGAAAAGAAGAAGTAAAGCTGTCACTGTTTGCAGATGACATGATACTATACATAGAGAATCCTAAAGATGCTACCAGGAAACTACTAGATCTAATCAATGAATTTGGTAGAGTAACAGGATAGAAAATTAATGCACAGAAATCTCTTGCATTCCTATACACTAATGATGATAAATCTGAAAGAGAAATTAAGGAAACACTCCCATTTACCATTGCAACAAAAAGAATAAAATACCTAGAAATAAACCTACCTAAGGAGACAAAAGACCTGTATGCAGAAAATTATAAGACACTGATGAAAGAAATTAAAGATGATACAAACAGATGGAGAGATATACCATGTTCTTGGATTGGAAGAATCAACATTGTGAAAATGACTATACTATCCAAAGCAATCTACAGATTCCATGCAATTCCTATCAAACTACCAATGGCATTTTTCACAGAACTAGAACAAAAATTTCACAATTTGTATGGAAACACAAAAGACCCTGAATAGCCAAAGCAATCTTGAGAAAGAAAAACGGAGCTGGAGGAATCAGGCTCCCTGACTTCAGACTGTACTACGAAGCTACAGTACTCAAGACAGTATGGTACTGGCACAAAAACAGAAATATAGATCAATGGAACAGGATAGAAAGCCCAGGGATAAACCCTCACAGATATGGTCACCTTATTTTTGATAAAGTAGGCAAGAATATACAATGGAGAAAACACAGCCTCTTCAACAAGTGGTGCTGGGAAAACTGAACAGCTAAATGTAAAAGAATGAAATTAGAACACTCCCTAACACCACATGCAAAAATAAACTCAAAATCGATAAAGACCTAAATGTAAGGTCAGACACTATCAAACGTCTAGAGGAAAACATAGGCAGAATACTCTATGACATTAATCACAGCAAGATCCTTTTTGACCCACCTCCTAGAGAAATGGAAGTACAAACAAAAATAAACAAATGGGTCCTAATGAAACTTAAAAGCTTTTGCACAGCAAAGGAAAGCATAAATAAGACCAAAAGACAACCCTCAGAATGAGAGAAAATATTTGCAAATGAAGCAACTGACAAAGGATTAATCTCCAAAATTAACAAGCAGCTCAATATCAAAAAAACAAACAACCCAATCCAAAAATGGGCAGAAGACCTAAACAGACATTTCTCCAAAGAAGTTATACAGATTGCCAACAAACACATGAAATGATGCTCAACATCATTAATCATTAGAGAAATGCAAATCAAAACTACAATGAGGTATCACCTCACACCAGTCAGAATGGCCATCATCAAAAAGTCTACAAACAATAAATGCTGGGGAGGTGTGAAGAAAAGAGAACCCTCTTGCACTGTGGGTGGGAATGTAAATTGATACAGCCATTATGTATGGAGAACAGTATGGAGGTTCCTTAAAAAAACCAAAAATAGAACCATACGACCCAGCAATCCCACTACGGGCCATATACCCTGAGAAAACCATAATTCAAAAAGAGTCATGTACCACAATGTTCAATGCAGCTCTATTTACAGTAGCCAGGACGTGGAAGCAACCTAAGTGTCCATTGACAGATGAATGGATAAAGAAGATGTGGCACATATATACAATGGAATATTACTTAGCCATAAAAAGAAACGAAATTGAGTTATTTGTAGTGAGCTGGATGGACCTAGAGACTGTCATACAGAGTGAAGTAAGTCAGAAAGAGAAAAACAAATACTGTATGCTAACACATCTATATGGAATCTAAAAAAAAAAAAAAAAAAAAATGTTCCTGAAAAACCTAGGGGCAGGACAGGAATAAAGACGCAGACATAGAGAATGGACTTGAGGACACGGGGAGGGGGAATGGTAAGCTGGCACGAAGTGAGAGAGTGGCATGGACATATATACACTACCAAATGTAAAATAGATAGCTAGTGGGAAGCAGCCACACAGCACAGGGAGATCAGCTCGGTGCTTTGTGACCACCTAGAGGGGTGGGATAGGGAGGGTGGGAGGGAAATGCAGGTGGGAGGAGATATGGGGATATATGTATATGTAAAGCTGATTCAGTTTGTTACAAAGCAGAAACTAACACACCATTTTAAAGCAATTATACTCCAATAAAGATGTTAAAAAATAAATTAATTAATAATTTAAAAAGGAAACAAGAAAAAGTAGCTGCCTGAGCACACTCATTGAACACCTCTGATGCGTGATGACTTGGATATACTGAAATAGGCTTCAGGTGGTGGGACAAGTCTTTTTTTAATGTGGTAAAGGGCTTTTTGTTTTAGGGAATATAATATCCAAACCCCAGCATCCTCCATTTTCGTTTTTCATTCAATCAAGTCACGCAGTATTCTAAACAAAATCAGTGGTTCATGGTTCAAAGTGGTCTCTGATAGAAGACTCTAGTACACCCTCTATAAACTTATCACCAGTATATACATAAAGATAATTTTTGAAAAAGATTCACAACTTGGAAACCAAGACCGTCAGGAAACATAAAAACAGAATGTGAGAGGAATCGACACTAATTATTAAGTAGATAGAACTAGAGCAGGAAAAACTCACCCAGCACAGCTCAACTTTGCTTCAGGAAAGAGAGAATTTGTTAAAAGACGCTTGTGACTTCTGGATTAAGATGGCAGAGAGAAAACGGGCATTTACTCTTGCTCCCTTTTGAATTTTTACTGGGACTACAGGATGCGTTTTATTTCAGACGTAAGACCAAAAGTAAGAAAAGGAACATGGAAGAATAAAACAGCAGCACATTTTCTTAAACTGAAATGTAAATTAAGAAGAGCCAACTTACTCACCAGACCTTAGCGTGCTGGATCCCCAAGCAGCTGTGGGGAAAGCTCAGAAACAGCCCGATTTATATCGCAGTTGTTAACACCTGATAATCTCATTTAAGAATGGTGGCACCTGATGCTCCTGATGTAGTGGTGAAGGCGGGGCTACACAGAGGAGCATTAGTTAGAAGTTTGTTCCAGAAGCTGTTAGTGCCGCAATCCCATCCCCTAATCTAGCAGCTAGATGCCTTTCCCTCTCCAATGCTGGCAGAAGCGGGAAGATTTATTCTCTAAAATTGTAAAACAGCCATTCTTCAGACCAGGGAGAGTCAGGCACAGTTAAGGGTAGGAGTATGCTAATGAGAACAGATGAATTCAGTGAATATTTACATCCAGAATGCTGAGTCCACCTCAAGTGCATTTGTATCCCTGTCTAAATGTGATAACTAAAACTGTAAAACTTTTTTTTCCAACATATTCTTTTCTTATTTTTTGGCCACACCGCGCGGCATGGGGGATCTTAGTTCCCCAGCCAGGGATCGAACCCACGCCCCCTGCATTGGAAGCGCAGAGTCTTAACCACTGGACCACCAGGGAAGTCCCAAACTATAAAACCTTTAGATGAAAATATGTGTTAATCTTTATAGCTTTGAATTTGGCAATGATTTCTTAGATATGACACCAAACATACAAGCAATCCAAGAAAAAATAAATGGGACTTATTCAACATTAAAAACATTGGGCTTCAAAGGATACTATCAAGAAAGTGAAAAGACAACCCACAGAGTGGAAAAAACATTGGCTTATCATCTATCTGGTAAAAACCTAGTATGAAGAATTATTATATAATTATATAAAGAACTATTACAATTAAACAATAAAATGATAGTAGCCCAGTTTTTAAATGGGCAAAGGGTTTGAACAGACATTTCTTCAAATGGCAGTAAACACATGAAAAGATGCTCAACATCGTTAGTCATTAGAAATGCTAATCAAAACCACAGTGAGATGTCCACTAGCGTGGCTATAATCAAAAAGAGACAAGTTTTAGTGAGAATGTGGAGAAATTAGAGCCCTCACCATTGCTGGTGGAAATTCTAAAGGGGGCAGCTGCTTTGGAAAAGAGTTTGGCATTTATTCAAAATGTTAAGCCTCAAGTTACCATGAGATCTAGTTATTTCACTCCTAGGTATATAGCCAAGAGACATGAACACATATGTCCACACAAAAACTTGGATTCCAATGTTCATGACAGCATTATTCACAATAAACAAAAAGTGGGAAAAAACCAAATCTCTGTCAACTAATGAATGGATAAACAGGATGTATACCCATACAATGGAATATTACTCAACTACAAAAAGGAATGATGCTCTGATATATGTTACAACACAGATAACTCTTGGTAATATTATGCTAGTAAAAGAAGCCACAAAAGACCACATGCTGTATGACTGCATTTACATGAAGTGTCCAGAATAGGCTAATCTATAGAGAAAGTAGATTAGTAGTTGTCAGGGGCAGGAGAAAAAGGGACAGAGGGTGTGACTCTAATGGAAATGGGGTTTCTTTGGGGAATTAGCAGTGATCAATACACAGTGTTGTATTAAACACTGTTAAAAACCATGGACATATATGCTTTAAAAGAGTGAACTATGTGAATTATGTTTCAATAAGGCTGTTATTGGAAAAAAAAAAAAAGATGACAAAGTTATAAAAAGAAAATTTTAATCAAAAAAAATTCCCCCCAATGTTAACATATTTGGTGGGGAAAGATGAAGTAAAATTGTGTTAAACTTCTCACATATTCGTATTTCCCTTACGATTTTAACATTTGGAGGAATAAAGAAAGCTTTGGTAAAACATAAAGACAATAAGAAGATAAAAGAAAAAAAAAAAAAAAGGACAGGACAGTATAGAAAATTTGTACCAAAAGCAGAGCAAAAATTAAATTAAAAAAAAATAAAGAGTAAGACAAACATACCAGTGATCCCACTATATCAAAATTGGTTCAATTCTCCCACTAAGACAAAAATTCTCAAACTGGGCCATGTGAAAACCTAGCTCTCTGTTGTTTATCATTATAGAGGCCCAATTCAAGTAGAAATGGAACAAACTTTACTGAAGAGTAAGGTATTTTAAAATCTCTTTCATTTTCCTCTTTTTTTTTTTTTCGTATATAGAAAACTTCATTCCCAGAGGTCATCCCAGTTTAAGAACAGTCTATTCTTTATCCATTGTTCACTCTCGTCCTCCTGATGGGAAATGAATGTTCCTCACGGCAGACACACTTGGCTCCTTAAGCAACAACCATTCTTCCTTTTTCCTTCATAATCCACCCTGATTTTGTTAAAATATCAACCTGCTCAGTGCTCAGGGGCGGCCAGCTTCCCCTACCCCCCTCACCTAAGGAAAGGAGCCCTGATTATTCTAAGCCAATAAATGTAACCTTGTCCCTTTGCCAGTGACTGCTTTAGGAAAGGACAAGTGACACAATTCTGAACAAAGGGGCATGAGGGGAAATCTGCTAGGGACATTCTGGGAAAGTTTTTCTTTGTAAAAGAAGGTTTTCTTCCCCGTGAATAATATTGTGTAAGATATGTTGTATCCAGAGCACTGTTACAAACATGATGGGGGGAGAAGTGTGTAGGTGATGATGTGAAGATTAGGTAGAGCAGAAAGATAAGGAAAATCTGGGTCCTTGATGATTTTGGACCATAAACTTAACAACCCCTAAAACAGCCATATTTCTGGATTTAAAACATAACACATTTTTGTTATCATTCAATCACATTTTTTTTTTTAACTTCCAGACAAAATCATCTTAACCAACTCATTCTTTACTTGAGATATAAATACCCATAACTTTGGATAGTTTTATGTTTAGGTGATGGATTTAGGGAAGATCCACATGGAACTGAATTATTTGGGGGCTCAAAAATGTTTGAAATGATTGAAATCATCTGATTAGGGGTGGTATAGAGCATGGACAATCAAAATAAGAGAGCAAACTCTCCAAAAGCAAACCTCAGAAGTCTCCCCTAGGTCTTTATTTATTAGTGATTCCAGTTTGTGTGTGTGTGTGTGTGGATTTTAGGGATTTATGATGATAAGATGAGTGTCAGGGATGGAGATTAGGAGGAGAATAGAAAAAAAGTGGAAATACTGGGATTCATCTATAAAACCTGGTGAAATCGTCTTTTTTAATAGGTCTTGAAATCAGGTAGAGTCAGTCCCATACTTTCTCAGAACATCTTGAAGCCAGTAAAACCCCCTAATATTATGTGACCAAATTCTTCTCTAATTTCTTTTTACATATTGGGACCCTTAAGTGTCATGAGTACAATGTAGTTAAATTATATAATAAGAAAAGATTAACAAAAACAAATTCAGTGACATGGAAATAAACACACACACACAGCAAATGCAAACTCCTAAATTACTTCTGGTTCAAAGAAAGAATATAAACTAAAACTGCAGACTATTTAAAAAGTAATGATATTGAGAATGCAACTTACCAAAACTTCAGTGATATGGCAAAAGCTGTACTGAGGAAAAAAAAATCCACAGACTGAACGCTTTCATTTATTATAAAGAAGGAATAAACTCAACTTGAGAAACTAGAAAAATTGCAACAAAATTTATCTAAGAAAAATAGAAATGAGGAAATTATAATGATAAAAGAACAAAACAATAGAATATTAATGGGATAAATAGCATAAATTCTTTTTTAAAATATAAGATATTGGGTCTTTAAAATATATAACAGTGATGGATGGTAACTAGACCTTTGGTGGTGTAGTGTATACAGATCTCAAGTTACAATGTTGTACAACTGAAATTTACACAGTGTTCTAGATCAGTTTCACCTCAATTTTTTTTTAAAGACCAGAAATGTAACAGGTTTTCCTGTCTTCAACCTCTAGTGATATTTCAAGCTATCAAAAAGTGGCAGTATGAAGCAGCCTAATGAGGCCTACATCATATATAGTTTTTATTCATCTTTTACCAAGTGGTCAGTATTATGTGTGTTCACTTATGAAGTGCACAAGCACACACAGAAAAACACCAAACCATAAAAGTCTAAAAGGTTATTTAAATGTTTCACAAGTACCTGTCCGGCAATGAATAAAATCACTTCTTTTTTTCTGTGCCTTTGTATGTGAAATACATATATATATATATATATATATACCTTCATACATATATATATATACCTTCTACCAGAGATTAATCAAGAAGTAAGTGAAAGTCTAAATACATAACATCAGGAATGGTGAAAATTCTCTAGAAACATATAAGCAAGCAAAATTTACTTAATAACAGGTAGAGCTCTTGAGTAGAGCAAGAACTATGGAAGAAATAAATTGTTTCCAATGAATTATTTCAATAAAGATTAGTCCCAGATAGTTGCCTCTGTAAGTTTGATCATATATTTAAAGGTGAGATGATTCCATTTCAAATGAAATTCTTCCCAATTCATTTTGCAAACAAGACATAACCTTTGCATAAAAATGTTAAAAGCAAAGCAAAATTAAAACCACAGACTAATTTTACCTAAACCCTAAAACTCAAGCCTCAACAGAAACCATTCTCTGAGTCCTGAGATTCAATAAGCCATATTTTAACCATTTACTTAGCTACAACTTAACAGAGACAAATTTCCAGCCCATACCTTATCTGACTCAACCAATTTCACATTCTGAGATTTGACACTTGCAGCTCTCCATGTCCGTTTGCCAAATGCAAGACTCATTTGACTACAAGTGACTTCTCACTTCGTTGAGCAGAAAGGGAAATTATTGACTCATGTAATGGCCAAGTCCAGGGGTATGATGGCTGCAGGAATGGCTGGATCCAAGGATGCAAGAAATGGCAAAAGGTTGGGCCACTACATGCAATTATTCAGTGTGTGCACTACATATGTGTAACCGGCCCACCCCCTACTCTCAAAATCATGCACTCTGGCATGAGCTACATCTACCCAGAGAGAGAGGCCTGTTTTCCTTCGCACAAAGGTGGAATTCCCTGGGTGAAATCTGAAACTGGCCCCCAAACACGGAGGGCTAGGAAAGCGGACGAAAGAGGCACATCACTCCCGATTGATAAGTGCCAGTTTTAACAAGCAAGGGAACTTACATATGAGGCTCGTCTTGGGTGGCTGCAAAACGAGTAGGTCTCTGTGCCCACCAGAATCTTAAAAGTTTATATAGAGGCCTTAACAGGGTTCAGTCACATATTCAGTCCAGATGGTCTCAGCAACAGTGCTCTCTCAAGGCTGCATCCTTGGAACTGGCTCACACTGCGGGGAGCCATGGGCAGAACATACATTCCAAGAATGGGAGGAGGCAAGGAGCTGCCTATTGCCTGAGCCCAGCTCACGGGTCAACCAGCGGTCACATTCTCCCCACGACCTCCTCCAGCAGTGTTTATTTGCCAAGCTCAGCTCTGATCTAAAGAAGACAGTTTTCTCTAATTATCAAACATCTCCATTTAGTCAGGCAAAGGTCACAGTGTGGGATGCAGTCTGACTCTCTGATGGCTTCATGTACAGAAAGTCTGTCCGTGTAGTGACACTGATCAAAATGATGGTGGACAGCCCTAAGCTTGCTCTGTTCTTGGTGCCTGACATCCAAAAAGGTGAATGCACCCTTTTCCAGATAATTGTATTTTTTAAATCCCTTGATACGTTCTCATTGGCAAAACCCGAGTCATGTTACCTGGTCGGCAACTCTTTAATCACATAGACTCAGAGCTGGAAAAAGGAGACAGTGAAAACTTAGGATGATGTTTACAAAGATGAGGTGAGGGATGGTGGGTAAAACAAACCTTGCAGCTACTTTTCATAATCATCAAGACCATTATCATCTGACGGTATTTGCATGCCACTTTACTGGCTGGGTTTTCCTCACAGTGTTAATGCGAAGATCAAATGATAGATCCTGCAAAATAGTGTGTGGTCACAGAGCTGTAAACAGATACAAAAGATTGTTGACACCTCACACTTCATATATACACACACCCCATATACAGCATACGCATATTATCTTGATTCTCACCCTTGCCAGGTGTAAAAAGATGTTTCATTCTGGCATTTTGGTTTAGTATAATATTTCTTGCTCTACAGAGGTATAGTGTGGCCAGCTTCTCCTTCTACTGCAGATGGTCAGAACTCTGCCAAGAGAACTTCATTTGGTGAATTAAAATTGGTGGGAGTTTTTGTTTGTTTATCCTGCAAAACTTGTTCTTGTGCTTCAAACTGTGAAGTCAGACTTTTTCCATGGTTGAAACAAGACCCTATGGATTGAACTTGAGATTGATTTGAGTGGAGTTGGGGCTGGGGGAGGAGCGAGGAGGAGAAGGGAGGAGGGAAAAGCAATGATTAGAACTCTACACTGACATTATTCTGTTTTCCAAATTTTCTTTTAACTGCTCTTCCAATATATTCAGAAAAAGTGAAACTGCTTGTCCCTGTAGTGAAGAGCCCCTGCTATACAGTACTGTTTTGAAAAAATTGCAAGGCATGAAGTCAAGAGATCCTGACCCTGAATTCAAGAAGCCTCCTTTTATCCCACACCTAGGGAGCCATGATCCATTAAAATCCCAAGGTTGGTGCTGTGGTCTCCTTACCCCTGGGAAAAAAAAACCTTCACAGTCAAATCAAGAAGGCAGGAATCACTTCACACTCAGCAGGTGAGTGTCCCATTTAGGGGTGGTGTGTGTATGTAAGAGCAAGAGAGACAGAGAGAGAGGGAGACAGAGAGAGAAGTTAACCAAAGTCTGAAAATCAAGAAATACATGCTTGCCATCGTCATGCTATTAGAAGAGTATGTAAATAACCTTATAGATAATGTCTTTGTCTTACCTTTTACCTTGATTTTATAGAAAGCATAGACAGCTATCTAACCAAATTTTCAACTCTGGGCAGTGTCGGTGAAAATAATCAATAAACAATCTATAATAGGAATAGAAAGGAGTTTTATTTGAGCCAAAGTGAGGTCTACAACCCGGAAGACAGCCTCTTAGATAACTCTGAGGAACTTCTCCAGAGAAGCATGGTTTTCAGTATAGTTTTATATCTTGTCAGAACAAAGAACATCAAACAAATCAGGGATGCATTCCTTCAAAGTTTCAAAAAAAAAAAAAAAAAAAAACCAGATCAGCACATACACAGTGAGTCAGTATGGCCTTGGCACCTGGGAAGAGAATCTTATCATCAAAGGAGTACCAGCACTGACGTCCCAGGAAGGGAGGCATTTAATCTTTATTTTTAGCATGGACATTCTTTGCTTCTGGTCAGTGTGGCCTTTTCTTTAATAATTAAAGCAGAAGTACACCGTATGTTTGATAGCCACAAACAGGCTGTTTCAGTTAGCACAAAATTAAAGTTAACTCCTCTGTAAGCCAGAATGACTTCTCCATATCTTAACATGTGAAAATTTCTTTTATCAGAAGGTAAAATGAAAATAAACCTCATTTCAGGGCAGGGGGAGGTGTAATGCAACATAGTGATGGTGTGTATGACAGAGGGGGTGAGTTAGATGACACCTTTCTATTTGACTCTGAACTTCTTTCTGGGTATGAAAATGTCCAGACTTACGCTGAGTTCATGGAAGAAAGAACAGTGTTGTGAAAATAGTGCAAAGTAGAAAAACTTCCACTTCTCTGCTTACTCTTTACCAGATTAAGCATTGAGTCGCTTGGCAACTATGTCTGGGCTTCCTTGGCTTCCTCCGTTAAAAGGACAAAACACTGTACCTGAGGTTTGTTGTAAAACTGAAATAAGCTAATAAATGACACATGTTCAAGACTGCAGTAGGCTAAGACGTGAGGCAGGTCAATTGATGTGCTTTTCTACAAATATATTGAAGATACATCTGCAGTGTGGAAGAAAAGAAAAGACGCTGAAGGGGGCTCATTTTAGAAAGCCAGAAAAGAAATATTTTCCTTAAGATTGTACGTGTTAAGAAACTACATAATGTCCCAATGACTTTCCGTCAAAGACTCCCACAGAACTGGCAAAATCCATATGACATAAGTCAATTACAATTGATTCACTGGATCCGATTAACTCCCAAACTCAGCACATTCTAGGCACTCAAACACCCCAGCCTTGCCGCAGAGTTTCATGGGGCTCCCAGGGCGTGCCTTCCTTCAGAATCAATTTCCACTTTGCCCATTCTTCCCAAGATGGTGTTAACACTTCCCTTGTGTGTACTGCCATCCTACAGGCACTAGTTACCAATCTTGCACCATTTGATGCTTGTAGGGAGGGTAACAGGACTTAAAACAAGGAAAAGGAGACTCAGAGTGAGTATGTTACTGGACATCATTCAGCTTGTAAATGTCCCAGTCAGAACTTAGATTCTCTAAGTGTATTTCTCATGTTCTTTTAGCCCAGAAGGGAGGTCGTAGGACTTCATTTGTTCCTTGGTTATAGGATTTACCAAAGCTATCTTATTTTTTTTTTATTTTCAGCTTTATTGAGGCATAAATGGCAAATAAAATTGTGAAAGACTATCTTCTAATTGGTGTTTCATATTAATGCACGAGAGAGATGGTTTCCTGAGAGACAGTCATGTTCACCTCTGGAAATCTCCTCCAGCATTCATAACAGTGCCTGGGAGGTTTCCGACGCTCAGTATTGAGTGGTTGGTTAGTTTAATGCTTTAAGTGGTAAAGACAGCATTTTATCAACCACACTGCCTTGTTAAAGAACAAAAGGAGGCACCACCACCACTGCACTAAACATTTTTTGAACTGAGACTTTCTAAGAAATCTTGGAAGATGGTTATCTGTGCAGTAAGTTTCAAATGCACCCTCCCCTCCCCCCGTTCTTCTTCCTCTCCAGCCCTCAGCCCCATTCCTCTGGCAGTATTTTTCCCTTAACAGGAAAAAGGCTATAGAGGAGACGGCTTGTATTAAAGAAATGTCTCAGCTTTTAACATCTTGACTTTAGCACAGATTTTCTTTCCAAGAGCTGTCTCTTGCAGGTTTCTTTGGGCTATCTTTGCCTGATTTTGTATCCTAGTAATTGTCACGGTAAAAGATCATTCCTTTGTTCTTCAAATGTATCACACTACATTTGCTTCTATTTATACAGACCTCTTCCACATAAGGGGTAGAGGCATAGTTATTTATGTCTACATATATATGTATATATAATGGATTTTTTTTTTTCCCCACACAAATCTCCCTGGCTTTCCATCTCTTCTTTAAAACCTCCAGGCAGATTATATCAATGCTTCATCACACTTCCATTGTCCAGGCAACAGACAATACTCTGAATGGTTCCAAAAGAAAATCACTACCTGCTGATAGCCAGGGTAGATGTCACTTACCAGATGTCTGGCTTTCATTGTTGCTAACTTGTTTAATTTCTGCACCCAGCAATGAAAGTGTTTTGATCCTTCAAAGCAGAATGTGCGCTGTACCAATTGATTCCAAATGGCCTCTCTTTAGATTGAATTTTTATTTTATTTGGTTGAATGATTCTCTTTCATTGAAACCTGTATTTATGTGGGAAATTCAAATGCATGCCACTTTGCATTTCAAGAAAAAAGAATCTTTGTGTTTATGAAATCACTTTTGAGTTGCAATTACAGTTATTTGTCTCTGAGATACACAACATGTAATTGGGTTAACACTGTTAATGAGTGACTAGTGTTATTGTTAATGAGGTACTAGTGATAGTTTCAATGTTTCACCCCCAGCAGGTGGTAAATACACTATGTTAACACAGATAATTATGTTAATGTTGCAAATATCCACAGACCAAGGAAGTCATTAAAAACATACAACTAAGAGGTTAAAAGGGACACACACATGAAATGGACTTTTACCCAAAGATGCATGTCTCCCCTTCATAGAAACTTTGTTCTGTAACTCAGGGTCCAGTTCTGTTCGTTCACAGAGCATCAAAATGACAAGAGGCTGATTTTATCTACGAACAATAAATGCTGGAGAGGGTGTGGAGAAGAAGGAATCCTCCTGTTAGTGGGAATGTAAATTGGTACAGCCACTATGGAGAACAGTATGGAGGTTCCTTAAAAAACAAAAAATAGAGCTACCATATGATCCTTCAGTCCCACTCCCGGGCATATATCCAGGGAAAATCATAATTCGAAAAGATACATGCAACCCAGTGTTCATTGCAGCACTAGTTACAATAGCCAAGACATGGAAGCAACCTAAATGTCCATCAACAGATGAATGGATAAAGATATGGTTCATACATACAATGGAATATTACTCAGCCACAAAAAAAGAATGAAATAATGCCATTTGCAGCAACATGGATGGACGTAGAGATCATACTAAGTGAATTAAGTCAGAGAAAGACAAATATCATATGATATCACTTGTATGTGGAATCTAAAAAAAAAGTTATAAATGAACTTATTTACAAAATAGAAACAGCCTCACAGACCTAGACAAATTTATAGTTACCAAAGGGGAAAGGTGGGGGAAGGGATAAATTATGAGTTTGGGATTAACATATATACACTACTATATATGAAATAATCAACAAGGACCTGTATAGCACAGGGAACTCTATTCCATATTCTGTAATAATCTATGTGGGAAAAGAATCTGAAAAGGAATAGATATATGTATATGTATAACTGAATCACTTTGCTGTACTCTTGAGACTAACACAACATTGTAAATCAACTATATTCCAATATAAAATAAATTAAAATTTTAAAAAAAGGCTGATTTCACCTGGTTTTGGACACCATCAACATGGGCAAGTGATAAACTTTAATACTTTGGGCTTAAGATGCTTAACTTTGTAGGATAAACATCATCCAGGCAGTCAACAGGAATTTTATCATTCCATCCTGACAAAGTCATTGTGTGGAACATTTAAAGTAACAAATAGACAATCTGGTTCCTGTCTACAAGAAGCTTACAAAACCTTTAGAGAGACAAAATGTATATATGTGAAATGGTTGGCAAGACACAAGAACCAAACATGTAGTAGAGACAATATGGAACCTGCAAGAAAGAAAATGTGGGGTTTCCCTGGTGGCGCAGTGGTTGAGAATCAGCCTGCCAATGCAGGGTACACGGGTTCGAGCCCTGGTCTGGGAAGATCCCACATGCCACGGAGCAACTAAGCCCGTGCGCCACAACTACTGAGCCTGTGGGTCTGGAGCCTGTGCTCCGCAACAAGAGAGGCCACGATAGTGAGAGGCCCGTGCACCGCGATGAAGAGTGGCCCCTGCTTGCCGCAAGTAGAGAAAGCCCTCGCCCAGAAACGAAGACCCAACACAGCCAAAAATAAAAATAAATAAATAAATAAATTGAAAAAAAAAAAAGAAAGAAAATGTGGGCTGGAGACACTGGAAAAGTTTTTATGAAGAAGGAAGTCTCTATCAGTTAGAGATTTTTTTTTTTTGCCTGAAATCTTAGAATGCTTAACTAATAGTGGCTTCAACAGTGAAAACATTTAAATCTTTCAAATATTAAGCTTGAAGTTAGGAAATTCCAGCACTGAAACAGCAGCTTAAGGGTGTCATCAAGGACCTGAAATGCTTTCTGTCTTTTCCTCTCTTCCTTCTTCAAAATGTCAGTATTATAAAATACAGGATCACCTGGTGGCTGCTGCTGCTCTGACCATCACATTCTCATCCATGGGCATCTAAAAGTTAGTGGGAAAAAGAGAAACGTCTTCTTCTAAGAGAGGAGGAGATGTCCCTTCACATCTCATTGGCCAGAACTGCTCCTATGTTCAGCTCTTGAACCAGCCACTGGCAAAGGGGAATAGCAGTCATGATTGCTGTGAAAGGGTTAGGCCAGCCGTGGCCTATTGAGTTGCACCTGGAGCAACTAGTGTTATGGGTCCAGAGGCAATAGAACCAAATCAGGCTCCTAATTATTAAAAAAAAAAAAGAGCAAGATGTTGAGTAGGGAACCAAGAACCGAGGCAAGGCTCCCGTTCGTTCCCAGGTCATGGTCTTCGTAGGAGCATGCAAACTAGAGGGTGGAAGGCTGAGGCTGGGGTAGAAATCAAGCGCCAAGGACTCTGCAATTAGGTTCCCAAACCAGCTCCACACCTCCCCCCATCAAAAAAAAAAAAAAAAGCAACAATAAAACTACAGGCTTGGGCTTCCCTGGTGGCGCAGTGGTTGAGAATCTGCCTGTCAATGCAGGGAACACGGGTTCGAGCCCTGGTCTGGGAAGATCCCACATGCCGTGGAGCAACTAGGCCCGTGAGCCACAATTGCTGAGCCTGCGCGTCTGGAGCCTGTGCTCCGCAACAAGAGAGGCCGCTATAGTGAGAGGCCCGCGCACCGTGATGAAGAGTGGCCCCCGCTTGCCGCAACTGGAGAAAGCCCTCGTACAGAAACGAAGACCCAACACAGCCATAAAAAAAACCCCAAAAAAACCAAAAAAACCTACAGGTTTGAGGTATATTGGCTGCAAAAATGGTACAGCAGCGTCAGGTGGGTTTCCCATAGTACTTCTTGGCTGGTGATAACTTTTTGTCACTTAGTGTTTGCTATATCTCTCAGATGACAATTTTGAAGTAGCTCAGAGCACCAAGTGTTACATCTGAGACAGATTTACTTCGATGGCTGAATTCCACCAGTGAATCATAGAACTCTGAGCTTTCCAACAACACTGGCCCTGCACATAAAGGTTCACCAGAATGACCAGGAGACCTTTCCAAAAATAGGTATTACCAGACCCTGCACCAAGACCTGAGCCAAACTTCCAAGAGTTAGAGCCCATAAAAATTGCTCAGAGTGCTGTTAGGGCCATAAAAGCCAACTGATTGCTTGTTGTGGCAGTGCTTTCTCTAGGCTATGCCATAGTAACCATCACAATCCCCAAGTGCATTACAACTACAGGGGTTTATTTCTCACTCAGGTTACACCTCAGCTGTGGGTTGACAATGGCTCCATGGTTTTGCTCCATTCATCTTCCCCATCCTGAGGATCAAGTCCGGTATTTCTTGACCTTTCCTAAGTCTGTGTACTGTATGTATATCTGTGCCCTATATGTAAAAAGAGTAAGATTTTTTGCCTCCCCAAAATCAATTTTACCCCACTTTGGGGTGCTATCACCCCCCTTTGAGAGTGAATGATCTAAACTGAAGAAGTAGCCCCCATCCTGTGCTCAGGGAAAACATCGACAGGCAAACCCTGGGATGGCTTTTAGAGGTTCTGATTGGACATGGCTATGTCATGTCTGCTCACATGCTGCTGGCCAAATCAGGTCACAGGGCCACCTTTGATGGCAATGGGGTGAGGAAGTATTCTCCCCCCACTAGAAAGCAATGAACATTAGATGACAAGTTATAAGGAGGGCAGAGAATAACTGGGAACAGTAACTCAGTCTAGCACACTGTATCCTCAGGTGGAGAAGTAGAAACAGAATAGAATTTGCAAATAAGATGGTACATATCACATTGCATCAAGAAACATACAATCAGGGCAGAGATAGGCAACTAACATACTAGAAGAGCTAGAATTTTTTAGTTTGGGGGAAAAATTAAGACTAAAAAGGGTTAATAGCAAGGACAAAAAAATAGTAATTATATCTTGGGCTTATATGATCCAATAGGTTCAAGAAAGAGTAGAATATTAGAACTAGAGAATACCATAAAATATGAAGAAACAATTATAGAACAAATGAGGTATCATTTCATTCATTTGCAAAATATCTGTTATACACTAGCTGTGTGTGAATCCCTAAATTCATGACTAAGAAGAGATAACCCAGAACTATCAACATGGCGTTTTGCCTCTACTCAGATTATACTCCAATATGAGAAAGGTGGGATTTTTTTTCAAAAAAGAGAAATTTTCAAAATTATAAAAATATTTCCATGTATCAATCATCTTTGACCCCCTAAGGCATCAAACATCTGTTCCTTTCATTATTTTTGTTTTCTAATTATGGAAACATACATGAAATGTGCAGAGAGTTATTCCTCTGTTGACCCTGGTCGACAGATCTTTTTACACCTTGCTTTCAATCAAAAATTACGTCAAACACAGCTGTCTACAAAAGACTTAAAAAACAGATAAATATCCAGGTTTTTAGACCACGACTTATTGCTTCTAATATATGGCATTTCACAAAGTCACAAGTGTCTCTTGTTAAACAATCACAGCCTTTGATAAGGAAACACCCAAAATCAGGAGCAAATATCTCAGAAGGGCAAGAGAGCAGGCCCTTCCCTAGTCCTAGGGCCACTCTAGCATTGCCAAAACTTCACAGGTGTTTCTTTCTCAACTTCCTGATTCCTTCAGTGAAGCAAAAGCTCTGTGTGTGAGTCAGTTTCATTCCCGTAACCAATAAGGAAATTTACTGATCATCTTTCTCTCGCTTCTAAATATATCTTGAATTCAGAGCATATCTTTCTAGTCTCCCTCCTATTACTTTATTGTAGGCCACCATCATCTGCTTGGAAAACAAAAATGAAAACTTCCGAGCAAAAAAACAGCCTTCTGTCTCCATTCTCTGCTCATTCCACCCCAGTCTCTACACAGTAGCCAGAGTAATCTTCCCAACATGTAAGTCTATTCATGTCACTGCTCATCCACCATCTCCACAAAATAATTCAACAGGTTCCAGGAATCTCAGGCCAGAGGACGAGTCACGAACCTGACATAAGACGTGTGGTGATGTGTTCTCTGCTTACCTTTGTAGCGTCACCTCCCTCCATTCAGCTCTCAGAGCTCCCCATGTTGGCTCACACTTCTGGGCCCTTAGTTGATTAGCCCCTTAAGTAGATTGCTCCTCTCTCTTCCCCATCCCTTTCACCTGGTAAAAGCCTGTTTATGGGCCCTATCTTACAGCTGTCTGCTCTGTTGTTGTTTCCCCTTAGAAATCCTTCCCTTCCCACCCCTTTAAGACCAAAATAGAGCCTCCTCTGGTCTGTTCTCGTCACCCACTAACCTCCTCCGATGTAGCCCTTATCACACTGCGTTATCACTGGGCTGTTTCACCACTGTGACTTCAGAAACTACTCTTGTATCTGGCCCATAGTTTCTATTAATAAATATTTGTTTAATAAGTGCTGGAAGCATTGTGTTCTAGCCCAGTAAGAAGAGTGGGCAGAGCTAACTTGTAGCAGGGGGCACAGAAATAAATGGTTAATACAACCTGGCCATTTTGGGACCTAGAGAGAGTCTAAACCATCAACCCATGGAGGTGGGAGCAAAGCAAAACTGAATCTAAAGTAAAGTGTATGTGACGGCTGTCAGTGGGTGATGACAAGGTGGGGAGGCCAGGTTTGGGGGGACAGAGCCATAAGTGGTGCCCTAAGCAAGTGACTCAGTGAAGAGGAACCTTTGATCATACCCCCATAATCTAGGCAGAATGGGGGTATGAAAACACTAACCCAGGTAGACAACATGAAGATCAAAAACACCTGGAGCTGACATAACCATCCTCAATGTGCGCTCCTCATGGGATTGTTGGCTTTAGATTTCGGGTCAAACTTAAGTCAAACATTCCCTTATGGTGCCACTGGCCTCTTCTTTTCCTAACTGTCCAAGAATGAGTCTTCTAGAAAGACAATGTTTCTTATGAAAGGTTGGTACTTTCCCTGGAGCAGCCCCTCAAAACAAGCAGGTAAGCCACCCACCTTAATTTGTATAGACTTAATAGTTCCCAAGCCTTGACCTCTATCATTTCATTTTTTTAAGAGTATAGCCCTAAGGGGAGCAAAATTTGTCACCCCAAAATGCCTCTTTGGCATGCAGATTATTTCAAGCGAAAAACAATCAAGAAACAGAAGACTCAGGAGGAAACTTTGACTTTCCCCCTAACTGCCTGAAGAATAATTTAGATAGAGGAATATTCCTGTTTCAGAAATAAAGCTTTCACCAGAGAGAGGTGCAAAGAATATGGGCTAGATATGGTGGGGGAAACTCTTAGAGATGACAGTCCATTCTGTATCCCATTGCCTCTGCATTGCCCAGCAAACATTTGTTTACAAAACATTTGCTTTTCCAGCTCCATATGAACTGCCTTCCTCCCCCTTGAAGTCCCAAACCACGACCCCCAACATCCTCTTTTGTCTTTAGCTGAAGATGGTATTTAAGGTGAGGGTTCCAGCCATTTTGGTGAGTTACTTGGTTTTCCTGGGTCTCTCCATGTACTCATGTTATTAAAATTTTGTTCAGTTTTCTCCTGTGAATCTGTCTCATGTCAATTTAATTCTTAGACCAGCCAGAGAAACCTAGAAGAGGAAAATTTCTTCCTCCCCTAAATGTATGAACAAACTGCAGTACATCCATACAACAAAATGCCACTCAGCAATAAAAAGGAATGAACTATGGATAGAAGGAGCAAACTAGATAAATCTCACATCCATCACGCTGAGTGAAAGAAGCCAGATCCAAATGGCTACATACCAGATGATTCCATTTTATGACATTCTGGAAAACATAAAACTATAGGAACAGAACGCAGTTCATGTTTGCCATGGGCTAAGGGCAGGAGGAGGGGTTAGCTACAAAAGGGTCACAAGGAAACTTTTGGGGTGACGGAACTCTCCCTGTCTTGATTGTGGCCATAGGTACACATATACACATGACTGTATGCATTCGTCAGAATTCATAAAACAGTGATAATGTGGATGAATTTTATCATATATAAGTTATACATCAACAAAACTAACCAAAAAGAGGCAAGTGGTAGGCGCAGTAATTAGAGGCAAAATCCTCCAAAGCCTTGCAATCTGGGACTCAAGGAATTTTTATTACATTTCAGAATCAAACTTCTCTCCTCTTGCAAAAAGAAAGGAAAAGGCTAACTCAAGGGCCATAGGCTTGCTGCCATGGAAGGGGGGAGACAGCATAAGCCATGCACGCCCCCAAGCAGCCTCACTGTTAACAGATCAAGGGCTCCTCGGAGTCTGGAATCACTTCAGGGGAGGGGCTGATGCCCCATTGAGCTCCTTGTCTCTGTGTCCTGAGTTATCCCTCCTGGTGAAGGCTCCTTTAGCTATCATGTCACAGTTGTGGCCAAAACTTAGCCTCTGTACCCCAGCACAAAATTGAACCTCAGAGACAGAGTTCTGGGTGAAGTAGAAAAGAATAGCTATGTCGCTTTGCCAGGCAAAGGGGGCCACAGCAGGCTAATGCCCTCAAAGCTCTGCGTCCCCCGACCTGGAGGGGTCAGTGAGGAGTTTTATAGCAGTGGTTCAAAGAGGGGGTGATCAGCTCCTGGACATTCTCCTGATTGGTTGGTGGTGAGGCAATTGGGAGTCAGCATCATCAACCTTCTGGTTCCAACCTGTCTGGGGTCTCAATGCAGTTAACTTCTCCTACCTGGTGGGGGGTTTCAGTGTCTGCAAAACAGCTCAAAGATATTGTTGTGTGTATCCCTTGAGGGGGAACCAGGACCCTGCCCCAAGGCTGCACTATTGTTTCTTGACTGCTGCATCCCCTCCCTTCCCTGATTAGCAACTGTTGGAACTTGCCCTTGGAAAGTCAGGGAAGGTCATGGAGGCTGAATGAAGCCTTTCCTGCAAACAAGAAATGGGGGACACAGAAAGGCTTTTGCGCCCAGGAGCCCCACAGGGTCCTGCTTGGTTTTCAGAGTGAGAACACTGCTGTCTCAGGATTATGTATTTCCCCCGCTCCCCAAGAGTGTCTGGATCTTCTTACTGCCTTTTACTCCCCACTGCCAGGGTATCTTTCCCTAAGCTACCAGTAGGCATGTCAGTGGCTGCTGGACCCTGCTGGGTGGAGGCTCATGAGCTGGGTCGTAGGAGGCAAGGGGAATGGCATTTCCTGGGCTCTGCCACAGGGTGAGGAATCCGCAAGCAAGGGGCCTGCACAGAAGTCAGAAGGAAAATCTTATGGGCATTTCTTATACCATGTGATGATTAAAGAGTGTCTGTTTTGGGGAGAGGGGTTATTTATTAATTTGTTTGTGTGTGTGTGTTTAACTTAGCTTGATTTGTGTTGATCTCCAGGAGAAAAAAATGCACGGCAGGAAATAAATTGCTTCCACATATGTGAAATATAAATTACAAATACTATTATTCCCATTCACAAATTAGCAAAATGTGACTGAGAGGTTAGCAATTACTCATTTCAGGCTACATATCTAATTAATGAAGAGTCGGCAATAAAATCATGACATTCACCTGGTTAAAGCAATCAGATTCATGTCATAGTGAAGGAAGCCCTGGGCTTAGCGTTGGACGCTTGCCTGCATTTGACTCTCAGATTTGGAATCTGAGAGTCCAAATCTGAGAAAAGAATATATACATTCTTTTTTAGATTCTTTTCCATTATAGGTTATTACAAGATATTGAGTAGAGTTCCCTGTGCTATACAGTAGATCCTTGTTGGTTATCTATTTTATGTATAGTAGTGTATACATTTTAATCCCAAACTCCTACTTTATCCCTCCTCCCCACCTTTCCCCTTTGGTAACCGTAAGTTTGTTTTCTATGTCTGTGAGCCTCTTTTCTGAAAATAATTTCATTTGTAACATTTTTTTTTTTTTTTTGGATTCCACACTGGTGTTACCGTGTAATGAAGTCCTCACAAATTCAACAGGAAAATGGAACAATAAAGACAATTCAGAGAGTTCTTCATGAGCTAAATGTGTTCAATTTTTAAAAAATCCTTTATTCTCAATTTCTCTTCCTTTTGGGGTATCAAAATTCCTTATAGAAAATGATGATAAAAGTTTGTTGCTTTTTGTTATTTGGTCAAATTTTTGAAATTTTATTAATATGTGAGATCCAAGAGCTTAGGGACCAATAGCCCATAGGACTAATTTAAGACAAAATTGCAGAGTAGATAAAATTTGACCATGTCTCTCTCTTTCCAGAAACCTTACTCTTTCAGGCTACTTTGGACTTGCCTCTAGTTCCTCTGAAGACCTGTCCTTACCTCTTATGCAACTGTCATTGAGAATCCAATTGAATTTTTCAAGTAATATTTATTAATCAGCTACTAAGTGCCAGGTGTTGTAAAAAGAAATAAAATCCCTTTCTCTCAAGATGCCCATAACTTAATGAAGGAGACAGGTCCCTATGAAATAAAGCATAAGACAATCTTAGAACTGTACTAGAGAAATTGTTTCCAGGCTAGAGATAAAGGTGCTAGAAACCCAAAGAGGAGGGTCCTGGTTTCTGGAGAGAAAAGGAATCATGTTCCAACAAAAAGTTACAAAAGCTTTTGGGAGAATTTGTATCATTGGAATAAGCCTGCAGGCATAGATAGATACATACGCATATTTACACATATACATCCCCAAAGTGACTATGTGACAGAGAATGATATCCAGGCTAAGTAAGAAAAATCTACTTGGACAAAGTTGGTCTGCTGTTATTTCGCATGCACATAATTTAGAGTGTTTAGGGAACTGCTGATCAGCTGCTATTGGCTATAGTTGGCAAAGTGGGTAACATTCAAGTGATTGTAGACCAGAAAAAGTCACCAACACAGGTGTTAAAGAAAAAAACTAAACAAAACCAAAAATAAAAAACCACTGTATCAGAGGGGCTTCCAAAGGATTCGGTCAAGTTTTAAGACAAAGTTGTTAATTATCAATCAATAGTAAAACAACAACCAAAAAAGTATCAGTCTAGTATGCTGCTAACTTCAGGGTGTAAATCAATGTCTGTACAGCTTTAAGAATATAAAGGCACTTTGCTGTCTATGTGGGTTCATTTGTTTCTGCTTCGTTTTTAGTCCTGGAAAATCTTGAAGGACAATGCAGTACATAATCTCCAGCTTGTCTGTATTGGGTCTAGTAAACCAGTTAATCCTTTCAGTGCCCTTTTAATTGGATCCATGAAGGTCAATGTGTTTTGAGTCTATTAGCCTCAAGAAAATATTTCTATCTACAAACGGTCAATGAACTTATGAAAAAAAAATATTTAACTTCACCAGTTATCAAAGAATATAAATTTAAAAAAAGAGCATAAAATGGTTTACCTATCAGATTGTAAAAGAAGAGTGAAAATGTTAGTGTCTGCTGTTTATGAAGGTGGGAGAAAGAATGTTCTCCTGTACTGCTGGTGAAATTGTGAATTGTCCCAACCAGAGGGCATTTGGTAATATGTATCAAAAGTCTAAAAGAATGCACAAGTTGACCTAGTGACTTGTTGGAATTTGTTCTAAGGAAATAAACAGACATCTGCTAAAATTATTCAATAATTATTTAAACATATAGCAGTAGGATATTGTATCCAAATATTATAGTTCATCCATAAAATAGACTGCAATGCAGTCTTTAAAAATACAGATGCTAGTCTATATTTGGTGACATGAAAAGATGCTCATGATAAATGTAGGTAAGAAAAATAGGCTACAGAACAAGTATAACTGTGGTTCCATTTGAATAAAATATATATGTTAGGTACCCAATAAAGACACACAATACACAAAGGCAAATTTTGAAGAGATATAAATCAAAATCTTAACCATAGGTATATTATTATGGGGGGATTATTGGCGATTTGATTTTATAATTTAAATATTTTTATTTTACACACTTCTTTGGTAAGTGGTCATGATTCAGTTGGGCAGCTGGAGGGGGCGGTGACTGAAGGCAGAAATCATACAGTAAATCAGAAACAGGCAATTGGGGCTTGGGCCAACTCTGCCATTCCTTAATGAAACATAAAAAGTCACTTTCTTTCTCAGGTCCTCAGTTCCCTCATATGAAGCATGAAAGGGATTAACTAGATATTCTCAAAGCCTATTCTAGTCCATTTCAGGCCCAGAACACTTAGAATGGTACCATGATATTTGAATACCAAGAGAGACTCAACCCTTGAATTGTAACCACCAGCAAAAATGTCATAAGATTCATAACAGAGACATCATTAGAGTTTAGTTTCTCTGTCTCTCAATGGCCTGAAGAGGGGATTTGAGGGGGAGTGGGGAAGCAAAGGGACTATGGTGTGTTTTAAATTATCAATTTGCATGAGGGCTAAATCACTAACATTCTCTTAAGCTTACCTCTCTCTGGGCTTGTCCACTGAACTGATGGTGGGCACACCGTGCTGAAGTGGCAAAGGTTCTAGGTAAAAATCCAGGTGAGCCTATTCAAGTCCATGGTCAGCCACGTTTAAAATACATACAGTTGTTCAAAGGGAGAGAAAGTGGGCTGATTCCATGCAAACCAGGACTATTATTGGAAAATTAAATTAACTGTCAGTGTCTTCATCACCCTACAAATTATCCCAAACCGTACCAAATAGCTATACGAGGTTGCATCAGTCGTCACCATTGCCATCACTGATTTGGAGTCACTGACCTATAATGAAAAAAGATTTCAGGAGGAATAAGGTCAAGCCATGCAGAAGAGAACTATTTAACTTCAGAGTAGCCTCTGATAACGTAATGACACCCAAGGGAAACTGGAGGCATTCAGCCGTACTCACTTCTGAACCCCTTTCAATGCAGCTTCCCATTTCCTCTGAGTGTCTTCGCCTCCTTCAGAATTTGAATCCAGTCTATGCCACGTATAGAGGGCAACCAACATAACTTTCGGCTACAGATTTGTCCAGTTTCTTCATTGTCTTGTGAACTCAGCCTGTTCATTACTCATTGCTGCGTGAGGAATATACATCTCTCCTGTCCCTCTACCCCCGTCCATCCAAACCTTTTTCCTACATTCATCATGGCTGAGATAGAGCCCCACTTCTGGGAGGAAGCCCTATATACCCCTTTGGTTTTCATCAGTTCTCCTCTGTTCTGGCCTGTTTTCATACATACGATGTAAACCTATCTCGAATCATATTCTGCCTCAGCAACTCTGAAATGTTTCATAGGTGTCAGTTTTGTGCCTCTAGGATAGAAGCTTCTTTAGGGTAAAGACCAGGTCCTATAGTTCTCTGTATCCCTTAAAGTATTTAATGGATGTTCTGTAACTCTCTTTAAACGGGTGATTAAATACATGATAAATAAACAAATATCCATGGGCTAGTGACTATATGTGGATAAGGCATCAAGCCTAAAAGAAAATCAATAACCTTCAGTCCTCCTGAGAAATGTCCACTGGTTACTGGGGACACATTTTGACAGCGTGGGAACCAAGAGAGGAATCTGGGAAGGCAGGAGCATCAGGTATCCTCAAGGTTGCCACATAGGGAGAAATTAGTGAGGACTGGGATTGGGATAGAGGTGGGATTCCACACTGGAGAATGTGGGCAGGCTGATACAGACTTGAGGGAAGGACCATTGGACTTTGTGACCCTAACAATTTCTCAAATTGAAGAGTCTCCTCTATCCCATATGTACAGGCAGAAGCTGACCTAGTTGATACGCTGCCTTGGCTCTTCCAGTGTGTTTATACTAGTTCTGGCCAGCCTGGCTGATAGTGTAGGCCCTTTCCTGTGGCTGCTAAAAGTAGCTGCAAGGGCAGTTGACCTTTCTCCAACCAGTTGATGAAAATCTGCTAATGGATGGACATTGGTGGCTCTGACCACACATCCCAGCAATCCTCTCCCCCCTCCTGCTCACTAGCCCCTTTCACAGCTGGCTAGGACCAAGCAGGGCGGGCAGAGCTACTGGTAGATCTGCTTCCTAGCTAATATCATTTGGAGTGAAGATACTTTTAACCTTGCTTGGTTTTCCAAGATAAGAAGCAGAGGGTGATGCAAATACTGCAAGGTATATGTTATGTGATTTTTGTGGATGCGAATTTGAAACCTGCCTGGCACAGAAGAGCTTTTAGATGAACTCTGGCTATCCCTGCCAGCCCAGGAAGTCTGTGACAACACGGAGAACAAATGCCCATTTTCAAAATGGTTCTAATTAAAAATTAGCACATAGCACAGTGCCTAGCAAACTGTACATGTGTGTGTGCGTGCGCGTACAAAGAGAGAGAAAGAGGATGATATTAACATGTTTGGTCTTACATTATAAAGCTATTCATAAGATTTTATTATTTGAAAAAAAACATGAAAATCATGTGATTGGCAGAAATTCTGCAAAACAAAAAAATTCAAAGAATATTCTCCAAAATGTAAAATGATGATCTGTTAGGTATAATTATGGATACTTTAGATGTATTATCCTTTTCTGTGTTGATTTTTTTTTACTATAAGCATTCATTAATCAGAATTAATTAGAAAAAAGAAAAAAGAATCTTGTCAATTGGCTCTTTCCTGCACAGTTCCTCTCAAATCTGTGATATCCACCTTCTGATGTCAGGACATCTGGTGCTCCTACACACAACAGCTTGTTCTTGAATATCAGCTGTGGCATTCTTGGGTTTTTGAGTCAGGCCACTGCGTTTCTTCTACCCGCCTAAAGCTTTAGAATCTGAAAGAAGCAGCTTAGGGCCCAGTTTCTAGCCAGGCTGGTCTTGAAGTTAAATAATGAGCCTTCTCATCTGGTACTCTCAGGCATATAAGCCTCTAGCCAGGATCTTGCATACTTCTGCAAACAAAGGAATTGGAACATTATTTTCACAATTTTCTACGTGTCTAATCATGGAAGCCGAAGTGCATTTGCTTCTAAAATAAAGGGAAGAGAATCAAAGGTCATGGGGTGGTTGGATTTCCTGCTCCATGAAAAGAACAAGGTGACACTGGGTGACATGTAAAAGCACAGCATTAGAAATGGTATAGGAGCATCCAATTGTAATTAACCTTTGGAGCTCTCTGCCCTGGAATGCTACCAAGGCCAGTATCTTAGCTGGCTTTCAAAAATAGTGTTGGAAGGTGATGTGCATTTAAACCAGATCTCACAATTATACCAGGTGTGCTTATAGTATTATTAAATATTAGCACTATCCATCTCCCCAGACATGGGCAGAGGATTTCTGGCTAGTGTTAAGAAAGCACTCAAAAAAAAAAAAAGAGAAAGCACTCTAACACTGATGTATGCAACTTGGCTATAAGATTATGTGTTGGACAAAGCAAGGATGTTGTAGCAGCCAAAGTCACTTGCATTGTTTAGCATTTTGCCATTCAGAAATTGCTCTCCCTTATACTTTCATGTAATTTCTAGAGCATTCTGTGAGGAAGGTTATTAATCTTCCCATTGCACAGATATGGAAGTCAAGGTTCAGAGAGTTTAACTGACTTGCCCATTATTACATAGCTATTGAATGGTAGAGCTCCAACAAAGATGTGTGGACTGTTCATCTCTGGTCTCATCCTATATGTTGGATCAGTGGCTGATTATTGGAATTACTCAGTGAGTTTTCCAAAAATAATGATGTCAGGGCACCCATCTCTCACCACCATCCCCTAGTGGATTCTGGTTTAACTGGGGCCTGAGATTTAATATTTTTCCTAAGGGTTCCTCAGTAGACTCAAATATGCAGCCAAGACAGGGAATCAAACTGTTAGATGAAAATGATGACCCACTATGATGTGTAATGTGCAGAATAGGCTGTTCCATGACACTATGGACCCTTCCCATCAGAGAAGGATGCAGATTGATGCTTTCAGGGTGGTGCTATATGTTGGTTGCATAAGTGATTGTCTACTTGGTATGATTTGACAACCAATGAAGGATACCATCATCTAAAGTGGGCCCTCCTCTGTCCCTTCGCTGTGCCTGAAATAGTAGAGAGCTACAGGGCTGGTGCAGGATCAGAGTCTGGGAGGCCCCTAATGGGCCAGGCAATGATCCTTCAATGGCTAGCTCATGGGCAGGTCCCAGATGTCCCATTGAAGAGATTGGATGGCCTAGGCAGCTGGGGGTCCTTGAGGATCTTGGAGCAGCAGGTTTTATTGCCAACCAGTATAGAGGTGTTCTTATAATTTATCAGTCATTATGGCCATATTTATGTGCACTAGCAAAGGTGGTATTCCCTCTTTGAATATGCTCTCATCTCAATGTTTAATAACCAGGGGAGAGGCAGGAGTAGAAACCCCGAGTTGTAGTGTTTGCCAATTCCTATGGTGTAAATACTCTCACTATGGACAATTTTAAGCTACCAATGTGATGTCACTAAATATGGAGTTGGGAAGAGATGTACAGTAACACATGGTTTTATAGTATTTATATCATACAGATACACAAAGTGTATAACCTCAAGAGTATGAATACTAGTAAAATGTAGTAAAATAATTAGGACATGAGTTTTTACCAACTTTTTAAAATACAATTCGTTTTATAAATTAGGAGTTTGGGATTAACATATACACACTACTATATATATAAAATAGTTAATCAACAAGGACCTACTGTATAGCACAGGGAACTCAACTCAATACTCTGTAATAACCTATATGGGAAAAGAATCTGAAAAAGAATAGTTACATGTATATGTATAACTGATTCACTTTGCTATACACCTAAAACTAACACAACATTGTGAATCAATTATACTCCAATATAAAATAAAAATTAAAAAATAAAATAAGATAAAATTTGTTTTATAAGTTTATATAATTTAATTTTTAATAAAGACTGAGTTTAACAACCAGCTAATAAAAGTCATGAAAATCTAACAATTGACTCTCAGGAACCAGTACCATCTGATTTTGGCACACCACTGACCCACCCTAATCATTAGTGTCACTGTTTGAGGGAAAAGATTGGAAGGTCCCTAATGAAGAGAATATAGCATGCCTGAAAAAGGGCAACACAATCACCCAAAAGAATCCATAAATAGTTTATGGCAGGTTAATTTGTTAGATTGACTGTTGAATTGTTTTGTAATATCATGGAAGAAAAGGCAAATAGAGAAGAAGCTTCAGTATTCTCGTAAAGAATATGGAGGTAATAACACCAAAACTCAATAAGGTACATAAAACACAGTGACTAAAACATAGTAATCCCTACATAGATGACAGTCACTTTTACTTCTTTTGGAATAGACAAGAAAATTAATATTTAATGCACATTGTATATTTGTTAGATACTGTGCCAACAACTTCTGAAGACTGATGTGATAGCAAGAAAAATGGCAAATGAAGTACAAGAGTTACAAGATGAAGAACGAGTCTTCACCCCATCCATTGGCTGGGAGTTAGACAAACAGAACAGTAAGTATACGTAGCACCTGGTGATAAGAGAAAAAGGCATGGAATAGGCAAAGGACTGTTGAACACAGGGGTAAGCCAGCAGTGTCTGGTAGAGGGAATAAGGACAGATACACAGAAGGGAAATAGTTTCATCTTGAAGACTTAAGAGGAGTCCCTTGGGCAAAAAGGTGGGCCTTTTGGTTTATTAAAAAAAAAAAAAGTTTACACAAAAGCTCAGGAAGGCCTGGAACGTCTCTAAAAAGATCCTTTGATGGAGTCTAGGCTGCGTGATAGAGAGGAGTTGTAAAGAAGGTCTGAGAGAAGCTTGCCAAGGAGTTGGGACATTATCCTGTTGGCTATATAGGCATTATCAAGGGAAGGGAAATTTTGAAATATATGTTTTAGAAGACAATCTTGGCTACTCTGAAAGCAGTGTAGCAAATGCAAGCAGAAATAGAGACAAAGACGTAGAGAACAAATGTATGGATACCAAGGGGGAAGGAGGCGGGGTAGCAGGAATTAGGAGATTGGCATTGACATATATACACTACTGATACTATGTATAAAATAGATAACTAACGAGAACATACTGTATAGCACAGGGAACTTAATGCACTGTGGTGTCCTAAATGGGAAGGAAATCCAAAAAATAGGGGATATATGTATACGTTTGGCTGACTCATTTTGCTGTACCGTAGAAACTAACACAACATTGTAAAGCAACTATACTCCAATATGAATTAATTTTAAAAAATGCAAGTATTAAATTTGTTTGCTAAGGATGGTGGCGGAAGACCCAGTTCGAAGACAATTTGAATTGTCCAAGAAATATGCAGAAAAGACCAGAATTACCCACTTCAGAGAAGTAGAGGAAGAGAGGACTGGAAAAATATTTAGAGGATAAAATCAATAAGACTCGGGGACTGATGGAGTTGAGTGGGCAGAGAGAGGGAAGAATAGGAGTCAGAGGTTTCTAAGTAGGGAAACGTGGTAGATTGTGATGATGTTAACTGACACAAGGGAAGCAGTAGAAGTACAAGTTTTCAGAAATACAGTATGAAAAAGCCCAGTGTGAAACCGCTAAACCCAGGGAGTGCAAACACCTGAATTGTTTCTGTTTGTCTCCTATCTTGCATTGTGATCTAGTGACTTCTTTGTTTCAGGTTGAGAGGGGCAAATAGAAGTGTGCATATGAAAGTGCTTGGGGAAAAAGGTACGGGAACGGATGCAAATAAGAATCCTCATTACCATTTACTCAAAAAAAGTGTATTATGTCATGATCCCAGGACCCTAGGAGCCTGTGTGGAAGTTCTCCCACTGGCCCCCACCCCGAGTCTGGCCTTCTCTCTTCCACACCAGCAGTGGAACAGGGAAAACAGAGGGGCCGAATTACAGGGCACTCATCTCTCCTCTTCAGCCAGAAAAGTATTAGAAAACTATTTATGGGGACTGGAATTGAGGACAGGCTAGCAGAATCTGCTTTCTGTGGCAGAGATAGAGTGGCTAGGGTGGCCGCAGAGAGGCAGGCTGGAGGCCAGAGAAAGACCTGGAAACAAGGTGACCCTATACTGGGGTCAGGATGTAAGATGGATTTGTCAGGAGCACAGGGCTAGGCTGGGGCGTGAACCAAGGGACATGGCCAAGAACAAGGCAGGAAAGTAAAAGGAAATAGGAACTAAGGTGGAATAGATGTAGAGGATAAATCCACTAGCAGAAGTCAGGCTCAGGTTGATCATAAACTCAAAGAAGCAGTGGGCAGAGTGCAGCTCTGCTGATATCAGGGCAGTGTTCAGAAGGCTCATTCCCCCAGAGTAGTTCTCCCTGCTCACGCCTCTTTCTAGCAGAACGCTGTGCAAACCCCAGAAGCTCCTCTCAGTCCTAACAAGCAACAGTCATCCGAGGGCGCCAATTTTCAGCCGGCCAGAGGCTCGCCCTCTGGTTCAGGAGTTTCACTGAGTGCAAAAGTCACCTTTGAAGTGTGTGCACTCTCTGGGTGACTGAAGTCACATTGACTGAATTTATTTCCTAACACTGGGCCCGGAGTCCTAGCACAGGGGATTCTGACCAAGACTCTGATGCCAATTAAAGTAACGGCACAGGGCTTCCCTGGTGGCGCAGTGGTTAAGAATCCGCCTGCCAATGCAGGGCACACGGGTTCGAGCCCTGGTCCGGGAAGATCCCACATGCCGCGGAACAACTAAGCCCGTGTGCCACAACTACTGAGCCTGAGCTCTAGAGCCTGCGCTCTAGAGCCTGCGAGCCACAACTACTGAAGCCCGTACACCTAGAGCCTGTGCTCCGCAACAAGAGAAGCCACTGCAATGGGAAGCCCACGTACCGCAACGAAGAGTAGCCCCCGCTTGCCGCAACTAGAGAAAGCCCACGTGCAACAACGAAGACCCAACACAGCCAAAAATAAAAATAAAATAAAATAAATAAATTTAAAAGAAAAAAAACAAGTAACGGCACAAAGTGGCGTTACAGCCCCAGCAAACTGTTCCCACTGCAGGGGCTCACTACAGGTGGCAACCTGAGAACATTTTCCAACTTCTGGAGGAGGTTAGAATGGTTATTATTAATATTCTATCCCTCAGTCGAATAGATCACGTTTTTAATGATTAAGCAAATATAATCAAATACAAATCCATCTCGAGAATTAAGCAAGTCAGTCCAGGCTTTGCAGGGGCCAGCCATCCAACCCTGACTCTGAACAAGGCACTCTTTCCCCCCCGGGTCTCGGGCACAGTTATTTGGAAAAGGAAGACGTTGTGTTACAGCATCCTTGATTGTTCTTCTAGTTGGTTTAAGGAATATAAGTAAAAAGCCAGCAAGATTTGAAATGAAAGCAATTATATTTTGCTCCTGCATTTCACCTGTGTAGGCTGAACACATGGCCCTGATTTGATAGAGATGTTAACTCTCACAAACAAATTAGGAGAAAAGAGCCAGCATTTTTGTGGAGGGGTAAAGAATTGTATCAGAAAAGGCTGTCTTCCTCCAGCCTTGGCCCAGGTGCAGTTCCTTGAAAGGCAGCTCCCACAGCACACGCGCTTGTTTCAACAATGAAAATTCTGTGCCAGACACCGCAGGGAACAGCGCGATTTCTCCCTCACCCAGTGTCTTCCCAGAAAAAGGAGAGAGAACACAAGAGGCAGTGACCGGCACAAAAGAGACCTGTTGATTTCTTTGTCAGGTATGATGCGTCCGCTGTCACAGCTCTTGGTCAGGGTGGGGACCATCGAGTCCTGAAGTGGCACCACCTGGGACCACTGGGCAGTTGGGCTAAATACCCTCCTGGAGGATGAGACTTACTTTACAGCCTGTAATTAATGCTGCAAACACAGGGAACAAACAAAAAGAAAAGAAAAAGTTAAAACCCTCATACTTTCTATGTTCTCAGTAAGAAATATGGCTGTGTGCACTGTTGCTGGGAATGTAAACTGGTACAGCCACTATGGAAAACAGTATGGAGGTTCCTTGAAAAATTAAAAATAGAACTACCATACGATCCAGCAACTCCACTTCTGGGCGTTTTAATGAAGAAAAAACAGTCAAAAAGATATATGTACCCCTATGTTCACTGCAGCATTACTTACAAAAGCCAAGATACAGAAACAAGCTAAATGTGTTACCAAGTCCAAGCTTGCTCTGCTCTCCACAAGACAGGCCAATAAATCGGAGACGAGGTGTTGAGGCAAGGAACACGACTTTATTCGGAAAGCCGGCAGACCGAGAAGACGGCAGACTACAGTCTCAAAATAACCATCTCATCGGGGTTTGGAAGCCAGTTTCTTTTATAGCATAGAGAGCGGGAGGAGATGAGGAAGTAAAGTAAAGAGGCCCTAAGTTTTGCAAATATGCCCTGGAATGGCCAGCCTCGGGGAGGGGATGTGTTCATTTCTTCTTTCTTGAAGCCATCCATAGGTGGACAGGGTCCGGATGTTTCCCTGAACAAAGGCACTTTGGTTTAACATTCAGGCAGAGGGGCAGGGTTCCCCGAGGCAGGCCGTTATGCATAGACAGTATCCTTTCAGTGAACCAAAGCACTGGGAAGCAAAGGTTAAAGTAAAAGAAACAGATCCAACATGTAGTCAGATTTGGCTCTTCCCTGTTACAACTGGATAAAGAAGATGTGAGATATATATATTATATATATGTATGTAATATATACAATATATATACACATGCACATACACACAATGGAATATTACTCAGCCATAAAACAAATGAACACTTGCCATGTGCAACAACATGGATGGACCTAGAGGGTATTATCCTAAATGAAAATTCATACAGTGAAAGACAAATACCGTATGATTTCACTTATATGTGGAATCTAATAAACAAAACAAACGAAAACAGACTCATAGATACAGGGAACAAACAAGGAGTTGCCAGAGGGGAGGGAAGAGGGAGGATAAACGAAGTCGGTGAGGGAGATTAAGAGGTACAAACTTCCAGTTATAAAATAAGTCACGGGGATAAAATGTACAGCATGGGGAATATAGTCAATAATATTATAATAACTTTGGTGACAGATGGTAACTAGATTTATCATGGTGATCATTTTGTAATGTATAGAAATACTGAGTCACTATGTTGTATACCTGGAACTAACACAGTGTTATATGTCAATTACACAACTTTGCTATGTAAAAGAAGAAAACAGAGTAGCAAAGTTCACTTTTAAGAAAAAAAACATGTGCGCTTTCCAAGTACTATAGAAGTAATGAGTTCTTTACTAAAGTACTATTCAGTATGGTAGTCCCTGAGCCCGTGTGGCTGTTTAAATTAAAATTAATTAAAATTAAAACTTCAATTCCTTAGTCTCAGTAACACATTTTGGGAACTCAAGAACCCCATGTGGCTAGTGGTCACTATATTGGACAGCACAGATATAAAACATCTCCAGCTTTGCAGAAAATTCTACTGGATAGAGCTGGTCTAAAAAGCTGGATAGATTAAAGAACAATAATTCATGCAACAAGTCTGCCTCCTAAATCACTTTTTACCTAGGACAGAAATTTAGTCTTCACTATCCGTTGGCTAATTCTCTACCACCTCTGTTTTCTTTGGCTTTGGTACTTTACCTTACAGCATACATTCAGCTGTTCGGTAATCAAAGTCACAGCATTGCAAAATCGGAGGACCACTTCCTCAGTGTTGGAGATGTGTCCCCCTCCTCCTTGTCTCTAAGACAACCCAGATGGCACTCAGGCAGCTCTGTAGCTCAGGGCCTCCATGGCTCCTCCAGCAAGTCCTCACTTGGGTCTCCTTTCTGTGAGCAAATCAAGTCGTCTGCTCTCAGCGTCTCCAACCCCTACTTCTTAATTACCTCCTCCTTCAGGTGTTCACAGGATAAGTGACTCAGCAAAATGACTGTTTTTTTTTTTTTATTATTGATTGCTGGGAAGATGTCTTTATTTAGTTGTGCTGGGTCTTAGTTGCGGCAGGCAGGCTCCTTAGTTGAGGCTCGCTGCCTTCTTAGTTGTGGCAGGCGGGCTCCTTAGGTGTAGCATGCAAACTCTTAGTTGCCGCATGCATGTGGGATCTAGTTCCCTGGCCAGGGATCGAACTCAGGCCCCCTGCATTGGGAGCGTGGAGTCTTAACTGCTGCACCACCAGGGAAGCCCCAGCAAAATGACTTTTTAAATGAGCTTTCATAGTTGGCGATTCAAGCCCCACGCAAACTGTGACTGGGACTGATTTTTTTTAAGTAGTAAACATACCAATACTTCTTCATCAAATTAGTGTTTTTGAAAATAATCACCCTAGCAGTTAACATACTTCTCCCAATTTTCTAATCATTGCTCAAATTACAACCAGAACATTACTTAGGGGATTGGCTAGGGCAGGTGTGAGTGTACAGTGGAATTTTTTTTTGAGGAGGGATGTGGCTATCTTCCTGCCCTCACCTCTTTAGGGTCTCTCCTTAAAACCTAAGAGGGCACAGAACTTTTGATTTTACAAAGCAAGGTTACAGGTCTTCTGACTCTCAAAACTGTAAGCACAGACCTCCAAAATTAACAAGGTCTCTCATGAGGTGCATAGGAGATGATCACAAGGTACATTTGTGTGCCTCTCATAGAGTTGAGATGTTTAAATTATTCTCTTTTCTAATTACTGTATAAATGTGTGAGCATTTCTGTCCAGACTTCATAGTCACTTCTGTGCTGCCTTACATGCATGCACATCTGATAATGCTTCCTTGGGAAGTTTCTCTCTTACATTGTTACAGAGGGGTCTTCTGTTGGCAGGATTGTATTTGCTGAGGACTGAATGTTTATGTCCCCCCTCTAATGCCCAGTGTGATGGTGTTAGGAGGTAAGGGCTTTGGGAGGTGATTAGGTCATGAGAGTGGGGTCCTAATGAATGGGGTTAGTGCTCTTATAAGAAAAGACAAGAGAGAGATGCTCTTTCTCTTCACCACATGAGGATATGAGAAGACAGCCATCTGCAAACCAGGAAGAGTGCCCTCACCAGACGCCAGATTTGTAAGTGCCTTCATCTTGAACTACTCAGCCTTCAGAACTGTCAGAAATAAACTTCTGTTGTGTAAGCCACCCTGTCTTTTTATGAAAGCCTGAGCTGACTGAGAGAATATTATTTCCCCAATATATGTGACATAGGTATTTTAGTGTTTTATACCTGCATGTTCTGAGACAAATCTGATTCTTGGAACCCTTTCAAAAGTCACCTCGATTTTGAGTAGCAAAATGAATGGTCATGTAGGATTACAGAGTTTGGAATTAAAAATGAGGTAGGTTTTTTGTTGTTGTTGTTTTTTGTTTTTTTAAGTATGACCTACAAGTTACCCTCCAAGAATACATCTTTGAAGGGGATGGAAACTTAGGTTCATTTGTTAAAAATAAATGAATGAATAGCCTCATTACTTGATACTTATACCATGTGTGCAATACATATGTGTATTCAAAAAACATAAATAGATTTTTCCACAAACAGTAAATTATCTTTTCCCTTATTTTTATACACACACTTAAGGTATATGAGCTACTTCATTAAAGATACTGGATATCCCTGCAATAATTTGCAGATACCAGAAACCCTGTCAAAAAACACTTTTTTAACTTAATTCTGTTAACTCAACTTTTTGTTTTAACTCTGTTAAAGCCACTGTTAAGATGTCAAAAGAATAGAAAAAGCTAATTTTGTATCATTTTCTCCATATCCTGAGAACCCATCCTTGCCTGTGTACAGAGCATAAAATCAGCTATAGTTTTTGCCCAATAGACTCACAATCTAAATTGAACTAATAGTCCCAGTGCAAACGTAAAGGAGAGAGGCCCTTGACAGAAAGATGTGGACAGGACTGAACATTACCTGCACCACCTCTCTCTGGGTGCAGGCATGCACAGCCCTCAAGGTGGGATTGTACTGGTTAGGTGCAGAACGTTCCCAATCTGCCTGTTGGATGTTACTGCCAAGGAAATTTATCTCAGAGTAACACATCACTGTTGGTCCTCCTCCAGTCTCCATGAAGGTACAGAGCATGTGGGCCTATCCAGGTGGTCCTTCAGGTAGGAAAAGTGGTCAGGCAGAAACAATACCCAACACCTCACCAGGAGTCTGATAATCCAGATTCATCCAGCCAATAAGCAGGATGATCTGAGTTAGGCCCAGGTGTTCCCTGTATCCCAGCATCTGTGTCTGAAAAATGAAGGAGGTGATGACACCCATCATCCTTCCACCTTGACAAACCACGACTCGGGAAGATTCAGGCCTGATTCCTTTAGGACAGTGTTTCCCTACTTCGACAGACCCTAAGAATCATCTTGGGGCACTGGTTTAACAGAAAAAAACAAACAAACAGATTTTTGATTTTCAGCCCCAAATCTTTAGAGGAGAAGCCAGAGAAACTGAATGTTTAACTAGAAACTCAGGTGACACTGATGTAGAACCATGATGAGTAACAAGCCACCCTAAGTCCCCACTGTCTTACCTGGCTTTCATCTAATTTCAGAATGAAAAGTAGAAAGACTCTGTCTGTCTTCCTATTTCACAAATATGCCCAGATATTTTAGCACCTAAAGGGCAGAGCCATTTTGCTCATTGTTATTCTTCTATTGAATAAAGTAGTGAATCTCTAAATTTGTCCAGGGGCTTCATTAAATCTACTTTCATTTTAAATGAGAAAAAAAAAATGTGGTTTGCAAGCATTTTCAGTTTTTTTGGCTCTAGTGCTACTTTGTCTATCTATCTATCATCTATCTATCTATCTATCTATCTATCTATCTATCTGTCTGTCTGTCTGTCTGTCTGTCTATCTATCTATCTATCTATCTATCATCTCCAGAAGAAAGGGATAAGGAGGAAGGTATGAAGGAAAGGAAATGGAACTCAAAACAGGCTTCAAAATAACCGTTGTTACCCGTGATCTCAGGAATGTCATAATAGACAATCAAATGGATGACAGTTAAGTCGATTATAGGCGTGACGCCTTCGTGATGCTAAATAATTATTTGATTGGTTCTATCTCCAGTTGTGAGGCCTGCCAGTACCTTTGCAACACAGGCTTATAGAGAAAGAAGAGAACGCAGGAAGAGCAGGACTGGGACCACCAATCCAGCTCTAGCTTACTGTCATGGGCGTGGTCAGTGAGTGGTCCATATCAGGGTATGCAGACCAGTCTGGCCATCTGGGCTCAAACTCAGCCAATAGCTGTATCCAGTGAGGACCTGGAGGAAGACTGTAGGGTAACATGATTCCCTAGACAGTAACAAGACTATGCCTTAAGATCCTGTAAAAGATTTCAAGGGTTCTTTCTCACATGTAACACACATATGCACATGCACATACATACGTTCTTCCATTCTGCATACCTAACTGGATATATCCACTATATCCTTTAGGGTACTAAGTAGGATTTTGAAAACAGAATAATGAATCTGGCTCTCAAAGAGGCAGATATTGTGGAAGAGTGTCAATAAAAGGTTTTTTAAAAAGGAATAAAATGTCCAGATCTTTGGATGACACCAATAATCATACTTGTTTTGGAACTCCATGCCTGCAATAATCCCAGATTTTACTTGGTGTCTGAAATATTGAAATAAGGTCAATATCTGACCTTATTACTCCCTCTTTGCTTTCTAATGATATGAGCAATATGTGGGTCACATGCTAAGAATGACCAATAACTAAATGACCAAGAGTCAGTTTGAGTGACAGCAGAAACCATAAAACTGGCCTGCATGAGGAAACTGTCTGGACTTGCAACAGGTCAGCTCAGCAGAGGCATGTGGCATCTGACTGCCCTTTCGTGGTCATGTTCTGGACCCCCCGTCACTGTAGAGCCGTGATAGAAGAAGGGGTGGCCTGGGAGGTAATGATAGCTGCTGACTCAGCCACAGTTGGGACAGCACTTTTGCTGATGCATAAAATATCCCTGTAGAAACATTTCATCCTTTGGTTAAATGTAATAAATATCCTCTTGTTTAAGTGGTAAGTGATCTGCTCTTGGCAATGCTTCAGAGAGGAAAATATCAACACCTTTGATCCATGGAGGAGGAAGACATTGGTCAAACACTAATGTATAGATACTAACTTCCGAGTGTGGCAGACCTTAGATGAAGGGAGGGCTCTATGCTCTGAATAAAGACCCTTCTGCAGCCCCCAGAGTGGAGACAGAATGGCAAAATCCAAGACCGTAACAGAAGGCATGCGGTGCAAGAACTAGCCATGGGAGAGGGGGCTGATAAGAGCTACACAGCATGTTCAGTCTCCACCTAGCTTCATTTGAGGGCAAGACGCTAGTCCAAGAAGCACACACACCAAAAAGTCCAGTCATATAAACATGACAAAGATTGGGTTAAAGACTGAGTTGAAGGAACCTGAAGATGCCCAGGGAGCACACCCAGGCATAGGGCAGAAATAACCAGCAGGTGGCGCCATACTCATTGCTCTTTTAGTGCCAGCCTCAGTGAGAGTTGGCTATTGTACTGGGTTAAAAGCATCAGTACAACTGGGATTAGCTGGGGAAGAACCAATAAGACCTTTCGAGCATTGAGGCTTTTTGTTTACTGCAGCTATTGATAGCAACACTTTGCAGCCTTACTCCAGTTATATCCAAGGCCAGATCTGATTGAACACTATTCAAGTAGAGGTATGGTCAAGGGAGGCAGTTATATAAGTTGTCCTATAAAAAAAATGAAGAGTTTACTGTTCACAAGGAAGCCATTGTTCATTGTTCAGTCTTATTCCACATCATCATCAGTACTTCTACATATGAATAAATATTGTGAGATTCAGACCATAAGATTATTAAAATCTAACATTCTAAATTACAGTGACTGAGATAAGACAATAGACCAATACTGTCTATGCAATGACAGTTTGGGGAGGTTAATATAGTCACTGGTATATATGCAAATATAATTATTGTTGTATCATTATATATAACCCCAAATGAGAAATTCTAGAAATTCTACCAGTTGATAACATATAAGAAGTGGCCCACAAATGGATGATGTCAAACAACTTCTTAATATGCTCAGGAGTTTCCCCTTAGTTCCAGCCTTTCTATTTCCCCAGTCTAACTGCAACCACTTCGCATAACATTTCTGGAAGCTTGTATTCCTGGCTTCAACCTGAATGCAAATTCCTCCCTACAGGATCACAGGGAGAGAACTGGCTTCTTGGAGATCATCTCATGATGCAGACACCAGGTGACACAACAGTACTGCAACTCAGGACTAGACAATGAGGTTTGTATCATATCACAGAGCAAAGAGAAAGTATTAAGTCTTCAAATATCTGCCAAAATTATTTGCAAAACACATCTCTAAAAAGGGCATGCATATGTCCAGAATATATAAAGACCTCTCAAAACTCAATAATACAAAAACAAAATTGGGCAAAGGATTTGAACAGTTAGATCACCAAAGAAGAAATACAAATGGCAAATGAGTACATAAAAAGATGCTCAACATCATTAATAATTAGAGAAATGCAAATCAAAACCATAATGAATAAACTTAAAATGGTTTAAAGACCTAAATGTAAGACCAGAAACCATAAAACTCCTAGAAGAGAACTTAGGCAAAACACTCTTTGACATAAATTGTAGCAATATTTTCTTGGATCAGTCTCCCAAGGCAAAAGAAATAAAAGCAAAAATTTAAAAATGGGACCTAATTAGGGCTTTCCTGGTGGCACAGTGGTTAAGAATCTGCCTGCCAATGCAGGGGACATGGGTTCGAGCCCTGGTCTGGGAAGATCCCACATACCGCAGAGCAACTAAGCCCGTGTACCACAACTACTGAGCCTGTGCTCTAGAGCCCATGAGCCACAGCTACTGAGCCCGTGTGCTACAACTACTGAAGCCCACGTGCCTAGAGCTCGTGCTCCGCAGCAAGAGAAGCCACCGCAATGAGAAGCCTGCGCACCTCAACGAAGAGTAGCCCCCGCTCACCGCAACTAGAGAAAGCATATGCGCAGCAACAGACCCAATGCAGCCAAAAATAAATACATAAAATAAATAAATTTTACAAAATGGACCTAATTGAACTTAAAAGCTTTTGTACAGCAAAGGAAACCATCAACAAAATGAAAAGACAACCTATGGAATGAGAGAAAATATTTGCAAATGGTGTGACCTACAAGGAGTTAATATACAAACTATATAAGTTCATACAAGTCAATGTCAAAAAAACAAACAATCCAATCAAAAGCTGGGCAGAAGACTTGAATAAACATTTTTCCAAAGAAGGCATACAGATGGCCAATAGGCACATTAAAAGACGCTCAGCATCGCTAATTATTAGAGAAATGCAAGTTACATCACACCCGTCAGAATGGCTATATCATCAAAAAGTCTACAAATAACAAGTGTTGAGAGGATGTGGAGAAAAGGGCAACCTCGTACACTGTTAGTGGGAATGTACGTTGCTGTAGCCACTATGGAAAACAGTATGGAGATTCCTTAAAAAACTAAAAAATGGAACTACTATATGACCCAGCAATTCCATTCCTGGGTATATATCCAGAAGAAACGAAAACACCAATTTGAAAAAATACATGTACCCCAATGTTCATAGCAGCACTATTTACAAGAGCCAAGATATGGAAGGAACCTGAATGTCCATCAACTGTCAATTGGATTAAGAAGATGTGCATATATATACATATATATATGTATATATATATATGTGTGTGTGTGTGTGTGTGTGTGTGTGTGTGTGTGTGTGTATATATATATATATATAATGGAATATTACTTGGCCATAAAAAAGAATGAAATACTGCCATTTACAGCAATGTGGATGGACCTAGAGAATATTATGCTTAGTGATATAAGTCAGAGAAAGACAAATACTATATGATATCATTTATATGTGGAATTTATATACAAAAGAGAAACAGACTTACAGGTAAAGAAAACAAACTTGCGGTTACCAAAGGGGAGAGGGACAAATTAGGAGCATGGGAGTAAACTACTACATATAAAATAGGTAAGCAACAAATATTTACTGTATAGCACAGGGAATTATACCCATTATCTTATAATAACCTATATTGAAGTATGATGTGCAAAAATATTGAATCACTATAATGTACACCTGAAACTAACACAATATTGTAAATCAACTATACTTCAATTTTTAAAAAACACAATAAAATACCACCATGCCTTTTTTAGAATATCTATTTTTTTAATATTAATGACAACACCAAATGCTGGGCATTAGGAACTCTCATACACTGCTAGTGGGAATGCAAAATGGTACATCTCTTTGGAAGATTGGCAGTTTTTTATAGAGTTAAGTATACGCTTACCATATGACCCAGTAATCTCACTCTCAGGTACTTACCTAAGAATAACGAAAATTTATGTACACATAAAAACTGTACAGACACAAAAAAACTGTATGATTGTCAAAAACTGAAATGACCAAACATCCAAAAATTCATGAACAGATAAACAAACTGTGCTACATCCATACAATGGACTATTACTTGGCAACAAAAAAGAAATAAACTATTGATCATGTAGCAACACAGATGAATTTCAAATGCATTACGTTAGAGAAAGAAGCCAAAATCAAAAGGCTACATTCTACATGATTCCACTTATAAGACCATCTGGAATAGGAAAAATTATAGGAACAAAAAGTGTCTATCAACAGATAAATGGATAAAGAAGATGTGGTACACATACTGTAATAAACTATAATGTAACAGAATCAAAAAATGTAACCGAATCACTTTGGTGTATACCTGAAACTAACACAATATTGTAAATTAACTATACTTCGATTAAAAAAAAAAACCCACTTAGGCAAAAAAAATAATAATAATACATAAATAATTTTATTTTAAAAAAAGACATAAAAAGACCCCAAATCCTAAGGCATGTGGTACCTCGCCACTCAGTGTTCGCTCTATAAATGCCATTTCAGAAGGGGGCATGATGAATGAGTAGTTCCAGATCCATATGCAATGTTGAGTCAGAAACAGTTTATAAACAGCTGGAAGAGCTATAGTGTGTGAGGGAGGAGTAGAAAGACTGTAGAGAAGTTTTTCTAGGATCTAGTCTCCTTTCAAGTGTTCAAGAGTTGCAAGTTAAGAATTTGGGTTATATTAAAAGCATTTTTGATTGTTGCTCTGTATTCTTTTTATTGCAACACTGAGTCAGGGCTACTACAGTGGCCAGAGCTTTGTAACATGACAATTACATGTGTTGAATTATACTTACACAAAGTAAAAGTACTATACAAATGCAGTGTAGCATCCATTTATATAAAAAAAGAGAGTCCTCTGAGAAAAAAGAAAAAAATCCTGGTTCCCAGGGGTTGGGAATGGTGCAAGGGGTTGATTACAAAGGGACAGAGTGAGGGAACATTTGAGGTATGGAGCTATTCTATATTATGATTGTGGAGGTGGTTACACAACTATACACATTTATCAAAATTCGTATAACTGTATACCACAAGGAGTTAATTTTACTATATGTTTAAAAAACATGAATAAAATAAAGAAAAATTAAAAATTTATTAAAATGATTGATAAAAGTCAAAATCAATGTGCAATTGTCAAGTTGAAAATTTAAATCAGGACACATTTTATCCCATACTAATAGTGCTCCAGTAAAGTGACCAAAGGTTAATTTCCTTTTTTAAGTCTCTACCTTAAAGAATCTTTGTCTGAGTTATCAAAACCTCAAGTTGAGGAGGTGGGTCAATCCTCAGGACATCCCAGAAGAGCCTCAGTGTTCGAGATAGAGTGAGGAACAGTGGAATATCTCCAGTGGGTATCAGTGATGCCTGCTGCCATCAGCTTATAATTGGCCCAGTCTAATTTCTACTAATTGAAGACCAAGGGCATAAAACCCTTGCGTGTGATGAAGCTTATCAAGAGCTTCTGATTCCTTATTATGAGTAATTTACAAATAAAAAACTGTGTCCTCCTTTGAAGTAAAAGAAGAAATAGGATTAGTCCCAGGTTCTTAAAGAAAAAGAAGAAGAAGAAGCATAAGGCCTGCAAACACTCAAACACATATGAAGGAAATGAATTCCAACCCAAAAGCAACAGAAAGAATTAGGATATGATTTTTTAAACTCTGTATTTATATAAGAAATTCAGAACAAAATAAACATCCACAGACGTATTTCTTGGGGAAAACAACCTAAAAGTCAAAGTTTCCTAAAAATACGTCTTTCAAGATCTCAAAGATAATTTTCCATCCAGTCAAAATAACCCCAGCTTCTTCCATACCCCTAATATTCAACCATATTCACCTGTGAAAATCCTACCCATTCTTCAAGATACAATTCAAAAGAAAGTCAAACATTCAACCTGAAATAACTTTGGAATTGGATTTCCTGATATAGTTCTAGAAACTTGGCAAAATCCAACTTCGGTAATTCTTAATCCTATCACATGTGAAATCAAAAGGACCTAGTGAGGTTAAAAGAGCCCTACATCACTGGTTCTCAAACTTTAGCAGGCATTAGAATCAGGAGGAGGGTCTGTGAAAACACAGATTGCTGGGTGGGTCCCATCCCCCAAATTTCTGATTGAGTAGGTCTTAAGTGGGACATGAGAATTTGCATTTCTAACAAGCTCCCATCAGATATTCATGCTGTTTGTTAGTCAGGGGCACATACTTTGAGAATTACTGCCCTACATATTGCAAGAATCAAATAAGAGAATTACTTGTAAAACAGTTTTATAAGGTACAAATTGCTATATTAGTAGAAGGGAATCTTGTTTTTATTGTTACACTTACCCTGAGCCTTTAAGAAGTGTTCTCTGTCTCCCCAGCTAGATTTTAGTAGTTATTCCTTTGAAAACCTTGCACTTCTTTTCTGATCTGCCAGTAGTCTGCCTAGGATTGAAGCCATTTTTATTCTGTTTTTATTACTCCAAATAGACTTCATTGAAATCACTGAGATCACTCAATCCCCTGCAGTGCACAGCAGAGTGTCTAACACACAATGGGTATTCTGGGCAATAATTTGTTGAACTGAGTTGAATCCCTTATTATAAGAATACTGCTTTGCTTTCTGGTGGTTAAAATAAAAGTATAGTAGGAACATATTCCAAAGCACAATTTATTATTTTCCTGATGGAAAGATCACACTGAAACTGATACTCCATTGTCTATTTGAACAAATTATTGACATTGAATAAACTATAGACTGTACCTACAAAAGTAATCATTGCTAAGAATAGTGTGTATGGACATACATTTTAAAAGTTAGATATAAGTTTCTTGATCAATAAGGTAAATCTTCCAAGTATGACCTTTATTCCATGAGTAAATCTGTTTTCAACTTCATTGCTTCTTCTAAGAATGGAATCTGCTACAGGTATGAGAATTGTGACTTTGCTTCTGTACTTAAAAAGGAAACTTACACAAATACGCACAAGGCTCCCGACTGTGGTAATGGGGACCACGCCTGCCCACTGTGAAGAAACTGGATATGCCCGCTCTTAGGCATGAGGAATAGATCACTGATTTTAAGTTGTAAATGGCCACTAAGCCCTACGGAGTTAAATCATCCATTGTTTTTTGCATTTTAATAGTAAAGCCTCATTTGTTTAAGGCAAAGGAATTGAGTCATAATTATGGAAATACAGGCATCAATGACCCCATGGGTCATATGCTAAGGGATGGAAGGACTTTCCCCACACCCTGAAATGATGTCCTCATTGACAGTTACTTAATTTGTCCCCAAAGAAATAGTCTAAGAGGACTGGCAAAATGGAAAAGTAAAATTCTGCAATGGACATTTGCCCATTCACGATTCATTTGGTTGACATTGTTCTTCAGATGTTATGACACATACTCTGAAGGGGAAAGTCAAAATCGATGCCTAACTTATTTTGAAAGCCTGCTGGGCCCCTATCAACTTATAGGCAGGTAGATTTTGGTTATCTACTGCTGTAAAATAAGCCATCACCAACAACAATTTATTTACTCTGGTTTTGCAATTTGGGCAGGGCTCAGAAGGGATGGCTTGCCTCTGCCCCATGATGTGTAAACTGAGGCAGCTCCACTTCCAGGACAGCTCCCTAACATGGCTGGCAAGTTGGTTCTCATTGTAGCCTGGGAGTTCAGCCAAAGCTGTTGGCTAGTGGCGTTGACTCTTGCCCATGTGGAGGTCATAGCTTGGGCTACCTCGCAGATGATGTAGCAGGGCCCAAGAGGGAGGAAATAGAAGTTGCCCGTCAGTTAAAGCATCACTTCCTCTGCATTCTGTTGATTAAGCAATCAAAGAACTAGTCCAGATTGAAGGGAAGGAGAAACAACCCACCTCTCAATGGGGACAGCAACAAAGAATGAGTGGCCATCTTTAAAATGTTACTGCAGATTTTAGCTAAGACCAGACATTAAATTAGGGCAGAGGAAACCAATGTCTTCCTTTAATCTTAAAACAAGACAAAGCTTGACATCAGTGCTTCTCAGTGTGTGGTCCCCAGACCAGTGGCATCACCCCAAAACTTGTTAGAAATGCAAATTCTCAGGTCCCACCTCGGACTTACTGAATGAAAAAGTCTGCTTTACATTAAGGTTGAGGATATTTTTTCCCTGACTCTGAATTTTGCTGAACCAATTGTAGAAGATGAAAATGAATTAAACTGTAGTAAACAGCTATATTTACTTAAAAGAGAGAGTAACAAACGAAGCTAAAGATCTAGACTTACTTGAAGCAATACACAATGTGTACATATGATTTAACATTCTAAAAATATTTATGGGGGCTTCTACATAATAGATTTGTATCTCCATGGTGGTTAATCTTCAGTAAATAGGTTTTTATCATCAAGTGAGTTTTACTTACTTTGTGCTGTCTTATTAAATTCCAGTTAAATCCATATGTGAGAACATTAATTTAAAGTGCTACCAGAAGGACTGATTACAAAATCAATTACCGACATGAAGCCCTGGTATTATTCAAAGAAAAATGGCAGCCTGCACTTGTTGGTACCAAAAGAAAAGCAATGTAAAAGTTGCACGTTCACCAAGTAGTCTATAAACAATCTTTCAAATTTTTGCATCTATGACTATATATGCTTAAAGAAAGGTGAGAAAAGGAGGCCATGAAGCGCATGTACAATTTTGAGAAAAACAATACTCATAATAATAATAATTTGCCATTAAAATTCATAGCGACATGCATTATATAGATTTCTCTATCTGTGCACACATATACACATATTTACACACGACACAGAGCATGACCATGGGGAGAAGATAGAAAAACTACAAAAAGCTGACACAGGGCCAAATACTACTGCATATCCCTGAGCCATTTAATGGAAGACCCAGCAGCCCTGAAAGTTTAATACCCCAGAGATCCTTCGAACCTCACAGCAAAGTGGGATTTTAATGGATATAAGGAAAATTTTGGCCTATAAATGGACAAGAAAAATGTTCATTTATGTTTACTGTGCTCCTTTCAAGAGAAAGTGAAGTGTTTAATGCAGCTTAGAAATATTTTTTCTATTGCATCACTAAGCCCTCATTTATTTACTCATTCTACTGATATACAGTTAGATTACCTTCACTTTTTTCCCTTTATAATTATTAAAAAACCAGATTGGCATCAAATTATACATACAGATTTGTCTGCTTTTTCCACTTCACATTACCAAGTATTCATATATGTTCTTTCAGTATATTATTTTTACTGAAGTATAATTAACATATAGCATTATGTTAGTTTCAGGTATACAATGTAATGATTAGATATTTGTATATATTTTGTGAAGTAATCACCACAATAAGTCTAGTTAACATTCGTCACCATGTATAGTTACAAAAACTTTTTTGTGATGAGAACTTTTAAGCTCTACTCACTTAGCAGCTTTCAAATACAAAATACAGTATTATTAACTACAGTCACCATGCTGTACCTTACATTCCCATGACTTATTTATTTTATAACTGGAAATTTGTACCTTTTGACCCCCTTCACCCATTTTTCCCACTCTCACACCTCTGGCAACCATCAATCTGTTCTCTGTATCCATGAGTTCAAGGGTTTTTTTGTTTGTTTTTTTAGATTCCACATATAAATTATATCATACAGTATTTCTCTTTGTCTGCCTTAGTTTAGAAATATTTCTAATATAGAAATATTTTATGCAAAATGGTTGATTTTTTTTTTAGGTTGGTTCTTAATAGACGATCATTAATCATTGGGACACACTCTCTCTCTTCCTGGTAGTGTGAGGTATACTTGTTGGAGTTTAGTGTGATCTTTTAAAATACAGCTTCTCTAAGTCTCTTTATAAATTCCCTTAGGGAAGCTGACTGGCTTCCTCCTCTCAGACAGTGTAGTTTGAGAACTCGAACTCGCAGCCAGGGTTCCGTGAAGTGTGGCAATGAGTCCTCAAAAGCCTGTCTTGCTCAAGGCACTGGTCCAGACTAAAAGCAGACATTCAAATGAAATGAGACCTAAAAAGAGATACCACACGAAATAGTGCCTCTAACTACCGGAAGAAAATAGAGGCCATGAGGTGCTGAACTCCCCCAACTTCTTTCTTCACCTTTCCCAGCAATGTTTTCTGCTTTTGTTCCAACTGTTCTCCTCCCTCCTCTCAGAGGAGGACAAGATTCTTGGCCCAAGGGGATTCTAGGCTCTGCATTCCTTCCTGTCTTGACCCCGCTAAAACCTTATTCCACAGGTCATTCTTTATGCTACTACTGGTCCCCAGTACTGAAACCCCCCATGGGGCAGGCACAAGCACCCCAAATTGCAATTCATAAGGAGAGCCCCAAGAGAGGAAGAAGAAGAGGCAGTGGGCAGGAAAGCGGATTTGAGGAATTCTGGGAGAGGCCAGGATGGCTTAAGGAACGAGGAGGCAACTGGGAAGATGAAGAGACATCACGGAACCAGGCAACAACCCAAAGCAGCTTAGCACAGGGGCAGCAGCAAATGGCCTGTTGTCTATAGGACCTCAGGTCCAGGCTCTGCAGCTCACCAGCTGTGACCCTGAGTAAATTCCTCAAGCTCTCTAAGCTTCTGCTTCTTCTGCTGGAAAATGGAGCTAATAAAACTTTCCTTGATGTTGTTTCAAAGATTGAATAAGTGATGTACACACAGAGCCTCACAGAGTGCCTGTGGAATAGTTGGGCACTTCGTATGTACTGATTCGTGTCCATGTATGTATAAAGGACCAAGAATACTTATGGAAGCAGACACCTGCTCCTCCGTGTATAGTACTTGAATTGTAGTGATGGCTGCAGATATGTAAATCAGCCCAGCATCACCCAGCTCCTTACCTCGCTTTCATCTTGGAAGCTTATGGGACACTGGTCCAACTCTCCAATTCCACACGGGAAAGGCAAAGGATACGCCCTTCAGTTGTTTATTTCGTTTTAATTTCAGGTTGTCTGCTTTGAATCGCATCTGAAAGGCAGAGCATCCTGAGTGATAAACCACACATTAGGAATTCTGTGATGAGTGAGGGTGCAGATTTTCCATTCCGCCTCTCCCATTTGAAGCTAGATGCTTCGGGCCTCCTGCCTGCTTTCAAAGTCCACTGACATATGTTTTTTTGTGTATAGTACAGTGTAGGGAACAATAACAGCATGATTCTTAACTAGCAGCTGCCTGAGTGAGCGTCATTATAGATGCTTGGTGCTGAAAACCAAGCACGTGTCTTTTCCAGGCGGGGAGACTGAGGTAAGAAGGCAGGAGGAGAAAAGCAGCACAGAATAAATAAAGTTGCTCCTGACTTTATTTTTGTAAGCCGGGTCACTATTTTGGTCTCATTTGCATACTTGCCTGGGGGAACTCTGAGATGCTCCAGGCAGGCTGCGGGGCCTCATTTGCATAATCCCTCTGAACTTCAGGGGGCGGGACTGAGACTAAAGCCCAGTCCCTACGTTCAGGATAAAATTCCCCTAGGAAAGAGGTGCTGGTTCCTGGGCTGTGACTCCCTGAGCTGGTGGTAGCCAGCAATCCAGTGGCTCGCAGGAGGGACGAGCCGCCTGTGATGCAGTCATCCTGTACATTTTAGGGAATGGAAAGAGTTTCGGTAGAATAAAGAAGCATTTTTACCGGCAAGACTCCTAATGCATAGGGTGACTTGGAGACCTGTGAGTTTAGGGCTGGGGTAACAAGCAGGAGGGTTGGCTGGTGACTGAGAGTAAGAGAGAGACTACCCCCCTGAGCAAAGTCAGAAGAGGAGTAGAAGCAGGATTGAACTAGAGAGGCTTTTTCCAAAGTTTATCTCAAGGTAGACCGCTCACCTCCACCCCACCCCGCAGGGACGTCTCCAGCTTGATGGTTCCCTTGCCAGTCTGGGCATCCCCAGGGAGCTTATTGGAAATGCAGAATCTCTGGCTCTACCCAGACGGGCGGAATCAGAAACTCTGGGGGTGGCATGCTGTGATTTGCTGTGTAACGAGCCTTCCAGGTGATTTTGATGCTCTTGTTATCTCTCTAGGCAGAGGGGAGTTGGGGGGCTGACTTTACCGTTTCTCTGATAGGTAGTTGTCGGCAGGGAGCTCTACCTCACAGCCTAAGACTTGGTTCTTTGAAGTCATTAGACCATGGAACCCACTGATGCCCTCACTGTTCTAGAAAATACTTCATCTGCCTCTCGCCCAGGGCAGAGTTGAACCCTTTACTGAAGAAAGGTTCAGTAACTGTGCCAAATTGTTCTGACACATCCCCCTGTGTCGCTTGCGATTCTTCCCCCTCCCTCTTCCTCCTGGAGTCCTCTCTCTGTCCTTACAGATTAAATATGCTGCACACTCCCTTCCCCGCTTCTCAGATTAATCAAGTCCTCCCACACTCGCTGATTCCAGGTCTCTTACAGATACTTCAGCCCCAGGCAGGTGCTAAATATCAGGGGCTTTGCCGTTCTGCCCGGTGCTCTGCTGATCTCCCAGGACAAGAAGGCTGAACTCTGGTCTCTGTGCTTGCTGGCTTCCTGTGTGAGGACTGAGCCTGAGTTCTGCCCAGTGGATGGAGATGAAGACAAGCAGCTGGGTGGGGGGACGTAAGTTGGGGCTCCCCATCTGAGCTGCTACTGATGTTTTCCTAAAGTTTCTGTGACCAGTCTCATCTTGCTACCCAGAGGGTCATGGAGAAGAGCATAGCTTTAGTTAGGGATTTGAGAGCGATACCATCCCAATTCCAATCCCAGTTTTCCCACTTAATTGGTGGGTGGGTTCTTCATAAAATAGCTTAAACCCCACCCCCATGCTTGAGTTGCCTCATCTAAAATGGTGATTAAAAATGTTTAACCATAAAGTTGTCTAGAGAATTAAATGTGATAAGTGTTTATAAGAATTAAATTTTAAAAGTGTCTGCAATGTGCACGATGTGCCACAGAAGTTTTGCAGCTAATAGTTTCCTTCTGTGGACATTTCCACTTAGTCAACATGAACATTTTACATTCTTTCTATTTCTTGTGAAATCATAAGCCTGGCCTTATCATGTAAAAGGCTAACTCATCTGACCTTGGCAGGCTGTGGCAATGAATGTCATTGCCAAAGTGATTTCCTCTAACCCAGCGGGTCTCAGCCTTGGCCCTGCATTGGAGCCAGTTGGGTGGGAAGCTTTACAAAGTACTGATGCCTGGTACCCACTCCCAGAGACGTGGATTTAATTGGTTTGGGGGCAGCTTAGGTATCTGGAGTAAAAGCTTTCCACGCAGAGCAGAGATTGAGAAGACTCCTCAGACCTCCAGTATGGGGGTGAGGTTTCAAGGTGAGATTCATTCACCACAAGTAACCAAGACTTGTAGCTGTTCCTTGAAAAAAAAAAAAAAAAAGCATTTCAATGCTAACTAGGTTTTGGGAATCCTGGGTTAAATAACAGTAAATAATAAACAGCCTCTGTTTGCTATGGGGTTTTAAGGCCTTGGCTATGTTAATGGACATTGCACAGCAGTGTTTTCCAAACTAATATAAGCACAGACACTTTTTGAGTGTGGACTGTCTTGAAAAACTGACAATATATAAAATACATAACTAATAAGGACCTACTGTATAGCACAGGGAACTCTACTTAACGGGGAAAGAATCTATAAGAGAGTGGATACATGTATAACTGATTCACTTTGCTGTACGGCAGAAACTAACACAACACTGTAAATCAACTATACTACAATAAAAATTTTGAAAAATAAAATAAAAACTGACAATCTGAGGGAAGCACTTTTAAAAACACTAAACTGATGGCAATTCCAGGAACAGCGTGGGGAGCTGGGTGAAGACAGAGCCGAGGAGGGCTTGATGCCTGTCCTGCTGCTGACGTTTCCCTGGCAGAGACTCCAGCCAAAGTTACCCCCACTCACATCACTGAGAAAGAAGAGAGCACCCAAAAGGGACACTCATGTCCCCGTCCAAGGGGGAAAAGACTATACGGCTCAGTGGATGGTAGTAGACTCAGTCTCAGGCGGATCTAAACAAGGTACAATTTTTCTTGAAACTTGAGTTCTTGGTTTCCAGGAATGGTTATGACTTGGGAACCACTTACACGATGGTGAAGTAGACAGAGCCCTGGATCGAGGGTCCAGAAACCTGAGTGTGACATTCCGAAAACTGCCTTGACTCTCGGATTGAGTTTTCTTACTAGTAGAAATAAAACTGGGGCTAGAAGTACTATACAATCTGTAATTTCCATGATTCAATAGTATATGCTTTCCACTTCAACCTTCTCTTACTTTATAACAATAGTGCTTCATGATCTTCAAAACATTTTCACATACATTGTCTCATTGGATTCACAGAACAACCCTGTCTGGTGAGCTGTGCAGGTTTGGTTATGCACATTTTTCAAAGGGGGGAGACTGAGGCCGAGAGAGGTGAACAGAGCTGCCTGGGATGACAGAAGGCAGTGATGGATCCAGGTTGAAAGCACATGTCTTCTTGCCATGTGTTCTTCCCACTGCTCTGTACCTGCTTTAGAATCACAGACTCACAGACTTCTCTTGGGAGGAACCTCCTCTCCCAGGGATGCATGTTGCCACGTGAAGAGGTACCACCACCACAGTAGCACCCCTGCCTCTGTCATCAGTAACTCGCTGTCCCCGACAGAAGGTGGGAAGGTGATTGAACTGATTGGAAAGGTTAGGAGCAGTGGATGACTGCCCTGGGCTTAGTCCCTTCCGTGCTCCTCGTGGTGGGCATCTGCTGAGTCTCCAGGGAGCCCATTATTCTCTCCTCTGGCCACGTGGCAAGAGGAGGTCGATAGTTTGGGGAGGGGGTAGGGAAACTGAATTCAGAGGAGGGTTAGCAGGTCTCTTAGCTGCACACTGAGTGGTGTCCTCCAGCAGAGTTTGATCACAATAAAACCTCCATCATCTAGAATTTCAGAGTGTGGCTGTGTTACAACAGGCATGGGTAGGGAAATGGGGCATTATTTATTGGTTCTCCCCAAACCTTATACATGTTATAGCTGAATCAAATCTTAAGTTACTTGGTATAAGCTACTTCTATTGAAGAGAAAGCATCTGAGTAACAGGTTTTATTAGTTTCCCCAAATCACACAGAGCTGATTAACCCATAAGCCATGAGTAGTCTCACTTCCCAGGGAGGTGAAGGTGTCCACTTAAACATGATTTCTTCCAGATTTTTCACGATTACTTCAAGAGCTTATGCTTGCAGTATCCCACACAGAAGGACCATAACAAAATGAAGAAACAAATTTTGGAAATAAACTGATCTTAGATGATTCCCAATAAACCATCCAAGTAATCATCCTGGGGGAGGGAAATCACAATTTGTTGGCTCCCCCTAACCCTTTGAATAGTTCTTATTTCGAGTTACACATGGAAGTATCAATTCAGTTTTACTGCAGTAAGAACCGTAAAATTCCAATGGGTTACAATAACGAGCATTTATTTTTTGCTCATGCTAATTGTTGGCAGCTATAGGTCACTTGCTCTGGTTCTACCCAGCCCTGCTCCCCATGTCTTCTCTTTCTGGGACCCAGGCTGAAGAAGTAGTCCCTACTTGGGACATGCCATACTTACGGAAGAAGGAAAAGATCAAGAAAACCAGTAGAATCTATAGTGCCTCTTATAGAACTTCTGTTCACACAGGCATATGGCACCCTGCCCACATCCCATTGGCCAAAGCATGTCACATGACCAAGCAGGGGAGGTGAGTAAACTGCTCCCACAGGAAAACTACAAGTCATGTGGCCATGGATGGGTATGTACATTTTTTTATAGGGAAGGAGGGAGCAAATACTTGGGGACAATAATACAATCAACCATGGAGTATGTTTTAATGTCCATGGTCTATAAAAGTTTTAATCTGGCTCTGTCCTTGAAGTGAGAGTATATCTCCTTCGCCACACTCTGAAGAATCCTCCCCTGGAGTTGGAAGGGAGTTGAGAAGTGCACAGGGAGGAGAGAGTATAGTCAGATGGAGGAGGGCAGCCCTATAAAATGTGCTTTGCATCAGGGTCCACTAAAGAGGACACCCCCGCACAGTGTTTTAGCTATCTTGCAGGTTATTCATGCAGAGGAGGGGATTGAGGTGTGCAGTACCACAGATAATCTGAAACAGGATAATCCAAAATTCATTTCTATTTGGCTGCTTTATGCTTTTTATAAGTTTTGCAGCCAGCAAAGTTCCTTCCTGATTGCACTTCACTGAGATCAATATGAAGAATGGTTAGTATTCCCTAGACACACAGCAGCTGATGGAAGAAGGCAGCCAAAGGACCACTAGGTAGAAGCCAGCTCAATTAATGAATTTGTGGACCAATACACAATTGAGTAACTTCTTACTCCCAGCTGACTTCTAAGTCCCACACAGGGACTAAGGGACAGCAAATCTCATGAGACCATCCACCTCCTTCTCCATATATGATTCTGTAGTAGCTTTATCTATGCCTCCCAGGAATCAAACTCAAGATTTACCAGGAGAGGACTCAGACAAATTACAGCCCCAGTTCATGAATTCAACTTGTTTTATTCACTCATGTATTAAGGAGTGATTGAGGACCTACTGGTTGCAAATGTGCAGATACTACCAGGGGGAGCTAAAAGTAATAAGGAGACACCATCTCTGCCCTCCACCCAAATTATTGCTAGTAATGAACATTTTATAATTTTAAAGCACTTTGAAAGTTTTAAAATGCTTCATAGAAGGTAGCCAGAACTGTAGAAGCAGAAGTCACTGTGGCCAAAAAGGTGCCCCTCCATGATCTCTGTCTGTCCTCAGGGATCTTGGTCATTCTTTTGAGCTTAGAAGGTACAGCATCCAGGCCAGGGGCAGTGCTGAGTCTGGGAGCTGGTGCTGGCTTACAAGTTTGGGAGACAGGACTTAGCTGAAATAGCTAAGCTATTAGGAATAAATCTAACAGAAAAACACTGATTCTCCTCTCCAGACATTATTTTGCATTACCCACTACCTAGAAAACACAGAAGCATATAGTTTCAGAGAGGCAGGATTGCTGGGGGTTAAGAGCTTAAATTCTTACAATAGACCATGTAGGTTTAAAACCTGGCTTCTCCACTTAGTAGCTGTGTGACACTGGAAAAGTTATCTTACCTCCTTCTGTGACTCAGTTTCCTCATCTAGAACTAGCTCATCTAGAACCTCATCTAGAATGGTTTTTACTAGAATTAAAAACAGTTTAAAAAAAAAACACACAGTACAATTTATATTAGCACACACCCAAAATGTAATACTTACGTATAAATTTAACAAAATATGTACAAGTTCAATATGAGGAAAACTACAGAACTGATGAATGAAGTCAAAGAAGAACAAAATAAATGGAGAGATATTCCATGTACATGGATAGGAAGACTAGATGTTGTCAAGATGTCAGTTTTTCCCTACTTGATCTATAGATTCAATGCAATCCCAGTTAAAATTCCAACAAGTTATTTTGTGAATATTGACAAACTGATTCTAAAGTTTATGTGGAAAGGCAAAAGACCCAGAATGATCAACACAATATTGAAGGAGAAGAACAAAGTTGGCGGACTGGCACTACCCAACTTCAAGACTTACTATAAAGCTACAGTTATCAAGATACTGTAGTATTGGTGAAAGAATGGACAGATAGATCAATGGAATGGAATAGAGAGCCCAGAAATAGACACACATAGAGTCAACTAATCTTTGGTCAAGAAGCAAAGGCAATACAGTGGAGCAAAGATAGTCTTTTGACATGTGGTGCTTGAACAACTGGACATCCACTTGCCAAAAAATTAATCTAGACACCAACTTTATACCCTTCACAAAAATTAACTCAAAACACATCATAGATCTAAATGTAAAATGCAAAACCTTAAAACTCCTAGTCCAAAAGGGAGAGTATATATGCATACATATAGCTGATTCACTTCGTTGTACAGTAGAAACTAACACAACATTGTAAACCAATTATACTCCAATAAAAAAAAAAAACTCCTAGAAGATAACATAGGAGAAAACCTAGATGAAAAACCTTATACAGTGAGGCCTTTTTAGATACACCAAAGGCACAATCGGTGAAAGAAATAATTGATAAGATGGACTTCATTAAAATTAAAAACTTCTGTTCTGCAAAAGGCATGTCAAGGGAATGAGAGGGCAAGCACAGACTGGGAAAAAATATTTACAAAAGACACATATGATAAAGGACTGATACTCAAAATGTTAAAAGAATTCTTACAACTCAACAATATGAAAACAAACAATCCAATTAAAAAATGGCCAGAGACCTACAGATTCCTCACCAAAGAAGAAATACAGATGGCAAATAAACATATGAAAAGATGCTTCATATGATATGCCATCAGAGAAATTCAAATTAAAACAGCAATGAGATACTACTATGCACCTTTTCAAAAAGCCAAAATCCAGAAAACCAACAACATCAAATCTGACAAGGATGTGGAACAATAGGAACTTTCTTAAATTGCTTGTAGTGATAAAAATTGGTACAGCCACTTTGGAAGACAATTTGGTGATTTCTTACAAAACTAAACATCTTCTTACCATACAATCCAGCAATTATGCTCCTTGGTATTTACCCAAAGGAGTTGAAAACTTAGGTTCACAAAAAATTGCACAGATATTTATAGCAGTTTTATTCATAATTGCCAACACTTGGAAGCAACGGAGATGTCTTTCAGTAGGTGAATGGATGAAAAACTGTGGTACATCTAGAAAGTGGAATATTATTCAGAACTAAAAAGAAATGAGCTATCAAACCACGAAAAGACATGGAGGAACTCTAAATGCATATTATTAAGTGAAAGAAGCCAATCTGAACAGGCTACATATTGTATGATTCCATCTATATGACATTCTAGAAAAGGCAAAACTATGGAGACAGTAAAAAGATCAGTGGTTGCTAGGGGTTTGGGTGGGAGAGGGTAAATAGGTGGAACACAGAACATTTTTAGGGCAGTTAAAATGCTCTGTATGGCACCATAATGATAGAAACATGTCATTAAATATTTATCCAAACTCATAAAATATACAAGAGTTAACTATAATGTAAACTATGGACTTGGGGTGATTATGATGTGTCAAGGTAGGTTCATCACCTGTAACAAATGTACCACTCTGGTGGGAATGTTAATAATGGGGGAGGCTACACATGTGTGAGGCCTGGGAGTATGTGGGAAATCTCTGTACCTTCCCCTCAATTTCGCTGTGAACATTAAACCATTCTAAAGAAAAAACGTCTTAATTTTTAAAACCACATTATGTTTTATATTCTTGTTGCTTGGTTGATTGCAAAGATAACTACCCCCTTTGAACAGCACTAACAATAAGATGGCCCTAACACAATAAATACAAATCTCGTATACTTGCTGGTATACTAAAGTTCAGAAAGGTGATGTAAGTTCCTCCAACCAGACCTACCTGCAGAGCCTTTGATTTGGAAGCAAGGAAATGGGCAGGAATGGAACTTCCATTTTGCAGCCGGGAGTGGTGGCAGAAGCCATATGTTTCTGCAACTGAAAGAGGCCACTTTCCCATCGTGGCGGGGCAGTGTGGTCCTGGGATCGGTGGCGGCAGCAGCTCGTTCACCAGGCCACTTCTGCAGGGTGTTTCCAAGAATTACTCTGGGAATCAGCCTACAGTTGTCCCTCTAGCCCTTGCAATGACTAAGAGTTAGAGAAAGCAGCCTGCGCTCCAAACCCAGCTCTACCACTTACTGTGTGACTTCAAGCAAGTTGTCTAACTGCTTTATGCATCAGTTTCCTTACCTGAAAAATGAAGCAAATAGGTAGTGAGGTATAAGGGAATTAAGCTTAGGGACTTCCTTCTAAAGAGTACTGTATGGAATGAAGAGAAGAGAGAGAGCAACTTCAGAGTGGAAAAACCTGACAAATACTATCTCAGCCACATGATCAAGGTCAACAGACAATAATAAGTCAAATTGATAGTATGAGCCTGATACGATGTGATGAGAATGTCTGTTACCTCTGTGGTCTTCCTCTGGAAAACCCATAACCCCATTCTAATCATGAGAGAAACACCATGGACAAATCTAAATTCAGGGATGTTATACAAAATACCTAACCAGTACTCCTCAAAACCGTCAAGGTCATCAAAACCAAGGAAAGCCTGAGAAGCTGTCATAGTCTATAGGCACCTAAGGAGACATGACACTTAAATGTAATATGGTATCCCGAACAAGATCCTGGATCAGAAAAAGAACATTGGTAAAAAGCTAGGCAAATCTTAATAAAGTACAGACTTTAGTTAAGTTTTAAAAAAGTGGATGAAGAAATTTTGGAAGAGAAGACAGACAATGACAAAAGCCTTATTGATATGAGCTTTTTAAAGACACACACACAGCAACTGGAGGGGACAATCCTGCCAGACAAGAATCTTTCAGATTCTACAACGGATGCACAGAATTCTATCTGGTGGTGGACCGTGTTCTACCTCAGCTGAAAGATATGATTTGGACTGGCAGTAAGACCTGAAAAATCCATGTTGAGCAAGTTCTCTAGCCAGAAAGTGGAGCTAAATCTGCTGTAAAGAAGACTCAGGAATTCGGGGGGATAAATTTCATAATAAAATTAGTAGGACCCTGAGAAAGATTAGCAGCTAAAAAAATGCATCAGAAACCAACTTGAACACCTGGTTTAAGACTATTGCACAGCCCAACCCCAGCTGAGTAAGGCAAGAGATGATGCCAAGCTGAGAAATGGAGGAGCAACTGAAAGGACCAGAATTCTTTCTAAAATCTCACAAGGGTAAATTAGAAATGGAATAAATACCAGCATTTCGAAAGGTACCATTTTGGTAAATACTAAACAGAGCTCAACTGAAAGAACAATTCAGAAGGACATTAGAATTCGTGAGATGACTCCAGTCAAAATTTAAGGCAAAGTATAATTTCACTATGGGCATACATATAACAATTATTCCAGAATATGCAAAAGATGCTTCTTAAAATGTATTATTACCCTTGTTTCTAAACAGTTGCTTTCTCATGTCAAATTATGTTTCATTTTCTTAATCTTCAAAAACAGTTATACTTTGTAGAACCTGCTCAGAGGATATAGAAATACGTATTTATACAAATATACATATCCTTATATCTAAATGTATATGCACAGATATATGCATATCATGACTAACATGATTTAAACATTTTGGTGATTCATATAATGTTTAATCAGGTAATTTTAAGTGATCTTTAAAAAACATAATAATCACTATCTCATTTGATCTCTTAAGGAAATTTTGTGATGATTCTCATCTTACAGAAGAGGAAATAGACCCAGAGAGCTTAAGAAACTTACTCAAGGTCATAGAGTCAGAAGAGCTTGCAACATAGTTAGGCTAATAAAACACATCCAGGCACATAAAACACCCTAAGAATAATTAGAAGCTTGTGATTTTCTGAATCAAATTCCCAAGCTCAAAAGATGTCCTCCCACCTAAAAGGAGGTCCGCGCAAGCAAATCATGCTGGTCTGCCTAAGAAATACAATTGGTTCTTTTTGAGGGTGAAAAAACAAACTTGCCTTCTTCAAGCTGGCAGATGAAGTAGAAATACTGGTGCAAGACTTTTACAGTTCATTAACTATCATCCAGAGCATGGAAGATTTGTGGCTTGCTGAAGGGACTGTTAGGCAGGACTATGACAAACATGCCAGTAGGTTTAACTCTTTAGCAGCCGGCCATGTCAACAGACCAGGAGGCCACCAGCGGCCAAACAAAGGCAATGAGGAGGTCAGCCACCCTCAGTGTAGAATTCTTTGAGTCCTCAAATTTAAAAAAATTCTTCTATGTGTTTAGAAGATTTTTATATGCTTTCTGAAGGTTTCCATTTTAAAATCAATATTTCTAAGCCACTTCTGGAACACTTATACTACAGAATACCACTTCTTGCTATTCTGCCCGTAACAGGCTGATTACTCCGAAATAAATTTCAAAAGAATTGTCGGATTTGGACCAAATTTGTAACCCTGAAGGGCATAAAAAACAAAAACAAAACTCTGCAATTTGATTTGGGGGGTCAATCAGTCATCTTGCAAAGAAGTGGTGACAGGGACTTCTCGAATGGGCTAATCTTTTCTAATTGTGCCGAATAACTTTCCCGGTGACAGAGCCAGTGGTTTGGCCCACTGTGTTTGCTGTTTATTTGGGTGAAATAAAGTCTTCTCTGTCCATTTAAATAATTAGTACCTGATATTAATTAATACTGTGTTAGATTTATTCAAAATTAAATCAGGAGAGCTTGCTTTTCACAGAAGGGGTAGAAACAGTTAATATTTGTCCACACTGAAAATTGCAACCAAGGCATACGCTGTTATTTATGGTAACAAACAATTATCCTTCACAATACAACTAAAAACAGAAATTGGATTCATGAATATGCTCTTATTATTCTTCCTTGCTGTGGACATTATAGTCGTTTTCAGCCTGAAACAGATTGAGAAAGACTGTTGAGTACATGCGCATGAGTGGGTGTGTGGGTGTGTACGTGTGTAAGTGTAAATAGTCAATAAAATGTAACTCCACTCATTCTTTTTTACTAAACACCAAATAATAGCATGTAGTGTTTGGCAAATGAGTAGGACAAATGTTCTGAAAATTTTAATCTAGAGCTAAGCTTATTACTGACATAATCTTTTTAGATAACTAATATAATTAATCTTTCAATGAGTGATACACAAATCATTATGGCAATCTTTTGAGACCATTAAGTATGTTGTCAATGATCAACTATTAGACAGCTATGCATCTTGTATTTGAACTAGTATATAGGATGCTTGTGTTACTTTCAATAATGTAAGTATTTATATTATACCATATTTCACAGATATTGACACCTGTATTTCAAAAATGATTTACATCTCTGATCTTACAATTAATGGTAGAACTGTCAACCAGGTGGAAGTGGTAATGTAGGTGCCATTGTCCATTCATTCCTGAACTTGGTCATAGACGTTCTACTATTATTACTTCAATTAAATTAAAAAATTTGTTTAGGCCTGAAACAAAGGGCATTGTAGCAGGAGACCCAAAATGCCATGCAGAACTTTTTCTTTTAATTTTTTAAAAATTTATTTTATTTTATTTTATTTATTTATTTTTGGCTGTGTTGGGTCTTCATTGCTGCGCGCAGGCTTTCTCTAGTTGCAGTGAGTGGGGGCTACTCTTTGTTGTGGTGCGCAGGCTTCTCATTACAGTGGCTTCTCTTGTTGCGGAGCACAGGCTCTAGGCGTGCGGGCTCCAGTAGTTGTGGCTCGCTGGCTCTAGAGAACAGCCTCAGTAGTTGTGGCACATGGGCTTTTTTGCTCCGTGGCACGTGGGATCTTCCAGGGCTCGAACCCGTGTCCCCTGCATTGGCAGGTGGATTCTTAACCACTGTGCCACCAGGGAAGCTCCCTTTAATTTTTATGTGGTCCAATTAACCAAACTGTTTTAGGACTTCATGAATATTGGATTACGATTAGAAAGATCTTCCCCAAGATAAGATTTTAAATGTTCCAACATTTTATTTTTTATTTTTATGATTTTATCTCATATCCTTTAATTTTTGATCCCGTTGGAGTTTATCTTAGTATTCTGTCATTTCCCTGACATGTTGTATCCTCTGTTTCCTCCTATTCATTTTAATCTTTTTCTAGGTTTTCAATTATTTTCCTCTGGCCCATTCAACAATTCATGCACTGATAACCTATTATTTTAATCATTGGGACTCTAAAATGTTTTAATACATGGCAAAACTATTTACACTTCATTTATCTTCTTTCTTCAGAGTTTTTCTGGCTATCCTTGGTCTTCAGTTTCCCATATGAGATTTAAAACATCTTGTTTCAAAAATCATTTGGAATGTGGATTATGTTAACTTTAAAAATGAACACGGGAGAATTGATGTTTTTATTAATGTATAGCCCACCTATTCAAGGATATTAGTGTGTCAAAGATGGCTAGCTGTTCACCAAAATAGTTCAAGGGTTGCTCCTGAAAAGTGGTTGCCTAGTTAAAGACTACAGTTTCCAGCCACCGTTATATCTAGGTGTGGTAATGTGAAGGTGAACCAATTTGTTGTGTCACTTCCAGGCCAGGGCATTTAGGAAAGGTGTGTCTTTGCCATGCTCTTTCCCTTTCTGCAAGTTGGGGGACAGATGACCAGGTGGTTCTAGCAGATAAGAAATCAGTAAGATGGAAAGAATGTGTCTGTATTACTTCCTTGAAAGTATAGAGATTTTTCTCTAAGACTTAGTTTAGGGTCAATTTTTGTGACTATTTTCTAGGAATATGAAAAAAACGTGTATTCTTTATTTTCAGGGTATAGATTATGAACTATATCCATCTCATCAACCTGTGAAACATACCATTTTGTTTTTCTCAATGTTTTTGTTCACTTGCTCTATCAAAGAGGGAAAGAGGTGAGCAAAGTTCCCTTACTATTCATGTTTCTCCTTTTCTTGTTATCTCTTGTATTTTCTACTTTATAAATTTCGATGCCATGACATTTGATGTGTAGATAAGCATAATTGTTAAAAACTCATGAGTTGGGGGTAAAATCTTTAAAGATAAGCAAAAGCTAAGAGAATTTAGCACCACCAAACCAGCTTTACAACAAATGCTAATGGAACTTCTCTAGGCAGGAAACACAAGAGAAGGAAAAGACCTACAATAACAAACCCAAAACAATTAAGAAAATGGTAATAAGAACATACACATCAATAACTACCTTAAATGTAAATGGATTAAATGCTCCAACCAAAAGAAACAGACTGGCTGAATAGATACAAAAACAAGACCAGTATATATGCTGTCTACAAGGGACCCACTTCAGACCTAGGGACACATACAGACTGAAAGTGAGGGAATGGAAAAAGATATTCTAGGCAAATGGAAATCAAAAGAAAGCTGGAGTAGCAATTCTCATATCAGACAAAATAGACTTTAAAACAAAGACTATTATAAGAGACAACGAAGGACACTACATAATGATCCAGGGATCCATCCAAGAAGAAGATATAACAATTGTAAATATTTATGCACCCAACATAGGAGCACCTCAATACATAAGGCAAATACTAACAGCCATAAAAGGGGAAATTGACAGTAACACAATCATAGTAGGGGACTTTAAAACCCCACTTTCACCAATGGACAGATCATCCAAAATGAAATAAATAAGGAAACACAAACTTTAAATGCCAAATTAAACAAGATGGACTTAATTGATATTTATAGGACATTCCATCCAAAAACAACAGAATACACTTTCTTCTCAAGTGCTCATGGAACATTCTCCAGGATAGACCATATCTTGGGTCACAAATCAAGGCTTGGTAAATTTAAGAGATTTGAAATTGTATCAAGTATCTTTTCCGACCACAATGCTATGAGACTAGATATCAATTATAGGAAAAAATCTGTAAAAAATACAAACACATGGAGGTTGAACAATACACTACTAAATAACCAAGAGATCACTGAGGAAATCAAAGAGGAAATAAAAACATCCCTAGAAACAAATGACCATGAAAACACGACGACCCAAAACCTATGGGATGCAGCTAAAGCAGTTCTAAGAGGAAATTTATAGCAATACAATCCTACCTCAAGAAACAAGAAACATCTCAAATAAACAACCTAACCTAACACCTAAAGCAATTAGAGAAAGAAGAACCAAAAAACCCCCAAATTTATCAGAAGGAAAGAAATCATAAAGATCAGATAAGAAATAAATGAAAAAGAAATGAAGGAAACAATAGCAAAGATCAATAAAACTAAAAGCTGGTTCTTTGAGAAGATAAACAAAATTGATAAACCATTAGCCAGACTCATCAAGAAAAAAAGGGAGAAGACTCAAATCAATATAATTAGAAATGAAAAAGGGGGAGTAACAAATGACACTGCAGAAATACAAAGGATCATGAGAGATTACTACAAGCAACTGTACGCCAATAAAATGGACAACCTAGAAGAAATGGACAAATTTTTAGAAAAGCACAACCTTCCGACACTGAACCAGGAAGAAATAGAAAAAATAAACAGACCAATCACAAGCACTGAAATTGAGACTGTGATTAAAAATCTTCCAACAACAAAAGCCCAGGACCAGATGGCTTCACAGGCGAATTCTATCGAACATTTAGAGAAAAGCCAACACCTATCTTTCTCAAACTCTTCCAAAATATAGCAGAGGGAGGAACACTCCCAAACTCATTCTATGAGGCCACCATCACCCTGATACCAAAACCAAACAAAGATGTCACAAAGAAAGAAAACTATAGGCCAATATCACTGATGAACATAGAAGCAAAAATCCTCAACAAAACACTAGCAAACAGAATCCAACAGCACATTAAAAGGATCATACACCATGATCAAGTGGAGTTTATCCCAGGGATCCAAGGATTCTTCAATATATGCAAATCAATCAATGTGATAAACCATATTAAGAAAGTGAAGGAGAAAAACTATATGATCATCTCAATAGATGCAGAAAAAGCTTTGAACAAAATTCAACACCAATTTATGATAAAAACCCTCCAGAAACTGGCGGACAGGGAACTAACCTCAGCATAATAAAGGTCATATATGACAAACCCAAAGCCAACATCGTTCTCAATGGTGAAAAACTGAAACCATTTTCTCTAAGATCAGGAACAAGACAAGGTTGTCCACTCTCACCACTATTATTCAACATACTTTTGGAAGCTTTAGCCACAGCAATCAGAGAAGAAAAAGAAATAAAAAGAATGCAAATTGTAAAAGAAGTAAAGCTGTCACTGTTTGCAGAGACATGGTACTATACATAGAGAATCCTAAAGATTCTACCAGAAAACTACTAGAGCTAATCAATGAATTTGGTGAAGTAGCAGGATGCAAAATTATTGCACAGAAATCTCTTGCATTCCTATACACTAATGATGAAAAATCTGAAAGTGAAATTAAGAAAACACTCCCATGAACCATTGCAACAAAAAGAATAAAATATCTAGGAATAAACTTACCTATGGAGACAAAAGACCTGTATGCAGAAAACTATAAGACACGGATGAAAGAAATTAAAGATGATACAAACAGATGGAGAAATATACCATGTTCTTGGATTGGAAGAATTAACATTGTGAAAATGACTATACTACCCAAAGCAATCTACAGATTCAATGCAATCCCTATCAAACTACCACTGGCATTTTTCACAGAACTAGAACAAAAAATTTCACAATATGTATGGAAACACAAAAGACCCCAAATAGCCAAAGCAATCTTGAGAAAGAAAAATGGAGCTGGAGGAATCAGGCTCCCTGACTTCAGACTATACTATAAAGCTACAGTAATCAAGACAGTATGGTACTGGCACAAAAACAGAAATGTAGATCAATGGAACAGGATAGAAAACCCAGAGAAAAACCCATGCACATATGGTCACCTTATTTTTAATAAAGGAGGCAAGAATATACAATGGAGAAAAGACAGCCTTTTCAATAAGTGGTGCTGGGAAAACTGGACAGCTACATGTAAAAGAATGAAATTAGAACACTCCCTAACACCATATGCAAAAATAAACTCAAAATGGATTAAAGACCTAAATGTAAGGCCAGACACTATGAAACTCTTAGAGGAAAACATAGGCAGAACACTCTATGACATAAATCACAGCAAGATCCTTTTTCACCCACCTCCTAGAGAAATGGAAATAAAAACAAAAATAAACAAATGGGAACTAATGAAATTCAAAAGCTTTTGCACAGCAAAGGAAACCATAAACAAGACAAAAAGACAACCCTCAGAATGGGAGAAAATATTTGCAAATGAAGCAACTGACAAAGGATTAATCTCCAAAATTTACAAGAAGCTCATGCAGCTCAATATCAAAAAAACAAACAACACAATACAAAAATGGGCAGAAGACCTAAATAGACATTTCTCCAAAGAAGATACACAGATTGCCAACAAACAGATGAAAGGATGCTCAACATCACTAATCATTAGAGAAATGCAAATCAAAACTACAATGAGGTATCACCTCACATCAGTCAGAATGGCCATCATCAAAAAATCTACAATCAATAAATGCTGGGGAGGGTGTGGAGAAAAGGGAACACTCTAGCACTGTTAGTGAGAATGTAAATGGATACAGCCACTATGGAGAACAGTATGGAGGTTCCTTAAAAAACTAAAAGTAGAAATACCATACGACCCAGCAATCCCACTACTGGGCATACACCCTGAGAAAACCATAATTCAAAAAGAGTCATGTACCACAATGTTCATTGTAGATCTATTTACAATAGCCAGGACATGGAAGCAACCTAAGTGTCCATCGACAGATGAATGGATAAAGAAGATGTGGCACATATATACAATGGAATATTACTCAGCAATAAAACGAAACACAACTGAGTTATTTGCAGTGAGGTGGATGCACCTAGAGTCTGTCATACAGAGTGAAGTAAGTCAGAAAGAGAAAAACAAATGCCACATGCTAAGACATATATATGGAATCTAAGAAAAAAAAAATGGTTCTGAGGAACCTAGGGGCAGGACAGGAATAAAGACTCAGACGTAGAGAATGGACTTGAGGACACAGGGAGGGGGAATGGTAAGCTGGGACGAAGTGAGAGAGTGGCATGGACATATATACACTACCAAATGTAAAATAGATAGCTAGTGGGAAGCAGCCACATAGAACAGGGAGATCAACTCAGTGCTTTGTGACCACCTAGAGGGGTGGGAAAGGTAGGAATGGTGCAAGACGCAAGAGGGAGGAGATATGGGGATATACGTATATGTATAGCTGATTCACTTTGTTATAAAGCAGAAACTAACACACCACTGTAAAACAATTATACTCCAATAAAGATGTTTTAAAAAAAAAAACTTATGAGTTGAACACTATAGGATAAATCTGGCTTTATCTTATTTATTTCTTTGTTTTTGCCTGAATTCTAGTTTCTAATATTAAGATCATGACTCTTGCTTGTTTACTTCCTTTTTTAAAAAAATAAATTTATTTATTTATTTGTTTTTATTTTTGGCTGTGTTGGGTCTTTGTTGCTATGTGCTGGCTTTCTCTAGTTGCAGCGAGCGGGGGCTACTCTTCGTTGCAGTGCGTGGGCTTCTCATTGTCATGGCTTCTCTTATTGCGGAGCACGGGCTCTAGGCGCGCGGGCTTCAATAGTTGTGGCTTGTGGGCTCTAGAGCGCAAGCTCATTAGTTGTGGTGCATGGGCTTAGTTGCTCCTCAGCATGTGGTATCTTCCTGGGCCAGGGATCAAACCCATGTTCCCTGCATTGGCAGGCAGATTCTTATCCACTCTCATACAGAGTGGAGTAAGTCAGAAAGAGAAAAACAAATACTGTATGCTAGCTAACACATATATATGGAATCTAAGGGAAAAAAATGGTCCTGAAGAGCCTAGGGGCAGGACAGGAATAAAGACTGACACCAGGGAATCCCTACTTCCTTTTTTTTTGGTTTTGGACGGTGTGTTTTTTGTTATGGGGCGGGAGGGTTGCTTTTTGTGTTATTTTGCATTTCTTTACTATACCTCTGCTCACCTTTTATTTTCAACTTTACTGAATTACTTTGTTTTTGTATGTTTCCTATACACCATACAGCTTGTTTTTTTCTGATCCAGTCTAAAATTCTTTTGGTAAGTGATTTAAGCCCATTTACATTAATATGAGAAATATATTTTACCTTAGATCTGCCATTTTATTTTGTGTTCTCTCTCTCTCTCTGTCTCTGTCTCTTTAACTATGTGATATATTTTCTTTGCTTGGATTTTTGGTCTTATTTATTCTGATATATAAAAATTTTATTTATAATTGTATATAATCCCTGTAGTCCTTTGTTTCTTTACAGTACATGTTAATTCCTTATTCTGAGAAATGATAAAATTAGCACATTTCCTCTTCCCTGACCATGTAATTTTAGTTAATAATGTTATCTTTCTTACCTTTGTTTACCTTTGTACACTTAATTATGCCAATTTTCTAATAGGCAGCTTTAATAATAACTGTTGACTATTATTTAGTAAGACAATCAGCAAAACTATTCCACTGCCCACCTTCTTTCAAACTTCCTCTAAATATTTGTTAGTTGTAACACTTCTATGTTGCCAGAACACAAGACTCACGTTATGATTCATTGTGCTAGTCTCCAAGTGTGTACTAGTGTTAATTCTACAGTGAAATATATTCAATGTGTCCTGCCTTTTGTTGTAATTTTCCTAGTTATCTCTTAACTAAGGTAAGTTTATCTTATAGAAGTTTCTTCAAAAAGGGCTCATAATTATTATGCTCCCTTAGTTTTTGCATATTTATAATTTTGTACACAACCTTTATACCTCAAGGACAGTTTGGCTGTATAGAAAATTCTTTACTTATATTTTCTTCCTTGGAGGATTTTTAAGTGTTACATCATTATACTTTGACATGGCATTTTGCTATAGTTGAATTTGAGACCTGCCTAAATTTTATTCCCTTTTATTGCTTTGATCTTTTTGCCTGGATGCTCAGAGGATGTTTTGAAATCTTTATATGTAACAAATGTACTTGACCCTGTCTCAATATTGACCATTCTAGGTCAATGTTTCTTATTGCATGCTGTAAACTTTTGACTTAGGTGTTTGTCTTTTTTTATTTAAATAAAATTTTATTAAATTACATGCTTTAAATAATTTTTCCATTTTTTACTTTCATCTCAGAGACTCCAATTATGCAAATGTTGAATCCCTTTTGCCACTCCTCTCTATTTATAATGCTGTGCCTAAACCTGCATCTATTTTTTCGAGTTGCATTCATTTTTGTGATTTTTCTCCTTTCTTCCTCTGTGTCCGTTATCACATTCTCCATGGGGCATGTTCTTCATCATGCTTCTTACAATGTTGTCTTCATTTCTGTGATGGCTGTTTGTCTGTTTCCTACTTCTCTCCTGGGATCTGACCCCTCATGTTTTGTCTTCTCTTACTATCTGGTCACCTCTCTCCCAAGTTCTCACACTTCTGTTGAATTTTTGTTTGTAGAGGTGATTGCTTTGTGTGGCTTCTTTTTCCTTTTTTCAGGTGTAGTAAAATATTTGGTCACAATTTTCTTCTACTTTGTGGAAACATTTTTCTGGTAAATGTTTGTCATTTGTTAGTAAGTTTTGATGCTCTTTTGTTTTTTTTTTTTATTCTTACAGTACCTTTGTATTGATCTAGTACTTGCTCATCTTTTCCTTAGTCATCACTGAATCCCTGGGCCAGCTATTTGTAGGAAGTGCCTTTATTGGAGGGAGGAATGCCCTTTATGGTAATGGGGAGGGCTAGTGTGTATTCACAATGCAATCTATGACACCACAGAGAAGACACATCCTGCAAATATGGCTGTTGGTTCAGTCCTTTTTGTTTTTGTTTTTTTTTGGCCGGGCCATGTGGCATGCGGGATCCCAGTTCCCCTGCGGTGGAAGCACAGAGTCCTAAGCCCTGGACCACCAGGGAATTCCCGGTTCAGTTCTTTATGAAGCTCCCATCCTCTGATTCTCTCTACCAAATCCTTTTTGTGAGAGCCTCTGCTCACATCTCTGATTTACCCAGTTCCCACAGCCACTGCTGTAAACAAAGGATATAATTTCTGCGCTCAGGATGTATCCATCCCCCTGAAGTGCTGGCGCTTTCTGACATAGCTGTCATCTCACTCTTCCCCATGCCTTGTCTCTTCATTTCATGCATCATTTCTCTCTGTTCTCAGCTACTTCGGTGACCCTTAACACATATTTTGGGATCTGTAAATTATACATGTCTCCAAATTTTACCAAAAATAAGCTCCAGGGTTTTGTTTCTTTAATTTTGTTTTTGTCATACTGATAATTTCCAGAACAATAAGAGTAAATGCCAACTTATGAAGTCATATTCCTTCCATAGCTGAGAAACCCTTCATTTCGCTCTTCTCCCCTGGCTAGTTCATCTTATATGTTGGTGTCAGGTGCTAATCTTTTGAAACACAGGCCTTTTTAAAGATCAATTTATCCCTGTGCTCAAAAATATACAGTAACTTCCTGCTGAGTTCATATTCTTTAACCTGCCATGCAAGGCTGGCTGGTGCAGGGCCCCATCCTCTATGTGTGTCTCCATTTAGTTCTTTCTTTCCAACCTCTTTCTTTTGTGCATGTCATTTCCTTCATGAAAATTACCCTTCCCCTTCTCTCATCTTTACATGAACTTCTCCCACCACTGAGCCCACAGCTGAAAATCATTTTGATTTTATTCTTAACTCCTCTAACATTTTTCTATACTTACCTTTGAGACTTTGTCTTTCTGACATTATAGTTATTATATGTACATTTCTTGTCTTACCTCCTAGCAGGAAGGCTCCAGAGAAAACAATCCTGCCTGTTATATCTTGGTTTCCCACAAAACATCCCACACAATAAAAATACTCCACAAATATGTGTTGAATGAATGAGGTCACCCTCAATACTTAATAAGAATAGGAATAAATGCTGCTTTAAAGACGAATAATTTTGCTAGTTTGGGGACGCCATCATTCCATGTGGTAAGGCATTGGGAATTTACTGTGTTTTGGTCTTTTCATAAAATAGAATTTTTAAAGGAACCATTTATCTTTGAAGGCGCTGACTAATTGAGATCTAGCTCTCTGTGGCTTTACAGGTCTACATCTGAGCATCTCTGCAAGATTCTTCCTGTTTCCCAGGTGATGCCCTCTCCCACCTCCTCTATCACCTTAATCCTATCAAGGCCCACCTAGGCTGATCCTTCCCTGAAACTTCCCCAACCTCCCAGGACTCAGGGATGGGCTTTATGAATTCCTACAGCAAATTTGTTGACACGAAGCTCTTAGCAGAGATTATCTTACTCCAATAATACTATTGAAATGGCTACATTTCTTATCTCCCTAGGTAGACTGGATTCTTTGAGGACAGGGACAATATCTTACATCTTTTGTCCTAAACTCTAATAACTGAATCTTGCCCAATAATATTAATAGAGGCTTCCAAGAAACTTAGTCAGTGCAGTCCTAGAGACTGCTTCTCCAGAGAGAATGGCCGGATGAAATCCAGTCACATCATTCAGACACATACAATTCTAATGTCCCTTCTCAGAGACAAGTCTACCATCATCTTTTTCTCTCTGGCCTTTGATCTTTAAGACTCAGGGGTGAGCATTTATTGGAGGCTTTGTATCCAAGCCTTAACCACCAAGAAATGGACACAAATACTGAAAAGGTAATCTTGTGCAGGGTTCTGTAAACCAAAGTGTGCCAGCTGGTCACACCATTCTGACCGTGGAGAGGAACAGGGAGGGGCAGAGGGGCAGGAGATAAGGAAAACTGGAAAAGAAAAAAACATGGCAGGATTTATCCCTAGAGCAGTTGTGGGGTGTGTGTGTCTGTGTGTGATGATGATGAAATGACCCTTCCCACTCAGGTTATAATAGCTACCCCCTTACAGTGACCTTTGCCAAGGTCCCAGAGGGAAAGAATAAATTGTAATTGTACAGAAAACAAAACATGACAATTCATGAAATCAGTACATGAATTGTGAAGCACAAGTCATGTGCCCCTCTACATTAGGGCAACGTTTTCCAGGGATAGAAACAAAAATAAAGCTAAACACTGAGTGCCACCTGGTGGAGAGATCTGCCACCGCGCTAGGATCCTCCAAGGTGAGAGGCCAGGTGGAATGCAGACTGGATGTGACCATCTGCTCCTGTCCCCACCCCCATCTCATGGAGATCTCATGCCACTTCCCTAGCACATGGGGAGCTGGGGGAAGTTGCCCCAGGCCCTGCTCTCTGAGGATTCTTGTTATGAGTAAGGCAGTGACACGAGGGAGAGGGTTCTTGAGAGGGATGGGGTGATGCCATTAGCTGACACAGTATAAACATCCGTACATACGCACGTACGATCCTAAATGACACCTTTCACCATCGCCTGCAAAGGGGGAGACTTTACACTCTCCCTTCTTATGACTTCATTGCTTTCAGGATTTCCCCTTGTCCTTGCAGTTCATTGTAAATGAACTTTGTAAATCCTGGGGCGGGTGCCTGTAATACTAAGGCAGGGGGACTCCAGTGTGCTTAGTCCTGGCAACTTTCTAAGGATCTCCCTGGAAAAGTTGTATTCGTCATGCATTTTACTTTCTATCCTAGCCTGTGACAGGGACTTAAATTTGCCGTGTGAGTTTGCCTTGCTCAGCAGGACTGCCAGAAAGGCTGGCACTGGACTCCTGGGTTCAATCTTCAAAGTATTTCCATCTAGCAGCTGCCGTTTCGGACAAGCTCCTTGATGAGGGAATCAGGAAGGCAGCATTGCTCTTCCTGACAGAACGGCCCCCTAAGAGGTTGTCTGTTTTTGAGCTGGCACCACAGCTGAGCAAGATAGGACTTAGAGCCTGGCCCCGCCTCAGTGACTTTGCAAAGGGACAGTTTCCTCACCATACTGACCAAACTGAGGTCACTGATGGGTCAGGAGCATTGGGGTTCCAGGTCCCAGGGCCAGACAGAGGTCTCAGCAGAGGCCAGACTTGACAAAGCTGCTCCTGTGAGCTGCTGCCCTCAGCTGCCCTCCATCTGTACAGCTAGACGAGCAGGTGCTTATGTCAAGTGCAGCATCCAACTCAGACAGACCCGGGTGGGATCCTGGCTCAGCCACTAACCAGCCCTATTTTCTTTGTTCACTCAACCTCTCTGGGTCTCATCGTTTTCATCTATCACATGGGGATAATACTGCTTTCCTCATGGAATTATTATAAGAACTCACGAATGTCAGTGTCTAGTACAGGTAAATATATTTTTGCCATTGGTATATTCCTCATTTTCTACAAAGCAGGTTTTTGTTCCCCCTTAGTAATAGAAACATTTATTAAGCAGTTAAGTGTGTTTTAGTGGTCTGTGTTTCATGTATTTTCTTTTCTTTTTTTTTTTTTTTTAATTTTATTTATTTATTTTTATATTTATGGCTGTGTTGGGTCTTCGTTTCTGTGCAAGGGCTTTCTCCAGTTGCGGCAAGTGGGGGCCACTCTTCATCGCGGTGCGCGGGCCTCTCACTATCGCGGCCTCTCTTGTTGCGGAGCACAAGCTCCAGACGCGCAGGCTCAGTAATTGTGGCTCACGGGCCCAGCTGCTCCGCGGCATGTGGGATCTTCCCAGACCAGGGCTCGAACCCATGTCCCCTGAATTGGCAGGCAGATCCTCAACCACTGTGCCACCAGGGAAGCCCCCATGTATTTTCTAAATTTAGTTTCCACATATGAGCAGAATTCACTGCTTACGGATCCACCATCACAGTCAATACGGAACAGATCCATCAACCCCCAAAATTCCTTCCTGCTGTCACTTTGTTGTAATGCCTTCCTCACTCTCGACTCTTTGGCAACCACTGGTCTATTCTCCACCCCTGTAGTTGTGCCTTTTCCAGAATATCGTATTAATAGAATCCTATATTATGAATCCTTGGGGGGGTGGCTTCTTTCACTTAACCGCTGCGCTCCATCCATGCTATTACATGCATTAATACTTCATTCCTCTTCACTGCTAAGAAGTCATCAGAACTATTTTAAGGGACATACCTGTCAGTTCTCCTGCACCTTCTTTCCTAGCTTCACAGAGTAATGCAAACTGTCTAACAGATTCCTAAAGACATTTATTTCCAGGCATGCCACGCTGAGGATCTTCAGGAGACAGAAACAAAAGAAGACGGTCCTCAAGGAAGTTATTATCCCATTGATTGGCTAGCAGCAAACCAGCTACGTCACTCAAATAAGAATGCCAGGCTGTTTGTCATGAGTGAGGCAATGGACACAATAGTCAAAAAGTAACATCGGGGTTTGGAAAAAAAGGAAGATCACTGGAGTTGTCAAGGGCTTGTTCATGGAGGAAGTGAGCTTGGAGTGAACTTTGACGTAAGGAAGAGTTGGGCAAGTGAAAAGGACTCAGGAGTGAACAGGGCAGGAACTCATGCTTGGGGCAATATGGGATTTGGAATCTAGGGAAAGAAGGTAGTTAGCGTGGCTAGAATACAATTAGTAAGGGGAGACTGGTACTAAATGAAATGAGGAAAGTGACCAGAGACCAGATTAAGAGGGACACCAGGCCACTGCAAGGACACTAGATTTACTGTGAGTGTGGTGGAAGCTGCAGGAGAGGATCGGAAGAGGGACTCCGTCACACTTAGATATTAATAGGATTATCCTGGCTCCTTGGCAGTGAACATTCTGTCGAGTCAGGCATGGAAGCAGAGGACCAAGTAGGAGGCTTTTATTAACAATCCAGGTGATAAATGATAATGACTTTTGCCAGAATGGTAGGGTAGAGGTGGTGACAGGTAGTCAGGAGCTGGACATGTTTTGAAGGTAGAGCTAACAGGTTTGCTGAAATAAGCCACCAGAAGGATGGAATTGTCATTCCTTGAGATGGGAAGATTGCAGGAAGAGCAAGTTTGGGGTACAAAGACCAGTAGTTTGGTTTTGGATGTGTTAGGGCGATGATGTCTCTTAGATGGCCCTTGTGGTGATGTTGATCTAACGCCAGAGCATTAAATGTATGAATCAATGGGGAGGTTGGGGGCTGGGAAGGTTAGGGTGTCTTTCATGCATAGGTGAGCAAACAGGGGTACATATAAGATGGGTCTAAGTGGACAGGGAGTGATGGGAGCAAGGCCTCGAGGAAGCCCCACCGTGATCCAGGCAAACAATGATGGGGATCTGGGAGTGGAATTGAAGTAAGAGAGACCCTTAGAGACTGTTTAAAGGATGACTGTCTGGTCTTGGGGATGAAGACAAATATTCCCTGTTAAAATCTTGGATGACTTCAAGACTGGTATTACCTTACTAGAAATAATGATTAATGGACCTTGTTTACGTTTTATTGCAGAAACATTCTTTACAACTGATGAAGGCACACGCTTTACATCATCAAAAAGGAATGAGTTCAATTTTTTTGGCCTCAGTAGAAAGAACTCCAAACTTTTGTTTTGTGATATTTTATCATCAAATGGTGGTGTCCACTCAACTCCAGTGCTTAAAAAGCTCCAATTCCTCCTGCTTTCCTTGGAAACATCTTATCTTGAACAGTCCAAATCTGTAAACAGTCTCAAAGTGGGCAACATGCAGAGCTAGAATAAATTCAAATACTTGCGTTCACTCTCCTGCTTTAAAGAAAATAATTGAATCTTTCAGCTTTGATAATGACTCACAAGCTTTAAGGTCATCACCCTAAATATCACTGGTCTTTGTGCCCCGTGGAGAGAGACAATGTCTAAAATGTGCTACCCCACTGAGCCTAGAATTTGTACTCACCGTTGTGGGCTGACTGTTCATATCTTTAAAAATTTCCTTTTCTTAATACAAGCCAATTCTGTTTTTTAATAGTTCCCTGAGGAATGTATATTCTTTCTCCTAAAGGAAGGCCTTCCTCAAGTTCCTCATCTCAGGGATGGTCCACTAACCATCCAGTCACCACATGTGAAGCCTGAGAACCATCCTCTGTCTCCCCCCAATATCTCAATCATCCCTCCGTTTTCCCTCCTCAGTGACCCTCTGGTTCATCCCTTCCTTTCCACCCCCCTTTGTCACCATTTTTGCTGAGCCTTTCCCACTTGGATGGCTGTCACTGCATCAAAACCAGTCCCCTGATTCTCATCTCCTGTCCTCTAATCCAGCCTCCACTACTGTCACAGTGGTCTTACAAACCCATACGATCTTCCTTCAAATCTGCAGCAATTTCCCATCACTTTAAGGACAAGGTCCCCACTCCTCAATATGGCATGGCTGGAACCTCCTGGTGTCATCCAGTTTTCTTCTCTAACCTTTTCTCCTGCCAGAATCCCTGTACGCTTCAGACCTCCCAGCCGCAGAACCCATCCCAGTTTCCCTAAGCAGGCTCATTCCCTCTTGCTTCTTCTGTGCCTTTTTACAAATGCTTCTTCTGCTTTGACCACTCTCTTTCGTCTCCCTACAGAGATCTTCATCATCCTTCAAGATCCAACTCAAGCATCAGTTCCTTTGGCTCGTCTCCCCAGCCGTGCCCCTCCAGCACGGAGCTGGGTGCTTTTATTCTCCTCACCCCATAACACTCTCACCTTCCTTGCATCCTAGCTGTCCTCCCACTGAGCCATAACTGTTGGACTAATACCCTGTTAACACGTGTGTGCATTTGTGTGTGGTGGGGTAGGAGTATACAAACACTTACACACAGTTTGCTTTATCCCTGCACCTAGAACAGTGTTGGCACTGAGTAAACATTCACAACTTTTTATTCCATGAATGAATGAATGAACCAAAAATTTTAGCTTTAGTGGGCTCTGACAATATGAGATGTTACCTTGAGGAGCTAAATGCATACAAAAATATATTTCATCTTTAAATCTTTAAAGGAATCATTCATTTTTCCCCCCCCTACTAAAGCCCTTCAGTTGAAACTTTCCACATAAGAATAAAGCCAGAACCCATGGCAAAGGTGGTTGAACTCTGCCCATCACCAGCCAATGGCATAAGCAGCTGCTTTTATGATGTCACTTTGGTCTCTAGGAATAAATCAACCTCAGTAGTCTTTAGAATCCAACCTGCTCATAAGTAAAGAAGTTTGTCTAGTATATACCTATACGGAAGTCTCACAGAGTAAGTGTTTTCCAAAAACCCTAATTTACCCCTGGGGACTATTGACGCACATGGGATACTAGTGCAGAGAAAATGGAACCACAGGGTCTAGTTCACTTTGGCACAGAGCCTGTTCTACCTGGAGCAGGGGTTGCCTTCTCAAAGCTTAGAAGGGATCTAAATCATATATGCAATAGGATTTGGAGAGACTCTAGGAAAGCCATCTTACCCCCCAAATGTCTTCCCATCTGACAGTCACAACCCTTGATCTACATCAACAGAATTATCCCAACTGGATACATTAGCCAAGGATTCCTAGGACAGGCAGTATGGTCAACTTCTACAACCCATGGCATGGATCGCTTTCTCCAGTACAAGAGGACCTTGGAGCATGAAGGGAGCTTTCAACAGAGAGGACAGACTCAGAAAGGGAAGCAGGGCACCAAAGTTACACTTGTCTTCCCTTCGCAACCATGCCTGTCCCTTTTGTTATTCATGGGTGTCCCCACATCGGGGACATTCTCTACAATAGCCTTTCCATGTCCTGCTAAGCAAAATGATGGAAGATTTTTTTTGATAGCCACAACTCTCCTGTGACTTCTGAAAGGTCCTGGCCAAAGTCTGGGTCTGAATAAGTTTTCAAAACCATGAGTCAGACCTGGCTGAGGACTTCACCAGCCTGGCTGAAATACATGCATCAAATGGCAAATAAAACGGCCACATGATCTCTTTCAAAAGCATGATTGTTCTTGGCAGTTGCATGAAACTTTTTCCCCCCACAAGGCAGAGCAAGCCTGCTTTTCAGGAAATGATACTATGCAATGTATAAGTAACCAGGATTCTGCTGCAGTCTCTGGGGTTCCCAATAAAGCTGATTTTCACACTGATCTCCACTAGTGCCCATGAATAACACATGAATAACGCACATTTCAAACATGTCCTGAATAACAATTTAAATAGAAAGAGATGGTGTTATGTCCTGTCTTCCAAGGGAAGGGTTCAAAGTGCACAGAAAACAAATTAAACAGATGAAGAAAGCAGGGCGGGGGGATCCCATCAAAGAAACGGGGCTTTAATAAAGGGATGTGCTCAGTGGGAACAGACTCAAGGTAGCTGAGGCAGTGGTTTTGTGAAAGGTTTTGACAAGAATAGGGTACTAAATGCATCAGTGTGAGAATTGATAAAGCCCACAATTGAAACAGGCAGTTCTAGACAAGGCAGGATCTGGGGGAGAGGGGAGCCAGGGGGGAGAGTGGAAGGCATCTGCTATATCAGAAAGGGTAAGAGATGACCCCCAGGTGACTTTTGAATCCTAGGAAAAACCTGCCAAGGGCCTAGCACAGTGGGATTTCTACCGACTGCTTGTAGAAGAAATGAAGCCTGCTGGGTAGCTTGGATTATCAAAATTGGTCCATTTGCTCTCTCTGGATGCACAATCCCTGCTTCTGGTGCAAGAAAAGTATGTCGAATCATCAGAATCACTAATGCCGAGTACCGTTCCTTAAGTGCAGGCATTTGCCCTGTCAGTCATTGCCGTGGCTTCTCGCAAGCCCACCTCCAGCCCCCACGAGGGTTCAGCCACCTCTGCCTCAGCACTGACTTTCTTAAATGCCCCCCAGATGCTGTGTAAGAAGAGCAAAAGGAATAGGCAAAAGAAAAAAGTAATTTAAAAAATAGTAAAGCAGAGATCCAAGTAGATGACGTCACTTTCCCTTTGGTTTTCTATATTGGAGGGTCTAGTGTTAAATAGTCACATGCGATCAGACAGAGGAGACAGGGCTGGGTGTCGAGTAGACACTAAGGGTCTACGTGTAACAAGCAGCCTCAGCCAGGTGTAGGGATAGACGAGGATCTGGGGATGATCCTCACATGCTCCAGCCAGGTCTCCTTCCCAGGAGTCCAGCAAAACTGGAAGGGAGGAGAACGTAGGCAAATACAAGGGTCAGATGTTTATTTCAAGCAAGGAATAGCAGATGGTAGTAGATGCTAACATAAGCCTCCGAGGAGTCACATTCCCCCAAACCCCTAACGAAGCAGTGGGACTCCCTGCCATATACCAGAGTTCTGACACAGACCCCAAGAGAAGGCTGACGGCTTTCCTCCATACTTGAGCTCCCTGCTTGAGGTGTTTTGGGACTCCTAGACAAAGGCAGACCCAGCAGGGCTCAGAGCTGGTGACCAGGGCCAGGCAGAGAAGCCATCCTCTGGAGAGCTCACGCTGAACCAGGTAGCAAGGGTTTCTGCCACGTGCTGTGGGCCAGCACTTTGCTCAGGGCTGGGGACGAAGCACTGTCTGCTAAGGCTTAAAAGTAAGTGAAGGAGACACCAAAAAATGACACCGAGGGCGGCATTGTCTTAGCTGGGCTACTTGTATGAGCACCTCGGTTAGCCAGTCAAGACACAAGAGTTTTATTGCACATCTACCAGCAAGAGCTGCAGTACTCACTAAACCCCCCTGAATGTGGGTCCCGAGAAAGCGTTGCCATGATAATGGGTATTTGGACATCTCGAATGATGGTTGGCTCCCACACTGTGCCAGCCCTTATTTGCAAATGCGAGTGGGTTGGCTTCTTATGTTCTGGTCGGGAGAGAGAGTGAGGAAGTGACTGATTCGTGACCATTATTCTTCCCCTGTTCAGCTCCTTGTGACGGTGCTGACCAACTGAAAAATATTATTTTCACTACCTCCCAATGATGTCACCTGCATTTTATGTCACTGAATTTTTACAGCCCACTTATCTTGTTATGGCTGAGGTTTTAGTCAATTCTGCCTGAGGAGGTATCTCGCTACTCATAAGTAAGACAAGAATAAGAGAAATTTAATAGCATTCCAATAACATATATTAAATGTGGACACCGTTGGGCACAGCGCTAGGTATAGTCAGTCATGAGCAAGACAGGTAATTGCTGACTGCTTGGAATTCACAGTCCAGAGGGCAAGGCAAGCGTGAAACAAGTCATACGAGTACAAGTGCTATGGAAGGAAAGCACAAGATGTATAGGTAGCATTTTGAATGATAAATAATATTAATCTATCTTTTGTCCCTTTTTTACCAGAAGAAAAAGAATAAAAGAAGGGAGTTGAAAGGAAGAGAAGAGGAAGGGAAGGAGGGAAGCAGGGAGGGAGGAAGGAAGAAAGGAAGAAGGAAAGAAGGAAAGAAAGAAAAAAGAAAGGAAGGAAGAAAAGAAAGAAGGAGAAAATAGAAATAAGCATAAGGGTAAGTGGCAGCTGGGACCTGGCCTTAGGAACAGGGAGGCAATAGGGAGTGGTGAGGACTGCAGTAAACTAGAGCTCACCCAGATCTACAGGCGATTGCCCAGATCTCCAGCTAACTGCTCCCAAGTGTAATTGCAAGGCCATTGTTTCCAAAGCTTCCACTTTTTAAAGTAAAGCAACAATTCTAATTTTTTTTAGGTGAACTGTCCTGATTTTTAAATGTTGACTCATATAAAAAACTAATAAATTTCAAACAGGCCAAATCAAACACCTCGCAGGTGGGATTCAACCCTTGAGGAGCCAGTTTGCAGCCTCGGCCTTAAATGGTGTCATGGAAGGTTAAAGATCTCAGAGGGCAGGGCCAGACAGATCCCATTATACCAGACCCTGGGCTTCTTCCACAGCATGGCAAACGCCTCACAGCAATTTCACATTCCTTATATGTTTCTGCCTTATAAACTGACATAGCATTTTTACCTCCGTTTTTGCTAAGCTGAAGAGTTATCTTTTAAGAAGGACATTGGACTAGGTGACTTCAAAGGTCTCTTCTGAATCTAATTGACAGCCCCCATCTTGAAATTATGAGACTAATAACAGCATGACAATGATGAAGGCAATGATGCATTAAATACTTCATTTCCCGTGAGTTCATCTGTGTTATCTGGTTTAAATTACTCAAAGTATTCAATCATCTCATTTAGGTAGGAAAAGTTATCACTGAATTACACACTATGGGTAATATATAAGCCTGACCTGCTTATCTTTCCATCCATTTTTTTGGATGTTTGTGCTGGAGATTATAGACATGCCTAATAACTAGTGGCATGTTGCTTTACTGGCCATAAATGTTACCTTCAGGGCGAGCAGGTGCAGAATGAGACAGCCTGTATGAAAAGATCACCATTTCTACTCTGTTTCACCAGATTAACTCAGGGTGCCTCTGAAGTGAGCATAGTTTCTCTAGAAACTGACAGTCTAGCCAGAGAGAGAAAGGATCTTTGCATATTAGTGGTAAAGCAAGAGCTAATTTAGGGACAAATTCACAGGAAAAGAGATGAGAGGTGCCAGGGAGCTGGACTCTTTTTCGTAGCAGAGATGGATGGAGTCGGGCCCCTGGTGAGGTGAGTCATATTAGAAAATGCGGGCAGGAGGACAGAGGGTGAAAGTTCAATTCCCGTCTTCGGGTTTCCAGGTTTTACCTCCATTTGGCAGCCTGGGACGTGTGTGGGGAAGACCATGAGCGGGCTGGGAGGGTAACCAGGACAACCCCGGTCTCTGACTTGTCTTCTGTCCCCACGTGGCCCTGGCACATTTTGCCTCCGGCCCAAACCACCGTGGCCAGCGTGCCAACCGCACAGTACCAGGCTGGCACATGGCAGTGTTCCGCGCACAGCACTAAGCGCCTCTGCTCTTTGTGTTGGTTTCCGCCGGATCCCATTCCTCAAAGAACAGCAGGTCGAGAGCAGGGCTTTGAAGACTCCCGCTCAGGGCACTGTCTGCAAGCCAGCCTGCTGGGCGCACTTGGCCGTAGGCAGGTCCAGGAGAGGAGGGGGAGTAGGCGGGGAGACCCCTCTTCCCATGTGCCTGAAGGTTTGAAACTCTCCTTTCTAAACCAATTCAGGCAAAACAATTCAAGTTGCCTGCAGGCAAGGAAGCGCTGTGGGGAGCCGAGAGTCCTGATGGGGAGGCAGGCGGGGTGGGAAGGAAGGGAAAGAGGGCGGGAGGGAGACCCCATTTGGAAAGAAGGAGAAGGCTTTGAACTTGCAGATCTCTCCAGCTGAGCCAAAATCCACACTAAAGCAGCCCCAGATGGGTGCCCAGGGGTCCATAAATAAGTGTTAGGGGGTGAGTGAGATGACAGCTCCCCGACCTTAATGCATTCACCCCAAGGTGCTGGCGGGCATCTGCTCCGTAATTAACTCTAGGCTCTCCCCTCTATGCCTCCTCCTTCCCCGTGGTTGCTGAGACATTTGCCATAATTACTCCCCGCGTCTCTAGGAAGGAGTGTGCCCTTGGCTCGTTTGCTTCCTCCATCACTCCCATTCTGGGCTGGGGGACAGCCAACCCTGGCTAGCTGGGGACTGGGAGCACCCCTATTTCCAGGGGCCACTGTAGCGTCCCATCCTCCCCACCGCGGTTCATCCACACAACATCTGTTCTCCCGCCAGGAGACTCACTGGGGCATCAAGGATGGAGGAGCATCACAGGGTACCTGAAGGGACATTTTCCACCAACAGATCAACAATCTATATCATGTCTAAGGGCGTGATCTGATGTGCCCATGGGTTGAAAATCACTGCAGTAATGAAAACTGATGAGGCTACGTGGCACACAGAAAAGGTTGAGAACGTCTCTCCAACAATTATATCAATATTATTAATATTAATAATAGCAATAATAATATCATTTATTCTAGATGAAAGAACAAGGGAAGGTGTCCATCTGGCTTCTTATTTATTCTCAGAATCTGTCCCCATGTGTTGCACCTACCAGGCAGACAATATATATTTTTTGAAGAGACAGATCACTGCTTTGTCACATACTTTACAAAAGTTGTCTCCAAATATCACAGCACTCATGAGACGTAAGTACTATCATTTCTATTTTAAGGTGAAGAAAATGGAGGCACAGAGAGGTTGAGCAACTTGCCTAATGCCACACAGCAAGTACGATACAAAGTCGGGATTTGAATACAGACCTATGATGCCAAGACTGTGGTCCTTCTGTTTTGCCATGTTGCCGGGTCACTTCCCTGCATGAAACACTTTAGTAGGTCCCTGAAAGTGAGTTTCTTGTTCTTTCTGTTTATAATGTCCAATTTGACTCTCACTCATTGCTTGAGCTTAAAGACTCAGTGACAATACCCATTAATTTGCGAATCTTTTATTAGCGTGAATCATATTTTCTTTAACTCTGTATCACTACTGCATTTCACAAATACCTAGCACAAGGTAGATATTCGATAAATATTTGTTGAATTTCTATTTTACAAAGAACAATCCTGAGATTCAGAGATGGAACTCTCTCACTAGAGGCTATATAGCCAGGAAATATAAGAACCACAATTTGAATTAGAGCTCTACTGTGAGTTCAGGGACCTTTCCACTAACCCATGTACCACTGAGCTCCATGGACATCATTTCATATTATACAACAACTGAAGTTCTATAATTGTGGTTATTTCCATTTTTTCTGACAGCATCTTAATATATATCACCAACTAATAATCCTAAACTTGAGTTATTTCAGTTTTTATTATAATGAGAGTAAAACAAGCTTATTATGGAATATTAGAAGAAAACAGAGAAAAGAAATTAAATCAATAATCCCAAAACATTTAAAGTAAATATTTTCTTCCAATATGTTTATGCCTTTTTACATAATTTAGATTACAGTCTTTACATAACTTGGGATTCTAATTTTTTTAGCTTAATATTGTAATATAAACATTTCCCTGCTTACTTCAGTAATTTCAATAATTTCTCTTTACCATTTAAGTGACTTAAAATTATCATTTAATATGCTCAATAATCATTTTTAATGACTAAAAAATACCCATTGTATGGAGTACAGACTATCAATTAAACATTCTGCCCAATCCTAGATAATTTTTCACTATTAAAAATAATAGTACAGTAAACATCTTTTTTTAATTCTTTCTGAATTTCAGAACACTTTTTAGAGTAATTTTCTAGGAGACAAATTATCAAGTCCGTGGGTATGAACATTTTCAAGGCTCTTGACATAGATTGCAAACTGCTTTCCAAATGAGTTGTGCTATTTTTTTTTCCCACTAACAGTGATTTGGATTTTACCATCCTTTTAAATTTGACAATTTCTTGAAAATATGCACATACAACCATCATGTTTTGAATTGTAATAGGAAAACAATGTTAGAGATGGGAGGCCCCCTTCCCCCTCTTATACATTAGGAAACTGAGGTCTGGCCAGTTCCAATGGCCTGCCCAAGGTCACAGCCATTTGGGGGGAATGAGCTGGGCTAGAGCCAGGTCCGCTGACCTCCACTTCCCCACAATGTCTCCCAGGGATCTAAAAACAATTTTACAATCTATTTATCTGTTCCACAGCAGTGTTGCACAGTTGCCATCACTTGACATCTTAATTTTGACTATGCCTTCAAGGGAAGCAGCTTTTGAAATATCTGGACCTGGCAAGTAACAAATTCCCTTCTATGGTGAGAAAAGGGTATTTCCTGATAACACTCTTCTACCTGCCAGGCTTCTGCAGGGAACCTTGTATCTACTTATCACTTCCTTCTCTTGGCTCAGGCTTCTGGAGTCCTGTGAGTATCTGCGGATTTTGAGGACTCTGTGAGTCCTGCTTGACACACAGCTTGGCAACTTTCACTACCTCCTTCCCGTGGGCCTCTGCTTTCCTGTCCCTGCTCAGCACAAAGGCAACCTACCTCATTTTCAACCTCAGGCCAAGCACACTGTCGCTCCTGCCCATCTGCCACATTGGCCAAATTTCCCTGATTGCTAAGTGATTCCAGGCTCTTCCCAGCAGGGCTGAGTGAGCTGCAAGTTAAGCCTCCCCTCCAAGGCTCTGCCTTGTTCGCAGACGCTGTAGGATCTGCAGTGGAGTCTTCAGATGCACTCTCTCCACCAGGGCCTGGACGGCACAACACTGGGCCCATTGCTCACTCAGTGGGTGGCCTGTACTCTGCCGCAGGGCAGAAAGTACCTCCCCAACAAAGTCTCCCAGGCGACATTTCAACACCCAGCCTCTTCCTCCAGTTCATGTTACATACCATGGCGATGCAAAGTGGTCTACAATACACCTCAGCTTACCTCTCTGCTCAGAAGCCTTCCTATGACCACAAGCTGAAAGCGGTTGGCTTGGCTTTCAAGCCCCTCCCTCTATTATAACACCTGCCTTCCACCAGTTACTCAAGTTCATTGTATACCAGCCTAGCTAGGAGAGGCTTACAAAGGAAGGGGTGCAGAAGAAGGAGGCAAGTGAGTTAAGGGTGGAGTGAGTGATATGATTGAGATTGGGTGTAGAAAAAAAGCATGTCTGGGCTAGTAAGGGGCTTGTACTGTCTACTCTACTAGAATGTTCTTCCTATTTTCTCCCTGATAGACCACTCATCCTTCATAGTCCATTCATAAGCCACCATTGAAGTTTTCCATGACCTGCCTTGCCTCTAAACTTTAATCTCTTTTCTCACTACTCCTAAGACACTTGGTCCACACCCCTACAATGCCATTTTTCACACTGAACTGACATATTTTTTAAATGTCTGACTCCCCACAACTAAATATCTATGCTGTTTTTCATAAGGGCCTGTGTCTGTTCGTCTTTTTTATCTTCATTATCTAATACTTCTCGTGTACTTAGTGCATGACCAAAATCATGCAAGATTGAATACAAGGTGTAAGACAGAATTAAAGCTGGATAGAAGAACACATGAATGAATGAATCATGAACACGTAAGTGGAAAAGAGTTGTGTCATACCCTAGATGGCACAGATACACATTCGTAATACAAATTGGCACCTTTAAAGTAAGGAGGTGGGCATGAAGTCATCTGATTGGGAGTTTTGCAGGACTTTGAACACGGGAAATTATCAACAAATATTGATCAATAAATGAGCTTGATAGTTTTTCACAGAAGAGCCCCAGGACTAAAACTGTAAAAAGTAAGCTCTGTAGTCAGAATAATCCATGTACCCTTGGCCAGCCAGAATTCTACTCTTTTTTCCACAACAAAGCATACATCATGAGCCATAGTGGTCCCTGCTAGGCACCTATGACATCCCCCTAACTGGTCTCATATCTATTAAGCAGAGCAAGGCTTGGGTGCCCAGCTAATCCATTTAGTAGACAAGAGGAAATTCGAAGCCTAAGATGCCACACATCTCTTGATCATCAAATAATACGTCAGCACTAAAAATATCCGTGGAAGAATTATGTCTGGTTGGGCGTTTGAAGAAGTCTTTGTGCTCTCTAATTTGAGGATATTGGGGGAAATGTGACCATGTCATTTACCTGCAGTTCTTAAATAGGTGGGACGTTCTTGCCAAGTAGCCTAAGAGCTGCTGGTGGAACATGTCACTTTTTCTTTACCCTCCTCTTCTTCTACATGCATGTCTATCCTCTGTAATTGAATCTAAATATGGCTTTGGGGTATTTTTAAAATCTAGAGATTGCAAATACTTATTGGAAGAGGCTGGTTTAGGGGTTGGGGGCTTGGCACCGGCAGCAGCTGAGGGGCTTGGAGACAATGGCGGGAGGAAGGCTTCCCAGAAGCAGAGGGAGTGTGGAAAAGGCCAGGTTGGGCTTAAGAGCCTTAGCATCAGCTGCTGTAACCTGGCAAATGGATAAGTAATTTTTTCACAGCCAGCAGTAAAATGAAACTTATGGAAACAATAATGTAAATGTTCTGCCTAGCCAGTGAGCTAAATTAGAGAAGAGGAGATGTTTCCAACCAGGCCTGAAAATCAGTGCAGTTTGGTGGTCTAAGGATAGCCAGGAAGTTCATGGTATTTCAAGTTTTGAGTCAATGATGTACATCAGAGGTCAGCGAACTATGGCCCACGGCCCAAATCCAGCCCATTGCCTGTTTTTTAGGCTCACCAGAGAAGAATGGGCTTTACATTTTTAAATGGATGGGGAGAAAAATAATCAAAAGAAGACTATATCATGACACATGAAAATCATATGAAATGTGAATTTCAGTACCCATAAGTAAAGTTTTATTGGAACATAGCCACAAGTATTCATTGACATAGTGTCTACGGCTGCTTTCTTGCTACAGTGACAGAACAGAGTAGTTGCAAAAGAGACCACATAGCCTGCAAAGCCCAAAATATTTATTTGCTATCTATCACTTTCCAGAAATTTGTCAACCTCTAATATACATGGTCAGAGAAGATTAGTTCAGGGTCCATCCCTTATGAAGTAAGGCAACAAACATGTAACACAGTACAAGGCACAAGCTTGAAGTTCAAAGAGAATTTGGAAGACTCCTGGTCCAGCTTCCCACTCTGTAGAAAGTCCTGCAGGAGCTACCCAGGAGTGAGGACTCACAACTTCCAAAAAGCCTAACCCTTCATCAAACATTTCAACTCTACCTACTATGATTCTGATATTGAACTAAAGCCATCCTCACCCCCACCCATCTTATACAGATAAGTTATAAGCTTTCTTATCTATAAACTATTTCTACACTGAGAGAGCATTAACAAAAATCCTTTTTGATCAAAGAGGGGACTCCTACCACCTTCCATGGGTTAACACTTTGTGCGTATTAAGGGGCTTTCACATACAATGTCCCATTTTGCCTGCATAACATCTCGCAGGGAATAGGCCCTCATGATTATTCCTGTTACAGGCGAGGAATCCAAGGGTTAAGGTTACGGACTGAATTGTGCCCCCCCCTCAACTCCCCACCAAAAGCATATGTTGAAGCCCTAACCCTCAGTGTGATTGTTTTTGGAGACAGGGACTTTAGGGAGGTAATGAAGGTTAAATGAGGTCATAAGGGTGGTGTCCTAACCCAAAAGGACTGGTATCCTTATAAGAGGAGAAAAAGACACCAGTGATCTCTCTCTCTATATATATACACGCAAAGAAAAGGCCATATGAGGACACAGCAAGAAGGTGGCCATCTGCATGCCAGGAAGAGAGCCCTCATCAGAAACCAACCCTGACTGCACCTTGATCTTAGACATCCAGCCTCCAGAACTATGAGAAAATAAATGTCTGTTGTTTAAGCCCCCTAGCCGGTAGTACTTTGTTATGGCAGCCCAAGGAGACTAGTTAATATGGTTAAATGACATGGTCAAAATGAGGCAGCTCACCAGGGTCAGAGCAGGGACCCATCACTCATTGTGCAAATATTTATTTTTTAAACACCTACTAAGTGTAAGGAGTCTTATGGAGGAGACAGGTTTTAGGCAAAAAGTCACACCAAAACAAATAAAACTATGACTATAATAAGTGCTACCACACACAGATTATGTACTATGAGATGTAAATAAGATGAGCTAACTTACTCAAGGTGGTCAAAGGAGGCTACCTGGGGACACAATTGGACTGACAGCTAAAAGGCAAAGGAGAAGTGAAGGAGGAGAGGGAAGATCCAGAGAGACAGCATGTACAAAGGCCCTGTGGTAACAGGAAGCATGTGATGATCAAGGAAATCAGAGAAGGCCAATCTGTCTGGCCCAGAAAAACAGGGGGAGTAACATGAGAGGAGGCTGAAGAGGCAAGAATTGGTCAGATTTCTCATGACCTTGTCAGCCATTTTAAGTAAGTGTGGCTTTATTTTAAGAGAATTTAAGAGCATTCACATGCTTTCAACATGAGAATGACTTTTAAAGCTTTCTAATTAGAAAGGATTACTCTGGCTGCAGGGTGCTAAACACTGGAGAAAGTCAAGGGAGCTGCAGGAAGCCTAGCTGAGAGATTGTTGCAGAAGACAAAATGAGAGCAGCTTGTTCCTATGCCCACAGAGGTTGCTTTGAAAACGTAGAGAAGGAACTGGTTAAGAGAGCTGTTGATGAGGTAAAATCATCAGGTTTTGTGATTGATGCAGTATGAGGTTGAGAGGGGGATGTCAAGTACGTCTTCATGATTCCTGTACATTTAATAGGATGAAGGAGACGAGGATGACATTGACTGAGATGTGAACTATTACAAGAGGATGTCGATGCTCTCCAGCCCCCAGAAACATACCTGCAATTGAACAAAGTTGGGTGTGCTAACTAACAAGGGAGAATGCACGACAGGGAATTGCAGAGCACCTCAGTGAGAGGGTGTTAGAAGGGACATATTATAGAATCTGGGCTTCTCTTAGGTCCTTTGGGGATTATACAAGGAAATGGGGCTTTGCTCTGCTTTGGCTGCTGTTGGGAAGCGGAGGTGATTCTATGATTGTGTAACTTCATAATTCTTACCTAGAAGGCCATCAGGATGGAGTGATTGATAAAGACAAATCAGGCTTATACTATCCGGGGTAAATGATGTTTGGTCATTTTTGTGGTAGGGACATTGTTTATCTTTTTGTCTGTGTTCAGACATGATTATGGAATGATCTTGCTTTTGTCTTGTCTGAGTGGCCTTGCCTGATGCTGGTGTTCTTTGAACTTGTTTATGTCAAGCAGGAGAACACCACAGCTTAGCTATAAAGGACAGGAAGCTCCCAGCAACACCACAGCCTCCCTGATGGTGCCAGGTGAGTTCCCGCTGGCAGAGCTGCTTTCTTTTCTCAGTCACCCCTTTTGGTCAAGGACAGATAAAGTCGGACTGCAGGACATTCATCTAGGATATTCCCATCGTCACCACTGCTGAGCTTTTGCTGATTAGGAGGTTGAAGAGGATGTAGTCTGTAGTGGGACTAGGGTTTGTCACTGCATTTCCCTTTGTGGCAGGACAAGTTGCTTAACATCTGACAAGACAATGGCCGCACAGTAGCATTTATAACTCTGGACAGGATACATCAGCCAACTGCAACACAGATAATTACCAGAAACAGAAACAAAAACGGTAGTTAGTTCACACAATAGACCCTGAAGACAGGGACCTAGATTACCAAACACAGGCAATGAAAACGTGTCCCAAGTTCCAAATAGTGTCCTCTTGAGATCCAAATGGAACCTAATTATAGATTTCTATTTAGGTGCAACAGAAACTGTCTGCTGCAACATAAATTTGGCCAGCTAAGAAGAAATTAAGGGCGATGTGATTAGCCAACACAATGTAGTTAATGAATTTAAATTTAAACTGGTTTGTTGGGTTTCCAGATCAGAATTTGTATCATTTATGATATCTGATAAGGTCAGAGATAAGTTTCAGACCACCTTTTCCACCTGTATTATCCCTACTCTGATTGCAGCTTGCATAGCTATGCAAGAAGAGGCAGTCATTTCTTCCTCTTGGGAGTTCTTCCAAGTAGCCTGTATTTGCCTCTTTGGGGAGGTGTCTGGGTATTCTTTTCAGGGAATCTCATAAATCCATTGCCTGGCGCCACATTTCCTTTGGCTGAGAAGGAGAACAGAGTGAGTACAAGAAGGTAATTATCGGTGCCAAGAAGAGCAGTGACCCTCTTGTTGATGAAGGTCTGACTGAAGTTGTTTCAGTTTGGGGTGAATTTTGCTAAAATTATCTCCTTTGAAATTATATATTCGAGTTTAATGTTTCAAACTCCTGATTGATTGCTCAAGTTAGAGCTGTGATAACAATGGTTGGTGTTCTTCAAGAGGCTGAAAATGCCAGCTCTTGGGAAAATGACAGTTTTCTGAGAAATAATCAGGTTCACTGCACATCTGTCTTCAACGGAAAGGTTATCACTGAGTGCACAAAACTAACTATGATGGTCTTTCCCCCCAGCACTGAAGGTCCTTTATTACTAACTAAAGATCCTATGAAAAAAGAGGAGACATTTCATTTTAACTTCCTGTTGATGTCCATTTTCCTTTCACTAGCCATCTCATCACACACACAAAATATTTTGCTTGAAAATAAAGTCCTTCTGTATGGTTTGAACATTTCTTTTCTGAAAAGCAGAGGATGGAGTAGATGACATCCCTGTGCCCCGTGGCGTCATTGGAATTCTATGATTCCAGGATTCCTGGACTGGACATAGTGAAAAATATGTAATGTCATATAATTTCTGCCATATAGGAAATTAATCAGTATCGATGATTAATAACCATACAGCAGGACTTCCCTGGTGGCGCAGTGGTTAAGAATACGCCTGCCGGGCTTCCCTGGTGGTGCAGTGGTTGGGAATCTGCCTGCTAATGCAGGGGACACGGGTTCGAGCCTTGGTCTGGGAAGATTCCACATGCCGTGGAGCAACTAGGCCCGTGAGCCACAATTGCTGAGCCTGTGCGTCTGGAGCCTGTGATCCAAAACGAGAGAGGCCACGATGGTGAGAGGCCCACGCACCGCGATGAAGAGTGGCCCCCACTTGCCGCAACTAGAGAAAGCCTTGGCATAGAAGTGAAGACCCAACACAGCCATAAATAAATAAATAAATAAATAAATAAATAAATAAATAAATAAGAATACGCCTGCCAATGCAGGGGACATGGGTTTGAGCCCTGGTCCGGGAGGATCCCACATGCCGCGGAGCAACTAAGCCCGTGCGCCACAACTACTGAGCCTGTGCCACAACTACTGAAGCCCACACGCCTAGAGCTCATGCTCCGCAACGAGAAGCCACCGCAATGAGAAGCCCACGCACTGCAATGAAGAGTAGTCCCCGCTCGCTGCAACTAGAGAAAGCCCACGTGCAGCAACGAAGACCCAACGCAGCCAAAAATTAATTAATTAATTAATAATTTAAAAAATAACCATACAGCAGGAATGGTGATGGCGATCATGAGGACACAGTTGTTGCTAACAGTGATTGTGAAGACTTCTACTTTGGTTGGGAGTGGGTAGAGGGTATAAGAATCATTTGAGTTCAATTTCCAAAGAATTTGATGAACTTTCCTCTTATTGGAAGTTGGAAATGAAACTCACAGATTCACAGAGGGAGGGAGCAGAGATGGCTTAACATAAAGGTGTTGGGTTTCAGTAGTTGTAAAAATAAGGATTAGACCCAGGACCTCTAGGCCTAAGATAAGGATAATGTATTTGAAATCAGTTAAAGGATTGACAATTTTCAGTCCCCCCAAAGGTTCACCTTATCCTTAAGAAAATGATTTGCAGGAGGCTAAAAGCTCAGAAACATACCATTTTCCGTAGGAGAAGGTGAGCATTCACTTCCCCCAAATACAAAGGCTACATCCATGTAACTGAGTTGACAATTACACATGGGACCATCTGGCTATATTTATAATTGGTATAATGAACAGTTCCTTGTTTCAGATATTAAAAGCAAGATGATTTAGTACATGCTAAGTGAGCATGAAGATAGACCCTATCTAGTCAAATGACAGAAATGAATTTAATAATAAAAACCCACCAGGAGAAGCAACTGCTCATGTGAATTTCAAGGAAACTCTTCCTGCCATCTGCTGTTGCTAGCATTTTATATCACCATATTCACCTGCTCTCTTCCAGAACCCAGTGCTGCTATGCCCTTTGTACAGAATAAGTTACTAGGCAGGAGAACAGAGTGATTGAAGGGATGGGAGTGAATACGAAAGGCCCTTCACCATCTCCAGACTCAGTGTGCTATTTTTACCAGCCAGGTAGACACTAGCAGTATAGGAATCAATGCTGGAATTCTCCAGGAAAGCTTTCCTAATGAAGGACAAAAAGGGAAAAAAGAAGTGGTGACTTGGGTGGGCTCAGAGATCACCAGGGCCATCAGGTAGAGCTGCTTGGCCACACCAGTATCCCGTTGCCCCCCTCCATGTCCCTCCTCCCCAGTACCCTGCAACATGAAACCCAGATGTAATCAGGTCTAAAGACTGCAACAAAGAAGATCTGCCCAGAGGAGGACACATGCCTGCAGGCATTGTCAGCAAACACCCTGGAGCCATTTATAGATGTCCCAAAGCCTGGGACAGTGTAGGAGGTCAGTAGAAGGGAAACAGGACTCTCATAAATGGAGAATCAGGCATTGGTAGTGGTGGTGGTGGTGGTGGAGGGATGATATTGATATTTCCTCTCTCAAGAGAAGAGCTTAGGAGACAAGGTACTTAAATAATCATGGGTCCAGGTTGGTCCCACCTCACAAGCTTACAGCAGAGAAAGCAGAATTTAGGGGACTGTGAGTACAGGCAACAAGCAAGCTCTCCAACCATCCCCCAGAGATCTGATTTGTTTGCACTGTGTTCCCTCGTAAAGAGAAAGGGAAATCTTACCTTGATTTAAGCCCAGTGCCCGAGGGAGCTGCAGTGTGGCCCGATTCCCCAGAGAGAGAATAACCATGCCAACAGGGGGGCTCAGCCCTTCCCCAGGGTAGATGGCTTAGACTCCTGTGGAGATACTTTATGCATTTCTTGTGAAAAACAGAACACCTGACAGTGGACCTTGGCAAACAACTTTCAACCCAGAGAAGACCTGATAGACCGCCATCTTTGGGCACCTTGTAGGGTCCATACAGAAACCATAGCAGGGTTTCTTGAGACCTGCGCTCAGCAGGGGCACAAACTGATTGGAGAACAGCTGAAGAGAAGCCAGATAAGCCACATCTGCATGCTCTGCTCCTGTCTATGGCATGCAGCTGTGCCTGGTGAGGAAGAACCACCTGTTGGCAATAAAAACCAATGAGATTCTGGGGTGAGATCAGGCCCTGAGGGGATAACTAGTTGTTGACACAGCTCTATCAGGTTGGTTATTGGAGAAAGACCCTGAAGACTGGAGTGGAAAATAGCCTGGAGCTTGGAGATATAGTTCTTAAGTTTTCTGTTTTGGTTCGGTTTGGTTTGGTTTGGTTTTGGTGGGAGGGGGCAGTGGGAGAAAGGGTTCAAGAACATATGTAAAATGAAAGCTATAGGTCAAACCTCTCCCCCAAAGAAATGCATATACACATGACTTGACTTCAAATTCAGGGAACCCACAGGGTCGCTGAAGCCCAAGTATGCACCCAAGGTTAAGAACCCCTGCTTAGGAGGCATTTTTGAACAGAACAGGTGAGGAGTTCGTTTATAAGATATAATAACCTCACTGGCAATTTCTCAAAGTATGTTTCCTACAGCAGTTCCATCACAGTCACCTGGTGCCATCACCTAGTTCTTGCTGAAAATGCAGATTCCTGAGCCCTTTCTCAGAATTAAATAATCAGGATTGTTCACAATAGGGTTTTGGAGTTTGCACTTTTTAAAGCACTCAGGTAGTATTTATATATTATATAGATTAAGAACTCCTGAGAGTTAAGAATGACCCTAAAAAAGGTCTTCGGGGTCCAACCAAAACCCAAGGCTGATACAATAAGATATCAGAAACTGATCACTAATTGACTGTCAATTGATTAAGGACCAAGAGGGTGGGTGGAGCTCAGATCGTCTGACTGATAGAGAGGAGGGGGTCCACCAATACTGATTATGAGTCAACATTTTTCTAGCATCTGCTTTAGTCCAGACACTTGAGCATGTGGTTTATGCCATTTAATTCCTCTCAATCATTCTCATATTATAGATGAAATCAAGGTTCAGAGAGTTGAAAAAAATTACATTGGGTCATGGAGCAGAATAAAAGGAGGAGCCAGGCCTTAACACAGGCAACCTGACTCAATGCTTGTGCATTTAAAAAAATTACACCAAACAGTCTGCCTTTTATATGCCAAATTTGGAGGACACAAGAGAAAAATAGTGAGCATACAGTGTCTCCAGTGATCAGGCAATACACTTCAGAACAAAAGATTTATTCAGATAAAACAGGAGAAAGAAATACAAAATCTGATGTAAATCCATTGGCAACAGATGAAGTCTGGGCCACACGTGCAGTGGGCAACAAGAAATGGGACTCACCCTACAATTCAGAGTCACTGGAGGGGCTGCTAGAGAAATAGTGTTTTGAATCAGCTCTAAAGAGTCCATATAATTTTGAAGTCATTCCACCTTATGTAGAGCCTGAGTTTAAACAGACCAGAATCTCCCAAAAATCCACCTCATATATTCCTTTAGATAAACAAGAATATTTATGGGAGACAGAGAGAGGAATTCCTGAACAAAGATAAGTTTCTCGGTTTGTAATCCCCAATTCCTCGATAGACCTCAAAGGATAAAGCGAACTTTGCTGAGTGCTTACCGTGTGCCAGTCATGGTATTAACTCATTTAATCCTTATCCAAATAGTTTAGGTGAGGTATTATTATTACTGTGCCCAGTTTTAAAACGACATAAGCTTGGCCAAGATGTAACAGGTAGGAAATAGTAGAGACAGGATTTAGACCCTGACAGTCCAGTGACAGCAAGCTCTCTCTAACCGTCAGCTACACTGATCAGCTAGCCTAGGTGGAGATTTAGGGAATTTGTTGAGTCCATTACATTGGAAGAGAAAAGTTAGAAAGACCATATATGACAAAAGACTTGGTATTCATTTGGGTGCATACATGACCATGTTTTGAAAGTAAAGGGCATTAGGTTATCAGTTTTTGAGTCAACCTCCTGAGTAACTATGGGATTGAGGGAAGAGGGACAACTGTTCATCTGTCTCCCTCTGTCTGGCAAGCAACCCCATTCCCTGAGGAGAGTTTCTCATACTTGAAAACATGTTTATTCCAACTCTGAGCAATGTTTTGTTCCCTTAGAGTCTAGGGAATAGTCCTGAAGGTCACTGACCTTGTTTTAAGTGCCTCTCCTCTTTGCAACTCTCCCTGATTTTAATCTCACAATATGAGGACCCATATTTTAAAAGCTGGATGGACTGACTGCCAAAAAACAAAAAGAGAGAGAAGGATTTATAGAGATGTATAACTGCCCACCCATGTGTCCACTGACAACCCATCATGGAGAATGATTCACACCTCCAGTTTCCTAAGAGGGCAGGGGGCACTTGTAGAGCCCACTAGGATGAGGGCTCTAGTGATTCAGCAAGATACATCCCAAAATTAATGTTCAAGTTTCAGCTGCCCTTACAAGCTAATCTCTTACAGCCTCATGACTCAGAAAACATTTCCTGCAAAAGTGTCCATATGTTTGCCAATGGAATGACATCAGTCTCAGCTTTCTGTCAACATTTTTCAGTAACTTCCTTGTGTTCATTTCTGTAAACTTGTTGATCTCTAAGGGTTTCTCAGTTTTGCTTCAGATACTCTGGTTGACACAGGAATGCTGGTGCTTCTGGCTCTGTGTCCATCCAATGCCATCCTCAGTGTGATAATAATAAGACCTAACATTATTAAGTGCTGGCTATGTGCCAGGTGATGTTCTAAGCAATTACGTCTACTTACTCATTTAAATCTTTTTTAGTAAGTGCATGAATTAGAGCTGTTTTGTAGATAAAGAAATGAGAACACAGAATGTTCCAGCCATTTGCTCAAGATCACAAAGCTAATATGTGGCACAGCAGGACTCTGAGTCAGTTTGGCTTCAGAACCTGAGTGCTCAACCAATATGCTATTTGTCACCAATATGTCTATACCTCAACCCTAATGTTACCTACTATAATTTTAACTTATTCACGCCACACTACAAACTCACATGCATATATTAGCACATATGCTGGAGCAAGAAAGATTAGCAGAAGATCAAAAACATTATTCAGGCAGTAATAACAATGGCTAATGGCATTGTGCATTCTTTATGATTTTAAAAGCATCCTTGCAAAGCTGTATAATTGACCCAGTTTTTTAACCATCTGAATCAGACAAGTCAGGTAGATTGTTCAAGATCATCAGCAGGTCTCTGGACTTTTGAACTCAGATCTACCAAATTCAGAGGTCCCTGCCCTTTCAACTATGACATACAGCCTTCTTACTAACCGCTAGGCACAACCAACCTAGCATAGTGAAATGAACACTTGGATAAAGTGACTGTCATCATGGTAGAACTATTAACAGCCAAAGAAGGAAGGAAGCATTGGCCATAATTAGACATAAATTCTAGGCTTTAGGGAAAAAATCGTTTGTAAAAGTTCAGAGGAAAGGTAGGTATGACTCCTTGGTGACACTATAAAAGTTAAAATGGCTAAAAGAGGAAAGGTTCACATAAAAGAATTCTATCAGAACAATCACTAACGTCTTAGTTTGTTTGAGCTGCTATAACAAAGTACCATAGACTGGGTGGCTTATAAATGACGGAAACTTATTTCTCACAGTTCTGGAAGTCAGAGGTCTGGAAGTCATGGTCAGGTTCTGGTGAGAACCCTCATCAGAGTTGCTGACTGCCAACTTCTCATTGTATCCTCAAATGGCACAAAGAAGGTCATCTAGCTCCCTGACCTCTTCCTATAAGGGCACAAATCCCATTCATGAGGGCTCCACCCTCAGGACTTAGTCACCCCTTAAGGGCTCCATCTCCTAATACCATCACATTAAGAATTAGATTTCAGTATATGAGTTTTAGGGGACGTAAATATTCAGTCCATAACAAAAAATGACATTGATCAAGAAGAAAAAAGAAAAGTGTCTTTAAAAAAAGCAAACAAACAAAAACTATGCAGAGAGCTCTTGATCTCAGATTTTAAAAGAAATGCCTGAAATATGAAAAGAAGCACTTATAACCAAGGAATACTAACCAGTCTTAATGATAACCAGGAAAAACAGAGTTGAAATTGCCCTGAGGCTTAAAAAGACAGTGTCAGGGCACTGAAAGGGGGATTTGAGCTGAGTTCAGAGCAGGAAGAAGAAAGAGGAATGGAAGGGCCCCATGCTCAGGGGCAGATGGTGTCATGTTGAAAGCTAACAGAGAAAAACAGGACAGTTCAGCTTCTATCTTGCTTTCTCTATCGAGGAAAGTGATCTTCAAACTGGGAAGGCTTGAACAAATACGGTTTGTAGGAAATTGAAACCTGAGGTAGGCAAGGAGACAATAAGAAAACACCAAGCCCCTCAAATGAGTTCAAGTCCACAGGCCCAGCTGCAATGAGTGCTGGAGAGTTTGGGAGGATTTAGAGAACAGATACATGCTCCAGTTTTCAGAAACAAGCAAAGGATGGATTACAGAAAGATGAAAAGTATCAAGACCTGGAAATATTTTTTACGGATATATAGACTTTTATTAGGGCAAGCATTTCCACAAGCATAAAGATCTCTTTAAGACAAATAGATGGCCCAAGTATCTTTGTTAAGTAGTGATCAAAAATGAAGTAAAATTTAGCAAAATTAATTCTAAATAAACACATTCAGCATATAAACCAAGTCTTTTGAAGTTCTTTAACACCAAGACCTAATCACATTGTTTTCCAAGTTAGAGCGACTAAAAATTAATGTGAAAACCATACTTAATAAGATGACACATATGATACTGTGCTTTTCCAAAGTGAAGAAATATATTTGATGTAATATTTTTATGAATCACATTTGATATCACAAAATAAACTTTACTGGACAAAAAAATTGTTAAAAAATCTCAGAAAAAACCAGACATAATGAAAAGATAGACATCGTGTACAAATAATGTTAAAATATTGTCACAGGTATGGAGATGTATCATTTGAATATAAAAAATGTTATAAAGCAAAAGGTTGTCAAAATACAGGAGAGTTATTTTGAAACATATGCAAAACCAAGATCATGAAGTAGTGGCAACTATTTCTAATGTATAACAGATATTGAAATGCCGTGGGGGAAATGAACAGAAGTATCTCCTGAAGTGGTAGGGACAAAGTACAGAGGTGGTTTTCAGAAGTTCAAGGGACATAGCTAATTAATTTACCACCTCCTTCAAATAAAAGTGAGACTCTCTTGGGAGAATCTAAGCCCATTAGCAGACACATCTTAGAGCAGTTAATGAAACGCTTCGTATTTCAGCAGAAAAAGATTTCAACAGTAAAAATGACATAGGAATCAGAAGCATACTTTGCTGTGGCACTTGGTAGTTGACATTTTCCCATTGACCACAAGTGTGAGATCTTCACAAGACTGATGTTCCCCAGCTGCATGAATATCTGCACTCTCATTCCACCAAAGAACATGAACTCTGCTGGGTGCTCTGTATTCTGGGTGGAGAACTCCAACCAATTCTGTGTAGCCTAAATCAACATGGGCACCCACCACCGTTTTAAACTCATCACCCCACAGAGCTGGCCCAGCAGACTTCATCTGGAAAATAACTGGCTCATAGACTCCTTTGGGTTTTTTTTTTTCTATTTTGCACTATGGTACCCCATAAATAATCTCAAACTCTTGCTTGTCAATGAGAGCCAAATCTGGAATAAGAATTGTTCTTGGCATTCCTTATTCTTGGCCGAGCCTTTCTGAACTTCAGCTCAAGGAGCAAAACTATCATACTTCCAAACATGAAACACTTTATCCATTACGCCTCCAAATTCTGCACTCCAGAATCCAACCAAATCAGAGTGAGCTGTCTAAAGATGAATGGTTTTCCTAATATTTTCCAGAAACTCATTTATCTTTGAGGGTTTAAGGCAATAACTACGAAATTCATAGAACGTTCCATCATATTCTCAGGGGGCCCCCATAGCAAAAGATGAACAGATCTGAGGGGCAGGTGACCACGTGGCCAGAGCCCTAGTCAGGCCACCTTGGAGGACAAGCGTGGCAGGGCTTTGGGTGCTGAGAAGGGTAGCCGGTCAGTGGTCCTCCTGGGACTCCTCCTTTTACGGCTTCCCTAATGGAAATCAAGACCGGGCCAATTTTTAAAAGAGTAAATATATTTTAATACTTAAAAGATCATAATTAAACATAATTACGTGTGTCAATATCATTCTTATAAGGCAAGCTTTACCAAAGGAATCTTGTTTCTGTGTTGAGAGGCTATGAAGGTAAGTCAACACTTTCCTGGGTCAAGATTTCAAGACGCCATTGTCAAGCTATCCCTATGGACAATATAGATAAACTTGGACTGAATGTCGGTTAAGTAAGGAAGTTTCCTAACTAGCTGAATGACTGAATGTATACGCTGTTGATGAACTCAATTCTGTCTGAAGAAATGTACTGTGTGGTAAGGGGGGCTGGGGTATGCTTTTCTTGCATAAACCATATATTTGGCACATTTTTAATGACTCATATAGATATATAGAAATCAGCTACATATTTTGATGCAATCTGTTTTGAAGATATTTTGACAGCCCAGTGAAGCAATTTAATTTTAAAGAATTTTTCTCAAGTGCCAATTAACATAATTACATACACACTCACTTCCTGATCTTCATCCCACTTCTGAGTGAATTTTAGAGGGGCAATAAGGTCAGATTCAGGGGTGAGATGAGGCTTTGCGACATTCATTATTCACGTTGCTAGGGCATGAAAAAAGATGTGTTTATATCTTGATGCACCCATTTCGATATGACCAAATCAAAGTAGTCACATCAAAATCCTTTTCCAGATCTGATTTCCGTACATTTATCTGCATCACAGATTTTGGAACTCTATAGCGCTAAGGATCTACCTCTTCAATACCCCGTGAGACATTTACTTTCCAGGTTGGCAATTATTCATTGTGCTTCTAATATATTTGAAGACAGAAAGATGGAGACTGGTGTTAGAGTTAATATTTGCTAGATCTCCACCAAGTCAGATGTCATCTTCTTGCCTTTGGGAATACAGGTAAAGATGGCATATCATTCCAGGTTCTTTGTAAGTAATAGAAATAGACCCTGGCTGACAAAGCCAGAAAGGACTTTATAGGAAGGCTACTGTGTAGGACTTTCAGTAGCAGAAAAGTCAAACAACCAGGTCTTGGGAAGGCCCACGGTCAGAGTAGCTCCAGGGAGCTCAGTAGAGAACCCAGACACAGCTTCTGTAGGAAGTACCATCAATCGCTTCAGTTCCACTGGTCATCTGTCCTTCTGTGTCTCTGCCCAAGTTTCAAATCTTGTCTCATTGCCCCCTGTCCTGTGATTGGGACTATTGGGGTCATGTGGATGGAGGAGAGCAGTTTCCCCAACGGAAAAGGAAGGGCACAGTTATCAGAAGAAAGGGGCAGTGTGCAGGAAAAGAAAGAAAAAAATAGACCCATCAAAGCCCTGAACTTCAGTCAAACACTCATTTTCAAAAATACAGGTTTGGCCTCACCTGCTTTATGTAAATGAGGGGTTTAGTTGGCTGCAAGCACAATAAGAGTGCTAAAACAGCCTTGGCGGTCCCAGCATCAGTAAGACGGAGCCCTTTCAGAGGTTCCAGCACAGCCATGGGACCTTCGCCATGGCCCCCCTGGGTGGCCCTCCTCTGTGATTCTGGTCTCTGGGACACATCCTCTCATTCATTCTCCACCGCTAGGAATGGTAGCTGCTTCCTGTAATTACGAATGTCTGGGTTATCTCACATTTATTTTTTTGCCCTCTTTGTCCTTCTGTAGCTATGTAAAAAGCTCCTATGTTAATTTCCCTCTACTGGAAATGTTGAGAGTATTTCTATCTTCCTTTCTGGAGTCTGACTGATGCAAATGCTGAAAACCCAGATGATGTCCACAGTAGGATGTTTGGTGAGGGAGGTTGATACCATGTGGTACTTGGAATGCATGTCTTATTCAAAGGAAGACTTAGGGAATGTGACCACCAGCTTCAACTAACTGAAGAGCTTTCATCTGAAAAAGGGATTATATTTATCCCCTGTAGTTCCGGAGGGCAGAACTAGGATTAGTGAGCAGAATTTTCAAGGAAGCAGGTTTCAGCTCAAAATAAGGAACTGTCCTCTAAGCCCTTGAACTGCCCCCAATGGAATGCACTGGGCAACTTTTACTGGGGGTTAGTCAAGCAGAGGATTGGTTTTCATCCCTCTGAGACACTGGAGAGGTGCCCACCAGAGTGACATGCTGGGCCAGATCAACTCTTGAGGCCCAAAAATCCTCCTACAGAATCTGTAGGCTTTAATTAAAGATTTAGTCATTTTCTATTGGAGCTCGAGGACAAAGCTGGGGTGCTTGGTGACCTGCAGAAAACAGTATCAATTATCCTCTAAGATTTATCTAGGCTCCAGGGTACTTTAAAACAATCACTCTTACTCTAAGACTGAAAAATTCAACTTCCCACCATTGTACACCCAGCTGAAAGCGGACACCCATTAGTAGGAAGATTCCCTTCATTTGCTCCCCTCTCTGCTTCTACTGGGTTCACTCTGTGTCCCTGTGATTTATGCCCAGAGGTCCTTTGGAGGAGCCAAAGGTGACTACAGCCCACAACTAATGGAATCAAAGGATTCGAGTGTTCTGGAAAGACTTGCTCACCCTTGTGAATCTCCTTTGATGGATCCAAATCCCTGAGGCTGAGGCTTCCCATATCAGCCCTGGATTCACAAGGACGGGCAGACAGTTATGAGGGAACCAGACAAGTCTTCAAAACCTTTATGAGATTATCTTCCTGCCAGCTTGAAAATCCCACCACCTTTCCAATTCTTGCTACAGCTGTCAATAACTTGTGCACATCTGTACAGCCCGCCCTTCTACTGTTCAGGGCACAGGAGTCTCAAAACAGCCCTTCTCCATACACCAGTTTCCCTTTCCTGGAGCAAAACACCCTTCAATCGTATTGTGGCAGTTTGTGGGGTAGGTGGGGGGAAAGCCATTCCCCTTTGAGCCCTGCTAAACCAAATGTAGAAACGTAACATTCTAACCTCTAATACGCTCAGAAAATGGTAACTTCTAGCACACTAAGAGAAGTGTTCTCTTACATTTTCCAATAGGAACACTGGAGGAGAGAGGAAACACAATGAGTAACCCATGGTCAAAACCCCAGATATAACAGTACCAGAAATTAAACTTCATTTTGGCCTAGTCCAGGGATGCGCCCCTCACTCACACAATCTTATTGCTTCAAACGATCCTACATTATAAGAGAGAAATCCGTAGAATTGAGAGTTTTGGTGGCTCAGCCCAGCTTTCCAGCGAGCACGGGTTCAAACTGACAGCAGGCCATCAGTGACCGGGAGGTTGCCCCTTTTGCCAACACAACCCTTCGTGGATCATTTTACTTTCCATCTGCTTCCCCTAAATTTGTCCCAGTATTTTTGTCATTTTGACATTTGTCATACATCTTACTCTAAGGGTGTGATTGCCCAGAAAACAAAGGGAAAATGCCTAAGAAGTGATCAGCAGAGCCTGGCTTGCATGTCAGCAACTGCCCAACTCTCCGGCCTCCTGCCATGGTTTAGGGAGCGCAGGGTGCAAAATATCTTAAAAAGCAGACACACCTGCATGCCTAAAAGTCCAACACGAGCAAAGAATAATTTTGAGTTTAACAATATCCTCTTCCCACAGCCTGTCCCCAAAAGTAGGGCTGTAAGGCCATGTTCTCCTAGTGAAAAACTGTTGGTTAGAGCCTGGTGCTGAGGGCAGTAGAGGGCAGGAAGAGAGAATATCATGGTGTGGTGGGAGGTGGGATGGAGAATAGGGGGACAGGGGTTTCTCTCATGGATGGGCCCCCCTATGGACCAGCTCTCTTGCTGCAAGTCAGGTCAGCTCGTCTTCCAGCTCAAGAGATTTGAATTGCGATGCTCATCTAATGCTCGCTGTTTCTTCTCCCTCCAACCTCTCTCTGACCACCCCTCATATTGTCCCCCTCCCTGTCCCTTTATGTTCCTTGGCCCTCTCTCTGCCCATCCCCTCCAGTCTGAGGCAGCCACCTGGGGACCCTGCTATCCAATCATTAGCCAGGGCAGCTGCTCTACCAAGCAAGCTCCAGAGACCTGCAGCTGGGAGAATGGAGTCCTGCGTGGAGGAGGGGAGCCGGGGAAGGTCCACCGAACCTTCTCAGGTGGCCAGATGATGCCTAATTAGGCCCCCTGCTCTGGAGGCCTCACCAGATGGGCAAATGCCTGGCAGCCTTAGGGAGCCAGCAAGACGCTGTGGGAAGTCCCAGCGCACGGTTTCCTTTCCAGCTGCCTCTGGGGCTGTGCGGAAGGATGGTTAAAATAGTAATTGGCGCCTGGGGTCAAGGGGCCTCGCTTTTCCCTGCCAGGAGGGGAGATGCTCTGCTTCTCAGTGGTGCAAGCCCCGCCACTCCCCCGCCCCAAGGATCCCCTCCAGCAGCCCGGAGTCTGAGTTGCTGATGCTGTTGATTGAAACTGATTTTTTTTTTTTTTTTGCACGCACACCAGAAGAGCTGGCGCTGGGAACATTTTTCTAAACCTAAACAATGCACACTATGAATTCATGAAAGGTAGAATTAAACTAGAAGGGAAGCATGAAGAAAATGCATGGGTTTCATTCTTTCTGTCTCCCCAGCCTACAAATGTGAGCTACAAAGGGCGTGGCAGAGGGAGGGTGAGGCAGCCGAGGACTTAATTGTGACAAATTGCTGTTTCTGGGCAAGGGAGAAGTCGGGAGCCAGTGAGGGAGGCGGGGTGTAGGGGTCCACTCTGGAGGTGCAGATATTTTATATTTCAAGGCATGTCTCTGGCCTGCAAAAGAGAACTGCCCTGTGGTCCTCCTAACCCACCCGGCCACTGCGCCTCTCACTGCCCCTCAGAATGGCCATTTCTACAAGAAAAACATGTCATGGGGGACAGGCAGGGAAGCAGAACCTTTGACCCCCTCCTGCCCCCAAATTCTGCTATTCAGGTGGAGTTCACCTTTCAGTGGAAAGGCATCAATGGAAATAATGAAGTTTACAAACATTAAAGGGAAAAAAATGCAGGAAACGGAGCCAAAAATGGGCCAAACAACTTCTTTGCCCTTCCCTCTTCCTGCCTTCCCTAGCTCCTTGTGTGACGAAGAACATCTTTGCCTTTGATGAAGAAGTGATAGCAGCAGTGCTTAAGTCCTTGACTCAGAGGGCCTTTTTATAGAAAAGGAAAAGTCAGGAAAATACAAGAAATCTTTTCTGCCTGCCATCACAGCCCTCGCGCCCCCATTTGGGATACCCTATAAGCGTCCATATGGATTCAGGGGAAAAACCCACGTATCTCATTTGGTGGTTTTCTTTTTTAAGCTGTTGGAAAGTGAACTCTCCCAGTGGCAATTGTCTTCTAGCTATTATATGCAGGGAAAAGTTCCAAAATAAAATGTAATAAGGCTAAGAAAACAAGCATACAAATCATTTATTATAATATTCCTTATTTACCCTTGTTATTAATGTCCCTTGTTTGTGGGACCAATTTGTGGACGGGACAGGCTGTGTATGATTACATTCTCGGCCAGCAGAGAACCAGGTTGGCAGCAGCACGTCTCTGAGCAATCTCAGCTCTCTGCAGTTTCTGGAGTGTAACATATTTTCTGCGGGCTCAGGCTGATACAGTGGACATTAATTGTTAATTCTCCAACAGCCCTCTGCTAAAGCGTAGACTCCCTGGAAATCTGGGGAAACAGCGCCACCTAGCAGCCCTAGCGCTAAGTGCTTCAAAGCTGGGTTTGTTGTTGGCTTGGTTGGTGGAAAAGGCAGACCGTTCTTTTGAGGTTGACCAAATTGGAAAGATGGTCTCTCCAAATCCACCTCCGCTACCAATGAGCACAATGAGCTGGCGACACCTCGGAGTCCATTTTGCTTCGGAAAAGCAGTTCAGCTTAACATTCTGGTTGGATAAGCAAGGTTTCATCAAATTTCATTACCATAGGTCATTTCACCTGTAAGACACTTTGGAGCTACACATTTAAAAAATGAGAAGATGGAGGCCCAAGGAGAAAAAGGTGCTTCTTCAAGGTCACACGGCTATTTTATGGTTGAGCCAGGCTCAAAAACTAGAGCCAATCCTGCTATTCATAGAATGGGAGCCCTTTTTATAGGCTGGGCAGAGATGAAGGTAGAAATAAGACACAGAAGTGAGAGTATCCATCAGTAAGCCAAGGTCTGGGTCTCTGTCTGAATCTAGATATTGACAACTGGGATAAGGCAAGGTGCACAGGAAACACAACGACAGATTTTGGCCCATGTCTAGGACACAGGCAAACACCATGGACAAATCTTTGAGCAGCCCTGCAAAATGTCACTGAAATGGCTGAAACAAACATTTGGGCTATTCTCCAGCCCAACCTCTCTGTGGTCTGGTCAGTCACATGTCTCCCTAAGAGGAGAAATATTGCATATTTTAATCTGGGAAATAGGGGTTTTCAGACTCTCCTCCTCTAAAGGCCCTTTGGAGCTTTGACTTCAAATGTGTCAGATGCTCTGTCTCTCTCTCAGGGAGGAACATTGTGGAGACTCAACCTGTCAGAGCGGGAAGGGACCTCGGGGGTGACTCATCCCATGGGGCTCATCCTGAGTGCACATTGGAATTTCCAGAGAAGATGTTAAAAATGTCAGTGCTAGGGCCCCACCCCAGACCAATTAAATAAAATTCTCTAGTGTGGGACTAGGTACGGTAGTCCCCCCTTATCTGCGATTTCGCTTTCTGCGGTTTCAGTTACCCACAGTTAACTACAGTTCAAAAATATTAAATGGAAAATTCCAGAAACAAACTACTCATAGGCTTTAAATTGTATGCTGTTCTCAGTAGTGTGATGAAATCTCACACCATACAGCACAGGGTACCCAACCATCGACATCATCATGGCTCAATCCAGGATCACCTGCTCCAGGTGACCTGCTTCTGACATGTGGTCTGAAGGTCCACAGCCTAATGTTATCTCACAATGCCTATGTCATTCACCTCACTTCATCTCATCACGGAGATATTTTATCACCTCACATCATCACAAGAAGAAGGTTGAGTTCAGTAGTACAATAAGATATTTTGAGAGAGAAATAGAAAGACTATACTCCCAAACTTGTATTATAGTATATTATTATAATTGATCTATTTTATTATTAGTTATTGTGAATCTCTGACTGTGCCTAATTTATAAATTAAACTTTATCATAGGTATGTATTGGGTGGGCCAAAAAGTGCCTTCGGCTTTTTAAGCAAAAATAAAAGACACATTTTTCATTTTGACCAAGAACTTTATTGAACAACATATTCAGCCTTTTGTTCCACTACTTTCCACCAGTTTTCAGGCAACTTCATAATTCCATCTTCCCAAAACTTTTTACCTTTTGGAGCAAAGAACAGTTCCAGGTGCCTTTTACAGTCTTCCAGGGAATTGAAATCTTTTTTTCCATTAAGAGAATTTTGTAAAGACCAAAATAAACGGAAATCCAAAGGTGCAATGTCTGGTGACGGCAGATGAATCAGAACTTCCCAGCCAAGCTGTAACAGTTTTTGCCTGGTCATGAAAGAAACATGCAGTCTCGCATTATCCTGATGGAAGATTATGCGTTTTCTGTTGACTCATTCTGGACGCTTTTCATCTAGTGCCACTTTCAGTTGGTCTAATTGGGAGCAGTACTTGTTGGAATTAATCGTTTGGTTTTCTGGAAGTCCTCATAATAGAGGACTCCCTTCCAATCCCACCATATACACAACATCACCATCTTTGGATGAAGACTGGCCTTCGGTGTGGTTGGCAGTGGTTCATCTCCCTTGCCCCACGATCTCTTCCATTCCACATTATTGTACAGTATCCACTTTTCATCGCCATCACAATTTGTTTTTAAAAAGGAACATTTTCATTACGTTTCAGTAGAGAATAGCATGTGGAAATATGGTCAAGAAGGTTTTTTTCGCTTAACTTATGTGGAACCCAAACATCAAAGCGATTCACGTAACCAAGCTGGTGCAAATGATTTTCAGTTCTTGATTTGGATATTTTAAGTATGTCGGTTATCTCCCGCGTGGTATAACATTGATTGTTCTCAATTAATGTCTCGATTTTATCGCTATCACCTCAAACTGGTCTACCCGACCATGGAGCAACGTCCAGCGAGAAATCTCCAGCACGAAACTTTGCAAACCACTTTTGACACGTTCGATCAGTCACAGCACCTTCTCCATACACTGCACAAATCTTTTTTTGCATTTCAGTTGTGTTTTTACCTTTCTTGAAATAATAAAGCATAATAGGCCGAAAACGTTGCTTGTTTTTCTTCCATCTTCAATATTAAAATGGCTACACAAAAATTCACCGATTTTGATAACTCTTCTTTTAAGTACACGCTGATATGACAGCTGTCACATACAATCTAACAAAACTGTTTCGAATGAAGTTAAAGACAATAAGTGCTACTAGAGCCATCTTACAGAAAAAACCGAACGAAACTTTTGGCCCACCCAATATGTATAGGAAAAAACATAGTATATCTAGGGTTCAGGACTAGCCCTGGTTTTAGGCACCCACTGGGGGTCTTAGGACATACCGTGCGCAGATAATGAGGCACTATTGTATTAGTATGTATGAGGGATTCCAATATGCTACCAAGGTTAAGAATCGCTGGCTTCTGGCCCAAACTTTCCTCTTAAAGATGAGAAAACGGAGGCGCAGAAAGGCAGAGCGGTCTGTCCAGCAACACACAGGGAGCTAATGGCAGAACCGGGACCAGTTTCCCCTTCCTTGTCCTTAGCAGCTTGCTACAGTCCATTACATCATGCTCGGCTTCAACCAGCCAGATAGCCAGAGTGGTCACAGCCTGCAGACACAGCCCCGAGACAGCCGTCTGTGCACGGGAAGGGCTCTGACCACGGGGCAAACTCAGCATTTAGGAACCTTGAAAGAAGAGATGTTGAAGGATCCTAACCAATGTGAGGGCACTTGGTCATATTTTTTTTCAACTATGATTTTTGGAACTGGAGAAATAACCACAGAATGGGTCTAGGGCCCCCCCGGGCCCATGGTGAGATGGACCAGAGCCAGACTCCCTTGATCACCTGATTGGTGGTACTTTGGGTCTCCAGCGTCCACTCGTCCCCAACAGTCCGATTACACCCGTTGCCCCCATGCGCAATCACCCTAGTACGCAGCCACAGGTCCCTTTAGTGAAGGTCAGAAGGAAGATTCACAGTGTAAACTGTTGGCTGTGCAGCAGGATTTCCAAGGAGACTTGTCCTCCTCTTCATTCAAGAGGCTCTGTGTCTATGAAATGACTCAAGTCTGAGAATTAGTTGAGGGATTTTTTACTTTCTATTGTGGTGATTCTATTCACCAGATCTAGAGCTTTCCCGTTATGCAAATCAAGTAAGGCTTTAATAGCCTGCCCGTGTATTTCTGCTCAAGGAACATAGTGATCAACTAGCCAATTCAATGGCTCTACAGGCCATTCTATTCTGATTACTGCTTGGGTTCTGCAAACCCTTACAGTAAACACACCCATCTTGTCTTTAGCAATTAAACACCACCTCTTGGTGCTGGGTTTCATCATCCCCACTGAAGTCAGGGGGTCCTGTTCGATGGCAGCTGTTTACACCATCACTTCTGGCCCACAGAGAAGAGCCAGCACAGAGAACACGGGGGCTCCCTCACAAATGCATCTCCCCCAGCCTTGGTAAAGGGAGTGCCCTCTGGACCCTCTGAGGGGACGCAGTTAGGAGGTGGGTGAGCTGATCTCATATAATACATCTGCTCCAGCTTCCCTATCCCCCAAAGCTCTGTATACATTCCTCTGTCTCACTGCCCCATCCTGCCCCATATCTCTTGTCAGGAAGGTCTGGCCCAGGACTCATTACCTTACTGTCTTCATGACAATTCAAAACCCCAGAGATTCTAGCTTCAACATTATGCAACCAAACCACATCTCCCAGGCTGCTTCTCAAACTTTAAAAGAGCTCCAAAATCCCATTAAACAGAGTGCCCCAGGTTTTAAAGAAATCGCTGATCACGAGCTATGAAATGAAGAATTGCATCAATACCAAAAGTTTAGAAGGGAAGAATGATGCAGGCAATGTTAGCCTAAGATTCTCCAGGATGAGGCTGGCTGTGACCAGGAATCTGCGAGCAGGGCATCAGCGTGAATATTCCAGGCTGGCCTTCCCTGTCCCACTCCCAGTTCCACCTTTCAATCAGGGATGCTGAAAGGAGGGTGGAGGGGAGACAAAGCTTGACCTTGTGAGGCCAAGATGGCTCGAGGGCTCATACCCTTTTGCCCTTGGCTTTGGCCTTTAGCATTGCTAAGAGGAAACACAGAAGCTTTATAGGATAGTAGGTATTGGCCACATGGATAGGGTTTTGCATGGGGTTCCCCACTATACCCAGGGATGATGCAGCCTGCAAGCCCTCTATTTGAATTTGGATGTTGTAAACAAAATAACACAGGCTGTCAAAGAATTCATTTCAGGAGTCCTTTTATACTGTCAACTTATCATGTGGCTCCACCGTGAAACCCTGGGTTGGCTTGGTGTTTCACTCAGAATAGAGCCCAAGGATCCTTCCACGGGGCCCAGGTGCTAAGTGATCGGCGCCCCCCTTCCCCTCCGGCTCATCCCCTATTCCACTCCCTTGCTCACTGTCGTCCAGATGCGCTGGCTTTCTTGCTTCTCTTCAAACATGCATAGAACTTCCCCCGGCCATTCCCTCTGCTTAGCACACCCCTCCACCAGCTCTGCCCCTGACCGTCTTTGATCTTTGTCCAAATGTCACCCGACAGCTTCCCTGACAACCTCCTTCTGCACTGCGTCCTCCACCCCACTCCTCTGCCTTTTTTCCATTACGGGTCACCTTCTGACATACTGTATACTTCATTTATTTTGATATTGTCTGTCTTCCCCACTAGAATGGCAGCTCCCTGTGGGCAGACATGCTTGTCACTTTTGTCACTGCTGAATCCCCAACCCCTAGAAAAATGCTCGGCATGTGGAAGGGGATCAGTGAATATTTTGTGAGTAAATGAATGAAACTACTATGTGATTGGCTCTGTGGTTGAGCCAATCACAGCTTAATAAATGGGATCCACTAAGAGCCAGAGGCAGCCAGTTTGCCTGCCTTTCCTCTCTACCAAAGTGGAACAATCTCACAGCAATCAATCCAATCGGTAAGGAATTGCCCAAGTCTGATAAGACACACAGACACTGCAATTAACATTTCTATGGCATTTCTTTTTTAAGTTCTTTAATTAAAACTACACATGGATGGTTAAAGCAAAATGTTTTCACTCTACCTAAGCTTGCCATATGTCTGTGGTTTAAAAAGTGAATCTTGTCCCACTAATAACGTCCTTCATCATTTTGCTTAGAGGAGGAGTCTTCAAGGAAAAGGACAGTTATGATTGTGACTCCTTTTACACTAGCCTAATAATAACTTTAGAAAAACAGCCCATGTTTAGCTCCACAGATGCGCCTTGAGGGGGACCCTAAAACACCTGAGGTTAAAGAGCGTCCATTCACAAGAGGAGGCCAGCCACACTTGTTGGGCCCATCTGAGTATTATTCCTTTCGGCCAAATGAAAGCTTCAGCCAACGAGTTGCTTAGTTATTATAGGTTATTCTGAATTCAGACAGCTGTCTTGTGTCTGGAAATTGATTACAAAGTAGATGCATCCATCAACTGGGGAATTTCTGATATAAAATTCATTCTTTTATTTGTCAAACATTGACTTTGAGCCTCATAGGTGTGTTGAATATACCAAGCAAAACACTTGCAGACACTATGTGGACAGTAAGGAGAAAGGGGCCTTACTTGATACTGGGAGAGAGGGGTGCCAGGAAGGCCTCAGGCATTATATATCCTTTGGACAAGCCCCGAATGAGGTGAGGAAGAAGCCATGCAGATTTAGGAGGGAGAGAATTCCAGGGAGATCAGGTGCAAAGGCCCTGAGGTGGAAATGAGCTCGACATGTCAGGACACAGGCGGCTCCTTTGACTTATCTCCTTTCTCTCCTTGGCTAGAATCCCAAATCCTTGTCCTATCCCAGAAGCCAGCCTCCTCTTCTCTGGTAGATCCAGGGCCTTCCCAGCCCTCAGTCTGAACTAGACACCACAGAGTAGCCCTGCCCCCAAAACTTCTGTTGCCAGGGCTCTAAGACTAGTTCTTCCAGGCAAACAAACTCCCTTTGTCCTGCAGACTCCTGGCCTTTTAACATGGGCTTTCCATTGCTGACAAACTCCATAATCGAGGGGAGGTGTTAGCAAAACTCCTCCCATTCCTTAGCAGAACCCCTCCCACCCCACACCCCACTCTCCCACAAAGGAGCTCAAAATGTGAAGGGTAAGGGAGAGCTGAGCTGTGGGGAGGACAGTTTGGTGGGGTGCTCATTGGGCCCCCTTCTCATAGGCCTGACTAGCGAGCTGGACTCCCCACCCCCGCCATCACTCTCCAGGGTGGGGTGAGCAGTGAGGAAGAGGAGGAGGAGGAAGAGGAGGGAAACCACCTCCCCCTGAGCCAGGCTGGGATTGCAGATTAGGGACCGCAGTCCAGGCCAGACCCGGCTCCTGCAGGCTCACTCACCCTAGAGGGAAGTCACAGTGGGGAGCAGGGAGAGAGGAACCTCGCTGTGGGGTTCTGCAGCCTCTCCAGCCTCAGAGTGTTGGTCCTGTGAACAGTGTCCAGACAACAGTTTCTGCTGAAATGGGTCCCAGTTTATGAATGTATTCATGTTTTCACTACTGTTTTTCATTTGTCTCAGCTTCATTTCCCACAGTTCCCAGTTCCATGCTCGTCAACAAGACTGGCCATTTATTTGAACAGAAATGACATCAAGAGTGAATTTAAAGGCTGCTAGAAAGGCAAAGGGGGCCAAAATACTGCTGAGTCATCCGCTCACTACAGTCTTTTCTACTCTGATGTTAAGTACCTTCTAGACATTATTTAACTGTCGTGTAAACAACGTGAGGTGGGTCTCAGTGTTTCCATGCTGTGGACAAAATAACTGAGCCTCAGAAAGGTAGAGACACCTGCCCAAGCTCACACAGCTAGAAAAGAGCCAGAATTGGACACAAGTGCGCATGGTTCTAGAATCTTCTTGCCACTCAGTGCAAAGACACATAGAGGAGGAATAACTATATGCTGAACACCTGCAGACTGGTTACATTTTCTATTTCACTCTCTTGGAATGAGAAACTGGTCATCAGGATCCGATTCAGTTACAGGTAGGAGGAGCGGAAATGGGGGAGGAAGGTGCAGAAAAGATGCCAACCCAGAAGAGAGCACTGCTGACTTCCTATGTTTGTTTGCCTGGGGCGGCTTTTCTTCTTTGTAGGATAAGGAGAGAGACGCCTACATTAGTCAGCACCTTCGCACAGCCCAGCTTCCTACCCTGCCTGGCAACAGGCTAGGCTGATACATAAACAAAGGAAGGAGCTGCCGCAGCAGTGCGGGAAGGGAGCCATCAGGCCAGCCCTTGAAATTCTCCCACCCTCTTCCAGCCTGAAATTTCCCCTCATTTCACAAATGCAAGCACAGAGAAACAGAGAGTGGGCAAACCTGGCCCAGAAGGCGTTGCCAGTCAGGGCAGAATCAGGACCGGAAAGAAATGAGCTATTCACCCACAGTTCATTCATTCATTCATTCATTCATTTGGATTCATTAAAACGGCCAAGTCTCTGTTCTCATGGAGCTGATGTTCAAGTGAGGAAGACAGATGATAAATGGATAGATACACAATACAGTGTAAAGAACAATATAAAGGAGTGTAGGGGAAGCCCTCCCTGGGGTGACTCGGAACAGAGACCGATTTCTCACCCGATTGAAGTGAGAAAATAAGGGCAAGGTTACTGAGAAGGGAATAACTTGCTTTGTGGGACAACAAGGAGACCAGAATATTCTGATCGGATTGAATGAGGGTAGAACTTACATTGAGAGGTAACTGGTGTTAGATCATAAAGCTCTATACGAGGAACAGGACTTTGGATTTTTTTTTTAATAGTGATGCAAAGCCATGGAAGAGCTGAAAACAGGGGAACATTGTGATCTCCTTCAGGTTTTTAAAAATCACTCTTGCTCCATGTAGAAAAGAACCCACAGAGAAGGAAAAGTGGAGATGATGACGGTTTTCCTTCTAGATGAGCTCGAAGGAAAGAAAGAAGGAGCATAAGAAGGGGTTGGACCCAGGGGGTGGAGCAAAAGTGATTTGCTGATGTGTTACATATAGTATGCATGATGGCTTTCAAGGAACACTACTTGGTTTTCATCCTGAGCATGTGATCGAACTGTGGCACCATTGTACAAATTGGAATCCTGTAGATGTCAGAATCTGGATGAAATTAAGTTTTGTATCTCTAGCCCCCAGAACAGTGGGTCCCACATTGGAGTTTAATAAACTTAAATGATCAGATAAATGCAATGATTACTACATGTACATACACACAAACACAAATATTTAACTACCCTGCTTCCCTTTGTCTTTTGCTATAGTTTTTCAATTATTTTAGCTTTTTTTCAAAAGAAATCTTAATTGAAATACCAATATATAAAACAAACACATTGCAAACGTTTATTCATGAACATTTATATTTGAGTTCAATTATGACATTTGCTTATGATAAAGTCAATCGATGAGGCCAAACAGTTCTGATACATACAGATATTTGAAATCAGATGATATGGATGTTAACTGCTATTTTCTATATGTTCTAACTTCCATTTGATTCTGTTTTGTCTGGTTGCACCTTATGAAGAAGTAGTTACAGACGGCATAAGTGTTAAATGTGTTGTGTGCCAGTTAGTAATGCCTTTGGCTACATGTAAGAAAAGAGTTAAATGTCAGGGTCTTAACCATAAGGAAGTTTACTTTTGATTAACAAAAGCCATTAATATAAAGAAGTGTACAGTTAGAAATAGTGGCTTAAAAGACTTGAACAAGTAATCCAAAGGTAGGCGCTACAGAACTAATTCAATAGTTTAACAGTGTCATAAGGGCCCTGGTCTTTCCATCCTTCCATCCTGCCATTCCTAGGCTGTCATTTCATCCCTGGGAAGTCAGTTTATGGTCATGGGCCATCAAAAAACCATCAGAAAACTAGATCAAAGAGTGGCCAGGACAGAAAGAGACCTTTCTTCGTGACTACCCTCTCCCTATACCAGGGAAACATCTTTTCCAGAATCCTCCAACAGAGTTCTTTTGTGTCTAATTTGCCAGACCACATGCTCACTCTTGGACCTTCACTAAGCTACAGTACTTTCTGCCTAAAAGCTGAGCAAGACCAAGGAATAATTTCAAGAAACTTTTCAATAATTAACTTGGAAGCTTGAAAGACTAGTGGCAGAAACAGTTTGTATAATGACATAAGTGATCGTACATATATAGAACTGGGCCACTTCCTGCTGTTCTCAGTGGCCAAAGATAACTTCGACTGGATCTTTTCTGAAGATTTCAGAAAGTAGAAATAAATTGACACAAAGAAAAAAAGTGCTAAAAATTATGCTTTCCTATTTATCTCTTCGGAGCCCCATTCAGCTGCTGTTTTCCCAGAATCTTTCTCTTTCCCGCAAACCCTCTTTAAGAACTTCATCCTCTCTAAACTCCTCCCTTCCCATCTTTCTTCATCCCATCTCCCTGCAATTACTGGCCCAATCTCCTGATTTCTCCATTTGCATTACCCCGACATTACCCTGATGAGTGCAAAAAGTCATTCAGACAAACTTACTTCCCTGAAAGTAAAGAAGGGAAAAGGCCATAGTACCCCTGCTTCAGTATGTTTACCTTTGTCACATGATCATATTGAACAACAGTTCCCATCTCCTTTCACAGATATTGGAGTTAGATCAGAAGTGCCCCAAATTTACAATAAGGGCCAAAAAGCTACTTATCATTCAACATTATCAATATGCAGCATAAGATAATTTATCATTCTACTAATGACTCAGCAACATAATATGAACAAGGATCCACAACTCGAGCCAGTGGAAGACCCCATTCCCCACCATGCACAGGCTATTTTGAAAAAGGTGTTTCCTGGGATTGTGGTTGTATACCTCAAGGGCAACTACTTCAGTATGAGTATCTACTTCAGTATGACCTTCATAAAATTTAGGGCGGAACACTTTTGTACAATTTTCTGTGATTCATTAGATGCAGGCCTGAATTTTTTGTAAAGATGATAGTAATTTTTTTCAAGGTAAAAGACATGCTCATAGATGGTAGAAAAAGCTTTATCCTGAGGGCCATACTCTACACACACACACACACACACACACACACACACACGCACAGTAAGCCTGACGACACAAAGATAGTAATCTCCACTGTTAAATTTAAAATGGAAAATATTGGTGTGAGGTTTTTTTCTTTAGTCTATAGTTTTTAGATGAACTAAAGATACATTATCTAAAAAAAAAAAAACTCAATTCATCCCATAGTAGGGTAAACACGAGTTGTAAACAAATAGTTTTTCACATTATTTTTCCAGAGACCCCTGCAAATATATAAATGTATTAACCAAGAAAAGTATCATATTAATGTGTTAACAAGAAAGACAGGTCTCCCAATAAGCTCCCAACCCTGCCTGTGTACAGTGGTTAGAAGGAACCCAGGCAATTCAGTCTGTGGACTTTATGCTGCCATCTCCTCTATAACAGGGATGTTAACCCCTTCCCATTGGAAGAATTTTTAAAATGTAGAAATTCAGCAAAAAAAAAAAAAAAAAAAGGACACTGCTTGAAATGGAAGGAACCACAACTCGAGCCAGTGGAAGACCCCATTCCCCACCATGCACAGGCTATTTTGAAAATGGTGTTTCCTGGGATTGTGGTTGTATACCTCGAGGGCAAGGACTGAGTCTCTCGTTCTCCTCCAACATGGACGAGTTAACTTACTAATAATAATCATGCCAATAAGGTAGCAGTGGTTGAACTACATAAGAGTCTCCTTTTCAGTTCAATTTTCAGCATCAGAAATTCAAATTATGAGCATTCCCTCCAATGAAATTGAAAACTGAAAGACTGATTTCACACCAACCAGAATTGAAGTTCTCTGCCTTGAAAACTCTTCAGGAATTCTTTACGCACTTTTGACTTGAAATAATGACTTTATTTCAAAATAAAGCAGCTATAGATCTTGAGGTTGGCTTGCTTTTTTAATAACTGTGGGTTTTCTCAACCCAAGGCTGGAACACTAGTCTGGCATTAATCACTGAATCAAAGGAGGTAACCAAGGTCATAGCCACGATCCCACCCAATTCGTTATATGGATAACTAATAGGAAAAGTTCTTTGCAATGGCGACTCCGAGTCCCAATCTGCTGCAGCCCTCAAGCCCCTCCTACACAAAAACTCAGGAGCTCTATGTCTGGTCTTGCCTTGCCCTCAGCCTTCTTAGCTGAACTAGAGGCCTTACTCAAGTCTCTGCAGTCCAGGGGTTCTTTAGGCAGGGGACATATGTGACTGTGAACTTCATCTCAAAATCTACAGTTGGTTTTGCTTCTCCTGCTCCCAACATTCTACTCAACTCATCTACAGTTACCTGAGTCATGAGTAGCCATATCCCCAAACATAGCAATATCAAGTTCATCCAATTATTTTCATACTTTATAAAGGTAAGTGTTCCCCCCTTTTAGAATCACATATTCTGATGACTAAAATTCATTAATAAATTATGTCTTTGCTCATACTTTGGTTCTTAATCTAATGCCTCGTTCATTTAATTTTCTCAGTAGTTCTTAGCACATCAAAGAGCTGCTAAAATCCAATGTGGTTTTAACAGATAGCATGCTTTAGAGAGCAAATGAAAGAATACCTAACTCAAATGATTTGGACAATGAACAAAATATTTTTAATCCCATAACTAGAGGAATGGGGATAGCTTAAGACGTTATTTTTAGCTCCCTCATTTCTTTGAGGACTCAGATTTCTTCCTTCTTTCCACTCTGCTTAATTCAGCAAGTCAGCTTGTAGCTCTCTTCATGGTAACAAGATGGCTGCAACAGTTCCAGGTATCACCACCTGACATCACAACATCCAGCAACAACAGCAGCAGGTGAGAAACTGTTACCTTGTTCACAATCCCCGTTCATTTTTAACAGCCAGAAAATCTTTCACAGGAGCTTCAGAGCTCATCCCCAAAACCCTCTCATTGCCTAGAATTGTACCACCTTCCCACATCTCAATCAATCACTAACAAAAGAGAAATGAGACCACCTAGTTATTTTAAGATCAACCTTTATTTTTCCTGGGCTGAGATTATAGCATACCTTCCTTTAAAAAAAAAAAGCAAAAACAAACAAAAAACAGAAGAAAGTGAAGCATTAAACAACAACAACAAAGAAGAAAAGAGAAAAGGGGAATATTTGGGGCAACTAAGTTTTTAAAATTGATTTTGGGGTCCAAAATGTAAATAAAAGTACATTTATCCATTACTATATCCCCAAAGCCACTATTTAATATGGTCAGATATACTAAGAGCCAACCTCACAGTAAGGGCAGAAATATTAACAGAGCCATAAGAAATTCACTTACTACCCTTGATAAACAGGATAAAGAGTAGTATAATTTTTATTGAGTAGTATAGACACCTCTATGTTTTAAGGTACACTGCCTGAAATGTTTTTGAAATCAGAGTGATTATTTGTCATCAGACATAAAATCAGGTTACCATATAGGACACTGGATGCAGCCTATCTCCATTGTAAAGAGGTCCATAAATGCACTGGTATTACCTAATTATAAAAATCAATACATAAATACTCATTCTATGATTTCAATACCTATTCTACAGCTACAGTAATGAAAACTGTGTGTTATGAGCATTAGGGTAAGTAAAGAGATCAATGGAACTGAACAGAAAGTCCTGAATAGATCTATACATATATGGCTCGTTGATTTTCAGCAGACAATGCAAAGTAATCAAAAGGAGAAAGAAATGGTTTCTTTTCAACATATGGGGCTTGAACAACTGGATAAAAATGAACCTTGATCCTCACCTTGCACTATACATAAAAATTAATTTGAGATAGATCATAGACACAAACATCAAGGAAAAAAAATAAAGCATCTAAAAGAAAACATAGGAAACTACTTTATGACCTGGGAAAAAGAAAAGATTTCTTAGGACACACATTTCAAGAAAAACTTGAACAAAAATGTTGATAGCAGTTTTATTCATCAGTAACTCCAAACTGGAAATAAGCCAAATATCCAACAACAGGGAAATGAAGAAATAATGTATAGTATATTAATAAAATAAAAAATTATCCACAGTGCACTCAACAATTTGGATGAATATCAAAAACATAATGCTAAGTGAAGAAGCCAGACACAAGAGTATATATGCTGCATTATTCTATTTAGAAGACGTTGAAGGACAAGCATAGCTAACCCAATGTGCTACAATTAAGAACAGTCTGTACACACTACTACTGCATATAAAATAGATAAACAACAAGGACGTGCTGTAATAACCTATAATGAAAGAGAATCTGAAAAAGAATATATATATATATGTATAACTGAATCAATTTGCTGTACAACTGAAACACTATAAATCAACTGTATTTCAATAATTAAAAAAAAAGAAGACTAGTTGGTTTTCTCTGGGGAGAGGAGGTGGGCTATTGACTGGGAAGAAGCACAAGTGTTGATGGAAGTGTTCTATATCTTCACTGGGGTTGTAATTACTTGAATGTATACATGTATCAAAACTCACTGAATTGTGCACTTAATATCTGTGCGTGTTTTTTTTTTTTTTGGTAAAGTATTCCTCAATAAAAAAAACAATGTACAAATGCATGAATACATGAGTACTGAATTATAAGTTGCATTTTTATTTTGTCTCTATTTTAGGATCTCTAAAATTGTGATATGTCTTTTAATTATGGCCTAAAGAAACTTTCCAGCCATCTGGCAGTGAATATTTAAAAACTAATGTCGATATCTATTTATTTAGCAAACTTTTTACTGAAGTATAAAATATATGCAGAGATCTTAAATGTACAGCTTGATAATTTGTAATAAGATAAATACCCCTGTATAACTACCTCTGAAATCAAAATATCAAACATCACCAGCACCATGGAATCTTCCTACCTCCCCCTCATTGCTGTATAGTGTTCCAATGTATGAATACACCACAGTTGATTCTGATACCAGCTTCTGGTGGTTTTAAATGAAGCTGCCAGGAACATCCTTGTACATTTTTGGTACACATATGCATTTATTTATGGGTCATAAAGTAGGCATATATTCAGCTTTCCTAGGTACTATCTAATAGTTTTCCAAAATGGTGGTGCCAATTTGCATTTCACCAACAGTGTATAAGAATGTCTGTTGTTCTACATCCTTGCCAAAGTTTGATATTGTCAGATTTGTGTTTGGTTTTTTGTTGGTTGGTTGTTTGGTTTTCATTGCGTGTGTGTTGAGGGCAGGGCAGGGGCATGGGGAGGGGAAACAGTGCTGGTTGTTTAGTTGGTGGGGTTTTTTTTTTTAACATTCTGTTGGTATCTTATTATGGTTTTAACCTGCAGTTCAATTTTAACTTAAGCTTGGATCATTAATTATTGCTTTCATGTCTTCAAAAAGATTACATGATAAAGTAATTTTATATGTTAGAAAGCAAAGAAACAGAGTAGCAGGAAATGTGGAAATGTCACAATTCAGTGTTCTTATAAAACAACAACCCAACAACTGAGTGCCATAAATGACCTATGAAAGAGTCCATGAAGCTGCATTTGGCATTGAAACGCACAAGGGGGAAAGATATTAGGGAAAGATTGCTAGGCACAACTCCAAATGATGCAACTAAAAGCAGTAGGATTTGCCAAGTCTTCATGGTAACCACATGAAATAGATATCACTATCCCTATTTTATAGATGAGGAAACTGAGTAATTAGCAAAACTAGAATTCATACTCAGGTAGGTCACTCTTTCCATATAAGTAAAATAGATATAAAAGAAGCAAAGAAAAAAGCCATGACCCTTGCCCATATTAGGCGTCATAATCTGTAATTTTCAAACCCATTATCTTAGTAGAATGCCCCCCAGCCCAACATTCTGTGTATCCAAGCAAGGCAGAGATAAATCCCCACTTTACTGTGAGACAACTGAGAGGCTGATGGGTCCCTGTGGTTACAGAACTGGTTTGAGAAGCAGAGCCAGGGACAAGATCAGAACCCTCTGCTTCCCAGGACAGATCACTATGCTTCACTGTCATAGAAGAAATTAGCCAAGCACACCTATCTTCCATCATCTGTCTCCCTTCATGCCTGAGCTACAAAGTGTGGGCGGGAGATGCAAGGATTTCTTGGTCTCCTCTCCACCCCTTACTACATACTGAGTTTTCTTTTTCTCAAACAGCTAGCATCAAATGACTTGGAAGAGAACATTCACTCTCAGGATTTGGTGTTTTAATTGGTTCCTTCTCCCCTAAAGAGTCACCAAGGATATCAAATTCTACTTAATGAGGGACTGAAGAAATATTTTAGAAGTGATAGTCTTCTAGGGGTACACAAACCAACATGTTGGTTAGGTCTAGAGATTAAAATATCTAGCAACCGGGTAGGAACTACCTTGCACTGAAAGAGCATCTCCATTTAGAGCTGAGAGTCTCTTTGAACTACATCACTCATGATAAGGATAAAGACTTCCCAGTCCATTGACTAACAAAGATAAGTGTTTAAGTAGCCTAATTACGCCTGAAGTGGCAAATCACCTTTACAAGAAAGTTAATGCTTTTCGCCAATGTATCAACGATCCAACTGTTCCTTTGTCTTCATAACGATTGGGTTGACAAGGCAGGAAACACCTTTAAAATGAAGTTTGTGTACATCTTGATCCATAGTAGCTGTCTGAAGTAGAAAACATTTTTTCAACCAAGGGGGGAAAGTCCCAGCAACTTGGACAGCTGGCAAAATAGAGTATATATTTCAGATTCATGATTTAAAAATGATATCCAAAGATTTGTTTCCAATGGGTGATGGTAATCTCTGCAAATAAATAAATGAGTCTCTAAGCCACAGGCAACACTGGGAAAATAAATAATGAGGTTCTGGCTGGAGCCTGCCTGCCATTAAACAGTGGTCCCCAGCTGGTGGGAAAGCCCTCCTTGACCAGTAGGGCATCTTGGGGGTAGGCCACTGGCCCTGTGAGAGAGGAATGTGCCATTTCTAAGGCTAGATAGGCTAAATCAACCCTATTGGTGGGGTAAACAGAGGCATCTAAGAAAGTATTTTTGAAGGTTAAGAATACTTACAGGTAATAGATGGTGAACTTAGAGACAATTGTGAGAGAAATTGTGAGACCACTGAATTTCCTTCAGTGTCTCCAACTTTCTTTTTTTTTAAAAAGGACTCTGGGAGGAATCATTTTGTAAAGTAAAGAATTCTCCTGTTATATGAATAGCTCTCCTCTCATCTGTGATGCTTTATATGTTTGGATTTTCATATATTGATTATTTTTATATATTGACTTTTTACATTATATGGAGGTGGGAGAGTCAATAAAAGTCAAGGAAACGTGCATCAAATTATTCAGAAGCACTCTCTTTGATAATTCCCTTTTTGATGGTTGATCAGAGACAATATTCTCTCCCTTGAGAGGAGTAGAAGGTTCCTATTGTAAAACAGTGAAATACAGAATGGCTTCCCAGAGAATGTGGATCTTCATTGGGTTTAACGGACATTCAACCCTTCTTCTAAAGTGCTTAGTGCAATCTTCTACTACGGGATTTATAAAACTGAAAGAACTTTTGTGAACACTAATATCATAGGATGCTCCTCAAAAAATTATTTTCAAAATAAATTTGGTGAAAGTTTAATTTTAACTCCCTGTTAGAGAGTCAAAACATATCTGCGTAGTAGAGACTAGGAGAAATTCTGTAGTAAAGAAACCTGTTTACATCATTTCATGCACCATTTCCCAAACATTTATCCATGGAACTCACTTTTCTTATAATACCTAACAACTCCTCAAGTGTAACACTCTTTGGAAAATGTGGTTCTAGTTAGGAAAATGTGGAAATAGTCCAACTTCCTCATTTATTGATACTTGGTGGGTGGGAAAAAAACAACCACAGTGGAGAAAACACACTCTTTTCAATAAGTGGTGCTGGGAAAACTCAACAGCTACATGTAAAAGAATGAAATTAGAACATTCTCTAACACCATATACTAAAATAAACTCAAAATTGATTAAAGACCTAAATGTAAGACCTGAAACCATAAAGCTCCTAGAAGAAAACATAAGCAGAACACTCTTTGACATAACTCATAACAATATTTTTTGAATCTGTCTCCTAAAGCAAGGGAAATAAAAGCAAAAATAAACAAATGTGACCTAATTAAACTTAAAAGGTTTTGCACAGCAAAGAAAATCATCGACAAAATGAAAAGACAACCAACTGAATGGGAGAAAATATTTGCAAATCATATGATAAATAAGGGGTTAATATCCAAAATATATAAGCAGGTCATCAACTCAATATCAAAAAACAATCCAGTGAAAAAATGGCAGAAGACTTGAATAGACATTTTTCCAAAGAAGACATATAGATGGCCAACAGGCACACGAAAAGATGCTCAACATTGTTAATCATCAGAGAAATGCAAATTAAAACCACAATGAAGTATCACCTCACACCTGTCAGAATGGCTATCATTAAAAAGAACACAAATAACAAATGTTGGCGAGGATGTGGAAAAAGGGAACACTTGTATACTGCTGGTGGGAATGTAAATCGGTGCAGCCACTGTGGAAAACAGTATGGAGGTTTCTCAAAAAACTAAAAATAAAACTACCATATGACCTAGCAATTCCACTCCTGGGGATATATTTGAAAAAAAATAAAAACACTAATTTGAAAAGATACATGCACCCAATGTTCATAGCAACATTATTTACAATTGCCAAGATATGGAAGCAACCTAAGTATCTGCTGACAGATGAGTGGATAAAGAAGATATGGAATATTACTCAGCCATAAAAAAAATAAATTTTGCCATTTGAAACAACATGCATGGAACTGGAGGGTATTATGCTAAGTGAAATAAGTCAGACAGATAAAGACAAATACTATATGATATCACTTAGATGTGGAATCCAAAAAATAAAACAAAGTAGTGAATAATAAAAAAAGAAAGAAACAGACTCACATATATAGAAAACAAACTAGTGGTTACCAATGGAAGGAAGGGGGGAGGGGCAAGATAGAGGTAGGGGATTAAGAGGTACAAACTACTATGTATAAAATAAATCAGCTACAAGGATATATTGTATACCACAGGAAATATAATAACTATAAATGGAGTAAAACCTTTAAAAATTGTGAATCACTCTGGTGTATACCTGAAATTTACATAATATTGTACATCAACTATACCTCAATTTAAAAAAAAAGTAAATCTGATGACCAAAAAATTAAAAAAAAAACTAGCACCTTGGGCCCAGGCATGGGAAGGGAGTTTTTCAAGTTGATCTATCAATTAGGACCCAGCACCTGATTTAACTTCTACCCACATTCTCTCTCCTCCAAATGATCCTGAGGACCACACTCATCAAGAGCTCTTACCTGGCTTTTTGTCATTGGTAAATGGTAACATGGAAGCATATAGGGCAATGTTTTGTCCTCTGGGAGGGGTACATGTCACTAAGCTAATCTGCTGATTTATCTTCCAATATGGTACACCTCCTCTGGAAAGAATCACTCTGGTCCCATTCCAGTGTCATCATGGCTTAAATCAGTGAATGGGAAAGAATGGCAGGTGTCTGGCTATTCCGACCCTTAGTATCACAAGAGCCAGTTGGGGTATATAGTGGTTTGGATGAGAGAATGAGCCCTGGGCCATCCGACTGCTTGAAGAAAGCCCTAAGCAGCTAATGACTCCATTGTTCTACCTCCATTCACATGGCAAAGCATCATACCTGATCCTGTACTATTCAGGTCAAAGGTCATGGGAAATCAAAAAGACATACCCTAGCTAAGAGGTTTTGTTCAACTGAAATTAAATTAATGGATTAAATACAACTAAGTATTTCTCAATTTTAAATTAAATTAAATGTAAAGTCTTTTCAAAATTTATGTCATCTTAAATCCAAAGTAAAAGGAATTGTCCAGATTTCTAGTAAGTGAGAAGAGAAGGGGTTCCTATGATCTCATAGTCCAGCTACATCATTTCACAAAGCAGTAAAGACTCAGATAAAATGGTCACACAACTGATTATGAAGATGACAACTAACAGACTTACAGTTCAGAGGTTTTTTTCTCTATAAGTATCATCTCCTAAGAGTTACTTAGATTTTAAATACACCCTAGCATCAGGATCCATATTAGTGATCTTGTATTTATCATGTTGCTGTCCCTTTTTGTTCCTTCTTTTTTTTCTTTTGATCCCTAGTGTGTTTACTTTTTCCTTGAAACTAAGCTTTCAGAGGTTCAAATTTTGTCTGAAAAAAAAAAAATAGCTTAAGACATGATACTGAAAAAATAGGTATGGATTATTTCTGTTAGTGAATATTTTTAATCTCTGAGTTTGAAAACAAAAAATTTTGGAGACTCATAAAATTGGTACAAATGATGTTTAAAAATAGAATGTGATGTCTGCCAAGAAGTTAAACAAAAAATGGCATACGAGTAATTTTTCTGCTTCCATAATACTTATTGTAGAATTTAAGTATTAACCAAGGCTATGGTGGTTTTCTCTCTGGCAGCACAAGAGAGAAGCTTCTTGGTCCAGGGCCAGAAAAGTACCAATATCCCTTCCCATCATCATCTCCACCTCTCCAATTCACTCTTAAGCCCCAAGCACTCATCATAGCTATCAGCCAACAGGAAGCTTAGTCCTGTTCCTCTCACATGTCCCAATCCCACCCACCCCCACCCCCCCCAGTCTATAATCTATGGAATCTCTGACTTTTCTTATGGAATAAGTCTTGGTCGTGGTTGATCAGGAAATGAATGGGACAGGAACGTGACTGCAAATTCTGAATAAGCCTAGCATCACCAATGCCATCTAGGGTCTGGGTGGAAACACATTATCCCATAGGTGTTCTCCAAAACAGAGTTTTCTTCCTATTCCCAGAAGGCTAAGGCTTTCGCAAAGGGAACTGGGTACAGTGAGTGATGGGGTTTTGCCCACAGGATTTAGAACTCCTGATACCTTCATGGGCTGGGCAGCTTAGAGCCTGTGTTCTGGTTTGTCTGAGCCTCTCACTACTGGCATCTCTCCTTGCACATCCCCCTGGGAGGCGAGGCTGTGGGTCTCCTAGAGCAGAGCCAGCCTCAGATATTCACAGGAAATGCTCAACATAAAAACCATGATCTATCAAAATCCACTAGACCTACAAAATAGTTTGAGTTGCAGGAATCTAAGTAAAAGCAATGCCTTGCTAGAAATCTTATTCCCAGGCTGAGTTGCTAGAGAGAAATTCACTTCTTCATCACCCACTGTCATGAATTAGCAAGGGAAAAAGCAATCTGAGCCCACTAAGGGAGAGAAAGAAGTACCAGAGCTATGTCAATAATATCTGGGGAGTCCGTGCAATTGTACATTCCTGATACACTAGCAGATTAAAGACATCACGATCACCTGTGAAGACACTATCAAGAAGGTGGCCATCAGATTTAATGCCCCTTAGTCCTTTATGTGTCACTGTCCTCTCCCTCTTCCTCAAACCCACTGTAAATAAAGGATAAAGTATATTAATTCACACTGGCGAGTATGTGATCATTATGATTTACTAACCCTCCCAAAATTATCTGGGATATTTGTTAATTACTACTGTGAGAAGTGGTGGTCTCTTTTGGTAGCACTCTTTTTGATTTAACTAAAGTTTAAACCAAACTTGGAACCCAACAGAGCTGAGATCTAGTCCAGTTTGGTAATTTACTTTCTGTATAGAATTAAGGAATAAGAGGGATAATTTATATTTTCACAATTATTATTCAAAAAGAGTACCTGCTTGCCAAAACATCTGTCAGACTGAACGACTGTGGAATCATAGACTGATCAATCACAGCCTGGGGGAACTAGACTATAAAATGAATCTTGAATTATGACAAGAGTTTGATTTAAAATAGAAAAAAAAAATTTTTAACTTCTTTTAGAATAATTTTGTTGCTCAGAGATGGTAATGTTTGGATTCCCAGATAAATTTTCTTCCACCATAGCTCTGGGAGTTTCGGTAATTTTTTAAATTTTAGCACTAAATTGTTGGGAACTTTTAGGTTCCAAAGGAGTCCTTGTGTATAAGAAGTGTAACATCAAAATGTGGAGGCCAGTCACTTCTTTAATCTCAACAGATTTGACAGTACATAGGGAAAGGGAACTGCTCCTTAGTGAGACAAATTCCTAGTGGGTCACGTAGCCCTAGAAAAACAACAGTGGTGGGGGTTCTCTCTGCTTCCTTGATTGTGAGGTTAGGGGCACAGGATGCATTACCAGACCTGTGCACCATTTTACGGAGTCATGAATGTGGAGGAAAACAGCCTTGGAGGCTAGACCGTAATGAACTCTGTTTCCTAGGGCAGGATTGAGGAGGTGAAAAAAGCTGTGAGCCTTAAAGTGAGCTAGAAAATGTAATTTCAGAAACATATTCTCTGTATGTCCCTGTTTGTTTCATTTGTAAATGAATGGTCCATTTTGAAAACTGACTTACCTCAGTTGTGATAAAAGAAACAGGAGGAATGAGATTCCTCTCTGTTCTGACTACAACTCTAAAGATATGCTGCCCACTTTCCAGAGGCCAAGGAGAAAAGGGAAACAGTAATGATGGAAGAGTATTCCAAAGGGAAGTTGAAACTCAGGACAAAAAGAGCTAGGAGAAAGACTTCATCTCCATAAAGCCTTCAGCAAGATGGCCTAGCTAAGGATCACCAATAGTAAGTAGAACCCAGGGGTATGAGGCCTGGCCCCTGGAGAAGGGCCGTGGGGATGTACCACTCTCTGGGTATAAAATGGACATATTTCTGTGGGAGGGTTCCTGTCAATCTCACTTAGAGACCTCATCTATTCTGGACCAGAGGGGTTTCTCCAACCAGGAAAGGAAGGATCTAGGGAGCCACTCTTGAGGTCCCAGAGCTCTCTTGCCTATTGATTGCCTGTATCCTGGAAATGAATTAGTAAACCAGATACTCAGCAAGATCTCCAATTGACGTGAGTCTGATTTGATAATTCTATCCTGTGTGTCAGCTCACAGGCCATGGGCATCCATGGGGGCCCTATAATGTACAAAGTTTGGGATTAATTTTGCCTAGATCCGGAGGGCAGAGGCCTAGGCTAGCACCTGGGCTATTTTATTAGAGATGCATTGTAGAGCCTTGAACTGAGTATGAACATGAGAAAAGGTACATTTTAAGAAGGTGAATCTAAGAGTTTTACTCCAAGGGAGAATTGTTTCTTCCTGGAATCCTACCATCTTTTCTTTCAAAGAAGCTAGAAAAGCACTACTGTGCTTTCTCAGACACTAAGCCCATGCCATGACCTGTGTAGAGGACACTTTCAGTCTCCAACGATGAAGATACACTAAGTGTCATCACCAGATGCAACTGGTGTTTAGGAGATGTGCTCTAGAATGGAAGACCTAAAAGGGGGTGAGGTGGGGGGGGGGGGGGGCGGTGACCGAGAGGTTGACCAGTTCTCCCTAGAGAAAGCTCTACACACATAGACTCATAAATTCCAAATTGCAGGGGCTGTAACTTTTTAAACTGAGTTTTAAAGCACCTCCCACCCACAGCAGAAAAAGCCTGACAATACGTTATCTCTGTCTTCACAGCTCATGTTATTGCCTCCCAGCTTAATGGTATCACTGAATAAAAATCAGAAATTTCTTGTGTTGAATTAAATGTCACTCACACACAAAGGATTTGTGGGATGTATCCCTCTACTCCACACCTAAGTTAATCATCCCTGCCCCAGCAACCCATATTAACTAGTGCCAACAGGCCATTTTTTCTCCTTTCTTCAAATAATTCAAGTCAGATCCGTGACATTTTTAGGGCCAAAGGAGAAAGGAAAATACTGAATGGGGGGCTTCCCTGGTGGTGCAGTGGTTGAGAATCTGCCTGCCAATGCAGGGGACACGGGTTCGAGCCCTGGTCTGGGAAGATCCCACATGCCGCGGAGCAACTAGGCCCGTGAGCCACAACTACTGAGCCTGCACGTCTGGAGCCTGTGCTCTGCAACAAGAGAGGCCGCGACAGTGAGAGGCCCGCGCACCGCGATGAAGAGTGGCCCCTGCTCGCCACAACTAGAGAAAGCCCTCGCACAGAAACGAGGACCCAACACAGCCATAAATAAATAAATTTTAAAAAACTGAATGGGAAGCAATGTGTGGCAAAGAAGTGAAAGTTTCCCCAGGACGATATGAAAGAAAATAGAGATGGAAATCTGCATAGGTTTAAATTCCCAAAGAAACCGAGGGAGAGCTGATGAATATCTTCTTTTTAGAAGCTCTTTCCCAATACACTGAAAAATCCATTCTCTTTAATTTGATCGCAGAAGGGAAACAACACTGAGGCCACTTTCAACAGATGGAAACACTCCACTTGCCTCAAGGATATACTACAGCCTAAATACTACTGTTTCTCGTGTGTCTTGTTAATGTTTTCTGTACACTAAAGTCCTATGCAATTATACAGTGTATTTCCTTCTGGGAGCTTTAGGCCCTTGATGAAGTGCTTAATGCTTTAAAAAGCTATTTCCTGGCTTCCTCCCTGAAGTTCGGGTATTGAAGGAGCTGTCAGATCTAAACAGGCCTATTCTTGTTCTCCTCTCCTGGATCAGACATCTCTTGTCACATTCTTTTGGCCCTCCTTCTACCCTAGCCATTGCTGGAAACCAGCATCCTGGGAGTGTTCATGGACGGGCCTTGCCTCAGCTGCACTGAAGACCTCTTGCTTTCCACCATGGGCTCCTCTGACAGGTGGTGAGGGACACCCTAGTGCATGAGCGACCTTAAAGTAGAAGAAGTTAAGCCCATGTGGTTTGGCCACTGGGGGATGTGAGCTGATTAATGAATGCTCTCTGTGTGGGGCAAACCACTGATTCTCAAATGTGAACATGCATAAGTATCACCTGAAGAGTTTGTTAAAATACTATACCCTGGTCGTCCCCCACCCCCCCGCCACGACCAGACATTCTGATTCAGGAGATCAGGGTGGGGCCCATGAATTTGCATGTATAATACAGTCAAGGTGATGCCAGTGCAGCTCATTCGAGGGCCACACTTGGAGAACAAGTCTGCCCTGTAGTCTGTACAGATCCTCAGAGACTCCCAGCGCAATCAAGGACCAACCAATCCACAGGAATGACCAACACTTAATGTGCTTTTGCATTGCCTTTCCCCAGTCCTTCACTCCTGTTTCCTGGGATCACTTCCCAAATACCTTTTCTAAAATGTCCTTGCCTCAGGATCGACATTCAGAGCCCAGACAAAGGCATGGACCTTTAACCCCACTTGCCTTCAACACGCCTATGGGACTTTATCTGGCCTTGTTCCCCTGGACAATGTAGGTACGAATCCTGCCTTCCTATTGCAGCAATAATATGTGATCAGAACTAACAACCTGATTCAGCTCTTCAAGCCAGTAGGGTTTCTCTGAGATCAGACATTCAAGGAAAGTTTGTGCTGCTGTTGCTGTTTTACGCATTGAAGTAAAATGATTTGGTTTTCTAACTTTTTTTATGATACCTCTGTGATGTCCACAAGCTTACCAAGACTTCTCAAAACTTTCCAAAGGATCCCTCATTGCATCAGGGAGTAACATACAGCTTTGAGGGTTTTAATGTTGCCATGTTAGGTACCTACCCAGCAGTCATTCGTCTCTTCTAAGTAATAGCACCTGTGATCACGCCAAGTGCCCAGCCCCTGGGCATGAATCATGATTGCCTGATGCAGTCATGACTATATATACCACTAGTCACAACTAGTATATAGAACATTGCCTAAAGCTCATGTCCCAGCCCTCCTTTGCTGGTGTGTGTGGCCAATCAGAAATCAAAGGAAGTTTTGGAGCACTTCTGAGAAATAATGTTTAGCTCCCTTGAAAGAAGGAGAAATCATACAAAGACCTTTTCATGTTGCCTCCCTGCTTCTGGACTTTGAATGCAGCCTAGCACCTGAAGCAATGGCAGCCATCTTGTAGTCATAAGGTCACAAGCACAAACGTGAAAAGCCAAACTGCCAAGGAGTGCAGATCCGCTTAGTAATCCATGGACTGCCTGGCGCTGGACTCTTTGTTTTATTAGATAATTGACATTGTAACTGCTTAAGTCACCACTAGTTAAGTTCTTTATTTGCATTCAGAAGTATTCCTGGCTTATATGTAACAAAGGATTTGCATCCAGAATATATAAAGAACTGCTACAAATCAGTAATAATGAGACACCCAACCCAATACAAATAGGCAAAAGATTTTAACAGGCACTTCACAGAAGAAGATACACAAACGGCCAGTAAACCTACAAAAAAAAGTGCTCAATATGATTGCTCATCAGGGAAATGCAAATCAAAACCACAGTAAGAGATCACTACATATCTACCGGAATGCCTAAAAATTATAAAGACTGACAATACAAGTCTTGACAAGGATGTAGAACAAGTGGAACTCTCTTCCATGGCTGGTGGGAGTGTAAAATGGTGCAAGCACAAAACTGGATGCCCGCCTAACTGCAGGACAATTTTAACCAAACCACAGGATTTCGACCAAAACAACCCATGGCTTAGCATTGGTGACACCCAGGCCTGGACAGGACAAGCTCTGCCACTGCAGCAGAACCAGACTCCCCTACCCTCAAATCTCACCCATTCGTGTCGCCTCCTCATGTCCTATCTTTTATCCTTTAGCGTGTCATGTGTGATATCCCCTAATGAATTCAAAGACAGAGTTCTTATCCAATAGATAGATTTAACTATTTTGGAACCCAAAATTAGTTACTTAGGCTGACAGTGACAGATGTAGTTATGGAGATAGGAAGTAAAAGTATTTTATTTTAGAACTTCTGTAAATAAGCTAGGACTTGTGATAAACACATTACTTCTTAACCTCATAACTCCTTACTAAATAAATATGCATTTTATAGATTATAAGTAAACATCTGTTTATATGAATTGATTTTACAGTTAAGGCTTCAGAGAATAAATACTAAGATTTATCAATAGCTCTCCTCTGCATGCGCACATACACACACACACACACACACACACACACACACACACACACACACCACACATACACCTCTCATTTCTCCCTTTCCATGTCAAAGCAGAAAGCATAGCAAAAAAGGGCAGAAGTGATCCAATAGAGAGAAAATACTTATGATGCCAGAGCAAAAGGGTATAATTGAAGGAACAACATCTCTGAGTAGGAGTTTGGGCGTAGAATACAGTGCACATGTGAAGGGTCTGAACTAAGTACATTGTCCATTATACGGAGAAAGATGATTAAGCAAATGGATAAAAGGTGAGTTGGTTAGTATATATGGTGGTGGGAGCACAAGGAGGTTAGGGTTAAAATCAGGTGTTGATGGGTCACATTCAATTCTGGAGACTCTAAAGGAGAATCCATTTTCTTGCCCTTTCCAGCTGCTCTCACGCCCTTCCCCTCCATCTTCAAAGCCTGAAACATTACACCTCTCTGACGCTGCCTCCATCTTCAAACCTTTCTCTCTGACTGATTACATCTGGGAAAAGTTCTCAGTTTTAAGGACTCATGGGATTAGATTGGACCCACCTGAATAATCCAAGATCCTCTCAGCAAGACCCTTAATTTAATCACATCTGCAAAGCCCCTTTTGCCAAGGTAAGGAAACATATTCATAGGCTTTTGAGATAAGGGAATAGACACCTTTAGGAGTCATTATTCTGCCTAACACACCAAGATAGAAGTTCATTTCTCTCTCACATGGAGTTCAGAGATAGGGGGTCTAGGCCTACATCACATTATGAGCATCATGATCATTAGGACCCAAACTCTACATCCTTAACATGTGACCACATTGCCCAAGACAGCTGCTCAGGTTCCAGCCTTCACATCCATGTTCCAGCCAACTGGAAGGAAAAAAAAGTTAAAGAAGTTCTCACACATATATACCCCTTCTTTGGGACTATTTCCCTAAAATTTTATAAAACAGCTCTGCTTACATCTCAATGGGCTGAAATTTTTCCATGCAGCCATGAATCCAGGTGCATTTCTACTAAGGAAAAAAGGGAGGAGGTGCTACTAGGGTAGACAATTAAAACCCTCTGTCACAGCATGACTGGGTGGTTTCACCTCACCTGATCTCAAGCTTGTTATTGGATAGAATCAGGGTGAGGGTTTTGCCAGGCAAGTAAGAGGGACAAAGATCAAGAGAGCTGATGGTGTACACAAAGCAATGATGATAATAATGAACCAATGGATTCAAGTCCATAAAGACAATAAGCGACAATAAATGAGACATTAGAAGGGTGATAGATGGTGAGAAAGTAATAAGGTTATTACACTGGCAAGGAATGATTTGGAAGTAAGAATAAGAAGCAAGGATGACAAAGAAGGCATCTACTCTCCTTCCAGGCACAAAAGAATGAGGAGTGTAGGACTTAAGAAAGCCACCATCAGGGAGGGGTGAAAATAAAGAAGTGTTCTCAGGAAAGAGCCCGATTTCAAAGCAAGGAAGTAAAGGGAACGATCTGAGAGAAGGTTGAAGATCTAAGGGATTTTGATTATGACCGAGGTGGCCAGATTGTTAGCTTTACAAACTGGAACAATTTTGAAAATGAAGGGGAATTCTGTTGTCACGAGATAACAGGCGTAAACTGGGACTGTCCCAAGAAAACTAGGATGTATCTTCCTCCTACTTATGACTGACTTATAGTGACACCTCTGGTCCAACCGCAGAACACTGGATGCCACCAAGCATTCTCCAGGCCACTGGCCTTAGACCTGGAGCTGCTTCCACCATCACCTGTGCTGCCACAATGGCTTCTCCACTGCCTCCTCTGCGCTTCCTTAGCAACGATTCGAGTCTGGGGAGGGGTATCTGATTGGCTGAGCCTAGATCACAATCCCACACTGGCCGCAAAGGAGAATGGGAAAGTATCTGGCCTTTTCAGTTTGCTACCCCGTCACATTCTCAAGCAGAAGGGGGAATTCTGCCTCCTGCCATGACTCGTGAGATGGGGGATTCCGCAAACATAGGTGCTTTCAGACTAGGCAGTCAAAACAAATGGCAAATGTCCTATTAAGTCACCAGTTCCTCCTCCTTGGTTGAGGCCTTGAAAAGCATCCTCTGGGTCTTTTTATTTAATCTTATAAGACTTGATTAGGAGTTCAATTTAGGAATATTTGATTAATGATATAAATTCAATCAGAGCGCATTTACTACTAATATCGCAATAATTTCACATTGGAAGAGGTAATTGTGAGCAATAAATTCACTTTCTAAAATGCCAATTTTATACAAATAAAATCCATTTGAAATGGATTAGCTAATAGCCACTGACATTTTCTAATACAAGATGAATGATTTAAATTATTCTTAATCGGTGTTGCAGAAGGCTTGAAGTTTTCATGGCTTTTCCCATAAAACATGTTACGACTTCGTGCCTCCCTGTCTGTCTATGAAGAGTGTGCTTAAGGCTTCTCAGAGCTCTGGGCGCGTCTTCTGATCAGCGTTCCCAGAGAAGGTACAGGCATTCTCTTTGACCATGAACATACATGGGGATGATTTTCTTAAATACAAACCGGTACCTGTTAACTTAAAAGCTACATGTCAAGGTTTATTTGGCACAATATTTGCAATGCAGAATTCCTTTCACAGTAATAACAAAATAACAATAATAATATTGGACCAGATACTTTAGGCTGGATAAATATCACCCCCTCATTGTCTCCCTTCCCTCTTTATCCAGCCTAAAGTGTCAGGGCCCTGATAGGGGGTGACAGTGAGGGAGGGGCAGACCTGGGTTTACATTCTGGGCTTCTGCCATTAACTTGCTGTGTGATCTAAGATGAATCAGGTAACCTCTTGGAACCTTCCATTGAAAACATATTTACCTCCATTGCCCCCTCTCCCTTTTGCACACAGCCAGAAAAACCCCGATCCTTGTCAAACTGAAATATCTACACATCCTGAACCTTCTAACAGCTGAATGTTTCCAGGGCAGGGGGGGAACTACATGTATCATGATGTCAAGTCATCTTAATCTAATGGCATAAATCCCAAATAAACACTAGACGCTGCCCAGCGATCCTACTAAATGTTTCTAGTAATTTCCCTTTTACATTCTCTGGAGTTATTTCACATCTTTTCTCTATCTTTGCATCTCCAGGGCATGCTCCCCAGTCACTAGTCCCACACCCAGCACTTGATACCCCCCCAAAGGCATTGAGAGACTGAAAACACTAAGAGAGAGGCACCTGCATCTTCCCACCGTGTGATCCACCTGAACATGTAAAGCTACCTGAACACGCCCCCTCATTCTCTTCCTTCTTTCATGGTTCCTCCTCCCATCAAAGACTAGCTCCTACACTTGTACTCATGACATCATTGCTCCTTGATACTCAAGGCCTTTGTCCCTGCAATGGCCCCCTCCTCTGCATCATCACTTTTCCCTCCTGCCTGGTTCATTCCAATGATATACATGTAAGTTCTAGTTTAGTCCATTAAAAAAAAAAAAAAAATGAGCACTTCTCTCCAGGTCCTACCCACTCTAAATATCCATTCCATTTCTCTGCTGAATTTCAAATCACAACCACTCACTATATACTAGACCTTCTTCTGGCATTCAAACTACGAAGTATGATTTTAGGAATGGGGAATTCTTAACACTAAACCCCCTAAATTCTCCCCATCAACGTGCAAAAGCCAGAAATTCCACTCTGAGACCTTTGCATTAAGGCTTTTGTTCTTGCTAAAAATACACTATCAGATCCTTTTTCAAATTTTCTGTCATTTAGCCCTTTGAGAAAATGAAGTATCCAATAACCATGCTCATGTGGGCAAGAAGAGAAAATGCATGAGAAATACTGCAACAAAGCAAAAAACTTGACATTTGCTAATGCTGGGGTCTTTGGGGTGTATACTTCCTAAGTCTGTCTGATGGTAGATCAGGCTGGGAAAAAGACTGGTGATTTGCATGGGTTCACCTGGGGTCAGACTGAGAGACAAGGAAAGGAGGACCAGGGGAAAGAGATGGGTTTGATTCTGTCTTGGGTAAAATCCAGGCCAGGAGACAGTTAAAAAAAAAAAAAAAAAAAAAAAGAAAGCCTGTTGTGTAACTTGGACTTGAGATGTACAGGCAGGCAGCCAGCTGTCAGAACTAGACACTCTTACTGGCAGAACTGAAGCTATAACTGTGACCCAAATGTGCAGGTATCTCAGCAGAAGTGGGGGTCTGGCTGATTACAAGCTGGGGAAAGACTCAGAGTAAATGGACAAATGTGTCTAATTCTGAGGCTCAGGTCCCTAGTGTTATCCAATCATTACCCCACACCTGAGTCTGTGGGTGTGGTCACTGCTCCTAATGAATTAGGCTTCCTGAAAAGAGGTAGGGTCCCATGTGGGCTAAACGAGGGCTGTCCACTGAGTTCCACACACCATGGGAGCTGGATCAATCAGACTTCTCACCTCTGGGCCACCAGCTCAGCCTCTACGGAGGCACAGGTGCATAGGGAAGGAGGTCTGTGAGGACCCCTGTGCAAGGACTTGAATACAGTGTCAGCCTCTAGTTAGTACTGTGAGAAAGGGTTGGCTCCAGTCTCCGGTGTTGGCTGACCTCAGTCCAGAGATTCGCTCCCTCACCGTACCTTCCTCCCCAGGCCCAGCAGAGAAGATGCAGGTGGCTTGAGAGAAACTTCCCTTTCCATAGCTCAGTGCATTCACCCACCCTAGCCATCCCTTCTTTTATCTGCTTACCTCCTATTCACTTTTCAGAACTTAATTCTCAGGTCCACAATTGATGTCTCTCTCTTGAATTCCCATAGTTCTGGTATTCACCGTGCAGAAACTGCCAGTTTATGTGCCCAATTCCTATCATACCTCTTTTGCCTCTGTCCCCAGGGCATCAGTGAATATTTGTTTTAGAGCCATGGCTCATTCAGACCTGCTGAGAACCTATGGAAAAAGTGGCTTCAGTCAACCCCAGACCTTTTCATGCACCTTTAAGAAGTCCTCCAGCCCCATTTATTTGACCTCACATGGATTCCTTTCACTGCAGGGCTGTACGTAGGCCAGTTGCTCAGCAATGGGCTGCCAGGAGAGACTTCCTGACCTGGGAGACTGACACCCGCTCTCGGAGTTGATCTTGCTCTGCCTCTTTTCCATGTGAGTACAGCATCGTCCCATCCAGTTCTCGACTCCATTGTGTTTTCCCTGGCAACTCCACTACCGAGATGCAGCAGGCAGAATGTGTGGACTTCCAGTCCTGGTGGCTGGCATTGTGGTGATCTGTGCTACCCTCCGGGTAGCTGGAGTCCTCCCCTGGCACTGGAAACCCCTGCATCGTACTCTGCTTGACAATTTCCAATCACATTTCACTGGCTAGAACTCAGTCACGTAGCCACACTTAGATATAAGAGAGGGTGGTAGAGGGTTGACCTTGGGCAGCTACTTCCCAGTGATGAATCTACATTATGGAAGAGGAGCTAGCCATCTATGACACCTCTCAGAAAAAAAAAAAAAAATCAGCAACCATTTGTAGAGCATAATTATAATTTGCCCAGAACTGCATTTTCTTTTCTCAAAAGAGCACTTACACGCACACACCCCACATAAAATGAGATTTGACTCCTCCCAGAGGCATTTCCATTTTGACAAAAACTTAAGCCAAAAAATATTCCAGTCAGTGTAATTCCAGCTGTCAGCCATTCACCTGACAGCACGCATGGGGAGCTGAGGGCCCTCTCTGTTGCTCTGATACCTCAGTGCAAAGAGCTTCTGCCAAGACACAGGGTCAGCCCTGTCAGGCACTCCCCAGGCATTTGAACACACAAAGAGAGTCAATGGTGAAGGGTGCAAGAACAAAGTAATGCTAGATCAAGGTCCTGCAAGGTCCCCCAACTTCTAAGTAAAGAAGAAGAGAAACGAAACTGACCCACAACAAACATGTAGCATGAACAGAAAATAAACCTTTGTTTTGTAAGTCACTGAGATTTGGGGATTGTTTCTTACTGCAGCACAATCTAGCCTATCCTGACTACTTCCCCAAATGAAGTCACTATTGTTTCTCTTTCACAAGTTAGAAGACTCCTGCCTCTGCTTTAAGTAAAGGAGGAAAATTAACACTTATTGGAGGAAACAAACGCTTATTAAGTGACTACTACCTGCTTGGTGCTTTACATATGGTGTCTTTTCAGTGTTTTAACAGCCCCGTGAGGAAGAAAGTATTATGCTTATTTTGCAAATAAGGAAGCTCTGACTCAGAAAAGTTAGTTGTCCCAAGATTAGTAGTAAATGATTGATCTTGGAATTGAACCCAACCACCTATGTCTGACTCTCAAGTCCATACTCTCTATCCTAGAAAGTCACGCAGAATATACCTACTTCCATCCTTTTGCCTTTTACTTTTTTCTTCTGCTCTAGCAGGGTTTCTGTTCATGATATCAGACAGGAAGGCTCATAACAAGAAGAACTGGGAGTGAATGTCTCCAAAAGTGAGAAAGGGGATATTAACCCTGCAGGAGCCGCAGTGGGAGGTGCGACTCCAAGGCACCTGCGACGGGCCTCTTAGCACGGCTTTGCAACAGACAACTGCTGGGAGCGCGTCTCACATACCAGCAAAGAAAATGCCGATAATTTAATGAAAATGAAATCATTAACTCAAATTGCATGAAAATGTAATCTAGTTTATTTCAGAGAGAGGGAAGGTGCTGGTAACTGATTATAAAATATACTCGAAGAGCTTTGATTTCTTGCTCAAGGAGTTACATATTTATAACCCCTTTAAAAATAAATTTGTCATGCAAGTGTCATGCTGGGTTCTGAGTCTCTGTTGCTCCCAAAATAAACACATGAGTGCAGCCTAGAGCAAGCCGCAAAGGCCCCCCAGGAACAGAAGCTTTGTCATGATCATACCGGCGCAAGGCAGGCCAGAGATCTGCCTGTTCATTCCGTTCACTCGCTAAACTAAGCCGTGTGCTGTGGCTGAGAGCGAGGACACACGCATCAGACTGCAACACTCCTCCCCAGCATAATATGACTCTAAGAGCAAAAGGTCGCACAGTTCTTAAGATAACATGACACAACACACATACACACACTTACACTCACACAAAGACACACACACTCTCAGCATATAAAATGTGATGTGCTTACAAATAAACATTTACACTGCTTTACATTGTTATAAAAGGAGTTTCTACCATATAACTACACAGAAGAACATGGATTTTTCAGGTACCCAGCCTCCTCCCCACACCACCAGCACCAGCTCCCTGGCCTGTGAAGTAGGTGGTTTGTCCCTGACTGAGGCACCCTCCTCTTTCTCATCTCATTCTTCCACTTGCTCAGACACCCACCTTTCATTTCCGGTATTATCTCATTCCAGTCCTTTACCCACCTTATCAATCTGACCTTCCAAGGATCGGATCTCATTCACAAGCATCATCACAGGAAAGAATCTGTCACAGAGCCCCTCTCTCCAGGAATGGGCACATCAGCCATTTCATGAGCATTATCTTCTGGATGCAATTTCAGGCACCTGTGAGCAGGGAAGGAAGGGGTTTGAGGAGAAAGGGGTCTCCATTCCTCCTGGGTGGTCCCTGCTTTACCGTTGAAGAAGGTTAGTCCTGAAGTCTCTGCATTCCCTTCTCCAGTCCCCAAAGCTTCCACTATTTAATAGGGCTCAGATCCCCCAATTGCAAACAGTGCTCTGATTCAGTTGGGGGAAGCCAAGCGAACACAGAGGAGTAAACCATCATAGGCAAGCTTTGCTTCTGAGGGTGGGATGGGAGAAGGCCTCTCATGAAGCTGAGGACGGGCAGATCCAAATTGGTGAATCTCAAAGGAGGAGATGCATGAAAACAGGGAAGACACAAAGACAGGCGAGGGAACATTCATGAGGATCCTCCATTCAAAGGCCTGAGCCTGAACCACCCTTTGCAAGCATGTATAGAGGAATTAATCCTACAGCTTCCGGTCTTTGACATGTCGACCCTCTAGGCCTCTAATCCTAAGAATCCTTTGTTATCTTCCCATAGCCTAGAGTGTTTGATCTGGGGAAGCCTGGTCAGGTGACCCTCACCTAGTCTTCTGGGGTTATAGAAGCACTGTAGAAGACCTCTTCCAGGCATACAAACCAGTACAATTCTAGTTCCTGGTTATTAAGTCCTCTCTACTGGGGTTGGCAAAGACCGTCCTTTAGAGAAAAAACAAGGACCGTGCTGGATCCAGTTCATATGTCAACATGCCCGGCTACAACTACTCATTCTTCCTATTAATGTTCAACACATGACTGTGTAGTCAGACCTGGAGGCCTATATATTTCTTAGTAATGTTCATCAGAATTTCAATGCTTTCAAAACAATGTCACTGAATTGCTTGGTATTTTCATTATACAACATTATAATGTATTTACTAAATGAGAAAACACACACACACACACAAACATACAGAGATGACATGTTCTTAATAGTCAGAAAATCATTGACAGAAAGGAGGCCCAGTGGTTTGGAAAGGGAGAAATAAAAAGAAAAATGTTGGTGTAAAATATGGCACATAGAGAAACCATTTTTCATATCCTTTTAAAGCACTACTTTTTTTCAAGAGAAAATGTACCAAAAGTCACATTTTAGTGACTAGGTAGAAGTAACCTCTCTGGAAACAACAAAATTCATTATTTGAAGATAATGCTGGCATAACAATACTAAAAATGGCAGGGAATTCAGGAAAATGACAGATGGCCCAGAAATCATAACCAACGAAACCAGACAAATGGGTCATTCAAAAGTTCCAACTAGGAAGCTACAATTCCGGTATGCTCAATTTTCAGTAAATTTAACAGGAGGACTTGGATGGCACAGTGAAATACAGTTGAAGAGACTTAAGGTTTAGTCTTGTCTCTACCACTAATTACCTCCATGACCTTGAATAAGTCATTCAAAGTCCCCAGAAATCAAACACAGTGACCTCCAAGAGCCTTCTAACTCTAACTTCTATAAGTGGAAACTCATTTAGGTTACAGAAAAAAAACCTCAGAGTTAAGGAAATTTTGAGTTTGACATGTTAACTGATAAAAATCCATTAGTGATAATTTTATTGAAATTAAAAGAAAAGCTACCATTTAATAAGCACTAATCAAATGCAAGTCCTTTATATATGTCATTATATATATATATGTCATTCCTAATCATTATACTTACAGAGAAATTCTATTATTAGAATTTAGGTAAGTTGCCCAAGATTTACACAATTATTAAATGTTGGAACCAGGATTCAAACAGGGGTCTTTAAAAAAAATTTTTTTAACCACTTTTACTATAGTTAGCTGCCAATACTATTATCTCTTATATAAAAATTCAAAGACTAGAAGGAAATTTCTCAGTCCTATGATGCAAAACTTCTGGGAATTATATTAGGGACCCTGACAGAGATGGACAGCTGACTACCAAAAAAGTGTGTCCATCGCTCATGGAAGTGTGACTGGGAGACATATGGCCAGGTACTACATTTCCCAACACAACCTGACTTGCTCCGGTAGGGCCATGTGGCTGTCTTTCCAACAAAATATGAAGGAACTGAAAATTTTCACTTATAGACTATGACTTTTGAGACATACATGGGACTTTTGTAAACCCCCATTCCTCAGCAGCCTAGAGCAGGGAACTCCAAGGCCATTAGGATGTAAACTGCGGAGGAGCTTCAAGATGGCGGAAGAGTAAGACGCGGAGATCACCTTCCTCCCCACAAATACATCACAAATACATCTACATGTGGAACAACTCCTACAGAACACCTACTGAACGCTGGCAGAAGACCTCAGACCTCCCGAAAGGCAAGAAACTCCCCACGTACCTGGGTAGGGCAAAAGAAAACAGAAAAATCAGAGACAAAAGAATAGGGACGGGACCTGCACCAGTGGGAGGGAGCTGTGAAGGAGGAAAGGTTTCCACACACTAGGAAGGCCCTTCACGGGCGGAGACTGCGGGTGGCAGAGGGGGGAAGCTTCGGAGCCACGGAGGAGAGCGCAGCCACAGGGGTGCGGAGGGCAAAGTGGAGAGACTCCCGCACAGAGGCTCAGCGCTGACCAGCACTCACCAGCCCAAGAAGCTTGTCTGCTCAGCCGCCGGGGCGGGCGGGGCTGGGAGCTGAGGCTCGGGCTTCAGTCGGATCGCAGGGAGAGGACTGGGGTTGGCGGCATGAACACAGCCTGAAGGGGTTAACGCACCACAGCTAGCCGGGAGGGAGTCCGGGAAAAAGTCTGGAGCTGACGAAGAGGCAAGAGACTTTTTCTTGCCTCTTTGTTTCCTGGTGCGCAAGGAGAGGGGATTCAGAGCTCCGCCTAAACGAGCTCCAGAGACAGGCGCGAGCCGCGGCTATCAGCGCGGACCCCAGAGACGGGCGTGAGACGCTAAGGCTGCTTCTGCAGCCACCAAAAAGCCTGTGTGCGAGCACAGGTCACTCTCCACACCACCCCTCCCAGGAGCCTGTGCAGCCTGCCACCGCCAGGGTCCCGTGATCCAGTGACAACTTCCCCGGGAGAACGCACGGCGCGCCTCACGTGACGTGCAACGTCACGCCGGCCTCTGCCGCCGCAGGCTCACCCCGCCTCCTCTGTACCCCTCCCTCCCCCCCGCCTGAGTGAGCCAGAGCCCCCGAAGCAGCTGCTCCTTTAACCCCGTCCTGTCTGGGTGGGGAACAGACGCCCTCAGGCAACCTACACGCAGAGGCGGGGCCAAATCCAAAGCTGAACCCCAGGAGCTGTGCAAACAGAGAAGAGAAAGGGAAGTCTCTCCCAGCAGCCTCAGGAGCAGCGGATTAGATTTCCACAGTCAACATGATGCACCTGCATCTGTGGAATACCTGAATAGACAACGAATCATCCCAAATTGAGGAGGTGGACTTTGGGAGCAACGAGATATATATTTTTTTTCCTTTTTCTCTTTTTCTGAGTGTGTATGTGTATGCTTCTATGTGTGATTTTGTCTGTATAGCTTTGCTTTTACCATTTGTCCTAGGGTTCTGTCTGTCCGTTTTCTTTGTTTTTTATTTTTATTTTTTAGTATATTTTTAGTGCTTGTTATCACTGGTGGATTTGATTTTTGGTTTGGTTGCTCTCTTCTTTCTTTCTTTTTTTTTATTACTTAAAAAATTTTTTTAAATAATTATTCATTTTTTATTTTAATAACTTTATTTTATTTTATCTTCCTCTTTCTTTCTTTCTTTCTTTCTTTTTTTTTCTCCCTTTTATTCTGAGCCATGTGGATGGCAGGCTCTTGGTGCTCCAGCCAGGCATCAGGGCTGTGCCTCTGAGGTGGGAGAGCAAAGTTCAGAACACTGGTCCACAAGAGACCTCCCAGCCCCACTCAATGAACAGCAAGATACAGTGCTGGACAGCCTATGCCAAACAACTAGCAAGACAGAAACACAACCCCACCCATTAGCAGAGAGGCTGCCTAAAATCATAATAAGGTCACAGACACCCCAAAACACACCATCAGACGTGGACCTGCCCACAAGAAAGACAAGATCCAGCCTCATCCACCAGAACACAGACACTAATCCCCTCCACCAGGAAGCCTACACAATCCACTGAACCAACCTTAGCCACTGGGGACAGACACCAAAAACAACGGGAACTATGAACCTGCAGCCTGTGAAAAGGAGACCCCAAACACAGTAAGTTAAGCAAAATGAGAAGACAGAGAAACACACGGCAGATGAAGGAGCAAGGTAAAAACCCACCAGACCTAACAAATGAAACAGGCTACCTGAAACAGAATTCAGAATAATGATAGTAAAGATGATCCAAAATCTTGGAAATAGAATGGAGAAAATACAAGAAACGTTTAACAAGGACATAGAAGAACTAAAGAGCAAACAAACAGTGATGAACAACACAATAAATGAAATTTAAAATTCTCTAGAAGGGATAAATAGCAGATTAACTGAGGCAGAAGAACGGATAAGTGACCTGGAAGATAAAACACTGGAAATAACTACTGCAGAGCAGAATAAAGAAAAAAAAAAGAAAGAAAGGAATTCAGGACAGTCTCAGAGACCTCTGGGACAACATTAAACACACCAACATTCGAATTATAGGGGTCCCAGAAGAAGAAGAGAAAAAGAAAGGGACTGAGAAAATATTTGAAGAGATTATAGTTGAAAACTTCCCTAATATGGGAAGGGAAATAGTTAATCAAGTCCAGGAAGCACAGAGAGTCCCATACAGGATAAATCAGAGGAGAAACACGCCAAGACACATATTAATCAAACTATCAAAAATTAAATACAAAGAAAAAATATTAAAAGCAGCAAGGGAAAAACAACAAATAACATACAAAGGAATCTCCATAAGGTTAACAGCTGATCTTTCAGCAGAAACTCTGCAACCCAGAAGGGAGTGGCAGGACATATTTAAAGAGATGAAGGGGGAAAACCTACAACCAAGATTACTTTACCCAGCAAGGATCTCATTCAGATTTGACGGAGAAATTAAAACCTTTACAGACAAGCAAAAGCTAAGAGAATTCAGCACCACCAAACCAGCTTTACAAGAAATGCTAAAGGAACTTCTCTAGGAAGGAAGCACAAGAGAAGGAAAAGACCTACAATAACAAAACCAAAACAATTAAGAAAATGGTAATAGGAACATACATATCGATAATTACCTTAAATGTAAATGGATTAAATGCTCCAACCAAAAGACATAGACTGGCTGAATGGATACAAAAACAAGACCTGTATATATGCTGTCTACAAGAGACCCACTTCAGACCTAGGGACACATACAGACTGAAAGTGAGGGGATGGAAAAAGATATTCCATGCAAATGGAAGTCAAAAGAAAGCTGGAGTATCAATTCTCACATCAGACAAAATAGACTTTAAAACAAAGACTATTACAAGAGACAAGAAGGACACTACATAATATTCAAGGGATCAGTCCAAGAAGAAGATATAACTATTGTAAATATTTATGCACCCAATATAGGAGCACCTCAATACATAAGGCAAATAATAACAGCCATAAAAGGGGAAATCGACAGTAACACAATCATAGTAGGGGACTTTAACACCCCACTTTCACCAATGGACAGATCATCCAAAATGAAAATAAAAAAGGAAACACAAGCTTTAAATGATACATTAAAGAAGATGGACCTAATTGATATTTATAGGACATTCCACCCAAAAACAACAGAATACACTTTCTTCTCAAGTGCTCATGGAACATTCTCCAGGATAGATCATATCTTGGGTCACAAATCAAGCCTTGGTAAATTTAAGAAAATTGAAATTGTATCAAGTATCTTTTGTGACCACAATGCTATCACATTAGATATCATTACAGGAAAAATCTGTAAACAATACAAGCACATGGAGGCTAAACAATACACTACTTAATAACCAAGAGATCACTGAAGAAATCAAAGAGGAAATCAAAAAATACCTAGAAACAAATGACAACGAAAACATGATGACCCAAAACCTATGGGATGCAGCAAAAGCAGTTCTAAGAGAGAAGTTTATAGCAATACAATCCTACCTTAAGAAATAAGAAACATCTCAAATAAACAACCTAACCTTATACCTAAAGCAATTAGAGAAAGAAGAACAAAAAAACCCCAAAGTTAGCAGAAGGAAAGAAATCATAAAGATCAGATCAGAAATAAGTGAAAAAGAAATGAAGGAAATGATAGCAAACATCAATAAAACTAACAGCTGGTTCTTTGAGAAGATAAACAAAATTGATAAACCATTAGCCAGACTTATCAAGAAAAAAAGGGAGAAGACTCAAATCAATAGAATTAGAAATGAAAAAGGAGAAGTACCCACTGACAATGCAGAAATACAAAGGATCATGAGAGATTACTACAAGCAACTATATGCCAATAAAATGGACAACCTGGAAGAAATGGACAAATTCTTAGAAATGCACAACCTTCCGAAACTGAACCAGGAAGAAACAGAAAATATGAACAGACCAATCATAAGCACTGAAATTGAAACTGTGATTAAAAATCTTCCAACAAACAAAAGCCCAGAACCAGATGGCTTCACAGATGAATTCTCTCAAACATTTAGAGAAGAACTAACACCTATCCTTCTCAAACTCTTCCCCAATATAGCAGAGGGAAGAACACTCCCAAACTCATTCTACGAGGTCACCATCACCCTGATACCAAAACCAGACAAAGATGTCACAAAGAAAGAAAACTACAGGCCAATATCACTGATGAACATAGATGCAAAAATCCTCAACAAAATACTAGCAAACAGAATCCAACAGCACATTAAAAGGATCATACACAATGATCAAATGGGGTTTATGCCAGGAATGCAAGGATTCTTCCATATACGCAAATCAATCAATGTGATACAACATATCAACAAATTGATGGAGAAAAACCATATGATCGTCTCAATAGATGCAGAGAAAGCTTTTGACAAAATTCAACACCCATTTATGATAAAAACCCTCCAGAAAGTAGGCATAGAGGGAACTTACCTCAACATAATAAAGGCCATATATGACAAACCCACAGCCAACATCGTCCTCAATGGTGAAAAACTGAAACCATTTCCACTAAGAGTAGGAACAAGACAAGTTTGTCCACTCTCACCACTATTATTCAACATAGTTTTGGAAGTTTTAGCCACAGCAATCAGAGAAGAAAAATAAATAAAAGGAATCCAAATTGGAAAAGAAGAAGTAAAGCTGTCACTATTTGCAGATGACATGATACTATGCATAGAGAATCCTAAAGATGCTACTAGAAAACTACTAGAGCTAATCAATGAATTTGGTAGAGTAGCAGGATACAAAATTACTGCACAGAAATCTCTTGCATTCCTATACACTAATGATAAAAATTCTGAAAGTGAAATTAAGAAAACACTCCCATTTACCATTCCAGCAAAAAGAATAAAATATGTAGGAATAAACCAAACTAAGAAGAGAAAAGACCTGTATGCAGAAAATTATAAGACACTGATGAAAAAAATTAAAGATGATACAAATAGATGGAGAGATATACCATGTTCTTGGATTGGAAGAATCAACATTGTGAAAATGACTCTACTACCCAAAGCAATCTACAGATTCAATGCAATCCCTATCAAACTGCCACTGGCATTTTTCACAGAACTAGAACAAAATATCTCACAATTTGTATGGAAACACAAAAGACCCCGAATAACCAAAGCAATCTTGAGGAAGAAAAACGGAGCTGGAGGAATCAGGTTCCCTGACTTCATACTATACTACAAAGCTACAGTAATCAAGACAGTATGATACTGGCAGAAAAACAGAAATATAGATCAATGGAACAGGATAGAAAGCCCAGAGATAAACCCCCACACATATGGTCACCTTATTTTTCATAAAGGAGGCAAGAATATACAATGGAGAAAATACAGCCTCTTCAATAAGTGGTGCTGGGAAAACTGGACAGCTACATGTAAAAGAATGAAATTAGAACACTCCATAACACCATACACAAAAATAAACTCAAAATGGATTTAGGATTAAAGACCTAAATGTAAGGCCAGACACTATTAAACTCTTAGAGGAAAACATAGGCAGAACACTCCATGACATAAATCACAGCAAGATCCTTTTTGACCCACTTCCTAGAGAAATGGAAATAAAAACAAAAGTAAACAAATGGGACCTAATGAAACTTAAAAGCTTTTGCACAGCAAAGGAAAACCATAAACAGACAAAAAGACAACCCTCAGAATGGGAGAAAATATTTGCAAATGAAGCAACGGACAAAGGATTAATCTCCAAAATTAACAAGAAGCTCATGCAGCTCAATGTCGAAAAAACAAAGAACCCAATCCAAAAACGGACAGAAGACCTAAATAGACATTTCTCCAAAGAAGATATACAGATTGCCAACAAACACACGAAAGAATGCTCAACATCATTAATCATTAGAGAAATGCAAATCAAAACTACAATGCGATATCATCTCACACTGGTCAGAATGGCCATCATCAACAAATCTACAAGCAGTAAATGCTGGAGAGGGTTTGGAGAAAAGGGAATGCTCTTGCACTGTTGGTGGGAATGTAAATTGATACAGCCACTAGGGTAAACAGTGTGGAGGTTCCTTAAAAAACTAAAAATAGAATTACCATAGGACCCAACAATCCCACTACTGGGCATATACCCTGAGAAAACCATAATTCAAAAAGAGTCATGTACCACAATGTTCATTGCAGCTCTATTTACAGTAGCCAGGACATGGAAGCAACCTAAGTGTCCATCAACAGATGAATGGATAAAGAATATGTGGCACATATATACAATGGAATATTACTCAGCCATAAAAGAAATGAAATTGAGTCATTTGTAGTGAGGTGGATGGACCTAGAGTCTGTCATACGGAGTGAAATAAGTCAGAAAGAGAAAAACAAATAGCATATGCTAACACATATATACGGAATCTAAAAAAAACAAAACGAAAAAATGGTCATGGAGAACCTAGGGGCAAGACGGGAATAAAGACACAGACCTACTAGAGGATGGACTTGAGGATATGGGGAGGGGGAAGGCTAAGCTGGGATAAAGTGAGAGAGTGGCATGAACATATATACACTATCAAATGTAAAATAGATAGCTAGTGGGAAGCAGTCGCATAGCACAGGGAGATCAGCTCAGTGCTTTGTGACCACCTAGAGGGGTGGGATAGGGAGGGTGGGAGGGAGGGAGAAACAAGAGGGAAGAGATATGGGTATATATGTGTATGTATAACTGATTCACTTTGTTATAAAGCAGAAACTAACACACCATTGTAAAGCAATTATACACCAATAAAGATGTTAAAAACAAAAACAAAAACAAAACAAACAAGCAAAAAAGGATGTAAACTGCAAAGTGGAAGGAGCCTGGGTCCTTCAATCAGTGTGGAGGGGATCAGCTTGCCATCCAGGACTACTGAACTATTACATTAGTGAAAAAAGAACTTGTTTTTATGTGAAACACTAACATTATAGGGTTTGTTTGTTATAACATCTAGTGTTTCCCTAACTAAGACAGGCTATCAGATGGACTATGCAGGGATCTCCTTATCTCTTTGCCCCTATGTTCCTCTAACTTCAACCTGTGTGCTGGGAAGAAGTGAAGGAGTTAGGGTAGGAGGATGGGAAGTTGCAAATTCATGCCTTAAAGGACAGGGAAGGGGGTTATAGAAAGGGTGTATCACATTGCCCCATCCCATTCACAAACAATCCCATCTTAGTAATTATGACAGACACATACATTTAGTAATAAAGGCTTGGTGATTAGGATATGTAGTGACACACACATTGCACCCACCTTCATAACACCCCAGCCACTCGTATCAGTTGAGAGTCACTACCCTAACATCACCCCTTCTGGTTCAGCCGTCTATCCATCTTTGAAACCCATCTGACCCTCATTCAGAGGATATATAAAAAGGACCAGACCAACACTTCAGCCATTCCACATTAGATTAACTTGGTTACTGTGTTTCCTAGGGATATCATAACAAATTACCACAAACTGGATGGCTTAAAACATCTTCTACAGTTCTGGAGGCCAGAAGTCTGAAATCAAAGTGAGTTTGTGCCCCCTGAGGACTATAAGGGCGAATTTGTTCCATGTCTCTCTCCTAGCTTCTGGGACTTGCCTGCATTCCTTGGTGTTCCTTAGTAAGGAAGCACGTAACTCCAATCCCTGTCCCTGTCTTCACGCAGCCTTCTTCCCTGAGTACCTGTTTCCAAATTTCCCTCTTCTTACAAGGACATCAGTCATACTGGATTTAACCAACTTTAATCCAGTGGGATATTACCTTGATTACATCCCCAAAGATTCTGTTTCCAACTAAGGTCACAATCACAGATTCAGGGGGTTAATCTTCAACAGATAATTTGGGGGGGTGGGCACAATTCAATCCACAGCAGCTACTAAGGCAGTTGCTATCTCATAGCTAGGTTCTTCTAAATGGCCTACTGTAATTGCATCTCCTAGAACTAAGCCTTGTTGAACAAGGCATTTTGCAAGAAGGTTCAGATCTTACCCCCTCACACACAGGTTTCAGCCCTGCCTTTCTCTCTCATGTTCTTCCTGGCACTGGAGTCCTGGCTTCTGCAAGCCCCACCAGTGTCCCTTCCTCCTGCCCCTGAGCCTCCTAGATTAGACTCCTCTACACTTCAGCCTGTTGTCTTGAAACTGACTCCCCATTCATCCAACCCAGCCATTGCTAATGGACCGGACTTCCCAATCTGTCCGTTTGACAAACTATCCCTTTACCCAATTAACCTCAGTGGAGATCCGTCCCAGGCCAAGCATATTTGTCTCTGATCTGGGGGAAGGAGTCAGGAGGGTACAAACAGGATTCTAGACCCAAGAAAGTGCTCAAAACACGCAAAGCCCCTCCTGGAAAACCCAGAGGTTGCTGCTGTCATGGAGAGTCTTGTGTATATGGAAGAGTCTGTGCAGAGTTTGATACGTATGAGGCTGGGCAGCTCTCCGGATGTGGTTACCCATCCTCATAGCCTGGCACAAGTGAAGGATATGCAATTACCACAGGCCAAAGCATCCCAGTGGTCAGAAACCCAGGACGCCCAGTGCGCATTCTGGAGAATGCAGGTGTCTGTGTCCAGGTCAAGAAGGAGGCTGGGAAACGTGGGAGAGCAGAGCAGAGTATTGCTTTGGGTCTCTGTCTAATTATGTCCATGGTAAATCTAACAGGAAGCAGGTTTCCAGCTCAACTTCTCATGTGCTTCTTCTTGGGACAGAAACACATTCCGAGGGATGGGCAGCCCTGAGCCCACAGAAGAGGATGTGTAGGTGGAAATAGTTAAAATATATAGAAACACAAGACTTTTTTTTTAAATTTTATTTTATTATTATTTTTTATAGAGCAGGTTCTTATTAGTTATCTGTTTTATACATATTAGTGTATACATGTCAATCCCAATCTCCCATTTCATCAGACCACCACCCCGCCACCCCCCACTTTCCACCTTGGTGTCCATACGTTTGTTCTCTACATCTGTGTCTCTATTTCTGCCTTGCAAACCAGTTCATCTGTACCATTTTTCTAGATTCCACATATATGCGTTAATATACGATATTTGTTTTTCTCTTTCTGACTTACTTCACTCTGTGTGAAAGTCTCTAGGTCCATCCACATCTCTACAGATGAGCCAATTTCTTTCCTTTTTATGGCTGAGTAATATTCCATTGTGTATATGTGCCACATCTTCTTTATCCATTTGTCTGTCGATGGGCATTTAGGTTGATTCCATGACCTGGCTATTGTAAATAGTGCTGCAATGAACATTGGGGTGTATGTGTCTTTTTGAATTACGGTTTTCTCTGGGTATATGCCCAGTAGTGGGATTGCTGGGTCCTATGGTAATTCTATTTTTAGTTTTTTAAGGAACCTCCACACTGTTCTCCCTAGTGGCTGTATCAATTTACATTCCTACCAGCAGTGCAAGAGTGTTCACTTTTCTCCACACCCTCTCCAGCATTTGTTGTTTGTAGATTTTCTGATGATGCCCATTCTAACTGGTGTGAGGTGATATCTCATTGTAGTTTTGATTTGCATTTCTCTAATAGTTAGTGATGTTGAGCAGCTTTTCATGTGCTTCTTGGCCATCTGTATGTCTTCTTTGGAGAAATGTCTATTTAGGTCTTCTGCCCACTTTTGATTGGGTTGTTTGTTTTTTTTAATATTGAGCTGCATGAGCTGTTTATATATTTTGGAGATTAATCCTTTGTCAGTTGATTCGTTTGCAAATATTTTCTCCCATTCTGAGGGATGTCCTTTCATCTAGTTTATACTTTCCTTTGCTGTGCAAAAGCTTTTAAGTTTCATTAGGTCCCATTTGTTTATTTTTGTTTTTATTTCCATTACTCTAGGAGATGGGTCAAAAAAGATCTTGCTTTGATTTATCTCAGAGTGTTCTTCCTATATTTTCCTCAAAGAGTTTTATAGTGTCCGGTCTTACATTTAGGTCTTTAATCCATTTTGAGTTTATTTTGGTGTATGGTGTTAGGGAGTGTTCGAATTTCATTCTTTTACATGTAGCTGTCCAGTTTTCCCAGCACCACTTATTGAAGAGGCTGTCTTTTCTCCACTGTATATTCTTGCCTCCTTTATCAAAGATAAGGTGACCATATGTGTGTGGGTTTATCTCTGGGCTTTCTATCCTGTTCCATTGATCTGTATTTCTGTTTTTGTGCCAGTACCATATTGTCTTGATTACTGCAGCTTTTTAGTATGGTCTGAAGTTAGGGAGTCTGATTCCTCCAGCTCTGTTGTTTTCCCTCAAGATTGCTTTTGCTATTTGGCGTATTTTGGGTCTCCATACAAATTTTAAGATTTTTTGTTCTAGTTCTGTAAAAAGTGCCATTGGTAATTTGATAGGGATTGCATTGAATCTGTAGATTGCTTTGGGTAGTATAGTCATTTTCACAATATTGATTCTTCCAATCCAAGAACATGGTATATCTCTCCATCTGTTTGTGTCATCTTTAATTTCTTTCACCAGTGTCTTACAGTTTTCTGAGTACAGGTCTTTTACCTCCTTAGGTAGGTTTATTCCTAGGTATTTTATTCTTTTTGTTGCAGTGGTGAATGGGATTGTTTCCTTAATTTCTCTTTCTGATCTTTCGTTGTTAGTGAATAGGAATGCAAGAGATTTTTGTGCATTAATTTTGTATCCTACAACTTTACCAAATTCATTGATGAGCTCTAGTAGTTTTCTAGTGGCATCTTTAGGATTATCTATGTATAGTATCATGTCACCTGCAAACAGTGACTATTTACCTTCCTCTTTTCCAATTTGTATTCCTTTTATTTCTTTTTCTTCTCAGATTGCCATGGCTAGGACTTCCAAAACTATGTTGAATAATAGTGGCGTAAGTGGAAGTCCTTGTCTTGTTCCTGATCTTAGAGGAAATGCTTTCAGTATTTCATCATTGAGAATGATGTTTGCTGTGGGTTTGTCATATATGGCCTTTATTATGTTGAGGTAGGTTCCCTCTATGCCTACTTTCTGGAGAGTTTTTATCATGAATGGGTGTTGAATTTTGTCAAAAGCTTTCTCTGCATCTATTGAGATGATCATATGGTTTTTATTCTTCAATTTGTTAATATGGTGTATCACATGGACTGATTTGCATATATTGAAGAATCCTTGCATCCCTGGGATAAATCCCACTTGATCATGGTGTACAATCCTTTTAATGTGTTGTTGCATTCTGTTTGCTAGTATTTCGTTCAGGATTTTTGCATCTATATTCATCAGTGATATAGGTCTGTGATTTTGGTTTTTTTTGTAGTATCATTGTCTGGTTTTGGTATCAGGGTGATGGCCTTGTAGAATGAGTTTGGGAGTGTTCCTTCCTCTGCAATTTTTTGGAAGAGTTTGAGAAGGCTGGGTGTTAGCTTTTCTCTACATGTTTGATAGAATTCACCTGTGAAGCCATCTGGCCCTGAACTTTTGTTTGTTGGAAGATTTTTAATCAGAGTTTCAATTTCACTACTTGTGATTGGTCTGTCCATATTTTCTATTTCTTCCTGGTTCAGTCTCAGAAAGTTATATCATTCTAAGAATTTGTCCATTTATTCCAGGTTGTCCATTTTATTGGCACAGAGTTGCTTGTAGTAGTCTCATGATGCTTTGTATTTCTGCGGTGTCCATTGTAACTTCTCCTTTTTCATTTCTAATTTTATTGATTTGAGTCCTCTCCCTCTTTTTCTTGATGAGTCTGGCTAAATATTTATCAATTTTGTTTATGTTCTCAAAGAACCAGCTTTTACTTTTATTGATCTTTGCTATTGTTTCCTTCCTTTCTCTTTCATTTATTTCTGCTCTGATCTTTATGATTTCTTTCCTTCTACTAACTTTGGGTTTTGTTTGTTCTTCTTTCTCTAGTTCCTTCAGATGTAAGGTTAGATTCTTTATTTGAGATTTTTCTTGTTTCTTAATGTAGGATTGTACTGCTATAAACTTCCCTCTTAGAACTGCTTTTGCTGCATCCCATAGGTTTTGGATCGTCATGTTTTCCTTGTCATTTGTCTCTAGGTATTTTTTGATTTCCTCTTTGATTTGTTCAGTGATCTCTTGGTTATTTAGTAACATATTGTTTAGCCCCCATATGTTTGTGTTTTCTACATTTTTATCCCTGTAATTGATTTCTAATCTCATAATGCTGTGGTCAGAAAAGATGCTTGATATGATTTCAATTTTCTTAAAACCCAGGCTTGATTTGTGACCCAAGGTGTGATCTATTCTGGAGAATGTTCCATGTGCACTTGAGAAGAAAATGTAATCTGCTGTTTTCAGATAGATTGTCCTATAAATATCAATTAAATCTCTTTGGTCTATTGTGTCATTTAAAGCTTGTGTTTCCTTATAACTTTCTGTCTGGATGATTGTCTTTTGGTGTAAGTGAGGTGTTAAACTCCCCCACTATCATTGTGTTACTGTCATATTCCTCTTTTACAGATGTTAGCATTTGCCTTATGTATTCATGTGCTCCTATGTTGGGTGCATATATATTTATAATTGTTATATCTTCCTCTTGGATTGATCCCTTGATCATTCTGCAGTGTCCTTCCTTGTCTCTTGTAACATTCTTTATTTTAAAGTCTATTTTATCTGATATGAGTATAGCTACTCCAGCTTTCTTTTGATTTCCATTTGCATGGAATATCTTTTTCCATCCCCTCACTTTCAGTCTGAATGTGTCCCTAGGTCTGAAGTGGGTCTCTTGTAGACAGCATATATACAGGTCTTGTTTTTGTATCCATTCAGCCAGTCTATTTCTTTCGGTTGGAGCATTTAATCCATTCACATTTAAGGTAATTATCGATATGTATGTTCTTATTACCATTTTCTTAATTGTTTTGGGTTTGTTTTTGTAGGTTCTTTTCTTCTCTTGTTTTTCCCACTTTGCATTTGTTGTAGAGCTAGTTTGGTGGTGCTGAATTCTCTTAGTTTTTACTTGTCTGTAAAGCTTTTGATTTCTCTGTTGAGTCTGAATGAGATCCTTGCTGGGTAGAGTAATCTTGGTTATAGGTTCTTCCCTTTCATCACTTTAAGTATATCCTGCCACTCCTCTCTGGCTTGTAGAGTTTGTGCTGAGAAATCAGCTGTTAACCTTATGAGAATTCCCTTGTATGTTATTTGTCATTTTTCCCTTGTTGCTTTTAATAACTTTTCTTTGTCTTCGATTTTTGTCAATTTGATTACCATGTGTCTCAGCATGTTTCTCCTTGGGTTTATCCTGCCTGGGACTCTCTGTGCTTCCTGGACTTGGGTGGCTGTTTCCTTTCCCTTGTTAGGAAGTTTTGACTATAATCTCTTCAAATATTTTCTCAGACCGTTTTCTTTTCTCTTCTCCTTCTGGGACCCCTATAATGTGAATGTTGGTGCATTTAATGTTGTCCCAGAGGTCTCTTAGGCTGTCTTCATTTCTTTTCATTCTTTTTTCTTTATTCTGCTCTGTGGCTGTGAATTCCACCTTTCTGTCTTCCAGGTCACTTATCCGTTCTTCTGCTTCAGTTATTCTGCTACTGATTCCTTCTATCGTATATCTCATTTCAGTTATTGTATTGTTTATCTCTGTTTGTTTGTTCTTTAATTCTTCTAGGTGTTTGTTTTTAATTCTTCTAGGTGTTTGTTCTTTAATTCTTCTAGGTCTTTGTTAAACATTTCTTTCATGTTCTCAATCTTTGTCTCCATGCTTTTTGTGAGGTCCTGGATCATCTTTACTATCATTATTCTGAATTCTTTTTCTGGAAGGTTGACTATCTCCACTTCATTTAATTGTTTTTCTGGGGTTTTATCTTGTTCCTTCATCTGGTACATAGCCCTCTGCCTTTTCATTTTGTCTATCATTTTGTCTGTAAATGTGGTTTTCTGTCCATAGGCTGCAGGATTGTAGTTCTTCTTGCTTCTGCTGTCTGCCCTCTGGTGGATGAGGCTATCTAAGAGGCTTGTGCAAGCTTCCTGATGGGAGGCCAAGACTTTTTTAAAGCACGAACGTCCTTTAGAGATCATCTTCAATTCCTTTTATCTTACAAATGAAGGATCGAATTCCATTTACCTATTATAACCCAGTGAGTTAGAGAGAGACAGAGACAGAGAATGAAATAATGAAATCTCTGCAGTCACTTTCTGGCCAGGTTGCTGACCAGGAACCAGGGGCAGGTGGAATTACAGGTCAACCCCATTGTCTTCCAAAGCTTTAAGCAGCAGGCTCTGAATGGGAAGAGCTGACCTTGCTAGAAGGAATGATTACACCCTCAAGGTTTCCCAGGACTCTGAGAGATTCCTAGCTTGGTCCCAGTTTGGAACACCCAGGCCTAACTTCAGGATCTAGAAGGCTGACTCTTCTCCATCACTCACTGGCAGGTGCCTTTGGTTGGCAGCACCTGGTTTGGGTGGAATCACCTCCCATCTCCCAACAACATTGAGAGCAACAACCGAGCTAAACAAATCTCAGCCCCATCACAGCAGATGTCGCTGAGAACTCTGTCATGCTTTTCAAGATGTACTTAAAGCAGAAGCATCACCCAGACTGGGGCAACAGGAGGCTCTCAGAGGCCAGGCTGTAATCAGACCCTGTTCATTAGTGAGCCCAACCCTTAGGACAATCAGAGTGAGAAATGTTCACGCTGGTGTTGCCTGTGGTGTTTAATCAATCAACGCAACAAGCTTGTTAGACTGGCCATCGCAGCAGGGTCCCCAGCTACCTGCCAAACCATCCCTGCAAAGAGCTTCTGAAAAAGAAACAAGAAGCAAAAGAAAACAAAATCCAACAAGCCGTATCTGTGTGATGGGAGGCGGCCCCCGTGGGACTGAGGGTAGCTTTTCACAGGGACAACGGTGTGGAGCTGGGCCGAGCCCGGCTCAGAAGGTCCCTAAGGCAGCCTGTCCCCTGCTCTTTAAAGAGGTGTGACATTCAAGCATGTTGGCCTTGTGGGGTGGAGCAGGTAGCACATCTGAAGAAGGGCTTCTCTGTGCCTCCGTCTGTCCTGCTTCAGTCTCCCTGAATCTTGCATTCTGTCCTCCCTGGAGGGGCTGGGCGCTCCTCGCTGCCAGACCCTCTCCCTTAGCTGTGACTTCTCCACACCTCAGCATCACCGAGGGCGTCTGTGTTTGATGATGTTCAGTTTCTAGGAGGCACCGTTTTACACGGGTCACTCTCCAGCTCTGCGCCAGGCTGACTTCATTTTTAATGAGCTTCATTTTGGGAGGTTTTGTCAAGCAGCACGCTCCAATCCAAGGATGGACTAAAAGGGATCTTCAAGAGCACTGAATCCAGGGACTTCCCTGGTGGTGCAGTGGTTAAGAATCTGCCTGCCAATGCAGGGGACACGGGTTCGAGCCCTGGTCCCAGAAGATCCCACGTGCCGTGGAGCAACTAAGCCTGTCTGCCACAACTACTGAGTCTGTGCTCTAGAGCCCGTGAGGCACAACTACTGAACCTGCGTGCTACAACTACTGAAGCCCACGCACCTAGAGCCCGTGCTCTGCAACAAGAGAAGCCACCGCTCGCTGCAACTAGAGAAAGCCCGCATGCAGCAACGAAGACCCAACGCAGCCAAAAATATAAATAAATAAATTTATTTATTTAAAAAAAAAAAGAGTACTGCGTCCAGGCTTACCATTTTTCAGAAGAGAAAACTAGAGCATTACAATAAAGTGTTAAATATATCACATCGACCAGACATATGATGCTGTATAGTAAACTATTAAAAACCGTAACACTTGAAACTTTAAGAGTAGAAATCATAAAAGTTCTATAGAAGTTGGTAGTGGCTAAAGCCACCTTACAACTCTTAGCTGTAAAAATAGGTGATGTGTGAGTTTGCTAGGGCCACATAACAAAGTACTATAATCAGGGTGCCTTAAACCGATGGAAACGTATTCTCTGTCAGTTCTGGAGGCTAGAAGTTGGAAGTCAAGGTGTCAGCAGGGTTAGCTCCTTCCAAGGGCTCTGAGGGAGAATTAGTTCCATGCCTCTCTCCCAGCTTCTGGTGATGGGGGCCACCCCCGGCGTTCCTTGATCTATAGAAGCATCATTCAAATCTTTGCCTCCATGTCACATGGCTTCCCCTGCGTCTCTTCACATCATCTCCCTCTGTGCACATCTCTTCTTCTCTCCTCTAAGGATCCCAGTCATATCGACTTAGGGTCCTCCCTAATCAAATATGACCTCATCTTAACTTGATCACATCTGCAACGACCCTATTTCAAAATAAGGTCATGTTCATGGGTGCCAGGAGCTAGGACTTCAACATATCTTTGGAGGACACAATTCTACCCCTAACAAGCAGTAATATCTTTCCCGTCTTCTCACTCTTGAGGACAATAGATAGTAATGGGCATTGGAAAGCCTACAGTTTGTATACACACGTTTAAACTTTGAAAGCAAACTGTGTGTTTCTCAAAACCCTTTCACATCCATTTCCCTTAAACATACGGATGTAAAACATATATCCTGAGCCCCATGTCACTTCCTCCCTATGCATTATGACTAGAATCCCGTTGCTTCTTCAGAAACCCAATCTGTGTGTACGTAATGACTAGTAATGACTAGGGAGCAGCATTCCTTAGGCAAGTTTGAGTTCACATTCACCCAAGCTTTCAGTGAAGACAACTGATGTCCACCCCACCAGTGGTTGGCCCTCTTTAGTGACAGTGAGATCCTCTTGGGCATGTGTGTGTGTGTCTATTATGAAGGATTGGAGAGGAAGGAGATTGGAACCAAACTTAGCTTCTTTTAAGGAATTTAAAAGATAGGAGAAGTCTTACATCTGTATCCTTGAAACTTTCCTTTCTCATCCTCAACCGCCTCATTTGCCACTTCTCTCCAGCCTCACAGTGACTCCTCATGGCTTCGATGATGAGATGGCTGGGATACAGGGGCCACCTCACCTGCTCAAGATTACCCAAATAGCGACTGGCAAAAACCAGGACTCGGTGGGGTGTAGAACTTTCATTTTTCAGATTCAGAGCTTTCTTTGACATGCTTCAGCTCTAAAGAACTGAGATTCTCAGAAATATAATTGGAAAGGTATAGTCTAGATGGTCTCTAGGTTTGGAATTGAAGTAAGAATGACAAAGTCTAAGGAGAAAAAATTCAAAGATGGATCCTGTGAGGTTTGCAATGAGTCTAGTGACCCTCAACGAGTTCTGGCTTTCACTTATATCCTTACTGACCATTAAATGAAACTTTTCTTAGGACGAATCATGTTTTGGGTTCAACTCATTACAGTTTCCTCAGCGTGAACCAATGTCTGAAGCACCGGGTCTGACTGAAAGACGAGGAAGCTGTTTGGTCTCTTCCAGTTCATGTGTAATTAAATATCTATGGGGTTGCCAGCATCACTCTCCCCTAAGCACTGTGGGGGTTACATAAGAAGCCCATGTCCCTGCTTCTTCCCTCAAGGACTTTAGACTATCATGGTAAGACCTGACTTATATATCTGAAACAGAGAATTTTAAATGATAGCATAACATGCAGTGCTAAATAAAATATAATCAAGGCCCACAATGTGCAGCAGAAGCCACAGGCAGTCCACATAAGGAGGGATGGATATTGTGTGGGGCTACAGGGAAGACCCTCCATGGAGTCAGTCCTGTCCATCCTGGCTAGGTCTGGCTACAGTTTCCGAAACCTTCAACTTGCAGCTCCAGAACAATTCCAACCATTATTCCAGTTTTTCTCAACGTTTTAACCACAACACACAGTAAGGAAAATAAGGGCATGTGAGCTCAGGACATGGGCATTTTTACTAGATCACACTTATCAATGTCCTTACATTCAGTGCAACCTCCAAATATATTTTTCCAAGCGATGAATCATTTCAGTAAAATTGAAGCCACATGTTTTTAATTCACAGACAACTGACGTGTTAACAAATTGTATGGTGAGAACAAGCTGATGGCCTTGAACCTTTCAAACCTTGCAGGAAGGCTTGTTTGTCCAGTTATTTTCTTTAGAAACATGAAGTTTATTATGCCAAGAAAAAAGTCACACACGCTAACCGCAAACTCTACATGGTTTCAAACTGCCAAGCCCTAGAGGGGCCTAGGTGTCTGTGGGAAGAGGCAGGGTGTTGTAGCCTAAGATAGCCCATGGCTCTCCCTTTACTGGATTGGAATTCTCCACTGTCTTTGACTTTTAGTTCTCATCTCCAGATCAGTGACATCAACTTTTTCATCCAATAGATTTTACAGTTACAAAGGGTTTTCTCATCCATTACCACACCAGATCCTCAGTAAAACCAAATGAAGTCGGCACCTCTAGCTAGCATTTTTATTCCTGTTTGAGGGGAAGAAGAGACTCAGAGAAGTTAGCTGTCTTCCCAAAGTTTCAGGGTGTGATAGCCAGCCTCCAAGCTGACCCGATTGGTCCCCGGACCAATCATATTGTACCAGGATTAGGCTGTGTGAGCAATACAAGTCAGCAGAAATAATGGTATGTCATTTGTAAGACTAGATGATCAAAAGTCTATGGCTTCAGTCTTCAGGATCCTCTCTCTCTCCCTCTCCCTCTCTCACTACTCAAGTCATATCAGGAGGATTCTCAGGCCACTTCTGAGAGGCCCACATGGTTAGGAACTGAAGTCTCCAGCCAAAAGCCAGCAAGGAACTGAGACCTGTGAAAAACCATGTGAATGAGCTTGGAAGTGGATCCTTCAGCCCCAGTCAAGCCTTCAGATAACTGTAGTCCTGGCCAATAGCTTAACTGCAACCTCATTACAGACCCTGAACCAAAACCACTCAGCTAAGCCATTCTTGGATTCCTTACTCTCAGTAACTGGGCCATAATAAATGTTCATTGTTTTAAGCTGCAAAGTTTTAGGGTAATTTGTTACACAGCAATCGATAACTGATACACAGGGCTACAAATGTTCCACAGTGATACTGTATCCGTCTCTATCATCCCCAAGGTGAGAAATCCTATATTCAGTGAGAAATATAAGCATCTTTGAAACTCAAGACACATTAGACTTTTAGGTGATGGAGAAACTTAGAGAAAAAAATACGTTTTGCATCTGGCAATACAGAACACACTTTTCCCTTTATAATGCACTTTTTCTTTCTTAGAAGCTTTATGGCAATATTATCTATTTGATCTCAACAGAATAGTCTCAAGCTGGAACCACCCCTGTCCTTTAATGTCCACTTTCTAGGTCATAAATATGCCCACTAGCCAGCTCTCATCTACTAACAGGACATCTACTTGCCTTCAAGGTGTCTTCCTTCTGAGAAGTAGTACTTTAGATACCTTTTCGGTGCTTACCTAATGAGCCTCTAAATCATCTAAACATCAGTTCTTAAAGAGCCTTATGTGCTAGACCTCATGAAAAACTGGGCCACTGACAGTATTTCTGAGTCAAGTCATGCTCAGTGAACATCTAGGAGTCTGCCTAACAAGAAGCTGCTCTACCTTTCATCCAACTGATGAGCAGTCCCTGGGAGGCTCTTCCATCTTGAAGAGTTAGGGCTTTTGCTATCTATCTGGCAAACTCTCTACCCCAACCAGAAATGGTCTGCTCTCTTCTCTACAAATCTCAGCATCTGGCCTCTGTTCCTCGTTATGCTCCTGAAATCTGAATGCATTCTTCCCTCCTCCCTCTCCATATACTATCTGAATTCTAGCCGCCACCCAAGGCTCAGTAGACACCTGAGATTTTTCCAACCCTCAACTTCAACCCCTAAAGAGCTCTCCATTCTTTGGAATCCAACGATCCATCTCATTTTCCCTATATTTCACTGGATAAATGGATATTTTATTTCTATAACTTGATTGAAACTCTTTGCAGGGTGGGGAGGTGGGGAATAAGTTATGGAGCACGTGCTTAGTGGTAGGCTCTCCTGCCAGGCACTCTGCATAGATTACCAAGTACACCAATGTCATCCCTCTGGGAGGGAGTTTAGTGAGTACTGCTGAGTATTTGATTGACTACGAGGCTCATTAGTGTCTGCCCACCCCCAATCTCTCCAGTGAATTTTGATAAATGATACAAAGGTCTAGCTCAAGCCCCAGAGCCCCTAGATTGGACTTCCTTAGGCCTCTAGTACACATGCCCACCATTGTCTCACTGCCTCCATTCCCCATCCACAGCCCCTGGCTGGAGCGGCTCTGAGCACTGCATGACCCCTGGCCACTACTGGTTGGACCAGGGATGGATGCCTGACCCAAACTGGGCCCTCTCTTCTTAGCCTGTGGAAGAAAGCAATCTCTAAGTGTCTGAGGAAGTTGGATCATGGGAGGTGTCAGACCTTTTAGTTAAAGGTCATAGAGTTTACACAGACTTAGAAAACAAAGTTATGGTTAGCAAAGGGGAAAGGTGGGGGAGAGAGATAAATTAGGAGTTTTGGATTAACATATACACACTACTATTAATATAAATAAAATAGATAACCAACAAGGACCTACTGTATAGCACAGGGAAATCTACTCAGTATTCTGTAATAACCTAAATGGGAAAAGAATTTGAAAAAGAATAGATATATGTATATGTATAACTGAAACACTTTGCTGTACACCTCAAACTAACACAACATTTTAAATCAACTATACTCCAATATAAAATTAAAAAAATTTTTTTAAAAGGCCATAGAGTTTAATCAGCATTGGCATTGTGCCAAGATAACTCAGAATTACGAGGGAGCTGAAAATTCAAAATTAATTAGAAGAAACTGACCTGTCTGCAGGAGGAAGCACAGGAATGGATCAAATGCCCAAATAGCACTAAGAAACTTTGCAGTCCCCTGAGACTGGAGTGGGGTGACTCGATTCCTGACTTTCCCTAGGTCCCCTGTGACCTGGCAGAACTTCATTTCCTATCCTGGGATGCCTTCAGAATAGTCCCTTGTAGTCCTTCAGTAATCTCCCTTTATATCTGGACTAGTCTGATGGGTTTCTGTTCTTGCAATTAGCAAGGCCTGAATAAAACAATACCCAATATTTTTTAAGTTAAACAAGGGATAAGGGGTATCAATTCAGATTCATACTGATTCTGAAGTACTGAAGTTACCTTTAGGCCATAAAGTATACTTGTGTTATGGATCTTAAAGCTTCTTATTTTACAGATGAGGAAAAAGATATCCAGAAAGAAGAAAAAGATACCCAAGTACACAGCAATTGACGGAACCAAGACTAGGACCTGGGTCCCCTCATATTGTCCAGGGTTCTTCTAGTACTTTGCCATCATTGACTCTGCTCTTTCCAATGACTATGTCTGCTTGGGCAGGCAAATAGGTCGATATTAAAGAGAAATAGCAGAGATCATTAGTGTCTCCCCTCCAATCTCACCAATGGATTTTGGGGGAATTTTGCTTATATGTCAGGCAGCTAAAGGAAAAGATGAGAGTGGTGCTGATGCTGCATTTCTTAAAAGAGCTGGGTCACAGACACAGAAGTGAGACATGCAATGAGGTTACTGGCTGCCCACTTTAAAATACAATTCATATGCATCTTAAGAGAAAACTACGAAGGAAAGTTTATCAATTTTCCCATAAAAACATGAGGTCAGGGCTTCCCTGGTGGCGCAGTGGTTAGGAATCCACCTGCCAATGCAGGGGACACGGGTTTGAGCCCTGGTCCGGGAAGATCCCACATGCCACGGAGCAACTAAACCCGTGCCCAACAACTACTGAGCCTGCACTCTAGAGTCCTCAAGCCACAACTACTGAAGCCCATGCGCCTACAGTCCGTGCTCTGCAACAAGAGAGGCCACCGCAATAAGAAGCCCGCCCACTGCAGCAAAGAGTAACCCCCTCTCATTGCAACTAGAGAAAGCCCACGCACAGCAACAAAGACCCAACACAGCCAAAAATCAATAAATAAAATAAAAAACAAAACAAAACAAAAAAACATGAGGTCAGTCTGTTAATAAGAGAAAAATATTGCAACCTCTTGGAGCAATTGTGCTGAGTCTGCTGAATTGCCTACAGAGTGCCCTTGTCACATGCATCCTTCCTATATTGTACTCACTTGGTAATGTGGTGCTTGAAACAATCAAAATTATTTTGTGTTACAATGTATTATATTTCCAGCAATGCAATAAAACATCTTCACTGGTCCTATCTCCTTATGCATTTTAGTACCTTAAATATTTTAATATTATTGTAAGTAAATGAAAACATTCTTAAAGCATGTTTATTAAGATTTAATTTATTTAAATGTCTCAAAGAAGTAAAGGTGAGACATTAAAGGATGGTAATTAGCCTGATAGATGGGCCAAGAGGATACTAGGGAAAGAGAAATGGTCCCACAATTAGCCCACAGCCAGTGATAAATAGGCCTAAATACTAACAGAGAAACCCCAATCACTATGGATGAGAAAGAAGAAGAAGCTCTCTCCTACCTTTAGCTATAACAAGTCACCACTAATGTTTATTGAGCATTTACTTTAGCTAGGCACTGTTAAGCAGTTTATATGCTCTGTTTTACATGATCTTCATAAGAACCCTATTTGGTAGATAGTATTACTTTTATTTTCCCTATTTTGTCGATTAAAAAATACAGAGCTTACGGAAATTAATTAACTTTACCAGGTCTACTGGCTAACAAAAGATAGATCTCAGACATCCAATGCTCCAGGCCTTTCTCTCCACCTCTCATTTCTGTTTCATTCTAAACATCAACTTTATTCTTCAGCCTCCCCTCTGTGTCAGGAAACACAGGCAAAAGTGGTTCTGGGGCCACAGTCATACAGTTAATTTGTACTATCTTAAATATTTTAACATCCTTAACAATATTATAACAAAAGCAATGGCAGTGGAATCCAAGAGAAAAAGTCTCTAGTTTGCATATAAAAAATTCCAGGGAAGATTTTGATTGGCCTAACTTGGCTCACATGCCCACCCCTGGACCAGTCGTTATGTTGAAGAGGTCCTATGACTGCCCATACCTGTGCCCGTACCACACACCCACTCCTGTGCTCAATAAAACAGATGCTATGGTTGGCAGCATCACCAGAACGCCATTGTTGTAGTAGGAAAGGAAGTGGATGGATGCTTGGCAGATAAAAAGATACCCATACATTCACCTGTTGTGACAGAGGTACACCATCGAGTAGAGAGTAAAGAGCTCTTCCAAGAAGATGAAGCATGAAGAGAGGCATGAAGATGTTAAATAACACAATGCATCCAGAAATATGCAAGTATTTTAGATATGTCTGGAGAACAGGATGTGTATGGCAAGTGGGTTGAGATCTGACACCGAAGGTCCTGGAGAACTTTGTGTGATAACCTAAGGAGCTGGTACTTTATCCTGAAAGCAATGGTGAGTCGTGGAAGGATTTTAAGCAGGGAGGTAATATGATGAGTTCTAATTTTGAGAAGACACAGTCTTAGGGTAGATATGCAAGATAGGTTAGAAGCAGAAAAATCAGTATGGAAACTGACAATTGTTCAGGCAAGAGAAAAAAGCAGTGGCAGTTGGATTGGTGATGAAGCGATGGAGAGGATTGATGCTAAGGAGGCAGGATTCATAAAAGAAAGTCTGAATCCTTACTGGGGATGAGATTGTCCAAGCTGTTCACTGATGCTCAACAACTTTCATGGCTGCCCCCATGGGACCACCAACACAGCAATGAACCAAAAGCGTCAATGGAAATGGGACCCAAATCCTGCTAGTTTCCCAGAGTAGCAGAAGCAATAGTAACTGGATCCCCACCACCTACAAGCCTTAAGTTGAAGCTGCTAGTTTTGTGATCTATAAAGGACACTTTAAGCCTAGAGCCTTGGAAATGGAATTATGAGTACAAAAACTTTTTCTGTAAGTCTTTTAACCAACCAATAGAATCTAACACCTAGCGCTCTCAGGACATAGCATGGCACATGAGAACTGGGCCATGAGGGCAGACGGAGCTGGGTTTGATTCCTGTTTCTGACACCTGTGTTTCCTTGGACCAGGAGATCTGTAAGCCTCTAAGCCCCAGTTTTCCCAGGAGATATTTCCCTGGCAATAATGCCTTTTCTCTCTCAGGGGCTTTGTGAACACTAAAAATAATAACACATGGGACAACAAAACAAACTTCAAATGTGGTTAGAAATGAATCTGTTTGAATCACTCATTTGTTTTGCTAAAGGGGACATAGGAACAAAAGCCAAAGTATGGGATATTCATGCTTTTTACTAACAAGTGAGTTCTTGCCATTTATATACTGAGGTGACAGAATGAAGTTAAAATGTCATAAACAAGTTCATAATCAGTGTGTACATTAAAATTGAGGTGAATTAACTCAATTTCTATAACATTTTCTAACAAAACACATTTTCTTCTTGAACTTATAATGAACAAATAGAATTTCTTACCAAAGAAAAAGTAAATTTTTGCAATAGTCACAGTCATGTGGTTAAGGGCTACATTCCATAGGAGGCAGCAATAAATATTTGTACTTAAATGGCAGATCATCAAAGGAGAGTTTATTTTTTTCAGCAAATAACATAGTGAGAAATTTAATTTAATAATTCAGAATACTACAGATATGATTTCAAAAGAACATCTGTCCCACGTGGCTAAAGTTCTTTCTTGCTTGTCATTTTAGGGTAATTGACTTGTAAATAGTCTTTAACCTCTTATCTTTAATTAAGACAAAGGATAATGAACTAGCCCAAGGCTTTCTATTCCCATGGTCACTTGGGTTAAGTCTTCTTTTTAGCTCCTATTTGCTTTAAATGTGTTGAGATTTATAGCAATAGTTCAGCCACAATTGTGACTAAGAAAAATTGTGAATAGAAAAATATGGCTTTTAAGATGTGGTATACTTATACAATGGAACATTACTCAGCCATAAGAAAAGAATGAAATAATGACAATTGGAGTAACATGGATGGACCTAGAGATTATCATACCAAGTGAAGTAAGTCAGACAGAGAAGGACAAATATCATATAATATTGCTTATATAGAGAATTTTTTTTAAAAATGATACAAATGAACTTATATACAAAACAGAAATAGACCCACAGACGTAGAAAACACACTTATGGTTACCAAAGGGGAAAGGTGGGGAGGGATAAATTACAAGTTTGGGATTAACAGAAACACACTACTATATATAAAATAGATAACTAACATGGACCTACTGTATAGCACAGGGAACTATACTTAATATTTTGTAATAACCTATAAAGGAAAGGAATCTTAAAAAAAATGTGTGTATATATATATATATATACACACACACACACACACATACATACACAACTGAATCACTTAGCTGTACACCTGAAACTAATGCAACATTGTAAATCTAACTATACTTCTGGTTAAATAAACAAATAAATAAATAAAGTAGAAAGAAAGAAAAATACGGCTTTTAATTTTCTTTTTCCACATATGGAAAGTACTAGCATAGCATGTGGCCTGGAGAAGGGGCTCAGGCACAGGCAATGGAGGGATGGCTCTGCTTCCTGTCTGGTCTTCGTGCTCCCTCACCCTGCGACAGCTGGCAGAGGAAGTCCGACCATCTAAGTCCTCCCTAGTGACTCTCTGTATGCTGTATGGCTCTTTCTAAATCTGAATCAGAAAATGGAGGCTTGTTTGGGGTCAACATAGTCAGTAATCTTTCATGATAAGCCATCATAAATCATACATGTGGAATATCTACTTTCCTCCTAAAGAAAAAAATAAGTAACTTCTTGCCTTTCCACTCAACTGGCTTCTCTTTGCTCTCATAAACTAGCTAGGATTCATTATAATAAAAGCAATGCCTTTCAGGCAACTAGAAGGGAAAAAACTCAACAAATTAGTACCAGAAACCTTCTCCAATTGAAAATACACATCACAGAATTCTAATACAGGTGACCCTGGATTTAAATCTGCTGAACTTGTCATACTCCCTACTTTTACATCACAGTCAGGACCAAACCCCATACTGATGACTTCTAATTTCTGCAAGCAGTGCTTCAGCATTCTGATCAGCAGCCTGAGGGGCTCACCACAGTTGGCAGTAACTCAGCCGACATCATCCGCAGGTGCATTTAAAGTAAGTGAGTCTGTTGCAAACTGCTCTCTGCTTTATCTTTGCAAATTTTCTTTAAACTTTTAAATTCCTTGCTCTTTACTGTGTCAAAGAAAAAGAAAATTTGATGGAATACACAGAATTTCAAATCTACCTCCCCAAAAAGGCAAGACAATCCATCTCTTTGAAAGCGAAACAAGAGAGTTTAACTTAATGGTAGGAGAAATGAAAGCAAATGAGCAAACTGTCAAGCCCAGACTGTCACACTCAAGGCACAAACACAATTCTGAAGTTCAAGGAAACATATCTGGAGACTATGAAGAGCGCTGAGCCAATGCAAAGGATGGTCTTTAAAAAAGATGAAAAGGAATTATTTAGCAGATGGAAAACTCTTGCATTTTGTAATGGCTTGCTGAAGCCATGCTCCACTTCTTTGCTTAGTTGGATAGAGCAAGTAACCTTAGAAAGGATCTTCCTTAGTCAAGGAAGAATTTTAAGGGGGGCTCCCTTATCTGATAGGCAGTCACTGGTCTAGAAGTAGGTATAAAAGATATTTTTATGCTCTAACAAGACACACTTTTGAAGTGTAGAACTGGTGCCAGCAGAGGGAATACCAAGTTGAATGATTTTCCTCAAGGCTTTTTGGGAAGATGGGGACAAAGACGCACAACACCTGCTCCCTAAAATTCAAAGTTAAGGAAGACTATTTAGAGTATACTAGGGCTGTCTGATCCAAGTTCTACTAGCCAGAGGAGACTCCAAGGGCCCTAAAGGTAAACTCACCGACAGGACTGTGCTGGTGTCCCATTCTAACAGAAGAATCTAAATGTTCTGGTTCAGGCTGGAACTAGAAGCACTTCTAAACTTGGCCAGATGACACCATGATTCCAACTTTGAAAAAGAAATGGGTAAGCTTGTAAACGTGATCAACAACAACATAAAGCCCCCAGAGATCAAGGATGTGGCACTCCAAGCAGAATCTGGGTGAGTAAATGCATCATTCCATGGTCTAGAAGGGTCCACTGAAACATGCAAGACTAGTCTTCAGACGAGATATCATATAGCAGAGCCACAGAAGCACCAGCAGGGCTGACCTGTTTCTCTAGTTATTGCACCAGAATTTTGAACTGATTGGGAAGTTGGAGACAGGGAAAAGTCCACAGAATAGAAATGTTAACTCCCTGCTAAAAGGTCATGTCAGGGATTGAACAATTAATTAGAGAACATTATACTAAGTGAAAGAACTCAGTACAAAAGGTTACACACTGTATGATTCCATTTACGTGAAAGTCCAGAACAGATAAATCCATGGAGACAGGAAGTATATTAGTGGTTGCCTAGTGCTGTGGAGCGGGGATAGAGAGTGACTGGTAATGGACACAGGGTTTCTCTTACAGATGATAAAAATGTTCTATACTTATAGTGTGGTGACGGTTATGCAGCTCTGTGAATACACTATAAATCATTAAATTGTACATTTGAAATGGGTAAATTTTATGGGTGGGTAAATTTTATGGTATACAAATTCTCTCTCACCGAGAGATGTTGTAAAAAAGAAATGTACAAGTACAGTATTTTCTTCTCTCTGAAGGAATGGAGATATTGTCTCCAATGTGAACTATATAAACTTTAAAGAATCTGCTTATCTCATTTTTTCTCATAAAAAGATTCAGCAGGGAGGGGCAATATATTGTAGCAATTAACAGCATGGGCTCTGGAGTCAGACTGTCTGGGTTCAAATATCAGCTGTGTTTTGTACAGTTATGTGATTCTGTGCCTCAGTTTCCTCATCTGCAAAATGGGATACAGTAAAATCTACCTTGTTGAGCTACTGGAAGGATTAAATAAAAGGGTTTAGCATAGTACCTGATGTGAAGTAAAGTGCAAAATGAATGTTTAATATTCAAAAGGATTTTTAACATATGCATATTTACTTGTATATAAAATAAATGCATATTTACTCGTGTATAAAATATTCTCTCTGCAGGGTCCAAGAAACTGATAAAGTTTATTGCATGATAGGGTGGCTGGGTAAAGGGTGCAGGAGGGAAATATTTCAGATTGCACAGTCTTTTTTGTATTTTCAGAATTTTGAATCACATAAGTTTATTACAAATGCAATGAAAATTGAGTTTGATGAGTTTTCGAAAAAGAAACAGAACTTTATTTGTACCGAAACTAGTCTGGCAGTCTATACTAGCTATCCTTGCATGTATCAGGATCAGATAGAGCCAAGCCAATACTTGCACACCAGGCAACACTCTTGGTAAAGGCACGCATCTCATCCAGAGATAAATTCAATACAGGTGTGTTGGAAGATGCCCAGTGGAAAATTTTGTTATTGAAAGCAATAGATAATTTTATTGCTTCAGACAGAAAACTGGTTGATATAAAAGTGAAAGGGTATTGTGATGATGTGGTAGTTAGTTAGGAACATGGAAACCGTAACTAGACTGCTTGGCTTGAATTCCAGCTTTGCCACTGGTGGTTTTTAACCTCTCCATGCCTCAGCTTTCTCATCTGCAATGGGGATAATACTAGAGGGATTTTGTGAGGATTGAATGAGGTAACGCTAAGAGTAGAAGCTAGAGCATAGTATGTGTTATATGAATGTGAGCTATTGCAGTTATTGGAGTTCCAGGGAAATCGCAAGCACTGACACAGAGGCACAGAATAATTACCTGAAGAGTTAAATGAAAACATTGAAAAGTCATGCTATCATTTGAGAAAGGTGTTTCATGTTGACAAAAAAAGAAGTACTTTAGAGGCAAGTGTCTTAGAAATGATGCACGTCTAAGGAAGAAAAATCAATAACTATAAGGCAAAAAATTATCAATAATTTAGTTGAATTTTTTTTTAAACAGAAAGAAAAAGAGACAGGAGGAAGAGAAAGAGAAAGAAAAGGAGGAAAAGAATATGTTGCTAGAGAAAGGGTCTTCTGTTATTCACTACCTGAGGATTTCATAAATGTCAAAATCAGAAATGAAAAATGCTGGGAAAGACAACTCTAATTGTGAACACTCTTCAGAGGTGCTTAGAGAATGGATAAGTTCCATGTCATTGGAAAGAGGTTTCCAATGAAGACGTATCTTTTGTTCACAATTCAATGGACACTTATTTAAACACTTTACTGGACACATATAAGATCTTTGGGAAAAATATATAATAAGATCTGTTACATCTGGGGCACATACATAAAGGAGAAAATATTATAATAAAATAAACACATATGGATCTATCACCCACTTAATGGTTGGAGTATTATCAGAATTATTGTATCTACATGTGCTCTTACCCTCGCTCCTTCATTCCCCAGCTTCCTTCTCAATATACTGTTTAGTTGTTCTTGTTTTTAAGCATTTTAAAAATGGTTTCATTCGGTATGTATTACTCTATGACTTATTTTCCTCATTCAAATATTCATTCAAAATTATACATGAATCAAACATATATGATACATGGATGATACATTTATTATTCACTGATGTATAATATTCCATTTAAAAGACATTCCACAATTAATCATATTCCTGTCAGTGGGCGTTTTGATTGTTTTAGTATTTTTGCTTTTACAAGCAATGTTGCTGTGAATAGGCTTGCATGTATCTTTCCACTCCCCCAAGGTTTATTGAAGTATAATTCACAAATAAAAATTGTATGTATTTATGGTATACCCTGTGACATTTTGATGTTCCTATACATTGTAAAATGATGACCACAATAAAGCTAATTAACATACCCACCACCTCACATAGCTACCATTTTATGTGTGTAGGTTGTGAGAACACTTAAGATTTACTCTCTAAGCAAAATTTCAGGTATAAAATACAGTGTTAAGTACAATTGACATGCTATACATTAGCTCTCCAGAACTTATTCATCCTCCATAACTGAAAGCTTGTACTCTTTTACCAACATCTCCCCATTTCTCCCATCCCCTAGCCCCTGACAACCACAATTCTACTCTCTGCTTCTATGAGTTCAAGTTTTTTAGATTCCATATATAAGTGAGATCATGCATTATTTGTCTTCCTGTGCCTGGCTTATTTCACTTAGCATACTGTCCACCAGATTCATCCATGTTGTCACAAATGACAGGCTGAATTATAATATATATGGAGAGAGAGAGAGAGAGAGAGAGAGGGTCCCATTTCTTAATCCATTCATTTGTCAATGGACACAGGGTGATTCCATATATTGGCTATTGTGAATAATACTGAAATGAACATGGGAACGCAGATATCTCTTTGAGATATTGATTTCATTTCTTTTGGATATATACCCACATGTGGAATTGCTGAATCATATGGTAATTCCGTTTTTAATTCTGGGAGGCACTTCCAAACTGTTTTCCCTAATGGCTATACCATTGAATGTGTTTTAGTATACATATTTAGAGTATTTCTTCATGACATCTATGAGTAAAATTGCTCTTTGTAGAGAAAGGAAATGTTCAGCTTTATGGAGATGAAAACTTGTTTTCCAAAATAGTTGTATTAACTACTTACACTCCTATAAGGAGTACATGAGAATTCCTATAGATTCACATCCTCACCTACACTTGGTATTAGCAGACTTCTAAATTTTTGAGTGTTTATATGTACCTAATTTTCATTCTCCTGATAACTAATGATGTAAATGTCTTTTCTTGTATCTATTTGCCATTTGTGTTTCCTCTTCTGTGAAATGGCTTAAGCTTTTTCCTATGAACTGAGTTATTATACAGTTATCCTTTTCTCTCTGATATGTAATCCTTTGCAAATTATATTCATTTGCTGTGGAGGCTTCTCTTTTCATTTTTTTTTTTTTGATAAAGACTTTTGATTTTTAAATTTTAATGTAATCTAATTTATCGATCTTTTTTCTCTTTTAAAAATTCTTTCTCTACTCAAAGCTTCATAAGAAGTTTAAAAATTTTACCTTTCACATCTAGCTAATTAATCTACTTGGGAATTGATTTTTGTATACAAGATAGAAAGCTAAAGTCATATTTTTTTCCATATGGAACGCCAACTTTCCCAGCACCATTTCTTGACTCTTCTATTTTTCCTTAACAATCTGCAACACTGCTATACCAAATATACAATTCCCCAACATGCTTGAGGCTGCTCTGAACTCTGTTTTCTTTCATTGGTCATTTTATTTATCATATTAACAATACTGTACTGGTTTAATTACTACAGCTTTATAGTAATATGCTTTATCTTAATATGAAAGGAGAGTCTCCCCATCCCCCCACGTGGTTCTTCAGGACTATCTTGGTGATTCTCAGGCTTAGCTATTCCATGCAATATTATAACAGATAAAATTGGCCTCACAATAGGCTGGCTTATGTTCTAGTAACAAACAACCCCCATATTTCAGTAGTTAAAAAAAAAAAGCTGATTTCTTGCTTATGTTATATATCCTTTGTGTCAGCAGTTTTCCATGAAGGCCCCCATTCTAGGAATCAGGCTAACAGAACAGCTATAGAAGGCTCATTGCTGGTCCACGGCAGATGGAAAAAGAGCTCTGGAGGGTGGTGCCCTGTCAATGGAATGCCCTAACAAGAAATGATACACACACTTCCAAACATAACTCGGTGGCCAGAATTGGTCATGAGGGCCCCACCAAACTCCAAGGAATCCAGGAAGCACTATCGACCATGTCTCTGGAAGGCAGCCAAAAACATTTGTTGAACTAATCACTACCACCTGCAACATTACCTCAAAGGCCTCAGCAGTCTTCCCACAGGTTTATAGATGGTACAGATAGAAACAGGGGGCCGAGGGTCAAGAGCCTGAATTCAGAATCTAAAGAATCCCACTCCATCATGTTGCTCAGGGTCTACTTGGTCGCTTACATTGTGCAATTTTAGGTTCAAATTAAGACATGGGTTAAATAAACCTCTGGCAAATGCTGTGGAAATAGAATGATAAGTCACCTCTTTGAGAGTGGAAACTATTAAATCAGAGAATGGATTTGTTGTGTTTATATTAAAGGAAAATTATGAAGCAGGTCACTTGGATCTCAAATTCCAGATACTATGATGCTGTATTATAAACCCCTTTTTCTTTGTTAGCTAAACAGAAAACCTATCTGCTGGCTAATTCATTCATTATTACCAATTCATTATTTCTCTTACTGTTAAATTCTTTTAGCACAGATCTGGCTGAACCAGCCTGAAATATGAAACATTTCAGATAACTGGAAAGTCATAGAAGGTAACCTGCAGTTGTTCATAAATTATACCTCATGGTAATAAGTTCATCACTTCAGGTAAAACAGAATTGACAATGATCTCACTCCACTGATTGCATTTTTCTTTTTCCACCTAGATCTGAGTCCATTGCTACACAAGGTCTAAAAATGGCCAGTGCAACTTGACAGTGTTTGAAATAGATATAACTGCAATCTCCCTACCACAGTTTACAACAAGTGCAAATTTTAAAAAGTGCCTATGACTATTTCTACATCTCAATACAATGTCTCATTCTCCCATAAATGCATAGAACTAATCTACACTGGAAAGTCCACAGTTGCTAAGCAACAGGCTATGAGTTCTCCTGACTTCCACCTGTCCCCAAGAAGAAAAGGAGCTACCACTCAATTCAGCACATCTGGTGAAAACATGTACAAACACAGACACAAATATAAACATAGTGCACTGAAAAAGAGTGTTGCCTCTGAGTCAGGCTGCCTGGGTTTGAACCTCCATTATTCTCTCACTTTTTAGCTGTGTGAACTGGAGCAATATAACATAGAAGCTACGAGCTTTGGTTTTGGAATTAGTTTTGCAGATTCTGTCTCCTGCTGGCTATGAGTCTTTGGGAAAGATATTTAACCTAAGCCTCACTTTCCCCATCTATAAAATGGGAATAATATTAGTACTTACCTCATAGCGTTATTGCAGATGTTACATTTATTGAAGCATTATTCACAGTAATCAGTATATAGAAACAACCCAAGTGTCTGTGTCCATCAACAGATAAATGGACAAAGAAGATATGATACATATTATATATATTTGTATTTTTTATATATAAAATGAGAAAGAAGGAAATTCTGCCATTTGCAACAACATGGATGGACCTTGAGGGCATTATGCTAAGTTAATAAGTTAGTAAATAATAATAAATAAAATAAGTCAGGCAGAGAAAGACTAATACTGTATATCATTTTCTATACGTGGAATGTAAAAAAGCTGAAGACAGAGACGGAATAGAATGGTACTTGCCAGGAGTTGGGAGGTTGGAGAAATGAGGGAGATGTGAAACGTTGGTCAAAGTAATAAGACAAATAAATTATGGGAATCTAATGTACAGTATAATGGTGGTTATAGATAATAATATCATATTATATACTTGAAAGTTGCTAAGAGAGTAGATCTTTGATGTTCTCATCATAAAAAAATGGTAAATATGTAAGATGATGGCGGTGTTAGCTAACTCTATGGTGGTAATCATTTTGCAATATATAAGTGTATCAAATAATTTTTTAAGTGTTTAGCAGGGTGTCAGATGTATAGTAAGTGCTCTATTAATGATAGCTATTATTATAATAGTAGTATCGATATCATTATATAAATGTACTTATATTTACTACAGGGAAAATACTGTGATTGTCATTATAGATAGCACAAGTTCACAGTGATGGATAGATTGTCTCCACCTTCCAAAGATCACACTTTTTTCTCTACTGGCTCAGCTTGGCAATTTAGACTTTACTAGAAACATGGACATAGGATCCTAGGAATGGAATTACTCTCAATTTATAAATATGCAAAACATGAGAATCTAGAAGGTACAGCCCTCATGGGAAAGACTTTAAATCCACAGTGGTAGAAACCTACAGGGCAAGCAAACCCACTGCCCGACCACCTGCTACATTATCTGTCCCAGGGGCCGCTCCTAGCCCAGGTGCCTGCAGGTTGTCCCAGAAAACAGGTTGTTCCTCAAGAACACAGCCTGAATTCCAAGAGACCAGAGTCCTTGACTGCTTTTTTCAAGGATGTGTGGTTGTAACAGAGTGGGAACAAGTTTGGGTCAAGTTCAAAGGGAAGGCTTACACTGTGGACTGAGGAAAGGATGGTACCCAAGGTCCCACAGCAGGTGGACTGCTGCCGTGTCTCCAATTTATAAACACTCTCAGAGTCAACAGAAATTTCCAGACTTTCCAGTTCAGTAGCACTAGGGTGTCCTGAGATAGAAGCTACAAGCATCTAGGTGTTTTATGATTTTATTAGGCATTATAGGACCTCCATACTGCCTCTTTCCTCCCAGTGCTGAGAAATAGTGGGAAACATTGGTGATCATGCTGAAGAGAATGAGGCAATAACAAAATTAATCTCTTCCAGGCCAAGGGTCACAGAGTCGGGTCTTTTCCACGGAGGCCTCAGTGATGATTGTAATACAGGATGCATAACCTGCAGCCCAGCTCTGTCTATGGCTTTGCCTGAAGAACTGTGTTAATTGGTAACAGGTCACAGCTCTTCATTGCCTTCTCACTCACCTTCTACGAGCACCTTTGGCCTTCGCCCTCACCTTGCTGAAGCTCATATGTTCTGATGACAGATTTCCCTTCTACTCTCAGGGACTAGCCAGCTCAGCTAGCCACAACTCCCCCACTTCCTGCCCAGATGCCCTCTCATGAATAACCCCATTCATCCCACGCAAGGGAGAAATTGGCTGGTCCCTAAGCACTGATTAATGCAACCTCCAACTCTAGTTTCTTTCCAACAAAGTAACCTGTTTTCCTCTTGACAGACCAGCTCATGAACTCAGAGGGGTTTGTGTGTGTGATTTAATACAGCAACAAAAAGCCAAGAATTTCTCATTTATATCACCTATTTGTAACTGCTTATCCAACTTCTTCCCTTTCTCCCTTTTATTTGGTTGATTGGTTGAACTTGTTTACCCTGACTGGGGGAAATTCAGGGTATAATCAATTCAGATTTTATCTGATTTCTATATCAAAAGAGAAGATAAAACTTATGGTCCTGATGGGCCTATGGGTGTAGTTAATTCCTGAAAGGATCCCAGCTCCTAAAAATGTGGGAAATTTTCTCCTTCTCTCTGTGTAAGTGATTGATGGGCCACGGTGATGGTCACAAACTCAGGAAGACCACAGAACGTGAGGGGGATGCATTAAGCCGTGGGGTACTGAAAACCTCCATTATTAGAACCAAGAACTGGCTTAATTGGGGATATTTACCAATTTCCTATTTACTTTCAGGCATTGTGTTAGTTGCTGTTGAGAAACAAAAAGTTGTCACATTGCTCTTGTTATTATGGCTCACAATCTGTGGTGGAGAAGAAAAACATCCACAAAGACTCCAGTTCAAAGTGGAATGACACAAATGCCTTAAAAGCACAAAATAAAAGGAGCTGTGAGTTAACAGGGAGGGAAAGAGGCAAAGACCAAATGGGACTTTGGAGAATGAGTAGGAATTAAACAGGCAGGAACCCTGTGCCCTGCTTTATTTGCCTTCATGATGCTAATCACAAGAAGACATGATGTTACACGACTACCAGTTTACCTGGCTCTCGTCTCCCCACCCCAGTAGAATAGGAGTCCCATGAGGACCTAGTCTGTGAGAGATCCCCACTGACCCAGCACCAAGAGCAGAGCTTGTCGGATGAATGAATAAATGACTGGAGAGTCAAAGCATTCCGGGTAGAAGGAACAATCTAAGCAAAGGAAGATTGGGATCGAAAACTCACATTTACTGGCCATATTCTGTGTTAGGAATCATATAAGTGCTTTCAGTGTATCCTCCTGAAGCAGGGGAGGCACACTTTTTCTGGGCCAGATAATAAATATCATAGGCATTGAGGGTCATACAGTCTCTGCTGTTGCAGCATGAAAGCAGCCAGAGGCTATGTATGAAGGAATGAGGAAAGTTCCAATAAAACTTTATTTACCAAAACAGGCAGCAAGCCAAATTTGACCCACAGGCTATAATTTGCCAATGTCTGGCCTTTATAAGTCAAAGTCAAAGAAATTATTGCACTATATATTATTAATTGGTTTATGTAAAAATGTGAGACAAAGATATATTATCAATATTTGCATCATGAATTGATGACCCAACTGCACACATTTTAGACCCCATGTTACCCTAAGGAACAAAGTTTATATTCACTCACATTGACCTGCCTAGGCCTGAGTTGAAACTTGGCTCCATTCCCTCCACAGCATTTTGAACAGTTACCAAAGATGATGAGCAAATTCCCAAACACATGGCAGAGACACTGGAGCAGATGTCCCCAGGAGAACTTCCTTACATGATTCAAATTTAAATTTCTATTTGAAATATTTGGATGACTCAGCACTCTTCTCATCAAGGACAAATATATATGGGATAAAATAGTAAGCTCTTTTGTGGGGATTTCACATAGAAATCCCAACTATGAATATGCCATAGTCACAATGAGATAAAGATAGCAGCAAAATAATACTAACCAGGATGTACTACTACCCAGAATTTAGCTCCTTAGGAGGCAGCTGATCCTTAACTCAAACTAGTTGGAAGGAAAGTCTATACAGGCACAGCCAGGGCTGAAGCAATTAGGCAGCTAAATTCAGGCTGTCAAGAAATGGAGTCCAAGGAAATCAGCTAAGGCATAAAGGACCAGGCAATTCCCTGTGGGCAGGTCAGGGGTAAAATCTATAAAATTTAATCAAGACTGGAAGATTTAGACATCTAGATATTTATTGGCTCAGAGAAGTCAGAAAAGGCAGCTGATGGAGGAGAGGTGCAAAGCTGATTAGTGCCCCTGTTGGCCACATACCAGAATATTTTTCAGGTGAAGGCTTGCTAGCCTTTCCAATTCATACGGTTGTTCTAGTCATGTAGCCTTCTTTATTTTATGATCAATGGATGTTGACGAAGAAGACTTTAAAAAGGCACAGCCAGGTTCTTTTATCCAACTTTGGATTAAATATATCAAGTTAAGTCAAAGGTATGTTCCCTATGACCTTTCTCATTCTCCATTTCTACACCTCTTATGAAGAAGAGAGTAATGTAAATAAATAAATAAATAGGAATTACATGGCAGACCTATCTCCCCAAGTACCTGAGCATACAGATAAATTATCTTTCGCAGCCTTCCTGTCAGCCCTCTGTCTGAGCTCTAGCCAATGGGATGGAAATAAGAAGCAATGTAATGCTTCTTCCAATCTGGGTCCATCAAAACTCTCCAAACATGGTCTCCCATCCTCTTTTCCCCTTCCAGCTGGCTGGAATGGAAAAAGTCCCCAGGGAAACTTGAAAGTCATATGTATAACACGGCAAAGATTCAAGATTGAAGGAAACTGGATTCCTGAATCACTGTGTGGAGGAGAGCTGGCAGTCCAGAAGAACCATCATTGTACTGCGATATGAGTTCTCAGCCTCTGGTACTGGAGGTGTATCTACTATAGCAGTTAGCATTACCTTAAGTAATGTGAGGCAGAAGAGCACACTTTAATATCGGAAAATTTTTGAATATATTACTTAACCTCACAGAACCTGAGCACTGAAAAAAATCAATGTGAAAAAAGGAATAAGAAGAAATAAGTGAAATTAGGGTAAAATAACATTTTCCTCATGTAAGCAAAGTTCAATCATATCTCCTGTGCATATGGAAAAGAACAAAGCAAACAAAATGGTTTTTTGGAACTGGGATAGGCCTGGAGGATCTACACTGGTGTTAATTCCTGCAGACCATTGAGAAAATGGTAAAAATAAGAGACTTCAAAGATTGTCACACAGTGAAATGCAACTGAGGACCACTATCAGACATCAAAGAATGTATGCTTTTTCCTTTCCCTTCCTTCTGCCTGTAATTTTCTGTAATTTTTCTTTCTTTTTTTTCCTATTCTCAGAGCTATTATAGTATTCATTAGTACTGCCTATCTAACACGTGATCATATATTTATTCCATGTATGTAACTTTAAATTGCAATTCCATTAAGTACAGGGACGAAGTCTTTAACATTTTTCCTTTTGTCTCTCAGAGGCTCAAAATTGAGTCCATCATGCTCCTCAACTCATGATTCACAATCATCATTGACCTGTGACAAGGTCCTGGTTTGGTCTGGTTTGGTTTGGTTTATTGTTTTTCCTCTTTATCCTCTATCTCCAATTTCAATTTCCCTTTCCCCAACATAGGCACTCATTTTAGTCTATTTAATGCACATATTTCCATTCCATCATTCGTATTTTCATTTAGATGTGTACTCAGGCTAGAAAAATAGGTAGCATTGCTTTTGTGTGTGCATGTTATATACGTAAGTGGTATTTCACTATCAATCTCTGTCTGTACCTTACTTTTTAAATTCGGTCTTTCGTTTTTGAGATCCATCCATGTTGTTACAAGTAAATCAAGCTTATTTCTTCTGATTCATGCGTGGTATTCTCTAGCATGATAATTGACTTGGAATCAATCCATCAGCGTGTTATAAAGGTAAATATAATGTAAGAATTTGATGAGAAAGTTTCTAGGTGGCCACCAATTGTCTGGATTAGTCTGGGATTTTATTAAATTTAAATACTTGGTTAATGATCTAGAATCAGAATTGGCAGTGTGTTCATTTCATTCATAAATGGTAATCGTTTTGGAAGTAAAGAGAATGGCAGGATGACACCCCCCTCCCTGCCTGCTGTCTCTGTCATAATGACCTCTGTTATAATCTGATTGTAAATTTGTGAGAAATGAACAGAAGAACCTTCCTGTTTTGTACGGCTTCTAGAAAACTGTGGCTGTTAGAGCAGTTCTTGGGAAGATAGACGCTACTTACTGATGTTTTCACTTCAGTAATGCTTCCTCCAATCTGGGTCCATCAAAACTCTCCAAACATGGTTTTCCATCCTCTTTTCCCCTTCCAGCTGGCTGGAATGGAAAAGACCCCCAGGAAAACTTGAGAGTCATATGTATAACACGGCAAAGATTCAAGATTGGTGTAGACATCAAGCATACTATCTTTATCTTCCCTCTACCTACACCATTAATCACTCCCTCCTTCATGCAAAAGATCTGCAATTACAATCTCCTGAAACAAAAAGCTTTAGTTCAGTGTTTCTTACGGTATAGTACACAGAGCCACACTGGCAGCTGAATGTCTTAGGCATTTGCTAAAACTGAAGATTCCAGAGCCATTCCCAGCTGAATCAGAATCTCTCGAGTGGGACCCAAGATCTGTACTTTTACAACCTCCATTGGTGGTCACGATGTACTATAAGGATTGAACCTCTATATCTTGAACCAAGATAATCCTTGGCTATCCTATTCAGAAATTAGCATCGTTAGCGTGCCCAGATTGTAATAGACTTCATGGTTATAGAATGCTGAAATAGGAGCTGCTTACCTGTTTTATCTGATCTTGACATTTATAGCAAGAAGGCTCTACCTAGTCCAAGTATTTATATTAGACAATATCCAAAGATACTGTTATTTCACTCGGGATTTTATAAAGATGACAGATCAGTTCAAGCTATTCTACACAGAAAACCATATTCCATTTTCTATACACACTTGCAGGTAAGTGAGTTTTGAACATAGTCTCTTAATTGAAAAAATGGTGAGTGCCTCTGAAAGAAGCCAAAGCTCATTGAGTCTGCATTCTCTTCTCTTGGGACACAGATGTTCTCTCTACTTCGGGAATTGTCTACATTCACTTTTGGGCACACTTTTGCCAACACTTGACCTAAGAAAGTAGAGGTCTGCCTATGCCCGAGTCCTCTCTTACTGCAACTGAAAGAGTTTTTTTAACTCACTGTTACAGGCACAGATCTTTCCTACTGAAATCAAGGCAGAAATGGGAGCCCTCATGGCTCAGAAAATGAAAGCCCTGCTACAGTCACTTTTTGTGCAACATCATTAAACACAACCCTCATGGTAATGAGGCTCATACTGGCTGACACATGTGAGGAAGCAAGGGGTGTACACATCTCTGCCTCCTGCTCCAAAGGCTACCTTTGGAGGGTGGTGGGGGAAGACGGAGGCACAACAGGATCTCCAGGCCCCGGGTCCATGAAAAGCACTGGCGCCTGAGTGTGTACCAAGCCACAAAGCACAGGCTGCGCATCCTGTCTCCTCTGGCCACCACAAAGCATCTGGTCACCAAGGACCTACAGCCTCACAATTCAATGAAGTCGTTTTGGAACAGTCTGATGCAGTTTCCTTCATCGAACCAAGGTTCAGACCAGGTCATTATTTTCTGGATGATAGTCGCTTCAAACAAATATTACAATCACCATCCCTGATTATCAACAAATTATTTGGAAATTATTAGAATGATTGGATGAACAATTTGCACCCTACTGTAAATCACTCAATAAGCAGTGCTATAACACATAAGCTTTATACATGTATTATATGTAACATACGTGTATTCTATTACTGAATGCTAAATATTTTGAATATCACCTTTGAGTGCACACGTGTGTGTTTGTGCACACACAAGTGTGTTTAGGTGGAGGAGCATGGTGAAGATTAGTGTTCAATTTCTTTTTGCCCAGTTTTAGGTAAGAGAAACCTGACTTTAGATTATAGAACCAAGTTCATATTTTGGTGTAGAGAGGTTCTCAACCAGATCCTAATTAATAGATTGGCTGGGGGTCTGATCACTTTTTTAAATCCAAAGACGGAAAGAGTGGTGTATCTTATTTCAGTTTATACCTCTTCAGAAAGTATCCATCCGTTCATCATGACCCCACATAGTCCTTAGTCTTTGGGGCAACTTAACACATGTTTGAAGACATCCAAAGATTTATATAAGATCTCAATTACCAAGAGAATATAGATCAAACTCCTTAACCACTAAGAGCCTCCACAGTCAGGTTCAAATATAGTTCATCCCCCAGCAATCCAGCAATCCAGCAACATACACCTTTATTCTATTCTTTTTTTTTAAAGATTTTTTTTTTGATGTGGACCATTTTTAAAAAGTCTTTATTGAATTTGTTACAATACTGCTTCTGTTTTATGTCTTGGTTTTTTTGGCCATGAGGCATGTGGGGTCTTAGCTCCCCGACCAGAGATCGAACCCGCACTCCCTGCATTGGAAGGTGAAGTCTTAACCACTGGACCGCCAGGGAAGTCCCAACCTTCACTCTATTCTAATTAAACTCTTCTACTCACAGTCTACAAAATGGGCTTCATGTCATATGCTGTCTTGCCTCTTTCCTTTGTCATCCCATGTACCAATTTCTCTATCCTGTTCCAAACAGAATTACCTCCCCCATCCCTTTCAGCTTTTCCAAATCCTGTCCATTTTTCAGGATCCAAGAAATGTCCCAGCTGCACAGCACGTATGATCTTCCCCCAGGCCCAGCCTTCAACAATCTCTGCTCCGTCTGAGTTCTTGTAGCACACACTATATACTCATTTCCTGTTTATCATGCACTACTGTGATGTCTCAGTCTGCTCTGTTTTTATTTCCCTGTTGCATTGCTCTTATCTTTTCAGATGCATTATATTTTCCATGCCTACATAAGCTGTAAGTTCCTGAGGATGGACAAGCTATGTCTCATTATTTGTGAAGTCATCACAGCCCTGGGTTCAGGGCCCTGGACAAAGAAGCAGCTCATCAAAATCCTCTTGTTGCATTTCTCTGCTGCTTCAAGCATTCTCTTTGTCAGTAAGCTTCCAGGCTTTAATAAATTGCCTGTCTTAACCATTCAACCCCTCATACAGTACTCAGCCTTCTCTCCTGGTAAATTTCTTTCTTCCCATTCATGACTTTTTTTAGTAGAAAAGATGTGAACTACATCACTTAAAAATAAATCTAATATAGCCTTTTGGGGACAGGAAAAAAAACAGTTATTCTTGGCTCCAATATATTTTGAAAATGATTACCAAAGGTCAAAGATTCTGGATTGTAAACTCTGATGGATACAGTGAGTATTCTGAAGATGAAAGGCATTCCCCCAAAGTGATACATTTTAATTCGTGATTCTTTTTAGACTGACTCTCATAGACAAGATTCAATCTGTAGCAAAGGCACTTTAACTTTAAAAACAGCAGTTTAGCAAATCATTCCCAAAGATTCTCAAACTCACTGGTATAGTTCAGGAATTCATGACAGCCTTACTCTGCTTCAGGACATATACAGAGCTTTATCTGGAATGCAAGTTTCTCACTCAAACTTCTCTTAATGCAAAGAGACTCAGAACAGAGTGGCTGGGAAACAGTGGTTCTCTCTGTCTAATCCACTGAGGATTGATACGAGGAAAGGGAAGGTTTGCTTCATGAAAATCTAGGTCCTTGGTGTAATCTTGCAGAACATTATACCTCTCCCAACTGTGATAGTAAGAAACTAGCACAAGTCAAATAGTTTTTTTTTATTCAATCTTACTTTCATCACCTCTGTAGCTAACATCTAATATTATCCCTGCCTCATGGAGCTCTTGGGTTAATCCCAGAAGAGGTAAATATCATCCACAGCATCTGGGGAATAAATTAATGCTTCAGTGCCTAAACTCTGTTGCTTTTGAAATTACACTGGTTTGAAACTCACACTTTCCCTTGAATTACAACATGTGTTTCCTTGAAAGTTTATCTCTCAGGAAAACTCCCCCGATGCCAATTTAAACTCTGTTCCAAGCCCAAAATTAAATCACATCCTAGTGCAGTTCAGATGTCATAAAAGCAGATAAAACTAAAGCTGAGTGAATAAAGGACACCAGTTCCCCTTGGAGGGAAATACAGTTTGATATTTTTTTTTTTAGCTCGGAGACTTCTGAGACTCAGTTCTTATCATCTCTAAGATGTGCAGCCTAGAGATTTTCAAGAATTGGGAGGAAAAAAAGAACAGAAAAATGCTTCCCAAAAATAGAAAACACATTTTAAAATCTTAACCATTGCCTTGAGGGCCTGTGGGTAGAACAATATCTTATCTGATCTGTTGTCTTTGCTGCATAACAAAACATTCCAAAACTTAGTGGCTTAAAATAACAGCTGTTTTACTTGCTCATGATTCTGTGTGTCAACAATTTGAGCTGGGCTCAGTAGGATGGTTCTTGTGTTGATCTCACTTAGGGTCACTCAGGTACCTGCAGGTGTCTGGAGGCTTAACTGCAGCTGTTGGGTCTATGTGATCTCACTCACACGTCCTGTGGTTGGTGTGCTGTGGGCTGAGTTACAGGCCTCCAGCAAGCTAGCGTGGGCTTCTTCACAGGGCAGCTGATTACTAGGGGATGAGAACAAAAGCCTGTGCCTAGGTTTAGAACTCTCACAGCATCCCTCCTGCTACATTCTATTGGTCAAAGCAGCCACAAGGCCCATCCAAATCCAAGGGTAGGGAAATAGAGCCCATTCTCGATATCAGAAACTGCAAAGGATCTGTGGCCCTTTTAAATCAACCACACAATCTGATTTCCACAGCACAGAGATGGAGGGGACCGAATATTCTGACCTCAGCAGAGTTTTATTTACTTTTCTTCATTTCTTCACGGGAAAGGAACATTTACTTTCTGACAACATCAAGATTATCAGTTTTTAAAAGACCCAAGGTTAAGGAATACTCAACATGGAATCAGAAAACAAAAAAGGAAAATCAATTATTCATGAACTAAAAGTCCAATAGCTATAAATACATATATATGTGTGTATATATGTGTATATATACACATACATATATACACATAAGAGGATATATTTATATCTTGACCATCAGAAGAACCTGGAAAAATTTTGCTAAATATTCATGTCAAGTCTCACCTCAGATATACAGAATAAGGGCTCACTGGATCAGTGTTTCTTCTTTTATTTACTTTTTAAATTAATTAATTAATTTTTGGCTGTGTTGGGTCTTCGTTGCTGCACACAGGATTTCTCTAGTTGTGGTGAGCAGGGGTTACTCTTTGTTGCGGTGCACAGTCTTCTCACTGCAGTGGCTTCTCTTGTTGTGGAGCATGGGCTCTAGGTGTGTGGGCTTCAGTAGTTGTGGCTTGCGGGCTCTAGAGTGCAGGCTCAGTAGTTGCGGTGCACAGGCTTAGTTGCTCCGTGGCATGTGGGATCTTCCTGGACCAGGGCTCAAACCCATGTCCCCTGCATTGGCAGGCAGATTCTTAACCACTGTGCCACCAGGGAAGTCCCTCTTCTTTTATTTTTTAAAAAAATTTTGCAAAGAAAAATTTCAAAGATACCCCGAAGTAGAATAATACCGTGAATTCTCATGTATTCATTCCTCACCTTCAACATTTAACAACATTTTGCTACTTTTCTTTCATCTTTCAGTCCTCCCCACTTCTTTTTTTAATAGTATGTTAAAGCAAGTTTCAGAAATATGATTTTTTTCTTGATATGTGTATTTATTAAAGATTTCCCAGATGATTGATATGCAGGTGGATGTGACAGAAACAGTTGGGGGTCACAGTATCCACCACGGGCTCCTCTACGATTCCCAGTCTTTATACCTGGGTCAGGGCCATGGGACTTGTTCTGGCCAATAGCTAAGGGCAGCAGTAACTGGCATCCTTCCGGCTTGAGGCATTAAGAACTAGGGGCCTCCTCCATTGCTCTATCCTGTTTCAGTGACCTTGGAATTCTGATGTCCCAAGTGACATCGATACAGGTTGGAAGGAGGCTGCTACTTTACAGCAGATTTTATGTGAGAAGTCTTTACCTTCTCAAGCTATTAAAACTGGGGAGTTTATCTTTTATCTCAGCATAGCCTAGCCTGGTTGAAAAGAAGCACAGTGTTAGGAGCCCTATTTGCTTCTAGCTTACCATGAGGCCAGAGGCAATTCAGCAAAACTCTTTAAGCCTCAGTTTCTTCATCCACAGAATGGGTAGCAATAACACCTGTGGTGAGAGTGAGATAGTGGGAGAAAAACTGTTTAAAAAATTATAAATTATTATAAAATGTGGTGGTTTGTTAGATTATTGTTCAGGCTAGCAAAACCCCCTTCTTACCATCAAGAACTGAAAAACATGGTAAGGACTATGCACAATTTGTCACACAGGAAAGGTTTTATTAGTTCATCCACAATAGTAAGATACACAATGTTACTATATTTTAAATTATTAACATTGGGATTGCATGTATCTATATTCACAATTTTAAAACCTCAGCAGTAGGCCATATGGTAAAAGGATCATTTTGAACTGATTCATACATTCTTTGTAACCCTGTGGGATGTAGTCCTGGGTGCTTGGAGGGGGTAGAAGGTCATTACCCATAAAGTGTCCTGCACACCCACCCAAATTCATCTACATTCCCAACTCCACCAACATATTTAGTAGGAACAACAGATTCACATGACAGTAGGGTTGTGATATAATTCATCTTCCAAACCCAGACATAGAGTGAAAGGAATAGTAGTAATAATAATGCAAGGATAACAGGTGTACCTGGGAACCTGGGAGACATGGTCCCCCTACACTTGTATACAAATAGAGGATAGGAAGAAAGAGTAGGAATGATTTCATAATTGATCAAGAAATAAATATTTATACCTAGTTTTTTGTAAAGAGGAGGAAGGGAAGGAAGAGGGAGAGAAGAAGGAAGAGACGACAGAGCAAAAATGAGGAAGCTGGGAAAAGAAGGACGAAAAGGGAAGGGAAGGGAAAGGGAGGGGAAAAAAGAAAGGAAGAAAAAGCACTGGTGCCCTAACCTACATCTATAATGGGATTAAACTGTGGGGAAACAGCTTTATTTGCCCAAACTGATGGGCCTTTGGGGGTAGCAAACCACACCGTTGAAGGTCAAGGAACTGCCCTCACAGGGCGTGTGACTTGACCACCATGACTGTGCATTTCTGAGAGGTAAATGGGTTTGGGGAAAACAATTGAATAGCCAGGAGGGCAGCCTTCTGGAGGCCCTGACAGCTAGGCTAAGAATTTTGGTTTTAATTCTTTAAGTTCAGCTTCTCAGAGTTCCCAGGTCCCTGAGAATACATACTGAGGGGCCAGAGGATATGAGAAGCCACAGAATAAACTAGATGCTTAATTTCTAATGGGTCAAATTTTTTAGTCATGGTGGCGTATGTGCAGAGATTGAACATTTTCACCAAAAATTATTTTAGGATGATTACATTAAAACATTCAAAAGTACATTATGAAATGCAAAAGCCTTATGTCTTTTAAAGGCAAAACACAAGGATTCATTTTTTAAATGTCTGTTTGTTTTGCAATTTTGCGAAATTCGTCTATTTGAGCTCTATCCTCAGGCCATGGAATTTTGCGTTTATTCTTTTCTTCAGAGAGAAGCACTTGGGCAGAAATGTTTGAAATGGCTTTTTGTAAGCAGCAGGACATCAGCAAAGAAGACAGCAGGGAGCTGTGACATAAATGTTGTCTTGGAAAGGTTAGTCTGGCACCTGTAGAGTAAATGGAGTACAGAGCAGTGGAAGCAGATAGGAGTAGACAATCAGGCCCACAAAAGACCAAGCAAGGAATGTTTGGGTCTGGTTGATGAGTTTAACTGGGGCTGAGAATGGAGGAATGCCCCAGACGTCCCTCCTGCTACCCCTGAAACCAGTCCTTTGTCCCTGCTCTCAGCAACTTTATGATGTCTCAATACAAAGATACCAAAAAACACTAGGCATAGGTGTTTTCTCTTGTAGCCTCAGCAGCTCATACAGGGCCTGGCATTTAGGAGGTACCCAATAAACGTTTGTAAGATGGAATGGAATTAAATGGAATGGAATGGGATGGGATTATGGGAAGGAAGTGACCAGATTTATTGACTGAATGAATAATTATGTGAGAAAGAAAATCCAGAGAAAATTGCTGGCCTGCCTTATAAGGAACAGCATGTAACTTAATTTGAAATGCAATGCAATGTGTGCACCATTATTAACAAAAAAGATTCAGTATTGTGCAAACTAGGAGCTCCTTACATGTATGAAGAGCTCTGAATGTAAAAGCAAGGTATTGATGCTAGTGGTGTTGTTATATCTCAGATGAAGGAGCAGTAATACCGGAGGAACTGGCTCTGGGCACAGACCTCAGGGCACTCACCATCAGCCAACCAGCCTCCAAAAGCTACTAGAGGAATAGGACCTTGAAAAAGGCCAAGCAATGTATAAAGTAAGGTGAAGAACTCCCTAAAACCTCAGCAGCACCCTCAGGCTGGGCTCCCAGTCCAGATTCAACTGCTTTTCTGTCTGGTTTCTGTCACTATGATCACTGACTATGTTATGTTACCTGGCAGAAGGGACTTTGTAGATATGATTAAGATTACAGGTTTTAAGATTGGGAGGTTATCCTGGATTATATAAGTGGGTCCAATCTAACCACATTAGCTCTTAAAAATCAGCCCTTAAAAAGTCTGTGAGAGAGAGAGATGAGGCATGACAAGGACTCAATATATATTGCTAGCTTTATAGACAAATGTACTCATGAGACAAGGCATGTGAGCAGCTGCTAGAACCTGAGAACTATACCCAGACAACAACTAGCAAGGAAACAGAAACCTCAGTCCAACAACCACATGAACCTGAATTCTGCCAGGAAGCCCATATGAACCTGGGAACAGAGTCTCCCCCAGAGACACCAGTAAGGAACACAGCTCTGCCCATACCTTGGTTCTAACCCACTGAGACCTGAGTCAGACTTCTGACCTACAGAATTGCAAGATAATAAACTTGTGTCACTAAATTGTGGTAAGTTGCTATAATAATAATAGAAAACTAATACAGTGGCCATGAAATGTATTTGTCAAAGTAAACAACTCGATGTATATAATGAAAGACAGGCTTACAAAAGCCAAAGATTAAATTTATAAGCCAAGAGACAGACAAAGAAACAAAGAAACAAACAAAATGGAACAAATAAAGAGGTGAAAGGTATACAAACAGTGTTAAGAGTTAGAAGGTCAGAAGTGGTGCCAATAGCAACTTAATGAAAATCCCAAAAGGACAGGAAAAAGAGGCTGTAGGAGAGGAAACAATTGAAGCGCTAATAACTGAGAAATTCCCTAGTAATTAAAAATAATTATAATACAGATTGAAAGGGATCATAGAATTCCTAGCAAAGATATACAATAATATTTTTAATAAATAGAAATAAATAAATATACAAACCCACACCTAGGTATATCAGAATTTACATCAAAACCAGAAAAGTCTAAAAGTTTGCAGAAGGGGAAAAAGCAAAACAAGAATCAGATAAACATCTATCTTCTCAACAGATTACTTTTAGTGGAAAATAAAGAATAACTTATATTTTCACTTTACCTGTAGGGGATAAAATAAAGATATTTTCAGTCAAAACAGGACTTAAAAGTATTCAAGCAAAAATAAAAATTAACCCAAAGGGAAGCAATAGGATATATAAATAAGTATATTAAAAGAAGTATCTAAATAAATAAATACAAAAATATATATTGATTAACTACCTGGAAATAAAATCTTAAATAATACCTACAAGAGATCTAGAGCAGGAGAAGACACCAAAAGAGTGGAAAGTCTGGGAAGGTTCTTATTCTGTCTGAGGTGAAGACATTGTTAGTGATAAGCCTAAGACATTGATAGGGGAAAATGAGTGTATGAATGGCTCTTAGTGAGTAGGAAAGACTAGCAGAAAAAATAAAAATAGAATGTATGCTTCTCACCAGTAGAAAAGAGAAAAAACTAACAAAAATTCTTGTGCTTTCAAATAGGTGACAGCAAAATAGAAAAGTCAGCACAGGAAAAGAAAAATAAGTAAGCATAGAAAATAGAAAATGCACTCTCATGCTCATAAATGTCAGAAATAAGTTTTAATACATTAATAACTATAATAAGTAGAATAATTAAACTCAGTGACTAAAATAAGGAGATTATCAGCTTTTATCTTTCAAAAAGATGCATCATTGTTGTCTATAGAAGACAAAGAGGGGGAGGTGGCAGAGAGAAGTTGAAAATGAAAAGATTTTTTAAAAGATACACAAGACAAATATGAAACAAACAATAACCTAAAAAAATTGAGTGGCAGTATTTGAAGTAAAAATTCTAAAATAACTCAAAGTAAGTTTACAAATGGTAAAAGGAAAAATATTATAAGAAGGTGTGCAATCATAAACAGATATATGTCTCTTTTCTTCTTTTTCTGTTATAATTATATAACATATCAATGCAACAATGGATAGAATTACAGAAGAAAGTAGCTAAGTCTATAGTACATTATAGTTGAAGGTTTTAACACATTCATATCCAAAAATTATAGATTGGGCAGAAAAAAACCAAACATGAATAGATATTTGAACAGTCACCTCACAAAAATACAGTATATGATCCTTCTAGAGTAGGTATGAAATATTTTTTTAAAAACATGTATTATGACAAAGGAAATATAAATTAATTCCAAATGATCACTATAAGACAGATTATGTTCTCAGCCTTTTTAAAAAAATTACAGACAGCTAATAAAAATATAGCTGGATTATTTCATATGTATGGAAACTAAAATAATTATTTTTAGATCAGCCATTAGATAAAATGGATACTGTAAAGAAGTTGTGAAATACTAGAAATGAAAAATAATGAAAACTATATTTGATGAAGAGTAATGAAATCAATCTAAGACAAGATTGAAAGAAAAATGGGGAAAAATTGAAAGAACACCAAAAAATAATAATACTGATTTAAAAAGTTTTTTTTTTTCCTGTGAAAAGTCTAATAACACAGATAATTTTCTGGAAGGACTAATAAAAGATACAAATGAATGAATTGTAGGGAAAATGGGGATACACTGCAGATACAGAAGTAATAAAGGCCATAAAAGCATATATGAATAACTACATGCCCATCTTTTTGAAAACCTAGATGGAAAGACTGAATTACTAGACAAACGTAAAATGCACAAATCAGCACAATAAGAAATAGAATATTTGAAAAGGAAAATAATTTTAAAATAGAATGATAAATAAAATTATTTCTCTCCCACAATACAAAAAGCAGAAAAGAGGAAATAAAACAACAAAAATTAAAAGACCCATGCCTGGATGGTTTTAAAGGTGTTTACCATATTTTCAAGGAATAGATATTTTATACATTATAAATATATAACTTACATGGACAATGGAAAAAGACAACAAAGTTGCCCAGATTTTCCAAAGAGTTGATACAAAACCCAGAAAGCACAAGAGACTTCTGCTTCCAACCAAGATGAAGTGAAAGGGACTGGATTTAACCTACCCACTTGCAACAATTTTTTAAAAAGAATAAAGACAATAGTTTTTACACATTGGGCACCAGGCAACAAAGGACAGTGATCCATGAGAGAGAGGAAACAAACAACATAAACCCTGTGATTGCCCCAGATTATTACCTGGAGGTAATTTCTAGACTGCTGTGTAAAAAGGAGGAACCCTGTTGGAGTCTGGTGATCTCCTTAAGTTGAGGAGACAGAGCTGGTAGTCTGAGAGACTAGACTTCACAGGGAAAAGTACCAGATAAGATAAAGGTACACAGAGAGAGAACTCAAGAGATTGGCAGAGGGTCCCTGTGAAGACTTCAGTTGAGTATGTAGTACTCATGTATAATTTTCCTCATGTATATGAGGAAATTACCTACTGCTGGGGAAAGAACTATCCAAAGAAGCAGAGGGAACAATTCTCAAAGCTCACACAAGTCCAGAAATAGCACTTATTCCCACCAGCCAGAGTGAAAGTCTTTGTAATGCACTGGACATTTCAGTACAGTACATAGTACTCAGAACTTGTATTGTTTCAGCCTTAGGTGAAAAGCTTTTCTAGCCCTGCCTAACAAAAGTTAAAAGCAAAGCCTCAAAAGGAACAAACTGTTTCCAAGTAACTCATTTGCATCCTAGAACAAAGTTTAAATATTCTTATAATAATACAAAAACTTCCAGTACCCTGTAAAGGTAAAATTCTGCATATATGACATCAAATAAAAAGTTACCAAGCATGCAAAGATATGGGTAAATATGGGCCATAATGTGGCGTAATATCTATCAATGGAAACTGGTTCATAAATTACACAGAACTATAGAATTAGTAAACAAAAATTTTGAAACATGTAACTATATTCTATATGCTCAAGAATATAGAGGAAAGATTAAGCATGGTATGTAGAGACAGAGAAGATTTTAAAAAAAAAAAGATCCAACTTGAAATTTTAGAGATGAAAAATATAATGACTGTGATGAAAAAGTACCCTGGAAGAAATGAATGCTATTTTAGACACTAAAGAAGAAAAGATAAGTGAACGTGAAGACACAGCAATAGAAACTGTCCAAAATAAAACATCTGGAGAACAAAGATTGAAAAGAAAATGGCCAGAGCACCAGTAAGCAGCCTAATATACATATAATTGAAGTCCTTAAAGGAGAGGGAAATATTTGAAGAAATTATGGCTGAAATTTTTCAAAATTTGATGAAGAAAATAAACCCACATACCTAAGAAGCTAAGCAAAATAAATAAATTTGTGTTATATATATAAACATATATGTATTTATATGTATACAGACACACACACACACAATGTATGGTCAAGAGGGAGAAATGAAAATATGCTGTAATAAGGTTGTTGTGTCACATGTGCCATTGTACAATATTCCCTGAAGTCATTCACAGGGTTCATGTAAGCCATAAACCCAATCACTGCCATTAAAAAACAACAAAAAAAGAGGTACAGCTAACAAGACAATACAGGAGGCAAAATGGAACCATAAATTATGCTCAGTTAGCTCAAATAAAGACAAAGGAAAGAGGGAACAAATAACAAATGGGAAAAACAGACCATAAATAGCAAAATGGTAGGTTTAAGCCCAACCATACCAATAATAACATCCAATGTAAATGATCTAAAAACTCTAATGAAATGACAGATTGTCAGATTGGATAAAAAATTAAGACTCACGTCATGTAGTTAAAACTTGTTTACAATTATCTGAAGCTAGACTCTAATATACACAAAAACAAAGTACTTATGCTTGGTTGTCAGGAATGCAATGACCATGTAAATCAAAGGATGATTGTACTTGGACATTAGTTCAGAACTTTATCATGAGATGGTCGACATTTTGCAAAATAACATTATCAATAGCAACACTCTCACAGCATTTTGAGCCACATTTTCACATAACTAATCCGTCTGCATTTGTAGCTGTATATTCACAGTAATTCTCCAAATAGGTGCAAACATCTGATTACTTTATTTCTCTTTTGTTATAGCCAATGACCAGTCATTTACATATTAAAACGCATCATTCTATGATTAATTACTTCTTTTTTATTTCTCCTCTATATCACACTTAGGATTTTATATAGATGTTTTTTTTTTTTTTTTTTTTTTAAACATCTTTATTGAAGTATAATTGCCTTACAATAGTGTGTTAGCTTCTGCTTTATAACAAAGTGAATCAGTTATACATATACAATATGTTCCCATTTCTCTTCCCTCTTGCATCTCCCTCCCTCCCACCCTCCCCATCCCACCCCTCTAGGTGGTCACAAAGCACCGAGCTGATCTCCCTGGGCTATACGGCTGCTTCCCACTAGCTAGCTATTTTACATTTGGTAGTGTATATATGTCCATGACACTCTCTTACCCTGTCACATCTCACCCCACCCCCTCCCCATATCCTCAAGTCCATTCTCTAGTAGGTCTGTGTCTTTATTCCCGTCTTGCCACTAGGTTCTTCATGGCCTTTTTTTTTTTTTTTCCTTAGATTCCGTATATATGTGTTAGCATACTGTATTTGTTTTTCTCTTTCTGACTTACTTCACTCTGTATGACAGACTCTAACTCCATCCACCTCATTACAAATACCTCCATTTCATTTCTTTTTATGGCTGAGTAATATTCCATTGTATATATGTGCCACATCTTCTTTATCCATTCGTCTGTCGATGGACATTTAGGTTGCTTCCATGTCCTGGCTATTGTAAATAGAGCTGCAATGAACATTGTGGTACATGACACTTTTTGACCTATGGTTTTCTCAGGGTATATGCCCAGTAGTGGAATTGCTGGGTCGTATGGTAGTTCTATTTGTAGTTTTTTAAGGAACCTCCATACTGTTCTCCATAGTGGCTGTATCAATTTACATTCCCACCAACAGTGCAAGAGTGTTCCCTTTCCTCCACACCCTCTCCAGCATTTATTGTTTCTAGATTTTTTGATGATGGCCATTCTGACCGGTGTGAGATGATATCTCATTGTAGTTTTGATTTGCATTTCTCTAATGATTAATGATGTTGAGCATTCTTTCATGTGCCTGTAGGCCATCTGTATATCTTCTTTGGAGAAATGTCTATTTAGGTCTTCTGCCCATTTTTGGATTGGGTTGTTCGTTTTTTTGTTATTGAGCTGCATGAGCTGCTTGTAAATCTTGGAGATTAATCCTTTGTCAGTTGCTTCATTTGCAAATATTTTCTCCCATTCTAAGGGTTGTCTTTTGGTCTTGTTTATGGTTTCCTTTGCTGTGCAAAAGCTTTTAAGTTTCATTAGGTCATATTTGTTTATTTGTGTTCTTATTTCCATTTCTCTGGGAGCTGGGTCAAAAAGAATCTTGCTGTGATGTATGTCATAGAGTGTTCTGCCTATGTTTTCCTCTAAGAGTTTGATAGTGTCTGGCCTTACACTTAGGTCTTTAATCCATTTGGAGTTTATTTTTGTGCATGGTGTCAGGGAGTGTTCTAATTTCATACTTTTACATGTACCTGTCCAATTTTCCCAGCACCACTTATTGAAGAGGCTGTCTTTTCTCCACTGTATATGCTTGCCTCCTTTATCAAAGATAAGGTGACCATATGTGTGTGGGTTTATCTCTGGGCTTTCTATCCTGTTCCATTGATCTATATTTCTGTTTTTGTGCCAGTACCAAACTGTCTTGATTACTGAAGCTTTGTAGTATAGTCTGAAGTCAGGGAGCCTGATTCCCCCAGCTCCATTTTTCGTTCTCAAGATTGCTTTGGCTATTCGGGGTCTTTTGTGTTTCCATACAAATTGTGAAATTTTTTGTTGTAGTTCTGTGAAAAATGCCAGTGGTAGTTTGATAGGGATTGCATTGAATCTGTAGATTGCTTTGGGTAGTAGAGTCATTTTCACAATGTTGATTCTTCCAATCCAGGAACATGGTATATCTCTCCATCTATTTGTATCATCTTTAATTTCTTTCATCAGTGTCTTATAATTTTCTGCATACAGGTCTTTTGTCTCCTTAGGTAGGTTTATTCCTAGATATCTTATTCTTTTTGTTGCAATGGTAAACGGGAGTGTTTTCTTAATTTCCCTTTCAGATTTTTCGTCATTAGTGTATAGAAATGCAAGCGATTTCTGTGCATTAATTTTGTATCCTGCTACTTTACCAAATTCATTGATTAGCTCTAGGAGTTTTCTGGTAGCCTCTTTAGGATTCTCTATGTATAGTATCATGTCATCTGCAAATAGTGACAGCTTTACTTCTTCTTTTCCGATTTGGATTCCTTTTATTTCTTTGTCTTCTCTGATTGCTGTGGCTAACACTTCCAAAACTATGTTGAATAATAGTGGTGAGAGTGGGCAACCTTGTCTTGTTCCTGATCTTAGTGGAAATGGTTTCAGTTTTTCACCATTGAGGACAATGTTGGCTGTGGGTTTGTCATATATGGCCTTTATTATGTTGAGGAAAGTTCCCTCTATGCCTACTTTCTGCAGGGCTTTTATCATAAATGGGTGTTGAATTTTGTCGAAAGCTTTCTCTGCATCTATTGAGATGATCATATGGTTTTTCTCCTTCAATTTGTTAATATGGTGTATCACATTGATTGATTTGCGTATATTGAAGAATCCTTGCATTCCTGGGATAAACCCCACTTGATCATGGTGTATGATCCTTTTAATGTGCTGTTGGATTCTGTTTGCTAGTATTTTGTTGAGGATTTTTGCATCTATGTTCATCAGTGATATTGGCCTGTAGTTTTCTTTCTTTGTGACATCTTTGTCTGGTTTTGGTATCAGGGTGATGGTGGCCTCGTAGAATGAGTTTGGGAGTGTTCCTCCCTCTGCAATATTTTGGAAGAGTTTGAGAAGGATAGGTGTTAGCTCTTCTCTAAATGTTTGATAGAATTCACCTGTGAAGCCATCTGGTCCTGGGCTTTTGTTTGTTGGAAGGTTTTTAATCACAGTTTCAATTTCAGTGCTTGTGATTGGTCTGTTCATATTTTCTATTTCTTCCTGGTTCAGTCTCGGCAGTTTGTGCATTTCTAAGAATCTGTCCATTTCTTCCAGGTTGTCCATTTTATTGGCATAGAGTTGCTTGTAGTAATCTCTCATGATCGTTTGTATTTCTGCAGTGTCAGTGGTTATTTCTCCTTTTTCATTTCTAATTCTATTGATCTGAGTCTTCTCCCTTTTTCTCTTGATGAGTCTGGCTAATGGTTTATCAATTTTGTTTATCTTCTCAAAGAACCAGCTTTTAGTTTCATTGATTTTTGCTATTGTTTCCTTCATTTCTTTTTCATTTATTTCTGACCTGATCTTTATAATTTCTTTCCTTCTGCTGGCTTTGGGGTTTTTTTGTTCTTCTTTCTCTAATTGCTTTAGGTGCAAGGTTAGGTTGTTTATTCGAGATGTTTCCTGTTTCTTGAGGTAGGCTTGTATTGCTATAAACTTCCCTCTTAGCACTGCTTTTGCTGCGTCCCATAGGTTTTGGGTCGTCGTATCTCCATTGTCATTTATTTCTAGGTATTTTTTGATTTCCCCTTTGATTTCTTCAGTAATCACTTCATTATTAAGTAATGTATTGTGTAGCCTCCATGTGTTTGTATTTTTTACAGATCTTTTCCTGTAATTGATATCTAGTCTCATAGCATTGTGGTTGGAAAAGATACTTGATACGATTTCAATTTTCTTAAATTTACCAAGGTTTGATTTGTGACCCAAGATATGATCTATCCTGGAGAATGTTCCATGAGCACTTGAGAAAAATGTGTATTCTGTTGTTTTTGGGTGGAATGTCCTATAAATATCAATTAAGTCCATCTTGTTTAATGTATCATTTAAAGCTTGTGTTTCCTTATTTATTTTCATTTTGGATGATCTGTCCATTGGTGAAAGTGGGGTGTTAAAGTCCCCTACTATGATTGTGTTGCTGTCGATTTCCCCTTTTATGGCTGTTAGTACTTGCCTTATGTATTGAGGTGCTCCTATGTTGGGTGCATAAATATTTACAATTGTTATACCTTCCTCTTGGATCGATCCCTTGATCATTATATAGTGTCCTTCTTTGTCTCTTGTAATAGTCTTTATTTTAAAGTCTATTTTGTCTGATATGAGAATTGCTACTCCAGCTTTCTTTTGATTTCCATTTGCATGGAATATCTTTTTCCATCCCTTCACTTTCAGTCTGTATGTGTCTCTAGGTCTGAAGTGGGTCTCTTGTAGACAGCATATATATGGGTCTTGTTTTTGTATCCATTCAGCCAGCCTGTGTCTTTTGGTGGGAGCATTTAATCCATTTACATTCAAGGTAATTATCGATATGTATGTTCCTATTCCCATTTTCTTAAATGTTTTGGGTTTGTTATTGTAGGTGTTTTCCTTCTCTTGTGTTTCTTGCCTAGAGAAGTTCCTTTAGCATTTGTTGTAAAGCTGGTTTGGTAGTGCTGAACTCTCTCAGCTTTTGCTTGTCTGTAAAGGTTTTAATTTCTCCATCACATTTGAATGAGATCCTTGCTGGGTAGAGTAATCTTGGTTGTAGGTTCTTCTCCTTCATGACTTTAAGTATATCTTGCCACTCCCTTCTGGCTTGCAGAGTTTCTGCTGAAAGATCAGATGTTAACCTTATGGGGATTCCCTTGTGTGTTATTTGTTTTTTTTCCCTTGCTGCCTTTAATATGTTTTCCTTATATTTAATTTTTGACAGTTTGATTAATATGTGTCTTGGCGTGTTTCTCCTTGGGTTTATCCTCTATGGGACTCTCTGTGCTTCCAGGACTTGATTAACTATTTCCTTTCCCATATTAGGGAAGTTTTCAACTATAATCTCTTCAAATATTTTCTCAGTCCCTTTCTTTTTCTCTTCTTCTTCTGGGACCCCTATAATTCGAATGTTGGTGCGTTTAATGCTGTCCCAGAGGTCTCTGAGACTGTCCTCAGTTCTTTTCATTCTTTTTTCTTTATCCTGCTCTGCAGTAGTTATTTCCACCATTTTATCTTCCAGGTCACTTATCCTTTCTTCTGCCTCAGTTATTCTGCTATTGATCCCATCTAGAGTATTTTTAATTTCATTTATTGTGTTTTTCATCATTGCTTGATTCCTCTTTAGTTCTTCTACGTCCTTGTTAAATGCTTCTTGCATTTTGTCTATTCTATTTCCAAGATTTTGGATCATCCTTACTATCATTATTCTGAATTCTTTTTCAGGTAGACTACCTATTTCCTCTTCATTTGTTAAGTCTAGTGTGTTTTGACCCTGCTCCTTCATCTGCTGTGTGTTTTTCTGTCGTCTCATTTTGCTTATCTTACTGTGTTTGGGGTCTCCTTATCACAGGTTGCAGGTTTGTAGTTCCCGTTGTTTTTGGTATCTGTCCCCAGTGGGTAAGGTTGGTTCAGTGGGTTGTGTAGGCTTCCTGGTGGAGGGAACTAGTGCCTGAGCTCTGGTGGATGAGGCTGGATCTTGTCTTTCTGGTGGGCACGTCCACGTCTGGTGGTGTATTTTGGGGTGTCTGTGGCCTTATTATGATTTTAGGCAGCCTCTCTGCTAATGGATGAGGCTGTGTTCCTGTCTTGCTAGTTGTTTGGCATAGGGTGTTCAGCACTGTAGCTTGCTGGTCATTGAGTGATGCTGGGTCTTGATGTTGAGATGGAGATCTCTGAGAGATTTTTGCCGTTTGGTATTACGTGGAGCTGGGAGGTCTCTTGTGGACCAGTGTCCTGAAGTTGGCTCTCCCACCTCCGAGGTACGGCCCTGATGCCTGGCTGAAGCACCAAGAGCCTTTCGTCCACACGGCTCAGAGTAAGAGGGAGAAAAAATAGAAAGAAAGAAAGGAAGGAAGGAAGGAAGGAAGGAAGGAGGAAGGAAGGAAGGAAGGAAGGAAGGAAAGAAAGAAAGAAAGAAAGGAAAGAAAGAAAGAAGCTATAATATAGTGAAGTAAAATAAAGCTATTGTAAAGCAAAGCTATACAGACAAAATCTCCCCCAGAAGCATATACATATACACTCACAAAAAAAAAGGAAAAGGGGAAAAATTAATATATCCTGCTCCCAAAGTCCACCTCCTGAATTTGGGATGATTCGTTGTCTATTCAGGTATTCAACAGATGCAGGCACATCAAGTTGTTTGTGGAGTTTTAATCCGCTTCTTCTGAGGCTGCTGGGACAGATTTCCCCTCCTCTTCTCTGTTCGCACAGCTCCTGGGGATCAGCTTTGGATTTGGACCCGCCTCTGCGTGTAGGTCGCCTGAGGGCGTCTGTTCCCCGCCCAGACAGGACGGGGTTAAAGGAGCAGCTGCTTCGGGGACTCTGGCTCACCCAAGCCGCGGGGAGGGAGGGGTACGGAGGAGGCGGGGCGAGCCTGCGGCGTCAGAGGCTGGCGTGACGTTGCAGCAGCCTGAGGCGCGCAGTGCGTTCTCCCGGGGGATGTTGTCCCTGGATCACGGGACCCTGGCAGTGGTGGGCTGCACGGGCTCCTGGGAGGGGCGGTGTGGAGAGTGACCTGTGCTCGCACACAGGCTTCTTGGAGGCGGCAGCAGCAGCCCCAGCGTCTCACGCCCGTCTCTGGGGTCCGCGCTGATCGCCGCGGCTCGCGCCAGTTTCTGGAGTTCGTTTAGGCGGCGCTCTGAATCCCCTCTCCTTGCGCGCCGCGAAACAAAGAGGCAAGAAAAAGTCTCTTGCCTCTTCGGCAGCTGCAGACTTTTTCCCGGTCTCCCTCCCAGCCAGCTGTGGTGCGCCAACCCCTTCAGGCTGTGTTCACGCCGCCAACCCCAGTCCTCTCCCTGCCGCCAACCCCAGTCCTCTCCCTGCGATCCGACCGAAGCCCGAGCCTCCGCTCCCAGCCCCGCCCGCCCCGGCGGGGGAGCAGACAAGCCTCTCGGGCTGGTGAGCGCTGTTCGGCACCGAGCCTCTGTGCGGGAGTCTCTCCGTTTTTCCCTCTGCGCCCCTGTTGCTATGGGATCCGCGCTGTTAGCTGCGGCTCGCGCCCGTCTCTGAAGTTCGTTTAGGCGGCGCTCTGAATCCCCTCTCCTCGCGCACCAGGAAACAGGGAAGAAAAAGTCTCTTGCCTCTTCGGCAGCTGCAGACTTTTTCCCGGACTCCCTCCCGGCTAGCTGTGGTGCACTAACCCCTTCAGGCTGTGTTCACGCCGCCAACCCCAGTCCTCTCCCTGCGATCCGACCGAAGCCCGAGCCTCAGCTCCCAGCCCCGCCCGCCCCGGCGGCTGAGCAGACAAGCCTCTCGGGCTGGTGAGTGCTGGTCAGCGCCGAGCCTCCGTGCGGGAAGTGCGGGAATCTCTCCGCTTTGCCCTCCGCACCTCTGTGGCTGCGCTCTCCTCCGTGGCTCCGAAGCTTCCCCCCTCTGCCACCCGCAGTCTCTGCCCGCGAAGGGGCTCCTAGTGCGTGGAAATCTTTCCTCCTTCACAGCTCCCTCCCACTGGTGCAGGTGCCGTCCCTATTCTTTTGTCTCTGTTATTTCTTTTTTCTTTTGCCCTACCCAAGTACGGGGGGAGTTTCTTGCCTTTTGGGAGGTCTGACGTTTTCTGCCAGCGTTCAGTGGGTGTTCTATAGGAGCAGTTCCACGTGTAGATGTATTTCTACTGTATCTGTGGGAAGGAAGGTGATCTCCGCGTCTTACTCTTCCGCCATCTTCTCTCCTCCCCCTATAGATGTTTTAAGATTATATATATTGGTGCCTTACGTTATATAGGAATTTTATTTCAGGACAACAAATATAACAGTGAAGCTCAACCATATCAAGGAAAACTTCAAAATATTAACAATACTTAAAGGAGTTGTTCCATCTATTAGAACTGGAAACCACTAGCACAGACCAACGTCCATAAATCACAGTTAAGGCACCTGAGGCCTGGGGAGAAAAGTGACTTATCCGAAGTCACACAACTAGATTCATACTCACAGTGATCATATATACTGGATTTTTCAGGACAGTGTTCCTCATCGTCCCCACAAATCATTGAAATATCTTTACGATAACTCCTAGATTACCAATTATAACCCAAAGGACTGAAAATCAGGACACATGGTCACCAGTTCTTTTCAAAAAAACTCCACAGATAAGGTCTTAAATAGTAGCTAAAACCAACAAAACTAAACACCGTAGGAGGACAGATATTCTCCTTTGTCAGCATTAAAAAATCGGGGGGGTGGGGTAGGGGAGGGAGGAGACAGTAAGTGGGGAAAATCTTCCATAAATAAATAAATGTTTTTACTAATATACTATTTTCTATTAAAAAATAAACTTGTGGTGGATTAACCAAGATGGCGGAGTAGAAGGACGTGCTCTCACTCCCTCTTGCGAGAGCACCAGAATCACAACTGTCTGCTGGACAATCATTGACAGGAAGACACTGGACTTCACCAAGGAGGATACCCCACGTCCAAGGACAGAGGAGAAGCCACAGTGAGACGGTAGGAGGGGCGCAATCAGAGTAAAATCTAATCCCATAACTGCTGGGTGGGTGACTCACAGACTGGCGAACACTTATACCACAGAAGTCCACCCACTGGAGTGAAGGTTCTGAGCCCCACGTCAGGCTTCCCAACCTGGGGGTCCGGCAACGGGAGGAGGAATTCCTAGAGAATCAGACTTTGAAGCCTAGTGGGAATTGATTGCAGGACTTCGACAGGACTGGGGGAAACAGAGACCCCACTCTTGGAGGGCACACACAAAGTAGTGTGCGCATTGGGACCCAGGGGAAGGAGCAGTGACCCTGGGGGAGACTGAACCAGACCTACCTGCTGGTGTTGGGGGGTCTCCTGCAGAGGCGGGGGGTGGCTCTGTTTCACTGTAGGGACAAGGACTCTGGCAGCGGAGGTTCTGGGAAGTGCTCCTTGGCGTGAGCTCTCCCAGAGTCTGCCATTAACCCCACCAAAGAGCCCAGGTAGGCTCCAGTGTTGGGTTGCCTCAGGCAAAACAACCAAAAGGGAGGGAACCCAGCCCCACCCATCAACAGTCAAGTGGATTAAAGTTTTACTGAGCTCTGACCGCCACAGCAACAGTCAGCTCTACCCACCACCAGAGCCTCCCATCAAGCCTCTTAGATAGCCTCAACCACCAGAGGGCAGACAGCAGAAGCAAGAAAAACTACAATCCTGCAGCCTGTGGACCAAAAACCACAGTTACAGAAAGATAGACAAGATGAAAAGGCAGAGGGCTATGTACCAGATGAAGGAACAAGAAAAAACCCCAGAAAAACAACTAAATGAAGTGGAGATAGGCAACCTTCCAGAAAAAGAATTCAGAATAATGATAGTGAAGATGATCCAGGACCTCGGAATAAGAATGGAGGCAAAGATTGAGAAGATGCAAGAAATGATTAACAAAGACCTAGAAGAATTAAAGAACAAACAAACAGAGATGACCAATACAATAACTGAAATGAAAACTACACTAGAAGGAATCAATAGCAGAATAACTGAGGCAGAAGAACGGATAAGTGATCTGGAAGACAGAATGGTGGAATTCACTGCTGCGGAACAGACTAAAGAAAAAAGAATGAAAAGAAATGAAGACAGCTTAAGAGACCTCTGGGACAACATTAAATGCAACAACATCCACATTATAGGGGTCCCAGAAGGTGAAGAGAGAGAGAAAGGACCAGAGAAAATATTTGAAGAGATTATAGTCGAAAACTTCCCTAATATGGGAAAGGAAATAGCCACCCAAGTCCAGGAAGCACAGAGAGTCCCATACAGGATAAACCCAAGGAGAAACACGCCGAGACACATAGTAATCAAAGTGGCAAAAATTAAAGACAAAGAAAAATTATTGAAAGCAGCAAGGGAAAAACGACAAATAACATACAAGGGAACTCCCATAAGGTTAACAGCTGATTTCTCAGCAGAAACTCTGCAAGCCAGAAGGGAGTGGCATGATATACTTAAAGTGATGAAAGGGAAGAACCTACAACCAAGATTACTCTACCCGGCAAGGATCTCATTTAGATTTGATGGAGAAATCAAAAGCTTTACAGACAAGCAAAAGCTAAGAGAATTCAGCACCACCAAACCAACTCTACAACAAATGCTAAAGGAACTTCTCTAAGTGGGAAACACAAGAGAAGAAATAGACCTACAAAAACAAACCCAAAACAATTAAGAAAATGGTCATAGGAACATACATATCGATAATGACCTTAAATGTGAATGGATTAAATGCCCCAACCAAAAGACATAGACTGGCTGAATGGATACAAAAACAAGACCCATATATATGCTGTCTACAAGAGACCCACTTTAGACCTAGGGACACATTCAGACTGAAAGTGAGGGGATGGAAAAAGATATTCCATGCAAATGGAAATCAAAAGAAAGCTGGAGTAGCTATACTCATATCAGATAAAATAGACTTTAAAATAAAGAATGTTACAAGAGACAAGGAAGGACACTACATAATGATCAAGGGATCAATCCAAGAAGAAGATATAACAATTATAAATATATATGCACCCAACATAGGAACACCTCAATACATAAGGCAACTGCTAACAGCTATAAAAGAGGAAATTGACAGTAACACAATCATAGTGGGGGACTTTAACACCTCACTTACACCAATGGACAGATCATCCAAAATGAAAATAAATAAGGAAACAGAAGCTTTACATGACACAATAGACCAGATAGATTTAATTGATATATATAGGACATTCCATCCAAAAACAGCAGATTACACGTTCTTCTCAAGTGCACACGGAACATTCTCCAGGATAGATCACATCTTGGGTCACAAATCAAGCCTCAGTAAATTTAAGAAAATTGAAATCATATCAAGCATCTTTTCTGACCACAACGCTATGAGATTAGAAATGAATTACAGGGGAAAAAACGTAAAAAAGACAAACACATGGAGGCTAAACAATACGTTACTAAATAACCAAGAGATCACTGAAGAAATCAAAGAGGAAATCAAAAAATACCTAGAGACAAATGACAATGAAAACACGAAGACCCAAAACCTATGGGATGCAGCAAAAGCAGTTCTAAGAGGGAAGTTTATAGCTATACAAGCCTACCTAAAGAAACAAGAAAAATCTCAAGTAAACAATCTAACCTTACACCTAAAGAAACTAGAGAAAGAAGAACAAACAAAACCCAAAGTTAGCAGAAGGAAAGAAATCATAAAGATCAGAGCAGAAATAAATGAAATAGAAACAAAGAAAACAATAGCAAAGATCAATAAAACTAAAAGTTGGTTCTTTGAGAAGATAAACAAAATTGATAAGCCATTAGCCAGACTCATCAAGAAAAAGAGGGAGAGGACTCAAATCAATAAAATCAGAAATGAAAAAGGAGAAGTTACAACAGACACTGCAGAAATACAAAGCATCCTAAGAGACTACTACAAGCAACTCTATGCCAATAAAATGGACAACCTGGAAGAAATGGACAAATTTTTAGAAAGGTATAACCTTCCAAGACTGAACCAGGAAGAAACAGAAAATATGAACAGACCAATCACAAGCAATGAAATTGAAACTGTGATTAAAAATCTTCCAACAAACAAAAGTCCAGGACCAGATGGCTTCACAGGTGAATTCTATCAAACATTTAGAGAAGAGCTAACACCCATCCTTCTCAAACTCTTCCAAAAAATTGCAGAGGAAGGAACACTCCCAAACTCATTCTATGAGGCCACCATCACCCTGATACCAAAACCAGACAAAGACACTACAAAAAAAGAAAATTACAGACCAATATCACTGATGAATATAGATGCAAAAATCCTCAACAAAATACTAGCAAACAGAATCCAACAACACATTAAAAGGATCATACACCACGATCAAGTGGGATTTATCCCAGGGATGCAAGGATTCTTCAATATACGCAAATAAATCAATGTGATACACCATATTTACAAATTGAGGAATAAAAACCATATGATCATCTCAATAGATGCAGAAAAAGCTTTCGACAAAATTCAACACCCATTTATGATAAAAACTCTCCAGAAAGTGGGCATAGAGGGAACCTACCTCAACATAATAAAGGCCATATATGACAAACCCACAGCAAACATCATTCTCAATGGTGAAAAACTGAAAGCATTTCCTCTAAGATCAGGAACGAGACAAGGATGTCCACTGTCACCACTATTATTCAACATAGTTCTGGAAGTCCTAGCCATGGCAATCAGAGAAGAAAAAGAAATAAAAGGAATACAAATTGGAAAAGAAGAAGTAAATCTGTCACTGTTTGCGGATGACATGATACTATACACAGAGAATCCCAAAACTGCCACCAGAAAACTGCTAGAGCTAATTAATGAATATGGTAAAGTTGCAGGATACAAAATTAATGCACAGAAATCTCTTGCATTCCTATACACTAATGATGAAAAATCTGAAAGAGAAATTATGGAAACACTCCCATTTACCATTGCAACAAAAAGAATAAAATACCTAGGAATAAACCTACCTAGGGAGACAAAAGACCTGTATGCAGAAAACTATAAGACACTGATGAAAGAAATTAGAGATGATACCAACAGATGGAGAGATATACCATGTTCTTGGATTGGAAGAATCAACATTGTGAAAATGAGTATACTACCCAAAGCAATCTACAGATTCAATGCAATCCCTATCAAATTACCAATGGCATTTTTTACGGAGCTAGAACAAATCATCTTAAAATTTGTATGGAGACACAAAAGACCCCGAATAGCCAAAGCAGTCTTGAGGCAAAAAAATGGAGCTGGAGGAATCAGACTCCCTGACTTCAGACTATACTACAAAGCTACAGTAATCAAGACAATATGGTACTGGCACAAAAACAGAAACATAGATCAATGGAACAAGATAGAAAGCCCAGAGATTAACCCACGCACCTATGGTCAACTAATCTATGACAAAGGAGGCAAAGATATACAATGGAGAAAAGACAGTCTCTTCAATAAGTGGTGCTGGGAAAACTGGACAGCTACATGTAAAAGAATGAAATTAGAATACTCCCTAACACCATACACAAAAATAAACTCAAAATGGATTAGAGACCTAAATATAAGACTGGATACTATAAAACTCTTAGAGGAAAACATAGGAAGAACACTCTTTGACATAAATCACAGCAAGATCTTTTTTGATCCACCTCCTAGAGTAATGGAAATAAAAACAAAAATAAACAAATGGGACCTAATGAAACTTCAAAGCTTTTGCACAGCAAAGGAAACCATAAACAAGACGAAAAGACAACCCTCAGCATGGGAGAAAATATTTGCAAACGAATAAACAGACAAAGGATTAATCTCCAAAATATATAAACAGCTCATTCAGCTCAATATTAAAGAAACAAACACCCCAATCCAAAAATGGGCAGAAGACCTAAATAGACATTTCTCCAAAGAAGACATACAGAGGGCCACGAAGCACATGAAAAGCTGCTCAACATCACTAACTATTAGAGAAATGCAAATCAAAACCACAATGAGGTATCACCTCACTCCTGTTAGAATGGGCATCATCAGAAAATCAACAAACAACAAATGCTGGAGAGGGTGTGGAGAAAAGGGAACCCTCTTGCACTGTTGGTGGGAATGTAAATTGATACAGCCACTATGGAGAACAATATGGAGGTTCCTTAAAAATCTAAAAATAGAATTACCATATGACCCAGCAATCCCACTACTGGGCATATACCCAGAGAAAACCGTAATTCAAAAAGACACATGCACCCCAATGTTCATTGCAGCTCTATTTACAATAGCCAGGTCATGGAAGCAACCTAAATGCCCATCAACAGACGAATGGATAAAGAAGTTGTGGTACATATATATAATGGAATATTACTCAGCCATGAAAAGGAACGAGATTGAGTCATTTGTTGAGAAGTGGATGGATCTAGAGACTGTCATACAGAGTGAAGTAAGTCAGAAAGAGAAAAACAAATATCGTATATTAATGCATGTATGTGGAACCTAGAAAAATGGTACAGATGAGCCGGTTTGCAGGGCAGAAGTTGAGACACAGATGTAGAGAATGGACATATGGACACCAAGGGGGGAAAACTGCGGTGGGGTGGGGATGGTGGTGTGCTGAATTGGGCGATTGGGATTGACCTGTATACACTGATGTGTATAAAATTGATGCCTAATAAGAACCTGCAGTATAAAACAACAAACAAACAAAACAACTAATACTAAACTTTCATTGGGTTATTTGTATGGAAATATGTTAATATAAATGTTTCAGACATTACATGAAAAAAAAAAAATAAACTTGTTTTGAAACTACAGTTTCACCAAAATATTCTGGCTAGTGAAGATAGAGAATAATAAAAAATGCAATGATTCTCAACTAAAAGTATGCCCTGTCAGGGTGAATAAATCCAAAAAGCAGTACAGGGTGATAATGAGATTTTTATCAAATTTTTTTTTAGCAGTTACAGAAATACCAGTATAAATTCTCTTTAGTGGTTCAGTCCCTGAGTTCCCAATTTGCCAGCAGCTGTCCCCAACCCTGTGACCTGACCCCAATATGGTACCATGTGCCCAGTGGTCAAGACTGCCACCTAGTGGCAGTTTTAGCACATTGACCCTCTGCCATCAAGAAGGGGAATTCTCCCTGGAATAGACACTTATTCTGGATTTATATATCCTGTGCTGCTCACCATGCTTCTGCCAACACCATCATCCTTGAACTCACTGAATGCCTATTCACCATCAATATATCCTTCAACATTGCTTCTGACCAAGGAACTGATTTATAGTAGACGTAAGGATGTACTGGTCTTATCACAGATCTCATCTCCAGAAGCAACCAATCTTATAAAACAGAAGATTAGCCCTTTGAAAATACAGTTAGAACAGCATCTTGGAGACAATTCCTTGCAAGAATGAGGTACTGTCCTAAAGCATGTGGCTAGCAATCCATAAACGGTGCTCTTTCTCTCATTTTTCTCTAAACCTAGGCAGACCCAGGTTTAGACAACAAAACGTGAACTTGGCAGTGGCATCTCTCTGTATTCTCCTATAGCTCTGATCGATGCTGGCTTAGTAGTAATCGCCCCCACGGGGAAAATGTTGCCACCCTGGGACATAGCAAATTGTTCCACTGAATTGGAAGCTGGCGGTCTTCCTGTGTCTGGGAAATTTTTGCTTTCTCTCTTATTTTGGGTTGTAGTTGCCTACTTTGGGAGGTGGCTTTGGCTTTGAAAAGTCAAGGTAGGGACCAGAGGAAAGTAAAGAAACTAGTCTCTGCTTAAGACAGAAGAGTACTCTAGAGTTAAGGAGGAAAGATCAAAAGAACAGTCAGAATCCTTCCAGGGTTTACAACGTGGCTCAACAGAGTGGATAAGAGAGTAGAGATTCAAAGCAGAAGCTAGTCCTGGAATAAATGGTGGGCATTAAACCTGAGCTTTTCCTGTACAGTGAGTGTACATATGCCTTTCTCACTATACAGATGAGCAAATTTATGCTTAGAGAAGTTAAATAACTTGTCCAAGATCAATCAGATTCAATGTAGATGTGTCTGACTCCAGAATCCAAGGTCTTAAGGAATAAGACATACTATTTCTGACTCAAGAGCTCTCTGGGAAAACAAACAAGCAAACAAATAGATATCTCATAGAGAGGTGATCAGTGCTCCAGAGAAATGTTTTCAGCTGCTGTTTTGCTCCACTGGGGGTTGTAGGTGAAGACCAGGATGTTTTCAAGGTAACAGCATCGCTTGAAGAATGTGGGGAACCCACTGGAGAGTTCCTCTGCCAGAATTTTGCCAGGGTCAGCCTTGGTTTTGAGGACAAGCCTGAATTAAAATCATAGCTCCCAGGAAAGCAGATGAGCTTCTGCCAGGAATTCAGTATCAACTCTTCCCATCCCCCTCCCACTCCTCTTTGGTAACTTCTCTAAAGGAACAGCATGGTGAACCTGAACTACGGAAGCTTTGGAAGGTGTGGAAGTTGCGGCTCTCACAAGTCAGCTATGGAGTATTTGGGGTGGATGTGCTAAAGAAAGGGAGACCAGGGACCTAAGGGACCCAATTTTGCCATAAACCCCAGAAAACACAAACCAGACAGAAATGGCAAGCCTGTCCTTAATCCAAGAGTGGGAAGAAAGATCAGTGATTCACTTGCAAACCTGCTCCAACGTGTTAGAACCTTGCTGTGTTGGAACCTTCAAGCCAGGGAACTGGATTGGGTCCCTTCCTTCATTTTCTGAAGATGGGGCCCTAACTGATTTCGCCTCCCCAAGACATATGTACACTGGGCCCAGCTCATTGGTCTGACCTGTTGCCTACCTTTCCCATCTGCACTTCTAGTTTCCTGTCACCTCTGGTCACTATGTATTACTCAGCATATTTTATCTTAAACACCTGGATTCCCAACTCCTCTTCTTTAACTGTGGTGACTGAACATCTCCAAACTATTACCTGGTCCTCCAGACACACCTGCTTGACTGGAAAGTTCTTCATTACTCCTAAAGCCTGCAGGAAGTGGCCAAAGTGACACATTCATTGTAGCCAATGCCACCCACCCAATGGGGGCAACAAGGGTTAAGCCAGAGAAGACTCTCCTACTCTGAAAACAGATCCTCTCAATGAAGCGAAAGAACAAATGGAAAAGTTCCTTAAGCAGTTACCAGTATGTAACAAGGGCAAAATAGATAATGGTTCCTTTTCCCCTTATCTGTTGGTGTTTAACCTTTTAAAACAATTATTTAGAATATGGTGATACTTCTATTCTATGTATAAAATGAAATGCACTTTTGATACGATCCTATGAAGCCCCAGGATTGGGACTACCCGGGCTCAAATTTTTCTATGTACATCTGGAAGACAAACTCAGAAAAATGTAGTCTGGTGAACTGCAATTCACTCTGTAGCCAGACTGTTTACACTAGAATTTGCCTAACTTTGGGCTAAGTCTAGGAAATAAATGAGTCACAGTCATAGTTAAGCATGCCTGGGTAGTTCCAGATGACCCAGACAAATCATATTTTGAGATACATTGATTGAGAATTTAATCATGCAGCAGCTAAAAAGGAGGGAAATCTATACCTACTAATATGAAGAGATCTCCAAAGCACTTACTTGGTTGAGTAAAAAGAAGAGTTCTAGAATGAATAACATAGGGGCATCTGCCATTATTCTGTCTGCTCAGTAATAACACAAAAACTTCCTATTTGGGTGGACTTTTCTACGTTAGGGGGATACTTGGGAGGCAAGGCTCTACCTTCCACTGTGAAACTGAGAGGGGCAGGCACTCCTTCTCCCCAACCCCAGCACTAGGAAATGAGTCAGGTCTGCCCGACAGGAAGTTCCCTCTTGCTTCGTTTCATCTCAAGGGAGCAATGGAACGGAGGAGGGAGGGTAGAGGTCATCTGGTCCACCTCTCATTGGACTGTTCCCACAGGTTGCTAACAGATCTCCCCTTCTGGTCAGACCCCTACTCCCTCAAATCTCTTGTCACAATAGCCAGAGTGATGTAGGGAGAAGGCAAATCCAGCTGCTGCCCTCCCTAGAGCCCTGCACGGCTCACCTGCACACACAGAATGCAATCCAGGCTCCCTGTTATGTACTCCACCTGCATGACCTGGTCTCTGTCCAAGCCCCCAGACCCATCTCTTACCACCACCCAGCCCACCTTCACGTTAGACCCCACCCTTGCTGAACCCTCTGGGGTTCCTCAAGCCGTCCTGCTCTCTCACCTTCCCAGGCTTTTGTCTGACTAACTCTTACTGTTCTATTCTCAGCTCACTCAGAGCTGCTCCTCCAGGAAACGTCCCATAACCATCGTCAGTGCCTCCTTGTGTCCAGCCTGCCCAGCCTCTAGATGCCTCTCCTTTCTTCCATAGTCCACCCTGCATTCTTCTGTTTCGGCATTAATCACATTTAAATTATGTAGGACTTCCCTGGCGGTACAGTGGTTAAGACTCCACGCTCCCGATGCAGGGGGCATGGGTTCCGCCCCTGGTCGGGGAACTAAGATCTCACCTGTTACACGGCACAGTCAAAATAAGAAGAAGAAGAAGAAGAAATTATGTACAGTGTCTGTGGCTGTGTCCCCAGTGAGCAACTTGAGGACAGGAAACATGTCTTATTCATCTTGGCCTATAATAGGAAGTCTTTGTACCAGTGAATGACAAGCAAAAGACCTGGGATTTTTTCTACACTGTCTCTGTAGTGAGTTTGCTCTCCCATCCCCCGCAATGATTATTTTACCCCTTCTTCACACCTCTCGTAATCCTGACAGATTTACCCAGATCTTCTCTTCCAGAGACTCTCACCTCTCCCTTCATAAGCAAACCAACCAGAAGTCCACCAGAAGGAAATGCCTGCTCCCATCACTGCTGAACCCCCTCACCTGTCTGCATCTCCACCCATCATCTCCTGGCTTCCTCTTGTTACAATCGCTCCAGCCTCAAAATCCCAGCTGGTGGCGCGGCACCATGTATTCTGGATCTCTCTCCTTCTCACCTTGTTGGGAACCGATCGCATCTGAATTGCCTCTCACTCCTTCAAGTATCTTCAACCTGCTTTCCATCGGCATTCAAACTGGCTCTATTCTCTCCAATCTTAAAATGAAAACAAAGAAGCCAACAATAGAACTGAGAAACTTGCCTTGACCCAGAGATTACACTACTTCTCTACTTCCCTTGACAGGCCAGCCCTCTCAGCAGCCATGTGTCCTTTCAGAAAAACTGTCTTCCCAGGGCTTCTGTGACTCCACACCCCACCTTCCCAGCTCCCCTTCTGCCTTTCTGGCTCTTCCTCCCCCACCTGCTTTGCTGGCTCCTCTCTTTATCTGAACATGAGTGGAGTTAATCAGGGCTGGGACCTGGGCCCTCTTCACTCCTCACTCATCATTTTCTCCCTTGGCAATCTCAAACCTCCCACAGCCCTTTATGTGCCAAAGACTCTCAAATATGTATCTCCAGCCAAGGCCTCCCTTCTGGGCTTCAGATAGGACCATCACCTGCCTATCTGCTATCTGCCGTGAGATGCTCTGTCTCACGAGCATCTCAAACTTACCATGTCCAAAACTGAAGTCTTGGTCCTCCCAGCCCCGAGCCCTCAAGCAGTCCCTCCTCTGGCTTTTTCCATCTCAGTAAACGGCCCTTTCATCCAGGCAGTGGCTCATGCCAGAAAAGTGGGAGTCATCTTGGCCCTTTCCTTTCCCTCAGTGCTTAAATCCAACCAATGACCAAATCCTGCAGGTTCTACTTCCAATATAAATTTCCAGCGCATCGATCTGCACTGCCGCTGCCCTAGTCTGACGGCCGTCAGCTCTCCCCTGGGCCTGGATTCCTAGAAACTCTCCTGTCTGGCCTTCCTTCTCTGCAGTCTCCAGAAAGGTTCTTTTACCAACAAACATTGTTGAATCTTAACATTTCCCCGCTTAAAACACTTTCATCACTTTCTATTGTGCTTGAGATAAAATTTAAAAACCCTTAACAAGCCCCATCAGATGTTGTATGACCTGGCCTTGCCTCACTCAGAAGCCAAAACACGTCATCCACATCTCTGGTCACGATGTCCCAGCCACAGTGGCCTTTTTTCCTTTCCTGAAAATGACCATGCACATTTCTAATCCTGCCACTGGCATGTCTTAACATGCTAATCCTAAAGCCCTCTATCCTTCCCCTGGCTAGTGTCTGTGAATCCTTCAGGATGAGTCCTAAATGCTCCCTCACCAAAAAAAGACTTCCCTCCTCTCCCAAGTTAAACATGATCTTAATTTTTCCTTCATATAAGTTCCATACTTTACCATTTTTTATTTATTCATGTGATTACTTGTTGAATGACCGTAAGCTTCAAGAAAACAGGGATGAATGCTACAGCGTGCAAAAACCCACAAACTGTATGTTTCCATTTATTTGAAATTTCCAGAATAGGAAAATCCCTAGAGACAGAAAGCAGATGAATGGTTGTAAGGGGCTGGAGAAAGGGGTAACGGGGAATGACTGCTAATAGGGTTTCTTTTGGGGTGATAAAAGTGTTCTGAAATTAACTAGTGGTGATGGTTGCACAACTCTATGAATATAATAAATACCACTGAAATGTACATGTTAAACGAGTGAACTATATGGTATATAAACCTTTATATCTCAATAAAGGTTCTTAACAAAATAAAAAGAACTGCCCTTGTCTTGCCCTCAAAAGCTGCAGTAAAGATATTACATCAATGCAAAGCAAAATATGGTAAGTGCTTGGAGAGAGGGCACCACCAAGTCTTTCCAGGATGCTCTGACCCACGGCTTAATCAGGGTCATCTGGACTGCTGATGCCAGGAGGGATTTCTGACTTAATTTAATTGGCTCTCTAGGCCTGACGTGGAGATAAACCTTTATTTTGGGAGAAAGAAAAAGGGATGCAAGATAATGAAGAATTTTCTTTTCACTCCCTCCTCCATTCTTCCCCTGGTCACTCCACAAATCTAGAAACTGCTTTCCCTTAAATAGATAGACGTCCCCCTGCACACGTACATTCCAATGAAGTATCAGCTCATGAAAAAGACACACAGCCCAGTGCACCTCCTCCAACCCCGATTTCTATCCCAAAGTGAAGACTGACATAGACATCAGGGGAGGCCTGGAGATTCATATCAAACAGCCAGTAACCGGAAATGTTTCGTCTCAAATCAGTCTCTGAGGGCTTGACATAAAATTGTATATGATCTTTTCCCTTCATTACAAAAGTATATGTCGTTCTAGCCTTTTTCCATGCAAAAATTTATTTTAATATAATCATTATGTGTATAATTTAACATGTATAACATTATAGTATAAGTACTTAACATGTTTTAACCTACCTTCTTAAGCAATTGTACAAGTTTATGATGTTCCATCAAAAAGATATTTAACAGTTATCCTAACTAATCCCTCATGGTAAGACATTTAAGTGGCTCCATCTTTTGCTGTTATGAAAATGCAGCAATAAACACATTTATACATAAAGCTGTTTCCATACTTAGCTTTATTTCACTGAGATAGATTCCCCAAAGTGAAATTTCTATTCTAATGTCTTTCACTTTTTTTAGTCCCTTGGCAAAGACACATTACTTTGTTTATGTTGGGTTGAGTCCTTTGATCAGATTTTACAACTGCTTGTTTCTCAAAAATGCAAAGGCAAAACTCAAAACAGTGGAAGCAATATTCACACTTTCTTGATACATTTAATACAACTAAGTGCCATAGAGGAAAAACACCCCGTTGACACTGATGTTGGACCTACCATGTGCCAAACACAGAACTAACTGTTTTGGAAATATTAACTCATTTAATTCTTTCAGTAGCTCTAAGAAGTAGTCACTATCATCATCCCTGTTTTGCCAACGAGGACACCTTGCCAAGGGCACACAGGTGGTAAGTGAGGGAGCCACAGTCATGGACACTGGTGGTCTAGCTCCAGAATCTGGGTTCTCAACCAGTATGCTGAGACCAAATTTGGAGTCAGAAGATCTGGGCTGGTGTTCCAGCTCCACCACTCACTGACCTATGGACAGGTCAGTAAATCAATCTTACTAGTTATATTACCTCTTTTTCAAACATATGCACACATGACTTTACATGAATGCATATGTGTTACCAGATCATGCATTCCTTTTTTTAATATTTATTTATTTATTTATTTGTTTATTTATTTATTTATATTTGGCTGCATTGGGTCTTCGTTGCTGTGTGCGGGCTTTCTCTAGTTGCGGTGAGCGGGGGCTACTCTTCGTTGCAATGTGCGGGCTTCTCGTTGCAGTGGCTTCTCTTGTTGCGGAGCACGGGCTCTAGGTGTGCAGGCTTCAGTAGTTGTGGCATGTGGGCTCAGTAGTTGTGGCTTGCGGAGTCCAGAGCACAGGCTCAGTAGTTGTTGTGCACAGGCTTCGTTGCTCTGCAGCATGTGGGATCTTCCTGGACCAGGGCTAGAACCCATGTCCCCTGCATTCGCAGGCGGATTCTTAACCACTGTGCCACCAGGGAAGTCCCAGATCATGCATTCTGAATGCAATCTTTTTTCCTTCTTTTTAGCTTAGTTTCATTCTTCCCCTCTCCATCCCCTCTACCCTCACAGGCACTCACCCCCATCCCCATAGTCCATGTTAACAACCTAGTACTTACCCTTTCATGGTATTCTCCATACTCACATAATCATGCACACACATATACTGCACACACACTTATTTTGCATGGATTATCATTGTTCACACAGGTCATATTTGTTTCACTCAGGACCCAATCAAGAGAACAGAAACTACTACTCTAAGATAGTTCAGACAGAGAGAATTTAATGCAGGATACTGGTCACACTGGTGATGGGAGAGCTAAGAAGCCAGGCAGGGAATGGTGAGGCAGCCCAGAGGTGGGCAAGAGCAGTGAACCACTACCAGCTCTGGGCTGTAGGTGCAAAGGAAAGAGGCAGTATTATCCCATCCCAGCAGGTATGGTCACCTGGTGGGAGCTGGCACCAGGGCAAAGCTGTCCAGTGAGACCAGAGCCATGGAGGGGAGACATTGTTGTCACCATAGTGAGGTGGCATTCCCCCATTCATTTAAGTGAATGGACATGAAGCTACTTTGTAAACCAGAAAACTGAGTAGTAGAATGTAAGCTTTATTGGAAATAGTATGTCACGGTAAGATGGCATGTATTCGAGAATGAGCCAGGGAGAGAGTGAGCAGAAGAGGTTGGGGAGGGTGAACACATGTCAGGTCATGCAGGGGGCCTTGGAGAAATTCAGCTTGTAATAATCATCATCATAAAACAGAGAAGGGAGAGAAGAAGCCCTATGGAAAGCCATGCGGGGGCCAAGACTGCAGTGGGCACTGTAAATGCTCTCCTGAGAAAGGAGCCAGAGACTTCCTTGCAGAGGTAACCTGTTTTAAAAACCGATATGAGGTGAGAGGGAGGAGCCTCCACAATGGCACCCGCCAGCACGGGCTTAATGTGGTAGAAGGAGCTCCCCTGTATGTGCTGCAGCCACCCTCCACCTCTCCAGGAGACTCTCCAAGACCAGCAGGTAAAGGAACAATCGTTTCCAGGCTGCTTAGGGTGAAGGAGGACACACAGGACACTGATACACAGACTTCCCACTGTTCCTGTTTTCAGGTCCATACTCCCCCTTACCTTCTGAGAGTTATCCTTAAAACTATCCAAAGCAGTACTAGGAGGACAGGGAATTCACGTCTCCTCACAACTAGGGCACCTACCAGGCACCGGTGGGGTACCACAGACACCTAAGGGGATGGGAGGAACCCCCAGTGACCAGCTTGCGGGATCTTGGTTCCCGGGCTGGAGGTCAGGCCTGAGCTCCTGTGGTATCAATGAGAGTGAGGCCTCCCAGAGGTCCTCATCTCAGCACCAAGACCCAGCTCTATCTAACTGCCTGCAAGCTCCAGTGTTGGACATCTCAGGCCAAACAACCAGTAAGACAGGAATAGAGCACCACCCATCAAAAAAAAATGAAACGACAAAAAAATTGTTACAGATGAAGGAGCAAGGTAAAATCCTACAAGACCAAGTAAATGAAGATGAAATAGGCAACCTACCTGAAAAAGAATTCAGAGTAATGATAGTAAAGATGATCCAAAATCTCAGAAACAGAATGGAGGAAATACAAGAAACATTTAACAAGGATCTAGAAGAATTAAAGAGCAAACAAACAGTGATGAACAACACAAATACTGAAATTAAAAATACTCTAGAAGGAATCAATAACAAAATGAAATAAATAAGGAAACACAAGCTTTAAATGACACATTAAACAAGATGGACTTAATTGATATTTACAGGACATTCCATCCAAAAACAACAGAATACACTTTCTTCTCAAGGGCTCATGGAACATTCTCCAGGATAGACCAAACCTGGATCCAAATCAAGCCTTGGTAAATTTAAGAAAATTGAAATCGTATCAAGCATCTTTTCCAACCACAATGCTATGAGACTAGATATCAATTACAGGAAAAAAAGCTGTAAAAAATACAAACACATGGAGGCTAAACAATATGCTACTAAATAACCAAGAGATCAATGAAGAAATCAAAGAGGAAATCAAAAAATAGCTAGAAACAAATGACAAAGAAAACACGACGACCCAAAATCTATGGGATGCAGCAAAAGCAGTTCTAAGAGGGAAGTTTATAGCAATACAATCCTACCTCAAGAAACAAGAAAAATCTCAAATAAACAACCTAACCTTACACCTAAAGCAATTAGAGAAAGAAGAAAAAAAAAAAACCCCAAAGTTAGCAGAAGGAAAGAAGTCATAAAGATCAGATCAGAAATAAATGAAAAAGAAAGGAAGGAAACAATAGCAAAGATCAATAAAGCTAAAAGCTGGCTCTTTGAGAAGATAAACAAAATTGATAAACCTTTAGCCAGACTCATCAAGAAAAAAAGGGAGAAGACTCAAATCAATAGAATTAGAAATGAAAAAGGAGAAGTAACAACTGACACTGCAGAAATACAAAGGATCCTGAGAGATTACTACAAGCAACTATATGCCAATAAAATGGACAACCTGGAAGAAATGGACAAATTCTTAGAAAAGCACAACCTTCTGAGACTGAACCAGGAAGAAATAGAAAATATGAACAGACCAATCACAAGTAATGAAATTGAAACTCTGATTAAAAATCTTCCAACAAACAAAAGTCCAGGGCCAGATGGCTTCACAGGTGAACTCTATCAAACATTTAGAGAAGAGCTAACACCCATCCTTCTCAAACTCTTCCAAAAATTGCAGAAGAAGGAACACTCCCAAACTCATTCTACGAGGCCACCATCATCCTGATACCAAAACCAGACAATGATACTACAAAAAAAAGAAAATTACAGACCAATAGCACTGATGAATATAGATGCAAAAATCCTCAACAAAATACTAGCACACAGAATCCAACGACACATTAAAAGGATCATACACCATGATCAAGTGGGATTTATCCCAGGGATGCAAGGATTCTTCAATATATGCAAATCAGTCAATGTGATACACCATATTAACAAATTGAAGAATAAAAATCATATGATCATTTCAATAGAGGCAGAAAAAGCTTTTGACAAAATTCCACACCCATTCATGATAAAAACTCTCCAGAAAGTGGGCATAGAGGGAACCTACCTCAACATAATAAAAGTCATATCTGACAAACCACAGCAAACATCATTCTCAATGATGAAATACTGAAAGCATCTCCTCTAAGATCAGGAACAAGACAAGGTTGCCCACTCTCACCACTATTATTCAACATAGTTTTGGAAGTCCTAGCCATGGCAATCTGAGAAGAAAAAGAAATAAAACGAATACAAATTGGAAAAGAGGAAGTAAAACTGTCACTGTTTGCAGGTGACATGATACTATACATAGATAATCCTAAAGATGCCACCAGAAAACTACTAGAGCTCATCAATGAATTTGGTAAAGTTGCAGGATACAAAATTAATGCACAGAAATCTCTTGCATTCCTATTCACTAACAACGAAAGATCAGAAAGAGAAATTAAGGAAACAATCCCATTCACCACTGCAGCAAAAAGAATAAAATACCTAGGAATAAACCTACCTAAGGAGGTAAAAGACCTGTACTCAGAAAACTATAAGACACTGATGAAAGAAATCAAAGATGACACAAACAGATGGAGAGATATACCACGTTCTTGGATTGGAAGAATCAATATTGTGAAAATGACTACACTACACAAAGCAATCTACAGATTCAATGAAATCCCTATCAAATTACCAATGGCATTTTTTACAGAACTAGAACAAAAAGTCTTAAAATTTGTATGGAGACACAAAAGACCCCAAATAGCCAATCTTGAGGGAAAACAACAGAGCTGGAGGAATCAGACACCCTGACTTCAGACTATACTACAAAGCTGCAGTAATCAAGACAATATGGTACTGGCACAAAAACAGAAATATGGATCAATGAAACAGGATACAAAGCCCAGAGATAAACCCACACACATAAATCACATAAAGCAGGATACTATGCAGTGGATTTATTCAATAATCTGTGTAGCCTCATAGATTCAGAATGAGACATGGAGGGAGAATTACTCCTCTAGATTTTAAAAGGGCAGGTAGATTTGATTAAATGGAGAACTTTCTTAAAGAGATGGACCCAAGATAAGAAACTTCTCCCATTATTTGTTCCAGTACAGTCTGTTTAGGCCATGTGATTTTGTGTGTGAGCATAGCTATCTTAGATTTGGTACTTGGAAATAAACTTTGAGACAGAGTTTCATGCAGAAAGTTTACTGCAAATGTATTCAGGAGAGACATCTGTAAGACAGTAGGGAAGGCAGGACTCGGCTGAGGGGGAAACCTACCTGTAAAATTGATACAGCCATTATGGAGAACAGTATGGAGGTTCCTTAAAAGCTAAAAATAGAACTACCATATGACGTAGCAATTCCACTACTGGGCATATACCCTGAGAAAACCATAATTCAGAAAGAGTCATGTACCACAATGTTCATTGCAGCACTATTTACAATAGCCAGGACATTGAAGCAACCTAAGTGTCCATCGACAGATGAATGGATAAAGAAGATGTGGCACATTTATACAATGGAATATTACTCAGCCATAAAAATAAATGAAATTGAGTTATTTGTAGTGAGCTGGATGGACCTAGAGTCTGTCATACAGAGTGAAGTAAGTCAGAAAGAGAAAAACAAATACCGTATGCTAGCACATATATATGGAATCTAAAAAAAAAAAAAAAAAATGGTTCTGATGAACCTGGGGCAGAACAGGAATAAAGACACAGACGTAGAGAATGGACTTGAGGACACAGGGAGGGGGAAGGGTAAACTGGGACAAAGTGAGAGAGTAACATTGCCATATATACACTATCAAATGTAAAATAGATAGCTAGTGGGAAGCAGCTGCATGGCACAGGGAGATCAGCTCGGTGCTTTGCGACCACCTAGAGGGATGGGATAGGCAGTGTGGGAGGGAGACTCAAGAGGGAGGGCATATGGGGATATACGTATGCATATAGCTGATTCACTTTGTGATACAGCAGAAACTAACACAACACTGTAAAGCAATTTTACTCCAAAAAAGATGTTTAAAAAAAAAGATGGCATGCGTTCTAATTGCTAAGAACATGATGAAAACACAGCCAGGTTAGAAGTTACAATCTAACCTGAGTGGACTGACATTCTGGGCACCAGGGAAATACCCACTGACCGGTGCTTTCCCACTCAGGGACAGTAGGTCCTAAGACCTCTGTCTGACTTTTCATCCTGCTCTGCTTCCCAAGGCACTGTTTCTCCACTTAGAATAAACAACAAACAATATTGAATTCATGCTTTTTAGCAACACTGTCCTACAGAACTTTCCGTAATGAAAAGTTGTCGAATATGGTAGCCACTAACCACATGTGGCTTGAGCTTTGAAATGGGGCTAGTATGACTGAGGAACTATATTTTCAATTTTATTCAACTTTAATTCATTTAAGTTTAAATTGCCCCTTGTGACAAGTGGCTACGGTATTCCACGGTGCAGCTTTAGAACCTCTCAATCATTCTCTCACAAGAGTAGTATTTGTGACCTCTGAGAATCAACTGAGTCTTTTTCAAGACACGTGTACTTAAACCCACTCCAGATTTACTGAATCAGAACTGCTCGTGCTTGGACCACAATGGTCTGTGACATTCCTCGTGGCTCTAAATTCTCTATGGGAAGAAGAGATGAAAAAAGGGGGCTTGCATTGTGTTACCTTGAAAGTTTAATACATTAGCTCACCTACTCATGAGTGGAGATTAAAATTTTTTGGAGTCATTTCTTCCCTCTTCTGGTCACCTGGCTGAGAATAACACTCTACAGCAAAAGAAATTTTAAAAAGGAGGGTGGGTTTTAATATAGCAGCAAGCAGCCAAGAAAGTCCCAACAATTTGTCAACACCCATGCTTCCAGGGTCTTTGTTTTGGGCATCTCTGGGCAGCCCAGGGTCAGCATGATTGAATTAGAAAGAGAAGCCCACTGCCAATGACTTTGACCGAGGGTTGCCCTGGCTGTTTGGGGGCAGTGCCAGGAGATCTTGAACTCAACAGGCCCACAGTATGAAAGGGGAAGGGAGACCATGCCAAGATGGATCCGTGGCTAATGAAGCAGTCAGCTGCTCTAATTGCACGGTTGGATGGATAATGGGCTGCTGAAAAGAAAAATGATGAGGTAAAGCACTTATTAAATAAAAACACCAGGGTGAAGGTGAGGTGTTAATTTTCAAGGCAATGGACAGCTGTCGAGTCCTGTCACATAATTCCATTTCATATTAAACTTATTATGGGCAATAATGTAATAATATCAATGACACCCCTATTCCTCAACAGCCAAGAAATTGATGGTGAGCTAAAAACTATCCAGTCCTAGAGTTAATCCATGACTTGAGGGGATAAAACTGGAATGGGGAAGATATGAAAAATTCAGAATGAGGGCTTCTAATGCTATCTTGGGCACAATTGTTCCATGTTGCTAAGAAAGCATTAGCATGCCCTCCTCTGCTCTGGATTCTGCCAGCAGCAAACTGGGAAAACTTCCTGCCCTTCATTACAATACCTTTAATAAGTGCCAGTGTGGATAGGTGGAGTCTTAGATACTCTGCCTTTCTCCATTCCCCTTGGAGAAAGGGTACACCTAATAAACAAATTAGGATTGACAGGAACTGAAGTGAAAAGTTCTCATTTCAAAGATGAACTGAGGAATTTACAACTGTTGGGTTAAAGCTTCCTAACTCAACTCTTTTATTGTATCATAAACCTCATTTCCCCAAGTCTGAAACTGAAAACTTTGAATGTCTTTCCATTGTCTCTAAGATGAGCCTCTCCTCCTTAGCCTGACATCAAAGCCTTTATAAAATGGCCCCAATATCCCTTCCTGTCTAATGTCACTGACTTGTCCCCCTTTGTGAGCCTTCACAGAATAATAAATGGGGAAACACAATGGCTACACAGCAATGACAAGTTAACTTTTATGAACAGCTGCCTCATCTGTAAAATGGATGAAGAACATCAAGGACATAATGGAATTATTGTGAACATTCAGTAAAGCACCTGGCATAGTGCCTGGCTTATGAAATGCAGGTCCCTTTGCTCACAAGTCAGCCTTGTCTTCTCATTATTTCTAAAATCCATCTAGTAAGTTCCTTCTTCCCTTTAGCTCATCCCTATACCCCTCCCCCACCATCGCCTCCATGCTCCTGCTAGAACCAACACCATCTCCAACTCCCCGTTCTCCACTTAGCCAATTCCACTCTCCCTGTAAGGTCCAGGCCCACTGGCCCCCTTCCATGAAATCAGATTCAGTTTCCACATTAGGAGCAGGGCTTAGGCAAAATAGCCTTAAATAGTCTTAAATAGCCTCTCCAACTCTAACATTCCATGATGCAAAGAACACATAAATTTTGCTTTGAAGGTATGATCAATTGAAGCCTTAAACTCTCAAAAAAATAGAAGATGATTTCCCCAGTTGGTGGGCAATGGGGAGAAAATGAAAATACTTCATAAGTTCTTTAAAAATCCATATTACTGTAAATGGTCATTATTTTAGTCTTGTGTAACTTGGGGCTTATTTCATGCCAGATAACAGGCTCTATCATGTATGGAATTTTAAGTTTTCCTACAAAGTCAGTGATATCACCCAGCTTCAGGATGATCAGAAAACTGAGACCCAAGGTCATTAACTTAGTAAGTAGATGACATGAGATCTAAACCATGGGCGGTGACCTTGATCTTGTATAGAATTCTGGAATCACTCTTTCCACTATGCTTAACTTCCACAAACCCACCCATTTATCAAGTGCTTTTGTTACATACAAAATCCTTGGTTAGCTACTGGGAAAAATGGGCACGTGTGTGTGTGTGTGTGTATGCATATATATATTTCCTTCTCTTAAAGAGTTCAGAATCTAAAAAGAAAAATAAAACACAGATATAAAAAGAATATAGCGAGAAGTCACAGGATGTGTCAGACTGGCATAGTATTTGAAGGAATTCAAGGATATGGGAATTCCTTTCAACTAATGTGATGAAAGAGCTGTGTCCAGTGATCTAACTTTCCAAAACTGCATCTATCCTGCCCTAGAGAAAAGAATAAAACTCTGAAAATTCTAAATTCTTCAAAAAAAAAAACATCAGAAATTCAATTTTTATAATTCCTTCATATTCATCCTTTGGAAATCTTGAAATCTCCTCCCCAGCAATATTTCTTCTGTTATTTCTCACTGGAAACATGCTTAAGATAGAATATTAAATCAAAGCAATAAAGATGGAATATGTGACATAAGATTAAAGTGTAAAAGCTAATCATTCATCTTAAAATGACTACTAGATACAAGAGAAGATAAAACCTTTTCCTCAAATGGACGACAAAAATTCCTATTCACATTGAAAATTATTTTTGATCTTCTTTCTTGGCACCCAGAAACTAAGATAGTAATAATTTCCCATAAAACCCTGATTTAATTATCCTTCTTTTGTAAGTTTGAAGTCCATCTTTCAGAATCCACTGTGACTTGTCAGAGTTCTCCATATGAGCCACATCTACAAGACAGCCTTGTCGCTTTACAGTCACAGGCTCTGTGCAAAAGTTGCCCTCGTAGACCAGAATTGTCTGTTACAGTTAACCGAAATTTTAGATTTATTCTTCACCTTGTTATCAAATATATCCTTAGAGCTGATCAACGGCAAAACATTTTGGGAGCTGGGCCCACCAGACAGTCTGGTTGATTTTGGAAAAGAATAATAAAAATATATAACAGTAAAAAAAAATAAGAATGGGTTATACTTATTGAGTGCTCACTGGGTCCCAGGTATGTTATAAGAACTTTATGTATTTTATATTATTTCATGTTTTACATTATTTAATGGTGTTTTACAGTAGTTAATCTTCATAAGTAACCCTATGATATCAGTAATATTATTTTACTCATTATGCAAATAATGATGTTGAGACCACGGTCTCACAGAGATTAAGGGCAAAAATAGGACTTGACCCTGGAGTCCAGCTGTTAACCGCTGGGCATCAGAGCCAATGTCAGAGCGTGAATGGAGAAGACTTATCCGCTCAAATGTATCAAACCAAGAAGACATTTCCTCCCCTACCTCCCACCCTCCCCACCTCAGCCACAGAAACAATTTCATAAACCTTCCTGCCCCCCTAGCGGGGATGGGGGAGGAAAATGGTGGGCAGGAAGTGCTGATCTGGGTGAGGATGACTGTCTTGGGAAGTCAGGGACTTGCTGTGTATGGGGTAGACATGGGCGTGGGGAGCGCACATTGACTAGGCCTAGAACAGTTCCTATTGCTGGTGGGGCCTCTCTAATCTGGTCTGAATTGGCTCAGGAAGTAGAGAGGATTCAGGAACGTAGGAGCTAAAAATCTAAGGGTGCCTAGATATTATAGCCAAGTGTCCATTACTGTTGATGAGACAGTCAGACAGACAGACAAGGATGGGAATGGGAGCGATAGTGGAGCAAGAGGCACATTTGCCTCCTCTTCCTCCTGAGTTTTCTGTTTCTCAGACTTCATCTGTGAGCACATGTATTCCTGTACTGGTTCTTTGGCACACATTGTGCTTCTCCATCTCCTTCTTGTACTCAGATGGTCTCTCTTCCCTCCCCCCACAGCAGGCTCTCTTGCCACTGTACCACAATGCCTCATAATTCATACCCTTATGAAGTGCCCATCACTGTGGGAGATAAGTGTAAGGGACCCAATTCCTGCTCTTAAAGAACTTACAGTCTAGTGGTAGAGGCCTTACAAACAGAATATAGGGTAGTTATGTTATACGTCACCACATCAGCCAGAATTTTTTCCATTGCAAGTGGTAGAATCCCAACTCAACATGGCCTAAATCTGGACTTCTGACACACAGAACTATGAGATAATAAATTTGTGTTATTTTAAGCTGCTAAATCTTCGGTCATTTATTATGGTAACAATAGGAAATTAATCCATGTACCCAGCCAGCTCTGGAGGGGAAAAAGGTAATTCCACAAAGTCTACAAGTTCTCTGAGGAATTGGGAGAAACTACGGTACAACTAGGCCTATAGCCACAATAGTAACTCCAGCTCCTATCATTGGTGGGGCCTCCCGGACCTGATCTAAATTGGCTCAAGAAGAAGAGAAGTTCCAGAAAGGTAGAAGCTAACAGTCTGCGGTGGTGCCTGGAGATATCAGCCAGGTGTCCATTACTGTTAGTTAAATCAGGGATTGGCAAACCACAGGCCAAATTCGGCCCACTATCTATGTCTCAAGAGCTAAGTATAGTTTTTACATTTTTAAATAGTTTTTTAAAGCAAAAGATGAATATTTTATAACGTATCAAAATCACATAGAATTCAAATTTCTGTGCCCATAAATAAAGTTTTATGGGAACACAGCCAAACGCAGTCATTTATGTATTCTCTATGGCTGCCTTCATGGGACAATGGCAGAATTGAGTAGTTGCAACAGAGACCATATGGCTTGCAAAACCTAAAGTATTTATTATCTGGCCCTTTAAGGAAAAAGTTTACCAACCCGTACACTAGAGAATACTAAAATATAAATATCCCTGAGAACCTTAACACACCTGAGCATGCATTCATTCTGATGACTGGCATGGGAAGAGGTAAAGTGTTCAGGAATGTCCGATTGTCAAACAGGGCAAGGGCTCTGAGGAATACAGGGACAGACGGCCAAGATCTCGCTCTCCTGACTCCATAGTTGTGTCCAGGGTAGACCCAGAGATAGACCCACGTGAAGAGCTGTTCCCTCAGCTCCTGACGTGAACCCCCCGAGCTATGCACAAAGACCAGGCAGAATGAACCTTCCCTTCTAGGTGGACAGGTGGTCCTTCTGATTTTTGCCACAATTTCCCCTGTGCTGAACTAGGTGGAGAGTGATGAGGGAAGCTGACTTTGCAGGGCTCAGGTGAGTCCAAACATAGTCCATAAGCAGAGGAGCAAGAATGGCACAATTTAGAGTAACCAGAGTAGAAGGTAGAAACACAGGGCTCAAGGCCAAGGGCTGAGATGACCGAGAAACACCCCCTCCCCTGTCACCACCCAGAAGTAAGAGCTGGACAATTAAATGGAGGCTCTGAATGCCATTCTGACATGACAACGTTTTCCTGAACTGATGGCTTTTTGTCCTGGAGCTGTGGTCTGGTCAGCCAGGGCAGCTTCTGAGTGTTCAAGGCACTAACCCTACAATTAAGAATTCTGCCCTATTGAAAAACAGGTTTACCTTTATCTGTGCAGTGGCCTCTGGTATCTGTCAGATGGTAGAGTTAGGACTGATACGAGGCAGGCTGCAATAGGATGACCTACCAGGTGGATCCTAATAGATATTCCCTGGATTTCCATGGGGTTGGATTGTCTAAACATGGCTTCACTTTCTACTGTTTCTCAGACTTTCTTTCCCTTTTCCAGTTTCTCAGACTTTCTTTCCATTTATCCCAAAGCTAGAACGGGGACTAGCTCCTTGACAGTAACTGAAAGAAAAGGATTTGTTTTTTAAAGCCTTTGAAGAGAGTAGAGGATTTGTCAAGTTAGCCAACAGTCCCCAAGCAGAACAGTAGTCATGCCCAGTTTAGCTGGCCTCTTAATAAATATCACCATGAAAACTACGTGCTCTGCACCACTGATCATCTTGTGTTATAACTGGCGTAAGTAGAATAATTTGGCCATGACTCAGCAGGTCACCTGGGGGACACTTCAGAGAAGATGGTGTTATTGAAGAATAGCACCCAGGTCAAAGAAAGCCCCACTCTAATCTCTCCATCAAGCCAACCCCTATCTGAAGGGTTTGATCAATTCTGGTACTTGAGAGCAAAGGGTCTGGGTCTAGAAAGAATAGCACGTGAGAATGTTTAACCTACTGAGGAGAACCCTACAGAGAGAGGTAGATGCTGACTCCAATATTTTTTTAAATCTGTGATAAGAAAGGTAGACCAGTTTTACATGTGGAATCTAATCTAATCTTTCTTATCTGTGATATCTTTTCTGTGATATCACAGATAAGAAAGACCAGATCTACCTTTCTCACAGAAACCTGGACATGTGAGAGATGGAAAGACCATATAGTCTAACTGGGGCCCAAGAGGGGGCATTTCCAGTGATCTGGAGGAATCCAGGTCTCTGGATTCTCAGCCTGTGTTCTTCACACCGTGCCACAAGCTCCACAAGGGTTTCTCCTGTTGAGCTTCTGAGCGTATCCCAGGGCCTTGTCCATGGAGAGTGAGGCAGAGCTACCCTCTTGGCTGACTTCCATCAGTCCCAGACATCCATGTCAGGTTGACCCAGCAACTTGCCTTCCAGGGCCAGTCTGGGTAGGTATTCCCCTCAGCCATTCTCTTCACCACAGACAAGAACAATGCTGAACATCTCTGGAATTTTCCTAATGAACCCACAAATTCCCCCTCCAGCACTGCAGAGAGGTCAGGCAAGATGATGATGATCCCATAACTTAGTATTAAGCATCAACGCTGCCCACACACTGAGATCAGATGGCCTCTCCCTTGCTCATGTTTGCGTTAGAATAAGAAAGGTTATGTCATTTCATCCCCAGAGAGTGAATGTCACAGCTGGTGATTTTAAAAAGTAGAATTTCTTATGGGAATCCAGGAAGAGGCAGGGCAAAAAAGCACTAGACACGGGAAGGCAGAGCCTTAGGAAGCATGGAAGACTTCAGAGCAGAGAGACCTCAGTTGAAATCCTGGCTCCTCAGCACTATTTACAATGGCCAAGACATGGAAACGACCTGAAGGTCCATCGACATTCAGGAATGGATAAAGAAGATGTGGTACATATATACAATGGAATACTACTCAGTCCTAAAAAAAAGAATGAATTAATGCCATTTGCAGCAACAGGGATAGAACTAGAGATTATCATACTAAGTGAAGTAAGACAGAAAGAGAAAGACAAATATCATATGATATCACATGTGGAATCTAAAATATGACATGAATGAACTTATCTATGAAACAGGAATAGACTCACAGACATAGAGAACAGACTTGTGGTTGCCAAGGGGGAGGGGGGGTGGGGGAGGGATGGACTAGGAGTTTGGGGTTAGCAGATGCAAACTGTTACATATAGACTGGATACACAACAAGATCTTACTGTATAGCATAGGCAACTATATTCAATATCCTGGGATAAACCATAATGGGAAAGAATATAAAAAACAATGTATGTACATGTATAACTGAATCCCTTTCTGTAGAGCAGAAATTAACACAACATTGTAAATTAACTATACTTCAAATAAATAAATAAATAAATCATGGCTCCCCTTACTAACAGTAACTTGATCCTTCTTCTAAGTCTCTGCCCTTATCTGCAAGATGGGGGATAATGCCTGTACCCCAGGCTGAGAACCGAATGAGGCAATGTGTCTGTAGCACTCATTACTCTGCTCAGTGAAGGACTGTTAGCTGTGTATACATATGAAGTAGGTGGGCATAACTAGGGAACACTAGAGGCTCAGTGGGCGCTAAAGGACCTAGAGCTGCTTGCTCCCTCCTCCTGAATCAACATCAAACACATCAGGAGTGGATCACTTTGCCATGTAGCTATCTTCTCCCTCTCGGCTCTTCTGACATAAGAGTGGAGCTGCTTAGAAAGGGCACATCAGCAAGGCAGACAGTGTTCCCGTGAGTGAGTCAGCTGGGTTAACGAGCTTGACTCTGATAGGGTTAAGTACACATCACTCATGCCACCCAGTGAATTCCTCCAGTCACAGAATCCACCCAACCACATAGCTGAGAGCTGCTCAGCTGGGGAGAAATAAAAGTTCTGATCCAAGATCCAAGTTGCAGAGGAAGAAATGGTGCTTTGGCCTCTGAACACTTCAAAGAAGGAAGGCTGGCCAGGTGGACACAGCCTCTGGGTATTCAGACACCAGGGACAGCAAGAGAGAGAGAGGAAGCCAGATAACAAGAAATGAAAGAGGGATTGGAAAAAAGCAAGGGAAAGAACCCAAAGGACACCTTAGCCCAATCTGTTCCTCTGCTAAGGGCCCTGGTGATCATTCTTTGAGGCCCAGCATTGGTGTCAGTGAGGGTTTAGATTGACTGTGAACCCCTAGATGTCCTGCAGAAGCCATAGTGAGACACTGCTGGACTGGAAAGCTTATGCAATTTCAAACAGGAAGACCCAGTTTGAGTACTGTTTCCACTTCTTGCTGGTTTTGTGACCCTGAGTAAGTCATGATCCTTCCTTTGCCCCTCAAGGTCTTTGTTTGTAAAAATGAAGGTTAGACCAGGTGGATGCAAAGCTTTCTTCAGGCTCAGATTATAAGGGTCCCTGGAGAGGGCATACAACTAGAGAGAACAGCTACCCTCCCACGTGGAGTCTGGGTGTCCTTTGTTTACATTTCTCTGTGGGAGGGGACAATGGTTTTCTCTAAAATTCTCACTGAGTCAAGAAAACGATGATGTACCTAAGAGTCTTGATGGCCAAGGAACTCGGGCTATGAATTTGGTCCAGAGACTCTGTTCTGTAACAGACTCTTCAGACTCTCGGCACAAGGAGGTCTTTGCTTCAGCTGCTCTGAGCTGTATGGGAAAGGGTGTGGGGCGGGGAGGAGTCAGGAGGGAGGGAGGTGGCTAACCCCACACACAGTCTTGCAGCTCAGGGCATCTGTGTCCCTGTGTATCTCCAACATGTGCCCGCTCCCTGCTTGCCAATTTCCATGCCTTTTAGCACTGAGGTTCTCAGTTCCTGGACTGTTTCACGTCCCAGCTGGTGTTCTTTTCTCCCACAAGCTGGCTCAGAACACACAGCCCTGCTGTCTGTCCACCCACTTCCCCCAAAGCTGCATTCTTTCCCCCAGCAGTGCCACGCCACCCGGCCCGGGGGTGGGGGCAGGGGGGAGGCGGCTGTGAGCCCACTGTCCCTGGGGGCCAAAGAGCGTGCAGCCAATCCTAGTTCCCTTACTCACACTTTCACTGCACGCACGCACGCAAACACACACACAGGCACCAGGAGATGGGTTCACACAGCCTCCATTTCAGCCTTCCCTCTTCCCTTGACACACTTCTTTTTATCGAGATTCTTTTTCCAAATGAATTCAGCTTACTTGTAAAACTACAGTAAAGGACTGGATGTCTCCCTTCTATATAAATGGTAAGTCAGTGCATTCACTCGACACAAATTTGCGATAAGCCTACCATGTGTCAGGCATTGGGCTGATTGGGATGAATGCAGCGATGAGTCACAGTCTAGAGAGTGTGAAGGACCAAACCACTGACGAGTGAGTCATTCAGAAACTGTTCCTTTAACAGAGTTAACCGATACATTCAAGGTAATGATCTTCTCAAGGGACTCTTGTCAGTAACTCAGTTCTGCTGCTGTCTGAATCGCCAACACGCTCTCCACGGCATTCCTGCCAAGGTTGCCTGTTCTGCCCATCACTCTGATGTAGCAGGAGGTGTGTAATCTGAGTGTCAGGCTGTGGGATTGTGGAAGGAGCACTGCGTAGGGGTTAGGAGCCCTACAATCTAGCCCCAGCAATGCCACCTTTGTGACCTGGGTGTAGCTATGTGTGGCTATGTGACCTGGGGAGACTGGAGCCCACTGCTTCCCGTGTCCCCAGTATCTGCTGCATGCAATTCATTACAAAAAGAAAGAAAAGCAGAGTCTGAAATCTCCAAGCAGGGGAAATGACTCTCATAGGGGAAGAGGGCCAAAGAGAGGTCTGTGGTACTCAGAGGAACCAAGGTAACTGAGGCTCCCCAGGGAGAGGGATTGGGAAGCAGACAAGAGCAATTAAGCCAGCAGAGAAACCCTGCCTGGGTACTTGCACTGACATCAGGAATGATGGCATCGTCTCACCCCAGGAAAAGCTTTATGAGAATATGGCTTCTGAAGATAGCAGACTTGATCATTAAAGGTGTGTAGCTGTGTGTGAGTGTGTGTGTGTGTGTGTGTGTGTGTGTGTGCTTCTCCCTGACCACATCTGAGTGAAGGCTACTACCCCGTATCCAAGCCCAGATCATCCTACCAAGGACCCTGTCTTTGCTTTCTAATTGTCCCCCAGTCTGAACTACCTTTATTTCTTCTTCCTGTTTCCTTCCTTCCTCTTCTCTTCCTCTGTTCCTTCCTCCCTCCCTTTCTCTCCCTTTGATAAGCACACATGATTTTTTTTTTTAAAAAAAACCTCAGCATAAAATAGTACAACGTGAAAAGTCTCCCTTTCTTCCCTCCCCCTGCCTCCTACTTCTGGAGCTCCCCTCCCCAGAAACAGTCACTAGTACCATCTTTTTTTTTTTAACATCTTTCTTGGGGTATAATTGCTTTACAATGGTGTGTTAGTTTCTGCTGTATAACAAAGTGAATCAGCTATACATATACATATATCCCCATATCCCCTCCCTCTTGCGTCTCCCTCCCACCCTCCCTATCCCACCCCTCTAGGTGGACACATAGCACCGAGCTGATCTCCCTGTGCTATGCAACTGCTTCCCACTAGCTATTTATTTTACATTTGGTAGTGTATATATGTCAATGCTACTCTCTCACCTCTTAAATAAACTTCAAAAGCTGTTTTCTGCACAGATGGGCACTTATGTATTCATAGCACCCCTTTCACAGAAAGGTGCTGCCTCTTTGTTTTTCTAAGTTTTGTTCAGCCTCAGTGTAACTAATTTAATCAGTGTACATGTCCCCAGAAAGCTGTATAAATTAAATTCTATTGTGACAGGTGTGAACAGGAAAATAGTTATAAAAGTTATTTAAAAAGAAAAAAATGTTCCAAGCCTTATTAGGCGATTTAAAACTGTAATTAAAAAAAAAAAAACTTTGTGTTAATAAAATATTCTTCCTCCCCCTCCCCGTCATTTAATCAGTTGTGTATGTACTTTGGTATTGGGGGTTTCCTTCAGTTGAGCATTCCTGTGTTTGAACTGTTCTCATGATTTAAAAAATGCCTTATGACTTTTTGGATGATGTGCATTTTACAGTTTTCCATAATGAGTCGAGAGAGCCCATCAGTACTCAAACTCCAGCAGGATAGTGGTGCCCCAGAAAAGCACACTGCAAGTGACCTAAATGAGGATCAAGTTTAGACACTATTCTGAAACTGCCAGCAAGAGATTCATGAGGAATGGGTGAGTGCCTACCAGAAACCCAGCACTGCCTAAGTCTGTGTCAGAAATTCAGAAAGGTAAGGAGCTTACAGACTAGGTAAAGATAAATCTTCAATCAATTTGAAGAAAATCATAAAACATATCGGAATTACATGCTGATTTCATGCATAATTGTACCAGACTTCCAGTGTAGCTGGAAATCAGAGAAGGAAGGCAGGGGAGGTCAGTATGACCAGAGGAGTGGAAAGCCTTGCTAGAGGCACTGGAAGTTGAGTGGGCCTTTAAAGGACGGGTAACCTTGGACCAGGAGAGAGGAGTGTACATTACCGCCCTAGGACTGTCATAACAAAGCACCACAAACTAGGTGGCTTAAAACAACAGAAATTTACTCTCTCACAGTGCTGGAGGCCAACATCGGAAATCAAGGTGTCAGCAGGACCATGCTCCCTCTGAAACCTGTAGGGGAGAATCCTTCCTTGCCTCTTCCCGCTCCTGGTGGTGGCCGGCAATCTTGGTGTTCATTGGCTTGTAAATGCATCACTCCAGTCTCTGCATCTGTGATCGTGTGGCATCATCTTCCTTCTCCCTGTGTGTCTCTGTTTTTACATGTCGTTTTCCCTCTCTTATAAGGACATGAGTCATATGGATGAAGGGGCTACCCTACTCCAGTGTGATCTCACCTTAACATCTGCAGGGACCCTATTTCCAAATAAGGTCACATTCTGAGGTTCTGGGGGTCAGAACTTCAATATATCTTTCACAGGGGGACACAATTCAAACCGTAACAAATGCCAAGGATTTTCCACGTGACTCCATTTCCAGCCCACCTCACATCCCCCCACCACCCAAAGTCAGTGTGCACTGAATTCAGCCTCTTCTTCTCCAAGGACCTCTACCCCTCCTAGTAACCCATCAACACAGCCTCACTGTAGAATTTCTTATCACCCAGAACTCCTACTCCTGCAAAATAGCAAACTCAGATGCTCTTGTCCGAGCCCAGTTTCCTGCCCTTCTGCTGTGCCTTCTCTCTCCCTTTTTCCTCATAACACCAGTGCCTCAGTTCCTCTTCCTAGTCTGCGCCCACCTCCTGGATTCACATCCCTTTTCACCACCTTGGACCCCACTGATTCACCTGTGCTCTCATCAGTACCATCAACGTCCCTGCCTTCCTGACAGCCCATGAGCCCACACTTGAAGGAGGTCTGACTCTTCCAGCCATGGATCCGTACTGCAGGAGAAAACCAAAAAAAAAAAGTCTTAGCCTATTTACTTTTAGTAAATAAATTCAGTCTTAGCTGTGTCTTATCTTGTGCATTCTCATTCCCACTCGATACATTTTCCTGTTTCCCACATCAGCTTCCCAAATGCTTCCCACCCTCTCCAGTCCAAACCTTGTCCCCATTTCCTTTCCTCCCTCTGGAAATGACATATTTCTCTGTTATGTGGAGTAAATAGAGGTCATCAAATATAAACTTGTTTAACCTCCTCCTTCTAGAACTCAAAGTGTACACCCAGCTTTACTCTCATGTGGTCCCTCTTCTGAAGTCCCACGGCATTTTTCATAAGGAGAACGGAATTCTTGTTATTGAATCCCTCCCAAGGGCCAGGCATTATGCTAAGTGTTTTCATATATTATCTCATGTATATTTCTACTCTGACACTTACATGATTCTATTTTTGCTTGTTTACTCTTCTATCTGACCCTCCAACTACAAGCTTCTTGGGAAAATCTCTTGGCCACCTCTACTCCTCATGCATTATTTCATGTAAGCCTCTAAAACTTTATGAACTAAGTAGCGAACTGCTATTATCTCTGTTACAGATGAGGAAACAAGCTCACCAAGGTTAAGCCACTTGGCCAACCTTATACCACCTGGAAACAGCAGAGCCAGGATGCGGGCACGAGTCCACCCGGCCCCAAAGCCCGTGTGTCACCACCACATCACACTGAACAAGGGGAGGGGCTCGGTGCTAATGGAGGCCCAGACAGGAGAGAAAATGAGGGCCACATCCTATTGGCTCCATCACCCACCTGCACCCTCTTTAACCAGAAACCACCCTCAAGTCTGGGATAAGAAACGTCTAAGAATTATTCAAGCTCAATAGGGCACCCTTTCATTCATGCATTCAAGAGAGATTTAATGAGTGCCCCATGTGTGTCAACCTGTGCTAGGAGCTGTGGACACAAAACAGAGCTGGGCCCTGAATCCCTCTCTCTTCACTCCCCACAGACCTTGCAGGCTAAGGACCCACTCCAGGAAAGGCTCAGTCTACCAGAAGGTGGCCGTCCCCAGCCCCATGCACAGCCTGTCCACAGTCCTTCCATTTAGTTCGGGAAAATTCGGGCCCCATGGCAGGCATATGTCTCTTCCTTGCGGCGGGGCGGGGGTGGGGGGTTGGGGAGAGGAGACGGGGATCCTGGGGAAAATGAGAAAAGAGTGGGTTGGACTCTGGTTTTCCCTTCCTCTCCTTGATCAAGGCCACTTCCCATCAGTGAATTTATGGATCACAGCTAGGGTTTGGAACCACTCCTGAAATCCCTAGCTGAGGAGGCAGAATCCCACACCAGCCCTACCTGCAGCCACTCACCTGTCCCCGCTGCCCTTATGAAATGTGTACTTATCTCCCGATAGGCTTCCGCTGGTACAAGGCTTCTCAGCCTTAGCTATTGGTGTTTGGATTGGATAATTCTTTGCTGGGTGGGGCCGCCCTGTACACTGTTGGAAATTTAGCAGTATCTGCGGCTTCTACCCATGGCATCCCAGTAGCAACAACGCCACCATCCCACTTATGACCACCAAAAATGTCTTTCAGACATCGCTAAATATTCCCTCAGGGTTGGGGGGGCAAAATTAGCCCCTGTTCTAGTACATTAAAAATTGCTCAGATGGACAAAGCTATAATTCAAAAAGAGACATGCACCCCTATGTTCATAGCAGCAGTATTCACAATAGCCAAGACATGGAAACAACCTAAATGGCCATCGACAGATGAATGGATAAGGAAGATGTGGTACATATATACAATGGAATACTACTCAGCCATAAAAAGAATGAAATAATGCCATTTGCAGCAACATGGATGCAACTAGAGATTATCACACTAAGTGCAGTAAGTCAGGCAGAGAGAGACAAATACCATGTGATACCACTTACATGTGGAATCCAAAATATGACACAAATGAACCTATCTATGAAACAGAAACAGAATCACAGACATAGAGAGCAGACCAGTAGTTGCCAAGCGTGAGAGGGTTGGAGAGGGATGGAGTGGGAGGCTGGGGTTAGCAGGTGTAAGCTTTTATATATAGAAAGGATAAACAACAAGGTCCTACTGTGTAGCACAGAGAACTATATTCAATATCTTATGATAAACCATAATGGAAAAGAAATTTAAAAAAGAATGTACATATATATGTATAACTGAATCACTTTGCTGTACAGCAGTAACTAACACAACATTATAAATCAACTATATTTCAATTAAAAAAAACAAGGTAAGAAAGAAGAAGAAGAAAAAAAGATGATTAAAAAATACGGTGAGGATTGGTGCCTATGTTTTGGTTCGTATTGTCACATATTATTATAATTGCCCTTTCTATGGTCCTAAACAGTAATAAAGCTTCAAAATTAAAAAAAAAAAAAATTACGCAGATGACCTCCAAGGTATCAAGTGGGGACCCACATGACCTGAGTGCCACAGAGAAGCCACTCTGAGGAGGAGAGCCCAGCACAGCCAGGAATCTCCCTCGGAAGATGACCGCAGAGGTGATGGATGCAGCCGGCATCCAGAAACTCAGCTCAGCTCAAACACGTCCAAGCTCAGCTCACCTGGAGACTCAGGAATGCTGAGCCATCGAAGTGTGCCCAGAGTGGCAGGGCATTTGTAGCAAGGCCCACGACAGGATAAGTTACAGGTTAATCCTCCCTGAGGTCTCAAATCTGAATGGCTCAATCATGGGCTTTTATCCCCCCGTCATTTCCTGCCAGCTACCTGGTCGCCATCACTTCCCGAAATGCTTTTGTTAAGAGTGTCTTCTCTTTTTCTCACACCCTCACCTATAAAATGTGAACCTCCCCAGGAGAGCACAGTAAATCACTAACCTTTTATCTTGAAGTAACTAACAAATCCTTTGTCCTTAGGCCCTGGGGTAATTTGACGCGTCAGCCAGCTTTGATGGGAAGTTTTCTGTGTCTCCGGGATCTTCTCAATAAATGGCTTTGCAGCCATATCTTCTACATGCCAGGATGAAATTGGCTGAATTTAAGTGTGTCAATTTGAAGAGAGTTTTTTCATCCTAACTCAGTGAACCCCAGAACTGGGGCAGCAAAGAGAGGAGGACAGAGGAAGGGAAGAAGGAGACACTTGCCAATTTGACTTCTTACCTGCTTGTGACGAAGGCTGCTAGGAACTGTGACCTGCTAGAATGGTTTCTCAAGGAGCAATCATTCAATAAGTATCAATAGACAATTCACTTTGTGCCAGACCCAGTAGGATTGATTGGAACCATCCTCCTTTGCAGGACTCATGCTAAAGCAGCACTGGACTCAATGGCTCCCCAGTTAGGACTGGATCATATGCCATTGGGAGTGTCTTGCCAAGAAATGGGGTCACGTATCCTGCCCCAAGTCAGTTCAGTTCTAACCAATTATAATACAGACAGGAAGGCCAAAGAGACCCTGACCCCACTGACTGCCCTGAAGAATTTCTGACCCTAGGTGGACAACAGAGACATTCTAGGAAATACCTGGGTCTTCAAGCTTTACTTCAGCTGACCCGGAGGCCCAGGCTGATGTCATGTAATGGTGTGGACCTCACCCTGGAACCCAAACCACTGGGCGAGCTGAAGTCCATCCCTCGCAGTTGTCCACAACAAGGAAGTTAACTCATTTGAATTAACATTCCACTCTCTGTGTTTCTCCCCTTCCTGCATGGCTACAGATGTCCAGAAATTGGCTTGGCCACTGGAAGACCTACATTCCAGTGTCTGTCAATGTGGCATCCTAACCACCTGTGTCAAAGCCACTCATGGAGTGTGTTTAAAATGTGTGTTAATAGGGACTTCCCTGGTGGTTCAGTGGTTAAGAATCCGCCTTCCAATGCAGGGGACACAGGTTCGATCCCTGGTCGGGGAACTAAGATCCCACATGCTGCGGGGCAACTAAGTCTGCATGCTGCAACTACTGAGCCTGTGGCTGCAGCTAGAGAGAAGCCCATGCACTGCAACAAAGAGCCCTTGCACCGCAATGAAAGATCCCGCATGCCACAACGAAGATCCCACGTGCCGCAACTAAGAACTTACGTAGCCAAATGAATAAATAAAAAAATAAATATAAAAAAAAATGTGTTAAAAAAGCAGCCCCACCCTGGTCTAGAAAAATCAATCTCAAGGTGGTAAGGACCAATTATCTGATTATTTCAATCACACAGTAGGTGATTCTTACCCACACCGATTTGGGAATCATTGGAAGATAAAAAGAGCACAGATGCTGAGACCAGACTGACCTAGGTTCAAACCCAACCCTGCTAGTTCTGGACTGTATGACTTTAAGCTAGTTATTTAGCCTCTTCTTCATTTCTAAAATGGGGAAAATAAAGCCTTCATTGGGTTTGTTATGGGAATCAATACAATAATGTGTAGAAATGGCTCAGTCCGTTGTATGTGCTCAAGGATGGTAGGCTGCTGTTACCGTCTCCATAGTTTTGTCGAATTTAGACAAATGATCAAACCAACTTCTGGTCCTCGGAGTGCCTGGATCTTTCTAGAACCTTCCAGCTGCATTCCTGCTGCAGATTACAACAGCCAAAACTGGGAGAACATGATCCAGGATCATTGTTCCCCTCCACTGGAATCTCTGAGGCCCTGAGGGCCTAACAGAACTTTTAAGCTACCAGAACTCCCAGAAGGAAAGGCAAACAGATTGCTGGGAGAAAGATCTTGCTAATCCATCCACTCCTTTATAAACCCTCAAGCCCCGGGACTTCTAAAGGCCCTGATCTCAGCAACACACACATCACACTGAACTGGCCTTGCCTGCAGCTCCACTGTGCCAGGACAGGTGCCTACAACACAACTGACAGGCACGGTGTGATAAGCAAGCTATTTTCTGAGTCTGCACAAGGAATGTTTAATATCCCAGAGCTCATACAAATGGAAGAGGCAGTGTCAGAGAGTTCTGCATAAGAGCATTATGCATTTTGCAAGGAAATTATTTTTAAAAGCTTTCCACTGACAGTTTCTTCAAAGAGAGACAATTGTTCCTTTCAGAATTTCCTGTGTTCTAACATAGATGAGCAGCTTAGACCTGCTTACAGGGTGACTAAGTGCTCCTTTATGCTCTTATTTCTACCCTGGATTATTCTAAGCCCTCAGATTCAGAGAGAAATCAAGTCCCAAGCCTGGGCGTTCAGCAGGAGGTCTCCTGATCACCAAGTTCTGAGCCGAAAGAGCAAGACTTCATTTTAAAAGGGAGGTTTCTCCAGGTAGGTATTCTTGGGACTAATCCTTATTTCATAGCCTCACCCATCACCGTCTTAATTCATCCCAGGGTCCTGCGAGTGTTAATGTCCTGAAACAGACTGAATGTCTGTGTCCCCCCAAAACTTATACGTTAAAAGAATCTTTAATGAGATGGTATTGGGAAGTGGGGCTTTTGGAGGTGATTAGGTCATGAAGGTGGAGCCCTCAAGAATGGGATTAGTGTCCTTCTAAAAGAAACCTCAAAGAGCTCCCTCACCCCTTCCACCATGTGGGGACACAGCAAGAAGAGGGGACAGGCACCTTGAACCTGGAAGAAGGCCCCCACTAGACCCTGAATCTACAGGCACCTTGATCTTTGACTTCCCCGCCTCCAGAACTGTGAGAAATAAATTTCTGTTGTTTGTAAACCACACAGTCTATGGTATTTTGTGATAGCAGCCCAAACCAAGACAGGTCCTATAAGAAGTTCGCCTAGCTAGGATTTTAAAGACTTATTGAAATATCTCAGGAATTTCAGACATAAAGGACTTCATCTGTGTTTTTGATTTTTGTTTCTTAATTTGGGTGGTGGGCACACGGATACCCATTATTTTATCCTATATGTCTGAAATAGTTCATTAAAAATAATGTTTCCCAAATATCATATACTATCACTTATATGTGGAATCTAGAAAAACGGTACAGATGAACTTATTTGCAAAGCAGAAATAGAGACACAGATGTAGAGAACAAACTTATGGATACCAAGCGGGGAAGTGGCGGGGTGGGATGAATTGGGAGATTGGGATTGACATATATACCTACAATGTATAAAATAGATAACTAATGAAAAGCTACTGTATAGCACAGGGAACTCTACTCAATGCTCTGTGGTGACCTAAATGGAAAGGAAATCTAAAAAAAGAGGGGATATATGTATACATATAACTGATTCACTTTGCTGTACAGCAGAAACTAACACAACATTGTAAAGCAATTATACTCTGATAAAAATTAATTTAAAAAAATTTTTCCAGATATGCAATGAATATGCCCAAGAAAATGTCTTGTCAATAGTCCCTAATCTCCAAGGTATCACCAGCCTATGACATGGATTCCTTCTCCCTCTCCTTTGATCATCCTGGCACATGGTAACTATGAATCTCTACCAGATAACATCTTTTGAGAGCAGAGACCTTTGAATTTCCAACATATTGCACAGGGATGGACATCTGGTAAGTACTATTTATTGAATTTTTTGTTCATTAAATTGAGGCCTTTAGAACCTCTTAGAACCACAGCTTTTCCCCTCTCTCTTCTCCCTAAACAGATCCACTGCATGCTGGCTGAGGCCATTCCAGTGCACATATATTTTATGACAGTGTTACAGAATCTTGAGTTGTACAATATGGATTTTATAAATTACACACATCCATGCTCACATTAATGAAGTCAGTTTGGCATGAGTTTAAAGCATAGCTAGTTTTCCGAAGCTTATTCTGTTTTCGTACTCCCTTCAGTTATCCCTCTGCTTTTTTTTTCCTCTAGCCTATACTCTTGAGTTATTTTTCTTCTTTCAAGGTCACCCCACTTCCATCTTCCATTTCAAAAAGCATTTGAACTCTGATCAAAGAAATGTCCTGCCTGGGCTTCCTCCTGTTCATGGCTCACAGCAGCCCCCTCCCAGCTCCCCTGAGCAGACGGTCTCACCCAGCAATTTCCTGAATTCCCCTGTCACTCCTTCTCTCTCCTTCCCTCTTCTCAGACCATGGATTCTTGGAAAGTCCAGATTCCCTCACAATGAGACTCCCCAGAGTCACCATGTAGGCTTCCCCACCCCAAGCCCTTCCTACTCCTCTGCCTTCCCTCATCCAGAACCAGAGGTCACCTCTGGGATCACACCTCCAGGTCACTGTTCCTCCTTGTACTCTGCTTCCTCCACCTGTGAGTGTAAATAAGCTGGGCCAGGAATCTGCAGGCAAAAGGTTCTCCTGTCTTTCAGACACATCTCTGCCATGGAGCCATGATGTTCCCACCTGTCTGGTCTCCTCAAACCCAGAAGTAGTCCATGATGCTCTTTGCTCTGACTTATGTGTACTTAAAATGGGAGGTGGGGGTACAGACACAGCCTGTCTTTCTGGAAGCCCACAATGCTGTCAACTTCTTCCATTCAACTTGTACACAGTGAGAGTCCCTGGGCCCACAGGTACCATGAGGGTACCTGGGTAGGGATAGCTTTAATAACCACCCACCATAACCAACAGCTCTTCCTCTCTGATCTTGTTTGCCCAATGCCCCTCACCCTCTATACCCCCATACCCCCATTCCTCTCCCACATCCAACAGAAGGGTCTGTGTGTCTCTTCAGCCCAAACTGTGGACAGAGTTTCTATTGTCTTTGTTTATTCGAGGGGCTACTCTGTGAATGTAAACAGATCATCGGAACTAGGAAATGTCTCCTAGCTCTGCACCACATGTATACCTGGACCAGCTGAGATATGCTATGATGCTGACATTGGCCTTGTTGAAAGTGATTGCACATCATTTGTCACTTACCTCTCACTCCCAAGACTTCAGTCAAGTAGCTGTGTCCTCCAAATCAAAAGTCATCTAAGTAAATAGGTTTTCTGCTACAGGGTGGATTAAAATCAATTTCAGAAAAATAATATCCTTAATCATCTAATACTTAGTTGACCCTAGATTGGGTGGTGTTCTTCAAGGACTAGGAATCAGAGCAAACAATTTTTCTGGAGATAAATTAACTGGTAGCTTTTCCCAATTTTGAGCTAGAGTATCTCACATTTGGTCATTTTTCATACCAAGGAGAGAAAGCAGTCTCAGTAAGGGCTGAAATCAATAGTTTTGCATCCTCCTCCTCCAAGGTGCTTGGGAAGAGCCAACACTCTTCGCAAGGCTAGATGCCCATCACTAATACTGACTCTACATCAGAACACATCCACCTCTATGAACAATAATCCTTGTTTCCCTCCCTAAGAGCTTCATCACTGTCAGATTGATCTTTCATTGATGGCCACCTAGACATAAGAACCATAGTCAAAATCCTGACAGAAAAAGTTTAGTATCTGAATAGACAATAACTGTATAACTAACAAATTCTTAAAATAATTAAAACAAATTCATGCAGCATGTGTAAGGGAGAAGGAAGAAACAATAGATTTATTTCATTATTACTAAATTCATTTATAGAACACTGAACATTAAATGGTGAATATAATATTCATTGATTAAAGATATGAATTCACCAAAAGTTTTATTGGAAGAAATTGAGAATTAGAATTGTTTATGGTATGAGAGGAACAAAGGCTAATGCCACCAGTTACTTTAACTAATTAGTATTTGGGTGACAAGAAAGGGGGGTGCTGATGTCTTAGGTTCAGTACCTAGAAGCTGACTCTGAGATGAAGATTTATTAAGAAAGTGCTCCCAGGAAAAATCAGCAAGAAGGTAGACAAAAACTTATCTACTAAACATAGATGACTTTAAAGGTAAAAAAAAATGTATCTTAGAGCCTTGTTATTCTCAGTGTGGTCTTTGACCAACAGCATTGGCAACACCTACAAGACGCTTAGAAATGCAGGATCTCAGGTCCCACTCTAGACCTACTGATTCAGAATTTGAATATTGAAAATATGTCCAGGCAGTTTGAATGTACTTTAAATTTTAAGAAACATTTCCTTATATAAAGCTGGCTTACAGCTATGATCAATCTAAAAAGAACAAGAGATTCTAATGTCTACTGCCTAAAGATCCATTAGCCAATTCATATGTCCAATTTTTGTTTAAACTTTTGTTGTAAATAAGGAATAATTATCTGTTAAAATTTGTTTCTGCTGTTAAATGATGAACTCTGAGAGGTCAGGGACTATAATCTGTGAGATAGATAGATAGATAGATAGATAGATAGATAGATCGATCTCCAAGTGCACAGTTAAGTTTCAGTAAATGTACTCGAGTCTCATCTCTTGGTAGTAATATAAAGCCAGCAAAAATGAATATTTCAAAACTTTTAGCAATAACACTAATGGCTAATTCTGTAACAAACACTTACGGAATATCTATCATGTTCCAAGCATGTGCCAGACATTAGAGTGAAAAGACAAAATGAAGGAAAATAAGAGAGAAAATACAGAGGAGAAACTTATCAATAGAATAATTCAAGAAAAATTTCCAGAACTGAAAATACATTGAATTACATGATCCAAAAGGCCCACTGAATTTCTAACACAATAGTGAAACTAGACCAGGGCACTGTGATTGAGGGAAAGATTCTACAAGTCTCCAGAGAGAAAGGCAAGTTGCATACAATGTCTAAGAGATGAGCATGGCTTCAGACTTTTCAACAGCAATACTAGAAACAAGAAGATGCTGTAGCAAAGCCTTCAAAATTATGAAGGAAAATTATCTCCAACTTAGAATTGTCTACCCAGCTAAACTATCAATCAGAAATAAATTATCAATCACATATGAAGATGGAAAATAAAGATGTTTAAATACAAGAAATGGCTTAAAAACTTTACCACCCATGTTCTCTTTCTCAAGATGTGACTAGATGGTACCAATAGAGTACCATAGAATAAATCAAGAGAGCAGTAAATGCAAGAAAGAAAGAAGTGAAGGGAATTCTCAGGAAGGCAATGAAGAGAGATCCCAGAATGACTGTTGTGCATCAGAAAGAGAAGGCAACAAGAGCAGATCAGAGAAGAGTGACTCAGGAGATTGACAGCACAAGGATGCCCACTGCCATTGTGCTATGCTCTTAAGAACAGAATGCCTGAATGAGTCTGGTCCAGATTCTAATCTGTACCTGTCTTGTCTTGAACACATGCTGATGAAATCCTTGCTCTCCCCACCATACTTGCTGCCTGGCCATCTTAGGACACTCATTTTGTTCCACAGAAATGTTCTGCTTTGACCTAGGCCTGAGAGCTTAAGATAAACTCTGGAGATCTTTGAAGCAAAAATACACAGTAGCCCACTTCCCATGCCTATACTCCTGCTGGATATATAGTACCTGACCACACAAGAGCCCAACTAGGGTGAGCCTTGGGTTTCAAGGAATCCCTCACGACTTTGCTCATTCACTCTCCCAAAAGGAGCACCTATCAGCTCTCAGATTTCTTAGGGAATCTGAGACTGTTCAGTCTGTCTTCTACTGAGAGCCTTCATCTGCTGCTTTTTCCTTGCACAGTTGTGTTTGTTCTTGCTACTCAGTGTGTCAAAACTAAATAATGTGTTGTTTAATAATACTTAACTAGGTGATATAGTTATAAAGAAAAGCAAGGGAATGATTAACACAAAAATTAAGACAGTGGTTACCTCTAGTGGGGGGAAGGAAGGTGAATGCAATAATAAAGGGGAGTCTCTAAGCCAGTGGTAATGCTGTACTTCTTAACCTGAGTGTTGGATTATTCCTTAAACTAGATATAGATATAGATATATAGATATATATATACATACTCATTATACATTTTTAAACTATATTCTCTATGTATGGTATACTTCATAATAAAGCACAATTTTTTAAAAGGAAGTGGATTTGAAAAACTTTAAATAGATCAAATAAATAGGTAGAATCAGATGAAGGCAAGGGAAGATTTAAAGTTGAAGCCAGGTTCTCTGGCTTGGACAAGGGATTAAATAGTGGTACCATTTACTGAAATGGGATACAACCAGAGGAGCATATCTGAAAAAAGAAGACTGTATACAGAAGGGTGGAAGCCCTATAGAACTTCAAGGATGAGATATCTGATAGACAATAGAAATATATGGGTTCAGAACTCCAGAGAGGAGCCTGGGCTGAAGAAGTACATCTGGCAGTTGGAGGATATAGTTGGCAGTTAAAGCTATGACACTAAATGATATTGCTGAAAGAAGCACATCAAACAAGAAGGGAAGAACCCTATGGAGAATCAAGATTTGAGAGCTGGGACTTCCATGGCCATCCAGCGGTTAAGATTCTACCTTCCAATGTAAGAGGCTCGAGTTCAATCCCTGCTTGGGGAACTAAGATCCCACATGCCACGGGATGTGGCCAAAAACTAAAAAAAAATAAGATTTGAGAGCTAATTGGAGAGACTTTGACTCAAAGTTCTTAGAGCTGACAGTGAAAGTTTATAATTTACTAATGGAGCTGTCTTGCTAAGGACATTTAGTTTGCATCTGGGTTTCATTTGGTTTGGTTTGATTAGAATACCTGCCAACACATTTGCCCCTTTGGGTCTTGGGAGGCTATAATTAATCGGTATCTAGGAGGGAGAAAAAGAGGATAAACCAGGACCTGGACTCTCTTCATAAAGATGTAATGGTTCCAAAGACCTTGAGAAGTTCAACCAGAAGTTCACTAGTAGCAAATAAGTACCAGGTATAAGACCAAATGGGAAGGTAGGGATCAGGGGTAAGATGAGCAAAGGGTCAAGAAGAGAAAGCTTAGAGCAGGTGTCCAAGCAGATAGACTGGGATGAGGAGATCAACAAAACAGGGTGTAAACAAGCATTGATTTGATACTAAAACCAAAGAAAGACATTCCAGTGAAAATGAAACTATAGAGCAATATCACTCATAAACATAGAGACAAAAATCTTTAACAAAATATAGCAATCAAAAACAATGTATATTATTTTTAAAGCATAATATACCAAATATACCAAGTAGGATTTATCAAAGAAAAAACTGTAAAAGAAAACTGTCTCTCTACTCATAGCATTATTGATACCAAATGTGTGGATTTCCCACACCAAGCTATTCTCCAGTTTCCTGTAGACATCAACTGGGTGTCCTACAATTTCATTCAATTCTGATACTAACTACTCAGAGTTAGTACAGACCTCACAGGTTTAGGTCTCAGTCCCACAAGACTGTCCCCCACTTCAGATGTCCATTGCAAGCAGTGGATTCCCAGATTACCCACACTTCTGTTCTACTTGGCTACAAATTGGAGATTCCCATGACCCCTTCCTCAGGTTTGATAACTTGCTATAACAGCTCACAGAACTCAGAGAAACACTTAACATATGTTTGCCAGTGTTTAATATAAAGGATACAAATAAACAGCCAGATGAAGATGTATACAGGGTGAGGTCCAGAAGAGTCCTGAGCAGAGGAGCTTCTGTCCCTGTGAAGCTGGGGTGTGTCACCCTCTTGTTATGTGGATGTGTTCACCAACCCAGAAGCTCTCCAAACCCTGTAGTTGAGAGTTTTTTTAATGGAGGCTTCAACATGTAGGCATGATCAATTATCAACTCAATCTCCAGCCTTTCTTCCCTCCCTGGAGGATGGAGTTTGAAGCTGAAAGTTCCAAGCTTCTAATCATGGCTTGGTCTTTTTTGTGGTCAGCCTCTATCCTGAAGCTATCCAGAAGCCCACCAAGAGTTACCTCACTGGAACCAAAGATGCTCCTATCACCTAGGAAATTCCAAGGGATTTAGGAGCTCCGTGTAAGTTACTCCTATCACTCAGGAAATTACAAGCATTTTAGGAGCTCTGTGTTAAGAATCAAGGGCAGAGACCTGATGTGTGTGTGTGTGTGTGTGTGTGTGTGTGTGTGTGTGTGTGTATAGTGTCACAAATGGCATATGACGTTCAAAAATTAGTGAAATTCACCATATCAAGAAACTAAAGCATTTGGCAAAATTCAACACTCACTCATAATAAGAATGCAGGAAGGAAGGAAGGAGGGAAGGAAGGGAGAGAGGGAGGGAGGGAAGAAAGAAAGAAAGAAAGAAAAGAAAGAGGAAAGAAAAGAAAGATGAAAGAAAGAAAGAAAAAGAAAGAAAGAGGGCTTCCCTGGTGGCACAGTGGTTAAGAATCCGCCTGCCAATGCAGGGGACACGGGTTCAAGCCCTGGTCCGGGAAGATCCCACATGCCACGGAGCATCTAAGCCCGTGTGCCACAACTACTGAGCCTGTGCTCTAGAGCCCACGAGACACAACTACTGAGCTTGCATGCCACAACTACTGAAGCCCGTGCACCTAGAGCCCGTGCTCTGCAACAAGAGAAGCCGCCACAATGAGAAGCCCCTGCACCGCAACGAAGAGTAGCCCCCGCTCACCGCAACTAGAGGAAGCCCGCGCACAGCAACAAAGACCCAACGCAGTCAAAAATAAATAAATAAAATAAATAAATTTATCAAAAAAAAAAAAGAAAGAAAGAAAAGAAAGAAAGGAGGAAAGAAAGATCTGTCTCAGCAAATCAGTAACCTGACAAATGACATCTGAAAAAAATGTACAGCTAATATTTTACTTAGTGTCAAAAACTCAGTGCTTTCCCCCCAATAGCAAGAAAGGCAAGGATGTCCACTCTCACCACTTCTATCCAACACTGTACTGGAGACCTTAGACACTACAATAAGATAAGAAAAAAAAGACATAAGCATATTGGAAAGGAGGAATTAAAAGTATCTATTTGCAAGCAGCATGATCATGTACATAGAAATTCTTAGGGAACCTAGAAAAATGAGCTGTGACAAGTGCTAAAAGGTGAATTTAGCAAGGTCTCAGGACATACGGTCACTATACAAAATTCAATGTATTCTATACACTAGCAATGAGCAACTGAAAATTGAAATTTAAAAACAATATAATATATAGTATCATCCCCAAACACAAGAGATTTATGAATAAATTTAACAAAATATGTATAAGATCTGTAGCTAAAACTGATAAAGCATTGCTGAAAGAAATGAAAAAGATTTAAATAAGTGGAGAGAGATGCCATACTTAGGGATTGTAAGATTCAATACTGTTAAGGTGCCAATTCTCCACAAATTAATATACAGATTTAATGTTATCCCAATCAAAATGCTAGCAGACATTTTATAGAAATTGACCAAGCTGATTCTAAAATGCAAAGAACCATAAATATCAAAACAATCCTTTTAAAGGAAAATTTTTAAAGATTAGAGAATTTGTATTACCTGATACCAAGACTTACTATAAATCTACAGTACTCAAGAGAGTGTGTATTGTCATAACATAAAGTCAGATATATAGAGCCATAGACCAGAATAAAGAATCCAAAAAATAGAAACATACATATATGGTCACTTGATTTTCACAAAGGCACCAAGGAAATTCAGTGAAGGAAAGGATAGTCTTTTCAACAACTGGTGCTGAAACAATTAGATATTTATATGGATAAAAATTAACCTTAACCCTTATCTCACACCATACACAAAAGTTAATTCAAAATGTACCATACATCTAAACATAAAAGGTAAAACTTCTAGAAGAAAACATAGTAGAAATCTCTGTGACCTTGAAGGCATCTCAGATAGGTTATGAAAAGTATAAAGTATAAAAGGAAAAAAAATGATAAAATGAACTTTATCAAATTTAAACACTTTCATTTGATGAAAGACACCACTGATAAAATGAAAAAGTAAGCCACAGACTGGGAGAAAATATTCATAATTCATATATATGCCAAAGGACATGTATCCAGAATATATTTCAAAACTCTCAATTTGATAAGTAATAAATCAAACAATAGAATTTAGAATGGGTAAATGACACTTTACAAAATAAGTGATTTAAATAGTCAGTGACCACATGAGAAGGTGCTCAATATCAATAGTCATCTAGAAATGTAAAATAAAACCACAATGAAATACCTCTGCACACCTACCAGCACTAGAATGGTTATAATTAAAAATATTAATAATACCAAGTATTGGCAACAATTTGGAGCAACTAGAATTCCCACACATTGCAGGTGGAAGTGTGAAATGAGACAACCACTTTGGGAAAGTTTGGCAGTTTCTTATAAATTTAAAATATACATATTATGTGAACTATCAACTCCATTCCAAGGTATTACATAACAGCTAAAAAACTACTAATAGTGGACAACTGACTATTTCAAATCTGAATTTATTATTTTCACTAACAAAGAAATGCAATCAACATTTTTCCCTTACAATTCTAATTCATTAGAAAACTTCTAGGGCTTCCCTGGTGGTGCAGTGATTGAGAATCCGCCTGCCAATGCAGGGGACATGGGTTCGAGCCCTGGTCTGGGAAGATCCCACATGCCGCGGAGCAACTAAGCCCGTGTGCCACAACTACTGAGCCTGCGCTCTAGAGCCTGCGAGCCACAACTCCTGAAGCCTGCACACCACAACTACCGAATCCCGCGAACCTAGAGCCCGTGCTCCGCAACAAGAGAAGCCACCGCGATGAGAAGCCCGCGCACCACAACGAAGAGTAGCCCCCGCTCGCCACAACTAGAGAAAGCCCGCACGCAGCAACAAAGACCCAACGCAGCCAAAATTAAATAAATAAATAAATTTATTTATTTTTAAAAAAAGAAAGAAAACTTCTATGCTCCCCAGTTTCTGGTTGGATAAGGAAACACTTAGAAGACAGGGACTGTGCCTTATTTAGTTTTGGATCCTTAGTATCTAGTTTACGCCTGGCATATAATAAATACTGAACAAATATTTGTTGGTCATGATATAATTCAGCACAATTTTAGGTCCTTCAAGGGACATGATATTACTTTAAATCACAACGTTAGCACAATTTATAACAGATGTGTTTCCCCTTCATCTTTTTCTGGGGACTCTATTGGAACCTCTCAGCATCTTCCATAGTGGTTGATGTTACTACGCTGCAGAGGTCTGGGGTCAGGATTGTGAAGACAGCTGTTCCTCTTTTTATTGCCCTGGACTAAGATTGTGCAGCGATAAATGACGAAAACACTAAGCAATATAATTCTAAAATCAGAAGGGTTCTAGATCAAGTCTCAAAGGGAGCTAGCTGACAAGTCATTCTTTCCTCTGATTTAAGGGAAATTTTACTGCCAGATGTGAGAGCCTCATGAAATAAGGAAAAAGACAATGAATTAGGTCCCTAGGTCTCCCAATCAAATCATTAATATCGAATTCAGTGGGGTCCAATAACTAGTTTAACTTGAGTATGATTCCAAGATTAATTCCAAACCACGACTGGGTAAGTAGATAATATAAAACTAAAGTGACAATAAGAATTATATTTCACTCTGAATTGACATTATTATTTTCAATCTCAGCTCAATTGAGAAAAAAATCAAAAGTACAACGTTCTAAGCAGCTTCCAGGAAAATAATATTTTTAAAAAATCCTTACGACAAAGGTGGTTCACCCCTGTGTTTCTAAGCAGGAAGTGGTTTGGAACATCAGCAGGTAAACACAATTAATTGTTCCACTCATGGCAGCTAAGAGAGTCTTCTCTTCATTATGGCTGTTCTTGTAAAGGCGATGAAAATGCCAAAGTTCAAAAAGTGTTTTAAGATAACATGCAGGCTCCAAAAGCCTGGAAAGATTAGGAATCATTATAAAATGGAAATATAAGATGGGCTATGGTTTTTCCAGTACAATCACTACATTGTTTATTCCTCTTATTTTCCAGTCCCTTTTATCATAATTGCTGTTTCTTGTCTTTGAAGAGATGTTTGGTACTTGGCAAAAATCTCCAAAGTGCCCAGAAGGTCTTTCCTGCAGACTTTGCAAGTTTTAGTCACTGGTTTCTCAAATAATTGTATCTGTTATAAAAGAAGACACAGTCATCTTAACTTGCTAGAGGTTGTCTGAAAAGTTTCAGGCACACTTAATTGATGAAAGAAAGCTGCTTTGTGAGGAAGTTGTATAGGCTGGATTTTGATATATCGGACTGATCTAGGTTCCTCTTGGAGACTGCTTTTTATTATGTGACCTTGGCCTAATGACTTAGTATCACTGAGCCTCAGTTTCCTTCTCCATAAAAATATTATTGTTGGGATTATATAATGATCTAGGTAAAATAATGATCTGTGCCTGACACATAGTTAACCCTCAATAAAGGTACATTTAAGAGGATGAGGGAATAAACTGGTCAAAGAGTAGGGAAATGGAGGGAAATGTGGGGAAGGAGAGAAAACAGACAAAAATTAGAGAAGCCAGAGGAGGGGGAAAAGGTAAAACAAGGCACTCCACCCTAAAGTTCTAGAAATCAACTAAATATGAATATGATCTATGGCCAATTCATCAGGAGGGTACTTGTACCAAGATTTCACAAGTTATCCTTTGCTTTGTGGGTGCTCAATAATTTGACAATGACTTGTCTGATCTTTGCTCATCCCTCACCGTATATTCCTTCAAATATATTGGAGAACTGTTATTTAATGGGATAGTAGGGAAAACTGGTAAATATGTAGGGCGTCAAGTTTGAAAAACTATAAAATGTCCATTCCATCAATTGACAAATTGCCAGGTATTTGTTTCATTTGCATGGATGTCCTACCAAATGGGCAGTGCTCCTTAAGGGAAAATGTTGTCTCTGTGTCCCCAGTATGTGGCACCCAGGAAGTCTCAATAAAGATTTCTTGAAATGAGTTAAGTCCAACATTCCATGGGGTTCAGTCCTGAAAAGATAAGAAAACCTTAAAAATAGGTCTTTGTCCTCCAGGAATCAATACTCTAGAGTTGGAAAGTGAGGTCAGTGCAGGCTGGATCAGTCTGGAAAGACTTTGCAAATTTCCTCTGCAGAGACTACATGCAGAAGAATCCTTGGAGGAAATGGGGCAGCATAAGAGTCTCAGTAGAAAGTGAAATTACCTCCTAATACTGACTCTCGGGAGTGAGGCTCCTGAATGAAGCAGATGTGAGAGGAAGCTTGAAAAACACTGGCCAAGAGCATCATAGGATGAGCCAAAAAAAGCTTAAAGCCTTTCTTGTCCGACTCTTTCATTTTTCAGATGAAGATGTTAAGACCTAGAAAGATGAAATGATTTCCCCAGAGTCACATAGCAAGTTCAGACCTCAGGACCCCTGACTTCGTTTTTGCAATATTTGCTATTCCATGAAGATTCTTCTGTCTGTTAAGAAAAACTCCAGTGATTAACTGAGTATCTGCAGCCCAGGCTCATCCAGTCCATCAGGGTGCCATCACCGGTGATTCACTGCTGTATTTCCAAACACCTTCTTTCTCTTAGCATTGGCATCAGCACTTTTGGTCCATCTATAGGAACAATGTTAATTATATCGCCATATTAATCATTTCAGCAGAAAGAAATAAAATAGAGGAATGAGTATCACTTCGTACTTTGGAAAAGAGTGTCTTAATCTTTTGTTTTCTTTGGTTATCCCTCATATACCCAAAGAGCAGCCCCCAACACCCCTCCCCAGGCTGCAGCCTTCCTCTCCCTCAACTACACTTGCACTTATATCCATTGGGTTTTGTTCCAGCTCTTTCCTTGGCCTGCAGTAATCTTCCCCAACTCCCACCCCCCCATCCCTTTCTTCATCTACTCAACCAACAAGATGTCATTTAAAAGCTTCCTCTTATGAAAGGCTTCTCAGATTACTCAAAATCATAACAAATGGTTCTTGTCTCTGAGACCCCAGACCCCAGAAGTGCAGCCTCTGCCTCTATTTCAGGTCTTAGATCCTCAACTTAGATATCATTCCAATCACCCTCTAGATTTCAAGTCTCCAGGAAGCAAAGATAAGATGCATCCTTTTTCAGTGTTTCACAAAATATCACAGAGGAGATGTTGAGTACATGTCTATTCAATGAAGAGATAAATGAAATATCTCGTCCAATTTGCATATTTCAGAATATTTAGTATGCCTGAGGAACTATGTAAATTATCATATTTTAATAATTTCACTAGTGAAGGGTAGTTATAGGGTGATAACAGAATACAACTCAAAAATAAATTTATTATTATTTTAGGAAATAATACTAATGAGTTTAAGTAAGGAAATACATTTTTAAGAAAGGTTAACTAGGCCAACAGAGCATCTGGGATTTGAGGTTCTCTGGCAAAGTGATCCATGATCCCTCATGATAAAGAAAAATAATGCAGAAAGTCCACCCTGACAGCACCGCACAACTGTACAGTCAGGGACCCATAGCATCGGAGAAGGAATGGAGGCGGGGGATGACTATGGGAATTTTTACTTCAGGTTATACAGGTCAGTGTTTTGAGAATATTTTCTTCAATGTTTTTATCTCCACTTCCTTCCAAATAAAGTTTAAGGGCTTCCCTGGTGGCGCAGTGGTTGAGAATCTGCCTGCCAATGCAGGGGACGCGGGTTCGAGCCCTGGTCTGGGAAGATCCCACATGCCGCGGAGCAGCTGGGCCCATGAGCCACAATTACTGAGCCTGCGTGTCTGGAGCCTGTGCTCCGCAACAAGAGAGGCCGCGATAGTGAGGGGCCCGCGCACCGCGATGAAGAGTGGCCCCCGCTTGCCACAACTAGAGAAAGCCCTCGCACAGAAACGAAGACCCAACACAGCCATAAATAAATAAATAAATAAATAAAAATTAAAATTAAAAAAAAAATCACTGACGGATTTTTTAAAATAAATAAATAAATAAAATAAAGTTTAAGGACACTAAAAGTAATATCACAAGGAAGTAGGGTGCATAGTAGGGCAATAATACTATTTTTCAAATTTGTGTCTTTGTGTATGAAGGATGAAGAAAAAATAGCACAACGGGCACCTTCCACAGAAACAACTTTTGCCAAGACATGGGTATTAGAGGCAAAGAACAGCATCCAAAAATAATCCCAAGCACCTATGATCACTACAAATAATTAGCAGGAGCGATGAAGATGATCCATCAGAAGTAAAGTCATCGAGACTTCCCTGGTGGTCCAGCGGTAAGACTCCACACTGCCAATGCAGGGGGCCCAGGTTCGATCCCTGGTCAGGGAACTAGATCCCACAAGCCACAACTAAAGATCCTGTATGCCACAACTGAAAAAAGAAGATCTTGCATGCCACAACTAAAGATCCTGCACACCACAAAGACCCGGTGCAGCCAAATAAATAAATATTAAAAAAAAAAAAAAGAACTAAAGTCATCAATGTCTCTAAGAGTGTTGAGCACCTGGAGATTTGGAGGGAAACTAAAGACAAATGGCCTCTCAGGTAATGACAAATTTTTCATTTAACAAATATTTATTAAGCATCAGATGAGTGTAAGGCACAGAAAGATGAATTACTAAAAGATTTATCCTTAAAGATCTCACCGCCTATAAGGGAAAGAAAACATTACCATACATACTACGTTACAGCTCTACAACTCTTGATTAAGCAGTTACTATGTCTTAAAATTCTCCTGAATATTAAGGCTGGGTGCATAACAGAAGATGATCGCTGCTCCCAAAGCACATATAGTCTAGGTAGGGAGACAGGCAATGCATATGAAACAATTTGCGAACCATATAAAACATTTATAAGTAAGTATTTTAATCTGGCAGTATGGCAAGGAATTTTGAGAATGGAGACTTACTTATAGCTTAAGATAATCAGGAGAGGCTCAAGGGAATAGAGGAAACCAAGAAACTGAGGTAAGCCTTGAAAGATGACTTGGAATCAAGATCCATGGGAGGAAGGAGTGAGGGGGTTCAGAGTCAAAAACACAACATGTAGAGAAGACAGTCATGTGACTGAGTTGAGAGTAAGAAGTTTGCTCATGATTAATAAAAGTTACATTTGGGAGACGCAAGAGGGAAGAGATATGGGAACATATGTATATGTATAACTGATTCACTTTGTTATAAAGCAGAAACTAACACACCATTGTAAAGCAATTATACTCCAATAAGGATGTTAAAAAAAAAAAAAGTTACATTTCAAGATAGGGTAAGGGAAGATTTTTAAATGTCTAGAATCACGTTCTAGAACTATGTGTCCTAAAAATGTGTTTGTCACCTGTTGGCATGTGGCACTGTATCAACCTTGTACAAAACCAGTTTGATCCACTTAACCTTTGAGGCTAGGTCCACAAACTAGGATGCATGCCAAGCCTTCCTCCTCCAAGTGAGGGTTTCAAATCCTTTATCTAACTCCAGAAACCTAGGATTTCAAGAACACAATGATCAAGCCAGAGCAGAGGAAAATGTAAAATATAAACATGGCAAGGTAGATAGATGCTGAAATCATGAGCAGCCCCATCCACGGCATGCTTAGAAGTGACTCGGGAAAGCGTTTTTCCCCCATTTCTTAGTGACTATACAGCTTTGAAAATGAGGTCTTTCTGCCTTGTTTTTCACAATACAGAGAAGAGAAACATTCAAGTCTTTTGCAAAGTGGAAAAAGAATACGCTTACATTTTTCCCCATCCAACAATAACTTAGAGGCAGCTGATGAGATTTTCTTTCCTTCCGTGTGCTCCCAGAAGCCAACCATTCTCTACCAGGCAGGGTCCAGCCATGAAAATTTCCACCCAATTTACAGTTTTTCAGACAGCTCGGAGAGGGATGAAAATGGCTTAGTAATGGGAGTTGCCATAAAACTTATAATTATAGAATTGCTACAGTGAACACCATAATGGAGTGTTTGTTTAAATCAAATATCTGTTGACTCTCTTCAAAGATAAATAATGTATTCTATATCCCATTTTCTCCAAATGTACTAAGACAGCCTTTTTGCACAAGAGTGGTTCTTCCATCTTTCTTCCACACACCAGCTGCGCTGGCTGCGGCAAGTAACTTCGCCTCACTCAGGAACAATAGACAGACGCTGAGCACAGCCCCAAATCTAAGCTCAGCACTAGCCAATAACACAATCAATTAATACACTCTCATAAGACCTTCAAGGTGACTGGGCATCTTATCTAATAGAGATGCCAAGGGCAGTCCAGGGAACAAACCAGTCTTGCCCTGTGTGACCTTGAGATAATCTGACATTTCTCTACCTTAGTTGCTGCATCTGTCAAGTCAATTCATAGAATCACTGTATCTCCAAGATCCTTTAACATTCTACAGTTCTACCTATGAAGGAAAACTAGGATTAGAATCAAGCTCATACTCAAGTCCTTAAACAAAGTTGGCTCCTCGGAGTTTATCCCGTAACGAACCTGCACCAAAGTCCTTGATGGAGAATTTCATGAGATGACAAAGGGATTTCCTCTCAAAATCTCTCCTCTCCTCTCTCTCCCCTGTTCTGTATCCTAGCTAATGGTGGGAAATATGCTTGGAAGCTCAAAGACACTTATGGAAAGAGGAAGAATCATTTTCCTTCTCTTTCCTATTGTTAGCCAAATATTCACTGTTCCCACAGGATAAGAGATGTTGAGAGGATTCATTAGTTAATCTTTGTGAAGTGCTTCGCAGATGAGGAATGCTATGCATAGTGTTAAGGAACATTAATATTGGCCCAATTTCACACCAAAGAATAAAAGTCCCAGAATAAGAACACATCGCAAGATTTAAAATAACTGAGAGCAGTAAAAGAAAGGGGGCCGCAACAGAGAGGGGCGATTCTATTTCACTTAGTTTGGAAAGCAGGGAAACCCATCCAGGAAAGACAGGACACAAAGATCCAAAACAAAGCACTTGAAAGTACATGTGCTTTGAAAGAGAAAATGGGGAAAGTAAGGAGTAAGGTGTCTGAAGCCTACAGTTTAAAAACTCCTTCATACGAAGGAGAGAGACCTGGGAGGCCGGCTCTTTTATGGGGGCTATGGGAAAGAACAGCTCTGTGTTCTATCCTCTAAAGCCTTCTGGAAATCTCTCCTTCAAGGAGCAATCTGCTCCCACAGACCAGCAACACTGTAAACTGCAACTAAAAAGGATATTTCTACAATGCACTCATTACTCAAGTCTCGGGAAGAAAATCCTAGCCCAGTTAGAACCAAGAAACTCAGGTTGCCCCCTCCTGCCGAGAGAGGACGACTTTTCTTTTCTGCACAGCAAAGAGTTAAAGCCTGAACAAAGTACAGCCGAGAACTGAGGTATTTATCCTACGAATTCAGACCAAAAGCAATAAAATACTGGCTTTGTTCCTGGAGATTTAGGAAAAAGCCTGGGGCTAGCGCTGTTCCTTGGGATGGGAGATGCAGCTCCCCATGCCTCGACATCCCATGGATTTTCAAACACCTAAGCTAAATTTTTACCACCTAAGCTAAAATCCTGCTCAAGGCTGCCGAGAGACCTATAGAGGACCCAGAGCTGGCAGCACGTTCAGACGCTGAGAATCACCCTTCACAGTGGCCTCCGCTATTCTGGACCCTTGTTTTGCTAAGGAGGCTGTAAATCTCTACTTCCTCAATACATTACATCTAGTATGTGTGGATGGTCCACAGAGAGTTCCTAATTAGGCACTCTGTGAATGGCTAGCGCCTGTCAATCAACTAAAGTTCAACCATGATGAGACAAAAAAGAGTCTGTGTAGACACATCAACACGTAAGATGAATTGGACGATTTAACTAACGACTGACTGTCCCCTTTGCGGGACACACACTGAAGGACTGTTGGTATTTGGGGTTGGAGGCAACAGAGCTTAAATGCAAGTGTCCCAGTCTTGACTTACAGCTTTTTAACCTTGGAGAAGTTATTCAATCATCTGAAAAACATAAGGTTCTCATCTACAAAGTAGAAATTATAATAATATTTACCTCATGGAGTTGTGATTACATAGAAATTGGCATGAAAAAGCACTTAGGCCCAATCCTTGCACTCAATAAATGCTAATTTTTATTAGTAATTGGATTTTTAAATTTTATTGTTAATTCTATCTATATTAAGGACAAAATACTATGAAAATTTACTACAATCCCCTTAGTGACATCTGTTTTTATTTTTCCATATTCCCTTCCCATGTTTTATCTTTGTATAGATGTGTAATATATATATTACACATGTATAATTATACTATGGATATAACTTTTTCTTTTATTTTGTAACTTAAATTATGCCATAAACACTTTCTATCCTGTTCCATAGTTTCTGTAGTTAGAGTGTGTAAAGCCTCCATGATGATCATCAAATTGGCAAACCACAGGTTACTAAAAAGTCCTTCCACTGGAGAATGGTGATGGTGTGGTAAAGAAAGCACTGAACTTGGAGCTAAAGACCTGGATTTCCCATTTCCTCTTCCAAAGCACATACACATCCAAGTACTTTGCTGTGGATCTTTTTGACCAGCGTCCTATCTTTCTGGGTTAGCTTTCCCTGCTTTCCAAACGAAGCAAAACTTTCCCAACTCTCCCTCTCATTCTCACTGTGCAACCTTAAAGAAACCGCACCATCTCTCTAAGCCTGTTCCCTCATTTCTAAAATAAGGAGGAAAAATAAAACCACCTGTCCTGGAGGGTTGTTGTGAAGATGAAATAAGATAATAGGTGTGAAAAGGACTTATACACTGTAAGTGAAAAAAAAAAAAACACCTGTATGTTAAACAAAAAACCACAGCAATATGTTTTATAACTTTCTTTTTCTTTTAAATGATTTCCTTGGTATCATTTCCCAAGGAGGACTGTGTCCAAGAGTTTGTCTGTTGTTATGACTCATGGTAATACCTATTATTATAAGCTAAATTGCTTAAATTGAAAGCAAATGGATAAAAGTATGCTCAGTCCATTACTCCAGTATTCTAAACAACTACATCCCAAACACAGAGATATGTGTGCATATGCATAAAATACATGTGTGCATGTGTGTGGATATATACGCATGTATATGCATTTACATAATATATAATAGTATGTTTTGAGCAGTGTCAAGTTTGATACTAGAGAGTTGGAGATGAAAACAGGAATGTAAATAAAAACATTTCTGTGCATTTATTCTTATTTTATCAATATCCACTCAAAATCATGGCATTTAAAAAATATGGGAAATCCAGCTTTTGCTATCCATGAAGAAAAGCCTTTGATTGTGACGTGAATACATACATACTTGCCCTGGCCCATGTTCCTCCGTCCCATCTGCAGAACCTCCACAATGGACAGGACAGGCACCCACAAGGGAGAAGGGAAAGGAGAAACTTCCAAGGACAGGCTTTGGAGTAGGAGCCTTGGACAGAGTCCCTTAGACAGGATGGAAATGAAGAAAAATGAGGCTGTGCCAGCCAAGCCCATCTGTGGTCCGAAGTGCTACTGCTAAAGGCATCTCTCGTTCTAAGCTTCTCCATCTTTTTAAACCCTCACCCCACCCCCACTGCCTTAGTGAAGGCTTGTTTGGAAATGTTCAGTCTCCTCTCGGGGTTGGAGAGCTAAGAGGGAACAAGGCTGTGTCTTCCCTCTGCAAGGCCAGGTCAGCTGGGTCTGTGTGCCCCTAGTAGCCAGATGTGTAATGGTGGTCACAGGGCAAGGGTTTGTCAAGACCTGGTGGACATCCAGGAGGCCAGTGTCCTCTTTGCGTTGGGACGCAGTAGGAGACAGGCAGCACCCACATCCACTGGAAGACTGAGCTCAAGGATTCTCGTCTAAGACACTCCATCACACACATACACTAAGTCACAAGGGCAGGGCACCAACACCAAACCACAGCGACCTCGGGCCTCCAGAACAATTTTTCAATCTGGGCCTCATTTCTTTACCTACATACACCCTATTTTACTCACTTTGTGGAGTTTAGCAGTAGCCTAGGGCATCCTCCTAATGAAGAGGAAGGTCCATGAATCTCAGCTCTATTCGAGAAACTTCGGGCAAGTTCGTCAACTCTCCTGACCCTTGCTTTGCCTCATTTATAAAAAGGGGCTAATTCAAACCTCCCTCATCAGATGCTCAAAGTCCCCTTAAACAATCAGAGTTATATTGCCAAACACATTTTCTAAAACCAGCACTTAGAGCCCAAGAATATAGTGCCTGTTTTATATCACCACTTAAGAGATCTGCATGCTCAGACATATTAAGAAAATAGCGTAGTAACAGAATTTGGGCTTTTATTGTTCTTTCCATGAAATCCCTGATTTAATTTAGTCACATTGTGGACCCAAAGAGTCAAGCTCTGGTCTCAATTACTGAAATACAACTCTCAAATGGAGAGGAACAATCTCCTGAAACATAGTTGGGCTCCAGAATGCAACAGCCCATCAAGTCATCTCACCATGTGTACAAAAAAAAAAAAAAAAAAAAAAAAAAAAAACAGAGAGAGGATGAAGAAATTGCTCTAAACTGATCATTTTCCAGAGAATGGCTGCAGCAAAATCACAAGAAGAGTTTTTAGGACCAATTTCCTATCCTATACTGCAGATCATTTCAGTTCAGGGGAGAGTTATCAGAATCCGTTTCCCCCTACATCCTTTCTCTTAATCCCAGACATAAATGAGTGTATAAGGAGGACGCTACAAATAAATGGCGAGCTATAGTTCATTTGGAGTATAATGGAGATCCACAGTCCATTTCCCAGGTTAATATCCTTGAACCATCTGCACACTGTAGAAAACTCTCCATTCCCCCTCTCTTGGTTCCTCTCATGTTATTATTAAAACATCGTACAAATGGCTCAGTCAAATTGTGTAACCCAAAACTGTGGGCAGAAGAGAAAATTCTGGTCTGTAAGATATGAGGGAAGACATTGGGAGGGCATTTGAATTTCCTGAAAAATTTACGTCAACCCTTCCAATTTCCCTCTCCTCCTTTCCCCTTGTCTCTTCTCCCTTCTTCCTTCCTTGAATACGGATGTGCTGACTGGAGCTGCAGCAGCCCTCATGTAACCATGAGGAAAAAGGCAAAAAAACTGCAGACACACAGCCCTAACATAATAGAGACACTGAACTAAAGCTGGCAATCACTACCTCTCAAATTCTTGTTATGTGAAAAATAAATAGATCTCCATTTGCTTAAGTCCCTGTGTTTGAGTGTCCCATTTTATTAAATTGGATGGAACCCAAACAGATATACATGACGTTTCTTTCCCTGTAAATGGTTTTGGAGCAGATGTTCTCCTTCACAACTCCATGGGACCGGCTTCCACTCTGACACAGGCTCCTAATTACACCAGGTCTCAGAGCATGACAGCAGCTACCTCTCAGTACTTCCCAGGCTCCTTGGATCCTTACCATCTACAAACATTTGTGACTTAAAGAACTGTAAACTCATCAGCCGATAACCTAGGTCTATTCAAGTTAGGTTAGAAACAAAGCAGTCAAAACAGTATCAGGAGCCTACTAGATAAGCATTCTTTAGAGTAAAACAAGTATCATCAATTTATCCACAGAAAAGAGACAAAGGCAAAGAAGAGAGAATGATAAAGAGTAACAGAAATAACTATCAAACCTCTATGTCTTCATAATTAATAGGTAGCTGAATACAATTACACTCTTTACAAAGTTGATGGGAAAAGTTCAACAGAGACAGCATTTGAAGATATACCTTTATAACTGCTTTTGGTTATTCTTTACTACATGAGTGCCCCTAGGACCACTAGCACTTCCTTCCACCTCTTCTCTCTCCCTTGCCTCCTCCAGGAAGAGTATATAGAATATACTCTAGAATCCTAGAATGCTCCAGAATAGTCTAGAATATAATATACTCTAGAATATAATATAAAATCCCAGAGCCTGAGTTGGGAAGAACTTTAGTGGTCTTTTAATCCAAACTTTAAGAATCCCTTATAAGCCCCTCTTGACATGTGGTCACTCTGCCTTTGTTTGAAAACTCCTGCCTACTGCTCTCATGGCAGCCAAATTCCACTGTTTCACAGCTTTCCTTCCTGGAAAAAATTTCCTAGAGTCAAAGTCTCAAGGAGGCAGTTTCTTGTAACTGTCTCCAACCTCTCTTAACAGCCACTCTACTTACATGGAATAAGCCCAACCCCTTTATTGTGTGACAGGTCTTCACAGGAGCTTTGAAAATCATTGCTTGATGTCCCTTTTCCCTTCACTTCTATAATGTGTCAATATACAGCTGAAATATAGCTTTAGGAATGCACCATATAGTATGATCAAGGTACAATTAGAGTACTTTGTGCAAGTTCACCCCATGCATGCTTCTGTCTGGGGTATATCACATTTGTAAAATCATGGGCTTGATTTGTTTGAAATACAGGAACAAATTTTTTCTACAGATAAATCTATTCGTACTTAACATACTAATTAAAAATCATTACGAATACATGAGTCTATACACTTGATAAAATTTCATGGAAGTACACACACACACAAATGAGTGAATATTAAAACTGGTGAAACATAAGGCATATAAAGTATACAAATGTCAATTTTCTGCTTTCAATATGTACTGTAATTATGTAGGATGTTACCATTGGAAAAATCTAGATGAAAATGTACATGGGACCTCTCTGTATTCTTTTTGAAAACTTCTGTAAGTCTATAATTATTTCAAAATTTAGAGTTAAAAAAAAAATGTTGATAGGGAGAGGACTCAAGATGGCAGAAGAGTAAGATGTGGAGATCACCTTCCTCCCCACAGATACATCAGAAATACATTTACATGTGGAACAACTCCTACAAAACACCTACTGAACGCTGGCAGAAGACCTCAGACCTCCCAAAAGGCAAGAAACTCCCCACGTACCTGGGTAGGGAAAAAGAAAAAAGAAAAAACAGAGACAAAAGTATAGGGATGGGACCTGCACCAGTGGGAGGGAGCTGTGAAGGGGGAAAAGTTTCCACACACTAGGAAGCCCCTTCCTGGGCGGAGACTGCGGGTGGCGGAGGGGGGAAGCTTCGGAGCCACGGAGGAGAGCGCAGCCACAGGGGTGCGGAGGGCAAAGCGGAGAGATTCCCACACGGAGGATCGGTGCTGACCAGCACTTACCAGCCCGAGAGGCTTGTCTGCTCACCCGCGGGGACGGGAGGGGGCTGGGAGCTGAGGCTCGGGCTTCGGAGGTCAGATCCCAGAGAGAGGAGTGGGGTTGGCTGCGTGAACACAGCCTGAAGGGGTTAGTGCACCACAGCTAGCCGGGAGGGAGTCCAGGAAAAAGTCTGGAGCTGCCGAAGAGACAAGAGACTTTTCTTGCTTCTTTGTTTCCTGGTGCGCGAGGAGAGGGGATTAAGAGCGCACCTTAAAGGAGCTCCAGAGACAGGTGCGAGCCGCGGCTATCAGTGCGGACCCCAGAGACGGGCATGAGACGCTAATGCTGCGGCTGCCACCACCAAGAATCCTGTGTGCGAGCACAGGTCACTCTCAACAACGCCCCTCCCGGGAGCCTGTGCAGCCCGCCACGGCCAGGGTCCCGTGATCCAGGGACAACTTCCCCAGGAGAACGTACGGCACGCCTCACACTGGTGCAACGTCGTGCCGGCCTCTGCCGCCGCAGGCTCGCCCTGCCTCCATACCCCTCCCTCCCCCCGGCCTGAGTGAGCTAGAGCCCCCAAAGCAGCTGCTCCTTTAACCCCGTCCTGTGTGAGAGAAGAACAGACTCCCTCAGGCGACCTACACGCAGAGGCAGGGCCAAATCCAAAGCTGAACCCCAGGAGCTGTACGAACAAAGAAGAGAAAGGGAAATCTCTCCCAGCAGCCTCAGAAGCAGCGTATTAAATCTCCACAAACAACTTGATGTACCCTGCATCTGTGGAATACCTGAATAGACAACGAATCATCCCAAACTGAGGAGGTGGACTTTGGGAGCAACGATATATATATATTTTTCCCTTTTTCTCTTTTTGTGAGTGTGTATGTGTATGCTTCTCTGTGTGATTTTGTCTATATAGCTTTGCTGTTACCATTTGTCCTAGGTTCTGTCTGTCCATTTTTGTTTTTTTTTTTTTAGCATAGTTTTTAGAGCTTGTTATCATTGGTGGACTTGTTTTTTGGTTTGGTTGCTCTCTTCTTTATTTCTTTCTTTCTTTTTATTACTTTTTAAATTTTTTTAATAATTATTTTTTATTTTTTATTTTAATAACTTTATTTTATTTTATCTTTTTTTTCTTTCTTTCTTTTTTTTTCTCCCTTTTATTCTGAGCCGTGTGGATAACAGGCTCTTGGTTCTCCAGCCAGGCGTCAGGGCTGTGCCTCTGAGGTGGGAGAGCCAAGTTCAGGACATTGGTCCACCAGAGACCTCCCAGCTCCAGGTAATATCAAACAGCGAAAATCTCCCAGAGATCTCCATATCAACGCCAAGACCCAGCTCTACTTAACGACCAACAAGCTACAGTGCTGGGCACCCTATGCCAAACAACTAGCAAGACAGAAACACAACCCCACCCATTAGTAGAGAGGCTGCGTAAAATCATAATAAGGTCACAGGCACCCCAAAACACACCACCATACGTGGACCTGCCCACCAGAAAGACAAGATCCAGCCTCATCCACCAGAACACAGGCACTAGTCCCCTCCACCAGGAAGCCTACACAACATGCTGAACCAACGTTAGCCACTGGGGGCAGACACCAAAAACAACGGGAACTACGAACCTGCAGCCTGCGAAAAGGAGACCCCAAACACAGTAAGCTAAGCAAAATGAGAAGACAGAGAAACACAGCAGATGAAGGAGCAACGTAAAAACCCACCAGACTAAACAAATGAAGAGGAAATAGGCAGGCTACCTGAAAAACAATTGAGAATAATGGTAGTAAAGATGATCCAAAATCGTGGAAATAGAATGGAGAAAATACAAGAAACATTTAACAAGGACCTAGAAGAACTAAAGAGCAAACAAACAATGATGAACAACACAATAAATGAAATTTAAAATTCTCCAGAAGGGATCAATAGCAGAATAACTGAGGCAGAAGAACGGATAACTGACCTGGAAGATAAAATACTGGAAATAACTACTGCAGAGCAGAATAAAGAAAAAAGAATGAAAAGAATTGAGGACAGTCTTAGAGACCTCTGGGACAACATTAAACGCTTCAACATTTGAATTATAGGGGTCCCAGAAGAAGAAGAGGAAAAGAAAAACACTGAGAAAATATTTGAAGAAATTATAGTTGAAAACTTCGCTAATATGGGAAAGGAAATAATCAAGTCCAGGAAGCACAGAGAGTCCCATACAGGATAAGTCAGAGGAGAAACATGCCAAGACACATATTAATCAAACTATCAAAAAATTAAATACAAAGAAAAAATATTAAAAGCAGGAAGGGAAAAACAACAAATAACATACAAGGGAATCCCCATAAGTTTAACAACTGATCTTTCAGCAGAAACTCTGCAACCCAGAAGGGAGTGGCAGGACATATTTAAAGTGATGAAGGGGAAAAACCTACAACCAATATTACTCTACCCAGCAAGGATCTCATTCAGATTTGACAGAGAAATTAAAATCTTTACAGACAAGCAAAAGCTAAGAGAATTCAGCACCACCAAACCAGCTTTACAACAAATGCAAAAGGAACTTCTCTAGGCAGGAAACACAAGAGAAGGAAAAGACCTACAATAACAAACCCCCAAAAATTAAGAAAATGGTAATAGGAACATACATATCAATAATTACCTTAAATGTAAATGGATTAAATGCTCCAACCAAAAGACATAGACTGGGTGAATGGACACAAAAACAAGACCCATATATATGCTGTCTATAAGAGACCCACTTCAGACCTAGGGACACATACAGACTGAAAGTGAGGGGATGGAAAAAGATATTCCATGCAAATGGAAATCAGAAGAAAGCTGGAGTAGCAATTCTCGTATCAGACAAAATAGACTTTAAAATAAAGACTATTACAAGAGACAAAGAAGGACACTATATAATGATCAAGGGATCAATCCAAGAGGAAGGTATAACAATTGTAAATATTTATGCACCCAACATAGGAGCACCTCAATACATAAGGCAAATACTAACAGCCATAAAAGGGGAAATCAACAGCAACACAATCATAGTAGGGGACTTTAACACCCCACTTTCACCAATGTACAGATCATCCAAAATGAAAATAAAAAAGGAAACACAAGCTTTAAATGATACATTAAACAAGATGGACTTAATTGATATTTATAGGCCATTCCATTCAAAAAGAACAGAATACACTTTCTTCTCAAGTGCTCATGGAACATTCTCCAGGATAGACCACATCTTGGGTCACAAATCAAGCCTTGGTAAATTTAAGAAAATTGAAATCATATCAAGTATCTTTTCTGACCACAATGCTATGAGACTAGATATCAGTTACGGGAAAAAATCTGTAAAAAATACAAACAAATGGAGGCTAAACAGTACAGTACTTAATAACCAAGAGATCACTGAAGAAATCAAAGAGGAAATCAAAAAATACCTAGAAACGAATGACAATGAAAACACGACGACCCAAAACCTATGGGACGCAGCAAAAGCAGTTCTAAGAGAGAAGTTTATAGCAATACAATTGTACCTTAAGGAACAAGAAAGATCTCAAATTAACAACCTAACCTTACACCTAAAACAATTAGAGGAAGAAGAACAAAAAAACCCCAAAGTTAGCAGAAGGAAAGAAATCATAAAGATCAGATCAGAAATAAATGAAAAAGAAATGAAGGAAAAATTGCAAAGATCAATAAAACTAAAAGCTGGTTCTTTGAGAAGATAAAATTGATAAACCATTAGCCAGACTTATCAAGAAAAAAAGGGAGAAGACAAATCAATAGAATAAGGAATGAAAAAGGAGAAGTAACAACTGACACTGAAGAAATACAAAGGATCATGAGAGATTACTACAAGCAAGTATATGCCAATAAAATGGACAACCTGGAAGAAATGGACACATTCTTAGAAACACACAACCTTCTGAGACTGAACCAGGAAAAAATAGAAAATATGAATAGATGAATCACAAGCACTGAAATTGAAGCTGTGATTAAAAATCTTCCAATAAACAAAAGCCCAGGACCAGATGGCTTCACAGGTGAATTCTATCAAACATTTAGAGAAGAGCTAACACCTATCCTTCTCAAACTCTTCCAAAATATAGCAGAGGGAGGAAAACACCCAAACTCATTCTATGAGGCCACCATCACCCTGATACCAAAACCAGACAAAGATGTCACAAAGAAAGAAAACTACAGGCCAGTATCACTGATGAACATAGATGCAAAAATCCTCAACAAAATACTAGCAAACAGAATCCAACAGCACATTAAAAGGATCATACACCATGATCAAGTGGGGTTTATCCCAGGAATGCAAGGATTCTTCAATATACGCAAATCAATCACTGTGATACACCATATTAACAAACTGACAGAGAAAAATCATATGATCATTTCAATGGATGCAGAGAAAGCTTTCAACAAAATTCAACACCCATTTATGATAAAAACCCTCCAGAAAGTAGGCATAGAGGGAACTTAACTCAACATAATAAAGGCCATATATGACAAACCCACAGCCAACATCGTCCTCAATGATGAAAAGCTAAAACCATTTCCACTAAGATCAGGAACATGACAAGGTTGCCCACTATCACCACTATTATTCAACACAGTTTTGGAAGTTGTAGCCACAGCAATCAGAGAAGAAAAGAAATAAAAGGAATCCAAACTGGAAAAGAAGAAGTAAAACTGTCACTGTTTGCAGATGACATGATACTATACATAGAGAATCCTAAAGATGCTACCAGAAAACTACTAGAGCTAATCAATGAATTTGGTAAAGTAGCAGGATACAAAAATTAATGCAAAGAAATCTCTTGCCTTCCTATACACTAATGATGAACAATCTGAAAGTGATATTAAGGAAACACTCCCATTTACCATTGCAACAAAAAGAATAAAATATCTAGGAATAAACACTTAAGGAGACAAAAGACCTGTATGCAGAAAATGATAAGACACTGATGAAAGAAATTAAAGATGATACAAATAGATGGAGAGATATACCATGTTCTTGGATTGGAAGTATCAACAGTGGGAAAATGACTATACTACCCAAAGCAATCTACAGATTCAATGCAATCCCTATCAAACTATCAATGGCATTTTTCACAGAATTAGAACAAAAAAATTCACAATTTGAATGGAAACTCAAAAGACCCTGAATAGCCAAAGCAATCTTGAGAAAGAAAAACAGAGCTGGAGGAATCAGGTTCCTGGACTTCAGACTATACTACAAAGCTACAGTAATCAAGACCGTATGGTACTGGCACAAAAACAGAAATATAGATCAGTGGAACAGGATAGAAAGCCCAGAGATAAACCCACGCACATGTGGTCACTTTATCTTTGATAAGGGAGGCAAGAATATCCAATGGAGAAAAGACAGCCTCTTCAATAAGTGGTGCTGGGAAAACTGGACAGCTACATGTAAAAGAATGAAATTAGAACACTCCATAACACCATACACAAAAATAAACTCAAAATGGATTCAAGACCTAAATGTAAGGCCAGATACTATGAAACTCTTAGGGGAAAACATAAGCAGAACACTCTATGACATAAATCACAGCAAGATCCTTTTTGACCCACCTCCTAGAGAAGTGGAAATAAAAACAAAAATAAACAAATGGGACCTAATGAAACTTAAAAGCTTTTGCACAGCAAAGGAAACCACAAACAGGACAAAAATACAACCCTCAGCATGGGAGAAAATATTTGCAAATGAAGCAACTGACAAAGGATTAATCCACAACATTAACAAGCAGCTCATGCAGCTCAATATCAAAAATACAAAAAACTCAATCCAAAAATGGGCAGAAGACCTAAATAGACATTTCTCCGAAGAAGATATACAGATTTACAACAAACACATGAAAGAATGCTCAACATCATTAATCATCAGAGAAACGCAAATCAAAACTACAATGAGATATCATCTCACACCAGTCATAATGGCCATCATCAACAAATCTACAAACAATAAATGCTGGAGAGGGTGTGGAGAAAAGGGAACCCTCTTGCACTGTTGGTGGGAATGTAAATGGATATAGCCACTATGGAGAACAGTTTGCAGGTTCCTTAAAAAACTAAAAATAGAACTACCATAAGACCCAGCAATCCCACTACTGGGCTTATACCCTGAGAAAACCTTAATTCAAAAAGAGTCATGTACCACAATGTTCATTGCAGCTCTATTTACAGTAGCCAGGACATGGAAGCAACCTAAGTGTCCATTAACAGATGAATGGATAAAGAAGATGTGGCACATATATACAATGGAATATTACTCAGCCATAAAAAGAAACGAAATTGAGCTATTTGTAGTGAGGTGCATGGACCTAGAGACTGTCATACAGAGTGAAGTAAGTCAGAAAGAGAAAAACAAATACCGTACGCTACCACATATATATGGAATCTAAAAATAAACAAATAAATAAATAAGTGGTCATGAAGAACCTAGGGGCAAGATGGGAATAAAGTTGCAGACCTACAAGAGAATGGACTTGAGGACACGGGGAGGGGGAAGGGTAAGCTGGGACAAAGTGAGAGAGTGGCATGGACATTTGGACTACCAAATGTAAAATAGACAGCTAGTGGGAAGCAGCCACATAGCACAGGGAGATCAGCTCGGTGCTTTGTGACCACCTAGAGGGGTGGGATAGGGAGGGTGGGAGGGAGGGAGATGCAAGAGGGAAGAAATATAGGGATATATGTATATGTATAGCTGATTCACTTTGTTATAAAGCAGAAACTAACACACCATTGTAAAGCGATTGTACTCCAATAAAGATGTTAAATATATATATATAACCCAAAATAAAGGAAGCTGCAACAACAACAAAAAAAATAATGTTGAATAGTCCAGAAAGAACCTAAGACCACTCTGACCTTCTTGGTATTCCTAGTACACCATTAACTCACACTGAGCTGTGTCACTGTTGTGATATTATTTACGTGAGTATCTGGTATCTCGGCCTTTCCCATCTGTCCTTGTATACTCGAACTTTTAGAAAAATACAAATCTTTGATTTATCTCTTTTATATTTGTTGTGTTAGTTTTAAACTCATTGTTCTGGCCTGTCAAGATCTTCTTGAATCTTGACTTTGTTATCCAGGAAATTAAATATCCCATCTTGACCTTTCTTCTGTGTGAAATATGAGAATTATGTCTTCATCAAGGCCAAGGGAATCCAAGCTGACATGGGTCCATTAATCAGCACTCTTCATTCAGTAAACTATAAAGGCACTTTGACGTATACATCATCCAACTCTCGTTTTTCCATTCTGTCCACAAGGATATCATGGCAAATTTTATAAAACATGGATGAAGCCCTTATTTAAGGGGTTTTGTAGAGTTTCCCTAACCTACTGGTATAGAAGCGCCATTTGCATTTTTAAAACCATGAGCTCAGAGACCATAAAAGAAAAGGACAATAAACTTGACTACATATTTTTTTTAAATCAGTGTGGCAAAAGAAAAAGCCATTAAGTAAATTTAGAGGACAAATCAAAAACTGGAAAAATATTTGCAACATACAATGAACAAAGGATAATTTAACTTATAAATATCATTCAAATCAATAATAAAAGGTTAAGCAACATATTAAAAATGAGCAAAGGCTATGAAGAGGAGTTCATTAAAAGAAAAGTATGAATGGTGAACAGAATTTTGGAACAATGCTTAAGCTTATTAATGAATAAATGCAAATAAAACACAAGAATATGATGGGTTTTTTCCCCTATTAGACTGTCAATTTTTTTAATGCCAGAACCTAATAGTGGCAATGACGTGGGAAAAAACAAGCATTCTCATGTCCTGTTCAAGTGAGAATAAAGTGACAGAATCATATTGGAGGGCATTTTGAAATATTAAAATGCATGTACATTTTGATTGAGTAACTCTACTTATAGGAATTTATCTTATGGATATACTTGGAAGTACATATAAAATACGTGTACAACATTATTTATTGCATAATTGCTAGCAATACATTAAAAAACAAACATAAATAATATCAATTTTAAAAAAATATCTCTAAACAGTAAAAGATATGAAGGAAGGCTATACAACCATTAAAGATAATGAGGTAACACTATGAGTGTTACCATGGAAAGATCTCTAAGATATACAGTTAATTTTTTTAAGGCAAAGTACAGAATAGTGTACCTGCAGAAAGAGAGCAGTCCATCTACATGTAAATTTCCTTCTCCAAAAATGCTCAACATCACTAATTATGAGAGAAATGCAAATCAAAACTACAGTGAAGTATCACCTCACACCAGTCAGAATGGTCATCATCAAAAAAGTCTACAAATAATAAATGTGTGTGAGAAAAAGTGAACCTCCTACACAGTTGAGGGGAATGTAAACTGGTACAGCCACTGCGGAGAACAGTATGGAGGTTCCTTAAAAAACTAAAAATGGAGCTACATATGATCCTGCAATCCTACTCCCAGGCATATATTCGAAGAAAACCATAATTTGAAAAGACACATGCACGCCAATGTTCATTGCAGCACTATTTACAATAGCCAAGGCATGGAAGCAACCTAAATGTGCGTCAACAAAGGAATGGATAAAGAAGATGTGGTACATATATACTATGGAATATTACTCAGCCATAAAAAAGAATGAAATAATACCATTTGCAGCAACATGGATAGACCTAGAGATTATCATACTAAGTGAAGGAAATCAGACAGAGGAAGACAAATATCATATGATATCACTTATATGTGGAATCTAAAATATGATACAAATGAACTTATTCACAAAACAGAAATAGACTCACAAACATAGAAAACAAACTTATGGTTACCAAAGGGGAAAGGGTGGAGAAGGACAAATTAGGAGTTTGGGATTAACATATACAAACTACTATGTATAAAATAGATAAACAACAAGGTCCTACTGTATAACACAGGGAACTATATTCAATATATTGTAATAACCTATATGGGAAAGGAATCTGGAAAACTATATATACATATACACACACACACATACACATACACACATATATATACATATCTGAATCACTGGGCTGTATACCTGAACTAATGCAACACTGTAAATCAATTCTACTTCAATTAAAAGTTGATTATTTTTTTTAAGAGGCAAAAAAAATAAAATAAATTTTCTTTTCCACAAGAATACACAAAACCTTTAAGAAAGCCAATGGGTGAGGGAGGGGAGTTCAGTTATTTTACAGTGGGATTACGGGCCATCTTTGCTTTCTCTTTTACACTGTCCTGTATTTAAACATAAGGAACTTTCTTTAAAAGCAGAAATGAAACAGCATAAAGATGATCTGGTATAATCCAGCTCTTTACAGCTCAGCTGTTTTCCTTGTTAAGTGTTCACACCCCACCCCCCTAATAAAGCATTCTAGATTTTTGCCAGAAATCAATGTCAAGTTAACCAAACTGTAGTTGTCAGGAGCCATCTAATTCTGATTTTTAGAAAACTAGAAAGACTTTATTTGCCAAAATATGATTCTCTATGGTTTCTTGGAGCACCAACAGTAGTCTGTAATGATAACAATAAATTCTTTCAATATGCTAGAAGAAGGATTCTGAAACTTTGGGGGTCTCAAATCCTTTTGAAAATCTGATAAAAGCCATTTTCCTCCCCCTGCCCAGCCAATGCACACTGAAAAAAATATTTGTGTCTTATACCAGAGGGTTAAGGGACCCACTGAAGTCCATCCATGGAGTCCAGGTTATGAATTCCCTCATGTCAGAATCACCTGGAAGGCTTGTTAAAACACAGGCCCAGAGTGCCTAAGTCAGTAGGTCTAGGGTAGACCCAAGAATTTCCAATTCTGAGAAATTCCCAGGAAATTCTGCTGCTGCTGGTCTGGGGACCACACTCTGGGAACCACTACTTGAGGGTATAATCCACCTGGCCCTGGAGGTTTGAATATAATTGAAAACTACTACAAGATGTCCTTACTACTTTCTCAATTCATTAGGCTTTCACTTTTCTTTTAATCCTATTTGTCCATCCCTTTCTGATTTGGCCACAAGTCTCCACATCAGGGCAACGCTGGATATTATCATGTTACCTGGCCCAACACCTGTTCATCCTTGATTCTTCATCAGGCCCCACAACCTATAAGCTATTTTTCTTATTCTCAGCATTTTTCACAGGCTCCACTTATTTTCCTCATTAGCCCTCCTGATACTTTTCTCACACACCATTTTTTTATATTTACCTTTGGTGGTCATTTGTCCCCATATTTTATATATTTGGGGGTGAAGAGGGTATATTTTTCCATCAAAACTCACTAGAGAGCTGCCTGAGTAGCCTTTTTTATCGTCACTAGAATAATTTTTTTACCTTGAACCACTGCTATTTTAGAGTCTCAAGCCTTGGGCTTATTTTTATTTTCCCCTTGAACACTGTTTTTTAAAATTCTGGAGTATGTGCAGAGCTAACCCAACAGTCCCGTTAGCAACAGCTAACTTGGCAGTTGCAGACTTCACAATGGCATTTTTCCCCTGGGTTTCCAGCTATTTCCCTAACCAGCAATCCCCTCTTTAGTGAGAACTAGGTCAGTCCAGCAAACCCTTCACTGCCTTCTCTCTCTTCTTGGAGATGACACTGTCCTTAATGAGGCCCCATCAAGAACTGATCATGGAGAATTTGGGGGAACGGCCCGACCAACTCAAATTCCCCATTATGCCTGTGTGTCCCTGTGATGGTTTCTTTTTTTTTAATAAATTTATTTATTTATTTATTTATTTTTGGCTGTGTTTGGGTCTTCATTTCTGTGCGAGGGCTTTCTCTAGTTGCGGCGAGCAAGGGCCACTCTTCATCGCGGTGCGTGGGCCTCTCACTATCGCGGCCTCTCTTGTTGCGGAGCACAGGCTCCGGACGCGCAGGCTCAGTAGTTGTGGCTCACGGGCCCAGTTGCTCCGCGGCATGTGGGATCTTCCCAGACCAGGGCTCGAACCCGTGTCCCCTGCATTGGCAGGTGGATTCTTAACCACTGCACCACCAGGGAAGCCCCCTGTGATGGTTTTATGACCTACTTTAGGAAAGCATCACCATATCCTCTGGTGCCCACATGGGTCCATCTGTAAAATACTTCAAACAATACCTCAAAACAAAACCAGACTCTTATACATTTAAAAGAGGAAGTTGGATGAGAAAAGTGTCACTCAGCTAGAAGAATGAGTGGAGCAGGTCCTGGGACATCAACAGAGCAACCCAAGTCTGTGAGGTCAGTCAGTCTAGAGACACACAGACCCATAGGCCCTTTCTTCATCCAGGTCTGCATTAGTTGCCTACTGCTCCAGTAGTAAATTACTACAAACTTAGAGGCTTAAAAACCTGCATTTTTTAAAAATTTATTATTTATTATTATTTTTTTTATATTTATTTTTGGCTGTGTTGGGTCTTCGTTTCTGTGCGAGGGCTTTCTCTAGTTGCGGCAAGCGGGGGCCACTCTTCATCGCGGTGCGCGGGCCTCTCACTGTCGTGGCCTCTTCCGTTGCGGAGCACAGGCTCCAGATGCGCAGGCTCAGTAGTTGTGGCTCACGGGCTTAGTTGCTCCGCGGCATGTGGGATCTTCCCAGACCGGGGCTCGAACCCGTGTCCCCTGCATTGGCAGGCAGATTCTCAACCACTGTGCCACCAGGGAAGCCCCCCAAAACCTGCATTTATTATCTTAATAGTTCTGGAAGTCAGACTTTGTCTAAAATCAGGGTGTCAGCTGGGCTGCATTCCTTCTAGAAGCTTCAGGGGAAATTGGTTTCCTTGCCTTTTCCAGTATCAAGAGGCCTCCCGCGTTTCTTGGCTCATGACCTCCTCCTCACATCACTCTGACCCCTGCTTCCCTCATCCCATCTCCTTCTCTCCTTCGACCCTCCTGCCTCCCTCTTGTAAGGACCTTTACAATGACACTGGGCTCACCTGGATAATCCAGGTGACTCTCTCTATCTCACAATCCTTAAATTAATCACATCTATAAAGTCTTTGTTTTTGCCACCTAAATTAGCATATCCACAGGGCCAAGGATTAGGATATGGACATCTTGGGGGGGCCATTGTTTAGCCTGCCACAGGCCCCAGAGTGAGATGCTATGACTCAGAAGATATAAGTGTCCCCTTGTAAGAAGGGTAAAGACTCAGGGCAAGGATAAAACAGAAGAGAATTTTCTAGCTGGAAGAGATCATCAGGATTCCACACATACACATACTTATACCCTCAATTGTGGCTCAGAGAGGTTAAATGACTTTCTTAAAATCACACAGTTAGATAGTGCCAGATCAGAAAACCATACATTTCCTGACTGAAACAAATCGGCATTTTAACATAGGCCATGTGCTCCCATATTCCAGAACAAGGTGCTGGACCATCCATGCAGGACATACAAAGGAAATGAACAAAAACAAGTTCTGCCACAACCCAGCACTGGAGAATTCACTGGAGGTGTGAATTTCTTATATAGAGAGTGTTGCAGTTGATGTACTGTGTATTCACACACACACACACACACACACTTATGGGAAGGGGGTAGGGCTTTCCACCTGGGAAAGGGAGGACCTTTAAAGAATAATCCAAGAGGTTGACAGGTGTTTCCCATGGCTTGGGAGACACAGGGACCAGAATACAATTTGAATCCTCCAAAGTCTGAAGGAGTGAAGTTGTGGAGATGTGCAAACAGGGCCACACTGGGGAAAACCTGCTCTTTTAGGGTTTGTCTGGGCAGGGAGGCATGCATGCTCTCATGGACCAGGAGTGGTCTCCTGAAGAGAAAAGTCAGACCAGGTCCTCAGGAGAGAGATTCCTCTATGGATGGGCTAAAAGATCCCAAGAGAGCAGCACATCACCAGAACCCATGGGGATGGCACCTGAGGGAGACAGGAGTCAAACAGAGAAAGAATAGCCAAAATGTAGTGGCTTCAAACAGCAAACTCTATTATCTGATGCTGTTTCTGAGGGTCAGGAAACTGGGAGAAGCTTAACTGGATGGTTGTGCCTCAGAGTCTCTCACAAGGTTGGGGTTAAGAGGTCAGCTGGGCTGCAATCTCATCTGGTGGTTTGACTAGGCTGGAAGATCCACTTCCAAAGGCACTCATGAGGCTGTTGGAAAGAGGCCTCAGTTCCTCACTGGCTGTTGACTGAAAGCCCAAGTTCCTCAGCATATGGGTCTTTGACAGGGCTCCTCACAAGACAGCACACTTCTTTCAGAGCTAATGAGATGGCAGAACAGAAGCCACAGTGTTTTTTATAACCTAATCTCAAAAGTGACACCATCACTCCTGCCATATTCTATTGGTCACACAGACCAACCAGGGTACAATGGAGGAAAGGAGGTGGTACCACACAAGAATGTAATGTCAGGAGGTAGGGGTCATTGGAGACCATCTTGGAGGCTGGCTACACACACCTTATGAGAGAAAAAAACCTGCATTTGGAACCCAGCATGATCAGAGGACACCAGCATCTAATGACCACCGTACAATCTCTCCTCACTGCGAACCTGGAGGGGCCCAAGATGACAACCAAGTGAGGGAAGAGGGGGAAGAAGAAGAGGGAAGAGGGGGAAGAAGAAGAGAGAAGAGGCTGACCATATCCTGCTTCCACACTCAGGTTTTATAAGCTGAGATAGGCCCTGGCTGAGGGAGAAAAATGTTTAAATTGGATGAGAGTTTAGAGTTTTGATATTACATTGACTGGAACTCTGTACAATGACGGGAAAAGCTCTTGGACCTCCCCATGACCCCATCAAGGGAAGACTGGTAGAGGTAAAAGGCTTTGCTTGAAATAAAGCAGCTTCCTGCTTGTACCCCACCAGGTCCAGCTCATTTAATAAACCAATAACTAGTTAAACTCAAGCCCAAGTGTCCCGACTGGGTTCAGGCTCCTTTCCTCTGCACTGCCCTGTCCCATAGACGTTGTCCTGTGTCTTTTGGTCAGGTGATGGAGAGGAGGTGGGGAGAGGCTGGTAGGGGGTGGGGGCAGTGATAAGGGGGAAGAAACCAATCTATTGCTGAGCTTCAAACTAAACGTACGCTTTCCTCAATGGAAATGGCCACTAGCCTTCCTCTTCCCTTCAAACATATTTCCTGTTTTGAACGTCTGGTTTCTGCTCCCGGGATTCCTTGGAGTTCAATAGGAGGCTGCTGCTGGCCCACTGAGAGTGACGACTAGAGAAATACACACTCCAGAATCTGCAGGTTTGGGCCTCTGATCCTCTAGGGCCACATGGTACCTCCCTACCTGGAATCGCAAAAAGTTTCATTCCAAGAGAACACACGTTTATGTTCTCCCAAGTGCTATAATTGTCCATTTCCAGGAGAGCACTGACAGATCATAACTGCAAAAATAGAGAAGGTGTGGATAGTGCATTACCCTTTACGATGTGCCTTCACAAACATTATTACCCATCTCTGTGGGTATCAAAATATTCCCATTCTATAAGTAGTCAGGATCCCAAAGAAGTGACAAGTCTGACTCAGTCCCAAAAGGTGAGTTAGGTTCTAATGACCAGCTACTCCATGCTTAGCTCTGTGGCAGATTTGGGGAAGAGCACAGAAGATGGAGAAAACAAGCACCAGCCTTGAAAGATCTTATAATCCAATTGTCCAGACTCATGCAGAGTCATTTATTTATTTAACAAATATTTATTGAGTAATACCATGTGCCAGTCACCCCCCTAGGCACTGGGATACAGTGGTGAATAAGGACAAGTTCTTGACCTAAAGCAGCTCATGATCTAGTGGAGAAGACAAGAGAGTTAAGAGAGAAATACACCAGATCAATGCCTGGTGCAAAGTAGATGCTCATTAAATATTTACTGTATTCATGAGTGCAGTGACGATGAGTGATTGCATAGAGATATAACAGAGCATGTATGAGGGGCTTGGGGGTTCAGGAAGGCTTCCGAGAAAAGATGATACGGCACATGTAATAATAACTCCTTATTATTAAAGAACAAATTGTGGTATAAACTATGTGTTAGCTTTGCTACAATAACGAGCCCCAAATCTTACAACAAGAGTGAATTTCACTCCTGTTCCATGCCGGCTACTGCTGGGAGTGTCTCTGGCTCTGCTCCACGTGTCTTCACATTCCAGGGCCCAAGCTGAAGGAGAAGCAACCATCCAGGACATGCTGTTCCTTCAGTGAAGAAAAAAGGCAAGAGGCAACCGCACGGTGGACCTTAGAGCTCTTGCTGGACACAACACACACTGAGTCCCCTCTAAACACATGGGTCAAGTGAGTCACACGGCCACGTCCAACAGCGAGCCTGTCCACTTCTCCCAGGAGCGTAGGGAGGGCACCACAGTCATGGGCAAGAGCAAGGACGCACATCCTCATAAAAGGAAGGGAAGAGAGAATAACGAGGACCGGAATACAAGCCCCCACCATGTGTTAGTCCGCTTGGGCTGCCACAACCAAATACCTCAGCCTGGGTGGCCTGAACAGCAGAGCTTTACTGTTTCAGCATTCTGGAATCTAGAAGTCTGAGCTGGAGGCAGGGTTGGTGTCTCCTGTGGCCTCTGTCTCCGTGACTTGCCCACGCCACCTTCTCACCGCGTCCTCACATGATCTTCTTTCTGTGCCCACGCACCCTGAGTTCTCTCTTTGTGTCCAAACTTCCTCTTCTTGTAAGGACACCAGTCAGGTTGGATTAGGGCCCACCCTAAGGGCCTTGTTTTAACTTGATAGCCTCTTTAAATTTATTTATTTATTTATTTATTTATGGCTGTGTTGGGTCTTCGTTTCTGTGCGAGGGCTTTCTCCAGTTGTGGCAAGCGGGGGCCACTCTTCATCACGGTGCGCGGGCCTCTCACTATAGTGGCCTCTCTTGTTGCGGAGCACAGGCTCCAGACGCGCAGGCTCAGCAATTGTGGCTCACGGGCCCAGCCGCTCCGCGGCATGTGGGATCCTCCCAGACCAGGGCTCGAACCCGTGTCCCCCGCACCGGCAGGCAGACTCCCAACCACTGCGCCACCAGGGAAGCCCGATAGCCTCTTTAAAGACCTTATCTTCATATGCAGTCACACTCTGCTGGGGGTTAGAGCTTCAACAGAGGAATGCGGACATAACACACCCTAACCCACCAGAAGAACCAGAGGTGTTCCAAGGAGGCTGAGGACACTGAGGCACCAGGAAAGGCCTCCAGAAGGGCAGGCCCGGGCACTGGGTGGCGGTGGAGGAGTGCAGGGGAAGGGAGGTGATTGCAGGCAAGAGAAGTGACGTGACCAGGGCCCCAGGCAGAGGGAAGCAGCAATGAGCTTGTGGGCTGTTGAGGAAATGGAGCTTTTGAGACCAAAGAGTACAATGTGAGGCTGAAGAGATGGGAGGGAAGCAGATCCATCAAAACTTAGAAACCCTGAGCTCTGAGGGGGCGGCCCAGTGGGGAAAGGGTGAAGAATTTTGTGAAAGGGGGTGGTGTGGTTGAAACTGCTAATTTGGGAAGATTCCTCTGGAACTGTTGCTTGGGGTGGGGACAGCAGGTCACAGAAAGGAGACAAGGAACAGAGGGAGACATAAACGTCTTTATCAACAAAGAAATCATGAGAGATACTTGCTCAGGAGGAAAGCAAACAAGATTCAGAGCAGCAAAGTTTCTGACCCCATCAGCCCAGGCTCTCCCAAGACCATTTAGGCAATTTTCCCCTCTCTCTTGCAGACGTGAATTCAAATTTAATGAATTTTGGTTTGCCCAGAGTTATGAAATAATTACAAAAATGTCACCTGAGAGGTCCAAATTCTACATTCTACATTATTGTGGGTTTTTATTAAAAGAGAAAAATCATCCAAATCAGAAGGGAGAAATACAAGGGTTAATATCTGCCCCCCAAAAAACAGAGAAAAAAAATTGAATTATATCTTCCTGCACCAAACATGCCCCAGCACCACCATCCTAACCTCCTCTTGGTGAGCAATCTCTGTTTAATTTAAATGAAGAGCCGACTGGGGGCGGGGGTGGGGTGGGGCGAGGAAACAGGTCTAATTCTGTTCCCTGACGATGCCCGCTGGTCTCAATGGTGAACAATTGATGTTAAAAATAATGATGATAATAGTAATTATTCCTGCATGTCATGCTCAGTACGGGTCACACCACCATCCAGAATGAAATAATAAGCAGACACACAACCCCATACTGAAATATGCAATCATCAGAAAAGCTGCTTGGAGCCAGGAGAATGGAAGAGAATGTGGACTCGTTGGGATGCCCAAACGTGCAGAGCCCCGACAAGCCCTGCCAAGAATTGCCTGCTCAGCGCCTGTCAGGGAAGGGCGGGGTGAAGGGAGACAGCTGTCAGGTTCCCCTCCCTGTGCCACTCAGTGGGCACCATGAACAGATGTCAGGCAGTCATGTCACAGAAGCGCCCCAGGACAATCCAGTCTCCCCACGCAGTTTGAACAAGCCTGCCAGAGGATGGCATAAAGCTCCACCCATCCTCTCCAGGACAAAGGCTGCCTTCCAAGCGACAGCATTTAATCCAATAGCTCCCAGGATGGCTTTGCAGGATGATTCCTCTAAGAATGAATCGTTGTTGGAGGTGCATGGGGTGGCCTCGAGTTTGCATGCTAGCTCCTATTACAGTGTGAAGAGAAAGCTGGAAGAAAGCATGTATTCAGAGCAACAGAGGTGTCAGTAATGTGAAACTGACTGTCCAGTGCCAAGAACCACAACAAGGTCAGAGCTAGCACATCGGGCTTCCTGCCGGGGTAGTATCTAAAAACATCTCTGCATAGCTAGTGGGAAGCAGCCACACAGCACAGGGAGATCAGCTCCGTGCTTTGTGACCACCTAGAGGGGGGGGATAGGGAGGATGGGAGGGAGGTGCAAGAGGGAGGAGATATGGGGATATATGTATATGTATAGCTGATTCACTTCGTTATACAGCAGAAACTAACACACCATTGTAAAGCAATTATACTCCAATAAAGATGTTTAAAGAATTAATTAATTAAATAAAATTTAAAAAAATTAAAACATCTCTGCAGCCCAGGTCAGAGGCAGTAGCCCCGCTAAGGACACTCTTACATCCGTGTTTCCTCGGTATCCCCACAGCCCTCCAGGAAAGCAAGATGGCATCGTGGTCAAGCACATGCGCTCTGCAACCAGATGACCTGAGTTCAAATCCTTGTTTGTGGTATATGAACTTGAGGGTGAAACTTTGCATTTGTCCCTGTGGTTTGAAACCCTGAATCTGCCCTTCTGTTTAAGGTTGGCAGGCATCTTAAACAGCCTTGTGAATCTGGGCAGAGCACTTGACCTGTCTATAAGCAGATGATGTTGTCCTGAGTTCTAAGTAAGATAACGTACACAGTGCACTTAGCACTGGGGTGTGATGAGCCCTCAAGAGGCAACAGAACTTTTTAATCTCCATTACGGTTCTTATAACCTCATATTCTAATATTACAACATGTTTTTATTTTGCCCACAGTGTTCTTTTAAACAAAAATGTGAGTTCCTCCAGTTCCCAGGGCTGCATTTTGCTAATGGATACATCCCAGTCCCTAGCCTAGTAAAGGCACTCAGCTGGTCGGAAACAAATATTTGGTGAATTAATGTGTGGTCAAAGTAATTGGGATGATCAGTCTAGAAAAGATAAAACAGGCAGGAAACAATGATTTGTTTCACAATTAGAAAGGAAAGGCTCCTATTTGGAGAGGAAAGTCAACTAGATCTGGGGTGTCCGGAGGAAAACAACCAAGATTGGAGATGGAAAGTTACAAGGAAATTAACATGATATCCCAATACAAAACAATTTTCTTAAGATTCCACAGGTGGCAGGAAGGAGGAAGGAGTGCCTGCCTTAGAAAGAGGGCAGGGTTCTGCCTTGACCACCACTCATCAGGGCTGGGAGGACAAAATAGAGGCTGGCCCATGCTGGATTTAATTAATCTGATACAGAGTAGCAGCAGGAGGACATTCGGGCTCACTGCTGAAGAGTGAAGCAAAAACAAATTGTGCCTTCTACCTTTTCCCTCCGAAATTCCAAACTCACACACACACACACACACACACACACACACACATACACAAAGAAAAGCTCTGGGAAGGGTTCCCTCCCTATTTCACCGTAGTGATTTTAAAAGATGTCCCCACGTGGGACAGTAGATGAGCAGTAGAGCCAAAGATGGGCCGAAACAGGGGAGAACAGCATAGATGTGCCAAAGCACTAGAAAGACTCTCCAAGGAGACGGGGCCTTGGGAAAGCATCGCCCTCTGTGTCTGCCAAGGCCAGGCTCCCGAGTCTGCCAAGGCAGTGCCACTCCCACCGGCTGGGGCTGCCCCAGGAGCCGGAGAATGCCAGCCGTGAAGGACATCTGCCCAGACAGAGAAGTGATAGTCCAGGAATTCTGGACGCCTGCATCCTCAGTTAGCCTTGCGGGCTTCAGGGCCGTGCCCAGCGCGACCAGCCTGCAGGGCTGCGCTCTCAGAGCCAAGGCAGCAGAGACACTGACTCAGAGGCCAGCCTCCCGCGGAGCTCCCACAGGCGATTTGCACCCCCTGCTCTCATGTGCTGGCTCTGAACTCACCGACCTCAGAACAAGCAGCTTTCTAGGCTACCACCGGCTGCTAATTATAGCGAGGCCCGTCACTGCACTTCCTTTCTCACAGGCCAGGAGCCGGGCTGGGCTGCGTCGTTGCACCTGTGCTAGTTGCAGCGGTTTCCTGTGACTCGTGCAGTTGAGTTGGTTCAAGGGCAAAGCCACCGGTGCCCCAGGCTGCCTCTGACACAGCTGCTCGCCCCTTTCTCCCTGCCTCCTCCGTCTTTTCTCTTTCTCCCTTTCTGCTTTCTTTCCCTGCACCCACACTCTTTCTCCTCCTTTTCCACTCTTCCCCTCCTAGAAGTTTCCATCTCCCTTCCCTACACCTCAGGCCGAGAAGCATCAGATCTCCTTGTAATATTTTACAATGGGAGGCGGCTGACCTCTACTTGCAGGATCACGTTTTGTTTAAAGAAAGGGATTATGCACCTACTGTGTGCCAGGCGCTGTACACGTCTATACGGGGTGTGTGTGTGTACGCGCGTGTGGTTGTCCCCAAATTCTGCTAGGGGGGTATGGTCCATAAATTTCACTTCCCTCAAGTAATTGTTACTCTCATGTCCAGAATCTCTCAAAATGGACACTACCTATTTTCTCCATCTTTCCAGAATAGCCTCTCAAAACACAACACTGTGCCTGTGGGCTGCACCTCTCGCCCGCTCACTTTCTCAGGGGCTTTGCTCCTCCAGTTATTGCCTCTCCCTTCTCAAGTATCAGTCTCTCCCTCTTCTTGATACTCCTTGCCAACTGACAAACATGCTTTAGGGCTTTTTCTTCATTGAACAAAGCAAAACACCCCAGGCCCCACATCTGCCTTGAGCTTCCAGCCCACATCACTAAACATCACAGAAAACGAGAGAGAGCGGTCCACACTGACTCCATCTCCTCACTTCCCACTGGTCCATCCACCCATTCCCTTGGGATTCCCACGCCCTTTACTGACTTGCAACATCCTTTACCAAATCGCAAGTGATCTCCACGATGCCAGTTTCAGTGGTCCTTTCTCTGTTCTCATCTCTGAACTCAGTTCTCTCAGCAGCAATTGATATAGATGTTCACTCCTCCTACTAAAAACTCTCCCTTAAATTCCATGAGCACACATGCTGGGCTCCTTCTCTACCCAATCGCTAAATATAGAAGCCTCTCACAATTCAGTCCCTTATTTTCTTCTCTTTCTCTTTTAAGGGGATCTCATCTATTCTCATGTTTTTAAGTACCTTTTATACCAACTTTTAAATAGATGTGTACAGCTCCAATCTTGTCCATATCCAATAGGCATCTCAAAAATATCACATCTAAATTGTGATTGTCAGAACTCCTTTCTAAGTCTCCTCCTCCCACAATGTCCACCCTATCAGGAAATTGCAGCTCCACTCATCCCGTTACATGAGGTACAAACCTATGCCTTCCTTTCCTTCACCCCCACTCAGTCTAACCCATCAAGTCCTCTTTGTTCAGCCTCCAATATACAGTCCAAATCTCCTCTCCAGCTCCACTGCCTCCACTCTAGCCTAAGCTGCCTTCTCTCCATTAAGACAACTGCAAGGGCTTCCCTGGTGGTGCAGTGGTTAAGAATCCACCTGCCAATGCAGGGGACATGGGCTTGAGCCCTGGTCCTGGAAGATCCCATATGCTACGGAGCAACTAAGCCCGTGCGCCACAACTACTGAAGCCTGTGTACCACAACTACTGAAGCCCGCACACCTAGAGCCCGTGCTCCGCAACAAGAGAAGCCACCGCAATGAGAAGCCCGTGCACCGCAAAAAAGAGCAGCCCCCTCTCACCGCAACTAGAGAGACCGCGCGCGAAGTGACGAAGACCCAACACAGACAAGAGAAATAAATAAAAATAAATGATAATAATGATTTAAAAAGTTCAAAAAAAAAAAAGACAACTGCAAGGAACGTTCTCTTGTTCTCCATCATTCTATCTTGCCAGCCTCTAGGCCATTCTTCACACAGCAAAGCAGAGGGATCCTGGTAACACAGTCGTCTGAGTACTCCTCTTGTAACAACACTCCAGTGGCTTCCCACTGCTCCTAGAACAGTACCTGACACACAGCAAGAGTTCAATAAATAGCTGTTGGGTGAATGAATATATGAATGCTCAGCCAGGTTCATGTGACCAAAGCACAAGAATGTATGATTTTAAGTTGTCAAGGGGAGTTGCCTGTGTTGCGCTTTGCACATTGTTCAGGTTTGATCATTGTTTGATGGATAAATAACAGCTGCCACTTATTAAGTGTGTCTAACTTATTAAGTGTGTCTAATACTAAACTATGAAGTTGGGTTTATCCATCTCCCTTATTTACATGAAAACACAGCTAATGAGTGCCAGAGATGGATTTACTTATTTTTTATTTATACTTTTTATTGACGTAGAGTTGATTTACAATGTTTCAGGTGTACACCACCGTGATTCAGCCAAATATATATATATAGATTCTTTTTTAGATTCTTTTCCATTATAGGTTATTACAAGATATTGAATTTAGTTCCCTGTGCTATACAGCAGGTCCTTGGTGTTTATTTTATATATAGTAGCGTATATCTGTTAATTCCAAATTCCCAGTTTTTCTCTCCCCCAACCTTTCCCCTTTGGTAACCATAAGTTTGTTTTCTATGTCTGTGAGTCTATTTCTGTTTTGTAAATAAGTTCACTTGTATCATTTTTGTAGATTCCACAAGTCATATCATATGATATTTGTCTTTGTCTGACTTACTTCACTTGGTATTATAATCAATCTCTAGGACCATCCATGTTGCTGCAAATGACATTATTTCATTTGTTTTTATGACTGAGTAGTATTCCATTGTCTATATATAACACAGCTTCTTTATCCATTCATCTGTCGATGGACATTTAGGTTGCTTCCATGCCTTGGCTGTTGTAAATAGTGCTGCTGTGAACACTGGGGTGCATGTATCTTTTCAAATTAGAGTTTTCGTCTTTTCTAGATACACACCAGGAGTGGGATTGCTGGGTCATATGGTAGGTCTATTTTTAGTATTTTAAGGAACATCCATACTGTTTTCCATAGTGGCTGCACCAATTTACGTTCCCACCACAGTGTAGGAGGTTCCCTTTCAGAGATGGGATTTAAGCACTGGACTGTCAGACTCCAAAGTTCACATTCTCTCCCTCTATTCAGCCAGTCATTCAACAAATGTTTTTGGAGAATGAATTATATGTTTACATAGGTCCACCACAAATGTCGATGGTGGACCTTTTCTTCAGGGGCCTTACATTTCAAGGACCATACTCTCCCCAAAAGGGAAAGAATAGGTGAATGAACAAAAGGACTAAAGTCAACAGTTTTTTTTTTTAAATTGAGGTATAGTTGATTTACAATATTATATAAGTTTCAGGTATACAACATAGTGATTCACAGTTTTTAAAGGTTATATTTCATTTATAGTCATTATAAAATATTGTCTATATTCCCTGTGCTGTACTATATATCCTTGTAGCTTATTTGATACATAGTAGTTTGTACTTCTTAATCCCCTATTCGTATATTTCCCCTCCCCCATCCCTCTCCCTACCAGTAACCACTGGTTTGTTCTCTATATCTGTGTGTCTCTTTCTTTTTTGTTATATTCACTAGTTTATTTTTTAGCTTCTTCATAAAAGTGATCTCATACAGTATTTGTCTTTCTCTGCCTATTTCACTTAGCATAATGCCCTCTAAGTCCACCCATGTTGTTGCAAATGACAAAGTTTCATTCTTTTTACAGCTGAGTAGTATTCTGCTGTGTGTGTGTGGTATATATATACATATATATACCACATCTTCTTTATCCATTCATCTGTTGATGGATACTTAGGTTGCTTCCATATCTTGGCTACTGTAAATTGTGCTGCTGTGAACACTGAGGTGCATGTGTCTTTCCAAATTAGTATTTTCATTTTCTTCAGATATATACCCAGGAGTGGAATTGCTGGATCATATGGGCTCTGTATTTAGTTTTAGTTTTTTAAGGAACCTCCATACTGTTTTCCACAGTGGCTGCACCAATTTACATTCCCACCAACAGTGCACGAGGGTTCACTTTTCTCCACATCCTTGCTGACATTTGTTATTTGTGGTCCTTTTGATGTCACCCATTCTGATGGGTGTGAGGGGATATTTCATTGTGGTTTTGATGATTAACGATGTTGAGCATCTTTTCATGTGCATGTTACCCATCTGTATATCTTCTTTGGAAAAATGTCTACTCAGGTCTTCTGTCCACTTTTTAATTGGTTTGTGTTTTTTGATGTTGAGTTGTATGAGCTGTTCATATATTTTGGATATTAACCCTTTATTGGTCATACCATTTGCAAATATTTTCTCCCATTCAGTAGGTTTTCTTTTCGTTTTGTGGATGGTTTCCTTTGTTATGCAAAAGCTTTTAAGTTTAATTAGGTCCCATTTGTTTATTTTTGCTTTTGTTTTCTTTGCTTTAGGAGACAAATTCAAAAAAATATTGCTATGATTTATATCAAAGAGTATTCTGCCTATGTCTTCTTCTAGGAGTTTTATGGTTTCTGGTCCTACATTTAGGTAGGTCTTTAATCCATTTTGAGTTTATTTTTGTATATGGTGTTAGAAAATATTCTAATTTCATTCTTTTACATGTAGCTGTCCAGTTTTTCCAGCACCACTTATTAAAGAGACTATCTTTCCTCCATTGTATATTCTTGTCTACTTTGTTGTAGATTAATTGACCACTAGTACGTGGGTTTATTTCTGGGCTCTCTATTCTGTTCCATTGATCTATGTGTCTGTTTTCATGCCAGTACCATCTAAGTCAACAAGTTTAAATGGCCTACTATATGCCAAGTGCCATGGAAGGCACCAGATATGGTGACTATACCAGGGAGTCCCTGCCCTCAAGAGGCTCTACCAGCCAACTGCTTAATAAGTTCCCCCTGACCTACCCATTTCTGACTAATCACTTGATTTCTAACTCTCTCCCTTCAAAGTATAACTTCAAATCACACCTTCAAATTATAAATAATGCCAGCATTGTTCGATATTATGTTGTTCACAAAAAGCATCTAAACATCAGTTACCTACTGAGCATATGTGTCGTCTCTGCCCAGGACAGCATCAGTGATCTTGGCTTATAACCAGGGACTGTCTTAAACCCTAAGGAGAAGAGTCAGATCCCAAGGACTGAGAAAATCCCTCTGGTACCACGTTGTCTGTCTGGAGCTAAGCCCTCCTTTCATTATCCACCTGCTTCCCAAAGGGCCTTTTTTTTCTTTAAAGGGAAGGGTATCTCTCCCCTTATTTTCTTTTAATTTATTTATTTATTTTATTTATTTATTTTTGGCTGCACTGGGTCTTCATTGCTGTGGGCTTTCTCTAGTTGTGGTGAGCTGGGACTACTCTTCATAGCGGTGCGGGGGCTTCTCATTGCAGTGGCTTCTCTTGTTGCGGAGCACGGGCTCTAGGCGCACGGGCTTCAGTAGTTGTGGCACACGGGCTCATTAGTTGTGGCTCATAGGCTCTAGAGCGCAGGCTCAGTAGTTGTGGCGCACGGGCTTAGTTACTCCACGGCATGTGGGATCTTCCCAGACCAGGGCTCGAACCCATGTGCCCTGCATTGGCAGGCAGATTCTTAACCACTGCACCATGAGGGAAGCCCCCAAAGGGCCTTTTAAGCACATCAGAAAGGGCAGCTAAGCTGCTCTGAGCAACGAGAATGTGCTTGTATTTCCAAGTGAGGTTCACAAACGGCATTTGATGTGGGCCTCAGTGAATGGATCAGATTCAAACACAGAGGTGGGGTGACATTATTCCAGGTGACAGGAAGTGAGAACTTGGGGTGATAAGATGAGGAAGTATGAGGGAAATTTTCTAAAAGGTGTATAAGGCGTTGGACATAAGGTACTTTTGTAAACTATAAAGCTCTGTACTAATCTGAGGAATTACTTCCATTTGCTTAAACTACACCCTGAAACTCACCCTTCTGAATTAATATTTTGTTTCTTCAGTGACCCACTCCTCCCGAAAGCAATTATATCAGGAGGAAGAGCACTTAACCTACAACATGTTTCCTGAACGAGGCATTTGTTTTGCTTTGTTTTTTGTTTTTTTAATATTAAATTGAAATAAAGTTCACATAACATAAAATTGACCTTTTAAAGTGGAAAATTCAGTGGCATTTAGTAAACCCACAATGTTCTGCAACCACCACCTCTAACTAGTTCCAAAATATTTTTATCTCTTCAAAATAAAACCCAAAGCTTGTTAAGACGTTACTGTCCATTTACCACTCCCCACAAATGGTGGCATCCACCAATTTGCTTTCTGTCTCTACAGATTTACCTATTCTGAATATTTCATATAAATGGAATCATATGAGACCTTTGATGTCTGGCTTCTTTCACTTAGCATAATATTTCAAAGTTCATCTATGTTATAGCAGGTATCAGAATTTCATTCCTTTTTATGGCTGAATAACGTTCCATCATATAGATATACCACAATTTGTTTAACCATGCATCCATGGTGAACATTTGGATTGTTTCTTTCTATTAGCTATTGTAAATAGTGCAGCTATGAATATTCACGTACAGGTATCTGTTTGAGTTCTTGTTTTCAATTGTTTTGGGTATACACCTATGAGTGGGATTGCTGGGCCATATGGTAACTCCATAACTTTTTGAGGACCTGAAGGAGTTTACTGATCCTCTAGCAAAGGGGAATGAGAGCACAGGATTGGGTTGCTGGGATGAATGAGAAGCGACAAGCCATGAAGCCCTGGATAGATAGAAGGTGGGGCTGTCCTGAGAGGAGTCCCAAGGTGTGGAAAAAAGGAGGCAGGTATCCTGAAGGCCGCTAAGGAGAGAACCAACGCAAAATGTGCATGCAAAGCGTATAGGAGATGTTCAACAAGAACATGAATGAATGGGAGCTTGATGAATAGGAAGTAGGGGCACGGTATACCCTAGCTCTCTAACAAACTTTCCTTGAGCTGTGATGAGCTCTTCTAAGCTGGGAACTCTAATCCTATTAGTTCAGAGCTGTAGAAGTCACTCAGGCCCAATTGCTTGGCACTGAAGAGAGTTTCATATATTGGTAACTTCATCCTGTTAACTCTCAAGTGGTCATTAAACTGGTCATGTATGTTTGCCTTATCTTGCCATCTCCTTCCTAATTTTTTAAAGAGCTGGGACCCTGACTATTCACTTATTTATTTATTTGCTTATTTTCTTATTTATTACCTTCTATTCTGCCTAATAGAGAGCCTCAGCAGGGCAGGTCCTTAATAAAGGCAAGTTTCTTGCTTGATTGATTTTTTAAATCCCATATATAATGTGTATCTTTTTAATACAGAGGTTACAAACTACTGCCAAATTCAGTTATCTGCCACTTAACTGTACAACTTGCCCTTGATATTTTTGTTAAAAGCTGTAAGAGTCTTCCTGATAAGCCTTTATCAAGTACTTTCACCCTTAACGTGGGCAGTCTCTTGTCAGAGCTCATCCCCGTGTAGTCAGGGGGAGGATGGAGATGACAATTGAGATAGTTGGGCCAAACTTCAATTATCTTTTATTTTGTATGCATGGGCTTTATGCCTGGAAACCACAGCTTTCTGCCTTCGTCTTCCACTTGCATGTGTGTGGCTGGGGGTGGGTGGAGGAGGCCTGAAAAACACAGGTTTAAGTTTGAAGTTCCTGTGACATGTCCAAGTAATCATATGCTACTAACTTTTTATTATCCCATGAAAATGACAAATATATATAAACTATTATTGATGTGGTAGATGATTAAATAGGCCCGCACACTCCAAGATTAAAAGTTTAGGATAAATGAGACTTAGAGCAATCATTTCCCCCAGAAGTAGCATAAGCTGAAAATATGGAAAAAAATCAACGAAAGTTTAAGACTTCAACAATGATCCACCCACTGTGAGTTATTTAGAGTCCCATCTAGCAGTTGTGTATGGAGACACTCCTAACCTTTGAGTCTAACAGCCTGAAGGTCAACCACTTCTTCCCACAATGCTTCATCCAGGTCCCCATGGGACAGAAATCTGAATGTAGGTAGAACACAGAGAGTATTCTTGGATCTGTCCAGGACAGAATTTCATCCATTCCAAATGCATGCCTTTGTATCTTTAGAGAGAGCTGGAGCTTGGCCATCTGTGGCAATTATTGGAGAATAAAATGAAAGACTGTCCTCATTACAGTGAGAGTGAGTGAAGTGTGTGTGTGTGTGTGTGTGTGTGTGTGTGTGTTTGATGAGTAGGGATGGAAATGCATCTCATGTACTGTGAACATTGATAAAATTACAAATGCACACACTCTTTGATCCAGTGATTATGATTTAGGACCTGATCCTACAGGTGGGCACTCACATGTATGAAATAATGTAAGTACACAATTATTCATTACAATAATGTTTGCAAAAGCAAAAAAAAAAAAGGAAACACCTATATGTCCCTCATTAATGGACTTTTTTGGTTTAGATCATAAGCTGAGACATTGCCAATGAAAGTCTACACTCCTTAGACCAGAGCCAGAGCCTCTCACAGTCTATCAGCCCAACTTCCAGCCTTATCCCCCAACTCTTTCCATAGCATTTTCACCCTCCATCTGAATGCTGAGCTTCTGGAAGACAGAGATTCTGCCTGAGACAGCTCCATATGTACCTGACTGACACAGTGGTCAGCACAGAACCTGCTATGTGGATTGATCGATAATGATCTGCGGGTGAATGGTTGCCAGTCCTGATGCCCTAAATTCACCATCAAGTCCTTTCTCCATGTTGCTCCTGCTGTCTGGAATAACCTTCTCCCTCTTCTGATGAAACCCTACCCACTCCTTAAGCCCCAGTTGAGTGACTTTTCCCCAAGCCAGCACGCTTCTCTCTCATTTCCCAGAGCCCTTTACCCTGTCTCCATCACAGGGCTATTCCATCCATACCCCCATCAAATGTACATATCTGCAACCCTCTCAAATTATAAAATCCTTGAAAGCAAAAGCTACTTCATGTTTGTGTCCCCAAAGCCTGTCAGGGCTCCTGACACATGTTACGTAATCAATAAATATTTGTTGTGGAAAATACATTGCAAAGGAAAAAGAAGGAACTCGGAGAATCTTCACTCATCATCTCCTATTAGCTCAGGAATCTAAATCAGCCTTCCTGCTCAATTAATTGCTACCTTGTACATCCAGAGATCCTGGCCTTTAGGACTAAGATAAAGAAGCAAAAATATTTTAATGGGGAGGAGGGTATATGGAGCCAATTAATCGTTTCCAAAATTCACTTATTCTTTGAGATGGACAAGAATTCAGGGTTTTTCTTATCAGAACTTCCTGCAGTTTCTTTATTGAGACATGTCTTTGAGCTCCCTAAGCCACTGAATCTCCCATAAGAAAACTTATCAAGTGAAGAAATCCAGGTCAAATAAAAAGTTCAGCCATGTGTAGGAAGGCCTGAAGTTGGGGCAGCTGCCCCAGATTGCCATCACCACCGTGACCAAACAATGAGCTATTTCTGCCCTCTCTTAGTTGAGGAGGAAGGTTCTCCAAGAGGCAGAACTGATGACAAGAAGCCCCAAGCTGTTCAGGGACACTGATGCTGGAACCATTTCCAGCAGCAGTCAACATCCTAGCCAGGTGAACACGAGAAACCTGCTCTCTTGAGGGGCAGACCTGCTTGACTGGCGAGTGACAGCAATTTCACTGATTTATTTATGAAGAGCCCATATGAATGTACCTCCTAAAGCAGTGATTTACTAACTGCTAGCTACTCCAAATTTGCAATTTTAATGTTATCACTGCCCTCTCAGCCAGAGAGACAGAAAGACTTCCCCATAACTCACAAAGCCCTCAGTCCCCGGAGATTCACCATACTGTGATTTACAGCACCCCGATCCAAGAGGGAACAAAGGTGTTAGTCCAATGGGTTCATTGTTCATTCATTCATTCCCACCTTCATTTGGGCAGCACACCTTTATTGAGTATCCAACACTGTGCCAGCATTATGAGACAAACAATAATTAAAAAGACACAATTCCTGCCTTCATGTAGCTCCTGTAGTCCAGTACAGAGGGTAAAACATGTACCTAATGAACCCTAATTGATGGCAGTACTGTAGACTACAAATGCTTCACATGGTTTAAAAAATGCCAAGGGAGATTGGAGGATGCGGAGTTCTCCTATGACTGGGTCCATCTATAAAAGCGTTGTGAAAAAGATGGTATTTGGACAAGCTATGAAGGAAACGTGGCTTTTCCTGCATAGCATCTTAGAAGTTCATGGGATTAAGGAAGTAACTCAAGTAAGCATAACAACGTAATGAAAAGGCTGCCATATTGGGATGGAAGTGATCTGGGGTGTTGTCCCATAGCTGTCATCTGCATTATAGATCTGTGATCTGGAGCAGATCTATGATCTGTGGGCATCAGTTTCCTCATCTAGAAAATGGTACCAGATCATCTCTAGAACCATCCAGTTTGCCTTCTGCATGATCCCTTGGGGTCCCAGAGTAGGAGGTGACGGGTCAGGAAGAAAGGAAGGCAAATAGTGAGCCAAGTCTCAACTGCATGCATTTCACCATTTATCAGCAACATTTCCGAGCAACATTCATGAGCAACCTTTCAGAGGTTACGGGTGTCGACGCCCACACACAGAGGTGTGCCCTTCAGATAACGAGAGGTGTATATGGGTGGAGCAGGCGGGAAAAAGATCGGCTTATTTAAGCAGATTTTTAAAATAATTTCTCAGGCTGGACCTCTCTGGAAAGGGTGAGATTTCAACTGCACCAGTGCTGAGCAGGAGCAAAGGAGAGATGAGAGGGCGTTTGCTTTGGCGTTCTCCTGCTTGCCCTGAACTGACATCGCTGAGTGAGCGCAGTAAAGGCGGGCGGCCAGGCAAGCCGTAGCTGCACCCCAAGAGCTCTAGGTTAAAGGCGTCATCAAGAGAGCACAGTCCACAAATATGATGGCAGGAAAGTGCCGGAGGGTGATAAGGGGGGAGAAGAAAATAAGGGCTGAGCACCAGAGAAGAGGAAGCGCTGAAATAATTACCTTTCTTTGAAGAAAGTAAAAATATCCAGTAATGCCCCTCATGCAGGATGTTCAAAGCCCCAGAACCAGTGGCCACTTCCTTCTCTCTCTTTTTTAAACAGCGGGATTTCTAGATCTTCACATAATGTGCAAGCGACTTCATGACAGTATGGTAGGGTCCTCCACCATAAACCCAGCACCCACTCATCTACCTAAGTTACCTTCCAGATTCTGTGCATCTGTGAAAGCCAGGTGATCACTCATTACTGCCAGTTCCTTCCATCCCCAGACACGAGGAAAGAGGCAGCCATAAGTCCTAATGTAGATGAGTTCATCTATTAATACCAGTCACAGACATATAATTCACGATTCTGAGAAAGCTCTAGGCCATGGGCAGCAGTGGACCTAAGCAGGGGCATCTGTATTTTTTAGGAGATACGTAAACAACATTAATTTGATGGGAAAGATCATCTGCACCAATTTTAGAGGAAACAACCCAAATGGAAAGTATTTGGAAAGACAAAAAAATGGAGAAGGTAGTAGCTAGCAAGCAAATTCAGTTTTCTTGATACCTGCATGCAGGTAAACGACACTGTTTACCTAACATGGGTCTCTTTTGAAAAGATATTTATACTCAGGGATGTTTATTGCTCACTTAGCTTCAGATTTAGTCTGCAATCCTGCATCTGGTCGGCCCCTCCCAGGGACCACCTTTGACCAGTCATTGGATCCAGCCTTCTGTCTCCAAGAGGTGGTCTGTGCAATAGACACATCTCATTTTTAAAATGTTTAAACCCCCGGTAATATGCAACTTTACATTCTGCTTTTCTCCTCTTAATATTACATTATAATATTTCATAACTGTTTTAGTAATCACCATTTTTAAAATGACATAAGTGTTCTCAAGGGGATGTGCTATATTTACCAAACCATTCCCTTTGATTAATCAATTAGATGGCTTGCCTTTTTTCATTAAAAATAATGCACTGAACTGTGAAATATTGGGACTAAATGAGGGATCCCAGCATGGGAGGGAAACCTCCTGGTGCCTTCCATCTAACCATGAAATCTTCTCTCAGAACTAACAGTTAGTGTTTAACTGAGCACCTACTAAGTGCCACAAGAAGAATTCTCCAGAACTTCCATCACTGAGCTTACTAAGCAAAAATTCTAAGGATCAAGATCTTCCTTCTCATTTTCTTACCTGTCAATTTTTATTTAAAGTGGTACGTAAGAAACAGAAAGATAAATAACATATGATATCACATGTGGAATCTAAAATATGACACAAATGAACCTATCTATGAAACAGAAACAGAATCACAGACATAGAGAACAGATTGGTGATTGCCAAGGGGGAGCGGGTTGGGGGAGGGATGGAGTGGGAGATGGGTTAGCAGATGTAAGCTTTTGTATATAGAATGGATAAACAACAAGATCTTACTGTGTAGCACAGAGAACTATATTCAGTATCCTATGATAAACCATAATGGAAAAGAAATTTTAAAAACAATGTGCATATATATGTATAACTGAATCACTTTGCTGTACAGCAGTAATTAACACAACATTGTAAATCAACTATACTTCAATTTTTAAAAATAAATAAATATATAAAAATAAAGTGGTTTTAGGGCCAAAAGTCTGAGGAAATGAGATGTTTGCTGTGTTTCTGAATGTTTTCATCTCAGCTGTAACATAACAATATTCAGGATGCCATCTGTGGCTCGTTACATGTATATATTTTTGTTCCTAAAGACAGCCTTGAAAACGTAAGAAAACTTATTAAAACTGAAAATTGGCAAAATGTGATCCTGAACTCTCAAAAGCAGCAAAGCACACGAAACTGCTGTGTGTAGATAGTGCTGACAGGTAATCAAGAAGAGCCAAGCAAAGCAGCAGAACCTAGATAAAGAGGGGCGAGCAGAAAGCACAGGATTCCAAAATGACCCCAGAGCGGCCCAAGAAGGTCCAGATTTTCCATCTTAACAGATGAAACTGGGAAACACAGATTGGATTGCAAACAGGCAAATAAATGAGAAAGCTTTTGCAATGAACAGGCAGCCTTCAAAGGCTTTCAACTGCCCACAGAAGAAATTCCAAACTCCTGAGCAGAGCAAGCAAGTCGAGGGTACACGTACCCCTCCTCACACTGCTTTTACTGCAACCCAGACTGCTCCTGGCTTGCTCCCTTTCCCATCCCCAACCCACGCCTCTGTTCACCTGGTTTCTTCCACCACGAAGACTCCTCCCCCTTCTCTCTAGAATCTGGTCCAAATCTGCCTCATCCCTTAAGCCCTGCAAGCCGAGTTCTAAAGTCAACCTCCACTCACTCATTCCCAAGCCCTCCCAGCTGGAAGCAATCTCCCAGACCCTGTCCCCACGCCGCTGTCCCGCTCCTGCTGGGCCTCCACATTTGCCAGGCTCGGCCTCTTTCCCTACATTGTGTCTTCTTGCTCAGCCCCGTCTCGCTCACAGCACTATACCCCGTGCCTGCCCACGGGAGCATCTCCATAAATGTTTGCCTAATTTTCTGAAATCAAACCAAGGACCAAACAGCATAGCTATCTTCTTAATTGAGGTGGACGTTGCATCACGGAGCCTGAAGAATTTTGATTGGTTAAGAAAAAGGAGCGATATGATGAAGGCAATGGAGACAAAATATGGGAGCGCAGCCTAAGGACACAGTGACTTTGTGAGAAAATGACTTCATAGAAGTCATCGCTTCATCAGGAAAGGGCACTGGAGTTAGACAAACCACCTTCGCTCTTAGTTCTGCTTCCCCTGGCGTGCTCTCCCTGCCAAGTCCCAGCCCTGCTTCTAAGCCAGATAACAGAAGACTGCCTGGAGAAGGCGTGGTGATAACTCGGAAATTTTCTGATAAGGAGTATGTGGATGGCGATTTCTTTTTCTTTCTTCTTTTCTTTTCCTTTTTTCTTCTATGCTTTGTTTCCGAGATCACAGAGTAAATTCAGAAGGGGTGGGTATATAAAGCCAAAACTGTGTGAGCTGTGTCTCAAGCAGGTGCTTTTAATAGGATGAAGCGGATCTCAGGGCCCAGCATGCTGATGGCATGCCCTGCTTGGGGCAGTGTGACCACCCTCACCTGTGCGTGTGCCTGGAGGTGACGGAGGCAACACCTGAGTATGAGGCGGGGAAGTGCTCCAAATAGCCTCCCCTGACCTGAGCCCTGCACTTTCCTAAAGGTAAAGAAAGGTTCCAATGCGTACTCTTCTACCCACACCACTGACCTCCTGCCCCCCCTCTTCTCCAGCACTTTTCAAGAAACACCTGAAGTGCATTCACATTGCTTCCCCCTGGTTCCCTGCCACCCATCCACTGCATTCATACGAACCTTGTTTCCCCTGCTCAAACCACTAGCCTAACCTCCTCCCACATCTCAGGAAGACAATGGCCTTGCCTCTTCCTACAACCCTAAGATCAAGGCCATCGAACAGAACTCCCTGAATTCTCTCCTCCAGGACTCCCAGGATCTATCTAGCTATCATGTCTATAACCAAGCAGGACCCTGGGGGGGCCTTCCCAGAACAGACCACCTCCTACCCCCCACGTCCTCCACCTGCCTCCTGTCTGCAGGAAAACTTCAGCCTCCTAGGCCCTCCCCAAGTTCCAAAGAGTAAATGTAATCAGAGAAGTGAGAATATACGGAAAGAAAGGAAAACAGCCAAGCAAGACAAAATAATAATGGTTTAGCCATTAAACAAAGTCAAGGACCTTTAGTTCCTCCTCAAGGGCTATAGATAATATTCTGAGCCAAGTCCTTTGAGCTGTTTCGCAGATACTGAAACCGTCACCAGGTGGGAGAAGTTAACTGTGAGCTGCCCACAAGCACATAGACCCCAGACTTGTTGAAACCAGAAGGTTGATGATGCTGACTCCCAATTACCTCACCACCAACCAATCAGAAGAATGTCCAGGAGCAGATCACACACCCCACAATCCCCCTCCCTCACCCTGTCTTTAAAAACGTTTCCCTGGGACTTCCCTGGTGGTCCAGTGGTTAGGACCCTGCCCACACTCTCACTGCTGAGGGCCCGGGTTCAATCCCTGGTCAGGGAACTAAATCCCACAAGCCAGGCGATGTGGCAAAAACAAAAAACAAAAAAAACCACCTTTCCCCGAAAGCCTTCAGGGACTTCAGGCCTTTTCAGCACTAGCTGCCTGGACTCCTTGCTTGGCACCCGGCAATAAAGGCTGCACTTTCCTTCACCACGACCCACAACCTGGTGTCAGTAGATTGGCTTTACTGTGCTTGGGAAAGGGGACCCAAGTTTGGTTCAGTAACATTTTCATCTCGCCATTCTCTGAGGAAGGAGCCTCAGGATATATCCTCCCTCCCCCCACTTCCTCATTCTTACTTTCCCTCCCCTTCCCATTGTTCCTCCCCACCCCCTGCCCTGTTCTAACACCCCGAATCAGGTTTTTCCATTTTTCTTTCTGCACCTGCTTTTTGTTTGTTTAACTGTATGATTCATTTAGTCAGAGAATTCATTTGGGTTGATCTATTTACAGTCTTTTCCAATTTTCATTTCCACTGGCCAAATATATTTCACATGAATGTTCAACATGTACTTGAGTATATGACTAATTACAAATCAGCCAGGGTCAGGGGTTTTTGGTCCACTTCACCTCCATTTAAAAGATCATTTTAAAGACTATGATCTCACTGTTATTTTAATTTAAAAAAATTAAACGGTAATTTCACTCTTTCTACATTTCACCCATGTAATATTTTACAGTATTCACCAGCATCTTCTCCATCTTATGAATAAATCCATCAGAACTGATCTAATACTTTCAAATTTTCAGTACATTTTCATTGTTTCTTTACAAACTTATTATTTGCAGGGAGATAAACTTCACTTTCCACAACTTACTGTGCACTTTTACTGTCTTCTTTCACATTCTAGAACAAACAGACTTTTCTACTTTAAACAAAACTGCTCTCTTTCCCTCTTTTTTAACTTATTACCAATTTGCCTTCCCTCTTGCCTTTCAGACAGTACTAAAACTTTCAATGAATTCCTTAAGGCAGTTTCTTTCATTCTAGATCCCATAAGTCATGTCATGCGTTCATCCCTCCAAAATGTTACATTTAAAAACTGCAGTTTTCTTAATTGGCTCAAGAACAGTATGGCTTAGTTTCATTTGGTAAAGTTGATGTGATTAAACACACACACGCTTTTAATCAAGGAAGAAAAATACTTTAAGAATGTGCCAATTTGAAAAGGTGCCAAATTTTTTTTTTAAAAAAGCAAATACTAAAATCTACTTTACCATGAAAAATAACAATTGGCAGGTTAAATGAACAAAAAATGAGAAATGTGCACTGAAAAACAAACTAAGATAAAGTACTCCAGTTGATAAAATGGAAAATCTATTAAGTTTTAGTCTAGAAGTTATGTCTTCCAAATAAGTTATATGAATTTTGAAATACTACAAACATATATTCCATGTATAATTTAGGTGCCAATGTTAAAAAGTTCAAATTTTGCATGCTAAGTTTATTTTAAAAACACTGATAATAACCCAGTATTTGCAAAATTCTAAGTTTGGGCAAATATTGTAAATATCAGAATTAGTTGGTATTGTAAAGTCATGATGAATCCAGAATTAGGAGAAAATCCATTTCATAAATATTTTATTTGACTAAAAATACCAGATTTGGGACTTCCCTGGTGGTCTAGCGGTTAAGACTCTGTGCTTCCACTGCAGGGGGCTTGGGTTCGATCCCTGGTCGGGGAACTAAGGTCCCACATGCCTCACAGTGCGGCCTAAAATTTTTTTTAAAAATCAAAAACCAGATTTGCATGCTCTAAATGAACTGAAAATGTACACCTTAAAAAAAAAAACCCATTAATTTAACATAGTCTGTACACCTTTAGCTGCCATTAAAAAAAAACAACAACAACAACAACAAAACCATAGAAAATGCTAAGGCTCCCATGTGCACATTACAGAGACCAGGGCCGTCGACTCCGGGGCTGGGCTGCTACTCTTGTTTTCCCATTTTTAAAAAACCCTTCTCTCTCCAGCTCTTCTACTATCCCCCTGTCCTTTATTGCTAATTGTCTTGAAAGAGGAGCCTCGATTCATCACCCTCCCATTCCCTGCTCAGTTCTCTGATATGTTATTCCTCCTTACCTCCTCCAGTGAATATAAACTATATTCTCAAAGGTTATAAATTGCTTAATAGTAATTGCCAAAATCCAAATCATCCTTCAAACACCTCTTTGCAACTTCAGAACTAGATAACTAATAAGATAAAATAGAATCGATAACTAATAAAATAGATAACTAATAAGAACCTGCTGTATAGCACAGAGAACTCCACTTCACTGTACGGTAGAAACTAACACAACATTGTAAAACAACTATACCCCAGTTAAAAAAAAAATCACAATTCAAGGACTCTCTTAAAAACTTTAAGTCCTGATAATTACTAAATGAATTCCAAACTTCTAACCATGGCATTCAAGTCTTTCAGAACCTGGTACCTCTTCTTTTTAAAAGTTAGAGCATGTTCCTTTCTTGCATACCTTAGGATTCAGCCAAAAAAGACACACACTATGTTCTCTTTTGTTGAAAGGTCCTTTCTCTCTTCCCCCCAAAGCCCTACTCATTCTTCAAATTCCCATTCTCCTCCATGAATCCCTTCTGTTCTGATTCCCCTTTATCTGGGTCTCTCTTACGACTCTTATTCCTTTTAAAAGTGTATAGTAGACTCTAAGTCTCCTCGGGAAAGAGTCTTTGTTAACAAGCCCATGAATTCATTTCCTCAGAAAATATTTAAGGAATACCTATGTGGGGAAGGAAGTTTGGGTAGACAGAAAATTGTGTTCCAAGCAGGAGAGTGTTGACATGATAGTGCAGAGAGAAGGGAGACACCAAAACGATCTATTACAAGGGGCATTTTACAAAAATGCATAAACAACAATAGTCAAATGCAGTAAGGAAGGCAAATGGGGAGGGCGGGTATAGACCCAAAGACTACTTTGTCAATTCAGGTGCAAGGTAATGAGGTAAAAGACTTCGTGACCCACAATGAAATATCACTTCACACCCATTAAGAAGACTATTATCAAAAAAAATATTGAAAATAACAAGCGATGGTGAGAATGTAGAGAATTATAACCCTGGTGCATTGCTGGTGAGAATGTAAAATATTGCAGCCACAGTGGAAAATAGTTGGGCAGTTCTTCAAAAAGTTAAACACAGAATTTCCACATGATGCAGCAATTCCGCTCCTTGGTATACATGAAAAGAATTGAAAACAAGGACTCAGATACTTGTATACCAATGTTCACAGCAGCATTACTCACAATAACCAAATGGTGAAAACAACCTAAACGTCCATCAGTAGATAAATGGATTTTTAAAAATCTAGTCTATGCATACAATGGAATTAAGCCATAAAGAAATAAAATTTTGATAAATGCTATACCATAGATGAAGCTTAAAAACATTATGCTAAGTCAAATAAGGCAGACACAAAAGGACAAATATTGTATGGTTCCACTTATATAAGTGACCTAGAATAGGCAAATTCATAGAGACAGAAAGTAAAATAGAAGTTACTAGGGGCTGAAGGGAAAGGGGAAAGGGGTGTTGTGTAATGGGTGCAGAGTTTCAGTTTGGGAAGATGAAAAAGTTCTGGAAATGGATAGTGGTGATGGTTGCATAACATCGTAAATGTACTCAATGCCATTGAATTTTACACTTAAAAATGATTTAAATGGTAAATTTTATGTTATGTATATTTTGCTACAATAAACAATTTTGGCCCTTGTCTGTCTCCTCAGAAATAACCTTTTTGGGGTTGGATATTCCAAAATCATAGAAGTTATTTCCCAGGAGCCAGACAAGGGCCAAACTTTCTTTGAAATGCACAAGGTTTGGACAACCCAGACCTGCTGAGTTAATCCTTTACTGCACAGAGGGTACAATTGGAAGCACAGGGAAAGTTAGAGTTTGTCTAGATCTATTGCAAAAATCCAGATGAGAGATAATAGTGGTTTGAGCCAGGGTGGTAATGGTGAGAGGCAGACAGATCTTGGCTATAGTTTGCTGGTGTAGAGCCGTCAAGATTTCTTATTGGACTGGGTATGGACTGTGGGGAAAGAGGAGAGTCAGGGATAACTCCAAGTCTTTGGACCCAAGCAGTTAGAGACATGGGGAAGGCCTAGAAGAAGCAGGTTTCAAGCAGCAGCAGGGGAAAGACAAGTTTGACTTGGACATGTTAAGTTAGCATCATTTCACATCCCAGTGGAGATGGCCAGTTAACAGTTGGACTTACAGGTGAGAAGAAGTTGGAGCTGGAGATAAATATATAGGGAGTCATCCATCCATGGGTTGAGTAAAGGGAATGAAGAGAAAATATCCAAGTACTGGGTCCTGGGTCACATCAATGTTGAGAAAGACTGAGTAACAGAGATTTAAAAGGAGCCCCCAGTGAGGCAGCAGGGAAACCAAGATCGAATGCCGATCTAGAAGTCAAGGTAAGAGGTTTCCAACAAGCAAATGGTCAACTGTGTCAGATGCCTATGGGTAGGTCAAAGAGGAGATCTTTGAATCTATTAATGAATTTGGCAATTCGGTGTCACTGGAGACCTCGGCAAGAGCAGTTTTAGGGGTAGTAGACATAAAAATCTGTTTGGCCATCATCAGAAAATCTGCAAACAATAAATGCTGGAGAGGGTGTGGAGAAAAAGGAACACTCTTGCACTGTTGGTGGGAATGTAAATGAATACAGCCACTATGGAGAACAGTATGGAGGTTCCTTAAAAACCTAAAAATAGAACTACCATACGACCCAGCAATCCCACTACTGGGCATATACCCTGAGAAAACCATAATTCAAAAAGAGTCATGTACCACAATGTTCATTGCAGCTCTATTTACAATAGCCAGGACATGGAAGCAACCTAAGTGTCCATCATTGGATAAATGGATAAAGAAGATGTGGCACATATATACAATGGAATATTACTCAGCCATAAAAAGAAATGAAATAGAGTTATTTGTAGTGAGGTGGATGGAGTTAGAGTCTGTCATACAGAGTGAAGTAAGTCAGAACAAGAAAAACAAATACAGTATGCTAACACATATACGGAATCTAAGGAGGGAAAAAAAAAAAAAGGTCATGAAGAACCTAGTGGTAAGACGGGAATAAAGACACAGGCCTACTAGAGAATGGACTTGAGGATATGGGGAGGGGGAAGGGTAAGCTGTGACAAAGTGAGAGAGTGGCATGGACATATATACACTACCAAAAGTAAAATAGATAGCTAGTGGGAAGCAACCGCATAGCACAGGGAGATCAGCTCGGTGCTTTGTGACCACCTAGAGGGGTGGGGTAGGGAGGGTGGGAGGGAGGGAGACGTGAGAGGGAAGAGATATGGGAACATATGTATATGTATAACTGATTCACTTTGTTATTAAGCAGAAACTAACACACCATTGTAAAGCAATTATACTCCAATAAAGATGTTAAAAAAAAAATCTGTTTGGAGTTGGTTTAAGACAAAATAAAAACAGGAGTAGGGACAGTGGCAATTGATGGCTGTTGCCCTTATCACGTTCTCCTCCCCACCGTGCCATGGCACCACCAACTGCCCCTGCCTGGACTTCTGTAACCTCCAGCCTGTAATGAATGCTGTCTATACATGCTGGCCTCTGCAGTGGATGGTTCTAGGGAAGCCACACTTCCTTTTGCTAGTCTGCCCCTAACTTCCCCTGTGATACTATGTAAAGTACACTGTATGTGTGTAACAGACTTCACTGAAGCGTGTGAGTTAACCAGGGAATAATTAAGCCTGGACATCAAACACAACTATTCCCAGCATCCAAAGGGAAAAGGAATTAAAAATTAAAATCTCCATAAGGGATCCCCTCGTGTGTACACCTCAGTTTCTAATCTTTCTTCCCCATCTCAAGATTTCCCCTTCTTCTGCCAGCAAGCAGTCACAGGTTGGTCTTACTCTAAGATTCTTCCGCACCACCAGTACAGCAATTTTTGAGACACAGTAATTCCCTGCAATACAATTTGTAGAGTCTTTGTCATTTAGTCAAGAATAACACCATGGAGAGCAATGGGTAGTCACCTTGCTCCAGATTTACAGCTTCATAGCTGAGCCATTCCAGGCTTTAAAGCAATAGTTCTCAAAGGTGAGAATGCCTAAGAGTTATCCTGGGACTTGGCGTCAATGCGTATTCCTGAGACCCAGCCCCAGAAATTCTCATTCAGTGGATTTTAGGTGAGGCCTAGGAACCTGCTTTTTTTTTTTTTTTTTTAAATACACTCAAGCAACTCTTATACAAGTGGTCTTCTGACTTCCCCAGTTAGGGGTCTGCAGTTTTCAAAAGTTCATTGTGTAATCTGTGGTGCTAAGTTTCTTCATTCTGGGTGACACCCCATTCAAGCTTGTTGGGCCTGCAGGACCCCATGCAAGACATGAAAGGGAAAGGGCTGGGGGTGTGGTCCACAGAGGTGCCTCTTCCCTCCCCACTCAGAGACCATACGTTCATCCACACAGAATGGAAACGTAACTTGAATCAAGCTACTGATGAAGCTTGATCAAGTTACTGGACCTGGTTTTTCAGCTGAGGTCAAAATAAATTCATTTCCCTGTCTCCAGGGCTGACTCAGTTTTGTAGGTCAGTCATTTGGCAAGCCCTACTGACCACAAGGTTCAATAAAATAATGCCCTCCTGGACCCAAACATCAGTTAGATGATATGCAGGACTCAAACTTGGTTATTTGCTGATGTGACACTTGGCCTCTCACTGCTATTGGGTTAGTGGTCAAATGGCATCATTGTGGCCTCTCCTTGAAGAACATTTACCTACCAGTGATCCTCCTAATATCACTTCCTATAACCTCACCTTCCTCCTCCTAGGAAACATTTCCTCCTTGTACCACTTCCATGGCTTCTCCATTACATCAGTGACCACTGGCAGCAAAGCAAAGTGACTTCTTTGAAAGATGGGGAAGCCCATCCATCCTCAGACACAAGGACAACCTCAGCTCCTGCCAGAGCAGCTTTTGGCCTCCTTGTAACGTCGGGCTGAAGAAATATTTTCTTAGGGAAGATTTCTACCTTTTTAATATTGTAGCAGCAGAATACTTTTTCTCTCTCAAATCTACAAAAAAAAAAACCCCATACACTTGAACAAAAACCAGATAAAAGGAATTTTTATGGTCAAAGCAGGTTTTGGTGCTCAGAGCCCAGCCGGCTCTGCCTCCACCAGCCCTGGGCGGTGCTCCAAGTATAAAGGCTTGAGAAGTCCCATCCCACGCGATAGGTGCAGCTCAGAGGACCTTTGCAGGCTCACAACCTGAATTTTCCCAGCCTCCTGTATTATCTCAGCACAATAAATCCACCTGGGTCCCCATGTTCTACCTGGATGAGAAACCTTACACATCTGTGAAGCCCCGCACCTTCCAGCTGACTGCAAACTCCTAAGATTGGACCCAACCCCTGATGTAGACTCAGTGCTCAACGACAGTGCCCACAGCTCACCTCCTAGATGTGGGACATCTTCTTCCTGGGACCCACACCACCTCCCTCTTGCACCTGCCCCAAGGATTGTGCTCTCTGGCTTGTCAGAAATCTGACTCAGATCCCACCCCCTCTTCATTTTTGTGTTTTTTAGGAGAGATTTTTTTTCCCCATTTTATTGAGAAATAATTGATACACATCACTGTATAAGTTTAAGGTGTATAGCACAACAGCTTGATTTACATATATTGTGAAATGATTACCACAATAGGTTCAACTAACATCATCTTCTCATATAGATACAGTAAAAAGAAAAGAAAGGAAAAAGGAAAAAGAATTTCTCCTTGTGATGAGAACTCATAGGATCTACTCTCCTAACAACTTTCCCGTAGATCACACAGCAGTGTGACCTACAGTCGTCACGTGTACGTTACATCCACAGTACTCATTTATCCTATAATTGGAAGGGTATAACTTTAGACCATCTTCCTCCAATTCCCACCACCCCCTGCCTCTGGTAACTACAAGTCTGACTTCTTTTTCTATGAGTTTAATTTTTTTTTTTAAGATTCCACATATAAGTGAGATCATACATTATGTGTCTTTCTGTCTGACTTATTTCACTTAGCATAATTCCTTCGAGGTCCATCCATGTTGTTACAAATGGTAGGTAGGATTTCCTGGGTTTTTTATGGCTAAATAATATTCCATTGTGTGTGTGTGTGTGTGTGTGTGTGTGCGTGCGTGCGTGTATCGCAACTTCTTTATTCGTTTGTCCATTGATGGACATTTAGGTCGTTTCCATGTCTTGGCTATCGCAAATAATGTTGCTATGAACATGGGGTGCAGATATCTTTTTGAGTTCGTGTTGTGTTTTCATTTCCTTTGGATATATTCCCAGAAATGGAATGGTTGGATCATATGGTAGATCTCTTTTTAATTTTTTGAGAAACCTCCATACTTATTCTCATAGTGACTGTGCCAATTTACAATTCCATCAGCAGTGCACAAGGGCTCCCTTTTCTCCACACCTTCACCAGTATTTGTTATCACTTGTCTTTCTGATGATCCACCCCTTCATCTTGACCCATTGCATTCTCCTCTTCCCCATCTTCATTTCTTAGACTTATATTTTGCTTTTCCTTATCTTGGTACTTCACAGCTTTGCCCAAGCAGCCATTTCATAAGTTAGTAAAAGGAATTGATGCTAAAGTTTGTCTGCAAATAGTGGTAAAATAGGACACTGGGGAGAAAAAAAAAAAAGCTGCATATAAAAAGGCCAGGAATCTCCACCAAACATGCAGAATTATTATAAATGCCAAGATTTCCTTCCTATGATATACACCCAAGCAGAAAGAGAGTAGTAAAAGGGGTCAGGATTTTTTTCTTAGAGTTTGTCTTTTATATGCACCTGAATAAACAAAGAGTATTTATAATTTCATAAATTTTAAAGTGTAAAGACCCAAACCTTTTCTTTAAACAGCAAATAGATGTAATGTTACAAAGTAATAATAGATTAACTCTCATCTTAGGGTTTTTTGAAGTACTTGGTGCACGCACAAAATACTAAAATGTATACTTAAAGTAAAAAAAGGTTCTGCATGCCTAAGATTCCTCTGTCTTCAATTTCCAATTACTTATTTCATGATACTAAGCAAGTCCAAATAAGAAAGAACATCTATTTATTCAAACCAGTGAAATGTGGAAGAAAAAAACCTGTGTGTTCCATATAGGCATGTGCTAGGTAATGCATTTTTTAAAGATGAAAAAATACCCACAAAATTTGGTGATATATCATCAATGTGAATTGAGAACCTAAATTTGCTAATAGAAGACATCTTCAACTAATATAAAATATCTAGGATGCTAAATATTGATGTCAATGAATCTAGTTCATGATCATCCATTAAAATAGTGCCCCCAGAAACAGCTGAACCATACTTCTGAACTCTCCTAAGATACTTTAGATGCAGCGATCATTCCGATATCTAAATACTGGCCTCAGAATATGTCAAAATGTATAATAGTGTGCACCATAGACAGCATAGGAGGGCCAGGGATGCAGCTGGGCCTCAGATATAAATGGAGTCAGAAATGTGAATGCTACCAGGTGTCCCAAATGGCTCATCTCTTTGTGTGGGTTTCATTCTCTTCTACCATATACCATCTTCTTCCACATAGCAGCAGGCATGACCTCCTCCATCCCCATCTCTAGAGAGAGCATGGGACCCCATGTCTCAATTCTCGGCTCTAAAATCCCAGGGAAGATCAGCTGAGTCAGGTATTCATCCCCAGACTAAACACTGGGGGAAAACGCCTGTATACAGACCCTTCCAGGAGCTCCCCCAGAGCCAGGATTGGAAGAATCATTTCCCAGGTAGTCCTGTTCTTGGCCACAGATGTCAAAACAGTCCCTAAATGTTTATGGTCTATTTTGTGAGACAATATGTAGAAACACACATAGAATAATGAAATACAGGAGCTATCCAAGGACAATACACGATCTCTTATCAAAAAGCTGTCATAGGAACCTTGAAAACATTATGCCAAGTGAAAGGAGACATTCACAAAAGAGTAGATAGTGTATCATTCCATTTGTATGAACTGTCCAGAATTGGGAACTCTATAGAGACAGGATGTGGATTAGTGGTTGTCTGGAGCTGGGCTGGGATGCAGGAGACAAGGCTGGGGAAAATGGGAAGTCACTGTTAAAAGGTACAGGGTTCTTTGGGGGATGACGAAAATGTTCCAAAATGATTTTCGGTGATGATTGCACAACTCTGTGAATACACTAAAAGCCGCTGAATTGTACACTTTAAATGGGTAAATGGTACGATACATGAATTTATCTCCTTAAGCTGCTTAAATAAGAAAAAAAGATAACACAAAAAGAAAATGTTCAACCTTAAAATAGTAGAATCTTTGTTTTAAAAATGTGAAACTTTAAGCAACGTGTTAAGGTGTTAATAATGTTAACAAAGAAAATAATTTAAAAACTAAAATATATTTATAAACAAAATAAAGATCTATGCTGTAGGAAAGAAGGTAACTAAAATATTCATTTTAAAATGAGTAAATGTTTGGGTGGTAAGTCTGAAGATGAAAACTAAATTTGAAATAAATTTTAAATCTGACCTTTCATTTTTACATGTTTCTCAAGGTAACAATTAGCAAACAGCATAGGTTTTTAACCTTCAGTTTCCTACCCCCATGCAGTTAACCTTCTGGCACACACTCTGATTACGCTTCTGAATGAGTGAAAATGAGAATGTAATTTGGAGAAAAGGGAAGAGAAAGGAACTAAGATTAAAAAAAAATCATACACTCTACAAGAACTTAAAATATAAAAGCATTAGTAACTTCGCAAAACCATCGAACACCTAATTCCACTTGTGAAAAAAATTGCAGACTCTTAGTCATTCTTTAAGGAGCACTAGCAGGACCCAGAGGTCATTCGTTGCCCCCTGCCAAGCTGAGAATGAAACTCCTCCACTTGGTGAAATTCCCTGGTGTTTGTATTTCTCAGTTTGTAAAGCAAGTTTTCAGCCATTTCCTTTCCCATGATCCTTCCCTCAGCCAACTGACAAAGGCAGAGCAGATATAATTTGTTCCACTGTAGAGACGAATTAATGAAGGTTGAGCAAGGGGCACTGCTGCAGAGAAGGAGCAGGGTCCAGGAAGAGGGTGTTAACTCTTCAATTGATACATAGTATGAAGAGATGGAAATTTCTGGGGAAAGTCCAAGGTGGAGGGATTGGGAGGTTGGGCCAATGACTACCTATTGTATATCATGATTTTAACAACCAGTATAGCCAGCATTATGGTGGGTTTCTGTTGAATACCAGCCCCATTTCCATGGAATATAGATTGAAAACACCTAAGAGCAACAGTAAATGTTAAGACCTTCTGAGGCTATGTACAGTTGGATAAATATAAGAACCTAGCTTTCTAGGAGCCTGAAATGTATAAAAGGGTTAAGAAATGTTTGTGTCCACTATTACTACTAATCAGCAGCATTTATTGTATGGAGAAGGGGAAAGGCCTTAAAAAGTAGGGGGAGGGGCAAGATAGGGGAGGGGATTAAGAGATACAAACTACTATCTATAAAATAAATAAGATATGCGGATGTAATATACAGCATAGGGAATATAGTCAATATTCTATAATAACTTTAAATGAAGCTGTAAAAATATTGAATCACTATGTTGTAGACCTGAAACTAATATAATATTGTAAATCAACTATAATTTTAAAAGTTAAAATAAATAAATGACTAAATAAGTAAATAATAAAAGGTGGCCATCCACATCTACCTGACACCATCAAATCAGCCAAGACAAAGTTATTGGAGATTCTTGACGGAGTTAATCACTCTTGTACAGCAAACGACTAATCAATCTTGAGAATCGTATGACTTTTGACACATAGAATAGCAGAGAAGAGCTCAGCCTCTGGAGTTAGACTGTCTGGGTTCAAACCATGGCCCAATCTGTTACCAGCTGTGCTTCACTTTCCTCACCTATAAAATGGGGATCTTATCATCCATCTCAAAGGATTTTTCTGAGAATTAAATGAGCAAGTGCATGTTAAATGCCTAAGACCCAGTAGGTGCTCAATAAACATGAGCTATTATTATTAACTACAAGGGAAAATCCACCAGAACTGAGAAATTTCTGGACAGAAAGGGAATGACAATAATAACCCAGATGATCTGGAGATAAAAATTCTAATTACTTCTCTGCCTGAAATGAAGCTGTTTTCATCTCTAATACTGATCTCTTTTTCTTCTATATCTCTTCTATATCTCTTGAGGGTCACAGAGGAATTGGTGAATATCCAGGAAACCAGTTGATTAGGCATTTTCTCTAACTCATAAGATGAGGTGATTTCCAAAATTTACTCTCAGATTTGTTGATGTAATGGATATGTTCTACTTGCTACTAAATAGAGAAAAGCACCTAAAGAGTTTAGAGGCAAGTAGCATTTTTGACATTAGAAGCAAGGTAGGAGGATTATGTGATGGATGTGGTTGGATGCTATCATCCCTTACAAATGCATGGATGCTTTTTAATGAGGCAAAATTGTTCCAAATGAATAAACGAAAAAGCCTTTTTAAGACTGTTGAAGATGATATGCCCAATGGATAATGTTTTAAAACTTATGTTGGATTACATGCCAAAAACTACACTCTAAAATAAAACAGACATTCTAAATTCTAAACGAGAGCGTACCTGGTGTTTACTAGGAGAGGAGGATTCTTGATGTGAGTTAGGCCTTGGCCACAGACACAGTCTGGCAGGGCTCATCTCATGGGACCAGATGAAAACCACACACCCAACCCTTCCTCTTATAGTACTTTCCCTCTTTTGTTCTTGCTAAAGGAATCTAATGGAACCAAGAAGAAATAATGCAAGGAAAAAAAAAAGGCCTAACTGATGTTGAAAAATATTTCCATCCCTGACTGTTTGCAGGGACTTGTTTTGATCACTAAAGTGTTCATTCCTGCTCAGTCCTGCCCTGGTGACCGGGAAAAATCTCTCTCCAAACTCAGGATATCCCAGGTATTTCCTCCCGGATTTACGCAAATATGGAGAAGATCCCCTGAAGGAATAGAAGTTAAATCTAACAAGCTTTAAGGCAGTGTGTCTCAAAGTGCTCTCAAGAAGCACTGGGGGCACTATTACGGCCTTTCTCTACCTATATCACATGTATTATTGAAGGTCATTCCAGCTGCGTTAACAAACTCCAAAATGAGTAATGGCTCCAACACAATAAAAGTTTATTTCTCTCTCACATAAAGTCCAAATGGGAGTTACTGATTGGACACAGCCTCCTTCATCTTGTGCTTCTGACTATCTTCAATTCATGGCTTTCAAATTTTCCTAGCTTGTCTAAGTCAAACCAAAGAAATGGGAAATAACACAGAGGAGTTCTCATTAGACATTTTTATGGGTCAAGTCATTTCTGCTCACATTCCATTGGCAACAACTTGGTCATACAGGCAGAACATTACTACAAGAGATGCAAGGAAATATGGCCTGGCTGTAGGCACCAGGAAGAAAAGGAAACAGTTTGGGTGAATAATAACCAGGTAGTTTCTGTGTATAGATTATATCATTGCCCCTTCTTATTCATACCTCCTTGTATCCATGGCCTTTTCCATGAAATCTTGCAGTGTCCTCAAACTGTGTGCTGGCATATTTCCCTTTCTCTTGCCTTTGGATATGGTCGTAAGACTTGCTCTGGTCAGTAGAATGAGGCACAAGTGACAGTGTGCCCATTCTGAACCTTAGCCTCAAGAAGCCTTATATGTGTTCATTTGCTCATTTTACCTCTGTCAACACCATGAAAAGAGCCTACCTAGGCTCACCTGCTAGTCCCAGAAAAAGGATGAGAGATGTGGAGTGGAGCCAAGTCACTCTGGTTTAGCCCAACCCAGATCAAACTCACCCTTAGCCAACCCTCAGGTCCATGAGAATAATTACTGTTAACCACTGAGTTTGGGGATGCTTTGTTATGCAGCAGATTTTGGCAATAACGAACTGTTACAGTCTGCTATGTCACCTCTCAACAAACTGCTTTGTTAAACTCTGAAACAGAAATCTATAACACAGTTTCACTATAGATATCACAAATAAGATGGTAACTCTTCCCTTCAAGTCCCATTTTAAAAGCAAATATTATGGCCCCAGAGTAAATTAAAATCATTTGAACTTAATTTTAGATTACCTAACAAACCTTTGGTCTATACCAAATTGGAATGAAAATGTCTGTTTTAAATGCATCAGTACTTATATTGACCACTCATGATTTGGTGGGAGGAACTAATGCATTGTTGCTACTTATGATACTGAATAATATGGTTACATTTAACATCATTTTAATCCATAGTCCTAATATACTTGATAAAGAAAAATTTTATAAGGGTAATAATAAAGATAAGAATATTATTCTTAAAGCTCCAAAAATATACTTTAACTTTGGTTCCTATGGATCAAGTTGGACATGTCTATTTTGGTTATCCATCATAAGCCCAGCACTAGAACAATACCTGACATGTGGTAGGTTCAGTCAGTATGCCAAAGTAATGAGCATCATTTATCTATGAGCCCTGGTGCTTGAGGAATCATGAATATCTATATAATATCTACATGTTGCATATACAAACAAATATTTGCAATATGTACATGTTGCATTTATAAACATCTCATTCACTTTCAGTTTATTTCATAGAGATTTTATTTCACTTCAGTTCCTGAAAATCCTTGGAGATTCTGAGCCCAGATAATAAAAGATACCCAGGTAAGTAAATTTTTAAATATACAATAAATTCTTGTCAGCCTTGAATTGATTCAAATGACTTTAAGAATATTTCCATTGATATGATGGTCATAACTGCCATTTCATTTTCATACGTTATTTATCCATGAGGTTATGAAATGAATAAAACACCAGTTAAGAAATTAAGGTGCAATGTGTTGCCTCTGGAGATTTCACGAATTATGATAGCCATGTTTCCTTCTGAAATAACTAAAAGTTTATGTCCCTGAGGGATTGATAGTTTACAAGGAAAGTACCACGAGCTTTGGCGGCATCTAGCTTTTTTTTCTGATTATAAAAGTATAACCCATTTATAGAAAATCTGGGGGAAAACCATCATAACGAAGTACATAGAAAATTGGATTAAAATACTGAACAAAGAATATCTCCACTCTAATTCAAAATCCCTTGAAACAGGAGAAATATACTATTTCAAAGGAATAAACACATACAGTGCTAGAAAACCAAAAGACATGGCATTAAGAGATTAGATAAGAAATCCTGCAAAGTAGAAAGCATAAAGATCAGACTGGCAAAGAAGTCCACGTCCAAACATGCAGGTCAGGAGAAGGCTGCTGTAGAAATCAGAACAATTCCAGAGGCCAAACCAGCTCAACGTCCACGAATTCCAAGAGCAAGAAAAGACATGGGGATTAATTCTCAAACTGTTTTTAGGACAAGGCTGAGCCGTGGCCAGTGAGTCTGCGAGGGACTCTTGGAGCCAGCGTTGCAGGTAAAGGAAGAGAAACAGATCTGCAAATATCCCTGGAAGACCACAAGAAATGCAGTAGGAAAAACAAGAAGCAGGGAGCGGCATATTCCAGTAGCGGTTTTCTTGCTAAATCCATGCAAACAGCTCTGTGAATTGGCTCTTCTGACTCTGAAAGATGCCCGCAGTGTCCTGCAGCTAGTGAAGCAGGGTGGTGCCTCCAGCAATTCAGCGAGTCCTCTTCCCAGGGACAATAGCTCCTCCACCCAGAAGACAGGCTAGTCACAGACCACGCCCACTCAAATATGAAAGATTGACCATCGTATCAGTCAGAATCCAGTTAGGAAGCAGAAATCATACCACTTCTCTGAACAGAGAATCCGATATGAAGAACTGCTAAATAAATAGAAACAACTGGTAAAGGTAACTGCAAGGGTAAAAAGAGATGCCGACCCAAGCGTCCATCCGTGGAAGAATGGACAAACAATGGAATAGTATTTGTCCTTAAAAAGGAAGGAAATTCTGGCACTTACCACAACTTGGATGAAACTTGAGGACATTATGCTAAAATAGGCAATAACAAAAGGAGAAACACTGTATGATTCCTCTTATATGAAGTACCTAAAGTAGCCAAATTCTCACAGATGGAAAGTAGAATGGTGGTTGCCAAGGGCTGGGGCTGGGGGGGGTGGGCGGGAGGCAGCGGAGGAGTAGGGAGTTATTTTTAATGGGTACAAAGTTTCAGTCTTACAAAATTAAAAGAGTTCTGGAGATTGGTTGCACGGGACAATGTGGATGTACTTAACGTTACTGAACTGTACATTTTTAAATGGCTAAGATGGTAAATTTTATGTATATATGTTTTACCCCAATTTTTAATTTAAAAAAAATGTTTCAATGTTTTCAGAGAACTCTTGAGTTATCATGGAAGTAGCTAGTACAGGAAACAGCTATTACCCCTAGGGCTTGAGGGAACAAAAGGAAGAGGTTGGGATTATTAACATTCAGGAACTTAAAGGAGGGCTCCGAGGGGCTGGGACCCAGATCCCAGAGGAAGGATCACCAGATGGCTGGTTGCTGGCAGATCAGAAATGGGGCATCATGAGGCTGCTTTTGTAAGTGGTGGAAAACTGCCAAGTGGCTTTAGCTGGGAGGCACTGCTGCCAGGTGGGGTGAAGAAACCTGGAGCAACTCTCACACGTCGAGGAAGCAACAGGCAGGAGCAAGTCCTTTTTTTCTCCCTCCAGCCTCCCCATCTCCCTCTGACAACCCCCGATGGCACAGCCCAACCCGGAGCCAGCTGGAAACGCAGAGATGTGGTTTGAAGAGTCCCAGCTCCAGCATCACAAAGCCAAATAGCAAAGAGTAGATTAATTGGAAGCTGAGAGACAAGAGCTTAACAGCTGATGGAAGCATTAAAGAATAACCGCAGGGCAGGGAAACCGAACATCTACCCTCTTAGGTTCTGTGCCTGGGACCTTTGAATTCAACTGAAAGAAGACATTAACAGGAGAAAAGGCATACAAATTCTTTGACATTAATATTTTCATTTCTACACGCACAGAGGCCTTCACAGAAAATAAGTGAAGACACAAGGAAGCAGTTAAACTCAGGGTTGGGGGTGGGAGGGGTGTTTATATTCCATTTTAACAAAGGGCGATAAATTATGGAAAAGTGACAAGACAGAGGAAAACGGTCTTGGGCTTCTCAGGGTGGGAAATTGTGGGAAAGTAAATACACGGGGGAACTAATGGAAGCCAGGGGTTATTTTGGTAAAGTTTGTTTGTGCAGCCCCACCTCAGCGCTGTCTCCAGTGATAAGCGTTGTTCTCCTCCTGGTACAGGATAGGAGAGACGGATCACCTTCACAAAGGGAAGTTTATGTCCTGCTTTTAGGCAGGTAGCGGGTGGGAGCAAAGAGCTGTTTCTACATTTGCAGCTTCTTAATTGCCTTCAGCTGAAAATAATCCTTATGCCAAAGTGGCGTATTTCGGGGCAGCGTATTCTGATATGATGTTCATATTTCATCAACAAGAAAGAAAGGTACCAAATTCATTTATATTAATATTGAAATTTCCACCATCTTTTAAAGCAATAGGCTACATCCGTACTAAATTTCTTAAGTTCTACTCAAATTTATCAATGCTCAGATTTTATTAAAAAAACAAAAATATTATTACAAGATATATTACTCAATTTTTTCACCTCTATCTTCATGTCTATCTATATGTGACTATGTTTATCTATAGTGCTCAGGAAACAGTCTCTCTAGAAGTTAGTTTCATACTAGTTTTGATACATCCTGTCCCTCTCAATCATTAAAATGTTTTTCTTTCTGTTTTCTTTTCCTTATATTTATTGCAATGTCATTTTATTGCATATTTCTCATACCATTTTGACATAGAAAATTTTTCTCTAGTAGTTTTTTAAATATTCTTAATCCTTTTTAAAGTCAATAGCTAAATTTAGATCCCTTTAGGTTTCTTATAACCTTTTGCAAACATCAGTTCATACTAAATAGCTATCAGTGTACAAATTCAATATTTACTTCTTTTTCTGCCAGTCTGTGATTCACTCTATTTGAGAATCTTCTGCTGTTCTGCCTAACTCTTCCAATGCATCTTGTGTCATATCTAAATTAAATCTAATTGATTTCACAACATTTCCCAACCATGTTATCGGAGAGTGGTTGCCAATCAAATCTGATATGCATTTCTTCAAAATATGCCATCTTTACACTGGCCCAGAGATTATTATACCTAATCTCTGAATTGTTCCCCAAAAATGTGATTGCAATTGGCACAGCTGAGGCCACATCTCCTAGTAACAAATTCACAGTTAGAATTTAGTTAGGCACAAAGAATGGTTCTGGCTATTTCAGACAAAAGTCTAGCTTGTGCATCTTTTTCTTTACCCACCATGTCAGTGCCATTGCCCTAGGCTGCCCTCCTTCGTCTTTTAAATTAATGCTGAATGTCTGAAGAAGATTTTTCAGTTCTTCAATATTTTTTTTTAAATTTAGTTTTTGCAACACGTGTAAAGTCAATGAAATACTCATTTCAACAACCTCCTTGTTTTTGTCTTCTGGTTCAATGATATGTACAATAAATTTTAGTTGTTTAACACAACTTTTATCCCTGCCACAATCTGATCAAATTGGCTTTGAAGGTTACATGGTTTTAAAATTTCTTGTATGATATTTTGTGCCACTTAATTACCTATTAAATCAATAGTGATACATTGAATTCTCCATCCCAGGTAGTGATAATTTGGTTCATAATTTATTTTCCATCTCACATGCTTGGCCATTCTGAAATTTACTGAAATTATTTACTGAATTTACTGAAATTATTTTTCAGTAAATACTGTACCACAGAAGTCCTCATTATGCTTTGTTTTTAAGAGCATCACACCCATGTTCTCTAGCTCTGTCAATGTTCTGCATTTACTTGTCTTTGTGGAATACTATCAACCGTTTGCTATTTATTCAGCCTTTTTGTTCCCACCCAGTAATTGCATGTGAGCCTTTTTGTGTGCAAGTGACATTTCATGATCGTAATTAAATCTTCACTCAGGGAAGAATGTGGAGTTGCAGGGATTTCTTCTGATCTGTTCAAGTTATGAATTTAATTAGGACAATTTTCTGACTCATTTTCTTTCATTTTGTATTAATAATTAAATCCTCATTAAATAAAAAATTCGTAATGCCTGTTTCATGTGAGTCGAGTTCAATGGAGATCTGCTTCCTTTTGTTGTTTTCAATCTATAAAAACTTAGGCACACTGTTTCTTTGAAAACTTTCTCTTTTTTCAGCTTTTTGCTTTTTTCTGAGCTATTGTTTTATATTGTCAATTTTAACTTCTATACAATCTCAACTGGTATTCATTCTCAATTATCTAGGAACTTCTGCCTCTCAAATCTTCCCTGTACTATGAAATAGTGTTTGTCTCTGATTTATAGCCCCAAACCTTTGTGATTGCCTTTTTTCCTAATACACTACATTTTTTTTGCAATTTTATTGTAAAATATTCCTAAAATTTACCATTTTAACCATTTTAAGTGCTGCAATTCAGTGGCATTAAGTAGATGCATGGTGCTATGCAACCATCACCACTATCCATTTCCAGAACTTTCTCATCATCACAACCTGAAACTCGGTACCTGTCAAACAATAACTTCTCATTCGTCTTTCCTCCTCCAGCCCCTGGCAACCAAAATTCTGCTTTCTGTCTCTATAAATTTAACCATTCTAGATACCTAATATAAGTGGAATCATACAATATTTGTTTTGGATGTGTGTATGACAGGCTTATTTCACTTAGCATAATGCCTTCAAGGTTCATCTATGTTGTAGCATGCATCAGAATTTCCTTCCCTTTTAAAGGCTGACTAATATGGTGTTGTATATATATGTATATACAACGTTTTGTTTATCCAGTCATCTGTTGATGGGCATGTGGGTTGTTTCCCCCTTTTGGTTATCGTGAATAATGCTGTTATGAACATTGATGTGCAAGTGTCTGTTTACATCTCTGTTTTTAATTTTTGGAATACATACCTAGGTGTGGAATTTCCAAATCATTTGGTAATTCTATGTTTAACTTTTTGAGGAACTCCTCGTTGCTTTTCATACCTACATACTCTTCTACTGCTTTTATAGTGGGTTTGTTTTGAAAGGTGAAGTTCTTCAATCCACATGGAATATTTCTCTGGGTATTATGTGTGAGACAGAGCTAACTATATTTTACGTGAATGGATATTCAGTTGTCCCAGGCCCATTCCTTGCATAGTTTTTCCCCTGCTTCTTTGAAACTCTATCATATACTAAATTTTCATATAAACGTGGATCTCTTTTTAGATTTCTACTCTTTCCATTGAGCCAATCTCCACAGCTGTGTGGGAGTCTACATTGTTCTTTTTTTAAACCATTCTTAGTTCTTCTCACAGATTTTTTTTCCTCTAGATGAACTTTAGACTCAAGTTCGTGAGGTTTAATTAAAATTTTCCAGGGATTTTAACTGAAATTTTATCGATTGATAGTTGAATAGAAGAAATGACATTTTTATAATATCCAACCCTTGAATACAGAAACTTGGTATTTTCCTCCACTTATTCAGGTCATCCTTTCCATCCTTCACTAAAGATCTACATTCTCTTCAAATTTTTTCTGTTTTGTTGCTATTATAAATGCAACATAAGTATTTCTGTCTTTAAAATCCTCTAGGAAAAGATCTATTTAGGAAGAACAATATTATGCTTTAATCATTCTTGTATTTTTAGACATTTAAGCTTTATAACCTTTTGCTAGTATAATTTAGGAAAAAATATTATTATGTATTTTTTTCTTATAATCTTTAGAATAGATTCTGCATATTTCTGGATCAGAGAGTAGGGACAATTTTGAGGTTCTTGAGGGCATATTCTTGATACACTGCTACCCATTGCACTAAAAATTTCAAACTCTTCACCACTGTCTACACAGTCCTCCCTGAAGTGGCTTCTGCCTCTCTCCAACCTCATCTCCTGCCACTTTCTGGCTCATCCACTTTAGCCCCGCTCTACTGGCCTTCCCTTTGTTTCTTTTTTTTTTTTTAATTTTTATTTATTTTTTGGATGCATTGAGTCGTCGTTGCTGTGCACAGGCTTTTCTCTAGTTGCGGCGAGCGGGGGCTACTCTTTGTTGCAGTGCTCGGCCTTCTCACTGCAGTGGCTTCTCTTGTTGCGGAGCACGGGCTCTAGGCACGCGGGCTTCAGTAGTTGTGGCTCGCAGGCTCTAGAGCACAGGCTCAGTAGTTGTGGCACACAGGCTTAATTGCCCCACGGCATGTGGGACCTTCCTGGACGAGGGATCGAACCCACGTCCCCCTGCATTGGCAGGCAGATTCTTAACCCCTGTGCCACCAGAGAAGTCCCTTTCCCTTTGTTTCTAAAACACACCAAACTTACTACCTAACACAACCAAATCTTATCTTATATTCACATAAACCCTCCATCTTGCAGCTGCAGCTTCTGGAACACAGGGTCTCCAAGATTACATCAGAGAGGAGAGGGGGCTGGAGGAGGCAAACTGGTTCTTAATTACATTGGCCGAGAAACCACATATGTCACATCTGCTCACAGTCTGCTGATCGAAACTTAGTCATATGACCCAGCTTACCTGCAAGGAAGGCTTGAAAAGGTCAAGGAAGACATGGAACATTGGGCGAGCACTGTCTTGTCTCTGCCATGATGGCCTCCCATTTGCCTTAGCCTTTCTCTCATTTCTCTGCAAGTTGAATATTCTTTTATATATTTTATATAGCTATTAGTATCACATGTTCATGAATTGCTTGGGCATGTCCTTTCCCCGATTATCTATAAAAATTCTTGCTATTTTCTTATTTGCTCATTTGAGCTATTTAAATATTAAGGCTATTTTAGACTTTCTCAATGATTCTATGTGTCACTTCTTCCAAATATTTTTTCTGTGTTTGACCTGCATTTTAACTTTATGCATTTTTGCAGCTGTGGAGAATTTTTTATTTTAAAATAATAATTTATTTTCTACTATTACATTTAACTAATAATCAAATCTATTATTTTCCTTTTTAAATGTTTCTATTGCTTTTAAACATGAAAAGCCCTTTCCTACCTAAATACCACACATTCGCCTATATCTTCTAATTTTTATGGTTTGACTTTTTACATTTAACTCTTCAATAAAAAAAAATACAAAATACTTTATTGCTAGCACCTGGAAAAAACAATGAGGTACTCCCCAATAAACTTAAAATAACGGATCACATAATGTATCAGAACACAGATACGCATCATTACCTTAGATAAATTGGCTACCAAGCTGAAGCTTTATTTTAACATTCGGGGGGATGGTAGAGGCTAGAAGAGGGAATACCAAAGAGATGCAGACCAAGGAGGGATGTCATGATCAGATCTGTGTGGCAGATACATCACTTTGGTGGAAAGAGACACATCTGGCTATCACCAGCCACTTAACCTCCAACTTTCTTTCCAGTTCTGATTCTAAGTTCTCAGTGTTCACTACTGATTATGCCTTGTCTTCCCATGCTGCTTGCCTACAGGGAAAAAATACACTAACTAAAGAACACAAATATCTAGTCTGCCTGTGTTACAAGAGTGAAGTGACATTCTAGTTTATACACCACTCTCTTTGTGTGTTTAGAAAAAGTCAGTTCCCAGGAACCCGAGTACTTCGCTTATGCTCAGGTTGAATTTTAGAGCCAGGAGCCAGCTCAGAACCTTGAACACAGTGATGACACCCAAGTGCTGCTCCCTATTTGGACTTGCCTGGAAATCCCCATCTTGCCCAGGTGGTCCCTCTATACAGCTCAATGCTTGATTGCTTCCAAGACCAATGCGCTTCATGAATCCTTTGTGTCATCCTCGCATAGGGAAAGTACTAACCTTCTCCAAATTATTTAAGTTTTAGTATTTGTATTACCAAAGTGAGCACATAGGTTATATTTAAAGTCTAAATCAAGGCCCAGTGGGCAAATGGGCCAAATCCAGTCCATTGCCTGTGTTTAAAAATGAAGTTTTGTTGAAACATGGCCATGATCATTCATTTACATATTGTCTACGGTGGCTTTTACTCCACAAGAGCAGAGTGAGTCATTGTAACAAAAAGACCATATGGCCTGCAAAACGTTAAATACTTCTTATCTGGCTCTTTACAAAACAAGTTTGCTGCTCCCTGTCTAGAAGGTGGCAGAGCAATAAGATGAAAGGAACCTGGATCCCCAGATGAGCTGGTCGAGTAGAGACAGCCCAGGCAGCCAGTGTGGCTCATCTTCAACTGGACATCAGAAGGAAACACACTTCTATCTTGCCTGTGCCCCCTAGATTTTCATGGTATCAGAATTAACTACAATGCACCATAATTAACCATCAGGTAACAAATCGGTTTGATAATGGATATATATTAGTGAGGTTAGGCTAGGTTATGTTGCATTAATAATAACCCTTAAAATCTTAGGTGCTTATCTGTTTATTTCTCATTCCTGCTATATGTCCATCCACAGTGAGTGAGCTGCTAGTCTGCCCTGCATCTTCTCACTCCAGGACACAAGCTGAAGGAGGCTCTGTCACTCAAACCATCATTCAAACCATCACTGTTACCCTGGCAGGGGAAGAAATATAGAAATCGTGAACTGTCTCTTAAAGTTTCCACCCAGAAGTCACATCCATCGCTTCTGCCCACGTGCTATTGACCAAAATAAGAGATGGGCTGTAACAGAGGCCTGCCCCCATATCTCTTCCGTCACTTGAGTTTCCCTGGAGCCACAGTGCAAGTCCCAGCAAGCTGACAGCTTCCCACCTCGAATGCCTGTTTCTCTCTTCTATTCCCAAGGGATTTCCAGAGCTTTCCACACACGAGTGTGATCCAGAAATACAAGGATGTTAATGCCACAGGGGCAACCTTCAAACATTGGAGGATGGGAGCTGGTGATAAATACCCCAGTATCCCTTTCCTCTGACAGCACAATGATGAGGCACAATCCACGTGGTTTCTTTGGGGTCCCAAACAATCACCCATAGCTTTTCCCTCATTCCTGTCTCACTTGCCCACTTCCTCACTTTTGTTTCCTGAGATCATTTCCCAAATATTCTACACTGCACCCAAGCTCTGTCTCAGGGTCCACTTTTATGGAAATTCAAATTAAGATATACAGCCGTGCCTAATTTCAAGACAACGGGGGAAAACAATCTCAACAAGACACCAGGATGACAGCAGCATTACTGACTTCCACACTTCCAGGGTCTTCCTAAGCTTAGTTCTGGACATTCATGCACCACATGCTCCAGTCACAATAAACTACGCTTTGTCCCCTTGACATGCTGTCACTTTTCTGTCTCCAGGACATTTGTCCTGTTCTCTGCCTGGATTACTCTTTCTATCACATTTCTAATATCTGTAGTCCAGATTACTGCTTCATTTAAGACCCAAACTAAATACTGCGGGACTTCCCTGGCGGTCCAGTGGTTAGGACTCCACGCTTCCACGGCAGGCGGCTCGGGTTCGATCCCTGGTCTGGGAACTAAGATCCTGCCTGCCCCGCAGCGTGGCCAAAAAACTAAAATCCCATAAGTCGCATGGGGCGGCCAAAAAAAACTCCCCAAAAAACAAAAAACAAACTAAATATTGCTTGTATACTGTTTTGTGTGATCCTGCCCACCCCTATCCGTACCTCCTGGAATGGGAAATAATCTTTCCCTCCTCTAAACCTAGAAGCCTTTTACACTTCTCACTTCCTACTTTGTGATATAAATAGTTATTATGTTTTCCCTGCCTTAATCTAGTATAATCTCCTCAATGACAAAAAAATGTTTTTCTCAATCCATCTTTATCTCTCCCATTGCCTAACACAGCACTAGAACATAATAAAGGCTGTTGGCCCATACATGACTGGGAATGCCTGGTTTTCTTCAGTTAGAAATGTATCTTTACCCCACACCCACTGCACTAACTGGAACACGTTTCCCTGTCAAAGGCTACATCAGAAGAAAATTGGTTTATGTTTGGGTATCAGATCTGTGACAATTCACTATAACTTCCTCCTCTCTGATAATAAATGATTGATTTGAAGAAGTAAACATAATTTGATTGGGTATTTACTGTCTTCCAGAATACATGCATATTCTTATTCAGTGCATTTGCATTGTGTGTAAACTTTATTGAAAACAGAAATGAGAGTGTCTTCACGTCTGTATGCAATTTGCGTCTCCTAATACAAGAGACTTCAGTAACAAGAAGATCTTGCCCTTCTAACACTAACTTTAAACAATCTCAACAAGACTCCAGAATGAGAACATTCTGAAGGAATGTGAAAAGCAATATAACCTTGAAGACAATAAGCTCCCCTTGAGCCCCATGGCAAACTTCTCAGAAGTTTGAGGAATCTTTGTGCTTGAAGAAGTTACCACCACTATTGTGCTACACCTTGTAAAAGGGAGGAGTGTAATACCAACCATGGTATTACATGGGGCAGACAGATGGCCCACAGTCTTAGGAGACTTCCTGCATTGTGCTGATGGTCTGATGGCCCCAGATTCAGAGAAATGTATTCACGTAACAAATGGTGACTGAACTCCTGCTAAGTGCCAGGTCCCATGGTGGGCCCTGAGGACACTACGGTAAGCAAAAAGCTCAGTTCTTGACCTCAAAGACCTGACAGTCCAGTGTGTGTGTTGCTGGGTACAGAGCTGTCTTGACCTTACTATTCATTAGCTGTGTGATCTTGGGTAAGTTATTAGATGTATCTCAGCCAGCGTTTTTATTGTTGTTTATAAAGAAGAGATAACATCCAGCAGCCTCATCTTCCTGCTGAGGGACTCAGAGGAGACTGTCCAGGTGAGTCTAGACTTAGACATCATTGGATGTGGATGCCCTGGCAGGGAATGAGTACAGGAATGGAGGTCAGGATGGGCCCCTAGGGGCTACTGGAGTTATTGGCATATCTTTTTCCAATGTCAGGGGCAGGTAACTCCCTTCTGGCCATGCCAGGGAGAAAGGCAGCTACTTCCAAAAACTGTGTCTTGCCTGGAAGGAATCGTATGAACATTTCCAAAGGAGAAAAAAACTAAGAAATTTACAGATGGCCCAAATTAGGATTTGTTGACTTTAACAAAGCCTTGTCCTCACTGGCCAATTGGAGAAACCTGCCACGTGGGAGAGATGAAAGATTTGAGGAAGGTGATGGGGAACTAGGACTAGAGGGTATGGGGAGATTCAGAGCTGGTGCAGTATTTGGTTATCTGTCCCCAGTATCTCTGGAAGGTCCTTTTCAATTCTTTTCCCAGATGTTCATCTTAAGAGCCATGGAAGGGAATATTTTTAAACTGTTGGTTTTAACTGAAGGAAATGACAAAAGACACGTTTGCTTATCACGGGCCATTTCCAAAGCCACAGAGAAGGTGTATGTACTGAGAGCAGTATTCCATAGCTGGTTTTTTTTTTCATTATTCTCCCCCATAAGGAGAAAAAATAAGTTTAATTTAAAATTAATTTAAATTAATGAATATATTTTAACTTTAAATTACATTTCTCCCTATTGAGAGATATTGAGTACTAAGGGCTAGGATTTTGTCAGTATGGATTGAACTTTGGAGGGCCACAAACTATTGTAATATCTAAGGATTTTTTTATCCCCTGAGAACCAATTTTCACCCCTTCAAGGATAGTATCACCTCTGTTGAAAATGCATATTCTAGAAGAGCAGGGAGAATTCTTCAACAGATTGAATAATAGCCCACAGGATCCTCCCACTCAATTTTCCCAGGTCCCATGGTACCTGGCATCCTGGTGACACAATATACCCCAGAGCATGTGGAACTGAGGAAATGGCCCTGTTGGTGCCAGGGACCATCAGGACACAAATGCACATGTCTGTAAGTCTCTGCCTCAAATACTCCCTGATCTGAAATCAAACTATGAAAAGAAGAAAACAGCAGTAAAGTCAGCACACATAAAGAGCTTTCAGAAAGCAATTTCAGTTTAAATGCCAGATTGATTAGTTAATATTAATTTTACACCTATTCTGTCCAACACCCTGGGATAAGACATTCAACTGGATTTGTTGATCTTAACAATGTCAGGCTTTTGTTGGCTATTTGGAGCTAAAACGTTAGGAAGTTGTACGAGACTGAAGCTGGAAGTAGGCAGAGACCTCGGCGATCTTCACAAGGGAAGATTTTCCATCTTTATATGCAGCCATTCAAGATGGATCCAGCAATTCATTTCTCCAAAACATCTTACTTTGCAAGCCTGAACTGATGAAAGTCCTCAGGGAAACAAAGGTAGGGAGATCCTTCACCAAGCTCATCTACATTCTAGAAAAGTCTAACAGGAAATGAATCACAATGTGCAGCAGATCTTATTAAATTTCTCTAGGAGCCTGGGCATAGACTATTTTGTGGAGCTGGGCTAATAACATTCTGGTTTGAAGGACCAAATGTCCTCACTGCTTACGATGATTTGTCTCTTTATATAAATCATTTCTGATCCGAAATGTTGTTTCTTTGTCTTTCTGTCTTACTCTGTCAGTGCATTTTTATACTTCTGCCAAAGATCTGATACTCAGGAGAAATTAAAATCGACAGAGAAATTAATGGGCCAAGATTCTTACGTAACTATGGAACTCTGCAGGAGAATTCTTCTGTGGAGAAAATTGAGCTCCTTGAGGATATAATTAAAGGTAATTCAAATCCAGATGTGAGACAGGAAGATCAAGACAGAGGCTCAGCACTTAATTTCATGATGGGGGTGGGAAGGAAGGGAAGAGAGGAAACTGCAGGGAAAGCAAGTTATTAAGATGATAAACACTTAAGTGTATTATGTCACCAAATTCACCTTAACCATATCCAGTCTATTTCACGTCATTGGGCAAAACAAATTTTAATTCATGTGTGATACAAACATTGGGTGAAACCAGACAGGCAAAATTAATACACATAGATCTCAACTTCAGCATTTAGGCAAGAGGCAGGCGGCATGTCGTTATCACAGTCAAATGCACATCAGACGGTAGATAACATCTTTTGGTTGAGATTTTAGCTGTATTTTATTAGGAACTGGGCAGAAATATTAATTTGCACAGACTTGAGAGTCATTTAGCACCTTTAGCTAGTAGTTATACAAAATGCCAGAGGGGAAACCTTCAGGCAGCTCTTCCAAATGAGCAGAACAGCACATTGGGATGTTGTTGGTATTTGTATACATGGGAAATCTCAAAAATGCAAACGAAGGAACAAATTTAAGCATGCATTTATAAAATACGGGGAAGCCATAAGGATTAATTTGCAGATTTTCTGCAGGTCCATTTATGATATATAAAGAGAAATAAATATGATTTGACTGGCTTTTAACCACTTTTGAGCAATCAAGACTTGTATGAAGCATGCAGGTGTGCTCTGCCTTGCCTTCCCCAGGCACTTTCTGGTAATGCCTTAGATTTCCTAAGCAAGAAACCTTGATATTATTTAACTTCATTGTTAGTGTTGCCTCTCTGGTTCCATCAACATTATCATTCACGTGGGAAAGAGAGACAGAAACTGTCAGATCAAATCCAGTTTTGTAATACATATGCTTAGAGTCATAAACAACTAGAAAAGAATACTTTGTCAGACACTCCGCTGTTTTGACACACTACCAAGTGAAATGAATACTTCGAACAATTTGATTAGTGTAGAAAGTGAGTCTGAATAATACTTGAATCAGGAAGTGTTTTTAAAATGAATATTTTCTGGTCTACTTGTTTTAAGTCAACTAGACATTTTGCCACATCCCTGCTTCTCTTTGTGTTTTAGGAACTCAGTTACTTAACATCACCTCTCCAGTTGGGTCCATCCAAGGTGAAGTCAGGTGAAAAGGTAACAACTAGCACTTGTCCACAATTATGAGTTTGGCATATTATAGGTGTTCAAGAAGTCCTACAAACTATAAACCCTAGATTTTCCAAAACAACTGGATTTTTGTTCATTGCAGCACTATTTACAATAACCAGGACATGGAAACAACCTAAATGTCCATCGATAGATGAATGGATAAAGATGTGGTACATATATACAATGGAATATTACTCAGCCATAAGAAGTACAAAATTGGGTCATTTGTAGAGATGTGGATGGACCTAGAGTCTGTCATACAGAGTGAAGTAAGTCAGAAAGAGAAAAACAAATATCATATATTAATGCATATATGTGGAATCTAGAAAAATGGTACAGATGAACCTATCTGCAGGGCAGGAATAGAGATGCAGACGTAGAGAACAGACATGTGAACACAGGGGGAGAAGGGGAGGGTGGGACGAATTGGGAGATTAGGATTGACATATATACACTACCATGTGTAAAACAGATAGCTAGTGGGAACCTGCTGTATAGCACAGGGAGCTCAACTTGGTGCTCTGTGATGACCTAGATGGGTGGGATGGGGATGGGGAAGTGGGAGGGAGGTCCAAGAGGAAGAGGATATATGTATACATATAGCTGATTCACTTAGTTGTACAGCAGAAACTAACACAACATTGTAAAGCAACGATACTCCAATAAATAAATAAATAAAAACAAAAACTCAATAGCAGCAAATAATTAAAATAGGAGACAATAGGTACAAAACAATTACCCTCCTGAATAAATATAATCATTAACAATCTCAAAAAAAATCATTCTTTTTGTTAAAAGTGATCTGTATATTGTATGTAACCAAATGCAATTTTAATTTTATGCATTTAATTTATAACTTAAAAATGTTTTATAAATATGAATATACAGATTTGGGGGTGGGGGGAGTCCTTTATCAGACCAATGCTCTAGTTTTTGGTTTGAAAATCGTTCTTTCTTAAGCACGATGTAGACAGTTCAAGAAGTTGCAACCTGGTAAATGTCAGTAGCTTGGATTATGGCATTAGGTGTAAATCAGAACATCTGACAATGTCTGGAGATATTTTGGTTGCCACAACTGGGTGGGGATTGAGAGTGCAACAGGCATCTAGTGGGTAGAAGCCAGGCAGCTGTTAAACATCCTATAAATGCATGGGACAGCCCACCAGGACAAAAAATTTTCCAACCCAAAATATCAGTAGTGCCAAAAGCAAGAAACTCTGAATTATGGCAAAGAAAACCAACTGGTTAAACATTTCTTCAGGCACAACTGTTGAGCCTCAGAGCACTTATCCATATGACCAGGAGGTGCAGAGAAGGGAAAGCACTGAACTGGGAGTCATGAGGTATTTCTAGCCCTTGCTCTATTGAGGTAGTAAACAAAGACTTAATGACTTAAATTTTTAAATCAATGAACTTAAACAAGTATTTACAGAGACTTGGTTTCCTCATAAGTTAAATAAGGGCCCCTAAGATTTACACTTCCTAGAACCCGCAATTATGCTTTCCCATCAAACTAAAACTTAATTTCTTATAGTATTTTGCTATTAATAAAATTATTTTATAGCTATCATTTCCTTTGTTAAAATAACATAAATTTTAATTATTTAGTGATTATTTAAGTTGGTTTCTTTGAAGAAAATTACAATCATATCAATGCTTGGGATTCTCCAAGAGACAATTTGCCTCTCCACCCATCAAGAGGTGGAGGCTACATCCCATCCCTTTGAATCTGGGTTGGTCCTGAGACTTGTTTTGGCCAATAGAATGAGTGCCAGTGCTGTGCTACTTCCAGCTATAGGCTTAAATCGGCCACTTGTACACTCTTAGAGCCAGCTGTGGTGTCATAAGGAAGTCCAGACTCGACTGCTGACATGTTAGAAGCCACATGAGAAAAGCCCTAGAGGATGAGAAAACATCATGGATGTTCACCCCCAGCCAAGCTCCCACCTGAATGCAGCTGCATGAGTGACTCAGCCAACACCATGTAGAGCAGAAGAACCACCCAGCTGAGCCCTGCCCTAATCCTTGACCCACAGAATGTGTAAATCATACATCATTATTTTGTGTTTGGGGATTTTGTATTTCGCAGCAATTGATAGCTGAAACAAAGCTTTGCTGGCAACTCAAATCTTCATGTCACCCTCATATACTCATGATTTTATCTTCTCTTTCAGGAACAAAAAAACAGAGGCAGGGCTCTGCTCCCAACTATTCAGCATCCCATCATTATCTTTTTTTTTCCTAACCAGAAAGGATTTCAATTGCAACCAAGTTATCAAATTCCCCCTCCAATGTATCCGCTTAGCTTCACTGAGGAGGTTAGCATAATGTCATCAGAGAACTCAGGAAACCATATGGTACTGGACCAAGTCTCTATTTTCCCAACTCTGCCACAGGTGAACTCTGCTTTTTCTAATGTATACAAAATTCAGTCAACTCACAAAACTCAATCAACTCACAGAATGGCTGAGCCAAGCCTGTGAATTCTTCTTTGTTTCCATATCAAATACAGGCAGCTAATTGTTGAAACACTCAAATCTCCATACTGTCTTTGGTTTGCCTAATGCTGGGAAGGATTAAACCTGGGAAAAATTGTGATAAGATTCCAGGTACGGTTTTGTCTTGATTCAGGGGATTTCATGTAAAAGTATAAAACCCTTAGTACAGCTGATCAGTGGGCAGGCCTGAAGATGACTCACCAGGCCAGCCATGTTTCCACCATGGTCTGCCTTTTGTTTTCCTGCTTCTCTCAGAAGAAAACTTTACTAGCAAGACTAGTGTCCAGCTACACTGAACACAGAGAGAATGGAAGAACCCTCACCCCTACTAGGTCACATAGCTTTGTCCTTTCCTTCTTATTATTTTCTACTGGAAAGTTCTGGCAGGAAGATATAATAATTGGAACATTGGTTAAGAGAGCCATTGGTCCAACCAAGAACATCTTGTCTAATTAAAAAATCAGAGTTAAATTAAAAGGCCCTGACCCTTCTCCTAGAGTCCACAAAGTCCCACCCCCAAGCCCATAGAAAATCTAAATATCACATTTGAACTAGCCCAAGACTACAACATCCCATACCCCACCTTCCCTCTTTGCATCCAAACAGCTTTACTTTCTTTTTCTGAGCACTGTAAATACACTCAAATGTAATATGATACACCTTGCATTTTTATTGTAAGAACATCCCTTTGATATTGCCAAACTGCTTTCTAAAGAGGTATTTCCTTTTATGTTGCTATCAGTTTTACCAAAATCCTACCAAGACAGAAAATAATTGTTTTAACACTTAAAGCTGGTTTAACCAATGAGAAATGCTATTCTATTTTTCTTAATTAGCCTTTTTTATATAGGAATGTATACAGTATTTACTTCAGAAGAATTATCTCAGAATCAAATTATCTAGACACTGAATACAGTCAGTAATTAAGACCAAAAGAAATCAAGATCCCCCAAATTTCCATACCTTTCCATTAAATAATTCTTATACCTCATGCAACTAGAAATTTATCCACATGAAATAATTAAAAGGAAAACAGTGTAAGGGTAAAGAAGGATGATAAATTCCAGCATATAGTTATCTAGTAAATGCAGTCAGAATGTGAACAAGTCATTCTTCGCTAAGTTCTTTGACATATGACAAGAATTTTAAATTGACTATTTTAGATAGTGGGCAACTGCAGTTATAGAAGGCAGAGATAAGGGAATTGTGTAAATACAATATTTTTGGAATCCAAAATCATGAGACCAGATGAACTTACACAAAAGATTACACAGATGGAAAGCAGCTCAGGATTAAGCCAGCACTGACAATAACAAAGTGTGGACTTGAGGCAGGAGACAGATGGGCCCCCTGGGCAAAAGGATTTGAGTCCGTTCCTTGTGGACCCATACTCTGAGATGGGAGTAACAGGACAATTGAGGGAGGAGGCTGGGCCCTGCCCAGATAGAAGATAAGAGACCACATATTCCTCATTCTCAAAGTCAGGAGACCTCCCCGACTACACATGTGCAGAAAGGCTCCTTGGAGGTCAAGAGGGGAGTGATGTCAACTGACGCTCACTACCCATAGGCCTCTTCGGCAGAATCCATCTTGGCTAAGAGATGCACCCGCACACATGGGAAGATCCTGAGATACACCAAATGTGGACACTGAACCAGGCAAATCAAAATGATTGGTCAAAGGAAACACAGAAGAAACGTGCCATAAAAGTAATTCAAACTGCCACGAGGGCACAACTTTCTCTCTGAGCCTGCTCGTGTCTCTATCCACACATACTGTACCCTTTTCTCCTAATAAATACTTTACTTGTTTCACTACTTTCTGTGTTTGTAGGAATTCTTTTTCTGCAAAGCCGTAGGGCCAGGGCTTTGTCACTGACCACTGGTCTAGTGGCTGGGATTCGGTGCTCTCACCACCGCGACCCGACCTCAATCACTGGCCGGGAATCGAAACCCTGCTTCAAGCTGCTGCATGGCGAGGCCACCTGAGATCAGACTGTCTTTTTAAAAATGCTAAAAGACCAGAGAAAGGCCTACAAATAAGGCCAAGAGAGTCTAGGGCCTTCTGAGCCCCTGTGGAAGGGGTCTGAGATAAAGTGTGGGGCAGGGAAGACTGCTCAGCGTTAACAAGCAGAGAAGTCAAGGGGCTTAAGGAAGAAGAGGAAGATTTTGGACTTGGGCGTGAAGGGAGTGTTACTGACAGAAGTGGGAGGTGACATGGTATTTGGAAGGCAGGGGTGGAGAACACAGAACAATGCCTTACCCTGTCCTCAAATAATTGACAATGTTTAGGAAACAAATCAAGGCCATGCCAAGGTCCAGGTTTCATGGCAGTAAGTGTCCTAAACAGGAAGAGGGGCAGAAGCTCGGTGGGCACATTGGTGTTCAAGGAAGTTGGAAAGTGGGAGTTAGATGTAAATGGGGAGGCAGTGGGGACTAACGGGGTGAGTCTCTAGACCAGAAGGCAGGGCCCGAGTTCTGGTCCTGCCCTCCTGGTCCCAGTTCTAACAATGCCAGCAACCTCAGACCTCCTGGAAGGAGGAGGGAGGGAACAATCTCTAGGATCACCCTAGCTCCAGAGATCTGTGTCCTGAGGTCAAAAGAGTTGTGTGGGAGGAGAGCTGAAAGGCAGAGATGCCCAGACAAACAAGTACATAAGCTTGTGAATGAACCCATTTCCTTTTGAAGATGAGATACTAAAGAATAGCTCAAACCACCACTTAAATTGCCCCCGTGTCAGCCACAGGAGTCATAAAAGTATCCCCACCTTTCACGTCTGCACATCTAGGGCACCACGTACAAAGACGGTGCTGTCGAGAACTGTAAACCAACCAATCCTCTAAACCAGAAGTTGCAAACCAGGGCCCATGCCCAATCCAGCCACCTTCTGTTTTTGTAAATAACGTTTCACTGGAACACAGCCACATCCTTTTGTTGCATATTGTCTGTGGCTGCTTTCCTGCTACAAAGGCAAAGTAGAATAGTTGCAACAGAAACAGTATGGCCCAGAGACCCAGAACTATTTATTATGTAGCCATTTTCAGGAAAAGCTTTGCAAGCTCAGCTCAAAAGCAATGGTTCTCCATGGGGACTGCTCATTGGAATCACATGGGAAACCTTAAAAAAAAAAAAAAACTGATGGCTGGGGTCCAACCCCAGAGATTTTATTCAGTTGTTCTGAGGAATGGCCAGGGCATCAGGGTTTTTAAAAGGTGTCCCCACCCCCATGATTCTAATGTGCAGCAGGCAGAGTTAAAAATTCATTGCTGTGGGTTCCCTGAGGCAGACCATTTTAGATCTTCAGAAGGCAACATGCCCACATTATATCTGTGTCCCCTGTGGAAACAAGTTAAAAGCTATTATTAGTGTTTCTCTCTCTGCTTTCATAAAGAAATGATATCACAAGTGTCCACTTAAAGAGCATCTCTCTCTCTTTTGAGCAACAAAAGCCAGGCATTGACTATTCTGTTTCTCAATGGCTCTGACGAAAGACGCATTCAATCAAGTCTTTCTAAAATTCAGTGTCAAGGGGGAAAAGTGATTCTTCAGATAAATTTGTAAACTTCCATTTACTGAACAGCTAGAGCTATAAACACCAAAGTCCTTCATGTTTTATCTTCACTGCCAGGAAATGAATGTGGTACTTAATGGAAGGAGCTAGAATCAGTCCAGGTACCAGGTACCTGGCACATCTATATCTTTCATCCTTTTATTGTTTTTGGTTTCAGTATTATTTTTCACTGTTCCATTTGTTTTATCACTGATCAATTACTCAGATCCTTTTATCAAAAAGACAAAAATGAGTCAATGAAGATGTCTTTCTTTAAAAAGACAAAAATTAGTAAATTAGTAAACTATATGTACTTCATAAAAAGAATGTGGTGGTTTTAAAACATATCTGCAAATTTTTTGACACTCTTGCCATGGAGAAGTGGATCCATGTCCTTTCCCCTTGAATCTGTGGCCAACTTTAATGGCTGGTCTACTAATATGTTCATGAAGCTATGTGACCTCCAAGGCTAAGTTACAAAAGACGATACCGCCTCCACTTCATTTGCTGGAACCACGTTTGAATTCTGAGCCACCATGTAAAGTAGTACTACCACCCTGAGGCTGCCATGTTGTGAGGACACCCAACTAGCCCATGCAGAGAGACCACATGAAGAGGGAGAGATGTCTGGCCAGCCCCCAGATATTGTAAGTTCATGTTTATCCAGCTCCATTCCTGCCTGAGGACAACCACCTGAGATAACTCAAGTTAGAAGCCCCCAGCCATGCACTTCCCAAAACCCTGACCCACAGAGACCATATGAGTTAAAAAAGCAAGTGTTATTGTTTGAAGTCACTATACTTAGACTGCAGTAGGTAACAATAAGTCCATCCATATTAACAGTAACATGCATAATGACTTTATGTCTCCTCTTCTCAGTTCCCCTTGTAACCTGATCTATTGTCAGAAAGTATCAGGTGGTAAGAACAGTTTATCCATTCACGAAAGACTTGACAATGAATACCAAGGTTATTAGGGGAAAGGTTAATGGAAATTGATTAGTACCATCCATAGCTTATTTGCTAACCAAAAAGGGGAGTGTCTTCCCTTACAATGGAGAGATCTGGCTGTCACCATCTTTAACAGAGTAACCAATGTAGCATCACTAATAGTGGGACAGTCGGCCAGATATTTTGTGCTTTCTGATGTGATGCAATGTGAAGTACATGGCATCATCATCTGTGAGGTATTGTCAACAAAAAGTCTAACTTGAATCCAACCTAGCCTTTAAAGTTAACTTGCTTCATATAGGAATTAAAGGGAAGAGAGGAACTAGAAAAACAATACTAAGAGGAAACCATCAGACAAATCTAGAATGTAGGACATTCTACAAAATATCTTGCCTGATTTCACTTAAAAAAAAAAAAATAGAGGAAGGAACTGTTCTGGATTGAGAGACCTAAAGGGCATAACAATCCAATGCAGTGTCATCATTGTTTGTATCCTGGCTCAAAAACATCTATAAAAGACATCATAAGGATGACTGGAATATTTCAATATAGGCAGGTTATTAGTGATATTAAGAAAACAGTGTCAATTTGGTTATATGAGATAATGGCATTGGGGGTATGCAGGAAAGCATACCCCTTTGGAGATGGATGCTGAAGTTTTTAGGGTGATGTGTTATATTATCCATAATTTACTTTAAAATGTTTCAGCAACCAAAAAAGAGAGATGAAGCAAATTTGAAAAAAAAAATGTTAATAACTGTCGAATCTGCTTGGTAGATTGATAATGTTTATTCTATTATTCTTTCTACTTTGCTGTATGTTTGAAATTTTTTCACAATGAAAAGTTTTAAAGACTTAAAAATCTTGTTGGGAGCATTCAGCTATTCTAACTTACACGACTCCTGCCATGGTTTAAATACACTGTATATCCTCCAGAAAAACAGCTGGGAAGCACTCAGTTCACTGTCACCTATTCTATCCAGGCTAATTTGGTTGAAAAAAGCAGAGCCTTCCTTCTCCCTCAAACTTAATCCAGAAAAGTATGAAACATGGGGTTTATTATTGGGCTCAAATGATCTCATGAGGATTCCAGGATAGGAATAGAGAAGACCCAGTGTTAGGGTGGAAAGGGATTAGCTCAAGAGAGCTCAGATAGAGACTACTTCCAGAATCAATGTGGTTCCAGGGACAGATATTCTCACCATCCCTCTGCCAGAAGCATCATTTTTTTTTTTTTTTTTTTTTTTTTTTTTCACACACACACTGTATTTTATTTTTACAAGAGATAAATCGACTGACACCAAGCATTGTACATGGATGACCACAACAAAAGCAACAATGATTGCAATTACCAAACGTGAAACACACTCATACTATGTCATAGTATTGACATTCAGTCCAGTAATCCTCCACTGTAACAGCTCCTTTACTTTGCAGTGAAAATTGATTTGTATATTCTTTGCCTCTGAGTCCTTGTGGAATTTTTTTTTTTTTTTTTTTTTTTTTTTTTTTTTTTTTAATTCAGACAGAAAGTCACAAAAATTATACTCATCCTCATCAGTTCACTCAGTCCCATGTAATTAATTTTTTTTTTCGTCTTGATCTTTTGTTAGCACTTTTATGAGTTCATCAGTTTTTCATTAGAGTTCTGAAAATGCTTATTCATTCAGTTCAGCAGTACAGTCCGTTACCAGAAACCTGTACTTGTCAGAGTCTTTTCCATGTATTTCTTGAAGATGAAACCCTTTTATAGGAACATATTTGCAAAATCATCAGAGTACACCCAGAACTGTCTGTAAATGACAAAAGACTTAAAAATGACCACGGTTAAAGATTTGATGACAGTTCATAATAATGCAGTTGACAAGAAAATTAGTTATTTCTGAGATATACATTTTAAAGTAATAACTAGGATTATTACTTATAACATTATACCAGAACATATAAGATTTTTAGAAATTTCATGTAATGTCTGAAACATTTATATTAACATATTTCCATACATATTTCCATACAAGTACAAATATAAGATTTTTAGTAATTTCATGTAATGTCTGAAACATTTATATTAACATATTTCCATACATATTTCCATACAAATACAAATATGATTTTTACAAATTTCATGTAATGTCTGAAACATTTATATTAACATATTTCCATACATATTTCCATACAAATACAAATATAAGATTTTTAGAAATTTCATGTAATGTCTGAAACATTTATATTAACATATTTCCATACAAATAACCCAATGAAAGTTTAGTATTAGTTGTTTTGTTTGTTTTTTTATACTGCAGGTTCTTATTAGGCATCAGTTTTATACACATCAGTGTATACATGTCAATCCCAATCGCCCAATTCAGCACACCACCATCCCCACCCCACCGCAGTTTTCCCCCCTTGGTGTCCATATGTCCATTCTCTACATCTGTGTCTCAACTTCTGCCCTGCAAACTGGCTCATCTGTACCATTTTTCTAGGTTCCGCATACATGCATTAATATACGATATTTGTTTTTCTCTTTCTGACTTACTTCACTCTGTATGACAGTCTCTAGATCCATCCACGTCTCAACAAATGACTCAATTTCGTTCCTTTTTATGGCTGAGTAATATTCCATTGTATATATGTACCACATCTTCTTTATCCATTCGTCTGTTGATGGGCATTTAGGTTGCTTCCATGACCTGGCTATTGTAAATAGTGCTGCAATGAACATTCGGGTGCATGTGTCTTTTTGAATTACGGTTTTCTCTGGGTATATGCCCAGTAGTGGGATTGCTGGGTCATATGGTAATTCTATTTTTAGTTTTTTAAGGAACCTCCATATTGTTCTCCATAGTGGCTGTATCAATTTACATTCCCACCAACAGTGCAAGAGGGTTCCCTTTTCACCACACCCTCTCCAGCATTTGTTGTTTGTAGATTTTCTGATGATGCCCATTCTAACAGGAGTGAGGTGATACCTCATTGTAGTTTTGATTTGCATTTCTCTGATAATTAGTGATGTTGAGCATCTTTTCATGTGCTTCGTGGCCATCTGTATGTCTTCTTTGGAGAAATGTCTATTTAGGTCTTCTGCCCATTTTTGGATTGGGGTGTTTGTTTCTTTGATATTGAGCTGAATGAGCTGTTTATATATTTTGGAGATTAATCCTTTGTCCGTTGATTCATTTGCAAATATTTTCTCCCATTCTGAGCGTTGTCTTTTCGTCTTGTTTATGGTTTCCTTTGCTGTGCAAAAGCTTTGAAGTTTCATTAGGTCCCACTTGTTTATTTTTGTTTTTATTTCCATTACTCTAGGAGGTGGATCAAAAAAGATCTTGCTGTGATTTATGTCAAAGAGTGTTCTTCCTATGTTTTCCTCTAAGAGTTTTATAGTGTCCAGTCTTATATTTAGGTCTCTAATCCATTTTGAGTTTATTTTTGTGTATGGTGTTAGGGAGTATTCTAATTTCATTCTTTTACATGTAGCTGTCCAGTTTTCCCAGCACCACTTATTGAAGAGACTGTCTTTTCTCCATTGTATATCTTTGCCTCCTTTGTCATAGATTAGTTGACCATAGGTGCGTGGGTTAATGTCTGGGCTTTCTATCTTGTTCCATTGATCTATGTTTCTGTTTTTGTGCCAGTACCATATTGTCTTGATTACTGTAGCTTTGTAGTATAGTCTGAAGTCAGGGAGTCTGATTCCTCCAGCTCCATTTTTTTGCCTCAAGACTGCTTTGCCTATTCGGGGTCTTTTGTGTCTCCATACAAATTTTAAGATGATTTGTTCTAGCTCAGTAAAAAATGCCATTGGTAATTTGATAGGGATTGCATTGAATCTGTAGATTGCTTTGGGTAGTATACTCATTTTCACAATGTTGATTCTTCCAATCCAAGAACATGGTATATCTCTCCATCTGTTGGTATCATCTTTAATTTCTTTCATCAGTGTCTTATAGTTTTCTGCATACAGGTCTTTTGTCTCCCTAGGTAGGTTTATTCCTAGGTATTTTATTCTTTTTGTTGCAATGGTAAATGGGAGTGTTTCCATAATTTCTCTTTCAGATTTTTCATCATTAGTGTATAGGAATGCAAGAGATTTCTGTGCATTAATTTTGTATCCTGCAACTTTACCAAATTCATTAATTAGCTCTAGCAGTTTTCTGGTGGCAGTTTTAGGATTCTCTATGTATAGTATCATGTCATCCGCAAACAGTGACAGTTTTACTTCTTCTTTTCCAATTTGTATTCCTTTTATTTCTTTTTCTTCTCTGATTGCCGTGGCTAGGACTTCCAAAACTATGTTGAATAATAGTGGTGAGAGTGGACATCCTTGTCTCGTTCCTGATCTTAGAGGAAATGCTTTCAGTTTTTCACCATTGAGAATGATGTTTGCCGTGGGTTTGTCATATATGGCCTTTATTATGTTGAGGTAGGTTCCCTCTATGCCCACTTTCTGGAGAGTTTTTATCAGAAATGGGTGTTGAATTTTGTCAAAAGCTTTTTCTGCATCTATTGAGATGATCATATGGTTTTTATTCTTCAATTTGTTAATATGGTGTATCACATTGATTGATTTGCGTATATTGAAGAATCCTTGCATCCCTGGGATAAATCCCACTTGATCGTGGTGTATGATCCTTTTAATGTGTTGTTGGATTCTCTTTGCTAGTATTTTGTTGAGGATTTTTGCATCTATATTCATCAGTGATATTGGTCTGTAATTTTCTTTTTTTGTAGTGTCTTTGTCTGGTTTTGGTATCAGGGTGATGGTGGCCTCATAGAATGAGTTTGGGAGTGTTCCTTCCTCTGCAATTTTTTGGAAGAGTTTGAGAAGGATGGGTGTTAGCTCTTCTCTAAATGTTTGATAGAATTCACCTGTGAAGCCGTCTGGTCCTGGACTTTTGTTTGTTGGAAGATTTTTAATCACAGTTTCAATTTCATTACTTGTGATTGGTCTGTTCATATTTTCTATTTCTTCCTGGTTCAGTCTTGGAAGGTTATACCTTTCTAAGAATTTGTCCATTTCTTCCAGGTTGTCCATTTTATTGGCATAAAGTTGCTTGTAGTAGTCTCTTAGGATGCTTTGTATTTCTGCAGTGTCTGTTGTAACTTCTCCTTTTTCATTTCTGATTTTATTGATTTGAGTCCTCTCCCTCTTTTTCTTGATGAGTCTGGCTAATGGCTTATCAATTTTGTTTATCTTCTCAAAGAACCAACTTTTAGTTTTATTGATCTTTGCTATTGTTTTCTTTGTTTCTATTTCATTTATTTCTGCTCTGATCTTTATGATTTCTTTCCTTCTGCTAACTTTGGGTTTTGTTTGTTCTTCTTTCTCTAGTTTCTTTAAGTGTAAGGTTAGATTGTTTACTTGAGCTTTTTCTTGTTTCTTTAGGTAGGCTTGTATAGCTATAAACTTCCCTCTTAGAACTGCTTTTGCTGCATCCCATAGGTTTTGGGTCGTTGTGTTTTCATTGTCATTTGTCTCTAGGTATTTTTTGATTTCCTCTTTGATTTCTTCAGTGATCTCTTGGTTATTTAGTAACGTATTGTTTAGCCTCCATGTGTTTGTCCTTTTTACGTTTTTTTCCCTGTAATTCATTTCTAATCTCATAGCGTTGTGGTCAGAAAAGATGCTTGATATGATTTCAATTTTCTTAAATTTACTGAGGCTTGATTTGTGACCCAAGATGTGATCTATCCTGGAGAATGTTCCGTGCGCACTTGAGAAGAACGTGTAATCTGCTGTTTTTGGATGGAATGTCCGATATATATCAATTAAATCTATCTGGTCTATTGTGTCATTTAAAGCTTCTGTTTCCTTATTTATTTTCATTTTGGATGATCTGTCCATTGGTGTAAGTGAGGTGTTAAAGTCCCCCACTATTATTGTGTTACTGTCGATTTCCTCTTTTATAGCTGTTAGCAGTTGCCTTATGTATTGAGGTGCTCCTATGTTGGGTGCATATATATTTATAATTGTTATATCTTCTTCTTGGATTGATCCCTGGATCATTATGTAGTGTCCTTCCTTGTCTCTTGTAACATTCTTTATTTTAAAGTCTATTTTATCTGATATGAGTATAGCTACTCCAGCTTTCTTTTGATTTCCATTTGCATGGAATATCTTTTTCCATCCCCTCACTTTCAGTCTGTATGTGTCCCTAGGTCTAAAGTGGGTCTCTTGTAGACAGCATATATATGGGTCTTGTTTTTGTATCCATTCAGCCAGTCTATGTCTTTTGGTTGGGGCATTTAATCCATTCACGTTTAAGGTAATAATCGATATGTATGTTCCTATGACCATTTTCTTAATTGTTTTGGGTTCGTTTTTGTAGGTCCTTTTCTTCTCTTGTGTTTCCCACTTAGAGAAGTTCCTTTAGCATTTGTTGTAGAGTTGGTTTGGTGGTGCTGAATTCTCTTAGCTTTTGCTTGTCTGTAAAGCTTTTGATTTCTCCATCAAATCTAAATGAGATCCTTGCCGGGTAGAGTAATCTTGGTTGTAGGTTCTTCCCTTTCATCACTTTAAGTATATCATGCCACTCCCTTCTGGCTTGCAGAGTTTCTGCTGAGAAATCCGCTGTTAACCTTATGGGAGTTCCCTTGTATGTTATTTGTCGTTTTTCCCTTGCTGCTTTCAATAATTTTTCTTTGTCTTTAATTTTTGCCACTTTGATTACTATGTGTCTCGGCGTGTTTCTCCTTGGGTTTATCCTGTATGGGACTCTCTGCGCTTCCTGGACCTGGGTGGCTATTTCCTTTCCCATGTTAGGGAAGTTTTCGACTATAATCTCTTCAAATATTTTCTCTGGCCCTTTCTCTCTCTCTTCTCCTTCTGGGACCCCTATAATGCGGATGTTGTTGCGTTTTATGTTGTCCCAGAGGTCTCTTAGGCTGTCTTCATTTCTTTTCATTCTTTTTTCTTTAGTCTGTTCCGCAGCAGTGAATTCCACCATTCTGTCTTCCAGGTCACTTATCCGTTCTTCTGCCTCAGTTATTCTGCTATTGATTCCTTCTAGTGTAGTTTTCATTTCAGTTATTGTATTGGTCATCTCTGTTTGTTTGTTCTTTAATTCTTCTAGGTCTTTGTTAATCATTTCTTGCATCTTCTCAATCTTTGCCTCCATTCTTATTCCGAGGTCCTGGATCATCTTCACTATCATTATTCTGAATTCTTTTTCTGGAAGGTTGCCTATCTCCACTTCATTTAGTTGTTTTTCTGGGGTTTTATCTTGTTCCTTCATCTGGGACATAGCCCTCTGCCTTTTCATCTTCTCTATCTTTCTGTAACTGTGGTTTTTGGTCCACAGGCTGCAGGATTATAGTTTTTCTTGCTTCTGTTGTCTGCCCTCTGGTGGTTGAGGCTATCTAAGAGGCTTGATGGGAGGCTCTGGTGGTGGGTAGAGCTGACTGTTGCTGTGGCGGTCAGAGCTCAGTAAAACCTTAATCCACTTGACTGTTGATGGGTGGGGCTGGGTTCCCTCCCTGTTGCTGTGGCGGTCAGAGCTCAGTAAAACCTTAATCCACTTGACTGTTGATGGGTGGGGCTGGGTTCCCTCCCTGTTGGCTGTTTTGCCTGAGGCAACCCAACACTGGAGCCTACCCGTGCTCTTTGGTGGGGTTAATGGCAGACTCTGGGAGGGCTCACGCCAAGGAGAACTTCCCAGAACCTCTGCTGCCAGTGTCCTTATCCCCACGGTGAAACAGAGCCACCACTCGCCTCTGCAGGAGACCCCCCAACACCAGCAGGTAGGTCTGGTTCAGTCTCCCCCAGGCTCACTGCTCCTTCCCCTGGGTCCTGATGCACACATTACTTTGTTTGTGCCCTCCAAGAGTGGGATCTCTGTTTCCCCCAGTCCCGTCAAAGTCCTGCAATCCAATTCCCACTAGCCTTCAAAGTCTGATTCTCTAGGAATTCCTCCTCCCGTTGCCTGACCCCCAGGTTGGGAAGCCTGACGTGGGGCTCAGAACCTTTACTCCAGTGGGTGGACTTCTGTGGTATAAGTGTTCGCCAGTCTGTGAGTCACCCACCCAGCAGTTATGGGGTTTGATTTTACTCTGATTGCGCCCCTCCTACCGTCTCACTGTGGCTTCTCCTCTGTCCTTGGACGTGGGGTATCCTCCTTGGTGAAGTCCAGGGTCTTCCTGTCAATGATTGTCCAGCAGCCAGTTGTGATTCTGGTGCTCTCGCAAGAGGGAGTGACAGCACGTCCTTCTACTCCGCCATCTTGGTTAATCTCCAGAAGCATCATTTTTAATCTTTTTCTGGCTCCTTCTCTTTTTTCTCCCCATTCTCCATACTTCAGCTCCTCTTTGCCATCACTGTCCCTCCAGCCCTCACTCTGCTTGCAGGATCTTTAAGCTGCAGCACCAACATCCAACTGGCAATGATCCTCTGTGCTTCTTGGTTCCAATTCATCAGAGCAAGAACCAGATTGGCCCAGCTCATCTCTGTGCACACTTTGACCAGTCCAATCAGCTGTGGCCACGGAAGAACTGGATCAAGTGATTAAAAAAAATTTTTTTTAATGGCTACTGAGGCATCAAGGGCTTTACATGGGTCAGTTCCTTGTATAGTGTTATAAGCAGGGCAGACAATGATAACATCTCTAAAACATCTTCTTTTCTGTCCAGTAGAGATCATCCTGAGCTGTACAGACATTTTTGCAAGAATCTAAAGAAGATATTCATGGGTTTCTATATTTCTGCACAGGATCATCTTGTCCCGTTAGATCATTGTCACGCTCATTAATATAAAGCAGTGATGTCTGAGAACACAAGGTTTGTTCTGAATTGAACACTCACCTGAAAATAGGCGAAACAAGGAGATCAATCCTCTGCCTGGGTTTGAACTACACAAATCAATCATGTACTTTCATTGAGATCTAGTATTACCCGGGTGGAAAATATTGATTGAGTGAATGTCTACTTCATGCACCACACTTTGCTAGGGAAACATAGGAACATACACAGAAGAAGGCAAATCCTCTGTAGGTAAGGATATGACAGTGTCATCAGGTGAGATGATATATACACTCTAGAAAACGTAAATAACAGTCATTTCACCAGACTAGAGTTGTCATAGGTCAGTATATGTTAAGTGTAAAGTGAGTGCTATGAGTGCAGAGAGAGGTCAGGTAAGCTGGAAACCTCAGATAAAAAGCTTTCTGGAAGGATTTTGGTCTTGAAGGACACATTTCAAGGTGGGGAGAACAATAAGAAAAATGGAAAAAATGTGTCAGGCAAGTCTGGAAAACAGTAAATAAACCTGGTTAGAGAAAAGGATTTAATTGTAGGCAAGTGGAAGGTGCTTTTGAAAAGGTAGATGGAGACTAGGTTACAGAGGAAGGACGCTGGATGTCAGAATATGAGCTTCATCTTATGAGTAAGTCTTTGAAGTCAAGAAGGGACAGGATGAGATCAGTGTTTTAGGAAGTGCTGGTGTCAGGGGTGGGTTGAGCGGCCAGAGATCTTTGCAATTTATAAAGTATTTTCACAGATGAGTCATCTAATTCTCTCCTGGCAAATGGTTTCTTACAAGGCTTTTAGAGACTGGTGCAGGGCAACTTTCAGAAGTCTACACGACTAGAGTTACAGCAATTAAAAAAAGTAAGCTACTGGCGCCAGAATGGTCAGACAGGTCAATGAAGCAGAATGGAACATCTGGAAACAGACCCAAATATTTATATTTATATTTGTATTTATAGATAAACTTAATATTTTATAGTGGTGGCCTTTTAAATCAGTGAAGGAAAGAGGACAATTTAATAAATAATTTTAAGACAATTGCTAATCCCTTAGGAAAAAAAAAAATAGGTGAGATTTCTGCCTTACAACTTACATCAAAAAAATCTTTTTGAATGGATAAAGCTATAGATCTCAAATGTTGGCATATATTTAATTACCTGGAGAATTTGGCATAAAGGGAGATTCCCAGAGATTCTGATTCAGTAGTTCTTAGGGGGCCCAGAGACTGAGGTCTATAAGCTATCCTTTGACAAACACTTGCTTAAAGATTTACATGTAAAAGATAAAACAATAAAAGCACTAAAAAATAGATTAATATTTATAATTTTTAGGAGGTACAATGACATCAAAAGCAAAAAAAACAAACAAACAAAACACACAAAAACAAAACCCAGAAACCTAACTCCAAAAAAGTAAACACTTTTTAAATGTTAATATGGTATACATATACATAATAAGATATATAAATACATATTAACACCAGTAAAGAGACCTCTGCCTCTGAAAAGATGGAGTAGACATACATTCACTATTCCTCCCCTTAAGTACAGCTAAAAACTCTCGCATTACATATAAAACAAATGTAGGAAGACTCTGAAAGATGGAGAGAAGAAGGCACACTGGCTAGGAACCTCAAGACCTAAGGCGAGTTCCCCAGGTTTTCTTTTTGACTCATGAATTCCACACTGGGTGTTGACAGAGAAGCTTGCAACCCAGAAAGGCCAATGAGTGCAGACAAAAAAGTCAGAAAAAGAGCCTGCTCGCTCCAGCCAAAGAATGAGGAAAAGGGCAGCCTAGCAAAACAGAAACTTTTAGACAATAACCCATCTACTCTTGTGAAACACCACAGAAGAAGCTGTAGCCCCTACCCCTGCCAGGAAAGGCCAAGTGGAGAGTCTAGACTTCCACCCCAACCTGATGGAAACAAGGTCCCCTTTCTCTCCCTGTTGTGTAGGGTCAGAAATGGCCTAATGGAAAGTCTTAATGAGTTGTAATGGGTTATCCCACCACAATGTCTTTAGAGGACATGAAAAGAGCAGTAACAAGACACCTCTGCCCCTCCCAGCTACAATGCAATCAGAAGGCTGAGTGGGGACCCTGAATTCCTGCCCCAGCCAGCAGTAACAAGGAGCCTCTCACTCTAGGTGTCAAAGAAGGCCAGTGGGGAACCTGGACTTCTAACCACACCTGGCAGTAATGAGGCAGTGCTCCTCTTTCCCTGCCAGAGAGGTGTTCAAAACACCCTGCTACAACACAAGATTTAAATAAGGTCCAGAGTCTCATAACACAAGATCCTAAACATCCAAATTTCAACTGAAAATCACTCATCATCCCAAGAACTGGGAAGATCTCAACTTGAATGAGAAAAGAAAATCAGAGCAAGATGGAGGAAAAGAAATTCCCAGACCTCACCCATTCCACAGAAACACTAATCTAACAACCATCTGTAGATGAAAATACCTTCATGAGAGCTCCAGAGTCCAGGTGAGAGGTTTGTCACCCCAGCAGAGCACAAAATCCAAGAACAGCTGCAATGAAAAGAACAAAAAGAACAGTTGCACTTTACCTGCATTATCCCTCCCCTAAGCCAGCACTACTCAGGACCAAGACAGACCCCCTGGGCCCACAGTTTCTCCTATGGGGGAAAGAGCAAAGTGAGTACCCGGCTTCCCCAGCCTTTCGGGGTGCTGCCCAAGAGGCCCAGTCCTGTCTCACCTCACCCATTTTACTGGGAATCAGCACGGCCACATTGTGTGGGGGCAGCTAAGAACAAAGAAACCAGCTCACAGAGCTCAACAACTGGCACAACCCTGCTGGAATACACATTCCTCTCAAGCACACGAGGAACATTCTCCAGGATAGAGCGCATGCTAAATTACAAAACAAGACTTAACAAATTTTAAAAGGTTGAAATCATGCCAAGTATCTCTTCCAATCACAATAGATTAAAACTAGAAATCGATAACATAAGGAAAATGGGAAAATTCATAAACATATGGAAATTAAATAGTACACTCGAGCAAATATTGGGTCAAAGAAAACATCAAAAGAGAATTTAAAAAATACCTTTAGATAAACAAAAATGAAAACACAACATATCAAAACCTATGGGACTCAGCAAAAGCAGTATTAAGTGGGAAGTTTATAGCAATAAAGACCTACATTACAAAAGAAGAAAGATCTTAAACGACCTAACTTTACACCTTAAGGAACTAGAAAAAGAACAAACTAAACCCAAAGTTAGCAGAAGGAAAGAATAATAAGAATTAGAGCAGAAATAAATTAAATAGAAAATAGAAAGACAATAGAAAAAAATCAATGAAACTAAAATTTGGTTTATGAAAAGATAAACAAAACTGACAAACCCTTGCCCAGACTAATGAAGAAAATAAAAAGAGAAGACTCAAACAAATAAAATGAGAAATGGAAGAAGAGATATTACAAATCTTGGTGGCATAATATATGCCACAGAAGTAAAAAAGATCGTAAGAGTCTATTGTGAACAATTATACATCAACAAAATGGACAACCTAGAAGAAATGGATAAATTCCTAGAAACATACAACCTACTAAGAATGAATCAAGAAGAAACAGAAAGCTTGAACAGACCAATGACAAATTAGGGGATTGAATCAGTAATCAAAAATCTTCCAGTAAAGAAAATCCCAGCACCCGATGCCTTCACAGGTGAATTCTATCAAACATTTATATAACTAATACCAATAATATTTTCTTAAACTTTTCCAAAAAAAAAAAATAGAAGAGGAAACACTTTCAAACTCATTTTACAGGGCCAGCATCACCCTGATACCAAAGCCAGACAAAAACATCACAAGAAAAGAAAACTATAGGCCAATATCCCAATGAACATAGATGAAAGAATCCTCAACAAAATATTAGCAAACCAAATTCAACAGTACATTAAAAAGAACATAAACCATGATAAAGTGGAATTTATCACTGGGATGCAAAAATGGTTCAATATCCCCAAATCAGTACATGTGACACACCACATTAACAGAATGAGATAATATTACATCATCATTTCAATAGATGCAGACAAAAACTTGTTAAAATTCAACATTCTTTCACAATTAAAAAAAAAAATCCTTTCAAAAAGATTAGGTATAGTAGGAACTTCCCTCAACACAATATGAACACATGTGAAAAGCCTATAGCTAACATGGTGAAAAAACTGAAAGCTTTTCCTCTAAAATCTGAAACAAGTCAGGGATGCTCTCTCTCACCACTTCTACTTATCATAGTACTAGAAGTCCTAGCCGGCAATTAAGAAAGAAAAAGAAAGAAAAGTTGTCCAAGTTGGAAAGGAAGAAGTATAATTATTTCTGTGCATATGACATGATCTTATATCTAGAAAATTCTGCAGACTACACACACACATACACAAACACACACACACACATCTGGTAAAACTAATAAATGAATCCAGAAAAGTGGCAGGATACAAAATCAACATACAAAAATTAGTTGCACTTCTATACACTAACAATGAACTAATTCAAAAAAAATAAAGAAAACAGTCTCATTTACAATAAATAGAATTAAAAGGAATAAAATGCTTCCAGATAAATTTAACAAGGAGGTAAAAGACCTGTACACTGGAAACTAAAACACCAATGAAAGAAATTTTAAAAGACACACATAAATGGAAAGACATTCCATGTTCATGATCTGGAAGACTCAATATTGTTAAAACGCCAATACTACTCAAAGCAATCTGCAGATTCAATGCAATCTCTATCAAAATCCCAATACCATTTTTCACAGAAATAAAAAAACAATCCAAAAATTCATAGGGAACCACAAAAGACCCCAAATAGCCAAAGCAATCTTGAGCAAGGAGAGCAAAGCTGGAGACATCACACTTCTTGATTTCAAAATATATACAAAGCTACAGTAATCAAAACAGTATGGTACTGGCATAAAAACAGACACTTAGACCAATGGAACAGTACTGAGAGCCCAGAGATAAACCCATGCATATACATTTAACTGATCTTTGACTAGGGGGCCAAGAGCACAAAATGAAGATTAGTCTTATCAGTAAACGGTGTTGGGGGCTTCCCTGGTGGCACAGTGGTTAAGAATCCACCTGCCAATGCAGGGCACACGGGTTTGAGCCCTGGTCCGGGAAGATCCCACATGCCACAGAGTAACTAAGCCCGTGCACCACAACTACTGAGCCTGCACTCTAGAGCCCATGAGCCACAGTTACTGAGCCTGCGCACCACAACTACTGATGCCCGTGTACCTAGAGCCCATGCTCTGCAATAAGAGAAGCCACCGCAATGAGAAGCCCGTGCACCACAACAAAGAGTAGCCTCCACTCGCTGCAACTAGAGAAAGCCCACGCGTGGCAACGAAGACCCAACACAGCCAAAAATAAAAATAAGTAAAATTAAATTTAAAAAAAAAGAAAAAAATGAACTCATAGAAAAAGAGATCAGACTTGTAATTATCAGAGGGGGAAATGGAGGAAGGTGTTCAAAAAATACAAACTTCCAGTTGTAAGTACTAGGGACGTAACATACAACATGACGACTACTGCTAACACTGCTGTACAATATATAGGAAAGTTAAGAGAGGTCTCATCACAAGGAGAAAAATTTTTCTTTTTTCTTTTCTTCTTATTGTATCTATATGAGAAGATGGATGAATAGCTGAACCTATTGTGATAATCATTTCAGAATATACATAAGTCAAACCATCATGCTGTATACTTTACACTTCTACAGTAATGTATGTTAATTATTTTTCAATAAAACTTGAAAAAAATTTGCTAAGAGGGTAGTTCTTATATATATTGTGTTCTTATTAAATAAATAAATAAATAAAGACAGTGGGAGGAAATTTTTGGAGGTGATGGATATGTTTATGGCATTGATTGTGGTGATGGTTTCACAGATGTATGCTTATCTACAAACTCATCAAGTTGTATACATTAAATAACACAGCTTTTTACGTCAGTCATACCTCAATAAAGTGGTTTAAATAAAACTGACATTGCAGTAGGTGAATGGTACCCCCCCTCAAAAGCTATATTCACATCCTTATATCTTATTTTCCACACAAGGTAACCGTGTGAATGTTACCTTATTTGGAAAAGGAGTCTTTGCAGATGTAATTAAGGGTCTTCAGATGAGACCACCCTGGACTACCCAGGTGGGTCCTACATCCAATGACAGTATTCTTATAAGAGACAGAAAAGAGCAAATGAACACAGAGGAGGAGAAGGCCATGTGAAGACAGAGGCAGAGACTTGAGTTATGGAGGAACATGCCAAGGAATGCCAGGAGTCACCAGATACTGGAAGAGGCAAGGAGAGACTCACCCCTAGAGGCTTCAAAGGGAGCACGGCCTGGCCAACAACTTGATTTCAGATTTCTGACCTCCAAATTGTGAGAGAATAAAGTTACGTTGTCTGAAGCCACCAAGTTTGTGGTAATTTGTTACAATAGCCCTAAGAAGCTAATAGACCGATGTCAACACAGAAATGACACAGCTGTTAGAATTATCTCACAAGGAGCATAAAGAAGCCATCATATAAATGTTTCAACAAGCAATCACAAATATGCTTCAAACACAGGAAAAAATAGAAAGGGCCAACAAAGAAACAGAAGACATAAAAAGAAACCAAATGGAAATTTTAGAAATGAAGAGTATAGTAAACCAAATAAAAAGAACCCAGTGGATGAGCTTAACAGCAGAATGGAGACAACAAAGGAAAGAATGAGCGAGCTTGAAAATAGAATGATAGAAATGGCCCAATATGAACAACAGAGAAAAAAATAGATTGAAAAAGAATGAACAGAGAGAGACCCAGGGACCTATGGTTCTATTATAAAAGAGCTAATATTTGTGTCATTGGCATCCCAGAAAGAGACGAGAAAGAAGGTGGGGCTAAATACAATTAAATATTTAAAGAAAAACAGGGAATAATATTTTCTACATATTATAGACAAAAAGGTACTATCCCTGTGCAAGATCTATTTTAGGATCCTTCTCCACCCACGTTTCCTTCTAGGGGATCTTTCCTGCCCACAGGATCTCTTCTTAAGTGAATTACAACAGGACAGGGATGGTCAACAGGTCCCAGGTTAGCTTATTCTTAGGCTATCAGTGGTCCATTACAAAGCTCTCTGGAAAAAAAGAGGTAGGTGACAGCTATCTGCTGAGCCAATCAGCTTCTCTTTGAACTGCTGCTATAAACTATAGTTATTAAAAGTATAAGCTACCCTATGGAGCTGGGGAAGATGAGCATAATGATTGCATTATGATAAAACTTGCACACTAATTGACAAGAAATTGTGTTAACAATATACTGGTAAGTATTAAAAAGAAGGTATTAAAAACAGAATGTATAGTATAATCCCATTTGGGGGAATACATATGTGTATGTATGCATATATATACATATACATACATATATGCATATACATATGTGCATACATATGTGTATATATACATATATGTGTGTGTGTATATATCTCAAAAACATGAAGAGTGAAAGGAAGAAATTAGGAAATAGAGATTCTCTATCTTATCTTCTCTTTTGCTAATTTTTACCCTTTTTCTAACAATATGGATTACTTGTATAATTTTTTAAGTAAAAATAAGAACTTGAAAAATTGGAATGATTTCTGTTTTGCTCTGTTTGAGTTTGGTTTTCATTTCAAATGCACATAACCTATAAATTCCAGTCTGGTGTAAGCTGAGACTAAGCTCCTATACTAGCCAAAAACACCTTCCCCACACACACTAAGTGAGGCTGATTAGGGTGAAGCACTGCTTTTCTTAAGCTACATGTCTTTCATCAAAGTCTTCCTACCAGAGAACATTATAAACAGTGAGCAAAATAAAGGAAAACATGCTCGAAAGAATATTTGCTGGTGAAAAAAATATGAAGTTTATTACATTTTTTTTCTTTGAGTACACCCAAATAACAAATTAGGATTAAACAGGAAGAGCAGAGTTGACCTGACCCATGTGTGCCACATGTGTGTGCACCACACACACACACACACACCATTAGAGGCCCCAGTAAAATAGCCAGTGTAACATAGATGTATCCCCAGAATATGATCCCCCCCCCAGAGCAATACTCATGTAGCTCATGTAGACTCGTTTAGGTAAATTAAAGCAGATGAATCTTTAAGAGTCAAACCATAGCTTCTACGCGAGTTTTATGGAGGCTCTCCAGGAACATTTACAACCTAAAAAAATCTCTTGCTCAGCTGGAACAAAGTTGTAATTGGAAGCCTTTCAGATGACAAAAGAGTTATTAGAAATGTCATCACCACCATGTAAAGTGCCAGACCCGGTCATTCATATTCAAAGCCCACTTGGCCCTCAATAGTAGGCATTGGCCCAAATTACCCAGATAAATACATGAGCCCTTCCATTCATCTGGAACTCAAAGCATACTCGGTGTTATAAGAGAGAAAGGAAATGGACACTGGCCCCGGGCATGGGTGGTGTTCAGCATGTGACGGGAGTTTCCTCGTGTTGGCTCATTTAATCCTCACTTTCACCCTTCGAGTTCTCTATTATTTCCATTACACAAAAGATGACCAAAGCCAAAGTAAAAGAAGTTTGGGGAACAGATTTTAATTTAATTCAGTTGCATAGAAGAGGGGCTCTCAGAAAAGCAATGACATTCAAAGAAGTCTTCAATAGAAGCAGCTTCCACGTGCCCCAGGGGATGGTTTTCCTGAGCTGACGCTACTGTGTCCCAGCCCCCATCAACCCCACCTTAAGCTCCAGATACAGCTGAGCAGTCTTTCTCTCCACCTTCCTTGAAACCTGCTCCCAAGCAAGCCTGCTGCATTTGAGTCTTTAAACTTTAGCAGGCATTCAAACTACCACTCTCTTTCCTAGGGGAATTTGCACTTTAATCCTTAACTCCTTTGGTTTGGGAAGCAAAAGGAAAGTAGGAAGTGCTTTGAAGCAAACAGCCCTTTTTAGTCCTTGTGCAATCCCATCAGTAGGGGGCTTCCGATGGGCTGTGGGATAAAAGAGATGTTAGGAAACCCCCCTCTCGGCATAGGCTACATAATTTTCAGGGTCCAGTACAAAATTCAAATGCAAGGTTTGTTCAGAAATTGTTAAGAATTTCAAGACTGTGTCAGCACAGCGTAAAACTGAGCACAGGTCGCAGCCCATGAAGCCAGCCCTGCCCACGCTGGGCTTTTTACCACCGCGGCCTGGGCCCCCTGCTTAGGCCCAGAGCTGCACCACTGGCCTCCCTTCCTTGCAGATGCAGGCTCACGTCCACCCCTGTCTTCCCTCTGCCGGTGGCCACCCACCCGCCCACTCGACTCCCCATCTTCTCCCACCGTCCGGGCTACACGCAAGGAGGCACCTTCCTCTCCCGCCCCCAAGAACAAGCACACAAGCCCTTTTCATGGTAAGGATTTCACTCTTAACTTCCGTGCTGCAACAGACAAGGGACAACAAAGAAAGCAGACCAACGGGATATATGGAGCTTACTGAGTTCTCACGAGGGGTCCCTGGTCCCCAGGTTCAGATTCCCTTCTCAGACGTCTCAACAGAGACGCCTTCAGCTCATATGTGTTCCTGGAAGGGGAGCTCACAAAAGCAACCCCACCCTGGGGGAAGGCCACCTAAGGCAGAGTGGCGAACTGATTATGACACAGGACCCAGAGCGAGGGGAACCTGGCTGCAAACGCTGGTTAGGACCTACCTGACTCTGCGCAAGTTACTTCCTTAAACTTCCCCAGGCCTCTGTTTCCCAATCTGTGACATGGGGATAAGAGCACACTGAGCTAGGAGGGGCAGACTGAAGTCGAGACCCTCTCTGAGGAGGACGCAGCTAAAACCACAGACCCTGGCAGACTCAACCTCTTGAAACCTGCCCACCCAGGAGTCTCTCCAGAATTTCCACAGTTCCCAGTAAATAAGATAAAAGGTGAAGAGCAACAAAACATGATTTTAGGATCACCATTTAGGGGTTGCCATTGGAGACCACCACATACACAACCCCCTGTGTCAGACATCTGGACTGGGGCTGGAACTGGGGTGGAGGGGCTCAAAGAGGGTAGTGAGTACAAATTTCTGAATTGAGGGTCAAACACTACGGTCCTGCAAGTCCCCCTGGCACCAGCTGCTGCAACATTTGGGTAAAAGCCAATAGTGGGTTTCTCACAGTGAGAGAGCCACTGTGAGTCCTTTCTGTTAGGAGTCAGAGCACAGGGAGTCGCGGATGGGTGCTGCAGTAGCAGCAGCAAAGAGGGCCACGTGGCTTTAGAGGCTCCCATGACAGTCGTCCAGCCTGTGTTCCCCACCACTGCCCCACCGCCCAGAGCAGAGCCTGAGACAAAGGCTTGCCTGCAGAGCGTTCATTCGGAAAATGATCCCAGGGAGTGGGCATGAGGGCCAGGGAGAAGAGAACAGGGGTATGTGGTTGAGCTGCCAGGGTTACAGGTGACAGATGCACATCCCACTGAGACCTTCTAAGGCTTGTGAAATAGGTCTCAGAAGGATCTGCCTGGAGACAGAAGGGGGAAGCATTTATCCATTGACTCTTCTTCCTATGGGTCAAGGGTGGTCACGTGAACATTAACTCCTGCACTTCCAGGTTGAGCTTCGCATCCCAAGCCCAGGTATCAGAGGAGCCACAAGGTGGGAAGAGAGAGGTATGAGGCTCAGGCCAAAGAGGGGCTCCCTCTCTGCACCTACACAAAACTCATCGAAGCCTGCTCAGAACCAGCCACTGTGATAGGGGCTGATACAAGACATGGGGCCCAGAGGATTTGCAGTGTCCCACACAACACCCATCCAAGAGGGTTACTGTGAAAATGAAAAGGGAAAAGGGAAGTGTCAGCTCCCTTAGCTCTGAGCCTGGCACACAGCAAGTGCAAGAGAATCCCGGCTGGTATTGCTGTAAGTGATGTTCTTATTTGGACCCCTTCCTCCTTAAGTCTGAAGATATGTCCTGGCAGAACATCAGGGGTCCTTTTTCCCTCTACTAGACCCTTTACATCTTGGAGCAGCTTCGGATTTGGTGACATCCAAGACCCTGGACTTCTAACTGCTCTGAAATGACACCCCTGGGCATATCTCTCAAAGAATGTTCATTCCCACTGTTCTTTCCCCATGGAAAGCCCTACTTAAAAATAACCAAATGAGCACAAAACCCATGTGTACTTGAAGGGCTGGCTCAGAAGTGTTTGGACCTTTTTACCTCTTTCTTTCCTCTCTTAAGAAGAAGGCTATTCAAACAAGAGTTCATAATTACACAAAGATTTCTCAGGTCTAAATACAGAGTAAAATAAATAACGCTCTGACTTAGGAACCAAAATGGTATCGGGGGAAAAATAACGAGAATGCTGACCAGTCCAATAGGACCAAGAAAATCTTCCAATACACAGCTTGAAACCCACAGGAGGCAAAGGGGTCATTCTCAGTGCTGCCAGTCTGATGTGAAGAACTCAAGTGCAGCATTTGATTTGAACTCAAAGTCAATAAAAAATTTCAAATACAAAGAGAGAGTCCCCATCTTAACCAGATAATTTATCCTCAAAAACCCTTGGCATGCTCAGACTTTGCATTTGTTCATTCTCTTTCCCCAGAGCAATCCCCTCTTTTTTCTCCCATGGCATCAGTAAAACAGCAATTAATAGGAGCATATGGAGAATGGAGTGTTCTAGTTAATTGAATTTTCTAGTTAAAGAAAGGCTAGTTCCCTAACAGCCCCTTCTGTCCAGTGAAGTTTCCAAAACATCTGAGTCCACTTCCCTACTTTACAAAGTGGATGCTAGGAGACAGAACAGAATCTTTGTTTTAGAATTCAGTCTCATCTAAACTTTAGGTCTTCTTCATGCTGTACACTTAACAGAACAGTGAATAGGAGATGGCACTGTTTGAGAGTCAGACTTACATTCAAATCCCCAGCTGTCCCTTACCAACTAAGTGACATTACACAAATTACTACCCTCTCTGAGCCTCTCTTTTTGATTATTTTTGAAATGGGAGTGATGAAATCTGCATAATAGAGGTTCCATGTGTCTGATACATGTAGGACACTCAATAAATGGTGGCATCATGATTGTCCTCGGGGCTCACAGTTTAAAGCTGTTGAAGAAGATAGAGAAGGTGTAGGAGATGGTGCTGAGTCGTACTGTTGCCAGCAGGCCCTCTAAGAGTTTCTTTACCGCCAAAAAATTATTCTGTATCTACCTGTTTTTTCTTACTTGCCTCTTTCTCCAAAAAGAGAACAGAGAGGACTATAATCTGCTTAGCTGGCCCCACGAATTCATGAGTTTAAATGTCTTAAGTGTCTCTCTGCTCACCCTCTGTCTAGTACCCATTACACGTGAAGGACCAGCACAGCTCTTATGGTTATAGAACCAGAAGGCAGCTTCAAGACCAACGTGGCTTATGAGACACCACGAGGCCCTGCCTGCTCAAATATACCCTCCCCAAAACCTGCCACATGACTTAAATTTCTTCCACCCAAGTTATCCCTTCGGGTTAAGGCATTTCTCCAGAGGGCTCCATTGGTTGAAAAGGAAAGAAATCTCTTCTTTCAAGAGATTTGATCAAAAATTAGTTGATCAGATTAACTAGTTCCCATTCAGGAGAAGTCCTGGTTGTCTGATCTCTCTTCATCCTTCACTCTGTGCCAAGGCATCCTCATTTCTGCCCAAGGGTTGGATCACCAACCTCTAACTCCAGCGCAAATCATTCCTCAAAACGTCACACCCAGACAGTCAATGGCCTTTAACATCTCCATTCAGATGCCTTAAAAGCACTCCATAATAATTCCACACCCACCCTGCTCCAGGGTTTCCTGTCTCAATGATTTGCACTACTTACCATCCAACCATGTAAGCTGGAGACCTAAGACGCATCCTTTATTAATACCTCTCCTTCACTGCCAAAGCACTAAGTCCTGTTGATGTTAACCTGCTAAAGATCTTTTGAATCCATCTGCCTCTCTAAATCTTCACTGCCATTCCTTAATCCAATCGATATCATGTCCCCTCTAGACCTTCACTGTCTAAATGATATCCCCTCAAAACCGTTCTCCACGTTGGAACCAAATCTCATCCTTATAAAAAATGACATTAATTCATGCCTCTCCTCCATTCAGATCATTTTATGATTTCTCACAATCATTAGGATAAGGTCCAAAATCTTCAACATGGCATGTCCCCTGCAGTATGGGGACTCCACCTGTCTCTCCAGCGATGTATCTCCCCACTCCTCCCTTCCTTTCCCTCAGCCACTCTTGCCATCTTTCAGTTTTCCCACACATATTACGCTTTCCCACTTACAGAGCTTTGATAAAAGCTGTTCTCATTGCTTGAAATGCTGTCCTCAATCTCATTGCTCTTCATGTAATTAACTCCTAATCAAGCTACTAATTTTAGCTCAAACAGTAACTTTCTTAGAAAGTCTTCCATGATCCCCAAAGATAATCAGTGATTTGGTGAGAGGCTGGGCTACAAAACCGTTGGAGGATAGATTAGAATCGACTGGAGAGTTTTTCTAACCATATTTTCAAAATATATGTTCCTTTCAACCCTGCCCTAATCTAAACTTGCTTGTTCTCTCTCAAACACACACACACACACACACACACACACACACCACCTCTATCACCAGATTTTCATTTGATACTCACATATGCCCCAGTGAGATACCATTAATTATTATCATTAGCCATTACTATGAGTGGGAGTGTGTTATGTGCCTCAGAAGCATGCAAGTGGAAAAATATTGAGAACTACCCTTCTAGATGTGCTTTAAAGAGTTTTCCAATGACAAACCTGTAATTCTCTGACATGCAAGATATCATGCTAGGACCAGACATTCCCATAGGCACTCTCTGGAAGTAAAGGGTATTAATATTCAGTAGAGCTGGGGTTGCCAGAAAAAATACAGGATGTCAGTTATATGTGAATTTCAGATAAATGACAAATAACTTTTCAATATATGTCTTAAATCTCTCTTGGGATATACTTATACTGAAAAATTATTTGTTGTTTATCTGAAATTCAAATTTAACGGATGTCCTATATTTTTATTTGTTAAATCTGACAACCTTACATGAGGCAAACCTTTGATAAATGGGAGATATGTGGTGGTTAAATTCTTCTCCCTTCCCAAGGACTGTCCTGAGACACAGTAGTTTGTATAATATGATGGGTCCCGCAAGATCCAGCAATCAGCATTCCTGTACAGGAAGCAGTGGCCAGCATCCTCACCTCAGCTTCCCCACCTTTCCTGAATGCCCTCTTCACTTCTGCTTCCTTGGGACCAAACTCCTTAAGAAGCTTTGGTCTCCATGTAAGCTTTGGCCTTAGGTTCTGCTTCCTAGGAAACCCTATCCATCAGGAGGGAAAGGAAAAATAAACTGTGGTTTATTTATAGGATGGAATTCTATACAAGTTAATATATACGAGTTAAATTTATATGCATCAACATGGATAGATTTCAAAATTGATGTTAAGTAAGAATAGCAAATTACCAAAGGATATATACAGTATTTGACTATCTCTTTTAATGCACAGAACAATAACTACATTGTTTGGAAGCATATAAATGTAGTAAAATATAAAATTATGGATGAAAATCAAACAAGCCAACTTAAGGAAGTTGGTTATATCTGGTGAGGGAAAGAGGGAAGAAGGGACAAGGATGGGGATCGATGTAGAGAGATTTTAACTGTAACATTTCATTTCTCAAAGAAAAAAGCTATCTGAAGCAAATACTGCAAAATGTTAATATCTGTTCATTGTAAATGGTGGATACATGGTATATAATTCTCAATATATGGTAATATAAATCTATACTTTTCTGTATGGTTGACATTTCATAATTTTTTAAAAACCTAATGACATTTAAAATCAGCTGCTTCTAGATAGCCAACAGGCAAATAAAAAGATGCTCAACATTGCTAATCATCAGGGAAATGCAAATCAAAACCATAATGAGATATAATCTCACACCTGTCAGAGTGGCTATCATCAAAAAGACCACAATCAACATGATACACCATATTAACAAATTGAAGGAGAAAAACCATATGATCATCTCAATAGATGCAGAGAAAGCTTTTGACAAAATTCAACACCCATTTATGATAAAAACCCTCCAGAAAGTAGGCAGAGAGGGAACTTACCTCAACATAATAAAGGTCATATATGACAAACCCACAGCCAACATTGTCCTCAAAGGTGAAAAACTGAAACCATTTCCACTAAGAGCAGGAACAAGACAAGGTTGCCCACTCTCACCACTATTATTCAACATAGTTTTGGAAGTTTTAGCCACAGCAATCAGAGAAGAAAAAGAAATAAAAGGAATCCAAATTGGAAAAGAAGAAGTAAAGCTGTCACTCTTTGCAGATGACATGATACTATACATAGAGAATCCTAAAGAGGCTACCAGAAGACTACTAGAGCGAATCAATGAATTTGGTAAAGTAGCAGGATACAAAATTAATGCACAGAAATCTCTTGCATTCCTATACACTAATGATGAACAATCTGAAAGAGAAATTAAGGAAACACTCCTATTTACCATTGCAACAAAAAGAATAAAATACCTAGGAATAAACCTACCTGAGGAGACAAAAGACCTGTATGCAGAAAACTATAAGACACTGATGAAAGAAATGAAAGATGATACAAACAGATGGAGAGATAAACCATGTTCTTGGATTGGAACAATCAACATTGTGAAAATGACTATACTACCCAAAGCAATCTACAGATTCAATGCAATCCCTATCAAACTACCAATGGCATTTTTCACAGAACTAGAACAAAAAATCTCACAATTTGTATGGAAACACAAAAGACCCTGAAGAGCGAAAGTAATCTTGAGAAAGAAAAACGGAGCTGGAGGAATCAGGCTCCTGGACTTCAGACTATACTACAAAGCTACAGTAATCAGAACAGTATGGTACTGGCACAAAAACAGAAATATAGATCAATGGAACAGGATAGAAAGCCCAGAGATAAACCCACGCACATATGGTCACCTTACCTTTGATAAAGGAGGCAAGACTATACAGTGGAGAAAAGATAGCCTCTTCAATAAGTGGTGTTGGGAAAACTGGACAGCTACATGTAAAAGAATGAAATTAGAACACTCCCTAACACCATACACAAAAATAAACTCAAAATGGGTTAAAGACCTAAATGTAAGGCCAGACACTATTAAACTCTTAGAGGAAAACATAGGCAGAACACTCTATGACATAAATCACAGCAAGATCCTTTTGACCCACTTCCTAGAGAAATGGAAATAAAAACAAAAATAAACAAATGGGTCCTAATGAAACTTAAAAGCTTTTGCACAGCAAAGGAAACAATAAACAAGACGAAAAGACAACCCTCAGAATGGGAGAAAATATTTGCAAATGAAGCAACTGACAAAGGATTAATCTCCAAATTTTACAAGCAGCTCATGCAGCTCAACATTAAAAACACAAACAACCCAGTCCAAAAATGGGCAGAAGACCTAAACCGACATTTCTCCAAAGAAGATATACAGATTGCCAACAAACACATGAAAGAATGCTCAACATCATTAATGATTAGAGAAACGCAAATCAAACTACAATGAGATATCATCTCACACCAGTCAGAATGGCCATCATCAAAAAATCTAGAAACAATAAATGCTGGAGAGGGTGTGGAGAAAAGGGAACCCTCTTGCACTGTTGGTGGGAATGTAAATTGATACAGCCACTATGGAGAACAGTATGGAGGTTCCTTAAAAAACTAAAAATAGAACTAAAAATATGACCCAGCAATCCCACCACTGGGCATATACCCTGAGAAAACCATAATTCAAAAAGAGTCATGTACCAAAATGTTCATTGCAGCTCTATTTACAATAGCCAGGACATGGAAGCAACCTAAGTGTCCATTAACAGATGAATGGATAAAGAAGATGTGGCACATATATACAATGGAATATTACAGCCATAAAAAGAAACGAAATTGAGTTATTTGTAGTGAGGTGCATGGACCTAGAGTCTGTCATACAGAGTGAAGTAAGTCAGTAAGAGAAAAACAAATACCGTATGCTAACACATTTATATGGAATTTAAGAAAAAAAGAAAAAAATGGTCATGAAAAACATGGGGGCAAGACAGGAATAAAGACGCAGACCTACTAGATAATGGACTTGAGGATATGGGGAGGGGGAAGGGTAAGCTGGGACAAAGAGAGAGAGTGACATGGACATATATACACTACCAAATGTAAAATAGATAGCTAGTGGGAAGCAGCCACATAGCACAGGGAGATCAGCTTGGTGCTTTGTGACCACCTAGAGGGGTGGTATAGGGAGTGTGGGAGGGAGGGAGACGCAAGAGGGAAGAGATATGGGGATATATGTATATGTATAACTGATTCACTTTGTTATAAAGCAGAAGCTAACACACCATTGTAAGGCAATTATACTCCAATAAAGATGTTAAAAAAAAAAAGAGCACAAATAACAAATGTTGGCAAGGATGTGGAGAAAAGTGAACCTTTGTACACTGCTGGTGGGAATGTAAATTGGTGTAGCCACTGTGGAAAACAGTATAAAGGTTTCTCAAAAAAACTAAAAATAGAACTACCATATAACCCAGCAATTCCACTCCTGGATATATATCTGGAATAAAAATAAAAATGCTAATTCGAAAAGATACATGCACCCCAATGTTCATAACAGCATTATTTACAATTGCCAAGATATGGAAGCAACCTAAGTGTCCATCAACAGATGAATGGATAAAGAAGAAGTGGTGTATATTTATATACAATGGCATACCACTCAGCCATAAAAAGGAATGCAATTTTGCCATTTGCAACAACATGGATGGACTTGAAAGGTATCATCCTAAGTGAAATAAGTCAGACAAAGACAAATATCATATGATAACATTTATATGTGAAATCTAAAAAAATAACAAACTAGTGAAAATAACAAAAAAGAAACAAACACAGATATAGAGAACAAACCAGTGGTTACCTGTAGGGAGTGGGAAGGGGCAATAAAGGGGTAGGGAATTAAGAGTACAAACATATGTATAAAATAAGATATAAAGATATATTGTACAACATAAGGAATATAGTCAATATTTTATAAATTGAGTTTATAAATTTTATAACTGGAGTTGTATAAATTGTATATATTTTATAAATGGAGTTTAACCTTTAAAAATTATGAATCACTATATTGTATACCTATTACTTATATAATACTGTACATCAACTGTACTTCAATATAAATAAATTAAATTAAAATGAAAATATAAATAAATTTAATTAAAACTAAATTAAAACGAAAGTACAGTTTTTAGCAGAAAAATAAAAATAGATGTGTTAGATTTTTTTTTAATCATCTGCTTCTAGCTTAACAAAGGACAAAGCAAGTAGAAATTGATTTCAGCTGCACAATATAAGACACAAGAAGCTATGAAACACCAAACGTGAAGAGAGAATGTGGCGAGAGAATGCCCAGAGAGAATGTAGTCTCCTTCTTTCAATCTTTCAACTAATATCCACCAAGCACCTCATATATGTAAGGCATTGTTATAGGCATTTAGGAAGAGATGATTGTATGTAAAACAGTCCAGTACCCAAAAGAGTTTATAACTTGGATAATTTAGAATTGTATTCTAAATACTTATTTAGAAGTTTGTTGGTTAGAACTCAAGCCTCAAGGAAGATTTCCCCATAGAGAAAAAATGTTATCAACTGTGGTTAAGTTCTTAAGTTATCCCTCCAAAAGTCTATTTATTCTATAATCTAAAATTATTGAATTCCAGGGTTGGAAGCGATCTTAAGATAACTGAAATTCTGCACATTTGCAATGAAAAATAGTAGAAAACAACGAGTTTCGAACTGGTAATAAGGTAGCACAGAAAAACAATAGAGTAGAATAAGAAATGGCTTTTTTCATTATCTTCAATGCTGAGGTTTGAGGAAAAGAAGAAGGAATTAAAGGTAGGTTGGAAAGCAAGGGAAGCTTGTAGAAACTCTTGCAGGGGGGAGCGTTGTGGACATTCCAAGGGCTTTTGAGGTTGATGGTCCTCACTTTCTCATCATTTATAGTTGCTACATACACTTTAATCAAAGAGCTTTCAATTTCCTTGATATTCAAGTTATCATTGATGGTCTTATATTCAATTCAAGTTATCACTGATGATCTTATCTTCATTTATTTGCCATAATTAGGGATCTATGACTTAATGAATTGAGACCGGAAAAGACAATGTGTCTGTGCCTTAAAGAGATTGCCTTAGGGGGTCTTAGCTAAGTTCTGAGTAGATCAGGAAAGGGAAAAGAACAAGCAGAAGTGCACCATGGTGTTGGCACAATCCTCCTAAGGGAGAAAAAAAAAGTAAGAAACAAATATAAATCAGACATACTTTGAACTGGCCACCAAGCATGTTACTGGCCAGAGACAGTGTGGCTATATCAGAAGAGAAGCCAAGTACAAAATACACACACATTCTTCATAAAATGAAACATAGAAGTACAGTATTACATGATCCAGCAATTCCACTTCTGGGTATACACCCAGAAGAATTGAAAGCAGGGTCTCAAAGAGATATTTATACACTCGCCTTTATAGCAGCATTATGTGCAATAGGCAACAGGTAGAAGCAACCCAAGTGTCCCTCAACGGATAAATAAAATGTGGTGCATACATACAATGGACTATTATTCAGCCTTAAAAAGGAAGGAAATTCTAGCACATGCCACAACATGAATGAAACTTAAAGACATTATGCTAAGTGAAATAAGCCTGTCACAAAAAAGACAAATACAGTAAGATTCCACTTATATGTGGTACCTGTCAAAGTCAAATTCATAGAGACTGAAAAATAGAATGGTGGTTGCCAGGGGCTGGGGAGAGAGGGGAATGGGGAGTTGCTGTTTAACAGGTGTAGAGTTTCTGCTTTGCAAGATGAAAAGGGTTCTGGGGTTGAAGGGAGGTCGTGGTTGCCCACCAGTATGAAGGTACTAAACACTACTGAACCATACACTTAACAGTGGTCAAGACGGCAAATTTACCACAATTAAAAACAAATAAATTAATTAAAATTTAAAATTAAAAAAAAATACACCACAGCAAGGGGGAGATATCTCGTTGGTGGGGCAAATGGAGTGGTCTCAAGGAAGACGAAAGAAGCAATCTGGGAGCTATAATAACATCAGGTGAAAGTACTTACAGGACAATCCCCTCTTCTATTAACACAGCTCCTGGTGCTTTCTCTTCTTCACACTATCACCATTACAACTAGATATTTGCATGGCAGTGTTTTGAGGTCTTTCTGTCCTCTCAATCCTAAGGTCCGTGAAGGTAGGAGCCACATTTGCAGTGTCCACCACTTCATCTCCCAGGCCATCATATTGACTGATGCCTTATGGGACTTAATAATATTTGTGGAATGAATAAATTTATAACCACAGGAATAATCACCCCTTAAAAGTCAAATTGCAATGAAAGAAAGCAATTTCCAAAAATAGAATATAACTGAAAAAATTAATGGTTCAGGTAATAAGACATATGATGTCATTGTGCCTTGGGAGGTTTGCATGGAGAAGGAGAGATGTGGGTTGAACCCTAACACTGTCCCCACCCCGCTTTGCTGTGTGACACCCAGCTCGACTGTGGACATTTCACTGCTATTCCACACTGAATATGATGCACTTGCCAAAGTTAAATACAGATAGTTGTACTTCAAGGTTCTCTGATTTTATTTGCAAAGTTCCTCTTTTGTCCTGTGGGTCTGTGATTAAATAGGAGAAAACTAGTGTGATTAATAGGATCTTAAAGTTTTGATTCTGCAAATACCAATTTCTCTGAACTGCACCTACTACCTCTTTAAAATTGACATGATCTTAAAATTAACTTCTTGGCATCCCAGGTCTGATGAATTCCTGACAAAATTAATTAAAGCTCTTTGTAAAGACTATACACACACACACACACACTCACACACAAACACACAGAGGGAGGGAGAGAGGAAATAAGAACTTGAATTTATGCAACATCTTCCAAAAAGGTGCCTCATTTATCTACAAAAAGAGAGAGAATGAGAAGAAAAAAGACCTTCCTCTTAAAAATTGGCATAGCCTAAACCTTAAACTTCTTGGCATCCCAGGTCTGATGAATTCCTATTAAAATTAATTAATTAAAGCTCTTTGTAAATAAAAATATATATGTATGATGAGACTAAGACCTTGAATTTATGCAACAACTTCTAAAAGGGTGCTTCATTTATCTATCGAGAGAGAGAACAAGAGAAATAAAAACTCACTTTGAGTAACAAATGGATAAATATTAACAGTATTATTATCCTTGCCTATAGAATGAATACAAGAAGCAAAAAGAACCATCAGGCAACTTGCCCAAGGTCACTCTGGAAGTCAGTGACGGGGATGAGAATAGAACCCAGGTTTCCAGTCTCCTGGCCCAAAGCGTTTCTTTCAGGGACATAAATTACAAGACTGTTTAGGTCTCTAGATTCTCCAGATGTTGCCATCTCCTCAACGTCCTTGGGCCGCCACCCAATGCTTTCACATTTTTTATGAAGTTAGATGAAAGTCTCCCTCCTCCTGACAGCTTTATTACCCCCAGAAACAATTATCTCCCTCTGACTCAGAAAGTTATACTCAATTGTTGGTGCAGTAACCAAACACGAGTCAAAGACATTTCTATGATTGATGCACCCTTCAGTGGAAAACAGCTGAAAATATTACTGCTTTGATATTCCCATTTTTTTCCAGGCCTAAAGGTTAATCAGTTGAAAATGTTACACAGAAAGTCTTTTTTAAAAGTCCAACAACAAAGAGACTGTGTACGTTGGCAAACTCTTCACCAGGCCAGGAAGAGTTGTTAACACCCGGAAGAAAAGTATGAACAAACGGGGGCAATGTAAGAATTTTCAAGATCGTGGGATGGTTTGGTGCCATGTTATGCAAGGGCAGGGCACCAAGAGGGGCTAAAATTACTTATGAGTGTGACTGTCAGTCCCAAGGGAAGGAAAAAGAAAACATATACAAAAATATAGAGAAAATGAAGAGAGACAAAAGAGGAAAGAGAAATATAAAAAGGAAAGAGTAAAGAATGAAGTATATGTTAATAATAACTAATATAACATTTAGAGCTTATAAAAGGTTTCATGTAATGTCAAAACTCCTGCACAGTAGACATCAACCCAACTTGACAAACGAGGCTCATATGCCAAACGTCAGACTGTTAGGCCATAGAAGGTAGATTCAGATAGGTTCCCTTCACCATCTCCACCAAGGACCCAAGGAAGCGTCTACTGGGTCATAGCAGGGGGCATTAAGATGAGAGTCTGACCGTGGTCCCCAGGGGCTATGTGGGGACTCTCAGCAGTGTAAGGTAGTGTCAAGAGCCTCAGAAGCCCTCACTGCAGATTCTGCACAAGTCCTATACCTACTCCAGCAACAGCGAAGATGAGAAGATTGCTTCTTCAAAAGTGAACAGTAAACAAGTGAACTTATTTACACAGCAGAAATAGAGTCACAGGTGTAGACAACAAACTTATGGTTACCAGGGGGGAAAGGGGGAGGGAGGGATAAACTGGGAGATTGGGACTGACACACACACACTGCTATATACAAAACAGATAACTAATAAGGACCTACTGTGTAGCACAGGGAACTCTACTCAATACACTGTGATGACCTATATGGGAAAAGAATCTAAAAAAGCATGGATGTGTGTCTATGTATAACTGATTCACTTTGCTGTACACCTGAAACTAACACAACATTGTAAATCAACTCTACTCCAATAAAAATTTTTTTTAATTTTAAAATATAAATAAATTTCATGGATGACTTTTAAAAAAAAGGAATGGAATACAGCACAGCCATGTAAAGAACTATTGTTGCATACACAGACAGAAATGAAGCTTGCATACAGAACATTGAACACAAAGGGCCAGGTACAAAAGTGTGCATTCTATATAATTTCATTTATATGAAGTTCAAGAATGGGCAAAACTGGGCTTCCGTAGTGGCGCAGTGGTTGAGAATCTGCCTGCCAATGCAGGGGACACGGGTTCGAGCCCTGGTGTGGGAAGATCCCACATGCTGCGGAGCAACTAGGCCCGTGAGCCACAACTACTGAGCCTGCGCGTCTGGAGCCTGTGCTCGGCAACAAGAGAGGCCACGATAGTGAGAGGCCCGCGCACCGCGATGAAGAGTGGCCCCCATTTGCCACAACTAGAGAAAGTCCTCGCACAGAAACGAGGACCCAGCACAGCCAAAAATAAATAAATAAATAATTTTTTTAAAAAAATGGGCAAAACTAATCTGTGGTGATAGAAGTCGGAATAGGGCTACCCTGGAGGAGGTGTATTGAATGGAAGGGGTCATGAGCGAGCCTGCTGAGGGCTGGAAATGACCTACGTTGTGATCCGAGCTTACACAGGGCCGAACAGCTAAGATTTGTGCCTTTTCTCTATGTAAGTTACATCTCAATATTTAAAAAATAAATAAAATAAAAGGATACCTTCAACAGAAATTGTTTACATTTCCAAGTTGATTAACGACTAGCTGAAATCGGCTGCAGTATATGAATGAAAGCTCTGATTGGAAAGGAAAAGAAACGAACAATCTGAGGGGAGGAGAGAGGATGTCTTAGGTTTTGGAGGGACGAGCACAAAAAATTGCCATTGTGGGAGTTGGGGTGAGGTCGGGAGAAAGTGCAGAAAAGGAGATGTGGGGGTTACCGTTCAGTTCAATAACATCCAGTCCATAAATAATTACTGAGCACTTTCTTAGTGCCAAACACAATGCAAAGTTCTAGGGCAGTTTCTCAAAGTGGGCCCACCTCAACCGCATCAGAATCATGTAAGTTGTTTATTTAAAGGGCGGATTCTTGGGTCCTGCCCTTGATCTACTGATTCAGAAACTTAGTGGGCTGGGCCCAGGAATCTCATTTTCAACAGACACCCCAGGTGACTGTACAAAGATGAATAGTATATACTTTGTTCTGCACTAACTCCTCTGTCCTCAAGGGGCTTAGGGGATGGAAACCGAGACATACAAACAGATAATTTCCATGTAATGTGGCAGCTACAATGACAGGTATGCTGAGACTGCTAGAACCATCTGAGGGTGGAGGAGGAAAGGTAGGTCAGATCAGGCAAAGCAATGCCTGTGCTGAATCAAAAAGGCTGTAGAGCAATTAGCAGAGCAAATTTGGGTGAAGGAGAAGCTAGAAAGGTAATTGGTTTGCAAAGTGTGGTTCCCAGAGAACAGAATTAGCATCACCTGGAAACTTGCTAGAAATGCAAATTCTCAAGGCCCCACCCCAGACTCACTGAATCAGAATTTCTGGGGGTGGGCCCAGCAATCTGTGTTTTCAAGCCCTGGAGGATTCTGATGCCCACTCAAGTTAGACAACCAGAACTGCCAGGGAGGCCGCTTCAGAGCCAGCTGCCTGGGTCTAAATCCAAGGCTCTGCAGCTTACTGGCTGAGTGACCATAAGTGAATTACTTAATCTCTTTGGGCCCCAGTTTCTTCATCTCTATAATAATAGTACTTAATTCATAATTATTACATATAACATGGCTGGCACATAATAAGCGCTGTATACGTGTTTGTTTTTATTAGTAGGAGTGTAGACAAAGGGACCAGCAGGAGCTTTGGCAGGGCTGTTTCACAGGTAGCTGGTCTTTGAGCATCAGGCATGAATCAGGGTGTGACAAAAGTGCTGGCAATGTTGGCAGGGGACAGACCATGGCATTTCATGTTTAAAAAAGAAAAAGACATCTGGGGACTTCCACTTCCAGAAAGATGGACTCCTTATACTTTTTCTTATTTCTCCTGCTAAGTACAATGAAAACCCTGGACATTAAAAATAAGATGCTGATGCACCCCACTGTTCATTGCAGCACTATTTACAATAGCCAGGTCATGGAAGCAACCTAAATGCCCATCAACAGCCGAATGGATAAAGAAGTTGTGGTACATATATACAATGGAATATTACTCAGCCATAAAAAGGAACGAAGTTGAGTCATTTGTTGAGATGTGGATGGATCTAGAGACTGTCATACAGAGTGAAGTAAGTCAGAAAGAGAAAAACAAATATCGTATATTAACGCATGTATGTGGAACCTAGAAAAATGGTACAGATGAACCAGTGTGCAGGGCAGAAGTTGAGACACAGATGTAGAGAACAAACGTATGGACACCAAGGGGAGAAAACCGCGGTGGGGTGGGGATGGTGGTGTGCTGAATTGGGCGATTGGGATTGACATGTATACACTGATATGTATAAAATTGATGACTGATAAAAATAAAATAAAAAATAAATTTAAAAAGAATCAATTCAATCTCTGAAGACTAAAAGAAGAAACATGAACTTAACTGTTTTGTGTCTACATGTAGTTATGATACATTGTTCTTATTGTTACCCTGTTTTTTAAAAAGATATATTTCATAGGAAAAATAATAATAATAATAAGATGCTGAGAAGTGGAGGGAAAAAAGCAGACCAGGGAGGGACCTCAGGACCCAAGGGATGACACAGTGATGAGTTAACTGGATTTTTCTGTTTTTGGCTTCACATGTCCCAGACTTGGAGCTTAAGTACCTGGCAACCCAGAAATGCCATGGAGAGCAAACAAAAGAAGCCCAGCAAAAGCCTGCTCTCTCTTGCCAAAGGACCAGGAAAGGGGCAGCCAAGAAAGGCAAGACTTTTAGATGATAACTTCTCTACTCCAGCCAAACACCTGAAAAAATAGCTGTGGCTCCACCTTTCCACCCGTGCCCCCAAAGACCGACGGAGGACCCTAGATTCCCCCCTGCCAGGCTGTAGCCAGGTGCCCCAAACCCTGCACCAGGGAGGGGTCAGAGAGGCCAGGTAGGGATCTGGGACTTCATTGCCCATCAAGAAATAACAAACCACCCCTTCCTGGTGTCAATGGAGACTTTGGGGAGGCCAGAACTCCCACCCGCATGCAGCAGTAAGGAGGAACACCCACCCTTCTTCTGCCAGGGACCCCACCCCTTCTGAAGGATATCAGCATCTGATTTGTGATCGGGTACTCTAATTTTGCAAGGTTACTGTTAGGGGAAACTTGGGAAAGGGTGCACGGGCTCTGGATGAATTATGTCTTAAAACTGAGTGTGCATCTACAGTGATCTCAAAATTTCAAAATTTAATTAAAAAAAAAAAGAAAACTGAACCAAATCATGTGGCAAAGAAGAGCTATGGGTTTTAAGCGAAGAGTGACAGATTAGATTTGTACCATAATGAACTTTTGCCGAGTGCAATTTCCAGAGAGCTCGAGCCATGACAACCTCCGAACATCACTGAAATTCATCTGAGAGAGCCTTGGGCACACACGCTACAGGATGCCTGCTCTGGAGAAAGAATCTTCCATTTGGCATCATCAGAGCCCATGGCTGGTCTCCCTTCACCTGTCAATTGTAGGAGAGGTCAGTGGAACCCAAAGGACAGTTTGAAGTTTCCTGGTTGCTAGGGTGATGAGCCTAACGCTGGTAGGAAGCCTTGGAGGGCAATGGATGGAATTGCCTATGGAGAGCAAGATCTTGATTTGAGAGGCTCTTGTTTCTGACAAATATTCTGTGAACCAACTCTGTTAACTCCAGCAAGATCTGAAAATCTGAAAGGGTAAACACAAATCAATGTGCGGGACACTTTTTTAACAAGAGAGACTTTTGAAAATAAAAACTGTAACTCACTTCCTGTACAATTTATTTCCACTTGTACAGCTCTGGTTCCATCACTTCAAGCCCTGCCCTGGGGGGGATGGAGTTGCCCTGGCCAGCAACAGCTGGAGAGGGGAGGGAGAAGAAGAGAGCAGTCTGATGATTAACAAACACTTGTGGAAACCCTGCAATGAAAACAAACAGTACTTGATGGGCAGTATTGAAGGGAAGATAAGTCAGAGAGTGCTTGAGCTCAAAGAAGAGGGAGAGGTCAAGGTGGGCTTCTAGGAGGAGGTGGAGCTTTTGCTGAGTCCTGAGAGCAGACAGTACCCAGATAGAGTCTGACACACACAGGGCCTGAGGGACAGAGGAAGGGACCTGGGGTGAAACAGGAATTCACTCTTAGGCAAGGAGTTTTGAACACAGGGCTGGGGCCTGTGTCAAACTGGGGCTCATTGGCTGAGTTAGCAAAAACGTGAAACTAATAAGGATAGAATGGCAACATGAATCTCTGAGGTGATTTATGCAAATAGTAATAACAATAAAATTATTAAATCAATTTTTTATAAACCTGTTGTGGTCACAGACTCTGCACTGGAAGTGTAGGTGGCTCAGCACAAACCCATACTCAACCCCAGTCCCGAAGGACATCACGTTCCACAGTGGAAATGCACAAATACACAGGAAATAAGAGGTTTTCTCTTGGTAATGAGGAAATTGCAACATTTTTGTACAAAGAGTCTAGAACAATGTGATTATGTATTTATTCTGATTTAAAATGTAGGGTTTTTAATTCAGGTATAGGGAGGCCAACAGACCAGGAGATGACTGCCATTGAAGAGACAGTTTGTCACAATTCCCAAGAGGAGGGGGCGTCACATGCAGAGTCACATGGGGAAGCACGAGGGTCAGTCAGGAGGCAGAAAGGGCAAAAGGAAAATGTGGGCAAGCACCCTTAATGTGGTTTCCACAGGAAGGGACAGGTGAGGCAGGCTAGCAGGCTTAGGACTGACTTGTTTCAATAATTTCAGCAGGTGGACCTTCAAGATGGCAGAAGAGTAAGACGTGGAGATCACCTTCCTCCCCACAAATACATCAGAAATATCTACACGTGGAACAGCTCCTACAGAACACCTCCTGAACGCTGGCAGAAGACCTCAGACCTCCCAAAAGGCAAGAGACTCCCAAAGTACATGGGTAGGGCAAAAGAAAAAACAGAGACAAAAGAATAGGGACGGGACCTGCACCAGTGGGAGGGAGCTGTGAAGGAGGAAAAGCTTCCACACACTAGGAAGCCCCTTCACAGGCGAGACTGCGGGTGGCAGAGCGGGGAAGCTTCGGAGCCGCGGAGGAGAGCGCAGCCACAGGGGTGCAGCGGGCAAAGCGGAGAGATTCCCGCACAGAGGATCGGCACCGACCAGCACTCACCAGCCCGAGAGGCTTGTCTGCTCACCTGCCAGGGCGGGTGAGGGCTGGGAGCTGAGGCTCGGGCTTCGGAGGTCGGATTCCAGGGAGAGGACTGGGGCTAGCTGCGTGAACACAGCCTGAAGGGGTTAGCGCACCACAGCTACCCGGGAGGGAGTCCGGGAAAAAGTCTGGAACTGCCTAAGAGGCAAGAGACCATTGTTTCGGGGTGCGCGAGGAGAGGGGATTCAGAGCACAGCCTAAACGAGCTCCAGAGACGGGCACGAGCCGCAGCTATCAGTGTGGACCCCAGAAACAGGTACAAGACGCTAAGGCTGCTGCTACAGCCACCAAGAAGCCTGTGTGCAAGCACAGGTCACTCTCCACACCTCCCCTCCCAGGAGACTGTGCAGCCCGCCACTGCCAGGGTCCCGTGATCCAGGGACAACTTCCCCGGGAGAACACATGGTGTGCCTCAGGCTGGTGCAACGTCACGCTGGCCTCTGCCGCCGCAGGCTCGCCCCTCATTCTGTACCCCTCCCTCCCCCCGGCCTGAGTGAGCCAGAGCCCCTGAATCAGCTGTTCCTTTAACCCCGTCCTGTCTGGACAGGGAACAGACGCCCTCAGACGACCTACACGCAGAGGCGGGTCAAAATACAAAGCTGAACCCTGGGAGCTGTGTGAACAAAGAAGAGAAGGGAAATCTCTCCCAGCAGCCTCAGGAGCAGCAGATTAAATCTCCACACTCAACTTGATGTACCTGCATCTGTGGAATACCTGAATAGACAACGAATCATCTGAAACTGAGGAGGTGGACTTTGGGAGCAATGATATATATATATTTTTCCTTTTACTCTTTTTGTGAGTGTGTATGTGTATGCTTCTGTGTGTGATTTTGTCTGTATAGCTTTGCTTTTACCATTTGTCCTAGGGTGCTGTCTGTCCGTTTTTTTTGTCTTTTTTGGTTTTCTTCTTTTTAGTATACTTTTTAGCGCTTGTTATCACTGCTGGATTTGTTTTTTGGTTTCATTGCTCTCTTCTTTCTTTCTTTTTCTTTTTTTATTACTTTTTAATTTTTTTATTTTTAATAATTATTTTTATATAACTTTATATATACTTTTTCTTTCTCTTTCTTTCTTTCCTTTTTTCTCCCTTTTCTTCTGAGGCATGTGGCTGACAGGGTCTTGGTGCTCTGGCCGTGTGTCAGGCCTGTGCCTCAGAGGTGGGAGAGCCGAGTTCAGGAAATTGGTCCACCAGAGACCTCCCAGCTCCACGTAATATCAAATGGCGAAAGCTCTCCCAGAGATTTCCATCTCAACGCTAAGACCCAGCTCCAACCAATGATCAGCCAGCTACAGTGCTGGACACCCTATGCCAAACAACTAGAAAGACAGGAACACAACCCCACCCATTAGCAGAGAGGCTGCCTAAAATCATAATAAGGTCACAAACACCCCAAAACACACCACCGGACGTGGGCCTGCCCACCAGAAAGACAAGATCCAGCCTCATCCACCAGAACACAGGCACTAGTCCCCTCCACCAGGAAGCCTACACAAACCACTGAACCAACCTTAGCCAACCTTTGGAAGTTTTAGCCACAGCAATCGTAGAAGAAAAAGAAATAAAAGGAATCCAAATTGGAAAAGAAGAAGTAAAGCTGTCACTCTTTGCAGATGACATGATACTATACATAGAGAATCCTAAAGACGCTACCAGAAAACTACTAGAACTAATCAATGAATTTGGTAAAGTAGCAGGATACAAAATTAATGCACAGAAATCTCTTGCATTCCTATACACTAATGATGAACAATCTGAAAGAGAAATTAAGGAAACATTCCCATTTACCATTGCAACAAAAAGAATAAAATACCTAGGAATAAACCTACCTGAGGAGACAAAAGACCTGTATGCAGAAAACTATAAGACACTGATGAAAGAAATTAAAGATGATGCAAACAGATGGAGAGATATACCATGTTCTTGGATTGGAAGAATCAACATTGCGAAAATGACTATACTACCGAAAGCAATCTACATATTCAATGCAATCCCTATCAAACTACCAATGGCATGTTTCACAGAACTAGAACAAAAAACCTCACAATTTGTATGGAAACACAAAAGACCCCGAATAGCCAAAGCAATCTTGAGAAAGAAAAACGGAGCTGGAGGAATCAGACTCCCTGACTTCAGACTATACTACAAAGCTACAGTAATCAAGACAGTATGGTACTGGCACAAAAACAGAAATATAGATCAATGAAACAGGATGGAAAGCCCAGAGATAAACACATGCACATATGGTCATCTTATTTTTGATAAAGGAGGCAAGAATATACAGTGGAGAAAAGACAGCCTCTTCAATAAGTGGTGCTGGGAAAACTGGACAGCTACATGTAAAAGAATGAAATTAGAACACTCCGTAACACCATATACAAAAATAAACTCAAAGTGGATTAAAGACCTAAATGTAAGGCCAGACACTATCAAACTCTTAGAGGAAAACATAGGCAGAACACTCTATGACATAAATCACAGCAAGATTCTTTTTGACCCACTTCCTAGAGAAATGGAAATAAAAACAAAAATAAACAAATGGGACCTAATGAAACTTAAAAGCTTTTGCACAGCAAAGGAAACCATAAACAAGATGAAAAGACAACCCTCAGAATGGGAGAAAATATTTGCAAATGAAGCAACTGACAAAGGATTAATCTCCACAATTTACAAGCAGCTCATGCAGCTCAATATCAAAGAAACAAACAACCCAATCCAAAAATGGGCAGAAGACCTAAATAGACATTTCTCCAAAGAAGATATACAGATTGCCAACAAACACATGAAAGAATGCTCAACATCATTAATCATTAGAGAAATGCAAATCAAAACTACAGTGAGGTATCACCTCACTCCAGTCAGAATGGCCATCATCAACAAGTCTACAAACAATAAATGCTGGAGAAGGTGTGGAGAAAAGGGAACTCTCTTGCACTGTTGGTGGGAATGTAAATGGATACAGCCACTATGGAGAACAGTATACAGGTTCCTTAAAAAACTAAAAATAGAACTACCATATGACCCAACAATCCCACTGCTGGGCATATACCCTGAGAAAAACATAATTCAAAAAGAGTCATGTATCACAATGTTCCTTGCAGCTCTATTTACAATAGCCAGGACATGGAAGCAACCTAAGTGTCCACTGACAGATGAATCAATAAAGAAGATGTGGCACATGGAATATTACTCAGCCATAAAAAGAAACGAAATTGAGTTATTTGTAGTGAGGTGGATGGACCTAGAGTCTGTCATACAGAGTGAAGTAAGTCAGAAAGAGAAAAACAAATACCGTATGCTAACACATATATATGGAATTTTTTTAAAAAATGGTTATGAAGAACCTAGGGGCAGGACAGGAATAAAGACGCAGATGTAGAGAATGGACTTGAGGACACAGGGAGGGGGAAGGGTAAGCTGGGACGAAGTGAGAGAGTAGCATGGACTTATATATACTACCAAATGTAAAATAGATAGCTAGTGGGAAGCAGCCTCATAGCACAGGGAGATCAGCTCGGTGCTTTGTGACCACCTAGAGGGGTGGGATAGGGAGAGTGGGAGGGAGATGCAACAGGGAGGGTATATTGGGATATATGTATATGTATAGCTGATTCACTTTGTTATAAAGCAGAAACTAACACACCACTTTAAAGCAATTATACTCCAATAAAGATGTGAAAAAAAAGAAAGAAAAACTTCAGCAGGCTCTGGGGCACAGGGGCTGTCCCTCAGTGCCCTGTTCCTGGCAGAGGGGTGATTAGAGCAGGTGGGTACCGGTCCAGAGTGTAACAGCACTGGAGGAGGTGGGGGTTGGGAGGATGTCAACTCTGGATTGTTTGTTTACCTTACATATGGAAGGCGTGCTGAAGGTGAGTTGTTTGCTCTCTGTAAGGGCTGGCTATAGGGAGAGGCCATCCCTCCAGGGTCAGCAAGGCTCCAGATGTCAAAGCATCAGACACAGAAAATAAAAAGGCACGATTAATACATTCCCCAAGTATTTGTTGGCCATCTTCCGTGTGCGCAGCACTGCCATGGGACCTGTGGATTCTCAGAAAACTCGTACACATGTCCTTCGTGGATCCTGAGAGAGCTCCACCTTCTTTCGAGGTGGTAGGTATAAACTCATACAGCTGAAGTAACAACTCAAGAACTAGTAATTCAAAAAATGTACAACATGAATATTGCAAATCTGTGTTTCTCAAACCTAATAATGTGTGGATTCCTTTTCAAGAAAAATATTTTCCACAGATCCTCAGTGTTGACTTAAGTTATGTTTTATTATAATGTCACTCTACATGAAATGTGTAGTAAATGAGATCTGTACAACATGAAATTCGTTATAAACTTCTTATGCTTACAGGTCTTATGGTAAAATCAAAACAAATTTTTAAATTACAAATAAGAATATAAAACCAAAGAAATTTAAAATAGCATTAATTTAATGTGATAACTGATGATGTTTTACTTCAACTTGATTGACACTATTGGGCACAGTCATGGAAAAATATATTTGAGCGCTTCCTATTTTACTTGTTATCAACCTGAATCTTCTGCTTGTGAACATGACACATCATCATTTGAGTCATTACCATTGAGTTCACGGCCATCGTCACTGTGCTTTATTTCAATGACCTCACTTTTAACCACTGATGCATAAGAGAGACCAATTAATTAATGGAGAATGCAAAACTGAAACATATCTACTAGCAGTGAAGTGTTATAAGAAGGTACATAGAAAGAAAGAAACCGCAGAATAAATTTGCTTATGAGGCCAGCATGGTGTTGCCTTCTGCTGTTCAATCTTATATGTTATGCGTCCTCTGATCATTTCATTCCCCTCCACTCTTTTCTGGTCAAACTTCTTCAAAACCTTTGCTTATATGGCTCACCTGGACATCATTTAGCCTTCAACTGGCCCCACCAAGGCACTGAAATCTTAAAACGAAACTCGAGCAGGTGCATCCAGACGATAGCCTAAGCTTATTCTATTTTAAAATTTACCATTAAAACTAAAACATCCTTGAAAATTTTGAAGGTACCTCCCCAAGGATAAATCTGGGGGTCTCCATAGGTCCAAGGACCCCAGTTGGAAGGAGGCAGCACAGTTGGGATGAAAGAGGGAGATGAATAAAGCTGCTGAGGTCATAGAAGGCGTTGGGGTGAGGATGTAGGTGGAGCTGGAAGAAAAGGTGGGAAGGACTTAGAAAACCAAGGAGGAAGGAGAATGACCCTCCTGGTAGTAGGTGTGGATGTCTAGGAACCACCAGACACCATCTGACGCCACTCTCCTGCTGGTATCCTGCCTCACCGGTCTTCTTTCAGTTGTTAGAACAGACAGACCTGTCTCTTTTAAGGTTTTTCCTGGCCTTGTTTCCCTGGATGCAGCTGTCAATACCCCACTCTTTTCCTAAGGCTGGCTTCTTCTCCTCCATGAGCTCTTAACCAAAATATTGGTTTTTCAGGAAGGTCTTCTCTGACCACCTAATCTTAGTAAGGTTCCTCACATTATTCTTTTCACACACCCACTCTTTTCCTTTGAGGCTGTGTTAGTTTCCTATTGCTGCTGTCATCAATTACGGCAAGCTTAGTGATGAAACAATACAAATGTATCCTCTTACAGTTCTGGAGGTCAGAAGTCCTAAAAGCAAGGTGTTGTGTTCCTTCTGGAGGCTCCAAGGGAGGAACCTGTGTTCTTCCTTTTTCTAGTTCCTAGAGGCCGCCTGCATTCCTCGGCCCATGGCCTCTTCCATCATCAAGGCCAGAAGCAGAGCATCCTCTAATCTCTGTTTATGCGTCCATGGTCACATCACCTTCTCTAAGTCTAACCCTCCTGCCTCCCTCTTGTAAGGTCCCTGGCGATGACATTGGACCCACCCAGGTAATCCAGGATAATCTCCCCATCTGAAGAGCCTTAACTAATCACATTTGCAAAGTCCCTTTTGCCATGTAAGGTAACATATTCACAGGTTCTGTGGATTAGGACATAGACATCTTGGGGGGGGGACCTTTATTCAGCCTACAACAAGGCTCCTATCACAACTCATAATCATGTGTCACTTTTTAATTGTCTATCACACATGTCTATACACAGCAGATGTGGTTCCATGGATGAAAGAACTTATGACTGCATTATGATGCCGGGTACATAGCGAATGGTGATTAAATATTTAATAAGTGAATAAAGAAGAAAAGAACAGTAGGATATGTGAAGATGGAGGGCACGGCCAAGATATCTTCCAAGGAAGGTGGACATGGCTATTCTGTCTATGGCAGATTTCTCTAAAAAGTGGTCGAATGCAAGGCTGCCTTGCTCAAGATGCCTTCCTCTCACAGCTCTAGAGTATATATCAACCCTAGAGAGGCACTCTAAGTGGTCCCCACCTGACCAATCCTCATGGCCGTGAGAATAAGATGATGTGACTGTCAGAACCATCGGAACCACCAGGCTGGACTTGAGGAAGGACATTTTCGAAAAAAGGTGGTGGGGTTGCTGTTGCCAGGCCAGGGGGAAGGAATCTGGGGCAGAGAGTAGAACGAATTCCTGCCCAACAGCTTCCAGCACTTACTACTAGTAAACGGTATCACTAAATCGTCTCAAATCTTTCAACCCTCTTTCTTATTCTTCCGTATGTAACTACCATCTCTGTTTCTGTCCTTGCTCCGTCCTCTATCTGTACCGTTTTTTTTCTCTTCTCCAAAGTACATGGCTGATGTATAAAACTGAACTATTTATTTAAATGTGTTATATCTGCCAAATAAAGCTTTGTATTCCTAGCTCTTATTTTTAAAGCAAATGAGTTGGAACATTCTGCACGTAAGGGGGCAGTGAAGAGAGCCCTTGGCTAGAAGCTTGGGATGTTGAGATTTGGAACTAATCTAACTAGCTGTGTGAAGTAGGTAAGTCACCTGCCAAGACTTGGCTTTACATTTCTTTCTGGTCTAAACTTCTGATTGTAAACATCTCTAAAATTCTGTTACACAAAGGTAAAAAGTAACTAAAATGAGAGGAAGGGTGTTCATAATCAGGAAAGTGGGTTGCCTATAATCCTGGGGGTTATTCTGTTTTTTGTTTTCAGGAATCACTGCCCCTCAATGATGATAGTGATAATAATAATAGCTTACATTTATTGAGTAATTACTGTGTCCTAGGCCCTGACTGTTTTAAGCAGTTTACACATATCATCTCACTTAATTCCCATTTGGGGATAACTAAAGCACAATCGACCAGAAGCCTGGTCCCTGCATTACAGTTTCCTGACAATTGTCTCTTCCCATGAGAGTGGATCCTCAAATCAGGAAGGAGAAATATAGCTGTTTATTGACCTGCTCTAAATGATACATTTGCATACATCTCATTTAATCCTCACAACAACCTACAGGATAAGCTTTAAAGTATTTCTCCCCTTGGTTGACAATCAGTAAATGTTTAAAAGAAGATATGATAGGTTAAAGATGGCTACAAATTATTTGCTGCTCTCCTCGTCAAGAAGTGGGAACTACTTCCCTTTCCCTGGAGTCTGAGCTGACCCCACGACTTATCCTGACCAATCAAAGGTGACAGAAGTTACACAGGGCCAGTTTCAGGCTTAGTCTTGTCCTAGCATCCTCTCCCTTTGCATTCTGAGAACCCAGCTGCCATGCTGTAAGGAAGTCCAAGCTATCTTGTTGCAGAGGAAGATCACGTGGAGAGGCCCTACAGGATGAGACACCAGAGAGAGAGAGAGAAAAAAAAAGGGAGAGAGAGAGAGAAAAAAAGGGAGAGAGAGAGAGAACTGAGGCATGTAGAGGAACATTCCTGCCGACAATCAGTACCCAGGCCCCAGACATCTGAGAAAGGCCTTCTTAAATCTTCCAACCAATTAATCCACCACCTGAATGCACTCACAAGGAACACCCCAAAGGAGACCAGACCAAAGGAGAACTTCTAGTCAGTCCTCAAACTCATGAATAAGTAAATAATAAATCATTGCTGTTTTAAGGCACTAGTTTTGGGGTGGTTTGTTACACAGAATTACATGTGTAAAACATATGTGAACTTTCTCTCCTCCTCTCTGTTACACAGGTGCTTTGACCCAGTGAGAGCAATAAATGTCAGGGTTACTTAATTTAAGGGATATGATATACAAGGGAAACTGTTCTCCCACAGAGTACAGGAGTGTTCAGCCTGGAGTCAAATGGCACTGACTTGACGTCTTACCTACACCTGCAAACTAGACAGACAGCAATAAGGATGAGTGGATGGATTTGGCCATCCTCAACCATGGAAGCAGACTGACACATCATCAGTCTGGCTGCTGCAGTCAGCGTCACAAAGCGAGAAGAGCGAGCTGGTTTGTCTCAGTTACCGGTCATCTGCATCCTTCTCTTCCATAAGGACCTTGGGGGTCCAGCATCCTTGGCCCACGTGACTCTGGGTGACAGACAGTGACCCCAACAGTCACCCACACACAGTGCTTTAAGGTCCACCTAGGTACCGCCATCTTCTGGAATTGATCTCAACACCTCAAACCCCTAGATTTAGATCTTTGTGTCTACTCTGACCTACATCGTGTGTGTGAGTTTTCCTGACTTCTAGATTTTTGCACGTGTTCTGATCCCATCTATCTGACCTTTCAGATTTAACAAGGATATTCAGGCCTCTGGTTCAGGCCTGCTTAGGGGATGGTCCTCTGTCAAGCCTATGGCTACCCACGCCCTTGCATGGCTCAATTATCCCACAAACATCCTCCAAGCATCTACTAAGCACACCAAAGATAAAAGAAGCATTAGGCTTGACCCCTGTCTCACCACCAGGAGCTGCCAAATTGAAAACGTCCTGTTCTCCATCTCTCCCAAGAGACTGTTGGGCTCCACTTAATAAATAACCTGGTAAATGGAAAGTTATATCCCGTACAAGGACAACCAATTTGCAGTGAATCAGAAAACCATAAAATACACCTGACGCTACAATTATTCTGCACAGAAGTCAATCATTCTTTGAGAATTCACGAGCCCCTTCAGGATCTTGCAGAGCCTCTGGAGTATCATTATGAATATCAGCTTGCAAAGTGGAGAAACACCAATTAGCAGAGATTTCCTATTGACAGAAAGCCAGCGAAACTAGCTCTCACTTGGGGAGAAAGAGAGACATTAGCAAAATAGAGAAAATTAGCAGAAATTAGAATAGGGGAGAAAGCTTACTTTTTTTTTTTTTTAATTTTATTTATTTATTTATTTATTTATGGCTGTGTTGGGTCTTCATTTCTGTGCGAGGGCTTTCTCTAGTTGCGGCAAGTGGGGGCCACTCTTCATCGCGGTGTGTGGGCCTCTCACTGTCGCGGCCTCTCCTGTTGCGGAGCACAGGCTCCAGACGTGCAGGCTCAGTAGTTGTGGCTCACGGGCCTAGTTGCTCCGCGGCATGTGGGATCTTCCCAGACCAGGGCTCGAACCCGTGTCCCCTGCATTGGCAGGCAGATTCTCAACCACTGCGCCACCAGGGAAGCCCCTAGCTTACATTTCTTACCAATGCACACTTTGTACGTTTCAGTGCCCAACCTTGTGATAAGGCAAGGGCGAACAGTGGTTGGTGTTTCCAGTGAGTGATGTGTCCTCACCAGACTTATCTTTCAGTTTCAGAACTGGAGTCGGGCTGGGGGAGGATTCCCTTACTTTCTTCTTTTGGAACAAAGGCTGTGCATTGTTAGGAAAAGATGAAATCTTTCTCCCATCCTAAAAGGGGATCTGGGGAAGGTAATTACTGAAAGGAGATTTACGCTTCGATGTTAGCAATACAGAAGCCACTCCAAAGAGGGGTTTACAGATCACAATGCGACCAGAATCATCACACTGAGTTGTTAACAACACCCAGCTGAGTTCTGGAAATACTTTTCAGACTAATGTCCAAAAACCAGAGCGAGCAATTAGTCTTCCCACAGAATTATTTCAGGCCTCTAACTTGTTGAGAAAGGAATTCCTGGCTCAAGACTTCGCAAGGCTGCAGTAATTAAACTAACAAATTATAAGTACATTTATCTGGATAAAAGATATTCATCACCCAGAGGGTGTGACTGCCATAGCCCACGTGCTCAGAGTTCACAATTCTTCCCATCAGGCACCTATTTGCTCCACGCTGTGGGAACAGTTTGCTTAGAAAGGAAGGATTTCACCCGCAATGCCCCTCACTCAGGTCCTGTGTCTTTCCCAGCCCTGAATGACAGCTGCATGGAAGGCTTCAGGTTGCAGGGGAGAGGGAAGGAGAGAAGGAGGTTCTATGCATTTTAATGCCTACAGCAGCAGGAAATGAAATCTCTGCAGTGTAGAGCTCTGTGGCCAGCGTAAGATATTAGAAGAAATACCTAAGTGTTGTTATAAATGAGAAAGGTCAAAGAATTATTTTTCTTCTTCATCTTTATGCAATTTATGGGGAAACTGGCATATCATTATTCAAAAAGATAGAAATGAGACCATTACTGTTTCTTTGACTTCACTGGCTGAGTCAAATTTTGCATTTCAGAGCAGTTCCTCATGGCAGGGGTGAGGGCATTTATGCTGCCAGGCTTATCCAAAGGTGAGAATAAAAATGTTTGGGCCTTTGTCTGCATTCCTAGTTAATGATTCACATGTTTTTTAATGATGTCCACGATGTCACCGGCAAACTAGACAGGCTCACTTGCTTGTCCATGATCTCGATCATTAAGAAAATATTAAATAAGAGTTTCTACTTAATGTGTCTTTCAGGTTGACCCAGAGTATTGAAAAGCTTCTTAGGTTTAAGCTTTGTCATTGGTTCCCTGACTCACGGCAGGGTGTTCTGGGGCCTAATCTCTTTGGAACTAAGAATAGGGAACAGAACCCAAGGTCCAGCATTGTAATGGTCAACATTTGCTTACTCAGTCCTGGGTTAGCTGATTAATCTTAACTCTGGGCTTCAATGAAGATGTCCAGTTCCTCCACCTGAGCTCTCCTGCCCTGTGATTGCGGCCATTCCCCACCACTGCTACACACAGGTGCCTGCCCGCACATGGACACCATCAGTTGGTTGTTTGGTGTTATGGGCTGAATATCCTCCCAAAGTGCATATGTTGAAGTCTTAACCCCCAGTTTTTTAGAATGTGATTGCATTTGGAGATAGGGTCTTGGAGGTAAAATGAGGTCATTAGGGTGGGCCCTACTCCAGTATGACTGGTGTCCTTATAAGAAGAGGAGATTAAGACACAGACACACACAGGAAAAGCCATGTGAAGCTACCAGTGGAAGACAGCTATCCACAAACCAAAAAGAGAGGCCTTAGAAGAAACCAGCCCTGCCAGAACCTTGATCTTGGGCTTCCAGCCTTCAAAACTGTGAGAAAATAAATGTCTTATTTAAGCCAGCCAGTTTGTGGTACTTTGTTATAGAAGCCCAAGCAAACTAATACAGTTGGTCTATCCTTCAACATGCCTGGATGAGTTTATATACCCTGGCATATAAACTAAGTGAGAAGGTCATTCCTGGTTCCTGGCTCTGAAGGGCAAGCAGATTCAATCAAAGTGGACTGGAGAGAACCAGAACTGGAGTGACATTCCAAGGTGATTAAGGAACCTGGACCATCAGCTTCTTCTGCATGTCAGCACCTGCTGGGCTGCTGGAGGGTGTACAAGAGAGTCAGCAGGACTGAGAGATGTGACGTGATTGGATCCCCTAACTGAGCACCTCAAACCATACACAACAGCTAAAGGACTGAGCAAAGTATATGGATAATGTTTGCTAATTGACTGTTTTCAAAACTTAAAGTACTCATCAATATATACAATGACATGGTTATCAAAACATTATAATGAAATGTTGGACTAAATTAATAAATGTATAGTGTATGAAACTAGGGAGGTGAAACAAAGTCACATCACCTCAAAAATATTTTGCTCAGCTCAGTTCCAAGGGCTTTGTTTCAACCAGATCATGAAAAACTAGAGAACAAGCATGTCAAAGTGTTTGGAAAATACATCATGTGAGAGGCAGTTTTTGGAAATGAGTGTTTAGCCTGAAAGTAGGTAGTTGCAAAGGATATAAGACAGCTGCCTTTAATGCCTGAGAGGGCTCTCTTGCAGTTGTAGGATTAGACTATTTGTACAATACCCAAGGAATAAACCAAGACCAAAAGGAAGACATTACCGAGAGGGACTTCCAAAAGTTTTAACAATAATATCCAGAATCCTGGGGTTGAGTTAGCTTTTAAGTATGAGTGGATTTTCTCCAAATTAAAAATTCTGAAGCTAAAATTCAAACCTTCAATCAAGAAATATTTATCAAGCATCAAGTATATGCAGAGTTCTGGGCTGACATATGGGGAGGACTTCTGTGGGTTTTGTCTGCTCACCATCCTTATTTTGGGGTGAGAATTGCTCCACCATTATTTTCCCTGGTCATGGTGAGGTTTTCAGATAACAGTGCCCTAGCTCAAACCTACATATAGTCACAAAGTAGAGCAAATGACCAAGGCTGAGCCATTCATGGTACTTCACACCCATGGCAAAAATGAATGCCAAGAAGAATGAATAATCCAAGCAGGTCCAATCAAGCCTTCCCTGAATTAGTTTGCAGATGTGGGGAAACATACGTGTGTATGTTAGATGTGCACTCACCCACATGTACTTTTTCCTAAAAGGTTTGCTAAGCTGAGAAGATGTGAAAATGTAGCTTTGAGTAGCCATTCTTCTATCAGAAAGACTGGAAAGGGAAGAAAAAGACAGTCTGACAATACAGTTTGAGTTCCTAAATCCCACCAATGATTTTCTCCCCACACATTTTTTTCCTTTTTTCTGTTTTCTTTTATCTTATCCTGAACTGGGTTTCTCTTACTTTTAACCAGAAACACAAGTTGATATTTGTTGAATGAATAAATTGCTTTAGAGGAATCTAAGTAGTATAAGATATGGTCCCCACATCAAAGATTTTATAAAACTGACTCAATAAATCCTTTAAAAATGAATAGACAGATGGATAAATAGATAGACGGGCAGTTGGAGTATGAACAGTAAGTGTAATAAGAGTTCAGAGAAAAGAGAAACCTCTATAAGCTGTAGCTATTAGGGATGGTTTCAGGGAAGACGAAGAATTTTAAGATCCCTAAGGAGACACAGGAGCCAAAGAGGCCAGAGGTGAAGTTGGGGGAAAGGAGAAGGGTACTCACCCCAGGCAAGGGGAATAGGACAAAGATCCAAGAAAACACATAGAACATTTGCAGCTCAGAGAATACACCAGGTTCCTCTGGATTTGAGAATTCCTACAACAGATAAATAGAAAACAATATTGGAAAGGGAAATTGAACCAGATGCTAGAATTCATCAAACGCTAGATTAGGTGTTTGAATAGTTTCAAGTCACATAAGATACTTGAACAGGAGTGGTGTGATGAAGATAGAAAGTGAAGATGATAAAATTGTGTGGTATGAACTTGGAAACAGTTGGCGACAGGAAGAGTTCTCAGTCCCAGGAAAGGATTCTGAAGCCTCTGATGGTGGGACTGAAGGCCTGAGGGGACAGAGGTCCAAGCGCAGAACAAAAGAAGAGGGCTTAAACCTGAGCTCAGTCTCACGTTGCCTCTTAAAGACACAATGCTTTTGGTGATACACAGAAACCCAAAGGACACACAAGGTGAATTGAGTTCTAGATTCTTCTGCCCAAGAACAGATTGAATTCGGCTCATTTAGTTGCTCTAGCAGTTGTGCCACCAGCAAGGCACAGCTTCCCAGATGTGTTAACATTTTTAATCAGGAAAGGTCTATAAAGTATATTGGCCTTATTATGATGGATTACATGTGCCTCTTCTGAGCAAATACCCAGTAATCTTCCTTGGGACTGTGGGAAGAAAACTTAAATATCACTTTGGAATCACTATCTGAGAATGACAAGTAAATAACCGTCATCAGCCAAAATCCAGAGAAGATACTGTCTGGATATGATTCCAGGGCTAGGAAGCTGATGCAGAAAGAAGTGCTTCTGCATTCAACCATTTAATAAGAAAACATTTGCTGAAGATTCACAGTGAGTTACACTAAAATACGATGATAATTTATAGAGTAAAATACAGCTTGAAAAACCCATTCATATATTTCACCTGATTTTACTCTTTCAATAGTATTACTTCAGTGTTTAGGTGGGGAAAATGTGAGGCTCTGAGAAATGAAATGATTTACCCAAAGACTCTCAGTAGGTACTGAACCCAGGCTTGGAATTGAGTGTTTTGACTCCAAGTCGAGAGGATTTGAAGTTACAGCACAACATACAGGAAGGGGGGTCAGGGCCCACTCCCAGCACCTACTGCAGGACTGGGACATATCCTCTGTGCACAGAGAATGGAAAGAGCAACCGTGAATTAGACAAAGTCAAGTCCTAGCTCTGCCACAAACCAGCTGTGTGACCTGGGGCAAGTCACTTCCTCTCTCTAGCACCAGTTCCTCATCTGGAAGAGTATGTAATAGCCCAAGAGTAACAGAATGGAGGACACAGCCTGGCAAGCTCCGTTCCACAAGTCTATTGGAGGAGCAGGGCTAGTGGAACTATGGTGTCCACCTGAGAACCACAGCACTGTTCACCCTAAAATCACCACGGAGACCCATGGGTAATAACATCCTAAAACAAGAGGGCCGGGGTGCTGAGGAAAGGATTGGAGGGAAATGTTGATTTAGAGTGTCACGCAGTGTCTGTCTCTGAGCTAGTCTGCAAGCCAAGCTTAGCCTCCTCCAACTCATGCCTGAGTCTAAGGAGACGATAATAAGTAATAACAACAACGAGGAAGAAGAGAAAGAAGAGGAACAGGAGGTGAGTTGAATAAAAACTAGAAGTATTTTATTCAAATTTCTGTAAAATAGTGAATGTACGGGTGTGACATTGGACAAGCCACTCACCTCCATTTTCTCAGTGTAAAATGGGCAGCTATACTCTGTGCCTCTTAGGATTGCTGTAGGATTAAATGTGGGATGCATAAAGCACTTGGAAGTGCCCTGTACATGATTCCTATCTTTTATGATATTGCTGTTACTAATATGGCTTTATTGCTTTGTAGCCTGGTAACAAACTACAGCACAATTGGTCCCTATTTGGGGTTTCTAGAGGACAGTTCTTATTTTGGCCTAGCCAGTATCCCTTATTCTAATTACAGAACCTCTCTTTCCTGTGGGAAACTCATTGTGGTGGTTGGACGGGACCAGCACAACCACCTTCAACTGCAGGGAAGGCATATAACCACACCTGGCCAGTGAGAGCATCCTACTACCCTGGCCACAGCGGTGGGTTCTGGAATGGGCAGGTGACCACAGCAAAGCCAGTTCAGTCCCCTTCGTGCAACTTGATATATGGATTCTGGGATAGAAAGAAGGTCTTTCTTTATCTGGGACTGGGAGCTGAAATTATAAAACGGGCTTGGAGCAGCTCTGAGAGAAAAGCTTTGTGAGAAAGAAGCCAGGGAGAGGTCAAACACAGCCAAAAGGAGAAGAGCTCAGCCTTGATGAACCCCAAGGTCCAGCTGCATAGGAATCTGGATCCACTCTTTGGACTTCTCAGTTAGGTGAGCCAATAAATTCTCTATTGGGCTAAAAGCAGTTAAAGTTGGTTTCTGTCACTTGCAACTAAGAGTCCTAACTAATTCAGACTGTTGCTGGGGTAAGTTGGAAATCAGAACAGACCTGGCAGCCTGAGCACCAAGGCAGACCCCCTTCCATCTGAAACAGAGAAGGCATGGTGGAGGACCCAAGGATGGCTCAGCATCCCAGCTGTATCTTGGCCAACTCCATAGCACATGTCACCACAGCAAACAAAAGTAGAAGAGGAGGAATTAGGCAGAGCCCAGGTGTCATTTGAAAGGACTATCTACTAGGAGCCAAATTAAAAGTAATTGGGTTTCTTTTATTGTGTTTTTCCCATGAAATGCATCTTACTCTACCCTAACTTTCTTTCCACATTAGAGGATGCCATTTGATCCAGCCTTGGACTGGGATTTGGTGTTAACTCTAAAGGAATGAATGAAAGCATTTTTCCTCCCTCCCTTCCCTCGCACTCCCCATGTGAACGTTCAGTTACCAAAAACTGAACCTTTCTTAGGAGGAAGAAGAAACAAATTTTGTGTCTGATGATTTAGAGCTCTGTCTATTGAGCCATTATGCTCTTCTACACATCATCAAGAATCATGTGATACATCTTACAATTTATAAATGTATCAAATCAACACACTGTACACCATAAACTTATACAATGTTATATGTCAATTATACCTCAATAAGCTGGAAAAAGGAAGGAAGGAAGGGAAGGAGGGAGGGAGGGAGGAAATTTTGTGAAAGAAAAGAAAGAGGGATTTTGCATGTTGAGAGAATAAAGAAGATTTGGGCTAGAACCAACTAGAGTAGGGAGGGGCCAAAGAGAAGAGGCAGTGGGTCAAAGATCCAAAGCCTTTGCCCATGTTTACAGGTGTCTACCCTGGAAAGTCAGAATTAGCAGACAGGGAGAGAAACTGCTGGGAGGGACACTACCCAAATGCCTAAAACCAAGCTAAGCCTATGACCTGACTCTGGCCACTTAGGCCAGGGACATTCACCAGGTTACTGTTCTTGGGTGGAGAGAGCGTTGCTTAGCTTGCAGGAGGTCACCCACCGCCCAGGTCTAGTGTGAGACGCAGCCAAACACTGCCTGTACCTCGAGTGTGCAGAGGCTACGGAATCTGACTGCTTTGAAGACCCTTCCCACAATGCCTCAGCCAAGGAAACCACTAGACACCTCTCTGAGGGGAGGGTATTTTGGAAAGGAGTTCCTGTAACTCTATCTTCAGATCATGCTGGGTACCCTAGGGTCTCCAGAGCAGGGATACAGAGAGAACTAATAATCATCACATGAGTATTCCATGGAAAAACCCTCACAGGACCCCCAAAGGGCAATCTACAGGGCATCTGCATATTTATTTCAACTTCTCATGATTTAATGAAGTAGATTGCAAAATTTTCTTATTGAAAACCCATTTGGTAAAAATTTTGAACGTGCACTCCCCAATTACATATATATATATATATATATATATATATATATATATTTTTATGGATTATGTACATGTACCATTGTTCTAATAATATGTATATTATCAAACACACTACCAAAAAAAGTATTTTTAAAAATACAATAAAAAAGCAGATAATATTACTACCAAATATCTTGCTGAGTATATTATCGGCCAACATACAGTTAAGGTAAGGTTTGACATTAGTAACAGTGATATAAATTTATATTTTCAATAATATTCATTTCAATTTTGGGGGCCAATCTCTTGTTGGATGATTACACTGTAACTATTTTTACCTCATATTGTGTTTCACAAAGAATTTGTGCTAAAAGTAGAAACGGTATCTCCACCATCTGCCCATCCTCTGCTTGCTGTTTGCATTATTCATGCCACCTTAGGCCCATAGTTTCATTTCGGAGCTCTTCGAGCCTCTCATCTATTTTGTGCATGGTAAATAAGATATAAACAAGAAAAACCATCTGTAAATCCACTTAATCAAGTAAGTAAACAGAAAAATACACTGGAAACAAGCAAAGGCGTGCAGTCCCCATTGTCAACACCAGCACCTGGGAGAGCCTCCACTCAAGCTTCAGGACCCTCAAGTCCTGGGAGGCACGTGGCCGCACACCATACACTCCAAGTGAGATCAGGGTGCAGTATCACAATCCATGGATAAATGCCAGGAAATGTCTTATTTGCTTTTTTAGATTATAAAGAAATAAAATAGAAGTTCTACCATTTTCCCACTGGCTCAGTGGGTCATTTACCACAGGCGCACCCACTTCACCAACCCCATCATAGAGAGGATTAACCTAGACTTTGGCGGTGGCTACGTCCCCTTCCAACACCTCTCCCCCTTCTCACCCACCTTGCAGCTAAAGAAACACAGCTCCCATCACCAAATCCTTCCATAACACCTAGCAGATAAAGTTCAGACTCCCCAGCATGGCACAGAAACTTTTGTGCCAAATCGCCATACCTTTCCAGTTCTATCCCTTCCTCTTTCTTCCACATGAACTCAATGGCTCACACCAGCAGGCAATTCCCTAACAAAACAGATTCTTTTAGGTCTTTGCAATTGCTCTTTTCTCTGCCAGGAATGTCTAATTTTACCTTCTACAAATCTCCAACTCATCCTTCCAACTCCAAGTCCTATGTTATCCACTCTGGAACCCATGGAATAGTCTTCATCAACTCAAGATAAAGGACAGTCACATCTTTATTCTTTTTCCAGTACATTATTTAAGTACTCTTGGGACTTCCCCATATCAATTTAATTTTTTTCTGACAAATCAACGGGGCTTACTTCATCCCAGAAGGGTCAATCCACTGCCAAAGCCCTACAGAGAGAATTGCAGTCCTATCCCCACTACCACTGCCACCTCTCCTTGCCTCTCCTTCGAAACCTTGGGCACTTGTTCACTCTGCACGTATCTCACAATCACTTGTCCCCTGAACACAGCCCCATGGACACTTGTCCACTCTGTCGTGATGCTCCAGCTGGTCCAATCCCTTCACAGGCCCTGCACTCGGACTCCAGAGCATGTTCTTCAGGTCCACACCCATCCACTGCTCCCAAAGCTCAAATCCTTTAAATGTGGTGAGTCTTGAAAAGCTTCCAGCTTCAGTAACACCCTGGGCCAAACCAAGACCCCATCAAAAGGGCTTCCCTGGTGGTGCAGTGGTTGAGAATCTGTCTGCCAGTGCAGGGGACACGGGTTCAAGCCCTGGTCTGGGAAGATCCCACATGCCGCGGAGCAACTAGGCCCGTGAGCCACAATTACTGAGCCTGCGCGTCTGGAGCCTGTGCTCCGCAACAAGAGAGGCCGTGATAGTGAAAGGCCCGCGCACCACAATGAAGAATGGCCCCCACTTGCCGCAACTAGAGAAAGCCCTCGCACAGAAATGAAGACCCAACACAGCCATAAATAAATAAATTAAAAAAAAAAAAAAAAACAAAACACTTGGCCCTTTGGGTTAAGCCTAATCACAAGTGTAGAGAACTCCTGTCTTCAAAATAATTTTATTTCGGGGGCTGTTACCCATTCCTGCGTCTGTCACTGGTTTCCTGTCTACCCTTAGCAAACTGATCATTGCCTCCTTGACCATCAGCTCTGCATACCAAGTGGTGAGGCAGCTTCTAACCCACTCAGAAAAACATGGGTCTTGCTACACCTTTACTTTGGAGCACCTAGGAAACAAAGCAGAGCCCTCGATGTCTGCCTTTAGTTCTACCTGTACCAAAAATAGCTGGTGGCTTATCGGACTAAAGAAAAAGAAAAGCTAATCTCCAAGAGCCCACCAATCCCCACCTCATATATGTAGTCTTCCCTGACGACCCTCAACATGCAGCCACAAGGAGTCAGATACTGCGTCTTCCCCGTGGCCATTGCCTTTGCTTCATAGGTCATGTTATGCGCTGAATTGTGCCCCCAAAAACGCATCTGCTGAAGTCTTAATCCCAATACCTCAGAATGTGACCATATATGGAGACAGAGTCTTTACAGAGATGATTAAGTTAAAATGAGGTCATGAGGGTGGGCCCTAGTGCAATATGACCAGCGTCCTAATAAGAAGAAGTGTGGACACAGACACAGAGGGAGAAGATAGCCATCTACAAGCCAAGGAAAAAGGTCTCAGAAAAAAACAACACTGCAAACACCTTGATCTCTGATTTCTAGCCACCCAACTGCGAGGAAAAAATGTCTGTTGTTTAAGCCACCCAGTCTGTGGCACCTTGTTACTGCAACCCTGGCAAACTAATATAGACCGATTTCTCTATTAGGGAGTAAATGCCTTGTTCCTGGGTCTTATTCATCCTTGTAATTTACAGGGCCTTGCACAGTTCCTGGCCTGTTCTAGGAGCTCCTAGCATGTTCACTGATGAGAGGAGGGAAGGATGGGGCAGGGGCAGGGGCAGGGAAGGTGGGATGATGGTGGCCTGAGCCCTGGAAATTGCCACTTTACAGTCTAACTTCTGAGTTTTTTAAGCTGTGTTCTACTCAGGCCAAGAGGAATCACTTGGCAATTTATGTTAGAATTTTCCCTCTTCTTTGGCTTCTAACCATGCTTATATAAATCATGGGTGAGTCAGGATATGTGGAGGGCTTACTGTGGGCAGAGAACTGTGGTCAGAACAACAACAGGGCCTAGCCATGCTGTCCAAGAGGAATACAGTGTGTGCCACATACACAATTTTAAAATTTTCTAATGGCTATGTTAAAAAACTTAAAAGAAATAAGTAAAATTAATTTTAATACCTTTTTATTTGATCCGATATGTCCAAAACACTATCAGCTCAACATGTAGTCAATATTGTTAAATATTAATGAGATATTTTACATTCTTTTTTGTCTGTCTTCAAAACCTAGTGTGTATTTTACACTCACAGAGAATTCTGTGCTGCGATTCTAACTACATTTCAAGGGCTCACTACCCACACGTGGCTCGTGGCTACTGTATTGAACAGCAGTAGAGAGCTGATGGTTAATGACACAGACTTTGGAAACAGATGGACATGGATTTGCATCCTGATCCATCACTGACTAACTGGACCTCTCCATGCCTCAGTTTCTGCATCTCTCAAATGGGAGCCGATGTGGATCTAATGAAGTAATCCGGTAAAGTCCTCAGCACAGTGTCTGACATAGCAGCATCCTGGTCACCATGTGCCAGGCTCCATGCTATGCAATCTACATGGTTATTACACAATGAACTGCAGTGGTTATTATTCTCAATGATTAGTGCTAAGGTGACGAGAGCCTATTTCTCCATCAGATGTCAAATGAATAAACCAGCTCCAGCTCTGTTTTCCAACCTCTAAAATAGGAATAACGAATGAATCTACCACTAAAAATAAAAATGACCTCCCTGTTTAAATAGCACGACAGGGCTTCCCTGGTGGCACAGTGGTTGAGAGTCTGCCTGCCAATGCAGGGGACACGGGTTCGAGCCCTGGTCTGGGAAGATCCCACATGCCGCGGAGCAGCTGGGCCCGTGAGCCACAACTACTGAGCCTGCGCGTCTGGAGCCTGTGCTCTGCAACAAGAGAGGCCGCGACAGTGAGAGGCCCGCGCACCGCGATGAAGAGTGGCCCCCGCTCGCCGCAACTGGAGAGAGCCCTCGCACAGAAACGAAGACCCAACACAGCCAAAATAAATAAATAAATAAATAAATTGCGTTCCCTTTAAAAAAAAAAAATAGCATGACACCTCAAAATATGTTAGTTTGGGAGTCTTCAGCTTACAACACTAGGTCACAGCAATAAAGACAAAAGTTATAGCCTTCTCCTCTTTACATGTACTTTCACATTAGTTCACTTCAATACACCCCTAGGCAGAGAAATTGTTCTAGTCATTCAAATCCCTGAGTTGATCTGAGTCTTCCGATGCTCATTTTTTTGAGAGAGAGAACTTCTCCAAAATCCACTCAGCCACTATTTCTAAATTATGAGTGCATAAAAAGAGATACACCTTTTTTGTGTGAGGTCTCATAACTCATCCTAACATAACACAGGTGATAAATGTAAGCAGGCGGCTCCCTTTAAAATATGTATAATAGATATATTACTGTATCTACTGTATATTTTCATTTGGGTAGGCAATGAGCTCTCCTTCACCTTATGGTAATAAATTATATAACCTCAGCACTAAAATAACATTAAATAACAGGACACAAATAAATCCTCATAATGATACTTTGTGCTTTGTAAATATTTTCAATTTTAGATCTCAAAGCCCTTCATAAACACAAATTAATTAGCTTTAGCACAACATGGGATGAGATTTTTCCATCTCATATAGTGGTTCTTGACAAATAAAAATTGTATATATTTAAGGTATATAACATGATGCTTGAATATATGTATACATTGTGAAATGATTACCACAATCAAGCTAATTAACATATCCTTCATCTCACATAGTTATGTTTTGTTTTGTTTTTCAGTGAGAACACTTAGATCTACTCTCTTAGCAAATTTCAACTATATAATATGATATTATCAGTTACAGTCACCATGCTGTATATTACAACACCAGAATTTATTCAACCCACATAACTAAACCTTTGTATCCTTTAATAAATATCTCCCATTTCCCCCACCCTCCTGATTCCGGCAACTACCATTCTACTCTCTGCTTTTATAAATTTGACTATTTTACATTCTATATATAAGTTAGTTCATACAGTATTTGTCTTTCTGTGTCTGACTTATTTAACTTAGCATAATGCCCTCCAGGTTCATCCATGGTTTCACAAATGGCAGGATTTCCTTCTTTTTAAAGGCTGAATAATATTCCTCTGTCTGTGTATATGTGTGTGTGATTTTTTTTTAATCTATTCATCTGTTGATGGACACTTACGTTGTTTCCATACCTTGGTCACTGTGCCCTAAAGCTAAAACAAGTCTCTTGTAAATATTGCTGAATCTTGTTTTCTTACCCATTCAGTCAATCTGTGTCTTTTGATTGGTGAATTTAATCCATTTACATTTAAAATCATTATTGATAGATACGGACTTACTCTTCCCATTTTGTTAATTGATTTCTCACTGTTTTGTAGTTATTTTTTTCCTTTCTTCCTCTCTTGCTGTCTTCCTTTGTGATTTGATTTTTTTTTGTATTGATATCCTCTGATTCATTTGTCTTTACATTTTGCATATCTTCTAGAAATTTTTCCTTGTGATTACAATAAGGCTTACACAAAACATCTTATAGCAGTCAATTTTAAGCCAATAACAATTTAACTTCAATTGCCTACAAAAATTCTACACTTTTCCTACTCCCTGCCCAATTTTCTGTTACTAATGTCACAATTTACATCATTTTATATGGTGTATTCATTAACAATATGGTAGCTATACCTATTTTTAATATTTCTGTCTTTTAACTTTTATACTTGAGTTAAAAGTGATTTATGCACCACCATTACAGTATTATATTTTTCTGAATTTGACTATATACTTATTTTTAACCAGTGTTTTATGCTTTCACGTTACTAATCATTGCCCTTTTATTTCAACTTGAAGAACTCCCTTTAGCATTTCTTATAAGGCAGGTCTAGTTTATTAGTCTGTGAAAGTCTATCTCTCCTTCATTTGTGAAGGACAGCTAACATGGTCTCCAGCAGCCTGCTCTGTAGAAAACTGCCACTTTTGCTCTGCAGAAAACTCCAGTAGTCTTTGCGATCTCATCAGCTCTTAGTGCTGCCATGGATCCCCTGGAGCTTTCACTATTGAGGACCCCTCAGCATTTGCCATCGCAAACACTAGCAGCCTGTTCCATAAAAGACCCCAGTAGCTCATCGCAGCCACTAATGAGCCCCACAGCTTTCACCACTGAAGGTGTCACAGTTTTCCCCTTTGTGAACTACAGCTGCCTGAGCCACCACTCATCCCACCCACTGGAAGCCACCCCAGTCAGTGCTACCACAGTGCCCCAGCCCTGAGATCCAGCAACCACTTTGCAGGTGTCCATAACCAGCCCTGACCCCTGCTGCCACACAAATGCTCACTTCTAGCCTTTACAACCATGCACATGCCTACACATGGCCAGACACAGGCCCCACTGCTGGCCCCCATCACTGCATACCACATACGTCCAGCCCCAGCCCCAGCCCTACCACCACCTGCCCTGGCCATGCCTATCCAGGCACACTTGCCACTGGATCCAGAAGTACTGCTGAGGACAGCCATCACAGCCACCATGAACCCACCACAGCTTTTGCTACCAAGAGCCACATGGAACCTTCTTCAAATGGAACCCAAAACACAAACAGCAACATGAAAGCACATGGAAGTATAAATCCCACCAGTAAAGGTAAATATACAGTGAAATACAGAATAATATAGTACTCTAATGGTGGTACACAAGTTAGCCATAACCCTAATACCAAAATTAAAAGAAAAAAGTATTAAGAATAATTATAACCAGAAAAATTTGGCAACAGACTCAACATAAAAAAGGAAACTCTGACTTCAAGAGCACAAAGTATGAGGGGAATAAAACTGTAGAGGCTTTATATGCAATTGAACTTGAGCTGTTATTAAACTAAAATAGATGTTCATAAATACAAGATGTATATGAACCTCATGGTAACCACAAAGAAAAAACTTGGTAACACACAAAAGAGAAAGGAATGAAACTAAATCACTATTTTCAAAAAACGGCAAGTAAAAAAAGAAGATAGGAAGAGAAGAAGAGAGGAACAAATGAACTTCAAGACAAACAGAAAACAATTAACAAAATGGCAATAGTACTGTAAATGTAAATGAATTAATTAGTACCGTAAATGTAAATGAATTAATAAGTACTGTAAATGTGAATGAATTTAACTCTCCAATAAGTACTGTAAATGTACTTATTTACTATCAATAAGTACTGTAAATGTAAATGAATTAAACTTTCCAATCAAAAACATAGTAAAATGACACAGAGTGGCTGAATGGATTAACAACAACAAGTTCCAGTGTTATGCCATCAACAAGAGACTCCCTTTAAATATAAAAACACACATAGGCTCAAAGTGAAGATATAAAAAAAGATATTCCATGCAAGTGGTAACCAAAGGATAGCAGGGGAGGCTCTACTTGTAACAGGAAAAATAGACTTTAAGTCAAAAACTGTCGCTAGAAACAAAGAAAGTCATTATATAATGATAAAAGGGTCAGTTCAACAGGAAGATATAATAATTATCAATATATATGCACCCAACCTCAGAGCACCTAAAAATATAAAACAAATATTGACAGATGTGAAGGGAAAAATTGACAGCAAGACTATAATAGTAGGAGAGTTCAATAATCCCCTTTCAAAATGGACAGAACATCCAGACAGAAAATTAAAAAGGAAACAACTGACTTCCACAACACTATAGACCAAATGGACCTAACAGAAATATACAGAACTTTCCAACCAACAGTAGCAGAATATACATTCTCCTCAAGCACAAACAGAACATTCCCCAGGATAGATCACGTTAGGTCACAAAACAAGACTTAACAAATTTAAGAAGACTGAATTCATACCAAGTGAATTCCGTACCATTTTCTCAGTCCACAGTGGAATGAAACTAGAAATTAACAACAAAAAGAAAACAGAAAAATTTACAAACACATGGAAACTAAAAAACACACTCTTGAACAACCACTGGTGAAAAAAAAAAAAAATCAAAAGGGAATTTTAAAATACCTTAAGGCAAACAAAAACAAAAATACAACTTACCAAAACTTATGGGATGTAGCAAAGCAGTACAAAGAGGGAAGTTTATAGGAATAAATGTCTACATTAAAAAACAAGAGAGATCTCAAATAAGCAACCTAATTTATGAATCAAAGAACTAGAAATAGAACAAACTAAACCTGAAATTAGCAGATGAAAATAATAAAGATTAGAAAGGAAACAGAGAAATAAAAACAGAAAAAAAATCAACAAAACTAAGATAAACAAAATCAACAAAGCTTTAGTTAGACTAAGAAGAAAGAGAGAGAGAGAAAGACCCAAATAAATAAAAAATGAAGAAGACATTACAATGGATAACACAGAAATTTAAAGCATCATAAAGGACTATTATGCACAATTATATGCCAACAAATTGGATAACCTAGAATAAATGGGTAAATTTCTAGAAACATACAACCTACCAAGAATGAATCAAGAAGAAATAGAAAGCATGAATAGACCAGTAACAAACTAGCAGATTAAAACAGTAATCAAAAACATTCCAACAGGGCTTCCTTGGTGGCGCAGTGGTTAAGAATCTGCCTGCCAATGCAGGGGACATGGGTTCGAGCCCTGGTCTGGAAAGATCCCACGTGCCGCGGAGCGACTAAGCCCATGAGCCACAACTACTGAGCCTGCGCGTCTGGAGCCTGTGCTCCGCAACAGGAGAGGCCGCAACGGTGAGAGGCCCGTGCACCGCGATGAAGAGTGGCCCCTGCTCGCCACAACTGGAGAAAGCTCTCGCACAGAAATGAAGACCCAATACTGCCAAAAATAAATATAAATAAATAAATAAATTTATTTTTAAAAAAAAACATTCCAACAAACAAAAATGGTTTCACAGGTGAATTCTATCAAAAATTCAAAAAAGAACTAATATCAGCCCTTCTTAAACTTTTCCAAAAAAATAGAAGAGAGAATACATCCAAACTCATTTTACAATGCCAGTATCACCCAATTCTAAAACCAGACAAAGGCAACACAATAAAAGAAATATATAAGTAATATCCCTGATAAACACAAGTGCAAAAATCCTCAATAAAATACTAGGAAATCAAATTCAACAGCACATTAAAGAGACCATAAACTAGGACCAAGTGGAATTTATCCCTGTGATGCAAAGATGTATCAACATGTGAAAAGCAATCAATGTGCCACACCACATTAACAGAATCAAAGACAAAAACCACATCAACATTTCAATAAATGCAGAACAGGCATTTGACAAAAGTCAACATCCTTACACAATAAAAACTCTTAACAAAATAGGTATGGAAGGAATATACCTCAGCACAACAAAGGCCATATATGAAAAACCCACAGCTAACAATGTAATCAATGAGGGAAAACTGAAAGCTTTTCCTCTAAGATCTGGAACAAGGCAAGGATGCCCACTCTCACCACTGCTATTCAACATCATACTGGAAGTCCTAGTCAGAGCAATCAAACAAGAAAAAGAAATAAAAGGCATCCAAGTTGGAAGGGAAGAAGTAAAATTATCTGCGTTTGTAGATGACATATTCATTTACATAGAAAACCCTAAAGACTACACACACACACACAACTGTTAGAACTAATAAATTCAGTGAAGTTTCAAGATCAAATTAAACATATACAAATCAATGGCATTACTATACACTAACAACAAACTGTCCAAAAGAGAAATTAACAAAACAATATCACTTACATTCACAGCAAAAAGAATGAAATACTTAGGAACTAACTTAACCAAAGAGGTCAAAGGCTTGTACTGAAAATTATAAAACAGTGATGAAAGAAATTTTAAAATACACAAATAAATGGAAAGATTCCATGTTTACGGATTAGAAGAACTAATTATTGTTTAAATGTCCATTTAATGCAATCTCTATCAACATTTCCCAAAGAAATTTTTTACATAATTAGAAAAAACAATCCTAAAATTCCTATGGGAATCAGAGAAGACCCCAAATTGCCAAAGCAATCTTGAGCAAGAAGAACAAAGCTGGAGGCATCACACTTTCAGGTTTCAAATTATGTTACAAAGATATAGTCATCAAAACAGTATGGTACTGGCATAAAAACAGATATACAGACCAATGAAACAGAAATAGAAAACCCAGAAATAAACCCATGCATTTACCATCAACTAATCTTTGACAAGGGTGCCAAGAGCACACAATAGGAAAAAGATAGTCTCTTCAACAAATGGTGATGGGAAAACTGGAAGTCTACATGCAAAAGAATGAAATTGGATCCTTATCTCGTACCATATACAAAAATCAACTCAAAATGGATTAAGGACTTAAAGGTAAAACTCAAAACCATGAAACTCTTAGAAGAAAACATAAGAGAAAACCTTATTGACATTGGCTTTGGCAATAATTTTTCTGGATATGACAACACCAAAAACACAGGCAACAAAAGCAAAAATAGACAAGTGAGACTGGATCAAACTAAAAGCTTCTGCACAGCAAAGAAAACAGTCAACAAAGTGTAAAGTCAACCTACAAAATGGGAGAAAATATTTGCAAACCATATAATTAATGCAGGGTTAATATCCAAAATATATAAGAAATTCATACAATTTGATTCCAAAAATATAAATAACCTAATTTTATAAATGGACAAAGGACCTAAACAGGCACTTCTCAAAAGAATAAACTCAAGTTGCTAACAGATATCTGAAAAAATATTCAGCATCTCTAATCATCAGGGAAATGCTAGTTAAAACCACAATAAGATATCATCTCACACTTGTTAGGATGACTATTATCAAAAAGAGAAAAGATAACAAATGCTGGTGAGGATGTGGAGAAAAGGGAATCCTTGTACATTGCTGATGGGAATGTGTGTTAGTATGGCCATTATGGAAAACTGTATGAAGCTTCCTCAAAAAATTAAAAATACAACTATCATATGATTCAGCAATCCCACTTCTGGCTATATAGCCAAAGGAAATGAAATCACTATCTCAAAGAGATATTTGCACTCCTATATTCATTTGCAGCATAATTCACAGTAGCTAAGATATGGAAACGACCTAAATGTCCTTCAAAATGTTCTTCAACAGATGAATAAAGAAAATGTTATATATATAGAATATTATTCAGCCTTTAAAAAGAAGGAAATCCTGTCATCTGCAACAATATGAATGAGTCTAGAGGACATTATGCTAAGCAAAATAAGACAGAGAAAGACAAATATTGCACAATCTCATTTACATGTGGAATATAAAGTAGTCAAACTCATTGAAGCAAAGTGTAGAATGGTGGTTGCCAGGGGCTGGGGGTGGGGAGAAATGGGTGCTGTTCATCAAAGGGTACAAAGTTTTAGTTATAGAAGGTGAATAGTTCCAGAGATCCAATGTACAGCATGGTGATAATTGTTAACAATAGTGCATTATATACTTGAAATTTGCTATGATAGATCTTAAATCTTCTCAACATACACACAAAAACACACAAAAACCGTAACTATGTAGAGATGATAGATATGTTAATTAGCTTGACTGTGACAATCTTTTCACAATTTATACATATATCAAAACATCAGGTTGTATATCTTAAAAATATACGTATTTATATGTCAAAGATATCTCATAAAGGTGTTTATAAAAAGAACCATTACAACTTAGTAATAAAAAGACAATCCAATTTTTTTTAAATGGACAAAGAATTTTAACAGACATTTCTCCAAAGATATATAAATGGGCAATAAGTCCATTAAAAGATGCTCAACATCATAAACCATCAGAAAATGCAATTCGAAACCACAATGAGATACCACTTCACACGAACTAGGATAGCTAAAATCAAAAAAGATGGATAATAACAAGTGTTTAGCAAGGATGTGCAGCCACTTTGAAAAACAGACTAGTAATTCCTCAAAACGTTAGACATAGTGTTACCATAAGACCCAGAAACTCCATTCCTACATATGTACCCAAGAAAATAATACAATTTCATTCTACAACATGAATGACCCTTGAACACATTATGCTAACTTAAGCCAGTCCCAACCGACCACATGATGTATGATTCCATTTATATGAAAAGTCCAGAACAGGAAAATCTATAGAGACAGAAAGTAGATTAGTGGTTGCCTAGGATGAGAGAGGTGGGGTCAGGGAATGGGACATGATTTTTAATAGGAAATGTTTATTTTTGGCATGATGAAAATTGGCACAACAATATTGTAAAATTGATTTTGAATATATTAAAAGTCATTGATCAAATTAGTGAATTGTATGGTATGTGAATGATATCTCAATAAAGCTGTTTGTTTTTTTATTTTTTTAAAGAGGAGGTTAAATGCAATGAGCTTTATCCCAAAAGAGAAGGGAAACATTAGTGGAAAAATTGGTACAATCTGAAAAATGTCTGTAGTTTTATTAATAGTAATTTAACAATATTGGTTTCTTAGTTTAACGAATGTACCATGGTAATATAAATTGGTAGCAGCAGGAGAAACTGGGAAAGGGGTATACAAGAACTCTCTGTACTATCTTTACAAACTTTGTGTAAATCCAAAATTATTCCAAAATTTTTAAATTACTTTTAAAATGTCAAGCAAAACACATACACAATGATAACTTCATTATAATAGTATTTAAATAACACATACAAACATGGGAAACTACAATATATTGTTTGGTGACACAAGTGTGTAGCAGGATATGAAAATATTCATGAGCATGATAAACACTCAATTCAGGACAGTGATTATCTCTGGGCAGGAAGAGAGTGGAACAGAAACTGAAGATGTCTTAATACTTTATTTTTTTAATGAAAAAATCTAAAGCAAATATGACAAAATATTAACATAAGTTAAATTTGATGAGGTGTTATGTATCCAGCATTTGTCATATTATTCTTTATACATTTTGATATGCTTAAAATATTTTCTTTTAGACAGTATGAATCAGGTGACAGTTGAAAACACCTCAAAAGGTGTGATAAATGATCCTGTATGATCAGGATTTGGGTAGGTAAAAAAGCACATCAGTGCTAAAAATTGCTATTTCTTCACAAGCAGAGCACACAAATTTGTCCTAATAGACCACTTGGTTTTGTGGCCCCAAATTATATATGATATGACCTTGGACAAACCATCTAACCTCTTCATCTCCGGGGTTTCTCCCTGGTCACGTGGTGATAATAATACTGTCTCTAACATTATGTTGGGAGGATTAAATGGCATAATTCTTGTAGGCATTTGGCAATATCTGGAGATATTTTTGGTTGCCACAAACTGGGGGGTGGGGTGCTACCAGCATCTAATGAGAAGAGACCAGGAATGCTGCTGAACATCCTACAATGCACAGGACAGCCACCCAGAACAAAGAATTATCCTGCCCCAAATGTCATTTGTACCAAGGCGGAGAAACGCTAATGTAGAACCATCTACCACAGGACCTGGTGTATGGCCTACACCCTATGCCATTAGCTGCCATATGATCATCATCGTTACGGTTGTAATGTAACACCAGAATAGACTTCAACACATTGCTACCTGGATATATCTTCTTTTGCCTTTTTAATAGGTGTTTAAATTGACCCAGACCCAGTATGTCCTGCAGCTGGGATGACTAGCTTTGCCGATCATGCCTTTAGACTATAAGAGATGTTATCTTTTTTCCTTTGCTAACAGCTCTGAGCTGCTCTTCCCTTCCCCTCCACCATCATTTTTTATTTCCACTTTGTAGCTGTCTTAATTAACCCTGGGAAGGGTTTGGGGTGCCCTCTGATAGAAAAGACGTTTCCCTTCAAAGATAAAACTGTATCGTTACCTAGCCTCCATTGCACACACGGGAAAGCAGCCTTTGGAAAGAGCTGCTCTGGGCAACGGGTGGCAAATTATCCACTGTTAACCTTGGGCTGCCTTTTAAAAGAAAACATTTTGAAAGGAAAGAAAAGAAAAGATGAAACTAACAGTAGCCAGGTAAGTTTTGGACCCACTAGCAGGACCCAAATTTAAGCTGCTGAATTAGTACACAGTAGGTCAATCAACAACCACATTGAAATGGGGCAGAAGTGTGGACACCTAATCAATTTGCCAAAGTCTCAAAAAAAGAGCATTTTGTGTGATAAACCATAGTAACAAATTGAAGAGGAAAAACCATATGATCATCTCAATGGATGCAGAAAAAGCTTTCAACAAAATTCAACACCCATTTATGATAAACACCCTCTACAAAGCAGGCATACAGGGAACTTACCTCAACATAATACAGGCCATATATGACAAACCCACAACCAACATCGTGCTCAATGGTGACACACTGAAAGCATTTCCTCTAAGTACAGGAACAAGACAAGGATGCCCACTCTCACCACTATTATTCAACACAGCTTTGGAAGTTTTAGCCACAGCAGTCAGAGAAGAAAAAGTAATAAAAGGAATCCAAATTGGAAAAGAAGAAGTAAAGCTGTCACTGTTTGCAGATGACATGATGCTATACATAGAGAATCCTAAAGATGCTACCAGAAAACTACTAGAGTTAATCAATGAATTTGGTAAAGTAGCAGGATACAAAATTAATGCACAGAAATCTCTTGCATTCCTATACACTAATGATGAACAATCTGAAAGAGAAATTAAGGAAACACTCCCATTTACCATTGCAACAAAAAGGATAAAATACCTAGAAATAAACCTACCTAAGGAGACAAAAGACCTGTATGCAGAAAACTATAAGACACTGAGGAAAGAAATTAAAGATTATACAAACAGGTGGAGAGATATACCATGTTCTTGGATTGGAAGAATCAACATTGGGAAAATGACTATACTACCAAAAGCAATCTACAGATTCAATGCAATCCCTATCAAACTACCAATGGCATTTTTCACAGAACTAGAACAAAAAATTTCACAATTTGTATGGAAACACAAAAGACCCTGAATAGCCAAAGCAATCTTGAGAAAGAAAATGGAGCTGGAGGAATGAGGCTCCCTGACTTCAGACTATACTACAAAACTACAGTAATCAAGACAGTATGGTACTGGCACAAAAACAAAAATATAGGTCAATGGAACAGGATAGAAAGCCCAGAGATAAACCCACACACATATGGTCACCTTATGTTTGATAAAGGAGGCAAGCATATACAGTGTAGAAAAGACAGCCTCTTCAATAAGTGGTGCTGGGAAAACTGGACAGCTACATGTAAAAGAATGAAATTAGAACACTCCTTAACACCATACACAAAAATAAACTCAAAATGGATTAAAGACCTAAATGTAAGGCCAGACAGTATTAAACTCTTAGAGGAAAACATAGGCAGAACACCCTATGACATAAATCACAGCAAGATCCTTTTTGACCCACCTACTAGAGAAATGGAAATAAAAACACAAATAAACAAATGGGACCTAATGAAACTTAAAAGCTTTTGCACAGCAAAGGAAACCATAAACAAGATGAAAAGACAACCCTCAGAGTGGGAGAAAATATTTGCAAATGAAGCAACTGACAAAGGATTAATCTCCAAAACATACAAGCAACTCATGCAGCTCAATATCAAAAAAACAAACAACCCAATCCAAAAATGGGCAGAAGTCCTAAATAGACATTTCTCCAAAGAAGATATACAGATTGCCAACAAACACATGAAAGAATGCTCAATGTCATTAATCATTAGAAAAATGCAAATCAAAACTACAATGCGATATCATCTCACACCAGTCAGAATGGCCATCATCAACAAATCTACAACAATAAATGCTGGAGAGGGTGTAGAGAAAAGGGAACCCTCTTGCACTGTTGGTGGGAATGTAAATTGATACAGCCACTATGGAGAACAGTATGGAGGTTCCTTAAAAAGCTAAAAATAGAACTACCATATGACCCAGCAATCCCACTACTGGGCATATACCCTGAGAAAACCATAATTCAAAAAGAGCCATGTACCACAATGTTCATTGCATCTCTATTTACAATAGCCAGGACATGGAAGCAACCTAAGTGTCCATCAACAGGTGAATGGATAAAGAAGATGTGACACATATATACAATGGAATATTACTCAGCCATAAAAAGAAATGAAACTGAGTTATTTGTAGTGAGGTGGATGGACCTAGAGACGGTCATACAGAGTGAAGTAAGTCAGAAAGAGAAAAACAAATACCATATGCTAGCACATATATGGAATCTTAAAAAAAAAATGGTTCTGAAGAACCGGACAGGACAAGAATAAAGACGCAGACGTAGAGAATGGACTTGAGGACACTGGGAGGGGGAAGGGTAAGCTGGGATGAAGTGAGAGAGTGGCATGGACTTACATGTACTACCACATGTAAAATAGATAGCTAGTGGGAAGCAGCCGCATAGCACAGGGAGATCAGCTCGGTGCTTTGTGACCACCTAGAGGGGTGGGATAAGGAGGATGGGAGGGAGATGCCAGAGAGAGGAGATATGGGGATATATGTATACGTATAGCTGATTCACTTTGTTAAAAAGCAGAAACTAACACATCATTGGAAAGCAATTATACTCCAATAAAGATGTTTTAAAAAAAAGAGCATTTTGGACAATAAATAAAAATGAAGACCTTTATCCTGAAAAGAATATTTCTATCTGTTGTTCTCTGCTTTCTTTTCTCACAAACCACAAGAAAAAGCAGTCTGCAGGACTGGTACCTGTGAATTTTGATTAGATAATTTTCCACTGAGACAGAGAGAAGCAGTCACGTATCCTGGGTTTTAAAGACAAGCCATGGGATCACTTGAGTGCCAGCAACACTTTTAATTCTGCCACAAATGGCTTTTCTACAGGGAGCTTGCTGCATCTGTCTTCCTTTTTCGTTTCTAGGGCTAGGTGTTAGCAGAGGGTCCTTAGAAAGAGGCCAACTCCACCGCTAATCACTAGGAGAAAAGAATTTCCTGAAAGTACTCATATTGTTTTCCCAGGGGACATATCTGACAAACGTGATAAGAGGAGCCCAGAAATTCGAGTCCTTATTGGAAAATGTAAAGAGGGAGTAGAGGCGGTATCTGAAAGACGGTGAAGCCAATCCCAAGGTGGGATATTATCTCTTTAATTGCAAGGTCTGCACATGAGCTAAAGGAACCCTAGTGACAGAGGATGGGATTCAGTCAAGATGGTGACCAAACAGAGCTAATAAATCAACCTGTTTCAGGAACGAGAATAGAATAGAACTCCACACAGTAGGATCATGTGGTACCTGCATCCCTCATCTCTCCCCATATTCTCAGTCTTCCTTCCCTCTGTCCCATTCTGATTCCTCCTTCCTGGCTCACAGCAAGCCTCCTATGACAGCCTCAGCCAAGATGATTGAGCTCGGCCTCTCCCCAGCAACCAGGACGTTATTCTCAATGATTATACTGGAATTTCGTTATATTTGATTTAGCGGCTGTTGTATACTAACCAGTATTGTTCTCTGATTCTTTTTTGTCAGTAAAACTTGCCTTCCCACACATTTCCAGGTCAAGGATTATCTCTTAACTTTTTACTTTTTGTTCTCTAGAGTATAGTGCAAGCTAAAACACTCAATATTTGATAAACTGGACTGAAGTAAGTAACTCAGGGCTTACACGGCCTGGATTTGCCCTTCATCGTTCACTTATACCTGGCACATATGTGAGCATCAGTATGCACAGATATGCTTTGTGGGCACAAAGGAGGAGACACAGACAATTTTCCAGCTGCTGCCACAAGCCCAGAAACTGTCAGATTTCTATACCAAGAAGCTCTGCCATGAAGCCCTCTTCTCTGGAAATGAAGAGATACTGATTATCAAAGGGAGACAAAGGACCCAGGAGAGAGGAAGAGGGAATTAAACCAAGTAGCCTCCCCTTCTTCATCTCTTTCTTGAAAGACAGAGGAAGGAAAGAAGGAAGGAAGGAAGGGAGGAAGGGAGGGAGGGAGGGAGGGAGGGAGGGAGGATGGAAGGAAGGAAGGAAGGAAGGAAAGAAGGAAGGAAGGAATGGAAGGAGGAAAGAAAATAACAAATGTTAGCACAGATGTAGAGAAATTGGAATCCCTATATACTGTTGGTAAAAGTGTAAAATAGTGCAGCCATTATGGAAAACAGTAAGGCACTTCCTCAAAAAATTAAAAATAGAATTACTGCATGATCCAGCAAGTCCACTTCTGGGTATATGCCCCAAAAAATTAAAAGCAGGGACCTGAAGACATATTTGTCCACCCATATTCATAGCAGCATTATTCACACCAACCAAAGGTAAAAGCAACCCAGTGTCCATCAACAGATGAATGAATAAACAAAATGTGGCCTGTACATACAGTGGAATAGTGTCTGGCCTTAAAAGGAAGGAAATTCTGACACATGCTTATGCTGAGTGAAATAAGCCAACCACGAAAGGACAAATACTGTATGATTCCATTCATATGAGGTACTGAAAACAGTCAAATTCGTAAAGACAAAGTAGAATGGTGGTTGTCAGGAACTAAGGGGAGAGAAGTTTGGGGAGTTAGTGTTTAATGGGTACAGAGTTTCTGTTTTACAAGATGAAAAGAGTTCTGTAGATGGATGGTGGTGACAATAGCACAAAAATGTGGATGTACTTAATGCCATAGAATTGTACACTTAAAATGGTTAAGATGGTAATTTCTACGTTATGCATATTTTACCACAACTAAAAATAAATTTTAGTGTAGACCACAAGAAAGGGCTAAATAAATGTTAGTTGCTTGGAGGTGGGAGGGAGGAGAAATATTAGGGGTGAGTTTTTCCTTCCCCCAGGATGAAGCAAAGTGTGACTGAACCCCAATCATAGTGCTGCCCTCGCGTCACCATCACACCTACCGATGGGGACAGACCTCCCTCCATGCTTCCTGTCACTGCCTTCAGTTCTATGTTTGTGAGTTATCTTCATTCATAAGAAATATATACTCCATACGTGTGCCTGTGTGTTGGGGGAGAGGAGGAAAGAGACACAGCTGACCCTCGCTAGGCCTGTATTCTTCAAAAGAGTTACACTGGATGGAACCATACCCCGCCTTCTCAAACCCAGACACTGCCTTTATCAGTGAGCACCCAGGTGTGGCCACATACCCCCCTCCCCCCCGGTTTTTAATTAACCTCTTAGCCCACCCAAGTTAAGAGGCAAATTTATTTAGACTCAAAGTAGACAGTGAAATGCCTGTTTAATTAGACATTTTATCTATTACCTCTGTAAGCTTATCTCTGTTGGAAAGCGCTGTTAATTCAATCACTATCTCCCCATCACAACCCAGAAAGAACTTCAGTTGCTGTAGACACTTAAGCCCACAGCAGAAGAGAAAAAAATCTATAAATCTATAATAGCCAATCCTGAGTGAGGTCGGTTAGCAAAGAAGGACTAGGACTCAACTAAATTAGGCAACAGGGCTTCCCTGGTGGTACAGTGGTCAAGAATCGCCTGCCAATGCAGGGAACATGGGTTCGAGCCCTGGTCCGGGAAGATGCCGCACAGCAACTAAGCCCGTGCACCACAACTACGGAGCCTGCTCTCTAGAGCCCGCGAGCCACAACTACTGAGCCCTCGTGCCACAACTACTGAGCCCACACGCCTAGAGCCCGTGCTCCGCAACAAGAGAAGCCACCGCAATGAGAAGCCCGTGCACCGCAACGAAGAGTAGGGCCCGCTCGCCGCAACTAGAGAAAGCTGCGTGCAGCAATGAAGACCCAATGCAGCCAAAAGTGGATAAATAAAATAAATAAATTTATTAAACAAATAATTTAGGCAACAGATTAATAAAGTTGAGCTGATGCTGACCATCTGGGTGGCAGGGAGACCCAAGTGGGTTTTGTTACTGTTTGCTGGATGGCTCTCTGTTTCTTGGCCTCGGAAGTCCATCCCTTGCTGCTTTATTTCCTTTTGGTTTCTAGCACTGGAGACAATGCCCAGAGCCTTCTTAAACATCAGTCTTCCACAGCGGGAAAAGCCCCAAAAGATCATCTTGGAGATGGGGAAAGTAAGGTCCAGAGACAGTGAGCAACCTGCCTAAAAGCTGGGCACACTCAGTGACAGGGCAGGGGCGGAATTCAAGCCCCCAGCCTTCAGCCCGAAGCTCCTCCCACTGCACTGCTCCACGTCCTTTCCACACATCACACGTCACCTGCGTGAGCATACAATATCATACACCCCACCCCCCCGCAAATCAGTCAGGAGCTCGCCATGGAGGCAGTCATTCATCAACCATTTTCCGTGCGTGTATTCACACCCCTCGGTCCGGCTGTGTGTTTCTGGGTGTTTCCAGCAGAGACTCACAGGTCATCTTTGAGGAAAGGCAGATGTGGCTCTTTGGTTCCAGATTCACCTTAGGAACCAGACCTCACAGAGGGAGACCTTTCTTCTAAGAACACAGAAACAAGGATTTATTTTCCCACTTTGCCCCAGGGAAAGAAGGTTGCATGAATATAATGCCCTGTGCTGAGGTTAAATACTAACCCGTAAGGCAGGGAGCACTGCCAGAACCCTCAGGGCCCAGCATCACGGAGCGCCAGCAGCCATGATACCTCCGTGGGCAGCAGGGCAGGCGTGTCCTCACACTCTCCACCCATCAGCACCAAGTGATTGCTTTGTAGGCTTCATTTCAAAAGAGTTGATTTCCTTAGATAGCGAATAGTTCAAGAAATCCACTATGCCAGGAATAGAAAAGAGGAGAGAGAGAGAGGGGGAGAGAGAGAGACAGAGAGAGAGAGAGGATCAAGGTGGCAGTTAAGGTTCTAAAATGCCCATGCTTAGCGCTAACTCACTGGCCTGAACCAAACGCTGGTAATCAAAGGGAATGCCATTAACGTGTGCTAAGCTCACGGAGTTAATCAGAAATATAGAACTTGAGGTCTGTATAATAGCCTTCGCTCACCACACATTTCATGCTGCATTTTCAATTACCCCTTAGGAAATTAACTGTGCAGCTTAAATGAAATGTGTGGAATTCAGGAGAGATTAAACCTAATACAGTCCACTAGCAAAGCTTCAGCATTCAGAAGTTTAATGAGGTGTTAATGGGAAAGAAACTGCCCTAACCCTTGCTAACCCAGACTATTGTGCACAACGCACGCAGAATCACAGAGCGGCCAGGTCCCCTGGATGCTTTTAGAAAGGCTGGGGCACTGAATCTTCTAGAAGCAGCCTGTTCAACTTGTTCTTGTCCCTTCCTACTCTGACATCCAGGTTTCCCAGACCCTCCCTGGAATGACAGGAAAATGTCACACTCCACAAATCTTAATGTTTGGTTTTCTGGTTGTTTTGGTTGAGCCACTCACAAGATTGCTTCTTCCTCTCCCAAATTGTTCAACTTTTTCTTACCTGTGATTTTTTTCTAAATTGACAAACAAATGTCCTTAATGAAACAACTAATTTTTTATAAAGTGCACCATTTGCGAATTACATTTAAGCAAAACGGGCTTCTTGAAACAGAATACAGTGTAGATGTCAAAGATACGGATTCTCTTCCTACTCGGTCCATCGAACAAGCTGGATGATCTTGCAAAAGTCACTTCACTGTTTGTGTTTCAATCCAGCAGTCATTCACACAACAGATATTTACTACACACCCACCATGGCAGAGAAGGCTGTGCTGGGTATCAGTTGGGAGGCACAGAGACGTATAGAATAGGGCCCTAGTCCCCATGGAGCTCGAAGTATCTGTGTGAAGCTCAGCATCTGCTAAGTGCTCAATGTCAAGCATGAGAATTCAGAGAGAAATCGCTTTGGCAGGAGGAGATCTGGAAAGGCTTAGTGGAGACAGCCACACCCTAGTTGGACTTTGAAGGATAAGTGAGATTCAACAGGCAGGAAAGGGGGAAGAAGATTAAGAGCAGAACCTGAGCAGGACAGTAAAATAAAAAGTATGTTCAGAAAGTAGGGGTCCAGGTCGGCTGAGCTGGTAGCAAGGGAGAGTAAGACCAAAGAGCCAGAGCCTATGAAGGCCAGGCTGAGGAGCTGAGACCCCATCCTCCATCAAGTCTCGTGTTTTGGGTAGAATAAAGCAAAGGAGAGAAGAGAGGAGACTAGTTTGCCAGCTGATGGGCGAGGTCAGATGTACACTAACAAGATACGAGCTAGCATGAGCACAGTGGAAACAGAAAAAGATAGACTGAAGCAAGAAATATAACAAGAAATTTCATTCCAATTTCAGAGTTCATCTTGGGGATAAGGAGAATATTCAAGCTGCCTGAGGTTTCCAGGAAGGTGTTGAGGATAACGATGGTAATGACCTTAGAAATTTAAGCTTGGAATCTGAAAAAGTGTGTGTGTGTGTGTATACATATATACACATATATATACATATATATAACTGAATCACTTTGTTGTACACCTGAAACTAACAAAACATTGTAAATCAACTATACTTCAATAAAAATAAAATAATAAATAAACAAATATTTTAAGCTGGTTGGAAAGAACATTTTTCCATTTTAGAATGTTTGAGATTTAGGTGTTGGCTAAACCCGCAGGGGGAGGCCAACAAGAATTTAAATGAAGGACCATAGTTTGGGAGAAATCCATCTCCAATGCCTCATCTGTAAACTGAATTTAGACAAGATCAGTAAGTTCTCAACCCTGGATATGCATTGGAACCTGCTGGCACTTTCTGAAAGCATGGATGTCCAAGCCGTACCCCAGACCAATTAAGGCAGAATTGCTGGGGGGAGGAGGGTGGGTCTTGGCAGGCAGCACCAGTAGTATCATGCACACAAGGAAACTTCCAGCCCTTTGACAATTTTCTTCTTCACCTTATTCTGAACAAAACTGTGGGGGGAAGGAAGTTCAATGACATTCAGATTGACAGATATATAAAAATATTTACCTTTGATCAAGAATCCTGCACACTCAATTAAATATTCCAAAGTGAGGGCTGGTATCTATGTTCCATAGCCCTGACAGGCAACATTTTTGCACCCCCAGGAGAGAGCTACAGAAAAGAAAGGGCTGAAAGGGAAAGAAGCCAGAGAAAGTCAGTGGGTTGGGTTTGGGGATAGGGTTGGGGAGGGTTGGCCACAAATCTGAAATCATGGAGTGGCTGCAAGTCGGGGCAGGTTGGGATCTGTGCTGCCTGGACACATTTCTCCACTATGGCCTTAGTAATGATCCCACACACACTCTTTATTCCTTATGGCCTGGAAATCTTTTCCCATCTATTTTCTCATTTGATCTACAACCACCTGTGAGCTAGACAGAACTGGCATTAATGATGATCTGTTTACAGATGGGGAAACAGAGGCCTGGTGATGGAAAGTGGCCCTTGCCCAAGTCCCCCAGCAAGCAAAGCCAGGATTGGAAAGGACACAGGCCTCAGGCCAGGATTCTTCCCACCACAGTCTGCTGCCTCCAGAGAATGGGGAATCTAGAGAACTCAACGGAGATGTGGGCGAGGCTTCAGAGGCAAAGTGCTCTTAATTAAACATCCTCTTGGTTGGTCTATAAAGCTTGTCCTCCACCAAGTTTAGAACTAGAACTCAAAGTATGGAGCAAGATGGGCTGGTTTTGTTTATTTTTTCCCCACATCTCTTCTGTTCTTTCCTCTATCCAGTGGCCGAGGTGCCTAGGAGCAGTGAATTTGGAAAATGCAGTCAGCGCAGGAAGACCGAGAAGCAAGCAGTATGTATTCTCCAGAAGCTGGCTGATCATAACTATTAATCACCACTTAGCTCTGAAGAAAAGCCTGATGAAAACTCAGCTGGGGGGACTTCCCTGGTGGCGCAGTGGTTGAGAATCTGCCTGCCAATGCAGTGCACATGGGTTCGAGCCCTGGTCTGGGAAGATCCCACATGCCACCAAGCAACTGGGCCCGTGAGCCACAATTGCTGAGCCTGCGCATCTGGAGCCTGTGCTCTGCAACAAGAGAGGCCGCGATAGTGAGAGGCCCGCGCACCGCGATGAAGAGTGGCCCCCACTTGCCGCAACTGGAGAAAGCCCTCGCACAGAAACGAAGACCCAACACAGCCATAAATAAATAAATAAATAAATAAATAAAAATTAAAAAAAAAAAAAAAAAACTCGGCTGGGGGTAGTACTGACGTGTCCAGTCTTATGCTTCCCTTGGGCACACGGCAGGTACTCAAATATTTGCCGAACAAGAACTGGAGAGTCTACTCTGGGGACTTCACACTCTCTTGCCATGGAAAACACAACTTCACTTCGACCAAAAAACAAACAAACAAACAAACAAAAAAACCAACTTTACATCGTATTCCATTTACATCAATTAACATGACACATATAAGCCAACATAAACTCCCATACTCAGAGAGGATCATATGGTTACATCTTCCTCTCTCAGGAATCAATGGGTTTTGAGATCCACTCATGCAAAAAGGAGTGTGTTGTAGGATACACAGAAATTCCGACACTAGAGACGGACCTCATTCCACCTCTCAGGAGCTATGTGTTCTTTGCCAGCTCTTTCTCTTTCTTCTCCATTTCTCTTTGGAGGATTCCTCTGCATTATATCCACAAGCCTGTGTCTATTAGGCTTTTCAGGATTCTGTTTCCCGGTTCAAATTCTCAAAATAGAGAACCTGATTGGGTGCTGGTCAGCCAGTGGATTGGCTGAACTTTGGTCAGGTATCCACCACAGGTCCAATCAGGGGAGGGGAGGGTGCCTGGTGTCACCATGGCTCCCTGGTCCCACCCCTCCTTCAACTGAGGCTATAGGTAGGGGAGAAGCAATTTTGAAAAGGAGGCTGTGGGTAGGACAAGCAACCAAAAACATATCTATTAGGATAATTGTCCTATATAATTGTGCTGAGAAGCTGTTTTAGCTAAATTACCTGAAATAAAGACCAAGTTTGTGGGTCCCTATACCTCCATGAATCTGCATACTACCTATCTGTGCATGAGTCTTATGCTCTATCTCCCAGTACAGATTAGGAGATGAACCCCCTTTTAAAACTGTTATGTGTTTCAGGTGAGTTGGACCTTGAGTGTTGATTGCAGTAGTGGCTTTAAATTTTCAATATTCTTTCTTTGAAATAAACCTGTTTATACTCACTATGTTAATTGATGTAAATGATACACAATTTAGAGATTTGCTTTTCTGTCCAAAAACAGCTGTTTTTCTTAACAACACAGCAGTGAGAAGAGAGGCATCAAAAGAAGAAAACCTAAGTCTTGTCTGGCAAATATTTGGTTACCTACCATGTGCCAGCACCATGCTAACCTAGGTATGACATCACTTCATCCTCATACCTACCCTCCAAGGAAGGTGTCATGATCTCCACTGAGCAAACAAGGAATCTTTTTTTTACTCAGAGAGTTTAAGCAATAGATCTGTAACAGGAAAGAGAAAACGTGACTCCTGACTGCAAGGAGTTTACACTTTAAAGAGTTTAGTGTAGTGTGAGTCCTAGAGCCAGACTCTCTGGGGCTGCGTTACTTTGGACAAGTAACTAATATCTCTCTGCCTCAGTTTCCTAAACCTGTAACAAAGTGGTAATATTAGTCTCTATCTCATACAGTAGTTGCTCTAAGAATCGAACAAGTCACTAAATGAAAGACACTTAGAAGAGAGCCTGGAATATAGTAAATGCTCAAAAATGCAATCAGTTATTATTATTATTACTAAATGTGCAAATATTTAAGTGCTAAGTTGAAAGGAGAGTGACATGGGTGAGAGGTAATCAGCCTGGAAAGGCTTCATGGGAAAGCTGGGACTTGAGCAAAATTAGGTCTTAAAAGATGGGAGAGGTGCAGGTAGGTGGAGAGAAGAAGATGGGCAGCTCACCCTGAAGTCAGCGAGGTGCAGCATATGGGCAGAGGCAAGGCAGGGCTGACCAGAACCAATCGTCCTCTGAGGAGCTCTGTGTGTGCCTGGGTGTCTGGGAAGGAGCAGGGCGTAACAAATGGATGGGTGGGATGGGGCCAGATGGACAGTCAAAAGAAGAGGTTAAGCTTCCAGAGAGCCATCAGAAATTCTAGAACAAATGAGAAGCTTGATGAAGGAGATGTTTGAGAGAGAAGCAGAGCGCAGAGTTAATCAGAATGAAAGGAAGCAGAGCGCAGAATTAATCAGAATGAAAGGAAGCAGAGCCTTCCTGCTTCTGATGTGGTTTCATGGGTTATACAGAGACGCCCACTCCAAGACTATGCAAACCCAAAGGCAGTACACCTCCCTTCCTTACACAGATAAGTCAGTTCCCCATTCTGGGCCACAGTTTTCTCATCTATAAAATGTGGAGATGGAGACAGAGCAGGGGTGTACAGCAAGATCTGGTGAGTTATGAGAAGTGGCATATTACTCTCTTCCTCTTTCTCTTACCACCTCTCACCCAGTCTCGGAATCCACCTTGGCGAGAGTAAATAGCACAGCTCAAGCTGGCAAAATAGTCTGAAGGCCTTACATAGTTGGAAGACTGTAGAGATAAAATGACCTTTCTCTCCTCAGTGTCTGCCATCATTTCTGTAACTTCTAGGTATTTTTCAGAAGTCCTGGCTCCTCCACTTAGCAACCTGAGGAGTGTGAGCTTGTCCTGATGCCTCTGGGCCTCAGTGTTGTCAACCATAAAGTGGGATAATAATTCCTGAGCTGCTACTCACCAGAGGGCTGTGAGGAGCACATGAAACTGAGGAATTCTGAAAACAAGCACACTAACATTTGCATTAAAGGGTTCCCAGAAGAAGAGAGAGAAAAAGGAACAAAGCAGATCTGAAAAAAAGTAACAGCTGAAAACTTCCCTAACTTGGGAAAGGAAATAGACCTCCAGGTCCAGGAAACACAGAGAGTCCCAAACAAGATAAACTCAAAGAGGGCCACACCAATACACATTACAATTAAAATGGCAAAAATTAAAGACAAAGAGGGAATCTTAAAAGCAGCAAGGAAACAGCAACTAGTTACAATACATGTAAGTGAACTTCCATAAGACTGTCAGATGACTTTTCAGCAGAAATTTGCAGGCCAGAAGAGAGTGGCACAGTATATTCAAAGTAATGAAATAACCTACTCCAAGAATATTCTACCAGGCTATCATTCTGATTTGAAAGAGAGAGAAAGAGTTTTACAAACAAACAAAAGCTAAAAGAGTTTAACACCACTAAACCAGCTTTGTAAGAACTTTTAAAGGGGTTTCTCTAAACTGAAAAGACCAAAACTAGAAATATGAAAATTTTGAAAGGAAAAATCTCATTGATAAAGGCAAACATACAGTAAAGGTAGTAAGTCTAATTGGTAAAGGCAAACATACACTTATAAAGCTAGTAGGAAGGTTAAAAGGCAAAAGTAGTAAAATCATCTATATCCATAATAAGTAAAGAGATACACAAAACAAAAAGATGTAAAGCATAAGGTCAAAAACAGTACACTTTGGTGGGGGAGGGGAAGTAAAAATGCAGGGTTGTTAGAATGTATTCAAACTTAACAGTTCAATAACTTAAAATAATCATATATTTGTGTGTGTGTGTGTGCTGTTATATATGAACTTCACAGTAACCAAACCAAAAACCTATAACAGATACACATACAGAAAAAAGAGAAAGGAATCCAAACATAACACTCTAGACAGTCATCAAATCACAAGGGAAGAGAGGAAAAAAAAAAAAAAAGAACTACAAAAACACCCAGAAAACAATTAACAAGATGGCAATAATTACTTTAACTGTGAATTGACTAAAGGCGCTAATCAAGAGACATAGAGTAGCTGAATGGATACAAAAACAAGACCCATCTATACGCTGCCTATAAGAGACTCACTTCAGATCTAAAGACACACACAGATTGAAGGCAAAGGGACGGAAAAACATATTACATGCAAATAGAAGTGAAAGAAAGCTTGGGTTCCATTACTTATATCAGACAAAATAGACTTTAAAAACAAAGACTGCTACAAGAGACAAAGAAGGACATTACATAATGAAAAAGGGATCAATTCAACAAGATATAACACTTGTAAATGTAGATGCACCCAACATAGGGACACCTAAATACATAAAACAAATACTGGCAAACATAAAGAGAGAAATGGACAGTAACACAGAAATAATAGGTGAGTTTAACACCCCACTTACATCAATGAACAGATCATCCAGACAGAAAATCAATCAGGAAACAATGGCCTTAAATGACACATTAGACCAAATGGATTTAAGTGATATATATATATAACATTCCATCCAAAAGCAACAACATAAACATCCATTTCAAATGCACATGGAACATTCTCCAGGATGGATCATGCTAGGCCACAAAACAAGTCACAATAAATTTAAGATTGAACTCATATCAAACCCCAATGTAATAAAAGCCATTTCTGACAAACCTACAGCCAACATCATATTCAATGGTGAAAAGCTGAATGCATTTCCTCTAAGCTCAGGAACAAGACAGGGATGCCCATTCTTGACACTTTTATTCAACATCTTATTGGAAGTCCCAGCCACAGAAAGCAGACAAGAAAAAATAAAAGGAATCCAAATAAGGAAGAAAGAAGTAAAACTGTCACTGTTTTAAGATGACATGATACTATATATAGAAAATCCTAGGGACACCACCAAAAAACTATTAAAATAAATGAATTCAGTAAAGTTGCAGGATACAAAATTAATATACTGACATTTGTTCCATTTCTATACACTAACAATGAACTATCAGAAGGAGAAATTAAGAAGACAATCCCATTTACAACTGCATCAAAAAGAATAAAATACCTAGGAATAAACCTAACTAAAGAAGTTAAAAACTTTTACCTTGAAAACTATAAGACATTTGCAAAAGAAATCAAAGACAACACAAACAAATAGAAAAATATACCGTGCTCATAGATTCAAAGAACTAATATTGTTAAAATAACCATACTACCCAAGGCAATCTACAAATTGAATGAAATCCCTTTCAAAATACCAATGGCATTTTTCATAGAACTAGAACAAATAATTCTAAAAGTTGTATGGAAACATAAAAGATCTTGATTAGTCAAAGCAATCTCAAGAAAGAACAAAGTTGGAAGTATCATGCTCCCTGATTTCAAATTATACTGCAAACTACAGTAATCAAAACAGTATAATGCTTATTTACCTCTCTGAGCCTCTTTACTTCATGTATAAAATGGAGATAACAATACCTATGTTATCTGTCTTATATATGTCATATCTTATTAATGGTGACATCTACAGAAAAAAATCTGTGTGACCTTGAATAAGACACTACTATGCCTCAGTTTTCTCACGTGTAAAATGGAGAAAATACCTAAATCATAAGGCTATTTGACTTTTCAAGAGGGAGAACCACATTTAAGATGGTTTCTAATTAAATGTGGAGTCTGAATGTAAAGCTTTAGTAGTATTCATTCTTTAAAAATTCAAGTTGAAAAAAATATCTGAATTAGGATTTGCAGAGAATCTTGGAATGCAAGTGCAACTTATTAATGCTCCAAAAATTCAAATGGAAAAAATATACTTGATTTTGGATTCAGAGAGAATCTCAGAATGTGGATGAAATGGAATCCTTTTTTTTTTTTCTTTACATCTTTATTGGATTATAATTGCTTTACAATGTTGTGTTAGTTTCTTCTGTACAACAAAATGAATCAGCTATATGTGTACATAGATCCCTTCCCTTTTGAGCCTCCCTCCCACCCTCCCCATCCCACCCCTCTAGGTCATCACAAAGCACCGAGTTGATCTCCCTGTGCTATACAGCAGCTTCCCACTAGCTATTTATTTTACACATGGTAGTGTATATATGTCAGTGTGATGTGGACGGACCTAGCATCTGCCATACAGAGTGAAGTAAGTCAGAAAAAGAAAAAGAAATACCATACATTAATGTATATATATGGAATCTAGAAAAATGCTATTGATGAACCTAGTGACAGGGCAGGAATAGAGATGCAGACGTAGGGAGGCTGGGATGAATTGAGAGATAAAATGGAATCTTGATTTCTTGGGCTGTGTCAGTAGTTTTTCTGCCCAGCTTGTGAGCTGGGTAGTAGAAAAACAGCTCAGGAAGAGAAAAAAGTCTGTTGAGAAGTTGGGCTTGGAGCTGTATGGGGCCTGGCAGCTGCCAAGGGCACATGCCTCAAGGTAACCCAAACCCACAGGTGAAGAAGCAGCCACACATAGTGCTCAGGAGGGTGTCTGTCATCAGAGGTCTGGGTTGGTATGCATACCACGTGGCTTTAAGGAGAGCTTTAATGAGCTAATCCCTGCAAAAGCGCTTAGCACAGTGCCCGGATCAGAGGAAGCATTCAATGCACACTAGCTATTGATACTGGTTTAGTTCAATAAACACATTGAGCACTGTGCCAGGAACTGGATAAAAAGCTGAATAAATCCAGTCCTGGCCCTTGAGAAAACACGCAGAGAAAGTGTCAAAGAATCCACCCAGGCACAAACCTACTCACAACCTTCTGGGTTTTGGCCAACAGCCATAACAAGAGCTGTCAGGCTATCATGAGTATAATGCTTATCTCCTACAGATGTACTTGTATAAATGTAGGTTTCATTCCTGGAGAGCCCCTTATACCGGAGAAATACCATATATACTTTATGCAACTGCTGGTATGTGCTTTTATAGATATCTGCTAAGTATTAAATACAAATATTAAATCTAAATACTTAATATTAATCTTTAAAATGTTCTTTTGGGAGAATTTTTCAACATGGACTGGACTGGCTGAAGTATTTTAAAATAAGAATGCAATGAAGTTTAGACAAAAGATGACATCTCATCCTGGTAAAGCTCCCCAAAGCAAGAGGAAGCATTTTTTTTTTTCATCAGTCACTAGGTTTTCAAACTGCATTCAAAATCATGAGTCACGTGTCTCAAAAACTTTTCCTTGCCCATTTGATGCTCACAAATACCACTAAAAGTGTGTAAGCTGTAGATGTAAGCTGGGGAAGGGGCATTTTCCCTGGAAAACTTTTTCAGTGATCTTCTTTCACAGATGTTAAATGATGTCTCTATCCTCTGGATGATTCTAGCTCTTTTTGGTCTTTTTTACTATTAACTCACTTGTCTCAGTTAAGCAACCTGCTAGTTCACACAGCTGAGTACTTACACCTCTGAGTCTCCATTTCCTTGCCTGTAAAATGGGGATAATTAATAGAAACTACCTCAAAGGACAACAGTTATTACATATAAAGTTATAGAACAGAGTTATTACACATAAAGAGAGTTATTACATATAAAGCTTTTAGAACATTACCTTGATAATAAATGCTTAGTAAGTATTAGCTATTATCATTACTATCATTACTACTGTAAATTCTTCAGAGCTTCTTTTTATATCTGTACATGCTGTTTCCATCAAATACTTCAAATAGGCCATGAACCTTGTTTCTTAGGTAAACAAACCACCCTTTCTTTGCTTCTGTGGAAAATGTCTTTCTTTGATGTCTTACCAATCTCCTCGTAAGCATTTTAAAGAGAAATTGTATCTTTATGCCATAGTGTTTGCTTAGTAAAAAGGCATATGAAATTTTCTCCCTCATGAAGCAGCTCATTGCATTTTTTTTTTTTGGAGATTACATTTTATTTATTTATTTATTTTATATTCAAAATTTTTTTAACTTTTTATTTTATATTGGAGTATAGCTGATTAACAATGTTGTGTTAGTTTCAGGTGTACAGCATAGTGATTCAGTTATACTGACACAGGTATCTCTTCTTTTTCAAATTCTTTTTCCATTTAGGTTGTTATATAACACTGAGCAGAGTTTCCTGTGCTATACAGTATGTCCTTGTTGGTTATCCGTTTTAAATAGAGCAGTGTACACTTCTTAATCCCAAACTCCCTAACTATCCCTCCCCCTGCCACCCTTCCCCTCTGGTAACCATAAGAACAAAGCATGCAAATGCCAAGGTGTTCTCTAAGTCTGTGAGTCTGTTTCTGTTTTGTAAATAAGTTCATTTGTATCTTTTTTTTTTTTTTAGATTCTACATATAAGTGATATCATACGATATCCGTCTTTCTGTGTCTGACTTACTTCACTCAGTATGACAATCTCTAGGTCCATTCATGTTGCTGCAAATGGCATTATTTCATTCTTTTTAATGGCTGAGTAATATTCCATTATATACATGTACCACATCTTCTTTATCCATCCTTTATTTATTCATTTTATATTCAAATTTCTTTTTATTAAATTTTTATTGGAGTATTTTTATCACTGAGGGTTGCACTGAAAATCTGAGGAAATCTTATTATGATAAGAAATGTCAGAAATCAGAAGGCAGGACACAGAAGGATGGAGCAGCTAAAGAAGGGTGATGACTGAGAGGCCTGAAAGGGTCCTATAGAAGGGGGGCTGCCAGCCTGGGGGCACTTCCAAATCATTTGCACCAGACCGTCCCTACTCAAAGTGCAGTCTGTGCACCAGCAGCACCACTAACATCTGAAATGTAGAATCTCAGGCTCTATGAGACCTACTGACTCAGAATCTGCATTTCAAAAATACACCAAGGGGATTTGTGGACACAGTAAAGTTTGAGAAGCACCAACTTAGGCAACTTTTTAAAAATACCAATGTCCAGACATCTGTCCCCACATCAATAAAATCAGAGTCCCTGAGGGTGTGGCCCGGGTTTCAGTATTTTTTTAAAAACCTCCCCCCAGGTGATTCTAATGCGCAGCTAGGGTTGGAAAACCTACAGAAGAGGAAAGCTGAACTGGGCATGGCAATAGGGCCAGGCGTCAACCTGGTGGAAATGGAAAGAACACCATTCTAAGCAGAAGGATGAGTGTGAGCGCACGTGCAGAGGGACGGTGAAGCCAGATGTCACGGGGTTTGTTGTAGCTGAAACAGAAGACAGAGTCATGGGAGAGGAAGCTAGACTGTCAGAGGACAGGTCATGAAAGGCGTTTAATAAGGACTTTAGAACATAGCCTGCTCAGGGAGCCTTTGAAGGGTTTACTGAGCACTAGATTTTGTGTATCAGAATGATCACTCCATCTGCTGTAGAGAATGGATTTGACAGGAAAAAGACTCAGGACAGGAAGGCCAGTTGCAAAGATAATGGATCAGGGACTTCCCTGGTGGCATAGTGGTTAAGAATTCGCCTGCCAATGCAGGGGACACGGGTTTGGCCCCTTGTCCGGGAAGATCCCACATGCCGCAGAGCAACTAAGTCCGTGCGCCACAACTACTGAGCCTGCGCTCTAGAGCCCGTGAGCCACAACTACTGAGCCCGTGCACCACAACTACTGAAGCCCACATGCCCAGAGCCCATGCTCTGCAACAAGAGAAGCCACCTCAATGAGAGGCCTGCACACCACAACGAAGAGTAGCCCCCACTCACTGCACTAGAGAATGCCCATGCGAAGCAACAAAGACCCAATGCAGCCAAAAATAAATAAATTAATTAATTTTTTTAAAAAAGATAATGGATCATTCCTGATAAAGACGAAGGGCCTGGATCAGGCTAATTGTATTGAAGTTAGAGAAAGGGCAACGGGTTCCAGAACTAGCAGAGGAGGCAAACTAGGCAGGACTTGATGTGGGAAGAAGGGAACTTCACTAAGAAAACTGAAGAACAGGAATAATCAGTTACAGGGGAAAAGTCTAGCATCCCAAGGAGGTAGCTACATGGGGAAAAATGTATAAGGGGGAGGGGGAGCAGAGAAGGGATGTTAGAGCCAGTGTAGCAAGACCTAAAGTTTGCCAGGGAATTCAGGGGGAGAAGGGGCCCCTGGGAACGGACCTGGCTCAGCTTAGGGGACACAGCTATCTATCTCCCTGTATTCTACCTTGGCATTTGCATGCTTTGGTCCCAGTGGATCGTCAGCTGCTAAAGGGCCAGGGCTTATCCTTTCGTGCTTGTGTCCCAGAGCCGAGCCTGGTACCTAGCACATGGCAAACGCTCAACCAATGTCTACAGGATGAAGAGAGGGAGGAGAGAGACACCTCCAGAGAGAAGTTGAGAGAGCCAGGCTCTCCAAACCCAAGGCAGTACCAACCCGTCTACTTCTCACACTGCAGTCTGAGTAGCCTCTTCCTGAAGCCCTGATCCCAAGGAGTGAATGAGACCAGTCCTTCTCGAACTTCCACATGCATCCGAATCATCTGCGGGTTGGGGGAGTGGGGGGAGGATCTTGGTAAAATGAAGATTCTGACTCAGTAGGGATGGGGTAGGGCTGAGACTCTGCATTTTGCTAATGATGTGCACTTTAAGTCTCAAAGAACTGCTTAAAAGAAACAGACCCGGAACCTGTAGATCAGGCAGCAGCAGCTAGGGTAACCTAGAAATTTTCCCCCAAATGGTATCTCTATTCTTCTGGCTCATTTTTAAGAGAATAAAGATCAGACCTATGAGCAGATGAAGAGATGGTGTCCCACCTTTGGGCTCTGAAAGGCATGGAGGTGGGAAATAAGACTCATGTGTCTAAGGGGGAAAAATATCAAGGATTCACTGGGCTGCAGGAACAGCAGAAGGTGGGTGTGAGATCTCCTCCTGAGGCCAGACTCTGATTCAAGAGGGAGGGTGTGGGGTAGGCCTATTTCCAAAACCCCCTCCCCTTGGGTCCTGCCTTCAACAACAGATTTTCTTATCTCTCTGCACTCTGAATTCCTTTCTATCTGCTGAAATCAGGATGATTACAGCCTTTATCCCTGCCATTTCTGGAATCTCTAATCTTGTAATGCATTTAAAATGCATTCGTGTAACTGCCTTCATCTGGCTTGCTGCAGCTGGAGACGGGTCTGATAAGAGAGCTCCCCTAACTGCCTGCAGATAGGAAAGGGAATTTGGGGCAAACACAAAGCATGAAGGGAGCTACATGAAGCATCATGTTCCCCCGGCAGTTCTCCAAGTGACGTTCTTCTTGCAGCATATCCAGGTGGGCTTCTGGCCAATCTCTTCTCTATCAAGGCTTACAACAGACCAGTACATTTTCCTGCTTGCACTTGTGGAAAAGTCAATTAATCTTTTACCTTTGAAACTCCTTGGTTGAACTTTCAAGGTCCTCCCTCATCTGTGTAACCTCACCAGCAAGTGCACACGCAGGTCAAGCTCATTGCTATCATGACTGTTTTTTTACTTGTTTATTCTTGCTGAGGATGCCCTCGCTCTGCCTATTCACTCTTCAAGGTGCAGCTCAAGGCCTGCCCTCTCCAGGAAGCTCCCCTCATAGAGTCCTGGTTCCCTCCTGCCTCCTGCCCTGAGCCAGCAACACAGAACTTCAGAGAGCACTGTAATCTGAGAACTTCTGTCTCTCTGTAAGTTTTTCTACTCCAACAAGACTACAGATTCCCTGAAGGCAGGGACCAAGTCTTTTTTCTTTTGCATTCTTCTCAGAACCTGGTAGAGTGACAGGCCTGCATCGGTGGCCAGTAAGCGTTCCCTCATTTATTCCATTATGCATCTCTGACCACCTATTTTTAGATGGTGAATTTGGTGCAGTGGATTTTTAAGTGGCACGCAGAGTTTATGGTTTGCAAGGACCACAAGATTCATAGGCCAAAATTTAAGGATTTGGCGCTAAACACAAACTTATTTGAGAATTTTATGTCTTCTTGCCATATTCCTCTCCTTCATCCTTATACCCTAAATAATAGTGGAATTAGGAGCAGCAGCAATAGTCATAGCAGTAGTAATAGTAATAGTGGTGGTGGTGGCAGTGGTAGTAGTGGTAACAGTAGTAGTGGATCCTACCCAGTCTGTCACCCCTCGTTACCTTCCTGACCTCTCTTATCCCCTCATCCTCTGCACTCCAGACAACTGATCTCCCTTTTGTTCCTTGAACACGCCAGGCATGCTTCCACCTCAGGGCCTTTGAACTTGCTCTTCCCCAATTAGGTACATGGCTTACTCACTCATGTCCTTCAGGACTTTTCTCAGAGGGAAACTTCTTGGTGAGGCCTTCTGGACCACGCTATTTATAATTACAAACTTTCCTATGCTGTTGGTAGGAATGGAAATTGGTGCAGCCACTATGGAGAACAGTATGGAGGTTCCTTAAAACACTAAAAATAGAGCTACCATATGATCCTGCAATCCCACTCCTGGGCATACATCCAGAGAAAATCATAATTCAAAAAGATACATGCACCCCAACGTTCATTGCAGCACTATTTACAATAGCCAAGACATGGAAGCAACCTAAATGTCCATCGACAGATGAATGGATAAAGAAGATGTGGTACATGTATACAATGGAATATTAACCATAAAAAGAATGAAATAATGCCTTTTGTAGCAACATGGATGGACCTAGAGATTATCATACTAAGTGAAATAAGTTAGACAAAGAAAGACAAATATCATACCATATCACTTATATGTGGAATCTAAAATATGACACAAATGAACTTATTTACAAAACAGAAATAGACTCACAGACATAGAAAACACACATCGTTACCAAAGGGGAAAGGGGGAGGGGGGAGGGATAAATTAGGAGTTTGGGATTAGCAGATACACAATACTGTATATAAAATAGATAAACAACAAGGACCTACTGTATAGCACAGGGAACTATACTCAATATCTGGTAATAAACTATAATGGAAAAGAATCTGAAAAAGAATATGTATATATGTGTGTATGACTGAATCACTTTGCTGTACACTTGAAACTAACACAACATTGTAAATCAACTATACTTCAATAAAAAAAATTATAATCCACCCATTTGCTCCCCTCCATCACTATCTCCCTTCTCCGATTGATTTTTCTCCATAACACATATCACCATCTACGTACAAAAAAATGGATTTCTTTATTGTTTGTTATCTGTCCCTCCTGGTGGAATGTAAGCTACATGATGGCAGGAAGTTTTGTAGGTGGAATTCACGGTTGTACCTCCATTGCCTAGAACACTGCCAATTACATAGTAGGTGTGCAAAAGCATTTATTAAATGAATTAAAAAAAGAACTTCCCAAAATGTATTATGTGAACCATGGGGTGATACTCAAGATGATGTTAGGCAGCCTATGGACCAATTATTTTATAGTCAAATATTTAATAATATGTTTTAAAAATTGAACTAGAACATCAAAAACAATTCCATGGATATAGTTGCTTAGTATGAGCTTAAGTTTTTTAAAGTGAATAAATTTTAAACTGTAATGGTAAATTGTAAGTGATTGTTCAAATAATTAAAATATAAGGTAAATAGTAAAGAAAAATATTAGATAAATAGATATATAAGTTCCACCCAGATATTACAAAATCATGACAGTGGTCAGCAAAAGACTGAAATTTGACTCCTACTGGTTTAGTAAGAGGTCGGTAATCTGATGGTGTTGATACCGTGAATTTTTCAAAAACTCTAATCTCTGTGTTAATCATAGTGCTGTTTGGTTTTCAGTATATCTGAGATGTGCCAGTGTAGCATTTCTATCCATTGAATATATTGGGCTCAGAATTTATTTCGATTTGGTGTTCTGTACAAACCTAGTATTTGGTTAGCAATGAAATAATGAATGGCAATAATAATAGGTAACATTTATTGCTAAGACTTTTAGATTCATTATTGCATTCACTCCTCACAACCTTATGAAATAAGCACTATTATAATCTCACTTGACAAATGAGAAAACTAAGGGTTAGAATTCCATGAATTTGCTCAAGATATCACAACTAGCAAATCAGCTGGAATTCAAAGCTAGGGAGTCTGAATTCAAATCCTAGTCTTTTAATCATGATGGTTTTGCTTTTCAAACTATGATATTTATCATTTTATTTATGAATTTTTGAACTACACAGTAAAAAAAAAAATCAAGCTTCTCTATTTTTTAGGAAACCTATGAATGAAGATGAAATTAATATATTTCCTCCTACCATCTTTCCCTCCTCTCTATTACCCAATTTTGGTTGTTACATTCTTTTCTGCTATTTTTTTAATTTTATGCCTTTATATGTATTGATATCCTGTTACTTGATTTACAGATTTAAACAATATCTTTGGACCCACCACAAGAAATGAGAAAATTCAAAAATACTTACATTGCCCACCTTATCATTCTCTCTACCATCTGATATTTTCAATTATTTTTGTACATTACCTTTCTTTATAATGTTCACACTGTGTTCTGAGCCATAATTGCCATTGCTGTTAGTTTTATTGCTGCATTTAGATAGATTCAATCCCTACTGCTAGTCCTTTCTGCTCTAGCCCTTCCACTGACCTTTTATACAACTAAACATCCTTTAGTAGTTTTTCAAGGTCTTATGAGGACTATATTCAGCACTGCTACATACATCTGTGCAGGTTGTACATGGCATATTTCCAGGGAGAACCGTTCATATTACAGTCTATGGAATGCCATATATACATACGACACGTGGCAGCCTTGACTACATTCTTTTTTATTACTTTTTTATTGAAGTATAGTTGATTTACAATTTTATGTTAGTTTCTGGTGTACAGTAAAGTGATTTAGTTGTGTGTATATATAGAGAGAGAGATATATAGATATAGATATATAGAGAGAGAATATATATATTCTTTTCCATTACGGTTTATTACAGAATATTGAATATAGTTCCCTATGCTGTACAGTAGGAGTTTGTTGTTTATCTGTTTTATATATAGTAGTTTGTTAATCCCAAGCTCCTAAATGACTACCTTCTTCAAGTTCTGTCATATTTGAAAATGTCTGTCAGTTGCTTATTTATTTTTGCACAGTTTCTCTGGGTGTAACATTTTTTTTCTTTCCCTGAGGACTTTCTAATCATTGCTCTAATCATTACTGAAATGCTTTCTAACATTAACTAATACCATGGAGAAGTCGATATGTGAAGCTGGCCTGTGTGCCAAACTTGATTTTATGGATTCTTAAAAGTTAGATGATTAGGGTTTTGCTGCTCTGATAGGTCAGAAATAACATCTTAGTAGTAGTAGTATTGATGGACGTGTCCCTTATTATTCCTTTTATTATTTTATTATATGTGTATATATTATAATACATGTTATATATAATTATATATTATGTGTAATTAATATATTATATTTTATATATTTGCTTGCTATTAAAAACAAAGTTGACCATCTTCTCATGTGTTAAACCCTTTGAATTTGCTTTTCTGTGAGCTGGTTGTTCATGACCTTTGTCCATTTTTCTATTGGTTTGTAGGTCTTTCTCTTGATGATTTCTAGAAGTTCTATTAGAGAGATTAGGCCCTTGCAGATCAAGACATGCCTCCTCCAGCAAACTTCACTTGAGTTATATACTAAGAGAGACTAAGAGTGCCAGCAAAGTAGCAGATGCAAAAGGGGTTTAACTTGGGGGACATGACATGAGATAAACTACAGCAAAGGAAGGAAAGGGTTAGCCATCCATATGCTTGGTACTTCTTATTTAGGATCTGTGAAGACTTCAGCTTGTGAGGACAGAATTCACTGTGTGTCCTGAACATGGTGCTCTGAGCCTGCCAGTTCCATAGCCCCCTTAAGAGGGAGAGGGCAAAGCAATCATTTGCCTCTAAAGCCAGGTAACGCCCTCCACCCCCTGCAAAACTGGGCACCTGACTCTAAAAGCAGCCCTCTGGGGACTTCCCTGGTGGTCCAGTGGGTAAGACTCCACGCTCCCAATGCAGGGGGCCCGGGTTCAATCCCTAGTCCAGGAGCTAGATCCCACATGCACGCCACAACTAAGAGTTCACCTGCCACAACTGAGATGTCTCGAGCCACAACTGAGACCCGGCACAGACAAAATCAATAAATAAATTTTAAAAAACAAAAAAAACAGCCCTCTGAAGTCTGGCAAGCTTTACTCAACAGAGATGGCTGTTACTGGTTGGTGACTAACTGAACCAATTAGATTCTTTCATAATGAGCTTGTTCATGATACACACAAAGAGGGAGATAGACACAGAGCAGAAGTAGAGAAGCATATGGTGAGAAGGACAGCAGAAGCAAATAGAAGCAGAGAGAGACAGAGAGTATAGCTGAGATGTGAGTATGGTATTGATGTTAGGGGTGGGAACAGCCAAATGACCGGACCCACGCAGGCAGTCACTGAGCCCCGTGGTCAGGAGAGCCGCTCTGCACCCTGAACTGTGTTCCCAGTCTGTGGAGTGAGGCTAAGTGACAGGTATTTGTCAAAACATATCAAATGGTAAATGTAAGATTTATGCATTTCATTGTATATAAATTTTACCTCAAAAGGGAACAAAAGGGGCTTCCCTGGTGGCGCAGTGGTTGAGAATCCGCCTGCCAATGCAGGGGACATGGGTTCGAGCCCTGGTCTGGGAAGATCCCACATGCCGCGGAGCAACTAGGCCCGTGAGCCACAACTACTGAGCCTGCGCATCTGGAGCCTGTGCTCCGCAACAAGAGAGGCAACGATAGTGAGAGGCCTGCGCACCGCGATGAAGAGTGGCCCCCGCTTGCCGCAACTAGAGAAAGCCCTCGCACAGAAACGAAGACCCAACACAGCCAAAAATAAAATAAATAAATAAAATTAAATTTAAAAAAAATTCAAAAACAGGGAACAAAAGAACCATAAACAAATATTAAACTCTAATAATATTCAGCTGAAGTGTTTGGGCTGATGGGTTCTGAGGCCTGCCATTTAATTCAAAATGCATCAAAAAGAAGATGGCGTGACAGATGGAAAAAGAGGAGCAGATAGGTGGATAGATATGTGGTAAAGGTACTGCACTAAAATGTAAATGGTGGAATCTGAGTGGTAGGTATATGCATGTTCACTATAAAATTCTGCAAACTTTTTTGTATTTTGAAAATGTTTGTCATAAAATCTTATAGACAAAACTTTGGGGAATGGCTAACTCATGGAAAATAGTCAATTACGATGAAATGAATCAACAGCGGAAGAAAAGAAAACAGCACAGAAATTAAGTGAGAGAGAGTCAAAAAAAAAAAAAAGTGCTGGGTTCAGAGTGAATGGGCCTCAATTCTAAAAGAACAAAGATTGGGAGCCATGAGGAGAGAGCAATCAAAGGAAATTTGTAGGTCTTAATAAAATTACATCTATATAGAAAAAGCACAGTTTAGAAATACATAAAAGTAGTAAAATGAAAAACATTAAAGTCACAGTTGGTATGGCCCTGAGAGAGAAGAAACTGGATGTGATCTTAGTACAAGAAATAAAGCTTAATACCTAGAGAGAATTTTATTATACATAAAGGGAGTGGGTTTTAGGCATCTTCCCACAAGTCAGTAATAGGGAAAGGGAATCATGTAGAGGTAGAACTTCTTTTAATATACAAAACAAGGATGTTTGGAAGAAAGAGAATCTCAGTTGCCAGATGTATATTTATAATGCTGCATATGAATGGGAGCCTGGGAATAATAATAAAATGTGTAACTGCCTCCCAAAAGTCATCTTTCCTCCATACAAGAATATTTCAATTGCATGTTTAAAAAAGGCAGACACGTGAGAAGCCATCAGAAATCAATCTAGAATAAACAGGGTCTCTGGGCAGAGTTTGGGAAGGCTAATTGAAGAATTCATGACAGCTGGGCTACCCATCGAGTCAGAAACTGAACACATTTCTGCTGTTTACTAATGACATATTCAATAAATATTTGGGCAGAAAGGGCACCTATGAAGCTACAAATATAATTAGAAATCTTCTAAGGCTTTGTGTCCTGATCTGTAAAATGGAAACAATTCTCAAGTGTCTGGCTCATTATAAGTCCTCAATAAGTGTTTCTACTTATTTGTGAGAATACATGAATAAAGATGTTTACTTACATACATCTGCCTGGAACACCAGAAAGGGAAGTAGATTGGTAGAATTTTCTGGATTGTGAAAGAGAAAGAAAGAAAGATTAGAGACTATGAAGTATAAGGTGTAGGATAAAGTTTCTTTGAACATTCCATAGTAATAGCTGAAAATTATTCAATATATAGTCAATTTGGTAGAATTTCGACTGAGCTAGATTTTATTAGATCAAGAAGGAATTTTTCTGGTGACCAAAAGAATGATAGAGGGACGAGAGCTCCAAATGTCCTTGAAGATTTGAAAGAGTTGTGATACATGTTAAAATGGGCACAATTGATGGAAAGAATAAAGTCACATGTTTGCTTGCTAGTTATAAAGTGGCATAGGCTCGTTGTTAAAAATTCAAATAATACCAAAATGTATAAGGCAGAAAGCCAAGGTCTCCACCTTCAATGAGATAAATGAGAATTTTAAAATAAAAGTAAATACTCCTCCTCCAACTCCCGGGACAGCTTTTAATCCATGAATTGGTCACTCCAATTTTAATCCATGAAATAGATGTAACAATTCAATCAGATTTCTGGGCTGGGGCCCAAGCATCAGTAGTCAAATCTTCCCAGTTGATTCCAATGTGTGGCAATTGGAGAACCAGGTTTTGAGAGCTGTGGTTCCCCAAGGCTAGGCCTCAAATCAGCAGCATCAGCAACACCCGGAACTTGTTAGAAATGCAAATTTTGGGCCCCCAGGCCCACTCTAATAGGTGTTCTGAGACCAGTTTCCAGAATTGGGTGGGGAGGGTAAGCGTTTCCCCCATACCTACAAGAGGCCATTCTCCAGACACCTGTTGGGCATCCTAGCATTCAACCCAATCTGACACCATCTACCCAAAGATAGCGCCAGATTCTACAGGTTCAGGGGCCCCTCCCACGAGACTGAGCGCCCTACCACCACCACCCCTTCAGACACCCACTTGCAAGACCAGTTTGTTACCCGTACTTCTGACCAACTAGTTATACATCAGAGGTTCCCACGACCCCCTCCTTAAGTTTTGATTAATTTGCTAGAGCAACTCACAGAACTGAGAGAAACATTTTACTTACTGGTTTGTCAAAAAAGAATGTAACTCAGGAACATCCAGATGCAAGAGACGCACAGGGCAAGGTATGTGAGAAGCACCACCCTCTCCAAGTCACGTATTCACCAACTGGAACACGCTCCAAACCCTCTCCCCTTTGGGTTTTTATAGAGGCTTCATTACACAGGCATGCTTGATTAAGTCATTGGCCAATAGCGATTGATTCAACCTCCAGCCCCTCCCCACTCCCCGAAGGTCAGGGGTTGGGACTGAAGGTTCCAACCCTCCAATCACAGGGTTAGCTCTGCAGGCAACCAGCCCCCAGCCTCAGGTTACCTGGGGGCATTCCAAAAGTCACCCTTATTAACATAACAAAAGACATTTTACCACTCTCATCACTTGGGAGATTCCAAGGGTTTCAGGAGCTTTGTGCCAGAAAAGACCAAATATATATTTCTTGCTATAAATCACAATACTACACACTAAATAAAAACTCCAAACGGGACCCAGCGATTTGTGCTTTAACAAGCCCTCCAGGCAATTCAACGCAGCTCAAGGTTGAGAACCCCAGTCTTAGTAGGCGAAAAGGGGAGAGGTTATGATAAAGGGTGTACTGAACAGTCACTAAGATTTGCATGATATTTACAGTTTAAGGGTGTAACCTGTATGATAAGCAAGCATCATTTGTGATATAATTAAAACGCAACTTTATTTTATCTTTCACTTTCCCTTTAAAATGTAGGAGTTCATTTCACCTGTTCCTAGATGGGAATATGGTCAGATCCTATGACTCTTCTGCTCGCTCTGAGGCAAAATCACCCAATTCAGAAATTATAAGACACCTTCAAGGTGAGACTTCCCCGTTACCCTCCCAGACCCGTGGGAGGTGGCATCATGTCCCCCATGGATTGGCACATGGGGAGAGAAGAGGGGAAGGGGTAAGGAGGGGCAAGAGGCTGTCCTTGTGACTGAGAGTTTCCGCTCTCCTGGCCGGTAGGTGGACGTTTAGAGCCACTTCTTCCCTCACAGGTGCTTTCTTGGACCCACTGGAGGCCACTCTGCCGGCCCCTCCGGCCACACTCCCAGGACATGGGCCCTGCCTTCAGCTCCTCTGGACACTGTTCCCCATCACCCATGGCCCTGTGTGGTCCACTCCACACGGACTCCATCAGGGCATCTTCGCTCTCTCCTTACCTTCCCCAGGGACAGGGCAGGATGACAAATAGCATGAGGTCAACAAACCTCTGACCCCCCAGGAAGTCTTCGTGCCCCCTTAGTCCCCCAAGTCCCCAGGAGTGCAGGCAGCCCCCCTACCCTGCTGCTCCTGGTCCTCTGTGGCTTCCTCAGGCATCAGTCAGGTCCCCCCAAGTCAGTTCTTCCCCAGCTGCAGGGACACATATCAAGCTCTCTGCATGGTCCCCTGGGAGTCACCTGCCCACACTGGACCTCTGAGGGCGTGGAGATTCACATCATGGCAACCGTCCTCACTCAAGAAAATTCTCCTAAAACGGACACAACATTGTAAATTAACTATACTTCGATTTTTTTCAAGTAATAAAATAAATTCCCTCACACATTCTCTGTCCTCTTGCCTCTCCACTCTTTTTATTATCTGAAAGCTGGTGAGGAGTTCAAGACATCTTGAACTAGGTTGAGGACATTTTCTTTGTAAATTGGCCATGTGGTGATTTGGTTTTGGAATACAACATGTATCGTGGCTTAAGGACTGTATAGACACTTCCATTTTAACATCCTCTTGCATAAGGAGGTTCCCATGTGATCCAAGATAACCCGGTGAGGTGTGTGTCATGATTGTCATTATTGTCCAAGGTCACACATCTAAAAAGAAGCAAGGAAGAGATATGGACTCAGACCTTCCAGCTCCAAACTGTGTTCTTTCAACTACCCCATGAGATGGACAGAATTTGCTGAAGTAGAAACTAGAGATGAGACACGAATATGTGTACATATCATTTATTAAGGCTGAGGTCCAGCTTGAACTGACAGCCCCATGAGTACAGAACCGGAACGAGAGTACTCCTCAAACATATTCAAGAACCAGAAAATGTAAATAAAATGGCATCTTAGTTAAGCTTCCTTTGACTAGAAATAATAAAGGCCAACACTTGAAATAAATGGATATGTTCACTACCTTGGTCGTGGTGACATATACATATGTCAAAACTTAGTAAGTTATCACTTTTAAAGATGTACAGTTTATTGTATGTCAACTTTACCTCAATGAAATTGTTTTTTAAAACGCAAACAGCAAAAACAAAGTGGGTTAGCGTGGGACTTCAAAGATACAATATTGGGGATAAACACACTCTGGGGTAACAGAAACGTGAAAAGGTCAGGGGGAGAATTAGAAGTACAAAACGCATGTTACAAAACAGGATCATGAGGCAAGAAAAAGGAGAAAGTGAAAATTTGGGGTTTAGTGTTCCTAAGATATTGATATTCAGTGTCTGTGGAAGCTTTATTGCCTTTGTTAGGTGGTAGGAAAAGAGCTGTCAATATTTAAATATATAATATGAAACATATTTTAAAACTCTTTTAAAGAGCCAATGAGATCAAGTATATATTAGCACCTTGAAAGGTATAACTGGCTAGACAAATGTAAGTGGTTATTAATAATATAAAATGTGAATAGTTAATTCAGCGTTTCCCCAGCAGACACCTTCTCTTTTCGTGTGTAATTAAATATTCTGCACATCTTTCAGGATGTGAAAACTTTTCAAAACAGTCTTGAGTCCCAGATATGGATGTATGACTATATTGCCATAAGCCTCTTTAAGCCTGCCCTCTCCACTGGCTGACTCCCTGTGTCCATCACCAGCAAGATTCCTGACTGATGCAGAAGCAGGCGGGCGTCTTGTGCCACAGCTGTGTCGAGTTGATTTAACTTGTCCAGCCATCTGTAACAGGGAAAACAAGCTTCCCACATGTGCGTGAAGTCAACACATGGAGGGCTGGGGATGGCTTCCGTCCCTTCAGGGAGATGCAGGGCTTGCAGCTTCCCTCTCAGAGCAACCCTTCAAAAGTTTGCAGACTGTTGGAACACATTTTCCAGAAATCTCTTTAACCCTTCACAAGCCACAAGCACACATCCCTTGCCTGGCTACTTCCAAGCAGGTGATGCTCAGTGGAGAGCCACGATTCTTATGTGGTATCTGGTGGCCACACCTGGCATCTTGATCAACAGAGGTGGGGGCAACGTTGGCCTATGTCCCTAAGTACCTAGGACATTTTCTGATACAGACTGGGGACTCAAGAAGCATTTGTGGAAGGAAGGGAGGGTGGGAGGGAGGGAGGAAGGAAGGAAAGGAGGGAGGGAGGAAGACAGAAGGCAGAAGTGAATAACTCTCCTTGGAGGAACCCGGGGACCCTGCAGAAATGTCCTTATGCAAACATGTGACTGCACTCTGGGGAATGTGGGAGTTTTGCAAGATGTTCTTCACCAATGGAGATTGAGTGCCTTGCGGGAATATGGACAAAGGGAAGGCTCCATGATTCAGGTACACTTCCCTTTCCCCCAGATCACACCTGACCTGAAGGGATGGCCAATAAGATGTAAGTAGAAGCCTACAGCATGGAGCTTCTGGGAAAATTTGTTTCCTCATTTAAACAAAAGAAAGCCTTTCCCTTTTTACTGTTCTTTGTTCTCCCCTTCTTCCTGCTCGGAATGAAACCTGATTTCTTAGATGAAAGAGTCATGTTGCTCTCCTGAGAACAAAGCCACCCACTAGGGATGGCAAAGAGGGAAGAATAATGAGGAAGACTGAGTCCCTGATAGCACTTGTGGATACTTTGCATCGGTTCTAGACTGCCTTCCTTCAGACTTCTTTTTATATGAGAAAAACAAACCTTCTACCTGGTTCATCACAATCAGGTTTGTATTATAAGCTGTTAGGTGTAATTATAATTGGTGAATCAGAAGCACATGGACACAAGCTCTCCTGGAAGGCAACCCATTTGGAGGAGAATCACAACGATGCGCCCCCATGGGTGCACTCCCATGAGTCAGAGTTATTGTTGTAAATTATGGACTCTCAGACTCATAAGTAAGGGGACTAAAGAAAGAACCAGACGAGGTTCTGGAAGACCCCGCTAAGGTTGGCCCAACAAGGTTGTCATAGAGTCAGTCAATGCCCTGCCTGAAGGCAGGATTGGCTCTACTGATGCGGGATGGAGCTGATGGGATATAGATGTAGTAGGAAGACAGCTTTTCAAGGAGACAGTGAGAAGGGGGGCACAAGTGTTGGGGCCACTGGTCAGACTGTCTGCAGACTGGCACCAATGATTCACATTGGTTCTGGCCAACATGGCAAGATGATAAGAGATGATGGCAGAAGATGGTGTGTCATGGGCAAGAACCAGGACCTCCATATTCCAGCAACAGCTTCCAAGCTAGAGAAGAAACAAGCTGAGATAGACAAGTGGGATTGGTTGGACTCTTAGGCGCAACCTTCAATGGCCCCGATCAGCTGTTTGGAGACCAAGACACCAGGGAAATATGGCAGATGCTCTTGGCTGCCTACCCTACATGCATCCCCTTAACCCTTCTTCCTCACTGCAGAGGTGAAAATGCCATTCACTCACTTTCTCAGCTTCCCCTGCAGCTGGGGAACGAGCATTTGACCCAACCATGGAACCTGAGCAGAAGTCCACTGAGGGGCTTCTCAGCAAGATTTTCCTCCTAACTAATGCATTCTTCTTCACTTGACATAGGTTGGGATTGAGGCTGGGACTCAAATTAGTCTTGAATTGGGTTAAACTTGAGTTAGCAGGTGAATATAGTTTTGCTATCAGGACTTTGTCCATCTGTCAATCATCAACAAAAACTTTTTTTAAGTCACCATTTTGTAAGAAGACAGGCTTCTCTGGTGTCTGGAAAGCAAGAAACGTTCTAAAAACCCTCCCAGGTGCACCCAGGGGGGGTCTGGCAGTCGGGGTAGGACAAAGGAGAGCAGCAAAGTTACTCCACTGCAGAACAAGCAGGATTCATTTCACTTCTGGAAGTTGAACGGCAGCAGGTACAACTTCCTAACTGTCTGGAGTGAGCACTCCTGCCGACAGTACGCTCTCCAGGGGCTGAGGGAATGGGGCTAGGGACTGCCACCTTCTCCCCTGGGACCCCTCAGATGATTTCCATGTTCTGTTACTCCTTTCAAGCGCCTGGGACCCACCCCCTATGGATAAGCCTCGATCGCTTGGTTGCTGCCCTCAGCGGCCACAGGGATGCTCTGGAGAGAGAGGGGAGGGGCTTCCTCTGACCTGCGGGCCAGGCTCTCTCCTGTCATTCATTGGCCAGCACTCCTCATGGCTCCTCTCCAGCGTTTCCATCTCCCTGACCTCGGAGCTGTCACCACTGTCAGCCCTTCATGCACTGAGGGAGGCAAATCAGGGGACCACTAATGCACTTCCATGTCAGAACCAGATTTTGACAAGACCCCAAGTAGTACAGCCAGCTTGCCTTGTTCCTGGCTTGGTAGTGACACTTTTATAAGCCTGAGAGGGACTTAACTAGAAAGGACCCATCAGCAAAAATGGTTCACTATACTGTGTGGATCATAAAAGCAGTAGGTTAGACATCATTTTCAGCAGGCGGGCAGCCTCGCAGGCAAGAAGCATGCCAGAATGCAAGTGAGTTTGAGTTATTTTATCACATGCATATCCCTGAATCCATTCCAATGAATACAAAGGGAAGGATTTGTAAGCTAAGTTTAACTATTGTGAGTACAAGGTTACTCAAAACACCCCTCACATCTCTATAAAGAACGGTTTTAGAGGAGGGCGCTGTTTAAGCAGGCCACCTTCAAACCTTCCTCGAGACCACTCGCGAGAGGGAGGGCGTATTCCCTGCGGATGACTTACTGACTTCATGTGTGTCAACTCAAGTCCTGCAGACTCATTGGGCATCTCCCCTCTGCTCAGCACTGAGAAATCTGCTGGGGGAACTTCATAAGAAGGGTCTGCCCCCATGAACCTGAAGCTCCTTTCATGACAAGACTTTTAAGCAGAGAAGGGTAAAAGAATGACCATAGACAGCACCCGAGGTCCAGATGGAAAATGATAAGTGTGAGCGTCTGCCAACCCCCTTGTCCCCCAACAAGCTGACCATCACCCACAGTGAAGCCACTCCCTTTTTGTCATTGATGCTGCTCGCTCAGCACAGTGTGGCCTTCCTCCCCGCCTCCGTCCGTAGGACCCACATCTTCAAAGGCCACCTCCTCCATGACGTTCCCAGATGCCCCAGTCAGAATGAAGGGCTCCGTCCACCAGACTCTCACTGCGGGCCACTTACACCTCAAACCAGGAGCTCCTTACTACAGTTCAGTGGGCAGAAGAAGAAGAAATCAGAGGTGAATCTTTCCCAGAGCTCAGTATTCTTTTTTTTTTTTTTTTGATTTTTATTACACAAGTAATATATGTCTTTATGGTAAAGAAGAAAAAGAGAAAGAAAGAGAGAGAGGGAGGAGGGAGGGAGGAATGAAGAAGAGAGAGGGAGGGAGAGAAAGAAAGAAGAAAGAAAGAAAGAAAGATAGAAAGAAGAAAGAAAGGGAGGAAGGAAGGAAGGAAGGAAGGAAGGAAGGAAGGAAGGAAGGAAGAAAGAAAGAAAGAAAGAAAGAAAGAAAGAAAGAAAGAAAGAAAGAAAGAAAGAAAAGAAAGGAAGAAAGAAAGAGGAAGGGAAGAAGGGAGGGAGGGAGGGCGGGAGGAAGGAAGGAAACAAAACCCTTAAACACTAATAAACACAAATAAAACTTTCTGCATTTCCACCCCCCAGAAATAACAGACGTCAATACTTTGGTAAGCCTTCTTTCTAGATGTTTTCCTACGTATATATAGATAAAGATAGAGGTGGAGATGTAAGTATAAATATGGAAAGAGATAAGGCTTCTATGAAAAAGAATGAAATAATACTGCACTATGCAGCTTTGTGAACTGCTTACTTCCTTTGGCAAGGGATATTGAGCCTCTTTCCATGTCAAGAAGTATCCTTTTAATGTCAGGCAGGTCAGCAATTCAGCCGAATGTCCATGCCATTTTCCCCATCGATTAGATACAGGAAAAGAAGCCACCAAACATAAAGATCAGACTCCCTCCCGAGCTGTGCCCTCCTGGGAGGCTGATCATGCAGCATCGCACACAGGCAGTCTGCCAGCTCGGCACCTGTGCACAGGCCCAGCCCCAAAATGTGGGCTTGGGGCCTTAATACCCCGTCCCACTCTTACCTTGCACTCACTCTGGCCTCAGCAAGGTTTGAATCAAGCAACCACGGGACGGTCTCAAAGGTCAAGCGATCTGTGCCTCATTTCTGGGCACTGCACAGAAGTGTCTGCTGGGGACAGTGCAACATCTACACCAACCAGCCCTGAATCAGGGAGCAGAGTTTTAAGGAAAGCTGCCCCAAATCTTCAACATCATATTTACTGACTTCAGAGAATTCTGTGGTTAAAAAAAAAAAATATATATATATATATATATATATATATATATGTCTGTTTATTTATTGTTTATTTACCCAAATCCTGTTATACATTTAGGATGTGTCTTTATTATTATTATTATTAAAAATGAATTACTGTGAACACATTTGCCAGACTTTGTGCACTGTCATAGATATTTCCTAAAGATAAATTTCTAGAGGTATAATTGCTGGATCAAAGAGCATCGAATTTTTAAGGCTTTTAAAATAGCCAAATTGGCCAAGGTTATATCAACTTTAGATTTGTGTTTCAAAAAGCTCAAAAGGAATGGCCTCTACCATATGCTCACCTTCGCCACCACTTGACAAAAATAAAAGACGGGGGTTGTGGGGGCGACCAACCCACCTGTTGTTTTAATTCACAGTCCTCTGCTAGAGAGAGCGAATATTTCTACAAATAGTTATAGGTTACTTTTATCTCTTCTGTGATTGGTGAGTTCTTGACCTTTGCCCCTGGTCCCCTTGACGTCCCACCATGAGGACACAGGATAAGATAAAGGAAACCTGGTTTTCTCTGTTCTGAAGGCTTTGCAAGAGTCAGAAGAGAAGTTCCCCAGTCCTCAGGGGTCCCCTCCACCCCAGCCCACAGCCCTAGCCCACTACCCAAATTTGATGGCAGAGGCGCAGAAACATGGCTCTGGTATGATGAAAAAGTGTTGGCCTTTTTAGTCTCAAGCTCTAGGACTTTGAAGCCACTTCACCGGAAAACAAGTCTACTCCAGTGGGAAGGCCCCTCCCAGCCACCTGCTTGCCCCTCCTCTGCCCTCTGCACCAGGGCTTAGCCTCAGCTTCCCCCAATCACGACATCTTCACTCCTTCCGCCCTAAAGTTCCCAGATACTGGGAGACCAAGACTGAAGTTGTGTGTGTGTGTGTGCGCGCACGTGTGTGTGTATGCCTGTATCTGTGTGTCTGTGTGTGTGTGCGTGTGTCTGTACCTGTGTGCGTGCATGTGTGTGTCTGTATCTGTGTGTCTGTGTGTGTGCGTGTGTGTGTCTGTATCTGTGTGTCTGAGTGTGTGTGTACATGTGTATGTGTATCTGTGTGTCTGTGTGTGCGTGTGGCTGTAACTGTGTGTCTGTGTGTGTGTGTCTGTATCTGTGTGTCTATGTGTGTACGTGTGTGTATCTGTGTGTCTGAGTGTGTGTGCATGCGTGTGTGTGTGTATCTGTGTGTCTATGTGTGTGTCTGTATCTGTGTGTCTGTGTGTGTGTGTGCATGTGTGTGTCTGTATCTGTGTGTGTGTGTGTGTCTGTATCTGTGTGTCTATGTGTGTGTCTGTATCTGTGTGTCTGTGTGTGTGCATGCGTGTGTGTCTGTATCTGTGTGTGTGTGTGTGTATTCAGCAAGTGCTCACTGAGGATGCAGGGCCCTGTACCCCGTGTTCTTAGAGACACAGAGATTTTAAAAAAGAGAAGAAGGCATGGTACTTGCCTTCAAGGAACTGACAGTCGAACAAAGGAGATGACCTATGTTCAGATCATAAATAATGACAACAAATATCAGCACTTTGTAGATCCCACAAGAGGTGAAGCCAATGTGCCGCGGGAGGCCAGCTTCAGGTCTGGAAAATTGAGGAGGGTTTCACAGAGGAAGTGGAATTTCAGCCCAGTGGAGATGGGGAAAGTCAGGCCAGGACGAAACAACAGCCTCAGTAAAGGCACAGCAGTGGGAAAGTACTTCTAGGAGCTGCTGAGTTCCGTTTAGTGGAGGGTTGACAGCCTGAGGAGGAGGAACAGAAGATAAAGGTGGGCAGGAGGGCTGAGGGCAAAATCTGAGGGCCTGAATGCCAGGCCAAGGAGCAGGGAGTTTTATCAACCACATCTGAGCAAGGAAGACATAGTCAGATGTGATCGTCTATAAATTGCCCACAACTATGTTTATTCAGAGATTATACAACTAACCAAGAAAGACAAGAAAGATGTAAACTGCCTATTGTGTTTGAAAAAATAACACTAATTCTTACCATCGATGTAGGCAGACTTCTGTTTGTCTATGTATTGTACAGCATAATAATGGATATGCATATGGTCCCACACGTGTCATTTTAATGTGGGGATATTATTCGCTTACAACCCAGAAAGCTTTATGTGTGCTCCGTCTTTGTAGTTTATTGGTATAATTCTGTGAGCTGCTCTCCTCCAAGATTTCCAGGCAGAAGGAAGAGTAGGTGTTCCTTCTGCACCCAGGTCCTCAAATGCATCTGGGGAGCTTCTGCCCTCACTTCCATCCCCTGTTTTCAACCCCACAGGTGAGTCAAGCCAAAGCCCCCTCCTTCCTCCTCTCTCTATCTCCTGAGCTCCTCCTCCCAGCCAAAGAAGGGTCCTTATTGCCTTCCTGTGTGATGACAAACCACCTTATATCACATCCTACCTTGTTCCCTCTTCTGTTGTTCACCTGCATAAATTCTAAACTCTAGAGCTCCAGCGTTGGCTCTCAGAGAACCCACAAACCCCACTTTTCTCAAAGAAGCTGCCTCTGCACATAAAAATCTTGCAAATGAAAATCACAACTGGTGTCTCTGAAGTGCACTCCGAGACCCTATCTTGGAAGCCAGGAACTGAAACTGGTCTCTACTCTTCATCTAGATTCTGCAAAGTTACCTGTGTCATAAAGGATTGAACTTTGCCCAAAGAGAGGTCTGACCATTACCCTTGGCCCCTGGGGAGTTCATCTCTAAGTCCTTGGAAAGTTCTGCCTTATAGGAATGTCCTTGCTTACCTGGGGGCATCAAACCACACCGGAAAGGCCAACAATGTGATTTTTGGTGAGGGCTTTGAGATAAGCACTATCAGCTCAACTTCTGAAGGAGCTGGAGCCTGAGGTCAGCCACATGGGCCATCACTGACCATGGAACCCAAACAAAAACTCCGGACACCAAGGCTCAGGTGAGCATCCCTGGTTGGCAATCCTCCACACACATTATCGCACATCCTTGCTGGAAGAGTAACCCTGTCCATGACAGTGGGGGAGAATGACCAAAAGCTCCACACCTGGAATTTTCCTAGACTCTGCCCCATGCCCTCTTCCCATGGCTGATCTTAATCTGTATCCTTTCCCCGTAACAGACCATAACTGTGAGCATAACCGCTTTCAGTGAGTTCTGTGAGTACCAGCGAGGTATTAAACCTGAGGATGGTCTTGGGAACACCCTGAACTTGCAACAGGTGTCAGAAGTGAGAGCAGTCTTGAGAACTGTTTCTCTAATTCTGCACCCCCGATTCAGTAGATGCCTCAGCCTCACTGGGAAGAGAGGGCTGGAGAGCAACCAAAATTACCAGTAAGGAGAATTATACCAAATACTACATCAAAATATTGTCCCATCACACATATTTAAAAAGAAAAGGAACACTGTGTAGCCATACCTGGTAAGTGCTAATAGTGAGGTACACACTAGGAGTGGTACTGAATTCAGAAGAGGGAACATGGTGGGTAGAAGTGGTTAGAGAAGGCTTCTTGGAGTTGGTGGGACTTGAGCTGGGATTTTGAGAATATAGAGAAATTAAACAGGCAGAGTGAAGAAGAGCATTCCAGGTAGGAAGGAAAGATTTATATCAGCTTGCCAAACTGCCGTAGCATTTAGAAGTCTGGGGAGGAAAGGCTACAATGAAAAATTAGGGAATTATCAGCCTTGAAAGATTCCTGATGTTACTTACCTCCCTGAACTCCCTCATTAGCTGATCACTGTAAAAATCTTTTCAAAATGTCAACGATCACCTTGCTAATTTGGAATACAGAGGCAAGGGTCCTATTCTTGATTCTTCTTTGATCTTTTCCACATGCTAAATATACATATGAAAGAGCACACTGGCCATGAAAAAAAAGGTGTCAGTGAAGACCTCAGTGGCATCAACACACACAAGAGAGCACTGGCAATTAACAAGGCCTCTGTACTACCCAACTCCAGGAGGTGCCATTCACAGAGGATGAAAGTGAACTGTGCCCCCTAAATTTGTGTGATGCTCCTACCCTCATGGGTAGTGAAAAGCTTCAAGGCTGCAGGTCTGATAAGAGATTGCTGACTCTGATAAGAGGAATTACAAAACATGGACACTCATACTGAAGGCCACACCATAATTAAGGCTAAAGGACCACATACACACACACACACACACACACACACACACACACACACACACCAGGTGGCAATTAGAGCTATTGACCAGTGTAACTTTATGGAGGCACAGACACCAATGATAGCAGAGACCTGTTGTTTAGAGGAGGTAATCAGAAGACAAAAAACTTGGGAGCAAGGAGGATCATAGCTTCTCTCTTCAGTTCAGCCTAGCGCTGAGAGCAACCATCAACCAGGGGGCTCAGTGGCACAAGAGTTCAGAAGCAATAAACCTGAACTTCTCAATATTCCCACCCGTCTTAGTCAGTTCAATTGATAGAGCACCCTAGACTGGGTGGCTTAGAAACAATAGAAATTTATTTCTCAAAGTTCTGGAAGTCCAAGATCAAGTGCTGTCAGATTCCATGTCTGGTAAGAGACCTCTTCTTGGTTCATCGATGGATTTCTTCTCACTGTGTGCTCACATGGCAGAAGGGGCGAGAGAGCTCTCTAGGGTCTTTAATAAGGATATGAATCCCATTCGTGAGAGATTTACTCTCATGACCTAATCACTTCTCAAAGGCCCCACCTCTTAATACCATCACATTGAGGGTTAGGATTTGGACATATGAACTTTGAGGGGACATGAACATTCAGTGCATTGCACCACCCCACCTTGATATCTGGACCATTTGCCATCTGTTTCCTCAAAAACACTATAGAAAACAGAATTTTCCCTTTCAACATGGCTCATAACATTTTTAGGGAGATCATGAACACCCCTCTGAGAATTTGATAAAAATCCTTAACTCTTACCCCAGAAACACACATACACACACACACACACACACACACACAGAGTTTGTGCAAAACTCCAGACATTCTGAAGCCCATCTCTGAAACCCTGCTGCCTTCCTGAACCAAAATGTGATCTGCTACTCAATGTAGAAAGTCCCTTCCTAATTAACACTCAGCACAGCACTTACCTCTGTCAGGAGCTTTTTTTTTTAAATTTATTTGTTTTATTTATTTATTTTTGGCTGTATTGGGTCCTCATTGCTGTATGCGGGCTTTCTCTAGTTGTGGCGAGCGGGGGCTACTCCTCTTTGCGGTGTGCGAGCTTCTCGTTGCGGTGGCTTCTCTTGTTGCGGAGCACAGGCTCTAGGAGCACAGGCTTCAGTAGTTGTGGCGCGCGGGCTTAGTTGCTCCGCGGCATGTGGGATCTTCCCAGACCAGGGCTCGAACCCGTGTCCCCTGCATTGGCAGGCGGATTCTTAACCACTGCGCCACCAGGGAAGCCCTGGCAGGAGCTTTTGAATTTTAACTATGGCATAGTGTCAGTGTGGTAATTTACTTCAAAAAGACTTGGAAAATTATGAGCTATGTAATGTGTTATATGTGATTAGTTAGCATATGAAAAGCCCTGAGCAAGAATCCACAGTTCAGAGGTGGCTACTAAGCCCCTCAGACATTGTTACTTAAATCAACTCCACAGGTTTGCTAAATAGCATAAAGGATGTTAGGAATAATTTATTTTGGTGAAATAAGTGGTATTCAAGAAATATGGTTGCTATAAAAATTATCCAGGCTCCTTGAAGACATTAATGCTAATTGAAATAAGCCAGACACAAAAGGACAAATACTGTGTGATTCCATATATTCGGTACGTAGAGCAGTCAAATTCGTAGAAACAGAAAGTAGAATCATGGTTGTCAGGGGCTGGGGGATTGGGGGGAGAATGTTGAGTGTTTAATGGGGTCAGAGTTTCAGTTTCAGATGATGAAAAAGTTCTGGAGAAGGATGGTGGTGATGGTTGCACAACAATGTGAATGTACTTAATGCCACAGAACTGTGGCACTTAAAAATGGTTAAAATAGTAACATTTTATGTTATGTATGTTTTACTAAAATTTTTTTTAAAAATTATCCAGGCCCTTCCATGCCTACATGAATGAAGTATAAGGATCAGACAAGCCCAGGACCTAATACCTTTGGGAAAATTAGAGAAGTCCCTGTGCTCTAAGGAACTCCAACAAGTACCTTGTGTGAAAACGTTAATTCAACGTGGATGCAATGATTTATGATGGCAAGGACAGGCAACTTTGGACTCTGAGTTTGACTTCACTTCCAAAGTCATCAGAAATCATGGCATTCACCTTGAAGTAACACTCATGAAGTCAATGAGAGGAGCCTTCTCTGAGTTTCCAAGAGCAGGTTACATGTCTGCTTTCATGCTTGTGTATCTGGCAGAATTTTGTCAAAGATTTTCTTTCGTTGTAACATCCCACCACTAGCCAGCTTGTGGGGGACTATATTCCCCTCTAATCACCCGAAGCTGCTAGTCTTTTACCCAAAGAACCTGACAATTGCCGAACAGGCCAGATTTGCCTAAGCCGCTCCCCAAGTTCAGAACAAACTCAGGGCTTGACCTCCAGCCAAGAATGCAGCAAAACAAACAGTAGCTCAGGCCTCCACCCTGGCCCCAGTAACGCAGACAGCTGCCCAAGGGCTTCTGCTAGGAGGGGAGAAAAACCACAGAATGAATAGAGTCCAATCCTTGTCTCCACCCAGAGTCAATAAGAGAAATTATAGCCACATCAAAACATTTTAGGAACAGCTGTAATATTTTACCAGCTGTTGGGGATTATAAAAAGAAAAGGAAAAATAATATCTATTCAATTAAGGAGTTTACCCAGTTATTCATCAGGAAAGATAAATGCATGCTGCAATATAAAAGATAGATATACTGTAGATATTATATGTTGGACTGTACCATAACTAAGGTAAAACTCATAAAAATCAGAAAACAGTTAATTCTCAAAATTCAGAAGTACTGTGTTCTAAAAGAACAAGGAGTGAAATGGCAGTTAGCAATAATTTGCTCCAGATAGCAATTAATTTGCTCTTTCGGTTACCAGCAAATATTTATTGAGCTTGTGCAATATACTGGACAGCACTGAGATAACATGCAAAGATGAGGATGGCATGGTCCTTTTTTTTTTCTTTTCTTTCCCCATAGGAGTTCATGGTTATGAAAGGGGAAGCAGAAACATAAAAAAATAATTTAGCAGTTGAAGAGGTTTTTTCCCCTGACAACACTTCTGACACCGAACGTAGTGGTTTTCCACATTAACAATCATCCTCTGACACCAACTGGGCATCCTACAATTTGATTCAATTCTGACGCTAACCATCAGACTCCACAGGTTGAAGGGCTCAGTCCCACAAGGCCTCCCCTGCTTCAGACGCCACTCACAAGTGTCTGGTCCCCACACCTCTGACCAACTTGGCTACAAAGTCAGAGCTTTGGACAGCCCCTCCCAGATCTGATAATTTGCTAGATTGGCTCACAGAACTCAGGAAAGTGCTTAACTTACATTCACTGGTTTCCTATAAAGGATACAACTCAGGAACAGCCAAATGGAACAGCCTAGGGCAAGGTATGGGGGAAGGGATGTGACACTTTTGTGCCCTCTCTTGTATGCCATCTTCCCAGCACCTAGATTTGTTCACCAACCCAGAAACTCCCTGAATCTCCTCATTCAATAATTTTTACGAAACTCACTCTCCAGCCCCCTTCCCGTTCCAAGAGGTGAGTGAGTGGGGCTGAAAGTTCCTATACTGTAATCATGGGGCCTTTTGGGTGACCAGCTCCATCCTAGAGACCCCTCCCTAAGTTACCTTATTAGCATAAGTTCAGGTGTGATGAAAGGGGCTCATCATGAAGAGCAAAAGACACTCCTACCACTCGGGAAATGTCAGGGTTTTAGTTCCTCTTTGCCAGGAACCAGGAACAAAGTCCAAATATATTTCTGTATTATACCACAGCGGTAAAATAAAATATTCAAAGTGGGTTCCCTGTGGGCACTAAGAAGGACCTGGACAATTTTATTGGGGGAAACGAGTCAGGAAAAACCTCAGAAGGGAGGCTGTGGTTGCATCTTCAAAGATGGCAGGTGTTCACAGGATAGACAATAGAAGAAATGACAAAGGAAACCAGGGACTAGGAATGTCCCAGCACCGCACATGGGGACAGAGGACCTACTGCAGGAGCTCTCGACTGGTCTCCTGATTCCTCTGTGGCCCACATTCTCCACCCAAAAGCCAGAGGAATCTTTTTAAAATATGCATCAAATCTTATCACTATTCTGTTTTCAATCCTCCAAGGACTTTCCATCCCACCTTAAATAAAATCCAAACCCCTTGCCCTGGTCAGCAAAGCCCTACGCGCTCTGGCCCCGCCTGCTCCTCTGTCCTAAGGTAACAACATTCTCCCGCTTTGTTGGCTCCATGCTAGCCTGACCAGCCGTGTACACTGCGCTGATTTCCATCTGAGATGGCAAATTTATATGTCAACTTGACTGGCCATGGGTGCGCCGATTATACTTTCTTTTTGGGTGTGTCTGTGAGGTGTTTCCAGATGAGACTGGCATTAGAAGCGGGAGGCTCAGTGAAGAGGACTGCCCTCCCCTGTGTAGTGGGCATGATCCCATCCATGGGGGGCCTAAATAGAACAAAAGGTGGAGGAAGGAGCAATCGCCTTATTCCTGCCTCACTGCCAAGCTGTGACATACCGTCTCATCTCCTCCTGCCCTTGGACTGGGATTTACACCATTGGCTCCCCAGGTCTCAGGCCTTCGGACCTGGACTGCGTGACACCACTGGCCTTCCTGGGTCTCCAGCTCATAGGACACCAGATCATGGGACTTCTCAGCCTCCATAATCACGTGAGCCCATTCATCATAATAAATCTCCTTTTATATATAAATTAATAAAATACAGAAATATATACATACACAAAAAAATAGATGATTATAGATATAGATATAGATCCTACTAGTTCTGTTCCTCTGGAGAACCCTGACTAACACACTATCTCGGCATCTTTGTGGTTGTGGTACCCCTTGTGGGCAGTGGAGAGCTTGTCAATAATGCTAAGAAAGAAGGTCAAAGGTAGAGTAATGAAGTGGTTCACAGCACAGGCTCTGATGTCAGATTGCCTTGGTTTAAGACCTCATTCTTCCTCTTGTTAGCTACGTGAAATTATTTAACTACTCTGTGCCTTTCTTTCCTCATCTGTAGAATGAATTTCCTGAACAAAAATAGTGCCAATAGTACATCACAGTTACTGAAAGAATTAAATGAGTTAATTCTTGCAAAGCATTTAATATAGTACCCACCACATACCATAAATGTTAGATTTCTTATTTTCCTATAAATGAAGGTGGAAGGCATTGAAGAATTTTGAGCAAGAGAGTAATAAGATCAAGTTTCCACTTTATCATATCAGTCTAACTATGGTTGAGGGTGGAGGAGGTAGATTTGACCAGCTAGGAGACTTTTACATTCCTTTATTCAGTAAACTTTGATTTTAGACAGGCAATGTGCTAGATGCTAGGAGAGTTACCATTATCACCATATGGCTTTGGATTCAGCATCAAGCCCCTAGCCTAAACTTTTCCCAACACTTGCTAAGACGGCCATTTTGAAATATTCCCCTGCAAATGGACTGGCTCAATTCTAGACGAGTGTCTTTCTTTTTTTTTTTTTTCTGAATATAGTCACAAGTTACAATATTATATTAGTTTCACGTGTATAGATCTAGGTCTTCCTTAATTACATGGCAGAAGGAAAAGACATTGAACTGGAAGTTGAGACTAAACTCTGGTCTTCATCTGAAAACAGGGGCAGTCAATTCTGCCCTGATGACCTCACAGAATTGCTGTGTACACAAAATAATTGACAGGGATGGCTGAGGAAAGACAAACTCCTACTCTGGTTTGGGTGGTTTGTTGTTTTAAATTTTTAATAAAAATATTATATCCATATGGACTAAAATTCAAATAGTACAATAAGGTATAAAATTAGAAATGAAAGTCTTCTGCTCTCTCCACCCTCAACCTATATTCCCTCTCCACAAAAGGTAGTCATTGTTAACACCTTTTCATTTATCTTCTCTGAAAAAAATTTTTGCATGTATCTGCATTTTACATGTATACACTTTTAAGATTTTACCCAAATGGGATCATGGAGGTTTTAAAACATTTATGCTAAATTCTTTGACTTTCATCCCATCCAGAAGGAGAATATATTTCCCCTCCCTTTGAACCTGGGCTCCTTGACTGCTTGACCAATAGAATATGGTAGAAGTGACGCTGTGCCAGGTTCTTGGCCCAGGACTTAAGAAACTGGAAGCTTCCACTTCCTATGTCTTGAGATGTTTGTTCTTGGAACCCAGCCCCATGCTGTGAGGAAGCCGAGAAACCACATAGAGAGGCTAAGTGTAGGTGTTCCAGGCGACAGTCAACATCAACTGCTAGAAGTATGAATGAGAAAACCTTCAGATGATTCCAGCTCCCAAATATCAGGTCACCCCCAGTCTTTAAGCCATGCCAGCTGACTCTGGGTAGAGCAGAAACAAGCTGTCGCTGTCAAACTCTAACTACTTGCAGATTTGTGAGCAAATTTAATGATTGTTGTAGTTTGAAGCCAGTAAGTTTGGGATGATTTTTATGCAGTAACAGAAAACTGGAGCACGGATCATATTTTACCCATTGTTATGAAATTACTTTTTTGCTTTTAATAAAATATCTTGGAGGTCTTTCAACAACAATACATACATTGTTTATTTTAATGATCTAACACTTTGTTGTATGGATGTTGTGTATTAAATCAATCAATTTCCTATTGATGGACATTTAGGTTGTTTCCAGCCTTTTTCCATTTAAAACAATACTGCAATGAGCATTTTAGCATACTTTTTTGGTATATCTGCAGGAAAAATTTCAAACAGTTAAGTGTTGGATCAAAAGGAATCAGCATTTGAAATTTTGATAGATATCACCAAATTCCAGATCTCCTCCCTAAAATAATAAAGGCTGCATCAGTTTACACTCCTACCCAAATAAAACTGGGGTTCTCTGAGGAAAGAAGAAGAAGAGAAGCCTTCAGGGTTCCTCTGGGGCCATCCTACCTTCATAAAGCCTAAGGTGGTATATAGTTATTTTTCCAAAATTAACTAAAACTGAATTTGATTCATACATTTTCAAGGACTATAAACTAGAATGCTCTCAATCTTAATTAAAGGAATGCAAACAAAAGAATAATTAAATTTTAAAATACTTATTCACTTAAAACAACAGTAAAAATTTTTAAATACTTATTCACTTAAACCATTACATGCTAACACATTTTTATGAAAAAACAAAAAATAGTGAAAATACAGACATTGTTTTTATTTTTGCAAATTAATGTCTGGTTTAATAGAAGACAGCTGGATTCTCATCTGTTCTTCTGCACTCAGTCTGCTGCAATATGTTGTTTTTGTTGAGATAAATTTTAAAAATCCAGCCTCACACAGATATGTAGATAAAAAAGGAGTATTTTAATAGCTTCTCCCAATAATTGTGGATATTCTTCTCTGATATTACACTGAAACTTGACAAGTAATATATACTTAAACGTTAGCCGCCATGTTGAATTTGAAATCAACTCACTAAATTTTTCATACTCTGTTACATTAAAATCCACAGATGTATCTTGAATTTTGAATGGCTCTTTTATCCACACATGATTTTGTAGCATCATGCATTCATCATTTGAGACATTGGTTTACTAAGCTAAGCAGATCTTCTACATGTTGACATGTTTCATTATACAATATCCAAAAAAAAATCACACTCATTTATATCACTACCATTCCCATCATAAAAATCCTTAATAATTGGGAAGTTGTCAAGATCACAGTACCCAGGTAAAAGTTTTTTGAAATTCTAACTTTTGCTTAAGATTCTAATTTTATCTTTTTTTTTTTTTTTAATTTTATTTATTTATTTATTTATCTATTTTTGACTGTGTTGGGTCCCCGTCTCCGCGCTAGGGCTTTCTCTAGTTGCGGCAAGTGGGGGCCACTCTTCATCGCGGTGCGCGGACCTTTCACTTTCGCGGCCTCTCTTGTTGCAGAGCACAGGCTCCAGACGCGCAGGCTCAGCAGTTGTGGCCCACGGGCCCAGTTGCTCCGCGGCACGCGGGATCCTCCCAAACCAGGGCTCGAACCTGCGCCCCCTGCACCGGCAGGCAGACCCTCAACCACTGCGCCACCAGGGAAGCCCCTAATTTTATCTTTGGTGGTAAATATTGTCAGTTGTTTTCCTTAAAGTAAAAGACTCACTTTGTTCATTTTCAAGAAAATATCTGCCAAACACCCATGTCTGAATAGCCATAGTTTGTCTGATAGTTGTTCTTTCAAGTAAAAATGATGTTCGGTTGGGCGGGGGGAGCACTAGCTCAGCTTGTAACACCACATCAAAAGTGCTTTTCTTTGAGACAATCATCATACTTTTGCCTGCACAAAATATTTAAAATATGTGTGCTTAATAAAATTCAGAGTTTCTCCCACTTTATCAAGTAATTCTTAGGTGCAACTGGCTTTTTTTTTAAACTACTAACATAATTTGATGTCATTACCATAATTCACGTTAAAGTACCAGGAGTTTTATCCATCCACCACTGATTTTGCATCACCACCACTGGAAAAGTCAACACAGTAGAAAAGACAAATAACATCTTGTTATTATTATGAAAATAGTTTTGACCTTGCAGACCCCCTATAATGATCTCAGGATCCATAGAGATATGCAGACCATACTTTGAGAACCTCTAGCCTAAGCAAATCACAGTAAATCCATTTGCCTTGCTGTTGACTGGTGCAATTCCAGCCAATGAAATATGAGGACTCATTGGGGTATTCTGCCAAAGTTCTCCTTACTCTTAAAAGGGGTCCCAAGACTGGAAGAGATATTTGCACATCCATGTTCATAGCAACATTATTCACAATAGCCAAGAGGTGGGAAAAAACCAAATGTCCGTTGATGGCTGAATGGATAAACAAAATATGGTATATAGACACAATAGAATATTATTCAGCCTTAAAAAGGAAAGAAATTCTGGCACATGTTACAACATGAATGCATCTTGAAGACATTATGCAAAATGAAATAAGCCAGATATAAAAACAAATGCTGTAAGATTTCACTTACATGAATTAGGTAAAATAGTCAGTTTTACGGAGACAGAAAGTAGAATGGTGGTTGCCAGGAGCTGGGGGGAGGGGAAAATGGAGGACTTTTGTTTAACAGGTATTGAGTTTTAGCTTTGCAAGATAAGTAAGTTCTCAAGATTAGTTGCACAACAATGTGAACTTAACACTACTGAACTGTACGCATAAAAATAGTTAAGATGTAAAGTTTCTGTTGTGTGTGTTTTACCGCAATTAAAATTTTTTAATTTTTAAATCAAATAAAATTTTTAAGAAAGGTCTCTAGAATGGGGGAGCAGATTTCTTTTCTAGCCTTTGGTTGATGATGTATAGAGAAGTGATACTTAAGCCATATTGGAATTCTGAGAGGTTAAACTCCAACATTTTGATAATAACAGAGCAGAAGGATTTAATAATGGAAGAGCCTAAATCCTTGATCACATGATAAAGACCGTAAATTAACCAACCTTGGAAACTTACTTGCCAACCTTACTATGTAAGGTGATAAATTTTTCTTTTTGCTTAAGAAATGTTCAAACTAATATTATTGTCACTTGTAGATAAAAGCATCCTTAGCAGTACCAAAATGAAAGTACCAGAAAGGCACAGAATGAGCGTGGCCATTCCTCTGCCCCTCACCCATGGTGCAATCTTGGAAAAATCATTTTACTGCTCCCTTCTGTCAAAGTAGGAAGTTGGATTAGATGATAACCAATGACTTTCCTATTACTTTTAACAGATTTGCTATTACATATGCTAGAACTTTGGTATATCTTTAAAGTTGCTTATCCAAGTTGGTCTTTTATGGCAAAGTCAATAATAAGATTTATTCCTGTTAGAAATAAGTACTTTCTCATGGAAGCAACCTAAATGTCCATCGACGGATGAATGGATAAAGAAGATGTGGAACATATATACAATGGAATATTACTCAGCCATAAAAAAGAACGAAATAATGACATTTGCAGCAACATGGATGGGCATAGAGATTATCATACTGAGTGAAGTAAGTCAGACAGAGAAAGACAAATATCATATGATACTGTTTATATGTGGAATCTAAAAAAATGGTCCAAATGAACTTATTTACAAAACAGAAATAGAGTCATGGATGTAGAAAACAAACTTATGGTTACCAAGGGGGGAAAGGGGTGAGGGGTAAATTGGGAGATTGGGATTGACATATACACACTACTATATTTAAAATGTAGCTAATTAGAACCTACCATACAGCACAGGGAACTCTACTCAATACTCTGTAATGACCTATATGGGAAAAGAATCTAAAACAGAGTGGGTATATGTATACATATAACTGAATCACTTTGCTGTACACCTGAAACTAACACAACATTGTAAATCAACTATACTCCAATAAAAATTAATTAATTTTAAAAAAAGAAAGAAAGAAAGAAGTACTTTCTCTTCCTGCCACTGACTTTCCTTGAAACCACTCTGAGAATTGACCTGTTTTAGGAAGCTTGAGATGACAGGTGTGGCTACCTTGTGTCAGAGTGCAAGATATGTTACTAACAGGCCTGCTACGTGGGCAGAAGTGATGAAGGTCTCTTCTCCACAAGAAATCTCAGAACTTGTGTGAGTTATAGCCCTTTATCTCCCTACTGGAAGTTCTCAGGCCTAAGTGTTGAGGGCTGTAACAAGTAGAGTGCTGGAAATGTGTGTTTAGGGAGGTCTATGTGGGGTTAGACAGCAGTAAGACAGTTAAAGGCTGTGTAGAACTTAAAGAAAACAGTCCTTTATTGCTGGATCAAATGACTCTGGCCAACTTCACCCTAAATCATTGTTCTTTTTCAGTGGGAAATAAAGTCACTTAGCAGTGATTGCCTTTGGTTATTGTTATTATGAACCATATATTTTTTACCTCTCAAGCAGGTGAGACCAGGGGAATTTCCAAATTGAATATTGAATTGCAGAAAATGGTGTCTTCATGGAACATTGGCCAAGGCCACTGAAATTCCACAGGAGGATACTTGATTGAGAACACTATTAAGAAGTGAGATTGTTCAAACAATTGCAATGTTGTAAATGTTTGATGGTTGACAAGCTTAGTATACAGTCAAGTTTTTCTAAGAAATTCTCCCAGTAAACCAGAAAGGTGTTGACTCTTACAGCTCTAGACATAGGGGTTGATTCTCAAAGTCCAGGAAGAGTTGATTAAGAGCTTTTCTTTATCAGAGAATCCTTGGAATTTCCCTAATCTCCCCTTACTGGCAGGACTCTTTGTCTGAGTAGATGTTCAATGTATTTTTGAGCTTCCTCCTCCCCATTCCCTCCACCTTATGCCTAGAGCAGTAGAGTAACTAATTATCTTTGTCATGGCTGGAGTCAGAAGGAATAAAGATGGATCTCATTTTCATGGTAGCTCCCAGCTCCTTTGGAAATACCTAAGAAATTTTTTTTAAATTTCTTGCAGTTGCATTACTCTAATAGAATAAGATCTTGATGCCTATTATAATTCTTTGCCTATGCATCTCCTCCACCATACTGAGTTACTAGAGAAGGGAAACTATCTTCTGTTTCTATGTCTGACAGTATTTGGTCCTAACAGAGAATCATTAGGTATTTTTGGAATAAACGATTTAGTGTCTGAATGAATTAATGAAAAATCAAACCAATTCTTTTTTATAGGGGCATTTGTTGTTTTCTTGTGCCCAGCATTTTCTCCCTTATTTCAGTAATGTCAACCTTCTTTCTTTCTTCCATGTGGTTCTGGTGGGGCTGCCACTCATAATATCCCCACCCTCCATCCAAGCTCACCAATCATGGTATTCCTTATCGCTCACCACAGGGACTGGTCCAAGCAACAAACATGTGACTCAAGCAGGATCAATCAATTCCCTGGCATTTGGGTACTAGGAGAAAGGTATTATCTCTTGTTACTGAGGCTACTAGATTATATATCCCGGGGGATACCAGTAGTCATCTTTTCTTTGACACGGAAGTAGCCTTGTTACAGCAGAAGAAAATATGGAAAACACAAAGAGAATCAATGAGGTGAGGAGAAGGAGATGAGAATAAGAAAGAAAGAATGAGGTGGAACGTGACCTATTATATTTCTTTTAACCTTGATCCTATATTACAAACTCCCCACTCCATCTTTCCCGTATTTTTGCCCCACTTTTCCCCTGGTAGTAGAGTGTATTGGAGTCCTGACTAATGTACTCCCAAGAAGCAATGACATCCACCCTTTACCAAAGCAACAGGAGTTTCTCTCTAAAAGAAATAGACCATACCCCAAACCTATTATGGGCTGGTTCTACCCTGAATCATAGCAGAGATCAATGAACACAGAGTGCAGTCCTTAGCTTTCATTCTTTAGACTTTTGTAGAACCCACACTCCTTTTCAATAGCAACACGCCAAAATCACCTTTCATATAAACTGTGAGCCACATCAGGATAACACAGCTTGCCAGTCAATAGTTTCATATCTAAACACCTCCATCTATGTCTATACAGAAATATTTCAGCACTCGTTTGGAATTTTTTTTTTACCTTTGTGATTTTTCTATAACTTGAGTAAGACAAAGTTTGAATCCTAATATAAAATAGATTTCATGAAGAATATAATCCAAATATGGGAATTGTTAAATGTGCTTAAAAGAGTATAAATAAAAGAAAAACTGTATATTCAGTTAACAGGAAAAAAGAACAAAATTAAAGAGCATCCATCTTGCATTCCACAAAGCCTGGGTTGAGCACCACGGTAGCAGTAAAGACACAAGTGAGTAAAAACAGACCTAGTCCCTGTCCTCGTGTGGCTTACGATATAGTGGTAGAGACTGATATTAATGAAATAACCACACTATGACATATGTTACAAAGGAAAGGACCATGGTGCTGTGAATGCTAATAATTAGGGCACTTGACTTCCTCAAGAAGGTCTGGAGAGGCTTCCTGAAAGAGTGATGTTTGAACTGAGATCTGAGAATGAGTAGGAATTAAGCAGGTGAAGAAGGGCACATCATGGTGTAGCAGATGATGTCAGTACACAGCCCAAGTGCTTTCTCTGGCCATAGGGTAGTCTCAGCCCACACACAAGGCAAGCCAGGAGTACCAGAAAGCTGACCCTCCCAGGAATAGCCCTCAAACAGTGACCAACGGGAAGTAGTATACAAATGTCTCAACTTCCTCAGCCCTCAGGTTGGACAACTCCAAGGCATGTTCTACACCACCTTCTAGAAGTCCCCAGTGAAACTGAGCCTCACTGCCCTCACCAGGAACCTCCTCATCATTGCATCCGGTGATGGCTTTCTTTTATTCCCAGCTCATCTCCCTTCCCCCACTCCCTTACCAGTGCTTTCTGGATCATCTCTCACACAAACTATACAAACTCAAGTCCCAGTCTCAGTGTCTGCTTCTCAGAGAGCCCAACCTAAGACAGAAGTTGGAGTGAGGCAGAAGTGAACGGGAGGAAACGCTTGTGCAAAGGCCCTGCGATAGGAAGGAGCATGAAGAGCTCAGGGATTGAAAGATGGCCACTGTCATGAGAGTAGAAAATAATGAGGAAAAAGCAGGGGAGAGATGTGTCCGGAGAAGTGGTTGGCAGCAGGGGGAAGGGAGCAGGGAGGCCCTGTAAATGGGCTCTGCCTTTGTCCTCAGCAGGGTAAGAAGCCACTGAAGGGTTTTACGATGGAGGTAGATGTGATCTCTTTTGTGTTTTGAGACAGTGGATCTTGTTTCAATGTGAAGAAAAGACTGGAGGGGACGAGGAAGGATGTGTTTGGAGGGGTCAGGAGCAGCTGGCTGTGGTCCAGGATGAGGTGATAGGAACTTGCCCTGGAGTTATTGACAGAGGAGGCATTAAGTGGTGGATTTGGAGGATATTTAGGAGGCAAAATCGGTAGAACTTGAAGATGGATTTAGTCTGAGAGATGAGAGAGGGAATTCTCAAAGATAACACCTAGGTTCTGGCTTGTGTGTTTGAATAGTGAATGTATTTCTAGCATAGAAGACACGCCAGAGATCACTAAAGATTGTGTCTTAATATCAAGGTGTATACAAGGGTTGTCTTTGGTTCTCTGGACTAAATCCACATAGACAGGTATACCTATTATTTTACTTTTACACATTAAAATTCTGTTCAAGACAGGGACTATCAGGATAGGAAAACGTAAAGAGCAAAATCTAACAGCGGCTGAAAACCAAACATCATCTTATTTTGATACTAAACTGCAGTGCCACCCCAGCTTACATAACTGGGCAGGTAGGGGGGCCACACGTGGGCTCAAAGCATGAGAAGGAAGTTGTGTGACAGCAAAGGCCTGGGCTAATCAGACGTCTTCCTCCCTCAAGCCAGCCTGATGCCACCCAGAGTTTAAACTCTGTCCAAATGAATACACCTCTTAAACCCACCCCAGATTATGATGAAACAGTGAAGGAAAAGGAAAGCGAATGAAAGCTTGGGAAGGACAGTGTATGAAAGGAGAAGAGAGAGATTAGATAAATTCTCCTACTTTACACTTGTGTTTTAGGCCCAAACCAATGAGAGAGTGAAGGGAAGAATTGAAGAGATGGAAAGAGTCATGGCATTTTAGAGATGGTAGATATCAGCTAGCCCAGGATTTCTCAACCTCAGCACTGTTGACATTTGGGGCTGGATAGTTCTTTGGTGGGAAGGGAGGAAGCCTCTACTCAGTAGATGCCAGTAGAATCCCTCCGCAGGTGTGACGATCAAAAATGTCCTCAGATATTGCCAAATGTTCACCGAAGGGAAAAATGGCCCTCAGTGAGGACCACTGATCTAGTCTCACCTCTCCATTTTACAGATGAGGAAACCGAGGCCCACAGTGGGAAGAAGTCTTCCCAAGATGTGCAGAGTCAGGACAAGAATCTAGATTGTCCCAAAAAAGTCTGATCGTTCAATTAAAAAGGCCATGTTTGTAGACAAAGACTTCTGTTTTGTGTAAACCTAACTCTAATGAAAAATAGTTTAAAAAAAATAATCATGCAATATTGGGAATACATCAGAGGTAAAGAGAACCATCCTTATATGTGAGTGGGTACTAAGCCAATCTGCCCCAAAATTTTTGCATTGGTGAGGGCACCATGAACTACCCACAGGAGCAGAAAAGTGCTTTGAGACAGAATACGTGTTTAATTTTATTTGTATAAAACTCAGAAAAAAAGTCTAGTTTAGAATACAAGTCAAGGAATATTACACTGCGTTTAAAAAGAAGGAAGTTCTGTCACATGCTACAACACGATGAACTTTATGGACATTATGCTAAGTGAAATAAGCCAATCACAGAAGAACAAATACTGTACAATCCCACTGATATGAAATATCTAAACTCATAGAAGCAGAGAGTAGAATGGTGGTTGCCAGGGGCTGGGGGGAAGAAGGGGGATGGGGAATTGCTGTGCAATGAGTGTAGAGGTTCAATCATGTCAGATGAAAAAGTTCTGGAAATCTGCGTTACAGCGACAGTTAATAATACTGTACTGTACACTTAAACATTAGTTAATAGGGTAGATTTATGTTGTGTGTCTTTACCACAATTAAAAAAAAATACACACACACAAATCAAGGACTGTTACTATTCTATCTCCCTATATCTTTCAGAGTCAGCTCCTATCTGGAAAAGATTCCAGTGTTTGATGGATGACAACATGGGAAATGCTGGTCCCAAATCCCAGCCCTCATTTAAAAAGCTCAAGTAACCACAAAGTTGTAGAATACAAAACGACTTTTAAATCCAGCGCTAATTATCACCAAAGCCCCATATTTCCAAATACAAGTGCAAATCTCACTTCTGAAATAAAGCTGTTTTTTATAAACAGTACAGAATGTTAATGCCTAGAGATCATATTGGTCCAACCCTTCTTTTTAGAGATAAGGGCCCAAAGGCATCAGGAACTTGGGATTTTGCCCAAGGTCACCCAGCTAGTTAGTGATAAAGTCCTGCACCCAAACCCAGGCTGCTGAATCCTAGTCCAAGACTTCCTTCTCCTTTACCAAACTGCTCTCCTGCTACTCTGAGGACCCCAAATCTACCCCCACTCCATTAATATGAGATATTCATTCCAGAGAGGAATGAATGTAAGACCTAAAAAGGGAAACCATGGAGGGATGTCAAAGAAGAGAGATGTGATGAATAATAAATGAAAACTGCAAAATAAAAAAAAGAAAGAAAGAAAATTAAAAAGACTAGAAAAGAAAAATACCAGAGAATGAGAAACAGGCTCAAAAAAGACATTCACAAAGATAAGCTTCTAGTTATTCTTGGTGCCCCGAGGAGTGTTCGAACTGCTACCAAAATTGCTTCTGACCTAAATGGAGAATAAAAACTATTTTCTTTATCTATTGAGAGTAAAATCAAATTTCATGTTAGGAAGCATTGGTTTGGATGAGGCAAGTTGAAATTTTAAGAAATAGGGTGTTATAAGACACCCCTAGCCTACCTGGGGCACTCGAGAAATGTTTATTGTTAAAAAGAATATCTAGATTTTAATAATCCATATTAGGGTAACACTGTACGAGGAGTTCATTATTTTAATCTGCATATAAAAGAAATGCCCTCCTCTCTCCTGCATTCTCCCATGGGTACACATTCACTCTGTGCTTCCTTTAGCTTTGTGCTTTAACACGCACACACACACACACGCACGCGCACACACGCACACACACACACACACACAGACTCTTAATTCCTCCTTTCTCTCTCATTCCTTCATACACTCCCCAAGTTGAAATAAACTGTAGAAAAACCGTGTCCACCCCGACATCTATTTACTTAGCTGGTATATATATTATAGTGCTTTTGGCTACAAGGAAGTGCAAACCCAAATAAAAGTAGCTTTGAACAATAAATACATTTCTTTTTCCCCATAACAAGAAGTCCTGAGGTAGCACCACAAAGCACAATAAATATTTGTTGACCTGAACTGCCCTGCAGCACGTACTCTGCAGAGAATTAATAACATACATAAACTGTGGTGCCGGGGGCTTATCGTCCAGCAGGGAGACACTTGTTCCCAACCCCAGAACAAGGCACTGTGACACACACCAGCTGATTGGTGTGAACTATACGTACTCCTGCAAGTGCTGAAAGAGAGGAGAGCTCTGAGACCAGAATGGACAAGGATTGCCTCGCAGGTGACACGTATGTGGGTGAGGTTTTCCAGGATGGGAAGGATTTTGATAAGTGGAGATGTTGACATGGAGGAGCGCTCAAGGTGGAGGAAACTGTTGGAAGCAGCAGAGAAAGTGGATTTTCGGAAGTGTGCAAGTAAACTGGTTTGATTGGAGTAAAGAGTTTGTTCCTCCAGACTTAGAGAGAGGTGAGAGGTGGTAATGTCCACTTCCAATCATGAAGACCAGGGTCAAAACAAGTGAGAAACCCTCAGTCCAGTGGAATTTGGAAGGCCATCCCCTCAAGTGGTCCAAGGAGGCCCAGTTGAGTGGCGTGGCAGAATACCCCAAAGAGGAAGCTGAATTCCTTACTGGGGAGACCCTGGCTCCATCAAATCTGAATTGCTAGGTTAAGGGGTCAGGCTGAAGGGGACACTTAAGGGACTCCTGAAGGAATCGATAGGTTATCCCTCAACCTGGAAACATTTAACTACATTGTTCAGGAATAACCAGTGTGCGTGTACTTGGCAAAGAGTTGGGAAACTAGATTGTAGGCCCAGCTTTTCCATTAACTGGCCACAGCACCTGAGATGGTCACTACCCACTCACACCCCCAGCCTCAGTTTTCCTCATCTCTAAAATGGGATCACTTGACAAAACGTACTCTGCACCCCTCCCCCCTTCAACAATCCAAGAATGGCCCTTTGTAAGGATGTTTACTTAGGCAAATGCTGTCCACGCGCCTTACAAGCAAGGAAGGGGGGTGGATCAGGGCTGCATCCTTCCCCGCAATGCCACCAGCTGAGTGGTGCCGAGTTTTTTCTCCCAAACATCTGTTCCATCATTAGTAATGTCTCTACTTCCAACTACAATGGGGTTCATTATCATTAATGGTAATTATTATTGTTGAAGAACCAGAGAACTTTCATCTCATGCTGGTATTTTGTTTCTGCCTCACATCAAATCTCTTCTTCCCAACATATTTCTATTTTTTTTAGAAAGTAGAAGAAAGAGCACAATTGAGGGTAGGGATATTTGAGTACTCAGTTCAATTCTCTGTGATATTAGGTAAGTTCCTTCCCCTCTGTCACTTCAGAGTGGGGAGAAAAATAGATTGAGTGAGGTCAGTGGTTCTTAACCATGGGTGAGCCTCAGAATCATATGGGACTTTTCCAAAAGGCAGATCCACGAACCCCAGTCCAGACCTAGAGAATTTGTATGTCCGGGTTAGATCTGGCAATGTGTATTTTGAAAACTCTATGCAGGAAATTCTGATGGGCCCCCTAAATTCTCTTTATTAATTTGGTCAATAGATATTTATTTAGGACCTACTAAATAAATAGTAGGGCTATTTGTTAATAAATTTAGGGCTAACACTAAAAGGTCTAAAGCATATAGAGATACAAGATTTTATTTTTATCTTTAAGGAGTTCAGCAAATGGTGAGAAAAGATAAACATGAAAACAGACACAGACTAAATAAGATAAGCCTTCAAAGGCAGAGGGAAGTCTTCCCAGTGGAGGTAGCCTTGAATTAAGCTTTAAAGGACAATCAGAAGTTTGAAGAGGTGGGGAGAGGGATGCTGTAGGAAAGACCCAGAGTTCAGAACAGTAGTTCTTACAAGTAACGTACAAAGACTGGGTGGGGGGCAGATGGGGTAATAAAAACTACAGAAATTCCCCGCTTCTAACACTCCTAGCATCCATATCTGCAGACACCACCACCCCCGTCTCCACTTGACCTGCAGTGTCAGCGCTGGGGAATAACAAACAGGACTGGCTGCTGGTCTGGGGTGGGAATTTGGGGGAGGAGGAGGAGCTACTACTGCAAGATCAGATGGATGGAGACCCGGTGGTACTGTGAGCTTTTGCTGAAAATACATGAGGCCCCCTCTAGAGAATCAGTAACTGCAAGGGAAAGAGAAGGACTGGGCTTTGCAGCCAGATCCAGTATCTTCCCCACCAGCCTTCTTGACTCACTTCTCAGGCTGCACTTGACCTTGGCATGCAGTCTCCTCTCAGCCTTTGTCCCTCAAGGCTGACCCTGGACATGCAGCCTGATCACAGATCTCTTAACAGGCACACTGATTGCAGGGATGGGGGTCAATCCTGCAATTTACCTGCATCCCATGAGAGTGGCATTTCTTGTGAGCCTCTCAGAAGCTGGATCTGTTCAGGCTGCGCTGGGTGATGTGCTTTGCTGAGGAGCAAATGGATTCATCCAGCCACATTTCCTCCTCGCTCGTAGGTCTGTCCTCTGCAGTGACTTAGCTCTGTGGGTTAGTTTCATTGGCTTCCACTGTTGGACACAGTTCAAAATCTTGCTGCTCTATCCCTAATGCTCTCTGACCAGCCCCACCGAGCACGCAGGCCCCTCCAAGGGAAGGCTCGCCTACCTCGTCACAAGCAGCCGAGAGCAAAGATTCGAGGTTTTAGAGTTTAGACTAGGATAGGCTTCTTGTAGTCAATTTACAGAGTTTCCTTGTCTCTCCAAAAGAAAGTTTAGAGGAAACATATTTGCTGTGGACCAACATCCATCTCCTCCAGAGCTTCAAAACACTCATTAGACACCACTGTTCACCAGGTAGCCAGTGTAAAGATCTTTAAGACCAGAGAAAATAGCAGAGAAATGGAAATAAGCTCACAGTTGCTAAACCTGCTGTGGTCTGTGTCCACAGCCCTCAGATTACAACCCACAGAGGGAGAGGGTAGCACCCTTTGTGGTCTATTGTCTGGCTTCCTTGGAAGGAAGACCTTACTCCAGGAAGAAAATCTATACAAGTTGTGTAGGGTAGACAAGTGGTTCTCAGCTGGAGGGGATTTTGCCTCAACCCCAGGGGATATTTGGCAATGTCTGGAAACATTTTTGGTTGCCACAACTAGAGGGCGGGTCCTACTGGCATGGGTCAAGGGTGCTATTAAACATCCTGCAATACACAGGAACACACCCGCCCACCCCGGTGCAACAAAGAATTATCTGGCCCAAAATGTCAATAAGGCCAAGATTGAGAGCCTGTGGTAGACTGCGTAAGGAAAAGATGTGTGCTCTTTCCGTCTGTGGCCAGAAGCTGGGGCCCCTGGTAACTTGCTTTGCTGAAGGCTGACCATTGCTTGCCTCTCCTCACAAGTCCAGAGACCAGCTGGTCCAACCCCACCCTTTATAGATGATGAGAAAACTTGAGGCTCCGAGAGCAAAGTGGCTTCCCTGAAGTCACACAAGTTAGCAGAGTAGAACCTGGGTACTGAGCCCCCAAGGCTATTGCCCCCACATTGTGTTCATCCACTAGGCCGAATTCTTCCACACCACCTCATTTCCAGCCAAATTGCTGGTGTCACAAGTTACAAAATAAAGCTTCTATTGGAAAGGACTTTTTTCCAAAAATCTTGGATCTTTAAAATTTGTGTGTGTGTGTGTGTGTGTGTGTGTGTGTGTGTCTGAGAAGGGCAGTTGGGAAGGAAGGGTGTGAATCTAGCTATTTGGAATGAGAGAGTGAAGGAGAAGCTGCCCAAGGCAGTGGCCCTAGGATCAGATGGACAATTAAGAGACAGTGTTGGATGGACCTAGAGATTATCACACTAAGTAAAGTAAGTCAGGCAGAGAAAGACAAATATCATATGATATCACTCCACATCATGTGAAATCTAAAAAAATAGTACAAATCAACTTATTTACAAAACAGAAACAGACTAACAGACATAGAAAACAAACTTATTTTACCAAAGGGAAAAGGGGAGGTGCCGACATAGAAAACAAACTTATTTTACCAAAGGGAAAAGGGGAGGTGGAGGGATAAATTAGGAGTATGGGATTAATATTATAGTAGTGTATACTCTACTATATAGAAAATAGATAAACAACAAGGACTTACTGTATAGCACAGGGAGCTATAGTCAATATCTTGTAATAACATACAATGGAAAAGAATCTGAAGTGGTACACCTGAAACTAACACAATATTGTAAATCAACTATAGTTAAATACAAAATAAAATAAATAAAATAAAAAGAAGAGAGACACAGTGGTACTAAGAGAACAAGGACAGAAATACAGATGAAAGTGAATTCAACTTTAAGAGCCTGTTTGGTCCATTGTCCTTCCTCCAGGCAAGACCAGAGAACAAGGCTTAGAGGAGGGTACAGATTATGTTAAGGGATGGTCTGATGGAACCAGGGTTAAGGCCCAGGCATTTCTGTATGTGTAGTTGGCCTTCCTATGTTCAGCACAGAGCAAGCCTCTTGACCACTGCAAGGTTCAGGGACCCTTAAACAATGGTCTAGGGACAGCCCCTGACTTGCTAGACCCTGAGAGCTGCTTGTGGGGGGTCTTTTGAGACCACATGGTATAAGGGATCCACCTATGCATGGATCTGATGCCCTGGGTCTCCTGATAAAAACCAGATTGCAAGGAGGGCAAAGAGGCTCCTGAGAGAAAAATCCCCCTGAGGGAGGCATCTGGGATGGAGGGTTGGGCCAGCTTGGGTAGCAACTGGAGTGCCGAATGGAGTGATGGGTTCTCTACAATGTGAGGCCCTTAATTGTCCTTCTCCACTCCCTCCCCCCCGCTCCATCGCCGCAGCATGTAGGTGCCTTAGGAAGAGGAAATCTGAAGGGTAAACCTCAAGACCTGAGTCATTCTGGGCTATAGCTCCTAGGCTAGAGGGCCGCTGCGGTGGTTTTTCTCCCCTCCCACTCATCTCCCTGAAAACAGACCGGGCCAATTTGAAGAGGAAGGATTTTTTTTTTTTTTTTTTTTTTTTGGCTGGATTGGGTCTTCGTTGCTGCGTGTGGGCTTTCTCTAGTTGCAGCGAGCGGGGGCTACTCTTCCTTACGGTGCGCGGGCTTCTCATTGCGGTGGCTTCTCGTTACGGAGCACAGGCTCTAGGTGTGCGGGCTTCAGTAGTTGTGGCTCGTGGTCTCTAGAGCGCAGGCTCAGTAGTTGTGGTGCATGGGCTTAGTTGCTCCGCGGCATGTGGGATCTTCCCAGACCAGGGCTTGAACCCATGTCCCCTGCATTGGCAGGTGGATTCTTAACCACTGCACCACCAGGGAAGCCCCGAGGAAGGCATTTTTAATAGATTGAGAGACAGAGAGAAAGGTGTACATGACCTGGACAGACACGGTGGCAAACCCCAGAAAGCAACGAAGAGCGAACCCCGGAAGTCAAGATCTGGTTAGCACCAGCACTAGGGCAATTAACAGCATTCACTTTAGACAGAAAGAGAGAAGGAGTTCTCACTCCTCCAATGCTTCCTCCACTCACTACCTGTCTGCACTCGGGGAGTTTATGTAACCTCTCTGAGCTTCAGTTTCCTCATCCTTAAAATAAATAGGGTTCTTGTAAAGGCTTAAAGAGAGAATTCCTGCAAAGCACTGAACACTTAGCACAGTCGCTATAGACTAAATATTTGTGCCACCCTACCCCCTCCACTGCCAAAATTCATATGTTGAAATTTAATCTCCAGTGAGCTGGTATTGGGAGGTCGAGCTTTTGGGAGGAGGTTAGGTAATAACAATGGAGCCCTCATAATTGGAATTAGTGCCTTTATAAAAGAGACATCAGAGACCTCCCTTACCCTTTCTGCCATGTGAGGACTCAGGGAAAAGACAGCCATCTATAAACCAGGAAAAGGGCCCTCAGCAGACACTAAATCAGCTGGTGCCTTGATCTTGGATTTTCCAGCCTCTAGAATTGTGAGAAATAAATTTCTGTTGTTTATAAGCTACTCGGTCTATGGTACTCTGTTACAGGAGCAACTGACTAAGACAACAGTGTTGGGTGTATAGCATGCTCTCAAAGAGAGGATAGAGGTCATCATTATAGGTAGCTAAGCAGAGCATTGGCTGCATTGAGATTATGTGACCAGAGGCAGCTAGGAAAGAATGGTACTCCAGATGGGCCTGGATGACAACAGACAGCCAAGAAAGTCAGAGGTAAAGGCTGGTTCAGTGCAGCAGAGGCCAGGGTTAGGCATCGAATGTGGCATCCACACAGCAGTGGTCTGAGGCAGGTGACTCTAGTGAGAGAGAAGGGACAGCATGAGCACAGGATGGTAGAAAGGCCAGCAGGGACCAGTATACCCTCTACGCAGGGAGAGCTCCTTCCGAGCCACAAGAAGAGGGAACTCTTGGCCTATCAGTTCAATAAACATCAGCAAGAGGAAGGAAAGCTAAGGTCCTGCCCATTGGCAGGAGGCTACTGACCCAGCTGACCTATGGATAAACTGGACCTTGCCTAGGATTCACAAGGCCCAGGGAACATTAAGAATGCTAATTTTAAAAATGTCTCTTGGGACTTCCCTGGCGGTCCAGTGGTTAAGACTCCAAGCTTTCACTGCAGGGGGCACGGGTTTGATTCCTGGTCAGGGAGCTAAGATCCCAGGTAACAAGCGGCGTGGCCAAAAAAAAAAAAAATGTCTCTTGAACATATGAAAAGATATTCAGTCACACTGTAAAAAGAAAAGTTCAAGAAGCTATGATTTATCTATCAGAAGGACAATAAATAAGTTTAAGAACACAAGAACCATCCTGTATATTGTGGGAGGTTAACCTGGGTATATTTCTATGGAAGGTTGTTTTGAATATCTATCAAAACTACAAATGCACATACCCTTGGACTCAACAATTCTTATTCTAGGAAGGTATTCTCTAGAGGTACTTGTCACATATGTGTAAAATGATCTACGCACAAAGTAGTTCACTGCAGCATGGTTTCTCATAGAAAAAGAATTTTTTTAAAAAAGCCTAAATTCTGAGTAAATAAGTTAAAGCCTTTAAAGTGATGATACTTTCTACCCTTTGACCATCACCTCCTCATTTCCTCCTCTACCCAGCCCCTGGCAATCACCATTCTGCTCTCTGCTTCTATGAGTTTGACTATTTCAGATTCCACATATAAGTGAGATCATAGAGTATTTGTCTTTCTGTATGGGGCTTATTTCACTTAGCATAACATCCTCCAGGTCCATCCATGTTGTCACAAATGGCAGATTTCCTTCCTTTTTAAGGTTCTATGTAATTCTTGAGTAAAAAGCCATTTTAATGGCTTTTCTCCTTTTTAACCAAATAAATTTGACTTTTTATTTTCCTCAATACCCTCTCCTTCTTCATTGCATTGCTATCCACCCAGATCAAGTTTTCAATCTGCAGAGACTCTAGTTAGTAGTTAATATGGTATGTGGTATATACACTACCAAATGTAAAATAGATAGCTAGTGGGAAGCAGCTGCATAGCACAGGGAGATCAGCTCGGTGCTTTGTGACCACCTAGAGGGGTGGGATAGGGAGGGTGGGAGGGAGACACAAGAGGGAGGAGATATGGGGATATATGTATACGTATAGCTGATTCATTTTGTTGTACAGCAGAAACTAATACAACATTGTAAAGCAATTATACTCCAATAAAGATGTTAAAAAATATATATATATGGTATGTGGGAGAGAAAAATACTGGTAAGATACAGGAGATACATTAGGGAAAGCAGCAATCAAGATCCAAAAATATCCAGTCTATGGAATGCCACCAACTCAGGTGTGTTGGCACAGTGGGAAAGGAAGGGATCTAGCCAATGTTCTGTTAGCGATTACAAATATACTGTCTAGCCTGGTTGAGGATCAAAGTAACAAGAAACATTAAAATGATCAGGCTAAAAAAAAAAACGACGATCAGGCTAATTTTCAGGGATTAGTCCTCAAATGGGAGTCAGACTTCCAGGAAACACTCGGCTAATCAATGTAATAAACAGTCATTTAAGGATCTTGAATACCAATATGGAGTGAGGCTATCTGGGAGCAGCACCTTCCTCCATTCTTCTCATTTACAACACTGGTGAGAAATGGGGGCCCTTAAGGAAAAAATAAACAAAACAGGGAAAGAGAAGAGACATCATGAACTGCCCTCAGTCTTCAACCTACTGCTTTTCTCTTGCCAACACTTTCCCCCAAAGAATTAGTCCACAGCTATTTTGCTGGTCACTTCTAGCCTGTTGACTCCTATAACCTCAGTCCTGTCTTCTTTCCTAAGCACACACCTGTGGATGGGAATGTTGTCTGCCATATCAGTAAACAAAGGATATTGCGGCCATCAAGCCAGCAGCCACTGCAGTAGACCCGACTGTGCACCCTGAGGGGATTCAGGATGGAGAAAACAGGATACTTACTGGCCCTAGATAGTTAAGGTGCCTATCAAAGGAATGATGTCAATGAGCCCAGACTCTGGCATCTTTCCATACATAGAAAAGTACTCAATTTACTAACTTGAGATATCTGGTTTTTCTTTAATTAACAGTAATCTTTTGGTGTTCCAATTACATGGTTTTTGTCATAAAAACTCCTATGTATCCTGGCTCCCCCCTTACCTCTTCAGAGCAGTCCCTCAGAGCTGAGAGGCTGCCTCCCAGGCTTAAGTCCTCAGAAAGCCTGCCAAATATTCAATAAAACATAATTCTCAACTTTTAGGTTGTGCATTTTTTTTTCAGTCAACACGTCGGTCTGCATGGGAGATATTTCTACACGAATTGCAATGTTACCTTAAAATGAATGTTTTCCTAAAAAAAAACATTATCTTCCCCCAAAGTAGTTTCCTTTCCAACCTTCTTATGTCCATCAGTTTTCATTATTTTCTTCTCCATCTTCTCCCAAACACTTAGGCTTAACATTGGAGTCTGAACAATCGCAATAATCTTCTACACAGTTCTCTGCTTCGGTCCCTTCTACCCTCCAATGTCCTGCATGAGAGGAAAGACTTCCCCTCTACCCTGCTAGTTTCAATAGCTGGGTCTACTAGATAAACTGACAACAGGCAGATTAACAGGAGAAAAGTATACAAATTTATTAATTCTTAATATTATGTGCATGGGGATATCACAGGGGAAAAAAAGTGAATATCCAAAAAAGCAGTGAGAGTTTTATATCATCTTAATGGCAAAAGGGAATATAGGCAATTTAAAGGAGCATAAATGGTGTTTAAGAAAGATAAATGGGCCCTTCGAAGAACAGATGGGAGGTATGATAGTTTGTGATAAAGTTTGTCTAGGTGCCCTGTCAGCTTCTAGTTTCCTCTCCTGTGATAAGACTCAGTCCTCCCTGGTGGAGGAAACTCCCTGCAGGGGGTCTATCACAACTGAGTTCCTTTTGGACGATCTGTCTTGAGTAGATAAGGGAAGTTCAGAGAAAGCCTCTCCCTGCATTTGATGTTTTTCAAGTGCCTTCAGCTCAAAATAATCAATATACCAAAGTGGCTTATTTGGGGGTGACATGTCCTGAACTCCTTCAGTTCCCTCCACACAGAGATTAATCCTCCAGAACACAACCTTCACCATCACTCTCTACTCAGAAACCTTCACTGGCTTCCTAATGGCCTGTACAATAAATTCCAAAATCCTTGTCACAGCATTAAAGGTGTGCGCTAAGGTGCTCATCCACCTCCAACCTTATTTCTCAGGTTCTTTACAGCAAGGTTTCTCAGTATCAGCATTATTGACATTTTGGACCTGACGGCTTTTGTTTTGGAGGACTGTCCTGTGTATATCCTGGGACTTTTACCAACATCTCTGGCTTCAACCCACTTGCCAGTAGCACTGTCTCCTGACCATTGCCAAATGTCCCCAGGGAAGGCAAAATCACCCAACCGAGATCCACCACACAGGAAATTCAGGTCAATTCATTGTTCTCCCATTAACATAAGATTTTTAAGGCATTTATTTACTCATTCATTCATTCATGTACGTGTTTGTTTTGCTATAATGTCTTCCCCGTCTAGAATACCTCAAAAGGCTTTAAACACTTGGGGAAGTGGGGCTCTTAAAAATCAACAAGATAAAGATCAGATGATCTCTTATTCTGGCCAACAAAGGCCTCCATCATCTAGCCCCAGGCTTATCTGCCTCATTATGTCCCACCAGCTTACACTCATACCCTTTACTTCAGGCAAACAGTTCCCTTGAATACACTATAGTTTCTCAGTTTTGATTTCCATGGAAAATTCCATGGATTTTCCTGGTCCAGATCGCTCAGGGTTCTGAACACCAACTCTGTGTTCCCCTGAACGGCCTGTGGCCCTGTGCACACCTCCATCCACATTCCTAGCACACTATTAGAACTGTACATTTGTTTCTCTGACTCTCCAAACAGACCATGAGCAATTTAAGAACAAATAATTATCACTGGATATGATATTTATCATTGTTTCTACAAAGCCAGGCACAGTTCCCCTGGTATACAGTCATAACAGAGATGGCTAACATGTATTGAGTGCTTACTGCATGCCAGGAGCTGTTGAAAGCACTTAAGCATGTTTTTATTAACTCAGTTATTCTTCAAAACAACCATAAAAGATAGGTACTATGAACGAAAAATATTGCCTGCCCTATCAGTAAACAAAGGATGTTGCAGCCATCAAGCCATCACATTACAGCCACCCAATGGCGAGCCCTGAGGGAACTCAGGATAGAAACATAATGCCCACCATCAAATCATCAGATCCTGCAGCCACCCCTGATGGTGCACCCTGAGGAAACTCAGGATGAGAAAACACAGGATACTGGCCCCAGATAGCTGAGGTGCGTATCAAAGGAATGATTTCAATGAGCCCACACTCTTGTATCTTCCCAGACATAGAAAAGTGCTAAATTCCTAACTTGAGCTATCTGGTTTTCTTTAATTAACAGTAATCTTTTGATGTTCCGACTACCTGGTCTTTGTTACAAAAACTCCTATATATCCTGGCTCCCCCCTGGCCTCTTCAGAGGAGTCTCTCTGAGACTCTCAGAGGTATCTGAGATGCTGTGTCCTGGGCTTAAGTCCTCAGTTTTGCCCGCCGAATAAAACATAACTCTCAACTTTCAGGTTGTGCATTTTTTTCAGTTGAGAGTACCATTATTATCTTCATTTTACAGATAAGAAAACTGAAGATCATACTAGAAAATAAACCTAGACAGGATGGTTTCAAAGCCTACACTCTTGATCCACCATACAAATAGATAGTTAATAAAATTTTTCTGCAATGGATAAAGAAATGAATGAGATTGCATCTCAGTGAAAACATCTTCTTACCTTAAAGACCAAGTTGAAAGAGGATGAGAATCTTTGGGCTTTGTATTAGTCAGGGTTCTCCAGAGAAATAGACTTAATAGGAGGTATGTATAGGGAGAGAGAGATTCAGTTTAAAGAATTGCTCACATGATTGTGGCGGCTGGTAAGTCCAAAATTTATAGGCCAGGCCGGCAGGCTGGAGACCCAGGAAAGAGCTGATATTGCAGTTTTGAGTCTGGAGGCAGTCTGGAGGCAAGATTTCTTCTACTCAGGGAACTCTGGCTTTTCTCTTAAGGCCTTCAACAGATTGGATGAGACTCACCCACATTATAGAGGATAATCTGTTTTACTCAAAGTCCACTGATTTCAATGTTAATCACATCTAAAAAATACCTTCACAGCAACAGCTAGACTGGTGTTTGACCAAAGAATTGGGTATTATAGTCTAGCCAACTTGACACCTAAAAATAATCATCACAGGCTTGAAGATGTGCAAATCTGGGGCAAATACAAACTGGTATATTCTACAGCAATCACTACCTCTTCTGCATTCAGTAGTAAAAATTGTCCCATTTGAGACATATTATACAGTGACTTACTTTATTATTTATCTTTGGTTTCCGTTTGTCTTATCTTCCCAACTAGACTGAAACCTCCTTTGGGTAGTCAGGAACAAGACAGTGCAGGCAGCATGTCTTCTAATTGTTTGTATCTCACAATGCCTTATCCAGACATAAGCACACAGCAGGCACCCACAATGTCTTAAAGAACTAGTTTAGGAATGATGATAAGAGTAAATAAACTGAGAAATTTCCTGGGCTAGATAAATAGATAATGTTACCTCAATGCACCAAGTGAGCATTTAGAAGTTTGACTAACTACCAGAGGACCCTTTTTTAGACATACAAGTAACCATCTTCATCTTCTGCCCTCCCAAGAATAAGTTTCTACCACCCTAGGACTGCTGAAGGCTGTGAACATTACCACAGAGACGGTTCTACCTAGAGGATAGAGAGCAGAAGCCTATAGGATGGAACTGAGACCTCCAAAGTGGTTTGGGGATTGGTATTTATCAACAGAAGGGAAGAGTTATGGAGATTATTGTACAGAGAAAACAGCGCCTCTAACCACAGGGTTCTCTAGGCAAGAAGCAGCTTCCCCGGAATGAGAATATTTTTAGACACGCATCGTTGTTGATAGAACACTTGAGTTAGAGGAATGGCAAGCACCAGCAGAATCCTCCTTGTAGGCCCAAGTCCAAGACTGTAGAGCTTTTCTTGACCCTTCATTCACATTTAGTGACCCCCTTCCACTGTGCTTTCTGTCCATTTACATTTGATATGCACCATACATAACAAGTGAATTTAATTTTAAAAATGTTTTAATTTAATTTTTTATTTTATATTCAAGGGATAGATATAATTCATTTTTCATTGAATTATAAAAATTATGCAACTGACATCTAACATTAGGTGTACAACATAACAATGATTTGATATCTGTATACATTGGAAATGATCATCACAATAGGTCTAGTTAACATCTGTCACTATGAAACAGGCTGGGACCTGGGACCCTTTACTGCAGTGCTTGCACCTGGACAAACATCTCCTCACCTCCTCCAGCAACAGAATACAAAGAAACTATAAGGGACTAAAAATAACCACATGCATGCGCAGTTGGGGCAAGTTATAAACAAGATACAAAAAGGCGAAAACACAACTTCCACTTCTGAGGTTCCGGGAGCAAAAGCAGGGTAGAGCCCAAGGACCCTGATCGGTAACAACTACACATAGTTCCAAAGAATTTCTTTTTCTTATAATGAGAACTTTTAAGGTCTACCCTCTTAGCAAATTTCAAATAACAATACCGTATTAATAACTAGTTGCCATGCTGTACATTACATCCCGTGTCTTACTTCTTTTACAACTGGAAGTTTGTATCTTTTGATCACCTTCATATGCACCCATCTTCATGCTGTATTGTAATTATTTGTTACTTGTCTGAGTCCCTCACTAAACTGTAACTTTCTAGAAAACAGAGACTGCCTTGTTCATCTTCATATCTCCTAACACCTTGAACAGTGGCTGGCACATACTTGGTATTTAATATTTGTCTGTGGAAGGGAGAAGGCTTGGAAAGAAGAGCAGAACAGGGGAGACACACACACACACAACCAAATGAGAGGAGCAGTGGTGTAATGCAAATGGCACTGGAGATCTGGGACCTAATTCTGACTCCCCTGTGAGAATGAAAGTGGGCAGGACACCTGAACTTCCTGGGCCTCTGTATTATCATCTAGAAGACAAGGAATTTATAGCTTTAGGATTGTATGAGCTTTCAAGGAGGAAAATGCATAGTTTAGGAGTTGGGTTTTGGGGTTTTTTTAATGTTTCTATGCAAAAAATAAAGTTAAAACTGGAGCAAAGATTAGATTATGTCAAAGGATGGAAAGAGGGGAAAAAGGAAGGAAGGAAGCAAGGAGGGAGGGAGTGAGGGAAGGAAGGAAGGAAGGAAGGAGGAGGGGGGAGGGAGGGAGGGGAAAGGGAGGGAGGAAGGAAAGAGGGAGAGAGGTTCATTACACAATATTACACAAACTTTCCAGTTAATTGAAACCTGGTTAAAAAGAATGTATGGTGTGAGGTGATTTTTTCTTGTGGTCATTAACTCTAGCTTAATTTGAATGTGTAAATGAAAAATAATATAACTAACTTTATAAAACACTAAGCATAACAAAATAGAAAATTTGAGGACCCAGAGATTATATTCATGAGAATGCATAAGTAACTATACATCAAAGAAAAAATAAAGTCCATACTACATGGATTCTAAAACATTAACAGAAATGTGGATGGGGGATTCTGAATTATTTTTGAAGCTAACATAACAGTAACAACAAAACTAAACAAATATGTCATGACATAACTTTACACCAATCTCACTTTTAGTATCAACTCAAAAATCTAAATATAGTGAACACAATAGCAAACAAAATCAGGCACCTTATAAAAGAATAATATACCATGACTAAGTTGATTTCAGGAATGCAAAGATATTCTACTATTAGGAAATGTAATATATAATTTACCATGTCTGGGAATGAAAATAGAAAATAGTCATATGATTATTTCCATGGATACTGAAAAGATATTTCATATTTGATAAAAATGTAATGTCTTTTCTTAATAAAATCCCTTACTAGGTAGATACCTTCTTTACCTTTAATTCAATTAAATATTTATTGAACACTTGCTATATGCCAGGCACAGTTTTAGGCATTTGGAATATGGCAGTGAATATAATAGGCAAAAATCTCTGCCCTCTTGAGGCTTACATTTTAGTGGTGGAGACAGACAATAAATAATAAGCATAATGATTAATTACCTAGGATGTTAGAAGGTGATAAGTGGTATGGAAAATTAGAAGAGCTGGGAATGTAAGCAACAGCAATTTTAAATAGAGTAGTCAGGGTAGGTTCAATGAGGTGTTGACATTTGCACACACCCTTGAGGGAGGTGAGCGAGCCATGCAGATATCTGAGCTGAGGGGGTGTTCGGAGCAGAGAGAACATGCCAGTTGAGTTGAAGAAACAGCAAGGAGGCCAGTATGGCTGGAATGTATTTTAGTATAAGAGTGAGGTAAGGGCTTCCCTGGTGGCGCAGTGGTTGAGAATCTGCCTGCCAATGCAGGGGACACGGGTTCAAGCCCTGGTCTGGGAAGATCCCACATGCCACGGAGCGACTGGGCCCGTGAGCCACAATTACTGAGCCTGCGGGTCTGGAGCCTGTGCTCTGCAACAAGAGAGGCCGCGATAGTGAGAGGCCCGCGCACCGCGATGAAGAGTGGCCCCCGCTTGCCGCAACTAGAGGAAGCCCTCGCTTCCAACACAGCCAAAATAAATAAATAATAATTAAAGGTGCTAATAATTAAAAAAAAAAAAAGACCTTAGCCCATATCAATTTCATTCAAAAATCTCCCACTAAATTAAAAAAAAAAAAAAAAGAGTGAGGTAAGGTGTGTTGATTGAAGGTGTGACAACCACACCCTCACAGAACCACCTCAAAAGGCAGAAAGGATAGTATCTCCTACCATGTATCTTTTTATCAGGGACAAAAGTATGTCCTGAAGTTCTACAGCAGACTTCATAACACTGTCAAATCTCCCTTAAATTAATGTTTAAATTTAACATGATCCCATTTTTAAAAAAACAACTTTTTTTTAATGTGCAAGCTGATTCTCAAATTCATCCAGAAGAAAAAACACGCAAGAATAAACATGAAAATTCCAAAACAGAAGCATAAATAAGGGAAACACACCTTATCAGCTAGTAAGATAACTGGATCATCATCTGCAAGAAAATAAAGTTAGATCCCTACTTCACACATTATACTAAAATAAACTCCAGATTGATCAAAGAGGAAGGAGACTAAGTGGTTAGAGACAGTAATGGCTAGGAGACTAAATTTTCACCGTAAACCCTTTGTGTCTTTTAAATTTTGTAGTGCATGCATTGAATATTTAAAATTAACAAAATGTATTAAAAATATACTCAGGTCTTACGAAAGATCAATAAATCGTATTTAAAATATACTCAGGTTCTTATGTAAGCAATAGATTATAGTAGAAAGAACACAGACTTGAGAATCCGGTAGTATTTTCAGGTCCTGATTTTACACTACTAACCTGTAACCTTGGGCAAGTCGTTTCATCTTCACTGTATCTCTAAAGTGTTAGCATTAGATTAGATGGATTCCAGTCTCTTTTAATACTAAATTCTGTTACACTTAAGTTTAAGCTTATAAGCTGACCTAAGAGTACTTTGATCTTCTATAACTAGTTTTGCCAGCTGCTCTAATACACACCAGATGGTTTAGTGTGGAATTTAGCATTAAACATTATTCAGAGCCTACTCCATTATTCACGCCATTACAATTGAATGAAAACAGCACGCAAAGTGCACATTAGGGCTCAGCCAGGAGATTCTGGGCTGTTAGGCATGGAGGTAGCTGGTCTTCCCACGCACCGGACAAATAGATGAGAGAGAAAAGGATGGCCTCATGGGACTGACGCCTGGGGTGATGAGGTTGATGACTCATGACCAGAGGGCACCAGAAGTCCACAGCCAATCAGCCGTCCGTGATCCAAAGGCCATTGTCTGGTGTGGGGCTTATTTGGATCTTTGATCTTTTCTATGCCCTAACTTTTGGCCATCCTACTAAATACCTCCATCAAAAAAAGAAAAAAGGATAAAACATAAATCAGTCTACTTGTAAACAACTTTACTAAGCTAAATGAGCCAGTAGGTAAATCATTTTAGGTTTTTCAAGGAATTTAATAACTAAAGGCATCTTAGCCAGGATCTAGTCTGAACCACAAATTTTACAGATGAGAAAAGTGAGGCTTAGAGGAGTCAAAATGACTTGGTTAACATACACAGCCAGTCCCTGGCAAATTCAAGGTAAAAAATTCCAGCATCCCCGCTCTTGGTCTGTAGCTGTTTCCACCTGTTATCTTTCATCCTTAAATTACCATCCACACTGTGCTATCATTTACTGCCTCTCAGAAGTGTGTTTTATTTCTGATAATGGTTTGGCTTCATCTGCTCTTTCTGGACACATATTCTTTGGAACTCTGATTTTAGGAGTAGATAGAGCTTCTGAGAAAGAAACTGAGGGAGCGAACTAAACAGACCATCGAAACTCCAGTTTAAATCTGTCCTTGGGAAACTCTTACCCAATCTTCCCTGCCATCATCCATCTCCAGTCACTTCCCCAGGAACACTTGTGTCTAACACTTTTTTTTAAACCTTCAATCCCTTCTTTTCCATTTCCATCCTCAGCCAACATGATTCTTAGAGCTCATAAGCTTCTCTCAGATGCAGACCCAACCTAATTCTACCCAGGAAACAGCTGTCAGCAAATCTCCTTGGGGGTTTGTATTTCCCTTTAACTTAAGTAGGTCATTGCTCTAAAGGAAGTGTAAAGATGGAATGAATGAAAATAAGCTGCTGAATTCAGCTTGTGTGAGATCTGTGAAAAATGCAGGGAGACGGGCAAAGCAGCAGGGCTGGGCCAGCAAGGGAAGTCCCCTTACAAGCCTCCCCATGACTCAGAACTTACAACGTTACCAGCCAGACAGGCAGAGTCAACATTCAAGGGACCTTAATCATAAAGACTGTGACTGTACACATTTCTTCTCAGAGAGAGGAGGGCTCAACAGAGTACAAGAGATAAGCTACCTGGGAGGATGACATTTTGCAAGTTGAAAAGAGGTGCTTGGGGCTGAAAAGATGGAGATGTGTGACCTGAAATACAGAGGTCTGATTAATATGGTTGATTTCCTTCCAACAAAAATCAAATGATCTATTTCTAGCCCCAACCAAGCTGCCCCATCTCCCTTTGAAGAGCCCATTCAGAGAAGCAAAAGGTTACTGGTCCACAAAATAAGCATCCCCAGTTAGATGCAGGGTCTTGGGTAAGACACCCTGTGAGATTAGGCTGGGAGAACCAGAGTAAAGTGATAAGGATGACATCAGTGAGGAAAAGGAGAGGAGAGTCACAAAAAGGTAACATGGCCATTGTAGGGAAGGGAGAACGGCTGGCAAGGAGCAGCCCTGGTTTATTCTTATATATGAGTGCCAGGAGACGTTTTGGTACAGCTGGCTCTCACCTCTCTCAAAACCACCTCAAAGTTGGCTTCCTGCCACATGTAGCAAAGTTTGTTCCACCACTACTAACACACATACCACCCCATCACTAGATAAGGTCTACTTTACAGCAGCTACTATGCCTATCACACTGTAGGCATCTTAACTTCCAGAAGGCAGAAACATGTATAGGTCTATTATTGTTGTCCTTAAAACTTTGACTCTTAAGCTGCATAGTGATGCAGACTAGAAATCTGTTGCTGCTCAAGGTGAGGTGCTCCCGAAGACTACTCTGCTCTTTTGGACTAAACACACTTTCCCATTTGTTCACTCGTGCATTAAATATTTGAGGAGCATCTTCTAAGAAGCATCAGGCAGTATGCAAAGGGAAACAAGGGTGAGGAAACTGTCCTCTTGAACTTTATACTCTAGTCTGGAGAAGCACTTACCAAGAGAAATAACAATGTGAGTCACATATGGAATTCTAAGTTTTTTAGTTGCCATGTTTAGAAAAGGTAAAAAGAAACAAGTGACATTGAGAATCATAATATATTTGATTTGATTCAATAGATCCAAACATTATCATTTCAATATTTAATCAATATTTTTAAATTATTAATGATACATTTTACATTCTTTTTGTACTAAGTCTTTGAAATCCAGTGTATATTTTATTCTTATAGCCGTTCTCTATTCAGACACTAAATTTTCATCAGAAAAATTGTATCTGTATTTAGATTTCATAAATTTTGATAAAGTAGGTCCCCATGCTTAAGCTGTTCCAAATATGCTAAAAGTTTTCTGATAACTTTATTAGTTCTTGAATTTAAATTAATCAAAGTTAAACAAAATTTAAAATTCAATTAGTCAGTTAAGCTAGCTACTTCCAAGTGCTCCATAGCTACATACAGCTAGTTGCCACCATATAGGATAATGCAGCTCTAAAGGAAAGATAAACAATAATCAAATGAACTCATAAACAACTATAAGTGATAAGGAGTATAGATACACAGTGTTATGAGATTGTACAATACCTGACTTCATCTAGCGGAAGGAAAGACTTGAGGAAGTTCTGTTTAAGAATCTGAAGATTAATACCGGAAGAGAGCACAGATGGGAAGAAAGGCTTTCCTGGCAAAGGCAGAAGCATGTACCAAGGCCCTGAGGCAGAAGAGAAAATACTGAGGTCTGTATTAGTCAGCATCACGTGGGGAAAGAGATGGCCCCTTTGAACTAGGTAATTTAAGGAGTGTTTTTTATAGACTATTTAATAAGATGAGGCCAGGGTATAGGGAAAACAGTACAGAATGGTGCAGTACCCTAGGCTAGCAACTGCAAGAAACTGTTAATCACCACCACCACCACCACTACCACCAGCCCCCCAGCTTAAAGGCACAGGGGAATAAAGCAGTCATTGGAAGCTAGAACAGGTAAATGTATAATATGGCCATGTGACAGGAGCTGTGGCCTTCAGTAGAGGGGGTGCAGCCAGCCCACAGAGACCCAACAGGTGGTAGGAAGAGATATAAATAGCCCCACTTCACATTCCTTCTCCCCTCCAACCTCCTGGGTGTATCTCCCATTGGTCAAGCCCAAGCAGGGTCAGAAGGTAAGAGATCTCATTGAGGTAGAACATGCAGGTCAGCCTCAAGGCACAGAGCAGCACAAAGAAAGGTGGAGAATAAATCTGGAGGGACAAACCAAAGATATTCAGCTCAGGGGTGTGTGTATTAGTTTATTATTGGTGCTGTAACAAATTATCACAAATCTAGTGACTTAAAATGAATCAAATTTCTTATTTTACCGTTCTGAAGTCCTAAAACTGAGATGTCAACAGGGTTGTATTCCTTCTGGAAGGAAACTCTAGAGGAGGCTCTGTCTCCTGCCTCTTCCAGTTACCAGAGACCCCTCCTCATATCATACTGACCTTTGTTTCCACCATCTGATGTCGTTCTCTGCCTTCAATTCTCCTGCTTTGCTCTTATAAAGACCCTTGTGATTATACTGGAACTACCTGGATAATACAGGATAATCTCCCCATCTCAAGACCCCTAACTTAATCACATCTACAAAGTTCTTTTTGCCATGTAAAGTCACTTTCAGATGTTTTGGTGATAGGATGTGGACATCTCTGGAGGGCCATTACTGTGTCTACCATGGTGTGTCAAGAAAGTAAAAGAAGGCCACTGCAGTGCCATGCAAAAGGCAAGAGGGGAGTATGGAGAGTCGTGGTGATGAGGAGATAGGGAGGAGTCGTATTAGCAAAATTTTGTAGAGCAGGGTAGGGATTTCGGTCTGTATCTTAAGACCAATGGAAAGTTATTGAATTTGCATTTTGAAAAAATGCGCTCTAAGCAGAAAATCAAAAAATAGATTGAAAGAAGGCAGAAACACACTGAAAGTGAGTTGAGAAGATGTCTAGTAATTAGATGATTGAAGATAATGGCTTGGACTAAGGAAGTGGCAGTAAATGTGGAGAGAAGAGGAAGGATTTGAGAGATATTGAGGAAGTCAAACTCATAGGACTTGGTGATAGATCAGCTAAGCAATGGGGAGTGAGGGCTAGAGCTGTGTTAAAGATTTCTGCCTTGCTGAGTTGGAGAGATTCAATTCACCACAATGGAAAACACTGTGCTCTGAACAGGTTTATTTGGGGGACAGGGGATGTGGTTTTGAACATTTTGGTTTGAAGTGACTTGAAGAGAACCAAATGGAAAAGTCAGTGGGCAGTTGGACATAGAAGGATGGAGTGCAAAGTTTCCTCAGGGTTTCAGAGGAAATTTCAAATCCTTGGGTTTTAGGTGGTCATTAAAGCCTTGAGTATGAATGAAATCACCTAGAATAGAGGCCACTTAGAAGAGTGCCTAGGACCTACCCTTGAGAGGCTTGAACATTTAATGGCCAGAGAAAGGAGAGAGTGACAAGATAAAAGAAGGACCAGGAGACTGAAGCATCACAAAAGCCAAGGAAATACATTATTTAGAGAGGATGTGGTCACCAAGGTTGATGGCTCCTGAGAGTTCAGTAAGTGGGTTTCTACAAAAATTAATGCCAATTCGCCCACACTATCAGTACATCAGATTCTGGCAGAGAAGTTTACACCCTTGAGGCCAGGGGGTGCTTACCATGCCTCCTCAGCATGTTCAAGGAAACCAAGGCCATGGTGATTGGTTTATGGGTGGGCACAAAACCACTGAGAGCCAATGAGATACATTGGCTGGGACTTCTAGGAAAGAGAGTATCACTCGTTCCCCTGTCTTAAAACCTAAGAAGATACAGGACCTGAGCTGTTGCTACTATCTTGCTACTACATGAAGCCTAGGACTAAAGGCAACACTTGGCAAAAGAGAAAGATGGTGAGAAACAAAACAGTTATGACATCTCTTTGGCTCTTACTTCACTTGTGCCTGAAACTTGATTTAGCCCTACACTTTCAACTTAGATGAGCCAATAAATTCCTTTCTTGCATATGCCAAGTACAAAATGCCACTTACAATGGAAAAAATACTAAATTTTATGGGAGGATAAATAAAATGGAAACTTATGTCTAGGATCTTTAGAAGAAAAATGCCTTAGATATCAAGATGGTCAAGGTATTGACTGAAATTCTCATTATACTTGTAATAAAGCCATGAAGACAGATGAGAGAGAGAATCTTGAGAGCAGAAAAATAAAATATATAGAAATACTGGAAGAGTTTCTATGCTCATGAACTCTAATTTAAGGTAAAACACTCAAAAATAAATAAGAATATATATAAAGAGAAAAATTATAATCCCAGACTCTTAAAGTAACCTGTTTTGTTTGTTTGTTTTTGGGGTTTTTTTTTTTTGGCCGCACCATGCGTCATGCAGGATCTTAGTTCCCCAACCAGGGATGGAACCTGTGCTCCCTGAAGTGGGAGCGCAGAGTCCTAACCACTGGACTGCCAAGGAATTCCAGTAACTTCTTTATTATGACCAGAAATCTAGTTCCAAAGTTTTCTTGCTCTCCTTTGCCTTGAACTTGTATCTTTCATGAGCCTTGAAATGGCAATTTTACAGATGTATGAATTATAATATTCATGATTTCCATAGCATTGTAACTGTACTTAGTAATTATAATTTTCATTGACATAAAAGTTACAGACTCCTGGAACTTGCTCAGTAGAACTTAGGACTGTGGCTAGGCACCTCACAGAAGTGATCATCCCCTCTGTGGGAATTGAGGAATTTGACCTCAAATAACTTTTACATTTGGAAATTTAAATTTACTGGCCTTGTCTTCTTTGAACCCTTCTATTGAAAATTCACCAAAATGTGGGGCTGTCATAACTCAAGAGAATGGATCCAATAGAAGGAAATCGGCAAACATGTGCTGAGTACCCACCATACACAAGACAATGAGCTAGGTGCACTCAGAGGCTTAAGGCTTGGTCTTCATCCTCACAGAGCTTAAAATCTTATGACAGAGATAGGACATACTCATGAAGAATCAAATATCAATATAAAGCAATATGTGATAAGTGATAAAAAGAGTTGTGCAAACAATAAGATGTAGGTGCTGGAAGAGCAAGAAATCAGTGTGGATTAGAATACCTTGAGGGTAGGTTCAAGTGAATGGACAGAAAAGAAGTGAAGGGCTCTGTAGGCAGAAAGATCTGTGCAAACAAGCCACCATCGGGGAAAGACTTGCAGGTAACTGTATTATGGAACAGTCTGGCTGAAGCAGTGATTCTTCTTATGGAGTTTTAGTTGTGGTGGAAGGGGGAGGGGAAGGGTAGAGTTAAAAAGGTAGGAACAGCAATGAATGACAACCTGCAAAATTTTGGCTTCCCCTTCTAGGAAATGAAGTGTTGAAGACTATGTTAAAGATTAAATCAATGGAAACGGGCCACCTCTCTTTCTCATTATCAAATCTGTCATAGCTACTGACACAAGTGCCTGGACTTGGTTTGTGTGTGAAATAATAAGCTTTTGTTGATCAATGCAGTGAGAAATTGGAGACGATAGGGTCAGGGGAAAGCTAGGTATTGTATTAATAAATCTAGGTTTGCGTTTCAGATATCTTATATAGTTGCCATGGGGAGGATGGATTTACCGAGGATGGATTTACCAAGTATGAAACTAGAAGGAGCCCAAGTAGAAGGTCACTGCAAAACCCCAGGCAAAAGTTCATGAGGGCCTGTACTAAGGTAGTGACAGTAGAAATGGGGGAAAGGAGATGAATTCAAGGGATATTTAGAGGCAACCTCAATAGGTCTTGGTGATTATCATTAACTATCAGGGGTAATGGGAAGGAAGGATTCTGGAATGACTTCCAGAGGTTTCTGACCTGAGGAACAAGACTGTGAGTATAACTGTTAACCAAGAAACAGGAAGAGATGCAGCTTTGGGAGAGGAAGATGGATGGGTTCAGCATTGAACATCGTGTAAATCAGGACTCTGGCTGAAAGTCATGGAAACCCATGTTAAATTACCCTAGGCAACTGCATAGGTTCATAAAACCAGATGCTGAAAAGGTAGGGGTGGCAAAGACCTCACAACTAAATTCTAAAATCGTCAGGACTTACTCTCTGTCCTTCCCTGTCTCTCTTCCCTCTGTATTGCTCTCCCCCTCATTTGGCTTCTGGCTGTAGTTTGAGCTCATTCTCTCAAGGCCCTCCAAGTGGCAACAGACATGTCTGCCAGCAGTTCTGGAATCTAAGAAGCAAGAGAGCTACTGTTTCCACCACCATTTTGAAAAATTCCAGGAAGGAGACCCCACAGGAATTTTTAAAAAATTAAAAATTAAAAAAAAAATGAATGAGATAGTCTAAGTCCCTGCTCTTGAGGAATTATAGTCATAAAAGCACAGAAACTTGAGGCCATCTCCAGTACTTCCAGAGGGCTGACCACGGTCTTGGAACATAATATGAACTCAACAGATGTTTGTTAAATCAAAGGATGATAAATGGCACTTTTCATGAGTAAGAGCATTTGGCATTTATGAAGTACTTTAGTTGCATACATTTTTGTCTATTACAGTCCACCTAGACTAGAGCAAGCTAGTCTGCGGTTTCTGCCCTCCACCGCCAACTCATATGGCAAGATGTAATGCGTAGGCTGAATTTTTTGGATAGACGGGCCAATTTCTGCAGCCATACTCCACTCCCCAGCACCTGGAACTGCTCCTTCCAGCTACAGGAGTTAATGGCTAGAATACGCATTACACCTCTCATCAAAAATCCCTTCCTACCCAGCATCACCACCACCACTGCCACCTTCACTATTGAGATTTTGCCATCGATTCGTCTTCCACCTTATTACCCACCACACTCTCAGTTAGGAGAGAAGGCTCAGAGCCCCAGCAGACCACTTTTAAAGACCATAAAACAAATGTTAAACTGTCACAGTAAAGGCTGGTTTCTCTTCCTAATTCTATTCAGTTCCTCTGAAGGCAAAGACTGGATGGGCACACTCAACAGTTACGATAATAAACAACGAAGGCTAAAGTCAGCTTCCAAACCTACACCATGTGTCTTCAGTATTGCAGCAGTAATACTTTTTGCCTTTTGTCTGAGCCTCAAAATATTTAGTTTTATTATATATTAATTCTATTTTATTTAGTTTTGTCTAGGCTGTCAGTAACACTTACCAAGGGCTGCTTAACTATGCATGGTACTCTGCTAAACACCAAGGGGAATATAAAAGCAGCCAGGTTTCCCCAGGACACAATCAAGAGTCACCAGATCAGTAAGTACTTGCTAAACCTAGATCAGACCCCTCCATCTCAATCCCTGGATCCCAGTGCCCCTGGACCTCTTCCTTCTGATCCTATGGGGCCCCACACAGATTCATAAATGACCATGATCATTCTTCCTCCTACCTTATAGTGGCTCCAAAACTTTCATCATTTCATAAGGGTTCCTGCTTTCCCTGCTGCTACTGTCACACCTCCTGTCATCACCAGGTTGGGGTGGGCTTGATTGTAGCTACAAATTTATTATGTTCCAACTGAACAGCGGAATGCCACACACACACACAAACACACACACACGCACGTACGCACCTGTAATATACTGTATTTCTAGGCCTCAAAATAACTCTATCCCGGCCTCTATTTCTTAGACAACTCTAAAGATATAATTCTCTGCTCCACTTGCTTTTTTATGACAACTCTACCACCAGTGACTCTGGCACAAGTCAATAGAAACTAACTTAACAATACAACACTGTTACTGTCTCTAGAGGCTGGTGCAAAAGGCCTTGTGGAATCCTTCACCCATACCTTCCCTGAGCTCCTGCCCTTCCTGCCCCAGCTGTGGTCCTTGCACCAAGTTCCTGTGCATCCTCTCCCCACTCAGGTCTGTTGTTTCCCTTTCTGGTGTTCACTCTAAGTTGGCTCCTGGTTTTCCCTAGCTGTTCAGAAGTCCTGGGCCTGGAGTCGGGGTAGAGAGGGCTGAGCCCCTCAGAGGGACCCACCCCTGTGTCAATTCACAGCAGGCAAACAACTTAAGCCTCTGCCCCTCAGGCTCCCTCTACACAAAGACAGTTTATGGTCAATTGTTTGGAACTCAAAGCCATTTTCCTAAGGAAACAATCTTAAAGTAGTAGGCAGATGCCCAGAAGAATTCACACAAGTCCATTTGACTCACATACCTCATCTGGAGTTCTAAGTGTACTCTAGAACATACCTAACAGTACACCTCGGTTTCTATGGTTAAACGAGTTCTGAGTTCCAGCCATGAACATACCTCTGCCGCTGCCATCAGCAGGAACAACCCGGCTTTCACCTTCTGCAGCCTGCCAACCCTAAGGTAGGGAAACGCCGGAGGTCTAGAGAGCTTTATTTTTAAGAAAGTGGAGTAGGAAGGGTGTGACTCTGGGAGGTGAAACCAGGCTGTATAGGGAGGAGAGTTCAGAGGGGTTGGGATGCAAGAGCCAAGCTGCCTCTGGGTTTCAGGGTCCTCCAGAGATGAGGCTGCCCCCCTGAACTTCAATCCAGCAGACAGGCCAGGTCTATAGCATTGCTGCTGCTGAGGGCAATGGAGTTGGGGGTTCTAGTAGAAGGTGGGGTGGGGACTAAAGAAAATGTGTCATGGGTTTCAATTTGAGGTCAAATATGGAGTTACAAAAAAAAGAAAAAACTTTAAAAAAAGAAAGTAGATCAGTATTGTGACCAGTGCTACGTTTTTTAATGAGGTCAAATCAAATTTAATACTCTATATCATGGCTTCTGAAATACTCAGCCCACAGAAACATTGTGTGTGTCAGTCCCACTGGACATAGCCCTTTTGTAGATTTGAGAGAAAATTTGACCTTAGTTTATGTCCAATCTCCCTCTCTTTTTTGCACTTTAATTAACCCTTGGCTTGTGTTGAGTCAGGGTAAACTTACTTACAAATAAAATATAAGTGTAGAGAAAACAAGTAAGAGCCTCTATTTTTTTCCCTTGGATCTGCTCAAAAAGGTCAAGAGAAAAATGTTTTCCTAGGTGGTCAAGTAGGGAAACAGGTAGAAAAGTTTTCTGTATTTTTAGTAACTATTGTTAGGAGGCTCAAAAAAGTAACTTTAAAATGACAACAGTAATATGAAAGTACGAATTCATTTTAAGTTTCAAATACAAGTACGAATGGATTTAAATAAGGGTTGTTTTCTCTTGTCTAAGTTCACTCTCTTACTCTACATTTTAGATATTATGATGTCAAATTACTTTCACATGACCACATACCACAAATGAAAAGAAAGATTTAGAAAGTTTACATCATTCGGGAAAGAAACCAATGGGCTATTTTAAATACCAGAATCCTAGTAGTTCTGGTAATGAATTAACAGATTAGTTTTGTGATAACCTCTTAAATTCAATCAATTCAACAATATGTTCTGAGAGGATTATGTGCTAAACAATGTAGTATGTGACATGGGATATACACACAAAAGTATACTGCATGGTCCCATCACTTGTAGGATTTGTAAGACTTTGGGTAAATTCAATTTATATGTTCAGAAAAGTACAGAATTCTGTTTAACATGTAACCAACCTCCAAACCAAGTGCCTCTTGCCTCCTGAAATGAATGAAAGGGTGGGAACTGAGGTGAGCTCCAGGAAACAGTTATAACCTGAATACACTGAAAGGTCAGTTTGGATGTTGGAAATTCACTAGAGCCCAAGAAGGGTTCAGCTTAGCCTACTGTAAAGAAACTGCCCTACTGTAAAAAGACTGTAAAGAAACTGTCCTTGATTGAAGCTAGGGGTTGTTTTGGAACAGTCAGGAAGCAATGGAAGAATCCAAAGAGGAGAACATGTTTAGAGATGATGGTTCCATCAGTGGTGTGGATGTTGATAGGAGGAAAATGCATCAATTATGAGGTCACTGCAGTCTTCTAAGGTGGAGGAGGAAGGCTCAGCACTAGCTGGTGGCATGAAAATGAAAAGAGGGAGAGATATAAAGGCATTTCAACAGAAATACAGTTATAATGTGTTCATTAGACTAAGTAGGAGACGATTCATTTCCCTTTTAAAATTTTGATCTTGGTCCTTCTCTTTTCTCTTGAGCCATTTCCTCTCCATCTTTCTTTTATTGATATATGCCTTTTATTATTCTTATAAAAGTGTACATGTTTTATTTTGGAAAATTTGAAAAATACAGAAACAAATATAAAGAAAGCATTATAAAGCACCTGTACTCTCACCACTCAGAGATGATTTCAGATAACATTTTGGCGTGGTTTGTTTCCAACATTGATGGATGCGTTTAGGAGTGACGAGTAAACAGGATGGGTGAGGTGGAGTACAAAGATGAAGCAGCTTGACATTTTTTTTCCGACCATTGCCATCCAGTTTGCTCCATCAGTTCTCCATTCTCTGCCCTTAGCCATGATCCAGAAGGAGCCCATAGCTTTCCTTTCTGTCACCTTCAGAGAGTGAAACTGTTTCGTGTGCAGGAAGGAAAAAGTCCCATTCGATCTAGATCAAGTCAATGCTTCTCTCTTCTCTGAGCCCAGGCCTTTCTGTACTTCAGGGACTTGGAGCAGAAAAGGAGGCAGTGAATGATCTGGTATTTCATTCTCTTCGTCCCACCCCACTCACGCCATGGAAAAATCCACACACCCTTACCCCAAGGGTGAAAGGAAGGCCTGTGTCCCACTGCTACCCCTTCTCTTAGCCTACTATTGCAGACCGCTCCAGCCAACTTCCCACCTTTGGATACCTCCACGGCAGTATCAGGCACAAGGGTCTATGCTGAAAATCACATTCTATTCCCCAAAATTCACTTCAAATCATCCTTTCTGAGAAATCTCATATAGACTGTTCCTGGTAGGAACAGTGACTACTACACTTTTTCCTTTTTGCTTTTGTTTTTTAATTTAAATACTGTGGGACTGTGCCTAACCCCTTTCTTCAGAATGTAAGGATACTTGTTATCAATTACTCAGGTCTGGGCTTTGGCCAAAAGTTCCAGACAATAGAAGAAGTCCCATTTCACATCCTAAAATATAAATACATATACACATACATAAAATAATAATAATTGGGACCATATCATATTATTTTACATCCTACTTGATTTCCATTAACATTATATAGTGAGCATTTCCTATGTCAAGGAGTATTTTCCAAAAATGGGATTTATATTGACTCATAATTTTTCATCATATGACTACCCATTCCTCATTATTTATTCAACCATCACCCAATTAGACACTTACAATTAGACTAATATAAATATCACTGCAATAAACAACCTTGGATATATATCTTTGTGCACATCTTTGATTATACCCTTAGGATCATTCCTAGAAGAATATTTCAAAGGTTATGAACATTTTTAAGGTTCTTGATACATAAGCAGAAGAGTCCTTAAGAAAACTAGAATGATACAAACACCCACGTTGTATCCAAGCATTTTTACCATATTTTTCACCTTGAAATTTGATTGGTGAAGTTGCATATTTTCCTGTTTTGATTTATATTTCTGTGATTGTTATTAAGGCAGGTTCTTTTTTTTTTTATTATTTTTGGCTGTGTTGGGTCTTCGTTGCTGCGCACGGGCCTTCTCTAGCTGTGGCGAGCGGGCGCTACTCTTTGTGTGGTGCGCGGGGTTCTCATGTTGAGGAGCACAGGCTCTAGGCACACTGGTTTCAGTAGTTGTGGCTTGCAGGCTCTAGAGCGCAGGCTCAGCAGTTGCGGAGCACAGGCTTAGTTGCTCCGCGACATGTGGGATCTTCCCCGACCAGGGCTCAAACCCATGTCCCTTGCACTGGCAGGCGGATTCTTAACCACTGCGCCACCAGGAAAGCCAGAAGCAGATTCTTACTTGTTGACTGTTTGTATTTCTTCTTCTGCAAATGGTCTGTTCATGGCCTCTGCTCATTTTTTTCTTGGAATGATAATATTTTCTTATTGATACATAAACTCTCTCCATGCAATAAGAATAGTTACCTTTTCTGACGTATTGTATCTGTTGCAAATGTTTCCTAGTTTATTTGACTTGATTTTGTTTATAATATTTTGGCTTGCAGAAACTTTATCATCTATCGTTATTTCTTTTGCATAACCTAGCTTAAACAGAAAGGGATTTGTTAGAAGGATCGTAGTTCACAGAAATTTAAAAAGAGATCCTACAGAAATCAGGGCAACTTTGTGGATCTTGGGAAATGAAACTAATATCAACATCACCAAACCTCCAAATCCCGCCTTCTGCTTCTCCTCTACTCTCCTGTGCTCTCCATTTGACTTCATATACTCCTACCATCAGCTCTCTCTAGATATCCTTCTAGCTTCTACACCCAGAGAGGTCAAGAGTCTTTATCTTCACGTAGAAAAGTCCTGGGGAAGGACTCTGACTGGCCCAGCCTTATGACATGCTCACCTCCAGACCAATCACTGTGCCAAGACAATAAAGGGCTCTGGGGCTTCCCTGGTGGCGCAGTGGTTGAGAATCTGCCTGCTAATGCAGGGGACACGGGTTCGAGCCCTGGTCTGGGAGGATCCCACATGCCGCGGAGCAACTGGGCCCGTGAGCCACAACTACTGAGCCTGCGCGTCTGGAGCCTGCGCTCCGCAACAAGAAAGGCCACGATAGTGAGAGGCCCGCGCACCGCGATGAAGAGTGGCCCTCGCTTGCTGCAACTAGAGAAAGCCCTCACACAGAAACAAAGACCCAACACAGCCAAAAATAAATAAATAAATAAATAAATAAATAAATTTTTAAAAATTAAAAATTAAAAAAATAAAGGGCTCTGATTTGCCAGATAAAGACATGTGTTCAAAGGGAGAAGAGAGCAGCTAATCAAAAGGAAAGAGTAGGATAGGGTACTGGGCAGACAAAGCAAAACAAAGCAGAAACAAACCAAATACAAACATCCATTAGAAGTTTTTAAACCTTGATACTTTCTTCTACTAGTTTGATACCTTTGTTTTCATCCCTAAATCAATTTTTCTTCTGGATTTCATTTTTACATTTGGCTCTATTTTCACCAAATCCTTTCATTTCTCCCTTCTGACAATCACTTCATCATTTCTACTGGCTTGTCCATAGCCAGTATGTCTAGTTAGGACCTTGTGTCCTTGTGTTCGGTCTACTAAGCTTCTTTTCCTGGTTCCCCTCATCTCCAACACACACATGCTCCCCTTCTTCAGTTCACCACACACACCATCACAAAACCAGCATTTCCCAAATGCCACATTCATCCCTTTAATGATGTCATTTTCCTATTCACAAGCACTTACTGTAGCCTCCCTGCCCCGCCCATTTACTAGGGAGGAGATGACAGCTAACGTGACAATGAAATGTTTTATTTCACGCAGCCCTCCCAACTCTGCTTGGTAGACATAATCTCCATTGGATAGAGGGCAAATTGAGGTTCAGAGAAGTTAAATCACTAAGTAACATATTGTTCATATGTGGTGGAGCTGGGACTTAACCTCTATTCTACCTGAATCCTTACACAAGTAACCAACCTCCCCACAGTAGATGGGCCTCAGAGTAGAGTCTAAATGCCTTCGCCTTTTTCATATTACCAAGTTTTGCTTCCTCTCATTGCCAAAGATCTATCCCTCACTTTAATCAAACTTGTCTACTCACCTCCCAATCCTACCACCACTACTTCCAAGCCTGCAAGCTTCTCTTTTGCCTTCATGTGGGGTATTTCTCACCAATACGCTGCCACGCCCTCCTTTTCACCTCTTGAGAATTCACCTCCCCTGAATCTCTGCTTAATTCCACTTCTTCCATAAAGTCTCTTTTGATTATCTCACAAAAATATTTCCTTTCAAAATGCCTAAAATATGCTTCTCTGATATCCATTTAATTATTAGATTGTCTTCTCTGCCCATGTACGTTTTAACTTTTGACCATCCTGCCAAGTAGATTACGAGCCTCTTGAGGTCAAGTCCACGATTTATGTTTCTTTGTATTTCCACATGCTTAGTCCAAGGCCTTATAAGAAGAAATTAGTCGGGACTTCCCTGGAGGCCCAGTGGTTAGGACTCTGCGCTTCCACTGCAGGGGGTGCAGGTTCCATCCCTGGTTGGGGAACTAAGATCCCGCAAGCTGTGCAGCAGCCAATAAAAATTTTTTTAAATAAGTTTTAAAAAAAGAAGAAATTAGTCCATACTTGTTGATCCATGTCTGTCTCCTCCAACCTGCTATGTTAGGAGATTTAAATAATGATTCTTAAAGAGTTTTCCCCTCTTGTCAAAATATCCGTTCGACTTTAAGACTTTCAAATCTTTGGACTTTCCTGTTAGGATCAGTGATTTTCAGGAGTGAAGACAGCAGCAGTTGTAAAATTCTGAGATAAATAGATAAATATATTGGGTAATTTTCACTAGCATATATGTAGTTTACCGCCTAATAAACATGCTAATAAACATGCAGAGGGAACTTGTTATTACATTCCAGAATATGGAAGGTGTTATTGATATAATAATAGCTCACAGCATCTAGAGAGATAGGAAATAAATTTTAGAGGACATTACATTAAACTTTTTATCCATTACTCATCACTTTCTAGTAGATTTTACAATAGTATTTGATATAATAAATAGAAGTTACAGAGAGACAAAATGTTTTTGGAGACTTTGGAGAAATCATCTAAAGATTGTTTTATTTTGGGGGTTTAGAGCATCTGTTTCAACTGACACTGCTTTGAAAACTGTATGAAACTTTGAGATGATAAATGTTTATAATTTGCATCCACATTGTTACTAACACAATAGCCTGTTAAATCCCTTGCCATGAATATGAACAGACTGTAGGCCATCCACACTATTTATCAAGGGGGAAACAGACATTACTCACAAATTTTAATTGCTCCTTTGGCACCAACAGTCTGAAAATGAAACATAAAAATGTAGCCTTGGGGAGGTTTTGCTGTGCAATGACTTTAGTGCAAACTTGACCATGGGGACCAATGACTCTATCACAATTACACAGGGACCTGAATAAAATAAGTTCATGGTTTCAACCCAGGTCCTAGTGGACAGCTGGCATATTTCAAAATTCATTCTGTCCACTGTAAACTCAACACCTCCTACACATGACCTAAAATAAAGGAGTCAGAGATTAGATTGATAGAGAAAGCATATATTTCATGCTCATCCTTAAGAGGAATTTTTCTTGGCCACGGTTCAAATATTCTGCTAAAAACTGGAAGAAGAAATACTTCCATATTCTCCTTACCTATAGAAATTAACCCTCTAGTACTGCAAAATGAGCATCAAATTCCCTTCTAAAAGTTAAAGTATTGTAAAATATAATTTTAAGAAAAAACATTTTTTAATTAATCTTATGGAAAAAATTTAAGGAAAAAACTGAAAGTATTAGTAGGGTTTGTTTGTTTGTTTGTTTCCCCAACTAGGAGTCATTCACATCCCCTCTAGGACCAGTGTCCGGAGGGAGGATGTTTAGCAGAGAGATTTACAATTATGCACTAAAGGAAGAGGAACCAGCCAATAGGCTGCCTGGAAAACTAGGCTGTTCCTCCTCCCTAAAGCTAAGACTTCGAAGGTTGCGAAGCTGAAGAGGAGAACTGGCAGTAAGGATCATGAGAAACATCAAATCACAGAACAGGCCTTTGGACTCAAGCCACAACAGAGGCCACCAAGGTCGGTCAAGATCTCGGAGTCAGCTGGCACCATCTTCAAAAATATGTCCTGGGTTTCCCTGGTGGCGCAGTAGTTGAGAAGGTGCTTGCCAATGCAGGGGACACGGGTTCGAGCCCTGGTCTGGGAAGATCCCACATGCCGTGGAGCAACTAGGCCCATGAGCCACAACTACTGAGCCTGCACGTCTGGAGCCTGTGCTCCGCAACAAGAGAGTCCGCGATAGTGAGAGGCCCGCGCACTGCGATGAAGAGCGGCCCCCGCTTGCCACAACTAGAGAAAGCCCTCGCACAGAAATGAAGACCCAACACAGCCATAAATAAATAAATAAATAAATAAAAGCTTTATTAAAAAAAAAAAAAAAGTCCTGAATCCTACAGTTCCTATGACTCCACTCCTATTCATGCCTCCTACAGTAAAGATTCTCCACACCTTTGAAAATATCACTTCTTTGCTGAAAATTCACCAACGGCTTCTCATTTCACATAGAGTAAAACTAAAGCCTATTATATAAAACAGCCTACAAAGCCCTGCATGATCTGCTCCCAACTTAGACCGTTGCTCTAGATGTGACACTCTTCCTAGAATGCGCTGCCCCCAGATTTCCACTTGGCTAACTGCTTAACCTCTAAGTCTTTGCTCAGACATCACCTTCTCAACTGACCTACCCTGACCACCCTATTTAAAACTGCACTGTGCCCCAATGGGTTAGAACTTAGTGGTAGAGATGCTGAATTCTGAACTGATGAACCTCGGAAGTTAGAAAAACCACCATTTCAGAATGATTAAATTTTGAAAACAGGTAGATAATCAGAAGTGGAGACTGCAGGAGAGTAAAGAATCCTAAGTTATGTTGATGTCATCCAAAATAAGGGCAGAAATTTAAGAAAAAAGAATGCAATTACTTATGTGTTTATTAATCAAATTTCTTTACACAGTTAATTATTTATTAAACATAAACTTTAGATGTATTCAAATCATGTTGTTTATTTGCAATGTATTATCAGATTTCCTTTTTAATCTTATAAAGAGATTTTCCTTGGCTTCTCTATCAACTTTTATTTACTGATTCCAGATTCATTTCATTATTTTTCTCTTTCCCTGTTTTCTACAACTTGTACTTCATTTTCTTCTTTAGTTTTTCTAGTTTTACTTTTTTAATCAATTATTACTGTTTTACATATTTTGTGTGGTATATGCCATAGCTTATCTTTCTGTTTCAGTGGTCTTAACTCTTCATTTAGCCAATTACATTTTTTTCTACTTTTCTCAACTTTTTGGTGCCCATATGTTGCTTTTCTTTTTTCTTTCTTTTTGTCAGTTCTCTTTTTTTATGTTGCTTTTCTTGACTGCACTTTTTTGTGATAACTACTCCTTTACATTGAGCTTTTTAGAATCAGTTCCATATAATTTGGGGGCCAATTCTGGTGATTTTTCTCCTTTTATTTTGAAACTTGAAATTTTTCACTGAAATTGTCTTCCACTTTTTGTTTATATTTGATAATTCAAATATGTAAGTAAATATTATTTCCTTTCCAATCTGTGTATCTTTTATCTCTTCTTCTTGCTTTATTCCTCTGGTTAAAACTCCTAGTACTATGTCCAATAAGAGTGGTAAGAGTGAACATCTTTGCCTTGTTCTTGATTTTAGGGGAAAAGTATTAAGTCTTTTACTATTAATTATAATAGTAAAGGCTTTTTGCAGATTTTATCAAGGTGAGGAAGTTCCCCTTTATTCTTCTTTTTCTGAGAGTTTTTATCATGAATGGGTATGGGATTTTGTGACATGCTTTTCTGCATCAATTGATGGGATAATATTATTTTTCTTCTTTAGACTGTTGATATGGTAGATTATATTGATTGGCTTTTTAAGATATAATTAACATACAATATAATTTACACATTTAAAGTATATAATTCCATGGTTTGTAATACATTTACAAAGTTTCAAACCATCACCACTAATCCCAGAACATTTTAATTACTCCAAAAATAGTTCCATACTCTTCAACAGTCACTCCCTTTCTCCTCACTCTCTAGTCCCTGGCAGCCACTAATCTGCTTTGTGCTTTTATGTATTTGCCTATTCTGAATATTTATATAAATAAAATTATACAATATGTTGCCTTTTGTGACTTACTTCTCTAACTTAACATAATGTTTTCAAGGTTCATCTGTGTTGTAGCGTATCTCAGTACTTCATTCTTTTTATGGCTGAATAATATTCCATTATGTGGATATACCACATTTTGTTTATCCATCCATCAGTTGAGAATATTTGGGTTGTCTCCACTATTTGGCCATTGTGAATAATGCTGCAATGAAGATTCCTGTCCAAGTTTTTGTGTGAACATATGTTTACCACTGATGGACTTTTAAATACTGGAACAGCCTTAAATATATAAAAGAAATGCCACTTGGTGGTGGTGTATGATTCTTATTATGTGTTGCTAGATTTGATTTGATTATATTTTGTTAAGATTTTTGTGCCTATGTTCATGAGAGATTTTGTCTGTAGGTTTGTTTTCTTTGTATTGTCTTTGTCTGGTTTTAGCATCCTTACTGACCTCATAAAATGATTGCAAAGTATTCCCTCCTCTTCTATTTTCTGGAGGACACTGTATAACACTGGTCTTAAATTCCTCTTTAAATATTTAGTAGAATTCACCAGTGAAACCATCAGGTCCTGGAGATTTCCTTTTCAGGAGCTTTTCCTTATCTTTTCAGGAGTTCAATTTTCTTAATCATTATGGGACTATTCAGATTGTCTTGGTTGAATTTTGATAGTTTGTGGGTTTTGAGGAATTGGCCCACTTTTTCCAAGTTGTCAAATTTATGAACATAAAATTGTTTGTAGTATTCTCCTTTTATCCGTTTAATTGCTGCAGGATCTGTAGTGCTATACTGTTTCATTGCTGATATTGGTGATTTGTGTCTTCTCTCATATTTGTCACTCTTGCTAAAGATTTATCAATTTTATTGATTTTTTTAGAAGAATCAGTTTTTTGCATTGATTTTCTCTACTGTTTTCCTATTTTCAATGTAACTGATTTCTGCTATTTATTAGTTCTTTCCTTCTGCTTTTTTGGGTTTATTTTACGCTTCTTTTTTTTTTTAAGATAGGAACTTAGATTATTGATTTGAGACCTTTCCTCTTTTTTTTTTTTACATTTTAATAATGTTTTTATTTATTTATTTATTTATTTGATCACGCCGGGTCTTAGTTGCAGCAGTTGGGCTCCTTAGTCGCAGCTTGTGGGCTCCTTAGATGCAGCTCGCCAGCTCCTTAGTTGAGGCTTGTGGGCTTCTTTTAGTTGCAGCAGTCAGGCTCCTTAGTTGTGGCTCATGGGCTCCTTAGTTGTGACTCGCAGGTTCCTTAGTTGCAGCTCGCCGGCTTCTTAGTTGAGGCTTGGAGCCTCCTTAGTTGCGGCTCGCTGGCTCCTCAGTTGTGGCATGCAAACTCTTAGCTGTGGCATGCATGTGGGACCTAGTTCCGAGGCCAGGGATCGAAACTGGGCCCCCTTCATTGGGAGCGCAGAGTCTTAACCACTGCACCACCTCTTTTCTAATATAAACATTTAGTGCCATAAATTACTCTCTCAGCTTTGCTTTAGCTGTGTCCCACAAATTCGGGTATGTTGTATTTTCATTTTCATTCAGTTCAATGTATTTTTTTATTTCCCTTGAGACTTCCTCATTGACCCTATGAATTTTGTTTTTCTTTCCTTTTTTTTTTTGGCCATGCCCCACAGCATCTGAGATCTTAGTTCCCTGATCAGGGATCAAACCCACACCCCCCGCATTGTAAGCACAGAGTCTTAACCACTGGACCACCAGGGAAGTCCCAACCCATGAATTATTTAGAAGTGTATAATTTCCAGGTATTTAGATACTTTCTTGTTTTATTTCTGCTATTGATTTCTAGTTTGATTCTATTATTGTCAGAGAGCATACTGTATGTGATTTCAATTCTTCTAAATCTACTGAAATTAGTTTTACAGCCTAGGTGTATGTATGTGAATGTTGCATGGGCACTTGAAAACAATGTGTATTGTGCTGTTGTATGCAGCAATCTATAAATATCAATTAGATCCTGTTGGCTGATGCTGTTACTCTGTCCTTCTATGTTTTTGCTGATTTTCTAACAGCTAATAGCTCTATCAATTGCTGGAAAGGGATGTTGAAGGTCCCAACTATAACTGCAAATTTGTATATTTCTCCTTTCAGCTTTATCAGGTTTTTTGGTTTTGTTTATTCATTTGTTTTCCATATATTTTGAAGCTATGTTGTTTAGTACATACACGTTTAGGATTGCTATGTCATCTTGGTGGATTAACAATAAATACTATCAGGCTCTACGCTACAAATTGGGAGAGTCCCAGGCAGTCTGTGATCAGAGCAAATAAGTAGTACAAACTAAATATCATAAATGTGTAAAACATTTATATGTTTTTGTGTATTTTTTTTTTCCTAAGTTAAAATTAGTTTTAGGATCACAGCAAAACTGAGCAAAAAGTACAAAGAGTTCCATATATGCCCTGGCTTCAAATGACATAGCCTCCCCCACCATCAACAACCTATACCAGAATGCACATTTGTTACAATCTACAGCCTACATTGATACACATTATCACCCAAAGCCAATAGTTTACAATAGTGTTCTTTCTTGGTACTGTGTATTTTATGTTTTGCCAGAAGTATTATGACATGTATCCATCATTATAATTGCATACAGAATAGTTTCACTGCCTTGAAAATCCTCAGTGCTCCACCTATTTATCCCTCCTTCCCCCTTAACCCCTTAACCACTGATCATTTTACTTTTTCCTTACAAACCAGAGGTTTTTAACCCAGCATTTTTTAAATTTTTATTTTATATTGGAGTACGGTTGATTAACAATGATGTGTTAGTTACAGGTGTAGAGCAAAGTGATTCAGTTATACCCATACAAGTATCCATTCTTTTGCAAATTCTTTTCCCATTTAGGTTATTACAGAATATTGAGCCGAATTCCCTGTTAACCCAGCATTTTATATTAGTTAAGATATGTTAACTGCTGTAACAAATGTACACAAAAATATATAATACTTCAAACTCAATAAAAATATGTTTTTCTTTCACATAAAGTCTAATAAAACACCTATATCTAATTGGAGGGCACCTTTCTTCCATGTGGTGATGCACCTTTCATCTTGTGGCTCTGCCATTTTTAACATGTGGTCATCACACTCATCTACGTCAGAGATGGGAAAAGAATGTGGAAGATAATGTGTGAGGGATTTTTCAGGTCTAGGTCTGTAATTGGTATACACTTGGTAAAACTCAGTCTATGGCTGCTCCCAACTGCAATAGTGACCAGGAAAAATAGTCTGGCTGTGTGCTCAGGAAGAAGAGGAAGTGAGTTAGTGAACATCTAGCCAGTCTGAGTCAGAGGTCTATGGAACCCAAAAAGATCCATGGACAGACTTTAAAGGGAGCTGTTTAAGCATTCAGAAGATATATGCAAAATGTTGCCTTCGTGTGCATTTTCGTGGGGAGAGGGAGGGAAGGACTAGCCCTGATTGTACTGATTAGGAAAATATGTTGAAAGAAGTCAACTTTTTAAGCTGGGGCCTTAAAACAGGTAGAGATGGGGAGGGTGGGGATAAAAGGTGAGAGCAACCTGGGCAGAAAAAATAGCACAAGAAAAGGTCCAAATATGGGAGACTACAGTGCATGTTTGAAAAATGGTCAAAAGCTCAGACTAGCTGAAGTATTAAGTTTATTTGGAAGAATATTCAATTAGTCAGTAAGTACATACTGGCCTCTCTTACGTGCCAGGGACTATGTAGGTACTGTCTTCATTGGGATGAAAATAGAAGAGAGACAATTAAACAAGGTATGTAGCCTGTGGCTAGGGACATGCAGGATGCAACTGGCTCCCACTACAAGGCCACCTAACCTTACCTAGAAGGTTAGAGAGGACATCGTAGAGGAAGTGATACATAAACTGAGCTCTGAAAGACAAGTAGGAGTTAGGTAAGCTGAGAGTGGGCAGAGGAGAGCCATATTCCAAGCCTAGAGGCAGATTAGGAGTGTAGAATGTAGAATGTAGAATACATGAATGGCTCTTAGAATGTCTCTATGGCTGAGTCCAAGAATGCAAGAGGAAGAATGGCATGAAATGAGGTTAAAAAGGTAAACGGCCCAGATGTAGAAGACCTTCTAAGTAATGTTAAGAAAGTGGGATGTTACCCTAAGGACAACAACAAAGGTTTTAAGCAGGGAAGTGGGTGGAGTAAATTTGAGTTAAAATCATTCCAGCTGCAGCATGGAAAATGAATTGGAGGAAAGCAAGGCTGGATGTAAACATATTGCTTGGGGGACTACTGTAATAGATCATGGTCTAAATGATAGTGGCCTAGACCATGGTAATAGTGGTAAAGATGGACAAAGATAGATGGATTTGAGAGTTGAGAGGTATGAGTCACAGGATTTGGCCTTGACTGGCTATGGAGGTTGAAGGAAAAGTCAAGAATGGCCACCAGGCTCAAGGCCAGAGGAACTGAGTAGATAGTGGTGCTATCTAATACTAAGCTAAAAAGCACTTTAACTGAGATTTCAGTTTGGGAAGCTGAGGTTGAATTTTAATTGCCAAGTGGAGACATCCATAAAACAGTGGATTTCTGGGTCTGGCGCTCCATGGAGAGATCAGGAATGACAATATAGGTCTGGAACTTGTCAACAAGGTAGCAGAAATCTTAGGAGAGGATAGGATGTTTAGGTGGAGAGTATGGAGTAAGCAGAAAGCAGGCCCAAGACAAATCCTAGATAAATAACCCAAGAGTGATAGGGACACTAGGCCTGCGAAGGAGACTGAGGCAGGACTATGGAATAGGAAGGAAAGCAGAAGGAAGGCAAAGGAAGACAGTGCTTTGAGGAGCAGTCATCAGTGTCAATCCTGCCATGAAAGGTTAAGTGGAATAAGTATAGAAAGTGCTCATTGGATACAATGACGAGATGAAGATAATTTCAATGAAGCAGCAAGAGCCCGCAGGCGCTCTGCAGTGTGCCGCAAAGGAGAGCAGGCAGCTGTTGGAGAAGCTGATTTGGAGTAGAGAAGAGTCCCAAGAGGTGGATGTAGCATCAAGGAAGAGTTTCTATTTGTTAATATAGGAGAGATTTGAGTGTGTTTATGTAACAATTTCGAGCACTTGGAAGAATGTCCCAGGGTATGGAAGGCCTGTAATTCCAGGTAGGAAACTTTATTCCTAGACAACTGGGCGCCATTGCAAGCGGGAGAATGACATGTTCATTGAGGAAGATTTATGGAGCTGGGTATTGCTGCTCCCAGGGGACATCCTACCATAAAGAAACTCATCCTGCCTTAAAACAAAACAGATGTTTCCTTTGGGGTTCTAGGTGAGGGTGTCAGCCAAATCTTTCACCATGCTTTTGTGGCTGTCTTTACAGCACTGCTTCAAAGTTATATCTAATTGTCTCGGTTTTCTTACTAGGACAAACATCTTTGTTAAGGTCCGTTTAGTTTGCAACTGGTCCAACCTTAATATCATTACAGTTCCATTTTTAAACTAGCCTTCAGGCTAGTTTAGCAGTCAGCCTGCTAGTTGATAAAATGTTGCCACTTCTGTAGTTTCCTTTTTGTCCTAAGATCTTTAAAGCAACTCTTCCATACAGCAGTGTTATCAACCTATGTCATAACAGCATAGGAATGAAAGAGAAAACTAATTCAGGTGCAAATTAATGTGCTGTGTGGTTGGGGGAGGGTGAAGGGGATTACTGTGTTCAATGGATTTAAATGAAAGAATCCCAGTCATATATTTAGAGCAAAAGAAAATCTTAAATTTGCTTCATAAGCAAGATTTAATACAAGACAATAAATTTAGACCCAAACGGGAAGGTCTCCAAGCTTCAATAACTCCTAGCTTGTTCATAAATCACAATATTGATCAAATATAAATTAATGCATGAATGTATACATTTGTGTATGGGAACTTATGAAACCTCATTTACTATATGAGAATGAAGCAGAAAGCAATTTTTATATTATGAACACATAAATTAAACCACTTGGCATTTTAAAAAATCTTAGCCAAATGGATCTTATTTACAGGAATCTATTCTTTACGTCTCTCCCTCTCAAAAGGAAAATGTATGGGGAACTATCAGTCCTGCTACAGCTTTTGCTTTGAATCCTTGGGAAGAGAACGTAAGACCAGCAGTGAGCATTAAATGACAACTCATGAAAAGAGGTAGAGAAAGGAACTTCTTCTGAGTTTCATTTGTAATTCTGCTACGCATTTCCTCCTGACAAAAATATCCTGGGAGTGCCGCTTTGTGTTTTAGTTTACTTTCTCCCTTGAAATGAGATTTGCTTTGCTAGAGAAATCTACCCTTCAAATAATGATTATTGTTTAAACAGAAATATCAGACGGCAAGCATATTTGCATATTCTATAAGTAAATGTCTAGTTATACAAGATATCCACTGGTAAACATAAGAAAAAAAAATCAGTACCTTTATTAAGATGCCATTAAACATTATGTCCTTGGGGTATATCACCAAAAGGGTGTAGATATAGTAAATCAGTGAAAATTGTACCTAATTGGGAAGGTAGGGGAGAAAAAGATCACTTTTCAGTAAATAGCAAGATTCCTCCTGTAAACCCCAAAACTCACACCCTAGATCAGTGTTCTCAACTCTGGGTGAGCTTCAGAACAACCTGTGTAGTTTTCTAAAAACATGTCCAGTTTCCCACTCTAGATCCAGTTAGTCCCAACATCCAGGGTTTGCTTCTTCCTGCTCTGCATTTACCATTTTTAAAAGCCCTTCTTGACTTTGTTGTACAGCCAGGGTTGAAATCACTGCTCCAGAGGCTACTGCTACAAATGAGTTGTTAGAGAAGCAACATACAGGGTTACAGAAGGACTAGGGAAACAGTGGAGTAACAGGAAAGGTTAATGTTAGCTAAAATTCACTATGCCTTTGATTGGAGGGGTGGATAAATTGAAGTAGAATTGTGCACATGGCCATAAGCGCACAAAACAGAGAAACAGAAGGCACAGTTTCAGCCTTCTCTTGGACTCTCTCAGGGTGTCTTTGTAACACCCTAGACAATTTAGAAATGTCGGTGCTCATTCAAGCTCACACATAAGAAACGATTTTGAGGGAGAAAGATATAATAAATCCAAAATAGAAAGGATCTCAATTTATAATTCAAAAATCAAGGTCTAGCGCTACTAGTACTCAGTGCTTGAAATATGGCTAGTGTGAAGCGAACATACATTGAGATATCCTTGTGTAAAATACACACCATTTTCAAAGACTTAGCGCGAAAAACTATATAAGATATCAATCATTTTATATCGATTGCATGTTGAAATAATAATATGTTGAATATACTGAGCTCAGTATATTTATTAAAACTGTTTCCTCTTACTTTTTATAATGGGGACACTAGAAACCTTAAAATTACATTATGTTGTTCACATTCTACCTCTGTTAAGACAACGCTGGTGATTAAGACTAACCTGGGGAGACCACCTGGTACTAAAGGGGCGGAGGTAAAGGGGAGCGGGTTGGGGCGGGCTGACGGTCAGAGCCTAAGATGAAGGAAAGTAATAAGATTTGTTTTTAACACGCCATTTAAAAATAAACCCCTATAAAAGATAGCCACTGTGTGGGATCACCCGGACAATACTGTGGGAAGAACGTCTTGGAGGAGAAAAAGATTATTTAATTTCCTTGAAAAGCCCCAAAGAACTCAAGCCCAGCATTTAAGGTTCCCGATGTAACCAACCGGCCTCGTATTGGAAGCCGGGCCAGCTGGGCGTGGGAGGGCCCTGCCCGGCGGGAGGAGCATTCCGGAGTGGTGCAGGGAAGGCCCAGGAGCCACGCGGCTCGGGAAACCACCCCCGCGGCTGGATAGGAGAACACTTCACTGGCCCCTCCTTCGATGACTCTCTCTAGGCCCTTACCCTGAAAGTGGGAAATCACTTCTTCAACAACGCCCTCCGGGCCCATGCTACGCTACGCTCCAACGCCGCTCCCACTATGGGTTAAAAGACCCCACCCAGGTGGGCCAGAGGGATGCGGGGAACCGAGGAAACCCAGGTGTCTGCTTCGACTGCACGCGCCTGCGCGAAATCCCCTACTGGCTCCGAGTTTCAGCCTCTGCTGCCTTGCCTTCGTCCCGCTTCCTTTTCCCCGCCTCCACCTGTACGTCACAAAGAGTGACGTGTAAAGCGAACAACCACAGTCCCTCTCCTCGAGAGCCAGTAGGGAAAGGGGAGGGAGGGGTGGGGGAGAGGGCAGAGGACGGAAGGAGAAGGCTTGGCGGGGCTAGCTCGTCTCAGTCACCCAATCAGAGCTCTGGGGAGGGGCGGGGCGGGGCACGAGACGAGGGTGGGGGGGTGGGGCTAGGGCTAGGAGTTAGAAGGCTGCGGGGAGGAGAGGGCGGGCTCCCAGCGATTAAAAGCGGCCAATCAGGGCGCGCCGGCTTCATTCGGAGAGCGGCGTGGGGCGTCGCCGCCGCCGCCGCGCGCGCCGGGGGCTGGTTAAGGCCATGAAACAAAAGAAATCCTGAGAGGGGAGCCGCTGCCACCTCCACCAGCCCGCCCCGCTGCCGTCCCCACCCACCCACCTAGTTACCTACCTCTGCCACCTTCCTCTGCTCCTCCACCCCGCCCTCTCCGGTCTCCGGGCGGCCCTGGCGCTGCTCGGCCCGGGTCGCCAGCCCCGCCGCCTCCCCAGAGGAAAGGTGTTTGCGCGCTGAGCAGGGCCGGGGCCCTGTCCGCCATGGGGCTCGCCGCCTGCCGCGCCTGACCCGGCCGCCGCCGCCGCCGCCATTGACAGCGCGCCGTCGCGATGCCAAGCGGCAGCTCCGCGGCCCTGGCCCTGGCGGCGGCCCCGGCCCCCCTGCCGCAGCCGCCCCCGCCGCCGCCGCCGCCGCCGCTGCCACCGCCCGCGGGTGGCCCGGAGCTCGAGGGGGACGGGCTCCTGCTGAGGGAGCGCCTGGCCGCGCTAGGCCTCGACGACCCCAGCCCGGCGGAGCCCGGCGCCCCGGCGCTCCGGGCCGCGGCGGCGCAGGGCCAGGCCCGGCGGGCGGCGGGGCTGTCTCCGGAGGAGCGGGCTCCTCCCGGCCGGCCCGGGGTCTCGGAGGCGGCCGAGCTGGAGCTGGAGGAGGACGAGGAGGAGGGGGAGGAAGCGGAGCTGGACGGAGACCTGCTGGAGGAGGAGGAGCTGGAGGAGGCAGAGGAGGAGGACCGGCCGTCTCTGCTGCTGCTGTCGCCGCCAGCGGCCGCCGCCTCTCAGACCCAGCCGATCCCAGGCGGGTCCCTGGGGTCGGTCCTGCTGCCCGCCGCCGGCTTCGATGCCCGGGAGGCGGCCGCGGCGGCGGCGGCGGGGGTGCTCTACGGAGGAGACGATGCCCAGGGCATGATGGCGGCGATGCTGTCCCACGCCTACGGCCCAGGCGGCTGCGGGGCGGCGGCGGCCGCCCTGAACGGGGAGCAGGCGGCCTTGCTCCGGAGGAAGAGCGTCAACACCACCGAGTGCGTCCCGGTGCCCAGCTCCGAGCATGTCGCCGAGATTGTTGGTCGCCAGGGTGAGTGCGGTTGTGGGGGGTGTCCAGCTGGGCTTGGCCCCCGGGCGTGGGTGGGGAGACGAAAGAAAGGAGCGTGGGGCAGGAAAGGCGAACCCGGAGAGTCCTCCAGGTCCACCGGGAAGGGGTCTGGGAGGAGCCGAGGGTCGACGAGATGAGAAGATGGGTCACCTTGCGAAAACCCCACGGTGTTCCTCTCATCTTGCGTGATAAAAGGTGCTAAGTTTCTCGAGCCACCTTATCCGGCGGTGTTCACTTTATTCGGGCTGTATTCCTGGAACACCCGGCTGGCGTGGCACCAAAAACCTCAGTGAGGTGGTAAAAGGTCGGGTCGGTTGTGGATTCGGTGTTGTGCACGGAAAGCTTTGAGATTGCAAGTTTGCGCAGCCGACCGTCTTTGTAAAAGCGCTCAGCTTGCCTTACAGCGGCTTGTTGGGAAGAAGAAATGGACAGAAATGGAGGCTTGTAGAAAGAGCTCGTTCGAGAGGGAAGGGGATGTTCAAGTGGTCGTTCTTACCGCCCGCTCCTCCGCTGTTCAAAAATTTAGTTTTTTTGCTAACTCTCTGTTGATCTTATTGTATTCCTTTCGATACATTTCAGTTCTCGAAAAGGCACGTTGGGTCCTTTTCAGAACACTTTAGGGTGCACGATGAAGAAAAATTGGACAGTAAAGTAATTGAGTTAAGGAACTTCATGCGTTTATACAGTTTTCAGTCAATTCTCTTCACTTGCCAGCACACCAGTACTGCAGACAAGACTCCTCCCACATTGCTCAGACAAAGGACCTAGGTCTCAGATTCCAGGAGTAGATTTGTGGAGGTGGGGGAAGGGATGACCAGAGTACCTCCGTATCCGACATTTTTAGGGAAGGTCTCATGCTCTTTAGCGTAGCTCTTTTTCCCCTTTATTGAAGGAGTACATAGTACCTGCCGCTGCCTTATACAATATGATTTAACCTGGTTGATGCATGTCTTTCTCCTGTTAGGTTGAGAGCATTGTCGGGGTCAAATAAAGAGAAGTGATGGCGCTGCTGCTTAAATGATCTCATCTTTCCCAAGTGGTCTAGAGTACACATAAATAAGAGGTCTGTCGAAATGGTGGTTTCAAATATCAGCGTTGGCTCATCTCTTACCTCTAGGATTTTAATAAGAAAAATCCATCTGAAATCCGGTTAGAGGAAATAGCCTATTTCAGACTGCCTGGTGACTGGTACTTAAAGGCAGTGTTCAAAGCTGATGCCCTTCAATTAAGAGTTTATTTCCGTAGTTCGGTAGATAAATTTTGCATGCCTTTTTTTGTTTTTTGGTTTGTTTTTGTTGTTTTGTTTTGGCAATACTGAAGATGCTAATCCAGGAGAGAACTGTTTCACCTCACATAGGATAAAATTATAACATCTCAAATTAGAGACTCAGAATGAGTTGGTTATTCCATTAACAACATCGGGGAATTGCTATGTATCAGGTTTGTATTTTGCCAGGCATTGAGTTTATGGCAGTTGGGAATGTGAGGGTAATTCAGACTAACTTGGCTGCCCTTAGGAAGCTAACAGTCTAATAAACAGCGGAATGGCGCTAATCTAATCTGTAGTTAATGGCATTAACTATAGTGTGTGACAAAGTGGTACGTATAAGAACATCAACCCTGGAGGGCCTTGGAGAACAGATCGGACTTTAACAAATGGAGATGGAAGAAAGAATGAAGGACAGTGTGAGGAAAGGTGTGGAGAAATAATCTCTAGGTATGGTTGGAAAGTTGCTGCGGGGCGGGGGGAGGGGAAGTTTGTTTTTTTTTGATACTTAGGATCTCATACTTAGGAGAGTGGTGAAAAGGGGCTGGGAAGGTGTCTGTTCAGGCCCTACTAGGGAGACGCTTCCTCAGCATAAGTTGCTTCAGTGTGCTTATGGTAACAGTTTAGGATAATGAAGGAAAAGAATACTTGCAGGACAGTTTTACTAGGGGACAAGATACTGATATCTTTTGTATATTTAGTTTAATACAAATTTTTGTCTTCTGTATTATACCCTTTAAAGCATGATTAAATGTTCCTTAATTATGCAGACTGTTAACCTTTATGCAAATCCATTATTTAAAAGTAAACTGAATTCATTCCAAGTTTGTATTTTGTACCAAGTTATAGCAATGGAATGGTCTTTAGTTTTTCTTTTTAGGGCTGAGCTTATTGATTAATAAGGAAATGTGAATCTATTTATGTCTTAGGACATGGAGACAAATTGCTGACTATTCCTTTTACGCTTAATATTTTCCCAGAGTTGACAGCACTGTTAAATGTATGTCATCATTCTCTATCTTATCTTAAGAGCAAAAAAAGTCTTATCCTTTTCCTGTTCTGAACCATTCAACTAGTGGATCATTGACCCCCTTTGCCACACACACCCCTCAGCAGCACCATGATAAAACCTGTAAAGTTATTTTCGCACTCCTGCAGAAAACCAGGCAACTTCTAATGTTTGCATCCTTTTACAGTGTGATAATTTCCCCTTTCCCTAAGTGAATAAACAGGGCAAATCATTTAGTTTACTTTTTGCTTTGGATGAACAAAATTTTCCTCCTTAAGAATTGTCCCTTCCTGCCATTTTATTCATTACCTGAAGTCATAATTTTCTGTTTGACATCTCTTAATTGGTTTTGGAAATAATTATGTCACAGATGGAGACATCTGTGACCAGCTCTGAAGCCAAGAGTAGGACAAATGGAATTCTGAGTCATATAGACTAGCAACTCATGTAGATGGCCTCTAGCTCCATTGTCTCTCAGAAAAACAAACTACTGCTTTTGATCGTGATGAAAGTTTGCAGAGCGTTGACCTCGTGTTTATACTCCCCAGCAGCATATGGTCATTTGCAAATGTTAAATTGGCCCCCTTTTTTAAGTGTGCATCTCATTTTGAAACCAACAATACTGTACAACAAAGCCAGGAACTGAAAAGAGGCTAAAGACTTGTAATCCAAGGTTTTATATTACTGTAAGATTAATGTACTTCTTTAACTATTTTCATTAGTGATTTACTTGATGGTCTATGTGTGTTCTCTAGCCTCCTAGTCAAGAAGGGCTATTTCTGGCTTTTTTTAATTGTATACTGTCAAAAAACATTTTAAACAGTTAATATGTTACATTGCTTCAGGTTGTCTTAAATACATCCTTGTGAAAAATTTTTCCCAGTTTCCTAGGGTTGAACCACTCTTCCAGGTTCTAAAAAGAGAAAGCTTGATCTTGTACATAAATTCCCTGTTTAAGAAGAAATATACATTTCATGAGGAGAAATAGTTTCAGAATAATGCTAAAAGCACAGTGTCTCTTTTGTGGAAGAGGGGAGATTGTTGGCATTCTCTCTGCCAGTTACTATATTACATGCCATTTAACTCTGCTAGGTGGTTATCCCCATTTTACAGACGTAGAAACTGAGGTGCTGATAGGTATCTTGCTCAGATAGTGGAACTTGGGGTTAGACCAGTTTGTTTGCTAGTAAAGATAAAGTTCTCATTCTACATTGCTGCCTCGGTATTGAAGCATCTTGCTCAGAAAGGCTAATAATATTTTGGGTTAATTTCTGCCCTAATCATGAGTTGGGGTACTGTATTTCTAATATGCATAACTTAAAATATCATCACTATCCAAATTAATTTACTTAATAAAATTTTGGTGTCTACTACACAGAAGGCACAGGTCATTTTCTAGTTCTAATGTGTCTAACTAGAAAGTCACTGTCATTTATATAATTCAGAAAGTTAATTTGTGTGTATATACATGCTAGCTTTAAAAATTAAATGTTGTCATTTTTCTAGGCTTTAAAACCTAAATAATAGTTTGTATTAGCTCTGGGACCATTGGGGAAGGTTCGATTATTATAATTGTTTTGCAAATAGGTAGGGAATCTGCTGCCTTTTCTTCCTGCCTTACTCAGCTAATGAACTACTTTGATTCACTAGGGAGGAAATGGAAAATAAAGTGGTAATTCAAGGGTGTATTTTCTGCCCCCTGGTAGAAATGCCAGTGACCTAAAAATGATCCAGGGAGTCAAGTATTTGAGAACTATTAATCTGTTAGAGATTTCCATTGAGGAAAATTTCCAACAACGTCTGTGGGTTGGAATTCTAGATAGTTCTTACATTTGAAGTTTTCAAGGAAAGGTGGAATTTAGTTGTAAGACAGTGCTTAGTATTTTATGGATTTGGTTTTGAATGAATTTAGTATTTGTACACATTGTAGAATTTATTGCTTTTGTCTTAAACTGAATACAAAAATGTTTTAGAATGTATGTTTTAATATAAAAATATTTGTTGAAAACTGTCCCAAATTGCCTTTAACAGTCTCTGCTCAGCTGTGATATATTGGAAAGAGCCAGCAATCAGAAATTAAAATTCCTAAATTCTGATTACTCTGTGCCAGTAACTCACTTTGTGGTCTTGGACAAATCACTTAAACTGCCTAGGCTTCAGATTCTTCTTCAGCTGGGTGTTATCATATCTACAACACCTCTGGGGACTATGAATTTTACACAAATAAATTGACATAAATGAAACTGTAAGTGATAAGCACATACTACTTTTGTTAAGTTAAATCTGAAATTAATTCGAACCACTCTGTTAATCTCGTTCACCTTTCCTCAGCTTGAGCAGACAGTTTTCACACATTACTATATTCATCTAAGGTGATAGAACTAGAACGAACTGATGTCTAAATGCCTGTTAGGCACATGGCACCTCTATCCAGATAGGCTTAAATGATGCTGTGATAACAAAGAACCCCAGCATCTCAGTATTGAAACAACAGTGGTTTATTTCTTATTCACAGGGGCTGTGCTCATTTTAGTCATTCAGAGTCTTAGACCAGTGAAGCAGCCAGCATCTCAAGTGTTAGCTGGTCTTCCCCTGTGCCCGAAGGATGAGAGACAGTGGCACAGCACACACCGGTCTTTAAATGTTAGACCCAGAAGTAATAATGATCACATCCGCTCATACTTCATTAATCAGAGCAAGTCATCTGGACACACCTAACTTCAAGTGGGCGAGAAATTGCATTACAATCATGTGCCTACAGGAGAGAGCCAAAATATTCATGATTATTACCACAGTATTATTTTAAAATCTATGGGATTGTGACAGAATTTTTTAAATGTAATTTATGCCCTATAGGATTTGTAATTTAAGCTCAAAATGAAAAAATTATAGATAAAAGTGGTCATAACGGGAATAAAGACACAGACCTACTAGAGAATGGACTTGAGGATATGGGGAGGGGGAAGGGTAAGCTGGGACAAAGTGAGAGAGTGGCATGGACATATATATACACTACCGAACGTAGAATAGATAGCTAGTGGGAAGCAGCCTCATAGCACAGGGAGATGAGCTCGGTGCTTTGTGACCACCTAGAGGGGTGGGATGGGGAGGGTGGGAGGGAGGGAGATGGAAGAGGCAAGAGATATGGGAACATATGTATATGTATAACTGATTTACTTTGTTATAAAGCAGAAACTAACACACCATTGTAAAGCAATTATACTCCAATAAAGATGTTAAAAAAAAAAAGTGGTCATAAGATACCAAATAGTAAAGTGTATTCGCAGTTTAAAAACTCCTTTAGGGACTTTCCTGGCGGTCCCGTGGTTAAGACTGCATTTCCACTGCAGGGGGCAAGGTTCGATCCCTGGTCGATCAGGGAGCTAAGATCCCACATGCTGCGCAGCACAGGCAAAAAAAAAAAAAACAACTCCTTTAGGAAACTCCAAACATTATGGATAATCTGTTTTAAAACCCCGTTGATCTTCAGGTGATTCTAAAGTGATATGTTTATTAAACTGCATCTTAATCCTTCTCAAATGGCTTATATACCATAATGCATGTTTACTTTTAACTTTTTTTCCCTTACTACCATTAGGTACCATATAGACATTTATAAGGATTACATCTGATATTTAAGCTTTTAAAATGATATTCTAATACTAGTAATACCAAGCCAAACTATGCTAAATTGAATATGCACAACGTAATGTTATTTGAATACTTTGAGGCTTTATTCCATGACTGATTTTGAGAATTTTAAGTTACACTGCATAATTATAGCACCTCTTTCATGCCAGTGTTCGAGTTTTAAGAACAATTCGTGTGGGCATGGTTTGTTGCCTTTGTCCAGTAAGCGAAAACTGCAGTTCATTGTGTGCAGGGAAGCCTGATTTGACCACAAGTAAAGTGGTATCGTGAAATAATAAGACTAGGCCTTAAAATAATAAAGAAAATTATTTAATTAGCTGCAGATGTAGTTGAAGGTAAGCATAAAGTAGTTTCATCTTAAACATAGTTAGAAGAGAGTGGGGAGGTAATAGTTCTAAACTACTAGAAGGTTACCAGTGTAAAATGTTTGCCCTTTGGGCTGACCTTTTTATTACTGTCCCCCTGTCTATACCACTCTCCCCTCCCCTTTGGCTTATCTTCTACCTTTCCACCAGTACCTGCAGGAAAGGACATTGAACTTGGAGTTAGGAAACTTGTTAGAGAGCTGGCTTTACCATTTGTCGCCTGTGACCATGGACAAATCGCCCAACCTCACTGAGTCTCGGTTTCCTCTGGTGGGGGGAAAGCTAGTCCATCCAGCTGTTCTTCCCGGCCCTCCCCCACCCGCTCTCCATTGTGAGGATCAGGTATGGGAAGATGTCATTAGTACAGATTCACTGTACAATGGAAAGTATAGAGATAATAAATTATATATGAGGCAGGGTAAAGTTTATCATTTTTTTTACTGCTAGATTTGTACACTGAGCAAATGCTAGTTGAAACCAAAAATTGTCATTTTAGTAAGTTTTTCCTAGGACGTATATACCACTAGTTAGTGATATATATTTTTTTATATTTTTTTAAGTTTACAATGTCTTAAAATTTTTTTTAAAATCAGCGCTTTTGAAATGTATTTCCTGGTAAAGACCTAAGCTAGTCTGTAGTCTGGAAGAGAATCATTTACAAATGAATCTGATTCCATTATATGATTCCCATACAGAGGTAATTCTCAGCTTTCTATTAACATCCTCTAAAGGGCATGAACCTAATTTTAAAATCCCCAGTTAGGAAAATTGTTCTGCCTTTCATCTCTAATTTACACCCTCTTCTGGGTGTCACAGCTTTAGTGAAAGGCCAAATATGAGCCCTTTTTTTATTAAGTATGTCAATCCTCTTGTCTAAACTACGTGAAAAAGGAGGGGGATTTTAAATTTAGTTTAACCTCTGTTTTTAAAAATACCTTTATATATGCAGGGAATTCTCCACTTCTAAGAATCAACTAGGAAAATAAGGCAGGTTGAGAGAATGGTGTATTTAGGGAATTGGGGTATTTAGGAATCATTAGTTTATAACTTTGGGCAATTCTCAGCTTCAGTTTTCTTCACATATGAGATTGAACTAGATTATCTCTTGTAGCTCTTCTTATATTCTTATTTTTGTCCAAAAAGAGTTCCTAAAATCATGTAAAAGTAAACCAGGTTTCAAATTACCAATTAGATTGACTTCAACATATCTCCTCCCAGTTTTGTAAAGTTTATAATATCTTAACATGCTTTTCACAATCTAAATATAAGTTTTATCTTCAGGATTTTAATTTTTTTAATGTTTTTTAACTTTCTATAGAAAATTGATTCATTTGATTTAAAAATAATAATAACAAACATTTAAATGTGTCAGGTAGTATATCATCTCATTTGATCCATTCTTATTTCCACCATACAGATAAGGAAACAGATCTGTGGGGATACAAATAACTTATCCAGGGTCTCAAGCTAATAGAATTAGAGACTTGAACACTCCAACTCAGTAAGTGGTAGAACAAGCAGACAAAGCAGCGAGGATATAAAAGGCTTGAACACCACCACCAACCAACAGTATAAGAAAAGAAAATGACAGATCAATATCTGTACTTGAACACATGTAGACACCAATTCCCTTTGGTGCTTGAAGTTTGGTACAAGTCAGTGAGGGCAGAATTGAATCTCAGTCATCTTAATGTCAGTTAAAGTACCTGAAACATAGCAGATACTTGCTGTTTATTTTATTGAACTGAATAGTTGGATTAGAAAATTGCCATTTTATTATTTGTCATTTTAGTTTTCATGTTGTGGGGTTTTCTTCCCTCTTGCCTTTACCTGAGGAGCCAGTCAACCTAAAGTTGTTTGGATCTGTTTGTTTTAGATGCTACTTGATTTAGGGCATTAGATGTCCATATGAATACTGGTAATCAAAACTAAAATCACATAAATGAAGCTGTTTGAAGTGTTGACATAGTGATGTCTAGAGTGAAACAGTATTCTTAACAGAAAATTTCAGAAAATTTTGACTAGAGCTACAAGAAGGGCCCTTGAACCTGGGAAAGGAAAGCTGTTTCTATATTGCGCATTTAGGAATCCATTGCATTGCCAATCTAAACAATTTATTTAAATGTTGGATTAAGTTGTGTGCATAAGAAACACTCTCTTACTGGGATTTAGCTGATATTCATCAGTCTTTGAAGCTCTTAATGCTGAAAAATTGAGTCCTTGTAAAATTATAGGAGTTTTGAATACTCTGTCTAGGCTCTTCAAAGAGGAAAGGGATCTTATTTATATATAAAATCAGTAAAGAATATGATCCCCTCATTAATTCTAATATATCATGAAATGTACATATAAAATGTGTTTCTCTAATGCTTTTAGAGAAAAATAGTATGGAGTAGTGAGAGGAGTATGGAATTATTAAGGCAACTTGTGTTTGAGATCTGACTTTCCAGCTGGGAGATCTCTCTAAGCTCTTTCAGTTTAGTTCTTTCCTATCCTTCCTAAAGCTGTTAAGCCAATCATCATTCTGTTATGATGATTAAATGAAAATATAGGAGAGTTTGGAAAACTGAAAAGTGTGCTACGAATTTTACTATTTCAAAGCCAAGCCTATTGGCTCAGTTTACTCATGAAATACTTGAAATGGTGGGGGGGGGGGGGGGGGAGGGGGGTTAGGTAGCCTAAAAAAGCTGTCCTTTACTGACCACAGGCATTGTAATAAGTATTTTTAATACATTATTTCATTTAATCCTTGCAACAACCAAATGAGAGAAGTAACTTTAATTATAGTTCCTCAGCCATGAAGGGAGAGATAGAGGTTTGGTGGCCTGTTAGAGCTCCCAAAGATGCTTTGTGATGGTCTATTCAAAGTCTTACGTTCCCAGCTATAATTCAACCTACTTTTCTTGAGGAAAGGAAGAATAGATGTATGCATGTGAGATATGGTAGTATCTGATTGTCCCAAGTGCTTTTTAGACTTCAGAAAGAAGTGATTTTGTACTTCCTAGGAGAAAAGGGACTAGGTCAAAAGATAAAAGCATTGGAAGAGAGCTAGAGGTTGAATGACCTAACATTAAAACCACAAGCAAACTCTGGTGGTAGATTAGAACCCAGTCCTGCAGATAATCAGTTTTTTTTCCTTACATTATTTCCTTTAAACTAGACCTTGGAATAGTATTAGTAAGTGGTAGCTGTGATAGAGTCATATCTATGTTTGTATTATTCTTGAGTTCATAGAGCCTTTCACACACAGTCTTTATCTTTTCCAAATGACTGTGTTTATTACTCAGAAGAGTTTGTTACTCAGAAGATTTGGGGGGGCGGGGAGGGGAAGTACTAGGAGGATTTTCCAGGTTATTTAGGGAAATACCTGGGTAGAGATGAAGAAGAATAAGGCATGTTTAGGAGATGATAAAATCTGGGAGAAGGTAAGTGATGGCCACTTAATTAGGAGATGGATGGGGTGGGAGCTGGGGGTAATTTAAATATCAAGCCCAGAGTTCTAATTTTCTTGAAGATAAAAAGAACTACTCAAGGAGTTTCACTCCCCCTCTTCATTGTTATTAAAGTGTGTTTCTGTATGTGTGTGTATACTGATTTCCCTTTTAAAATAAAACCTCTTGGAGAGAATTTCTGAAGAAAGATATACCCCAAGGATGACCCAAAGTGAAAATACACATAGTTTTGGTATGTGTTTATAAGGGTTTTAGCTTTCTTAAATCACCTTATATTTGTAGCTAATTGATGAAATGAATGGGAAATACAGTGAATTTAATTTCTGGAAAACAAAATCCTCTGTCGAAAATCTGCGACACTTCACATAACATGTGGGACTTCTTTAAAAAAACAAAACAAGTTCTTTGCACCTACAAGATAGACTTTAAACTCCCTTGCCTCATGTTAAAGACTGAATCATCCCCCATCTGACCTGCTCCCCTGCCATTCTACCCTCCAGTCACTTAAAGCTCCCACAACACTGAGCCAGGTGTGGCCATCTTGTGCTCTTGATTCCTGCTTTGGCACTTGCAGTTCCCTCTACTTTCCTTCCCACCTGGCAGAACTACTTTCTTCAAGCCTAAGTTCAAATGCCATTGAAGTCTTCTTTCATTTTCTGTAAGCAACAAAGCCCTCTCCTTTTCTATGCTCCCACTGCTTTGTATGCCTATTTTCATTAAAGCAATTATCTTATATCAGTATTGTTTTCATGACTGTGAGCTCCTTTCCTTTCCTTACTGTGAGCTCCTTGAGAGCAGAAATTATGATAGTTCCTGTATATCACCTGGAATTAGCACCTGCACCTTTATAGGGAATTTAATATTTGTATGGGTAAGTTTAAGCATCAGGCTTGTGAATGTTCTTGGGCCAAAGAAGGAGTGGTTTAGCTAGGAACGCCTAGCCAAATCCCTTAGGACAAGTGGAGGCCAGGTTTTACTTGTGCATCTCTTAACAAATCACTTATCTCAACATAAACACCCTGTCTTTGTCAACACCCTGGCTTATATATTTCTTTTCTACCTATTTTGATTTTTATCAATAGTCTATCCCTTCACCCTACTCCAGTGCCCGTGATCCCCAGACTTTTCTTGTATTTATATCTAGCTACTTATATCTGGCGACTGCCCTAGACATTGGGTCTCTATTCTTGGGTTAGGGTTTAAATTTTTTCTGAACCAAATACTTTCCTTTGTTCAAAAGCCAGGGACCTGGAAGAATGGAGGAAATAATTGGAGGAAGGGAAAAATGGTAATACGGTAGGCAGAATAAACCCCCTTTCCCTGAAGATGCCTACACCCTACATCCCTGGAAACTGAATATGTATATGGAGTATGGACCTTGAGATGGGGAGGTTGTCTGAGATCATCTGGGTGGGCCCAGTGTAAACCCAGGAGTCCTTAAAAGCAGAAGAACTTTCCCAGCTGGGTCAGATACAAGAAGGGGAGAGATCTGAAGCGTGAGAAGGATTCAACCTCCATTGCTGGCTCTGAAGATGGAGAGACGGGGCCACAAGCCATGTTGGTGGCCTCTAGAAGCTGGGAATGGCCTTCAGCAGACAGTCAGCAAGAAAACAGGGAGCTCAGTCCTATGATGGTAAGCAACTAAATTCTGTCAATAACCTGAATGAGCCAAGGAAATAGATTCTTCCCTGGAGCTTCCAGAAACACAGCCCTGCAAACACGTTGATTTTAGCCCTGTTGAGACCCGTGTCAGACTTCTGACCTACAGAATTGTAAAATAAAAAATTTGTGACATTGAAGCCACTATGTGGGGTAACTTGTTATGGCAGCACTAAAAAACTAAAGAAGGTAATAAGCAAAATTAAAGGACAGAACAAGATTTCTGGATTGAGGCCTCCATTTTCCTTCTAGCTCTCAGCTCCTACAGGCCACCTGTAGTTCCTTGCCACGAGGTCTCCATGGGCAGATCAAGCACAGATTGTCTGCTTGCTTCCGGGCTAGCCAGAGCACATCTGACTACTTCTGAAGCCAGAAGGAGAAAACTCTTTTAAAGGACTCGTGATTAGGTCAGGGCCACCCATATAATCTGGACAATCTTCCTATTTTAAGGTGAATTAATTTGGACTGGAATCATATCTACATTACAGACTGTAATTCTACATCTGGTTCTTCTAAGTATGTCATTCCAAGTGTTTCATGGAATTAAAAAGTGGTCTTAAAAATCTAGTCTAGTGCTTTTAAGCTTTTCTGATTGTGACCCGCCCCGGCCCCCCCCCCCCCCCAGCAAATTTACTGAAACATTTGGAACCTATTCAATTGACATTGCAAACCATGGTTTCAGAAACACTGAAGATATCATTTCAATTCCGTTTCTTCAACTCCTCTCCCAGAAACAGAGGACCTCTTCCTCTTAACTGCTCAGGCAGCTGGTGGAAGAGGCTCTCTTTACCCTGGAGAAGCAAGACCCAACCTTTGCTACTCTACCAGGGAGTGAGAGGACCAGAATTCTGGCTGCAGCTAAAGAGTTTTAAGGTGAAACACAGTCCCAGCCACAGTGATAGAGAAAGGGGAAATGGGTTCCTACAGGAGGGAGGTAAGTTGGAGACTTTCTCTTGGGAGAATTTACTTGCAAATCAAAATAAAATTGCAGCTATGCAAGTCATTAGTGCTATCCTAGTTCTTAATCTCTACGCAGTCTGGTATAGAACTTGCCATATGTTGGTTTTTATTTGTAGCTGTAAGAAAACAATTGTTAGTCTGTCCTTGGACTTACTCAGCTTCGAGGTTATGAAATCGTTTACCCTGCTGTTCATAAATTTTTTTTAAAGCTCAGAACTAGCCAAAAGTCTGATTGATATGCTTAGTGTAATAAAGTGTATCATTTCTTCATAACTAATTTTTAAATTTTTCTAATTTAATATTTCTTTGGAAAAAAAAAACTAATACATTTGTATGGTTCAAAATTTGTAAGAAATAAAAGTGTACAAGGAAAATTGTCACCCTCCTACCCTGTCTCCCTAAGTCAACCAGTTTTATGACTGCAGAGTATTCCCTTATATAGCTTTACCAGCCTCACACTAATACAAACAGTAATATAATGCAAAGGTCATTTGCCCCTGTGCAAGTATTCCTACAGACTCAATTCTATGAGTGGGATTGTAGGGGCAAAAGGATACTTGACTTGTAATATTGATGGATATTGCAAACTGCCCTTGAGGAGTTTATACTCTCAGCAGCTAAATGTAAGTGTTTTTTTTTCCCCATTCTTACTAGCACTGTTTATTTGTTTTTGATATTTGACAGTCTTATAGGTGGAAAATGATACCTCAGTTCACATGAAAATGGGAATTTTCATGTTTGGAGCCATTTATATATTTCCTTTTCTGTGAGCTATTTCTTTCACCTTTTTTTTCTGTTGGGTTTTGGTGTTTTGATATATAAGGGTAGGTATATGGGTACCTGTGTAAGAGAGAAATTAGCCATTTGTGATGTGAGTTGTAAATAATTTTTTTACGTTGTATTTGGTGAGTTTTGCCATGCAGCAATTTTAAAGTGCAGTCTAATTTTTCAGTACCTTTATGGCTTACGAGTTTTGTGACACTCTGAGATTATAAATTTTTCAATGTTTTTTTAAAATATCATTGCACTTTCAAATAGAAACTCAATCTAAAATACTCTAAAAAGCTTTTTTACCTCCTGTACCTGCAAAATAGTAAAACAAATTGGTTTTTTCTGCTTAGTTTGTGCCATCTGTTTAGAACTCTGCCTATTCAAATTGTCTCAAACTTTATAACGTGTATATATATTCTAGAAACCGTGTGTTGGTTGTTGGGAGCTCAGAATATGCATGTTCTCATAGAAACAATAATGTGATTGATGAGGTTTCCTATAGGTTTCCTGATCTGAGTTAAGGCTACCGTGTTAAAACTGTCTTATAAAATTTAGGAGCGAAAAGAAATACTTCTATTTCTGTTGGCAGTGGCGTAAAAGGGGTTGGCTTTGCTGTCTTCCTGTTCCCTCTTTCCCCTGATCTGCAAAACCTAAGCACATGACCCTTTTGGGCAGGGTAAGCCTATCTTACACCCCTATCTGAGAGATGGTCCATACTCCAACCATCTGTCTTCTCTGTCTTCCTAATGAGCCATGTATTAAACATCTATTTATTTGTACCATCCATAGGCCCAATAGTGTCTGTGTACCTTTAGGCATATTTTCTTAGTTAATAATATACCTACTAGGTATTAAACAAAGTGTTCTACTAAGGTGCACCTGACAGTTGCTTATAGTCTCAGAAGCATTTAGAGAAGTTTCTTAATGCAGCTTTCTAATGTTCACTAGAGTAAGCATTGAGAGGGGCCAACCCTAGACTCTCAAGCTAACTCTCCCTTTGTCCTTAATAGAAGTTGCCCAGTGTTTTTCTGCAGGATGATCAGGGCCCTCTTTGTTAGAAATGTGTGATTCTAGCAGACTGCCTTCTTGTTGAGTTGTAGCTCAGAGAAGAAACTCATGTGTCCAGATAATGATAGTAACTCCCCTGAGTGTGTAGTATGAAGAATTAGGCGTTCATTCCACCCCTTTCAGACTTTCTTAGGCATCTCTCCATCAGTCACATATTGGCCAATGGAAAATGATTGCAGTTCTCAACCTCAAGCAGCACCTGCTGTGCTGACTGAGAGAGTTTCCTAGAGATTTAGCCTGTATAAATGATAAGTAGATGTAGAAGTTTTATTGTTCTAGTCTTCCAATTCACTGTCTTTTGTGGAGCAAAAGCAGATATATTTTCCTATACTCAGAAATTACACTGTCAATTTAACCTTGTAGTTCATTGTAGATATAAACTTACAGCAGCACTCTATAATACAAACTTTCATGTTTTTTTACAGTAGCGTAAATTCGACTGATTGCACTCCGCCCTTCTTACCTCCTCCAGTTACTGCACTAAGTGCTTTCTTTGCAATTTTGCTTTTAGCTTCACCACCCACCCACCCCCACCCCCCCCAGTCTTCTTGAATATAACCTTCAGGTTAGAGAAAACCTGACTCTGAAAGTGTTTTCATGATAGGTACCTAAGATCCAGCAGTGAGAAAGCAGCCGTTTCTAAGTTCTACAGTTTGTTGGAAGGAGAAACAGGATCTTCATTTGTGGTTCAGATCCAAAAGTTCAGTGGTAGGTTGAGTAAAGTTGTTATTGAATAACATATTCAGTAGCTTCATAGCATAAAGTCAGCATAATCAGCTCCCATCAACAGGGTTGGATTAGCAGTATGGGGCCAGAATATGAAAGGCCGGGAAAGCTCAACAAAAATGCTTAGATGCAAAGCAATATGTATAAGAAGGGCCCAGTGTTCTTATATAGAAAAATGATCTTTGTTTCAAGAAATGTTATATGGCCACCCCGTGGCATATACTTATAGCCAACCACCCAGTGCTTTGAGAATGCTTAGGGAGGGCACACAAACCAGTCCTGAGGGAGAGGAAGCTCCACAGAGGATGAGGCATCTAAACTGAAATCTGAAGGGCTACCAGGAGCTAAGCAGAGCTGGTAGTAAAGGGGCAGGAGTAAAGGAACATTCTCATCATGGAAGCAAGGGAGCGTGCATAGGAGTTTAATATGGTGGAAGCACACCCACAGAGTTGTAAGAAGTGAGGAGGGGGAAAGGAGAGGGGTACAGAGATAAGGCTAGAGAGAAGTAATCAGGTACCAGGTACAGAGGAGCCTTGTGTGTGCCGTACTGTTGACTTTATCCTTATGGTAAAAGGGAGCCATTAAAGCACTTTATGCAAAGAAGTGAGCATGTGATAGGTGCTTTGTTTAGAAAGCATCATCTGCCTAAAGTGACTATAGAGAGTGGATGGGAGTGAGGCAAGAATGGAGGCAAGGAGACCTATTTGGTGCAGGGTGGAGGGTACTGTTGCAGTCACACAGGTTAGAAATGATGTCCAGAGAGAATTAGTTTTTATATATTATGAATTTGTTGAGGGCCAATAAAAAAGAAAGTTTAAGAGAAGGATCTGCTGAGATTGTGACGTGTTTTTCAGCAGCACCTAGCTGCTTTATTTTGAGGAACTAGGAATAGCATGATATATTCATGAGAAGAAATCTATTCTGGCAAGCTTCGCGTTAAGACCTTTGAAAAGTATAACCCCAGGGTTTTATGCCTTAGTTGTATATTTGACATCTTTGTTACCGTTTGAAACCCTCTAATCTTACGCAGTTGGCGCTGGTAATGGGTGATTACTCCAAAAAGTAATCATGGGTAGTTGTGCATAGGTGTCTTAGATATTTTATTTATTTAACTTAAATAAATTTTATTTATTTAACTTAAATAAATTGTATTTATTTAACTCAGGATTTAGGGCCAAAGCCTTTTATTTGAGAATGGGACTGCCAACCAGCGTAGTCCTTCAATAAAACCACATTCAATACAATTTCCAATATGTTTCTTTTGAATTTAGCAAGAACTTTACAGTGAGTGCAAAGTTATTCTATGTTAGTTTTTTTACCCCAGGATTTTACAGTTGTCTCACCCATAGTTCAACAGCATCTTTTTTTTTTCTTTAAGGTACTCGTCTTTACTGAAATTTTTTAAAATAATCAATTTTCATACAAGTTCAGCGTCTTCTCTCATTTATATGTTACTGCTTTATGTAATTGTTAATTTAGTTAATGCATGAGTGCAGCTAGTATAAACAGATGGGAATCAAAACAACTGATTCTTAGTGAAGCCTGAAATCCAACTGATGGAACAGAAAAGAGATGATGTACTAGCCTTGAGCATTTTGCCATGGTCATCAATTGAGTTTTACAGAGGAAAGAGTAATGTTAAGGTAAAATGATAAGACAGTTAAATGGAAGTCAGTTGAAGAGTTTTTAATCGCAGTATAGTTGTGTGGAATTTGAGATTCTGGGAATAGCAAAAAGACTATATAGATTATGAAGTCAGACTAGGTTTAACTCTGGCTCTGCCTCTTACTTGCTGTGTGAACTTGGACATGTTATACAATTTTTCTGTGCTTTATATTCCTTAGCAATAAAAGGAGTGTAATAGTCTCATCCTTAGGGTTGTTATGTAGATTAAATAAGATGATAGATATTAAATTAAATGTCTCACATGTACATTAATGGAGGAGGTGTCACCTCCTCCCTGAGAATGAGAGATCACCAGGAAAGTATGCCTCAGGATCTAGGAGTCTTAGTGGAATTAGGAGAGTTTTATCATCATCTAGTGATAAGTTTTTGTGATAAAGAAAAAACTCTTAAAACTTAAAGAGGGAAGAAAAACTGCCCAGTAGCAGACTTTTAGCTTGAAAGGAGCTTTCTGTGATTTGTCTTTATCAATATTATTGAAGTAGATGTTGATACTTACGAAATATTTCTTTCTAACAGGTTGTAAAATTAAAGCGCTGAGAGCCAAGACGAACACGTATATCAAGACACCTGTTCGTGGTGAAGAGCCCATTTTTGTTGTCACTGGACGGAAAGAAGATGTTGCCATGGCCAAAAGAGAAATCCTCTCAGCTGCAGAGCACTTTTCCATGATTCGTGCATCTCGAAACAAAAATGGCCCTGCCCTGGGAGGGTTGTCGTGCAGTCCTAATCTGCCTGGCCAGACCACCGTTCAAGTCAGGGTCCCCTATCGTGTGGTGGGATTAGTTGTTGGACCCAAAGGAGCAACAATTAAAAGAATTCAGCAGCAGACCCACACTTACATAGTAACTCCAAGCAGAGATAAGGAGCCTGTCTTTGAAGTGACAGGGATGCCCGAGAATGTTGACCGAGCCCGAGAAGAAATAGAAATGCATATTGCCATGCGTACAGGAAACTACATCGAGCTCAATGAAGAGAATGATTTCCATTACAACGGTACTGATGTAAGCTTTGAAGGTGGCACACTCGGCTCTGCGTGGCTCTCCTCCAATCCAGTTCCTCCTAGCCGTGCCAGAATGATCTCCAATTACCGAAATGATAGTTCCAGTTCTCTGGGAAGTGGTTCCACAGATTCCTACTTTGGAAGCAATAGGCTGGCTGACTTTAGTCCAACAAGCCCATTTAGCACAGGAAACTTTTGGTTTGGAGATACACTACCTTCTGTAGGCTCAGAAGATCTTGCGGTTGATTCCCCTGCCTTTGACTCTTTACCAACATCCGCGCAAACTATCTGGACTCCGTTTGAACCAGTTAACCCGCTCTCTGGCTTTGGGAGTGATCCTCCTGCTAACGTGAAGACTCAGCGTAGAGGAAGTCAGCCATCTACTCCTCGTCTGTCCCCTACGTTTCCGGAGAGCATTGAACACCCACTTGCTCGGAGGGTTAGGAGTGACCCACCCAGTACAGGCAGCCACGCTGGCCTTCCGATATACATCCCTGCCTTTTCTAATGGTACCAATAGTTACTCCTCTTCCAACGGTGGCTCCACCTCTAGCTCACCACCAGAATCAAGACGAAAGCACGATTGTGTGATTTGCTTTGAGAATGAAGTTATTGCTGCCCTAGTTCCATGTGGCCACAACCTCTTCTGCATGGAATGTGCCAACAAGATCTGTGAAAAGAGAACACCGTCATGTCCAGTTTGCCAGACAGCTGTTACTCAGGCAATC